>NC_060034.1:2500000-3750000 GCF_905333055.1 Maniola jurtina | reverse complement strand
TGCCAGTGACTTCATAAGTGCAGATTTAGGTTTTTTAAAAATCCAAGGGGAACTCTTTGATTTTCTGGCATAAATGTATGATGAGCCCTCAGAGATGGTGCTTTTACATCAATATATTTAATGCAAGTTTTAAGTCATACAAAGTCTGGCCAAATCTGAAGTCAGCTTATTGGTTAAGCCTCTAATACCCATTCGCCAAATGCGTACAGTTGGCGTACAAGCGGCCAATCGGTAAACGCTGTTTGCAAATTGAGCCAAAATGCTTTAATGTTTGTATGGAAACCAGGCGCTGGCCGTTCGCAGCAAATACACGTTCATTGAGTTCGAGCGAGTAGGGCCAGTGTGTACGCGAGCATAACTAGTAATTACTAATTAACTTAGAGCCTTCACTAATTTTCAGGCCTTTCATTAACCTCCCTGTTCGCACGCGTTATGTAATGCTATTTACGTAGCGTGTGTGCTGTGTGCAGTGTAAACAGGGCCACCTCATTCAATGTGCTAGCCT
The DNA here is from genome assembly GCF_905333055.1 of Maniola jurtina. NCBI lineage: Eukaryota > Metazoa > Arthropoda > Insecta > Lepidoptera > Nymphalidae > Maniola > Maniola jurtina. Next base: position 3,749,495 of record NC_060034.1, on the reverse strand, counting down.
TTCAGGTGTTTTTTCACGTGGCATCATTAGTGCGGGAACTGACGTCATGTCAATGTCAAATATTCGATTATGGCTCCTATGGCTCAGTGGTTTAGTTGTACGTCAAAGTTGAAAGGATCACAGTACTTAACCATAGGAAACTACCTAAGAGTGGTCGCCCACGGTGCCTTTTTGCAGCGATTCAGTATTTTACGCTATGTCAAGCCGTTAGTCGCATTAGAACGCGCGACAGTAGCGATTCAGTAGTGATACAATCGCAAGTATTGATTCAGCATCGCTTACTTTCTTCCTTCCTTTATTATATGGGTACACTCAATATTTACGTTGCCCACGCTTTAACTGCTTCCGTAAAAGCAGCAACAAAGATGATACAACCAACGTGGTCTAAACCAAGTTTATCTTACAACTGTAGCATTTACAGGCGTTCAGAGGTGGTCATACATCGCACGAGTGTATCGATGCTGCAACGCGTCTGTATCGCGATAATAGCCATACAAAACACTGTCGTGGGTGAAGGTATGCGACTAGGGGCAATATCGCGACTCTATCGGGGCGTATCGCTGTCTTTTTGTAACTGTATCGCTAGCGCTACTGAATCACTGCAAAAAGTGACAGTGGGCGACCTCCTTTAGGCCAAGTGCGACGCAAGAGTCCAGCCGACTCTAGTCCATATCACCGTGCACAGGCATAGCTGCAGCCGCCTGCCACTGGGCGCGCCTAACTTCACTCACCGCAATCAGTCTGTGCTGGGCGCTGGCCCTTATTATAATGTCAAGTTATGCTATCGTAAAAGCAACGTCAGAACTTTGTGATTGATGCATGTAACTTTGTCTAATAACGTTTTTTGTCTAAATAATCATAAAAAAATACACAGCTTAGGTAAATAATACAAAAATTCGTAACACAAACAGTAAACACGCCAGCTCAAATGTCACGACGCCGGACGTTTCTTTCGTAATGCCTTCGAAAGAGAGAAAATATTTAACTACATTAGCTACTTAGTACTTACCTACCTAGGTAGTTTCATTATAACTTTACTTAGGTAGGGTATTTCGGCAATTTAAAAATTAGCTAGCTGCCAATCCAATTAAATAAGAGTTAATTCTCTGTCAGGTAAGTACGTATCCTGTCAAAAATTGGGTTTGAATTCCGTAAACTATGTTAATTAGGTCCTATAGTTACTTCGAAACCAATTCAATTTAAGTAGAGATTAACCACAGTTAGTTCTCTTCTTAAATTTTTAAAGCGTTATTTATTTTAAAAATGTTGAAATAGAGAAATAGCAGCATCAGCGGACAAATAAGCTTTCAAGGCTTCCTAAGTAAAAGCGTTGTAATTTGCATAACTCGGTAGTTTATTGATATTTCTCGTGAGCTAGGTAAGTAGGTATCTAAACTTTCACTAGTTACTGCATATCCGGGTATTTCTTCAGCGACGTCACTATCATAATTCATAATACTGTCTTTACACGTACGAGTATTACGACGAAAGTGCCTAGTTAATAAGTTGGTACCTATTTAATATATGTAGGTAGGTATACATTTTACATATACATACATAGTTATACTTAATTAATAAATACCTAAATCTTAGCTGATAAAATAATGCGATTATCAAGGTTTATGGTTAGTTATAGCTACATATTTAGTGTAAAATTACAGAAAGCAAATTCATGTCAATAGTTAATTAATAATAATTATTAAAGCTGATGCCCGCGACTTCGTCCGCGTGGATTTACGTTTTTCAAAATCCCGCAGGAACTCTTTGATTTTCCGGGATAAAAAGTAGCCTATGTGTTAATCCAGGGTATAATCTATCTCCATTCCAAACAGCCAAATCCGTCCAGTAGTTTTTGCTTGATTGAGTAACAAACATTCAAACATCCACACTTTCACATTTATAATGTTATATTAGGATTTGGATTATTTTGAGTATGTTTTGAGTAAAGCATTTCTAGCATAATGAAAATAGGGTCGAGGTGGCAATCGGGGTAAAAGGCGCGGGGACGCCCGCACACCCGCACGTCATCCGCGCTCGCTCACAGCGGGGCGTCCCCACCCCGATAGCCGTCTCAACCTGTCGCGTAGGTGCTACTTATTTTTTTAACCCCCGACCCAAAAAGAGGGGTGTTATAAGTTTGACGTGTGTATCTGTGTATCTGTGTGTCTGTGTATCTGTGTATCTGTGTGTCTGTGTATCTGTGTATCTGTCTGTGGCATCGTAGCGCCTAAACGAATGAACCGATTTTAATTTAGTTTTTTTTGTTTGAAAGGTGGCTTGATCGAGAGTGTTCTTAGCTATAATCCAAAAAAATTGGTTCAGCCGTTTAAAAGTTATCAGCTATTTTCTAGTTTTCTTGTAGAAAAGAAGGTTAGATAACCCTTAGTTTCATAATATTCAAGTGTCAATTGACAAATGTCAAGTTGTCAAGATGGACGTTGCCTAGATATACATAATTATTTATTTGAAAATGATTTGTCGGGGGTGTTGAAAATTTTTAATTTACACTTGTTCCATCAAATTCATAAGTACTTTCGACTAGAATAATTTGATATTATTTTTTATCAAACACTAAAATAAGTAATAGGTAAATGACAAACATTTTACAACCAAAGTGCATTAAATTTATCGACGATAACATAGTATTTATTCATCCAAGGATAACATTTATTTTCTTAGAATAGATAGGCTAATATACATCGATGGGTACGCTACATAGGTATGATCCGTCGTTGATAATGATGATTATGTAGCACAATGAAATCACTATAAATATGTACTTTGCATGTATGCGGCATGTCCACGCATTGCGCGTTTTACAAACGCACGTCGACGCAGGGCTGCAAACTGCAATATGAGTGCCTAATGCAGATTACAGACTGAACTGTATGGTGACCGCAACTACACTTATTCTTATATTATATGCGAAAGTGTGTCTGTATGTCTGTCTGCTAGCTTTTCACCGTCCATCTGTTTAACTGATTTTGACAGGTACAGAGATAGCTTGCATCCCAGTGACGGACATAGGCTACTTTTATCCCAGAAAATCAAATATTTCCCACGAGATTAAAACAAATTAGATCCCATAGACGAATAAGTCAGTATCATCCATTTTTGTATAGACTACAGGGATAGCTTGCATCCCGAAGATGTATACCTACATATAGACTTTTTTATCCAGAAAATTCAAAGAGTTCCCACGGGATTTACAAAACACTGAAATCTACGCGAAGTCGCGGGCGTCATCTAGTACTTAAATAATGAGAATAAAAGAAAGAACAACAATTGAGAGAGAGAGACAGCACGCCTATGTGCATTAAAGTTTTACTTCATTATCATTTAATTGCCATAAACAGTATCGGTATCGCTCTTGGGAATAGACTTGAGAATAAGTACAGAGGTACCTGGCTTAGAACTACCGGCGCGGCCTCATTATATCGAACTTGTATACGATCCTTCAATCCATTGAAATGCCATTCGATACAATTGCAGTAAATTACAGACATTTGAATATCTCGACTTGCACTGAGTTGCAAAGGCTATCCTGTTCAACGACTGCTACCATTAGCTCGCTAAACCATCGTCAAGAATGCTTGCCGTTACCACGTTTGTCCCAAGACGTAGACCATTGCGTTCCGTAAGAACAAAAAACCGGCCAAGTAGGAGTTCGATTCGCACATGAAGGGTTCAGTACCATTCCGTCCGTAAACATGCTTATTTTAATTTTTTTAGGGTTCCGTACCTCAAAAAGAAAAAAGTACCCTTATAGTATCACTTCGTTGTCTGTCTGTCGTGTCTGTCAAGAAACTTAAAGGATACTTCCCGTTGACAGGTAGATCTTATAGGACACGTAAGGGGAAAAATCCGATTTTTCCTTTACTTGTGATATAAAACTCACCTACCAGACCAGCCAAATTTCATGTTTTTAAGTCAACGGGAAGTACCGTATAGGTTTCGATTCACTTTTCTTGACAGACAGATAGACAACCAAGTGGCCCTATAAGGGTTCCCTTTTTCTATTTGGGGTACGGAACCCTAAAATAAACTCAATGCAATCAGACGATACATTTTGCTGGCAGACTACTTTGCCACAGTCACTGCTATTGTTGACGGAACACCTATTGTCTGATAGGATGAATAATGTTTTATAACAAATATCTGTATAATTCTCTGCTACATCTATCATTCAGCAAATCTTCACTCACAATTAACAGAATTGACGATGCAGAACATTGATATAGAATTCATATCGCTTATGCAGAACCACAGATGAGGAAATAGAAACTATCATCTAATGGACGCCTATCTTTAATTTAAGACCTTGCGATCGCGGATTCGCTTGGCAAAAATATAAAATCTTTTCATTTTCTATTCTCGTAGGAATTTTTAAAAATCCGACCTTATTAATTTATTTTATACCCAAAAAGAGGGGTGTTATAAGTTTGACGTGTGTATCTGTGTATCTGTCTGTGGCATCGTAGCTCCTAAACTAATGAACCAATTTTGATTTGGTTTTTTTGTTTAAAAGGTGGCTTGATCGAGAGTGTTCTTAGCTACAATCCAAGAAAATCGGTACAGCCGTTTGAAAGTAAGTTAACGTCAAATTAAGTAACTTAATTCCGTCAGAATCGTACTTTCGCATTTATAATATTAGTATGGATGAATATTAGAACAAAGAAGCCTGTCGAATGTTTACAGTGATATATTATAGTACTAGCTTATGTTTTTTAAAAATCCCGTAACTCCATGATTTTCCGGGTTAAAAGTAGCCTATGTGTTAATCCAGGCTATAATCCATCTTTAATCCTTTCTGCCAAATCCGTCCAGTAGTTTTTGCGTGAAGGAGTAACAAACATCCATATATCCATACATACAAACTTTCGTGTTTATAATATTAGTAGGATAGTGCCCTACATAGATCTACGTCGAAATCATTTATTAATTATTTGACCATCACTGCTCACATGAACGTATACAATACATATATTATATTATCACACAGAAGCAGCCATAAGGAAAACTATAATCTACAATCAGAACACTAGAAATTTCAATGAATATTTTATCGCAAACCACACACTGAAATTACTTGTTTCCTCACTACTCAATAAGTCACAGCATTAAGAAGGGCGCACGGAAGCAAACAAATAACGAACTATTCAACCTCAAAAATTACTGATCAATATTATAGTAGGCAGGTGCAATGTGATCGATGTTCTTGGAATATTTCGTATGTTGGCCTGCAAACAATGTTTCCGCATTAGTTAGTAGGTCAGACAAGACAAACCAATTCGGTCAATCAATCATCGAACTGCTGTGATTTGTCATTGCCGACATTCGATAACCAATCAGATTCCTGGTAGTGACATTCAAATGTACCTATTTATGACCTATTTACTTTTTTTTTTCTCTCGTCTGGCTTTACAAAGATTAGCCAATGTCAAGTTTGTAGTTATTTGTAACAAGTTAGTTAAACTTTACAAGTATGGACCCCGTCTGTGCCGGCGGTCGCCGACACACGCACGGCACCCCCTTAGAGCGCTTTCCAGTCAGTTTTAACAAAAAAAAAAAACACTCCAAAAAGGCAGAGCACGCCCGCCAGCTAACGCCAACACAGACGAAGTCCACCTATTAACTTTTAACCGAGTTTTGTTATGTTGACACCTTTTCATAGGTCAATAATTTATCAATAATTGTCTTAGTTTAAGTATTTGATGTCACAAATTGAAGTCGCGATGTCGCGCGACTATGGGCCCAGTCAACCTATCAATCATGTTTGGTCTGCATCCAGTTACGAACATGATTGTATCCCTGTTAGTCATTGGATCCTTTTCTTCTAAGCAATCAACAACCGATTTTCTTAATTAATAGACACCGGTAAATTGGTTCGTCAATCACTAAATATAATTAAAGTCCATGCGAAGTTTGTTTGTCCTTCAATCAGGTCGCAACGGGGCAACGGATCGACATGATTTTTACTTGTATTGTTATAGTTAAGTAAGAGTGACATAGGCTACTTTATGTATATCTCGGAAAACTATACAGTTTCCTAGGGATTTTGAAAAAATAAACCCATGCGAACAAAGTCGTAGGCTAGCAATCCATATTCATACTAATATTATAAATGCGAAAGTGTCTGTCTGTCTGTCTGTCTGTCTGCTACGTTTTCACGACCCAACCGCTGAACCGATTTTAATGAAATTTGGTACAGACTTGGGATACATCCCGGGGAAGGACATAGGCTACTTTTTATCGCGGAAAATCAAAGAGTTCCTACGGGATTTAAAAAAAAATCGAAATCCACGCGGGCGAAGCCGCGGGCATCACCTAGTATATTATATAATGCTCCATTATGCAACCTGTACACTTTGCTACACTACACCGGTAGCAGTACAGTACTTCAACGGTACATTTCTATATTAATACGGCTTAGATAATCTATTTACGTCCGTAGAGGCAATCTTTGCGTGAAATAGGTCGTATATATTTGTTGCCGATAAAAATACACCTTTTTATGTTTAACTGAATACAAATATTGTTTCAATATGTTTCTTGTCTTCTTTCTCTCTTATTAGTGTCATTATCCACTAGCGCGGCACGTCGCGTGCTGCAGGCCGCGCGCGTTTTTTGCGAGGTGCGATAGGATGCGGAAAAGTATAGTTACTGAAGGTCTATTGTTTTATTACGTGCGCCTGCGCAAAAAAGTGAAACGTAGAGACTGGATACGCCTATATAATAAGAATGTTATACAAAAGGTGATTTCAACATTCTATACAAATACTTGCCCAGCAGGATAAGAAATCGCGCGCGTTATTTCATTCAAATATGTAAGAGCCGCGCGCGACCGTGGCGTGATAGTGGGTTATGGTACTAAAAGCTCTTCCGATGCGGGTTTTCATCGTGATTCGTGTCCTACTTTCGATACACGTTTGGTTCAAATAAGGAAACAAACCTTTCTAATTATTCACCTAAACCACAAAAGTAGCGCGGTTTGGTACTCTTCCGGTTAAGTTATTGCCTACCTATATTCTACAGTGTAGAATATTTTACAGAGCTGCATATTTCCATTCATCATCAGCCTATATGCGTCCACTGCTGGACATAGGCCTTTTCAAGAGCGTGCTAAAACACGGTCCTCCGCCTTCCTCATCACTCCACTCACGCTTCTCGCCACCTTCAGGTCATCGGTCCAGCGGACTGGAGGTCGCCCCATAACCCCATCGGCCGACAGTTCTGCGACAGACAAAACCTGCCCATTGCCACTTCAGTCTATCAATCCTTCGAGCTATGTCGGTCGCTCTTGTTCGTCTGCGAATTTCCTCGTACCACTTTACTACTGTCAGTGTCCGTGTTCCCGCCCCATACGTCATTACGTAAATCTAGATAAGTACGCATAAGTTAACGTAAGTCTGCCAAAATAGATGTAGATTTCAAACTTTCAATGCTGCGTTTATAGTAGAATAGAATACTGCGGTAACAAGTGTGCCGCTTGCAATCTTCACAAAATCTTGTCCTAGGGACAACTTTGCAATAGATCTACGAGTATGTCAGCAGTAGATGTCTGTTGAAATAGTTATCGATTTAACGAAGACGATTTATCATTGATACTCCATCGATACGGCATCGAAATTAAACCAATAATGAACCGTCTAATTCCGGCGTTAGTTAAGTGTTCGGTGTTAGAATTGAATTAATTGATTCGGTGCGAAGTTTGAAGGTCGACCTTCGCGACATGAACCTAATGTGTTAATAAATTATGTTCATTAAGAATTAACGTGTCATAGTGTCTTAAGTGCCTACTTCACGACATAGCTATAGCTGTTAATCATCTTGTAACTCAAAAAATATGTAAATGATGCTTTGATAGAGTCTCTTTACATGTCTCTACTCTATTAATGCCTTGAACCTCTCGGTTACGTCTTAGCCTCGGTAGTTATTAAATCCAACCCATTACAACTTACTTAAATAATTAATGATAAAATAAGTAACAGTTAGATACTTAATAAGTAAGTACCTAATCATCTATTAGTTAATTTACGGTTAGATGAACCCTAGATATCATTTTCCTCCTTAACAACTATGTAATTTTATGTAATAGTTAAACAAATTACTTAAGTAATTATTTGTTAGTAAATTGACTCGATAGCAACTATTTGTAGTTAGTAATTAGAGGCAGGAATAACTAACTATTTACCTAGTAACTTTAAATTAAATAACTAACTTGAAAATATAAATGGCGTGGAAGCCGTAGGTATTACGTGGTCTCTCACGTAACAATCGCTGGGTGTAAACAACCTTAATCCTATTATGCGAGGTCAACCCTTCAGATTTAAAAAACATTTATATGGAAAATGTGATAAATGATAATAATAAAGCGACGTTTCACTAAATTTGCTGCCGCCCCGCGCCGCCGACAAAGTAATGTTTTTTAATTTCGACCTCTCGCTTTTTTCCGTTCGAAAGCCAACATAAACCTTAATGACTTGCGGGAAAATTATAATCAAGGACAGCGGTGTTTTGCGGTGCCATTGTTCCACGTTGAGAAATACTAGAAGGTACCTACTTACCGTGCTCTTAAGCTAGTCATGCACCGATTAATATTTAGCATCTTTCTGGTGCCATGCATAGTGCACAATTCCATAATAATAAGCAGTTTAATATTAATAGTAGTGCTGGAACCCTCTCTAGGTTCTTTTCATTCGTTCATTCTTGGAACAGTGAACAACAATAGCAAAAAAAAAAATTTTTGGAGACCCCACTTTTTTGTCATGTAATATCCCTTAGGTCAATTTTTTTCGTATAAAATGTAGCCTATGTCACCCGGACCTTAACGACGAATCGATTGACACCTATTCATCAAAATCAGCCCAGTACTTTAGGCGCTACGATGGAACACACAGAATCTGGATACAAACATACACACATACATACATACATAGACTGCTAAAATCATAACCCTTCCTTTTGGCTTTGCCGCAGTCGGGTAAAAACTGGCCAATCTATTCTGCGATCGGTAATTTAATTTGTTTTGTAGTTATGAGAAAAAATACTTATTGGCCAAGTGACGACATCTTTTGCAATAGATATCATAATGTGCTAAAATTAGTAATTAACACACCCTTTTCTGCTCCACATGTACCGTAGACACGTGTGTCCTTTGCTTCAAGGCGAACTGGTGCGTACGCGTGGTCCAATCAATATAAAAACTAAAAGCTTATGACCACACAGTTTTAATGTAGACTTAGAGTAAGGTTATCCTTGATTATTGTTTCCTAATCTGCCCTTTCGCTTGCCTTCTTTTCTATTAGGCTTGTTCCTGCACTTTTTCTGCAACGATTTCATCAGTTATGGATCATAAACTATTCTGCCCGTTTTGGGTTCTTGACTCCAGTCATTCATTCACTCCAGAAGCAAGTCACCCTTTTCGCCAGTAAGAATCTTCTGAGCCAGTTTGTCATGACTGTGATGACCTTTCAAGTTACATCGTTTACTTCTTCGCCTTTATTTTTATCGTCACTCATCAGAGATCAGAGTCATAATCAGAGATTCCAAGTAATCTTGTTACTTGTCAAACGCTAACTTAAATGCTAGCCCCAAATAAAAGCTTGCACACTTCGATGAAAATTCTATATCGATGCTTGGACATCTAACATCGGCTTTAACGTTCAAAGCTTAGAGGCGTTCATTCATAAGCGTTTAATACGGTCGAATGGTGATTACGGTGCTGAATATTTGAAAAGGGCGCGGTGAAAGCAAAGCGCGCTAATATAGGTCATTGGTCAAGGTCCAACACGGTGAGACATCGAGACATAATATTAGTAGGAATGACAATCGTTTACCGGAATGAAAAATTCACAAAACACGCTAACTATGCGTTATTACCTTGTCATTTTGTTGTGAAATTACCAATGACAGGTTTGTTTTATGATATTGTTGAAAGAAGTGAGGTTTATAAACGTAACTGAGTAAATACATAGATACTTTTTAGAAATAAAACAAAATATTTTGTATCAGGTCACTTAGTCACGAAGTTTTAAAGCCGACATTGCATTACAACGTTTAATTAAATGTAATTTAAAAGTATTTAGGTCCATAAATAAGTACGGATATAGATGTAAGTAGGTAATAAATCACTAGAACTAAGTATTTAAAATAACTTTTTATTCTATCCCGCGAAAAATAAAATTGATATAATTAAGTAATGCACCTACCTAAGTACTATAACTACTTACCTAGGTACATATTATATCTGAAAGTAAAGAACAATCAGTTTTTACAGTAGAACTACCTCAATGAAAAGTACTTAGTAACTTAATAATCTGATCTATATTCAAAACTAGCTGTGCCCGCGACTTCGTTCGCGTGGAATAGTGACTTTTCGGGCAGCATGTACGTTAAAAACGTTCGCCGTGATTCTTTAAATTGACATAACTTTTTTATTTATGAACCGATTGACATGAAATAAACACTAAATGTTAAGTGAAGCTTACTACAATATATTAGTGAAAACCGTATCTAAATCGAATAAGCCGTTTCTGATATTAGCGTGCACAAACACACAGACAAACAGACAAAAAAAAATTAATTACAATTTCGGGTTCGGCATCGATATAATACCAACCCCTGCTACTTTTTTTTTATATATTTCCATTGTACAGACACCACTTTTCTACAATTTTATTATATGTATAGATATGCAATTCTGATTTTAAAAAGCTGCAATATTATAACGAGTTGCATTACTGTACCTACATAATATTATTATTGACTTTTTTCCGTATTGATTAGTATTTAAGTAGATAATTATACTTAGTTATCCTTAAACTAAAAATATAACATAAGGTAGTTAACCGCTTTAATTAGTTTTGGAATGCATGCCAGCATTACATTTTCTCATGTTATTATCAAATGCTAATTAGTTAACAAAAAACAGCGCGGAAACATAATGAGGTCAGAATTTCGACTAAACTGTAGGTAGGTACTAGGCAATAAGATGATTACGAAGTGCTGTTAATTGATTTAACGCTTCATAAAGATGACACCAACATTGATATAATCTTATTTCGTGGCGATCGGATTAGTTAGGGCAAGATGTAATAAATAGAACAATTATTATTGTTCTTCATATTTTTCTACCCACTAAAGATTCTAGACCCACCAGTACAGCGGGTCAAAGCGGTGGGAACACGTACCCGGCATCTATGTTTAGTATATTATGACTAGCGACTCGCCCAGGCTTCGCACGGATGCTTGAAAATAAAAGAATATAGCCTTTGTCACTCAGGAAGAATGCAGCTTGCTATTGGTGAAAGAATTTTCAAAGTTTGTTCAGTGGTTACCTCTTTATAATGTTTGGTGTAGATGAACACACCTGCTAAAAATATTTTTGGTGACAATGGGTTAGCTTGTCTCACTATCTAGAAGAGACTAACATATTACATTCTTTTTAGTATGCCCTTAACACCGGACATCTTGAAATATACATTGGTTTTGAATGGAAATTATACGCCTTGTCGTAGGTCTTCGTACAGCGATGTAGAATGGAATAGGTACAAAGGTACGTATTTTATAAAGCTAAAGGAAGAAGTTTCTTTGCATTATCTACATATAAAAGGAAAAGCTGTCTGACTGACTGACTGATCTATCAACGCACAACTGGAACTACTAGACTTGGGCTGACATTTGACATGCAGATACTAGATAGCTATACTATACATAGACATCCGCTAAGGAAGGATTTTTGAAAATTCAATCCCTAAAGGGGTAAAGAAGGGGTTTGAAATTTGAGTAGTTCACGTGGACGAAGTCACGGGCACAAGCTAGTCTCAATATAAAAAACTATCTACGCCTAAGGAACAGCAGTTCTGCGTGATTCGTTCCAAATAGTTGAGTCCCAGTGTGATTCATTGAAGTGGCAATTATGTTTGTTTGTTCCGCACGTCGACATCAACGAATGCACGTCAGCCGTCAACGTAGCAATAAACAATTTCACTGGCATACCGATGCACGACGGTCATTTTAAATTGCCACTCAAGTTGCTATAATATAATAACACAATTTTATTTCCTCGGAACTCGTAAACCAAACGATGTTTAAGTTGTAGATGCAAGCTCTCTTTTTATTCTTATCACAGTTACATAAATTGGAATTCCCAGCTCTGTCGTGCCAATGACCATATCGTATATATTCAGTGATTCACAATAAATATCTGTCCATTGAAAATAATAATTAATTTTAGCGTTACAACGCTAAAAGGCCGCCAGTAGCTGTTAGTAGTCGTACTTTTGGTATTTAACTGTCAATTTGATTAAAGTTGGTAGGTACGTGTTTATATTTTAAATTAACATTTTGTGTATTCAGATAGTGATCCCGAGTTTATTGTTAATTCTAGATAATAATTGGTTTCCAACTGGTATTCATTCAACTATTAATAGTACTTAACTATCATAATCATGGTATATGTTATAAGTATAGATTATACCTAAATATAGTATATCTGAGATTATTTATACATTAACTCTAAATATGTAACAGGAAAAAAGGTGACTGATTGATTGACTGACTGATCTAATCAACACACAGCTCCAACTACTGGACAGATCGGGCTGAGCATGCAAATAGCTATTATGACGTAGCCATCCGCTTGATAGGATCGTTGAAATTCAACCCCTAAAGTGGTAAAATAGGGGTTTGAAATTTGTTTAGTCAACGCGGGTGAAGTCGCGGGCATAAGCTAGAACTATATATTCCTACGCCTGACATGAAACATTACCTAATTAAAGTTATCTCCAGAAATAGTACTAACTTACTTAAGTCATTAAGTGAAGTGCTTACTCTTAAAAGATCAAAGAGGCTATCACTTCTTTACAGGGGATATACTTGTATGTTATAATATCATATACAAGAAGGTACGTAATATATACCTACGTTACGGGTTTTATCGCCAGCTTTACGATACAGTTTTCCGTTTAACGACTCGGTTCTCGTTACGTCGCAAACAGAGATTGCTCGCTATAAATAGTAATATACAGGATAAGCTTGAATTTTAATTAAATGTAAGAGTTCGCCAAACGAGGCTAATAGCCTGACAAATATGATTTAATAGTTACGATAAGCAGGCCTTTGTGAAATACCTGGTTGGTAATTTGTATACAGGGGTGAGTCTTTATTAAAATGGTTTGGTGCGGTGAAACTAGACCCGATTTTACCGACGGAAAATATTATGAAAAAAACTAAAAGGTTTTAAGTATTTTATTTTAAATACTTTAGCTTTTTTTGTAGCTACCGTGGAGTGTAGACTGTGGTCCCTTTAAGAAGAAATGTATTTTTTTAAATCAAGTGGTGGTGGTTATAATATTAAAACAAAAATAGTAAGGATCGTACATGGCAATGACTTAAGTACGTAAAAATAAGAAAGAATTTAGGGAAAATCGATTTTTTACAGAATTTTTCTCGATAATTATCTTCCTCAAAATAACGCTTCATTTCAACTTCATTTTCAAGGTATTCTAATTTCTATATTATATTGTATTACTGACCTTAAAAAAAGTACTACCCTAAGCAGAACATTTTTTATAAGCTATTAATTTAAAAACAAGGGCACTCCAGGCGCGCCACTCACTACTTTATCGCTCCCTGTGCGTTTGACGGTGATTAGTAATTAAAAACAAAGCTTGTAAGAGTCGCATCATTCATTAAATTTTACATAAAATTCACAACTTATCACGCTAGCGCATTATATATTAGCGTATTTAATTAGGAATTTTATGTAAAAATTACTTCGTAAGCTACTTAAGTACTTAATAAGATACAGTAATAAAATATCGTTTGTTATTTTGCGAAAAACTATCGAAAAGAACACCATAAAAATAAGAATTTCCGTAAACTCTTTTCGTAAAAATCACCGAGGAGATAGTCTCTTGTAAAAATAGATCTTTTCAAAGATTTGCATTCAAAGACGTTACTTGCCCGTGCGATTTGTCGTAGACCATTACCTACGTTTGAGTGGAGCGCCGCGCACTACAAATAAACACCTTTTCCCTAAATCAAACATGACCTAACTGATTTTACGATTATACAATCTAAAGTAGGTACATAGTAAAACCTTAACTTCTATTCCAACAAAATGTACAAAGAAATAATAATGTCTGCATAGATGATAATAATAATTGTTACAAGATAAACGAAGATAAGATTTTAAACATAAGTTCTTTAATATCTTTTTCATGTCATATAAAAGTTAACTGACTTATCACGCTGAGCCTATTTCTTATTAAAGGCGCCTCGTTGCAAAGTGAAAGTAAAATTACAACTCAATCCGGCTACGCCTGTACTTAAGGTGTGTTATCATTAAATTGTACATATTTTTGTCTGGGAAATCCCTTGTAGTTGCTAAACCTGTACGGATTTACATAAAAGAAGAACAAGAACATAACATTGCCAGTGCGACTAAGTTATGGTTTTTACATTAATACCTATTAATTTTAGTACTGATTACTGATTCTACAGTCTGTCGTAGATTGTACGATGTCGATTGTCGATGTTATGGCTAGTAATATTTGCACTCAACATATATTATTCATTCCATATCATATTGGGCAAAAATCGCATTCTCAGAAAAGTAGTGGTATAGAAGCGGAGGCTTTATAGTGCTAGGTTTAAGAAAAACGTAACTGTCGTCACAAATCACGATGCTATTGTGGAGAATATTTCACAATATCTTGACATACATTCAACATAAGCGCATATCCTTTTAAAAAGCGTAAAATTCCAAAGTGAAAGCTAAATAATATATTACGAGTAGGTATGTCCTTTGGAGTTTTGACCTAGGCTGTGTGGTGACTGACAGTGACATGGTTTTACTTGTGAACTGTGGTACTGTTAATTTAGTCTTTTGTTTCGACGATTGTGCGTGGGATAGCCGAGTTAACGGCTTTTATATCCACGTCAACCATTTGCCCTTTGTAAACACATTTTACGTTGAATAACGAAATGTTACGTATTTTCATAAATTTTAACATAAAACATTTACTGGCAACAACATTTCAACACTTTAATCTCTTTGTAAAAGCCATTTCGAAGTGAAAAAGGCTGTATTCTGAAAATGTAGAACATGCGCTTGCTATCTCTACAAGTTTTACACTCATTTAAGTACCTATTATGTTTTTAGAATTTAGATCAGTAGGCATTATGTAATAGAATTTTCGTTTGTTTGAACAATTTAGTAAAATACCTAATATTATATTGTAACTAAGGCAATCATGTGGTAAATTATTTGACGATTCAAAAGCACTTGTAAAAGTTTATTTGAATAAAAATCTATTCTATTCTATTCTATTCATGACAATAAATAATAAACTAAATAATTTTTAAATACATCAAAACTTATAAACTACTTTATCACTTTAAAGAGATCTTGAAAGCAACTATCAAACATTGAATTAAATTTTCTTTCTAATCCTCGTTGTTCATTCAATTGTCGTATTATTCAAAGCTAATTTTTTTACACAAAACCTTTTACAACCTTTTGTGTAAGGTAAGTTACAACTCGTTGTCAAGAAAAAAATGTATCAAAAGAGAGGAAAGCTGGATTGAGAGTCAAATTACATACATCTATCTGGAAACAACAAAGCGCGTGCTCTTATTTCCCGTATAGTACAGTGAAAGCGGAACGGTAGGTAGGTACGTCCTTTGGTTCCTGGTCTAATGTGTTGCGATAAGATACATTCACATTCAGGTCACTGAGTTATTATGCGTTGTCGTTTTTCTCAGTATTATGTACTCAGCTTTAGGAACTTGATATATTATTTTCTCTTTCATGAGACTCTTCCTGTCCATTGTTAAATATTGTATCAGCTCAAAATAATATGTTATTTATTATAGATATTCAAATACATTCGTGTCCCTGATTCATTTTGGGATTCATTTTTGTCTTGTGGAGTTAGAAATCGATTGTTTACATCATCATTATCAACATTTCAACCCATCGCCGGCCAGCCCGCTCCGGCTCTCTCAGAATGAAAAGGATTTATCCTATAATTCACCACGGTGGTCAAGTGTGGATTGGCAGACTTCACACACCTTTGAGAACTTTATGGAAAACTTTCAAGAATGCAGGTTTTCTCACGATGAGAGAAGTATAATTTATTAGTTATTTAAAACGCACATAACTCCGAAAACTTAGAGTAGATAGAATTTTCCACCACCGGAATAGTAAGCCGAAGCCTTAACCACTTGGCTATCAACGTTTTTCTTACAAACATACCTATTACTTGTAAACAAACAAATTCACAGGGATGATTAAATAGGAAAAAGGCCACGCGGACGTAGTCCGGGACGTTGAAGGAAGGAAGCCTTATAATATGTATGCACACTACATCATATTTGAATATTGAAACAAAGTGCAAAATATTAGTTTGATAGTATCCCATCGAGGTCATTGTATTAACGCGATGTCGCTCGCCTCGACTGCATCAGTAACCGGGTTGTGTTCGCGTAATGAATTTCTCATATATCCGTGAAGCCGTATTGATTACTATTCTAGTAAGTAATTACAGAGGAAAATGTTTCGGACTTACGTTTGAAAATTTAATAGCCGACAATTTGACTTAATAAGCTCTTTCATGTGTTATTATATTGTGTAAACATTATTGGGCTTATTGCTGATATCTAAATATGTATTTCTTAGTATGTATTAAGTATCCTTCCAAAATGATTATTAATGCCTGATAAATAATTGATAAAGTATGCACATGTTAGTCTACATTATACGATAAAAACAGGAAATGCAAATATGTATGTTTTTAGCTTATATTAGATAACAATTTATTCATCAAAATGTAGGTAAGAACTAAGAACGGCTGTTGTTATTTTATAGCTTTAGTCCTTATTTTACCATCTGATGTATTGGATATACATCAGATGTATGGATTTGGATTAGGGATTGGATTAGTGCGTAAGCAATATCCGAGTTCGGTCCGAGTTTTTTATATCCGTATTTTCATTGACTCGGATCGGATTAGTGCGTAACCGCTCTTATTCCTAAGTGATACATAATATTCCTATCTTTATTGACGCAACGCTTTCAAAATTTTACTTTTATTTTTGTTCTTAATTTCATCATATATTCACACCTATAAAAGCCTCTTAAAAATATTACAATAAAAAAAAAACATATATTTAGTCCAATCAATCTGTATTGTATTTGTAAAGTTATATATAGTGGATAATTAAGCGAATATTATGTTTGGACACAACGAAATCGGTTCAGGATGTAGACGAAGGTTAGCGTGTTATTAACGAGCTTCCAGTTCCACTATAAAAGTTTAAGGTTTACGAGTTGTAGTTATACGAACTACGATGTATCATTAATAAATCGCTTCGTCATGATTATTCAGTGAATGCGATGTAGAAATTGTGTTACTTATATGTAACAACACAGTTTCTCTACTTAGCCGGTAGTATTATATACATAAAGTTAAGCATTAAACACTGGTTCATCATCAAGAATATCAACCAACGTCACGTCTACACGTCCACTGCTGAACATAGATAGGTGATCGTGTTTATGTCGTCTGTCCACCTAGTGCTTTGGGGTTACCATGGTCATTTTCCTTGTTGGGAAATGCGCAGTTCAACTAATTTCATCGATATGGCCTATATTATCATTGGTTTCATTTTAGACGGCGAATCGATGAAGTAGAAGCGCCATAATTGAAATATTTTAATTCATAATGAACCTGATGAATGATGATATGTGTCCTTCATTTACCTACCCATCCTTAGCAAAGTGACGTTTGAGTAGGGGTGGGTATCTAGACAATAGATCGCAACAGGTCGCTATGGCCAAATTTCATGATTCTAGGAAATCTAGGACAACGGGAATTACCCTATAGGTTTCTTGACAGACAGACAGACAGACAACAAAGTGATCCTATAAGGGTTTCGTTTTTCCTTTTGAGGTACGGAACCCTAAAAATGACAAGAGAACACTAGGATCTAATAATTGTAAGGTACTGATCATCAATATTAATCATCCATAGTACATATTCTACATTTTTAAATGATTCTTTAGGTACTGAGCGCGCCGACAATTTATAAGAATTTAATTCAAAGACATAAAATTGTATTGTTCTGCTTAAATATATTCTGCGTCATACTGCAGCTGGTTTTAAAGATAAACCACAAACACTTGTGCAAATCCTATCTGCGGTGTTTATTATAACAGATTATACTTAATATTACTTACCAAAGGAGTAAATGAGCACTGCCTTATATCAAAAATCCAAATAAGTTCACAATTTCCAGCGCTGGTCCGGGATGACGGCCTCGCTCTATACATTATTTCCAGCAATTTATCGACCGATACTGGGCTGAAGTAGATTCAGTAAAACTGTAACTGGTTACTGGAAAATCCCGCGTTAAATTCCAGTACCACGTGTCATAAACTGAGACTTCTACCTACTATTTATATTATCCTGTACATTCTTTCGCAATCTTTCTTATACTGTGAACTAAATTTTTGTAGAAAAACTCAATTTGACAACCTTTCTTGGAACATATTTTTATCAACAGTGAATTTTAATGACGTTATTATTATTAGAAACCATGACATTAATTTTATTATTATTAAGTATTATAACGTTACTAAAGTAACTAATATATTAACGAATTAAACTATAATTACTTTAGTAATGTTATAAGTTATAATAAAAAGTGTGTAACGCTTGGCGTGTGTATTAATGATACGAATATGTACATATAAAGGTTATTCAATATTCAATATTGTTACTTGGATCTTGATCTGTTGTTCTCATATTTTGACCATTGTTTAGTTGCAACCTGTTTTGTGTACTTTTTCAGTAAATAAAATTAAATAGATGAATTATAAAGTTAGCATAAATTTAAAAAATCCTTTGTCATACTAAACTTTCTGTGGCGTGCATATAGTTTTGTTCAAGGTGAGCAATAAAAAAACATATTTTAGGTTAGTATTTAAACTACAAGGACAAAATTAACCGCTACAAAGTATTAAGTAACTAATCAAATATTCACACAAATTACTCAGTTCAGACAAACTGAGCAATTTCGTATGAACAAGCTAAGTAAAACCCCCTAACTTTTTGCCTTTATACTTAGGTGGCAGATCGCTGCACTAAAACAATATAAGATAAGTAACTCAGTTTAACAATTACCTTTTAGCCTTAGCCGCTATGGAGCACATGCAATGAATGCACTGAACAAAGAAGCGTAACTATCCAATACTTTACAGTTTACGCAGACGCAGTCGCGAAATTTCTTCTACTTTTGACATAAATACTAGAATCAATGGACGAAATAGGTCACTAGACTGAGTGTGGATTAAAATAGCGGGAGACTGCTTATGGAAGTCGTTTCTGTAACAACAGCGCATAAATAGCATGCTTTATATTAAAGCTAATCACACATCTAACAACACGGGCTCTACGCGCTACATTGCTCTGGTGCGTATTAATGACTAGCTGATGTCCGCAGCTTCGCCCGCGTGGATTGGTCAGATCCCCTGCAGCATCAGGATTGAGGAGTTGGACTCCAAATTTTTTTTAAAACAATATCGCAAAGTTCCTCTATCGATTAAAAAAGAAATGACGCAAATCGGTTCAGAAATCTCGGAGATCTCGGTCTACATAGGTAGAAAAACACAACTCCCTTTTTGAAAGTCGGTTAAAAAAGTAGCCTATGTTACACCCTGGTCAATTCTCTACTTGTCTGTGAAAATCCCGTCAAAATCGGTTCAGCCGTTCCCAAGATTAGCCTTTTCAAACAGACAGACAGACAGACAGACAAAAATTTTAAAAACGTGTGATTCGGTTATAGTATCGTTTAAATAACCATATGACCTTAATATGCGGTAGTTATTTCGAAATTACAGACAGACACTCCAATTTTATTTATTAGTATAGATGTCATATTGACAAACTACAGATTTCGAATGAGGTCACCAGTAGACGCCAAATGCGTTGAAGAAATTCGAATGACCTCAGTAACTACGCATCGCATTTCTTTGCGTTTCCTGCAGTCGTAGACGGTCGATCAAGAGGGCTAGCACGGATGTTGTAAACATCATAGCTTCAAGTGAACTTACTACTACTCTGCATTTTACAGCAGCTCCCTTAGCACGTAATTTATGATTAACACTCTGCTATAGCGCCAAATTCGAAAGAGTGACTATGAAAAAGTGCTGCGCACAGTATAAGGAGAGTTTAAATATTGTGCTACAGGGGCTAATTTTCGTAACATGTGCGATCAGCTTTAATTACTATGATTTATATTTATGTGAATGCATGAAGCTTGTAAATGGCACCCCGCCAATGTTTAACTCCAAGCAATCTTGAAGGAATATTTTGAACTCGCATTTTTAATAGTTGCATTCGATCCGAAAAGCACAACATCCGTGCGCTATTTCGAACCTTGTTGAGGCCTTATAGCTGTTTGTTGTTTCAGTTTATTGACAGATCACGTGGTGATACTAACTGCTGGAAAATTGCAGACTTTATAATTTTAGCTTCATATGTTACGGTTGTTTTTGTCGGCACCAAGCAGCAAGCAGTTCTAGAAACCTTGTATCCGAATGCGTGACTGGTTCTGGGCCATATACATTATTTATTTGCCTCTAAGCGTTCTACCGGACAGTATTTCCAGTGCGCATACATATCAATTGGAGAATATATATCTAAAATCCTGTCTACTTTTGTAGTTGTTTCGTTATTACTAATTATATTTAGCTAAATTAGTATCAGTCCCAGTGAAGTGTTCTTGGGAATTATTTAATGGGCAACTTCATATTATCATCTTAATATATTATATATCGGCTGTCACTCAAAGTTCCAAATATTTAGCTGTCGACATCGATGGCTGTCGGTCATTTAACGGTCACTTTCATTCAAATAAACTATCTCTTGATTTGATATTGAAATTTTTAACCCCCGACCCAAAAAGAGGGGTGTTATATGTTTGACGTGTGTATCTGTGTATCTGTATGTGGCATCGTAGCTCCTAAACTAATGAACCGATTTTAATTTAGTTTTTTTTTGTTTGAAAGGTGGCTTGATCGAGAGTGTTCTTAGCTATAATCCAAGAAAATCGGTTCAGCCGTTTGAAAGTTATCAGCTCTTTTCTAGTTACTGTAACCTTCACTTGTCGGGGGTGCTATAAATTTTTAATTCACACTTGTCGTAATGATCATAAGTGTTGAAAGGTAATAAGGAAAAATCACTAGCCAACTAGTCTACCCCTTCAGCTAGTGGTAATTTTAGACCAACACTCGCAAGGCTTCACCTCTAATCTTTTCCGCCTGCGAAGCCAACGGTATGTGCTTCGGCACAGGTACGTGTATGTGAGAAAAATAACTATAGAAAACTTACAACAAAATATATTACCTACCATTATGTAAGGACTGAGAAGTGAGAACTATGGTGGCAACTTACTGTAATGTTAAAGCAAATGTATATCTACATAATATATTTGAAAGAATTATAGTAGCTCTATTAAGTTAATAAGATAAGAAACGTGGAAATTATATTCATAATGATAATGGAAGTGAATAAATACTAAGAATTGCTTCTTATGTCTTAGAAGAGTTAAGTATTTAGGAGGTTACCCAAATTGAAACCCACATACTTAAAATAATACCAATACCACTACCATTAAATACAGAAAAATTGTAATTCAATAAAAAAATCCATATTTGTTTATTTTCTTCTATATCTGCGCAAACCTAATGTAGGTATAACGAAAGCTCCTTGTAATTTTTACTACTCTACTTTTTTCGAATTTGAAAGAATTCGTTTTGTGAGCTTGGATGAATAAATACTCTTTGTGAGTTGTTGATTTGTTTTTGTTTTGCGGAATGGATGAAGGGGATCTTCCTTTTCATTGTTCAAAATATCTTTTCACTCATCAATTTTCGAAAATTAGAGAGCTGGAAAATTACGGCACAAGACGTACTAGTATTTTGCTTGTCAGTTCTTTTTACTTCAATTTGAAATCATTCTTAATCTTTCTGTTTCATCAGTGTTGATTAACACTCTGTGTTAACACTACAAAAAACTTCAATGTGTTATTTCTACGAAACATGTAGTATGTATGTAAATTTCATTTGTATAAATTGACTTATACAGACTATTTCCCTACTTCAATCATACATTGGAATCGCTGTATTAAGAAACAAATTAAAACTCTTTCTACATGATAGTGTTCTTTCCGAACGTATTTAAATTTTAAATAAAAGCGTAATGAACTCTATTTATTAATCTGTTAATCTCTGATCCTGTTTTATAATATTTAAAATACTATCTCAAGTTATCATATTCATCATCATCATCGCGTGCCTTCTTTGAAACGAAGTTTGGCGATCATCATACGAAAAGCTTCTCTATTAAAAGCCACCTCTTTCAACTTCGGGAAGCTAAACCCAGCCCACCCCCTTATCGTCCAACCATTTGCGTCTTTGGTGATCTTGAGCTATTTTGCCTGCAATTCTCCCTTCCAACACTAATCTTGGGAATGAGAATTGTCCTCCTCTCTGTAAATGCCCAAAGAAAGCGAGCTTCTTTCGCATGATGGTGGACATGAGTTCTCTCATAATATAACCCTCTTGTATGGTTATCATATTATGAGCTTCTTAAACCTGTCACTTTAATGGTACTTGTTCAAGAGTCTAATTAAGTGTTCAAGGCTCAGTATCTTATCTATCATGCAGGTTAGAATTATTTTGTATCTTAGAGTAAATGATTTACATAAGATATAGTAACTAGTGACTTCGGCACATAACCGAGTAAACTAGTGCTGCTCTACAGTACAACATATTGTACAATAATATCGCAAATGTTACTGACGCTCTTACAGCAGGTGAGTCACTTCGTGATAAGGGACCAATGCCCATAGATCTAATATCTGTACTTACCAGAAAGGGTGCCGTTGCTGATAAGAAAAGATATACTTATTAAATCCCCTTCAACTCAACAATCAACTTTACTTCCCTAATTCAACCTATCAAAATATAGGTACTGGTAATGAGAAATAATGGTCTTATTTGTTAAAATTAGAAACTTTCTCTGATATAAAGACCAGAACTTTTTTCCGGTGAACATCACATAAATACTAAATCAAAAGCTCAATTTTCGAAAGCTCTCTGTAGCTGCGGGGCGTGGAAACTGGAAAGGGCGACTCATTAATCAATAGCACTATAAAAAACCGGCCAAGTGCGAGTCAGACTCGCACACTGAGGGTATTTTTTCCAACATTTTGCTCGATAAATCAAAAACTATTATACATAAAAATAAATCAAAATCTGATTGAGGAGTACAGGTAAAGCCCTTTCATATAATACTCCACTTGGTATAGTTATCTTATTTTGAAAATTGAAACACATTTTAATTTTTTTTTTAATGATTTTACCACAAATTCGCGGTTTTCAGATTTATTCCTGTATTTGTGCTATAAGACCTACATACCTACCAAATTTCATGATTCTAGGTCAACGGGAAGTACCCTATAGGTTTCTTGACAGACAGACAGACAGACAACAAAGTGATCCTATAAGGGTTCCCTTTTTCCTTTTGAGGTACGGAACCATAAAAATCGCTAAGCCGCGGGGCGCTGGCCAAGTAACATCCCACTTCTGAGACAAGATCTCCTGTTTCATTAGAAATCTGTTTCAAAAGTATAACGAATAAAAAACCAAATAACAAATTAACTACAAACATTATGTCCAATTATTGATAACAACCTCCTTTTTGGTGTAGAAGAATGGGTATCAAAAGGAACAAAAAGTTTTCGTTTATCTGTAAGCCCATATCGTCCAGTACGAGTTAGTCAATGATTTTCACTATAAGTATCTCGGTAGTCTCTATAATATCTCTATTTCCTTCCAGTGAGTTCTTAGCGAAATAATTTGCATACAGTTCCGTCACTAACACGTTGGTTAGAGAAGCACCGCCATTTCCTCATATGGAGTAATAGTTGGTAATACATACCTCCATCGCTAATTGATGCTGGACTGAAGCGATAATTATTTTAACTGCCTCGCATTGCTAATCACTTTGTACAGTCATTATATCCTCACAACAACTCCCCCTCAATAACATAAGTTATGGATTTTACTGTCTTCAATTATTTTGAATATTTGTTTTTGTTATGCTAATTTCTGTAATCATACCAGCACTAATATAGAGTCGCGAATTGCCACAAAAACCTTATGAATACAAATTTAAATCTTTGATTGATTTGGGTACAGCCATTCGACTCAGTTTCTTGTTTGGGAAGTTCGTTTTAATTTTTAAGCTTTTGTTCCTATTCATTTTAATAGCGCACGTCAAACGTGCTTTTGTGATTTATTAACCACACTTTAAAAACCACAAACGAATATCCGAACTCTCGAATTCATTTTACAAAGCTCAATCTTTGCTCGATTTTGCTTGAGAGATAAATGGATCACTGTCGATTAGAAACTGCTTATTGATATGATATAATCATTGTTCACCTTAGTTGCACACACCAATCATTTCTATTCTGCCAGTCGCGTGTAAATTAATAATGTAACATGATTAACGATATATACCTACTTACCTAAATTTTTGAATATTTGAGCATATACCATTGTTTCTGAGATTACGAGTACCTTTGTATTTTATAGGTCAGCCGTGACTGGATATAAAACAAATCTTAAGATTGTATCAAGGTTTCATCGGTTTCAAATTTTAAGAGTTCCGCGAAACGTAACAACGGGCTCTTTCTGGTTTAAGTTTATGGTGTTTTGTTTCTTTACATATTATAAATATATTATAGGTTACCATACCATAGAATAAGCAAAATCTAGACCCCAAACATGGCATAGGTTTTCTAATAGAAACGGTTACGTTCCTTATTAAGGAAATTATTTATAGTAGTAGGAAAGAGATCTATTTTCCTGTTGTCACTATGTCTTTTTATGCTAGTTCTAGTATTTCTAACAGAATTTATTGCTATTTGATGCTATTGATAGTTAGATATATTTCTTGATTAATTTTCACTCGTTTTTCTCACCGAATTTATTCATCATGGGCATTTGAAGGAAATCCAAGTTGCTTTGTACAGTTTCAAGTGCAATACTTTTAGGTGTTTATCGTACTTATTTATTTTTAGTACTTCGATGTGTATTGTGGGTTGCAGTAATCGAAACTTGTTCCTTGATAATGATTTTATCAATCACGGTCAATATCGAGAACGTTGCAACTTGCAATAGAGAGTTGACTCACATAATAATTATGTAGATCGTAGATGTAACCGGCCGTCATTCCAATGTAACATGATATCCGACACCAAAGTTACCTTATATTTATGATCTAACTTATTTATACGCGTGATTAAATCAGAAATGAGGAGATCCGCAGGAGAACCAGAGTAACCGACAGCTAAAAGTGGCAATTCGAAAACCGTTAGATGTTAGGTTCCAATTTCCAAGATGCTAGAATGGCAACCTCGCACCGGCAAATGCATCGTTGGAACTTGGCACTCCTCTTACTAGTTGGACAGACGACATCAAATGAAGTCGTAGGGAGCAGCTGCAGCCTGGATTCAGGCCGCGCAAAACCGTGGCGTGTGGAACTCCCGATACGAGAGACCTTATATCCAGCTGTGGACGTCCATCGGTTGATAATGATGATGATGATGAAATTATTTATAATATTATACAGCGTATGGGTACTATTTAAAGTTAATGTACTTTAGGAATTTAATTTGTTTGACTGATTAGTGATTAATGTCTGTCTTTTCTAGACATAGACAGTAATCACTTATCTTCTGAATTAAACGAACGAAATGATAGCACTCCGTTAGCGAAACACGGTAAACAGAAAACGCCTGACCGGGCGTTTCTGATCCCTCCTTAGCTACGCACTAGAGCATTTTTGTAATGAATCAATATTATGATGATCGTTAGATGTAATTTTTCCTTAAACACACAGATAAAATGAATCGTGCATGATATCTGCTTGATTATTAATTATTATCAATCAATGTTTCAATTAACTTAATCATTTTAATTGCGTCCTAAATTGGCTCCTTAAAGGTAAAATTGTTTGAATGGTTTTGGCTCTACCTATTATTATTTATTTATACCACTTATGTAAAACTCATAAGTTGCAGCGCAGGTATTATAATCAAGTACAGTGTAAGTACCCATGGCTTGTTATTTAGGTACTTTACTGGATGCATCATTCAAGGTTTTAGTATGATAGCACTGAAGCTACATACATTTAGAGCTAGGAATTTCATTCTTACTTCATATTATAAAATATCTCTAATTAGATTTGTACAATTGAAATATCTTTCAGATTGAAATATCTGCATGAAGTCTCACGCTTATGTAAATAAGACGACATCCTCGATAGGCCGATGGCGTGTGGCATGCTTGACACGATTATTACGGCTGCTATCAAACACAAGATATCATCGATACAAAATTGGAAGCACCTCCTCTCGAAAAAATCTATTTTCAAGCATGATATCAGTTGTAATTGAACACGTGCAATTTTATAGTCGCGAATGGTTATACTTATATTAGGCATAACATTAATTTTGTTTCACATTTGTCTACTGAGGTCATTTTCAATCTGAGACAATTATGTCCTCAATTTTGCTCTTCATTGATCGTCATATAAAGTTTAAATATATTTACTACATCTTTATTTAGTTTAACCTTTAGCGAACGAAACAATAGATGTTTTGTTTTTAACCCCCGACCCAAAAAGAGGGGTGTTATAAGTTTGACGTGTGTATCTGTGTATCTGTGTATCTGTGTGTCTGTGTATCTGTGTATCTGTCTGTGGCATCGTAGCGCCTAAACGAATGAACCGATTTTAATTTTGTTTTTTTTGTTTGAAAGGTGGCTTGATCGAGAGTGTTCTTAGCTATAATCCAAAAAAATTGGTTCAGCCGTTTAAGAGTTATCAGCTCTTTTCTAGTTTTCTTGTTGAAAAGAAGGTTAGATAACCGTTAGGTTCTTAATATTATGTCAATAGACAAATGTCAAGCTGTCAAGATGGACGTTGCCTAAATACATAATTATTTATTTGAAAATGATGTTTTGGAAAACTCAAATACTTTGGATCGTCGGGGGTGTTATAAATTTTTAATTTACACTTGTTAAATTCAGTTTTATACATAAAATCCATACTAAGTAATATGAGGTAAAATATAAACTAGGACCAATGCATTAACAACGTCTCAAAGGCAGGCAAGGAGAAAAATAATTGCTTTATTTACGATTATAAAATTATATATTTGTACTTAGTTGGTACATAAGTAACTATCACAAGCTTTGTACTGATTGCTGGAATGAATATGTTGAATTATCATTATTGGCGCACAAGTGACAAGAATACATGTTAATAAGCTGAATAGATTCTGAAGGCCTTTCTTGCTAACGGCAAATGGAACCAATAAAAATATCAATTTTATCATTTGATTCAAATCAAGCCGATATTGGCAACACGTTCCAGCTAATATTATAGGTATTGAGAATTATACAGACCGTGCAGACGTGGATAAGGAATATACATACCTACCTAACGAGAGGATGTGGATCTCAGTAAGGCGTCAAAAATTATGCGATCCCGTACCGGCATGAACCGTTTGTTTTTCCATTATAAAAAGTAGCCTGTTTCCCTTTCCTGGCCTTTATTATATCTATCGCGCCGAGGTGTTGCTCCGTTCTAAAGTCATTTATCATTGAAGGCATGAACAAACCAACAAACATATTTTTCGCATTCATACTATATTTTAATAAGAATATTAGCCATGCTAATCATGACTAATATTCTACTTTTCCCTCCAACTAAGCGTAAAACTTCTGCTAGGAGTAGGAACGACAATAGTGTAACGGGTGGGCTTTGAACCGCTGACACTTCGGAATTCAGTCCGCTCCTCAACCGTTGAGCTATTGAGGCTAGTAATATGGGTAGTGATGGATAGTGAAAGCTTGGAAAGCTCCTATTTACTAAATGTCAAAAAGTGCGGGTGGTCTTCTTGGGCACCAGGCAGGTTGTGGCAGTTTTGAGGGGCATCACACTACCTCTAGAATCCCTCTGGTACCAAAAACAGTTGGCAATTGTTTTGCCGCAATGACCTTTAAAGTTGGTGCTGTTTTTAGAGTTGGTACCTATTATAAGGTAAATTGTATTATGACGTAGAGACAACATTGGCTCTACTCCAAAATTCTTTTCGTGCTACTGCAGTTGAAATGGGAAACTGTACACGTAACTCCATTAATTATAAACTTTTAATGCCACGTTGGGTTGTTTGTTAGTTAGTAGTTAGTACATTAATTTATTATTATTGATGTGTTATGTTAATCGATTGTGGTTTTAGCTAAGCACTATTTATCATTTTCCTTCCACTGCAGCTATTATAAATAGGTTTATTTTATGCTGCCTCTACGCTCGGTCAAATGTTCTATAAGGCCTGGTACTGTACGCCGATGTTATGGTTGCAAACGCGCAGCATCA
Organism: Maniola jurtina; assembly: GCF_905333055.1. NCBI lineage: Eukaryota > Metazoa > Arthropoda > Insecta > Lepidoptera > Nymphalidae > Maniola > Maniola jurtina. The sequence goes on along the minus strand of NC_060034.1, from coordinate 3,720,972 downwards.
TAGGAGGAATTCAGGTTTTGTGAGATAATCCCACCCACTGATATTCTCCTAGTTAAGCATGTGATCGTTATTGTAACGATAATCTTGAAATGCAGATATGTCTTTATAATCTAGTTAAACGGAACTACTAACGGACATGACCATTCTAAATATTTATTCTACACGTTAGGACACCTTTATGATTTGGATATGGTATCAAATTAATTTGGTAGCTGTACTTTAAGCTTACTGTGTCAAGTGAGATTAATTTATATAACTTGTTTGATTAGTAGCTATTTTACTGCCATATATCGAATGAATAATATAATATTATACTTAATGTGCTCGTAAATAAACAGAAACTATCTGTGGGCCGTGGGATGCATCGGTATTCGTTAAGCCTGAAACACACACAAGGCGCCACGGCAGTTTACAGAAGGACGTAACGCTGAACGAATTGTAATAGAAACTAGTGACTGTGTCATGATGAACTCATCGCCCGCTCACGACTGCACACAGGTCTCCTCTCAAAATGAGAGGCCATAAACCACCACGCTGGACAAGTGCCGATTGGCAGACTTCACACAGAACATTATGGAGCACTCTCAATCATGCAGGTTTCCTTACGATGTTTCACTTCACCGCTAAAGCAAGTGATATATTGCGCTTCAAACGCACATAACTCCGAAAAGTTATAGGTGCTTGCCCGGTATCGAACCCCCGACCTGCCGAACAGGACGTCTTTACCTCTAGGCTGTCACTGAAACTGTATGACGCACGTCAAAATGCAGTGCGCGAGACCCTAACGGCGTGCGATTTTTGGTCTGCGTGGGTGGTTCCAACGCTCACCCCGCAGTGTAAAAGATGATTTATGCTAGACCGTGCCGGGTCCGAGGCACAGTTTATGAGGTCACATTAGACCGTGCCATGTCTGACTCTTCCAAGCCTCATCCGTATTACGTTTCTTCATACAAAATTGCAAACCATGGATGATCCGCGCGTCGGACACGATGCCATCGCGCATTCTGTGTGTTTGTTGCAGCCTTAGGACAGGCGTCTGGCTATCTATGGCGTACTGAAACTAGTTCCAACTTCTAACTAGTTTCTTCTTCTGACAAGTGAAGGTCGCTCAAGCCGGTTGCGACAGTGCAGAATCTTTCATTATCACAAGTGATAATCCATCGTCCTATTGCTATTTCTATGTTTTGACAACTTCCTAAAACAAATACGTCTATCTATTAACATTGACCTATAATGGATGCTTTTCTAAATCATTGTCCTCTCGACTACTCGTATCCACAAAAACTTGTTGAAATAAATATAATTTACTTATCTAAATAAATTATTTAAATTTGATTTACCCTATTCACATGTAGGTACTTACTTTCAGTCGAACAGCACGAATCTAAGGAAAGCTCTACATTTCGCCTATACATATATTTTCACTATCGTAACTGCTGTTTCGCCCTTGAGTCATACATAGGTATCACACTTTGTTCTACAATTACTGAAAAAATTTAAGGGAAATAAATCACTTATCAACGACTTACCCACAAGTAATAGACATTCCGTCTTGTTATTGAAACAACCTGTGACATTTAAAAAAACTGCTAGCAGTTCTTACCTACTGCCAGTTACACGAAATCTTTTTATCTGCTTATCTGCACTGTTTGTAAAATGTTACGAACTTTGTCGAGGACACGCCAGACAATCACTTCCTATTTCGTTCGATTGTTGTCATTTGTGTCTTATCTATCAACTATTTTTATTATAATCATTTATCGCGTGCGCAACCGTATCCGGATTAGGTGATATTGATCTAAGACGTTTTAATATCTGGTCTGGCGAAAACCTGTTGCGTGAACAATGTGTAACACTGCGTAGGATTAAGGAAAATCGATTGATATAGAAATATCGAATAAATAGCGTGTTTTCATATTATACAAATAAGAAAGTAACTGACTGACATAATATAACCAAGTGCAGCTCAGACAGCTTGGTAAAGGAAACTTGAGATTCCGAATCAAAAATGGTAAATCTGGAAAGTTTTTCTTTAAAAGAGCAGTTATCAAAAACATGACAAGAACCTAGAGCTGGGCGTGTTAATGGAGTGGAGAAGAACGTGAGGGTTTTAGGAAATTAGAAAACGAAAGTACTTTTCTAACTATATTCGTTAAAAATACTGACCAGGCCAAGGCCTAGCTAGGGTTTGTAAAGGTTTGATGTTTCAAATAAAATAGCTATATCAAGGTTACTATAGAACTTAACTTACTATTGAAACTGGTGGTCTGATTGACATTTTTTAGAAGTTCTTTATGAATTTGTTATTTTTATATTGCGTATTATAAAGGGCACTTCAATACCTATTTACTGTATAATATGTTGAACAATGCTATTTTCGTCTTATATTATTGACGGTAAAGGAAACTCGTTCGCTTTTTATTGCCTTTTTGATCGCTTTAAATAAAATGTGGAATTCTTTTCTTCTTTAGTGATAATAAAACTCAAATGGATTTATTAATGTATAGTGGTCTTTATGTTAACATATTGATCTGGGTTATTTGTATGGAGTACCTAACTTAAAAATCATTGGTAGATAACTTGGCGCATTTTGGACATTCCACTTTTAATCCGTTATTTTAGAAGTTAACCAGATAGGAACTGTTGGATGCATTTAGATAAATGCTCAAAGATAGATTTTTACCTTTGAAAATTAAAATACCTTGTAGGTATTTCGTTAAGATTAGGTTCTAATTCTCTCCTCCAAGCTGTTTTTATTAACCCCCGACCCAAAAAGAGGGGTGTTATAAGTTTGACGTGTGTATCTGTGTATCTGTGTGTCTGTGTATCTGTGTATTTGTGTATCTGTCTGTGGCATCGTAGCGCCTAAACGAATGAACCGATTTTAATTTAGTTTTTTTTGTTTGAAAGGTGGCTTGATCGAGAGTGTTCTTAGCTATAATCTAAAAAAATTGGTTCAGCCGTTTAAGAGTTATCAGCTCTTTTCTAGTTTTCTTGTAGAAAAGAAGGTTAGATAACCGTTAGGTTTATAATATTATGTCAATAGACAAATGTCAAGCTGTCAAGATGGACGTTGCCTAAATACATAATTATTTATTTGAAAATGATGTTTTGGAAAACTCAAATACTTTGGATCGTCGGGGGTGTTATAAATTTTTAATTTACACTTGTTTCTAAATTTTCTTCCACGCTAAAGGTCAAATACTGTATGTTGCTGAAGTCGCTCATAACTTGATTTAACGTATTCCATCTAACTGTAACACTTCATCTTGGAGTAAATTCCACACATACCTTTTACCTACTGAACTCCATAACTCGACCATAATCTCGGGTATCTTGCCAACTCATTCCGCACTCGAGGTGACGAGGCAGGTTTCACTAACGCGGATGAAAAGAAAGCGAAAAGATAACGGTAATGTTAAGCCGGCTATACACGTGTTCTGTTAAGGTCACAGATACTCGTAAGTACAGAAAATAAACGGCGAGGAAAAACTCATCTACCTACAAGATACCTCATACGGAAAGAGTTATTTCTAATTAAGTAATAATGTTTAACCATATACAGACTTTCTGATGTGGGCGATAGACGTAAGGTATAGGAATCTTAAATTAACTAATACTCTTAATTTTAATAACAGTAGTATTAGTTGTAACAGTATAGGTCACAAGTGTGTAAAGTAAAAAAATAAATTGATGCATAAATAAACAGCGCGGCAAAACAAGTTATTATGTTAGTTCAATACAATTACTCTCACAAATTACTTACAGAAACTGTACTTTGGGGATATGTTTTACATAAATCGTGCAACTGGCAAGGCATGGCTCTATTAATAAAATGTCGAAACTTCGCAGTAAGCGAGTACCTGCGACGCGTAATAATAATGCGTTTAAATGCACCCGCAAATGTCAAAGCGACGTGTGCTACCGGCTTAACATTTATTAATGACTCGTACACAAACTACTTCCTTAAATCCGTACTTAATGGATTCAATGGTAAATAACACGTACCTTTCTCGTGTGAAGTCAAAAGAGGTTTCACTTAGACATTATAGATTGGTTTTCAAGAATATGAAGCGTTGGGTTATTTGTGCAAGTTGTTTCTTCATTCTTGACTTTTTGACTCGCCTCGGCTTTGCACTGATTGCCTAAATTATTTATTGGTATGTAATTAATTCCTATTCCAACTTTTTTGCCACTGCACGCTAACTTTTGGTGAAACTCTTTAGCACAAATAAATACCTAAAATCTTTTTTATACTGCTTAAGTAGGTATATTGTTCTAAGGTTACCTACCTAGTTTTAATTGATTTATTAAATAATAATATCTCAGTATGCAATATGCATACAGTAAAACCAAAACGCTTATGTTCCTGTGTAGAGTATACGATAAACATAAATTGGTTTATCAAAAGTACGAAGTTTTATATTCTTTACCTTATATCCCGTGCTCGTGGTGAAGGAAAACAATCCTACCTATTCGCAGTCGCAATAACACCATCTGTATGCTTGACGTAGGTCTAGGATATTAAAATTTATTGTTTATAAAAAACCTATTCTATAAAATACAAAGTACAAGCTACCTACTTTAAAGATTATAAGGATGCATGATGCTATGAACGGAAATATGTGACTTTTATTCTTTTCCTTGTAAATGCTTATTAATAAATCGTACTAATGTAATCGTATAAATTATTTACGAGTTACAACTAATCACATACTGAAGATACATAAACGAGTTATGATACTAAGTATTTTACTTCAGAAAGTTTTAGGCCTCTTCAACGTCATATCAGATTATTGAGCATTTCAAATATATCTACATATCACATCTGAGTCCTGGGTGGACATTTTGTGACTTAGTAGAGATTACTTGCAGGTCTAATCTTAGTTTATGACTTTTTTTACTATTTTGATATTAATACATACATATAACAATAACTTATACCTAACTAATCGAGATTCATTAAATATAACAATTTAATACGGAACTACTTCGTCGTTCGTAAATTATTGATAGGTTAAAATATAATATAATAGGTACTTTGTTACTTTCACAGTGTTCCTTGCGGAAAAGGCTGACATTTCTTTAAGACTTGTCAATTTAATTTAGTTTAGAGTTTAGACAGTTATCGTTTCCAATCGAATCGGTACCAATATAACAGTTATACAATGTTACTACGGGATACGACAAACAAAAACATACCAAGTATAGGTTTCACAGAAAAATCTGTATCAGCCGGTTAACAAAAATGTCCATTTGATTTGTTCGATTATGAACTAGTGCGAAAAAGCAATTAAAAAGCCATTAATTCGTATCGCCGGCGAGTGTAGCTAGCCCCGCCCACTGACACGTTCACAGTTTAGACCTAATAGCCCTGAATACGAGTGAATTATTGAAATGGTTTACACTACAAACCACTCACTGTTAGAACAGTAGTTTATTGCTTTCACTGATAAGGTAAAGCTTTAGATACGTCGCATATGTAGGTTACTTGTACCAACTCGCATACGCACTCCATAGCTGATATGCTTACCTAATACATATGTAATTAAAAGAATTGTTTAAATCTGTCCAGAAAAATGAAGAAGAATATCTATGGAGAGGAGTGGAACCATGGCGCAGAGTTTTATTAGACGACAACTTAAGCTCAGCTTTATATACTTTGATATATGGTTAAAATTAGTATAATGAAAAGAGAATAAGGAGGAGACTCAAAGGACTCAAAGGCGCAGCGTCTAGGGCCTAGAGTCTAGGCGAAAGCAAAGCTTACTTTTTCTTTTTTTTATGTAAAACTAACCTTTGGTCACCCATTCTTTGAAGAATTCGCCAAATTCTCTCCTGTGGAGAACCAACAATTAATTTTAATTTAGTCGTCGACTATCGATCGAGCTCCCGGCTAAGGACTCGGTTGATGTAAATAAGCTCAAAATAGGAAGGTTTATGTAAATATAAAAGCTATCAAGGACGCCCGAGTACCGATATAAAGCTATTTTAAGAAGCATTGTAACTGGAATAAGGTCATTTATAAATCATGATGCAAGAGATAAATCATGTACAATACAGTAATTATTAACAACATTTGCGACGCGATGTAGAGATAAGAGATTCTTATTGGTAGATTAAGGTTTTACCTACTATCCACCTTTGGTTGAGCCTTGGGCGCAACTCCCTCCTGTGCTTGTTCTTCTAATTAGATATAATTAAGCGTTATCTAGCGTGCTAAATAATTTTAAATTATTTAGCAACTTCCATGAAGTAAAACATTATTATAAAAATTATTGAAAGCTTATACTTTGATTTGTTATTAAAAAAAACGCGGCATCCCGGCTCCATTCCACGCTAGATAACGCTTAATTATATCTAATTAGAAGAACAAGCACAGGAGGGAGTTGCGCCCAAGGCTCAACCAAAGGTGGATAGTAGGTAAAACCTTAATCTACCAATAAGAATCTCTTATCTCTACATCGCGTCGCAAATGTTGTTAATAATTACTGTATTGTACATGATTTATCTCTTGCATCATGATTTATAAATGACCTTATTCCAGTTACAATGCTTCTTAAAATAGCTTTATATCGGTACTCGGGCGTCCTTGATAGCTTTTATATTTACATAAACCTTCCTATTTTGAGCTTATTTACATCAACCGAGTCCTTAGCCGGGAGCTCGATCGATAGTCGACGACTAAATTAAAATTAATTGTTGGTTCTCCACAGGAGAGAATTTGGCGAATTCTTCAAAGAATGGGTGACCAAAGGTTAGTTTTGAGCGTGGTCTATTTTCTTGGTAGAATGAGATACGGAGTTGTTCTGCCCAGCAATTCTTATGTGTATACTTGGCCTTATGATAATTTACCTAGTGTGAAGGTTTCCGGCTAGCTTGGCTCCGCGTATAGGCCAAATTTAAATCGGCCTAGGACGCTAGGTCACATCGATTGCGCCGGAATCAAATTAATATGAGGAAGAAACACGTAGGTAGAGGTATAAAGTACGTGGTACGAGGCCGTCTTTTGATCGCCGTTTCGGAAATTAAAGTCACTGTATGGCAGACTTGTAATTGTAGGTGATTTTCTGGGATAAAAACCTATCTCCGTCCCCGGGATGTAAGCTAACTCCGTATCAAACATCAGAAAAGCTAGCAGAGAGACACACAGACACACTTTCGCATTTATGATATTAGTCGATATTAGTATGGTTAAGAACACAAACAAGCCTAGTTGAGATCTGTTTTTGTACAATGCGCAATCGTACACCCGTGCCACCCGTGCTTAGATTGGACTACTTGTTTTGCATGCACTTGCAATTCTAGGTCTAGACGAGTGTCCTTGGACCTAACTAGTAATTTATGTTGAAAATACTTATTGCTAACCTTCCACAGTCCTGAATCAAATCCAGAACATACTACTGCAATTACCTATTTCGTTACATTTAAAAACTAGTCTTTCTTTTTTTCAATTAGTCTGAAGCTATTAAGCATCAATAAATAAGATAAAAATACTCTCATTTAGATAAATGAATTATTATTATTATTAATAATGTAAGTACTTAGTCATGTCGAATTAATTTTGGACGTGTAAATAAAACTAGTCAATTGTTTTGTCACGAAGCCGAGCAGTTTCTACCAAGGCCCAAGATACAACGTACTATGCGTTGGGATTCCCATTTTAAAAAACTTCAACTCAGTAATCAGCTTATCTAGTATACCCGTTATGACGTAAATAAGGAAAAATAATGACCCTAGATCAAAAGGTCTGTTAATATAATATTATACCTACTTAAAATACCTAATTAATTAAAATTTATATTGATTAAATAGGAAGGTATTTAATTGGTAAAGTGTCAATTAAACTTTCCGAAGAAAATATTAAAGCATAGAAATATCTATTCAATTTAACAATGGTTACAGGGAAGTATTTCCAAAACTGATACCTTTCTACTCAGCGCGTCATGTAAAGTCTCTGTTCGTTTGCATATTTTCGGAAACGATTTGTTTAAAACAAAAGTTGTTTATGATAATGGTTTCAAATTTAAATAAACGATTGTGTTTTAACAGTTTCGTACGATATTTTTATGTAAGCCTGAAGTATTCTTATGCCCCACATCCAATAATGCTTAATCAATTAATTCTATTCTCAGATTTGTTTCACAAAATTTTAATTCGACGAAAGTGCTCATGCGCCCATGTTACCGTGGTCAGCCACGTCTGTAGAGTCTGGTATATAGAGCGTACCTATCTACTTTGACTTGAGACAGTTAAAGCGAAACAGATTTATCTCTGTCGGAAAAATCTGTTTCGTTTTAACTAATCTTAATTCTTAAGTCTAAGCTATATAGTTGATAAAAATAGCCGTTCAGACGATAATAGAGAAATATGTTTACTTCACCAGCTGCCTTTGTGGTATTTCTTTCCGAAATGGCGCTGGTAGGGGCGATCCTATATGAAGAAAGAATATTTAGAATTGACTACATAATATTAAATGTCACGAAGCAATTTGTTTTTAATTAATTTAGTTAATAGTATGCAGTTTTAATTAGCCGTGATTCGTGACCAATATATTATTTCCAGCTTAATGTTTTAACTGACTGGCAGTAAGTTACTGAAATTATTTTATTTTTCTAAATATATAAAAGGAAAAGGTGACTAACTAACTGACCACTGATCTAGCAACGCTCAAACTATGCTATTATTATTTCTATGTTATTATTACGGATCAGGCTGAAAGGCATGCAGAGCAGATAGCTATTATGACGTAGACATCCAGTAAGAAAGGATTTCTGAAAATTCACCCCGAAGGGGGTAAAGTAGGGGTTTGAAATTTGTGTAGTCCACGCGGACCACACGAATTAATTCGCGGGCATAAACTAGTAACTAAATATGGGTCAAACTATCTGAAGCGCCAGTCATATAAACAAAACTATATCGTGGTTTATTAGTCATGTTTAAGCTCTTATCAATGTCGTGAACTTGACCACGCCTCCACTTCACGTCGTTCGCATTCGAAAACTGATTATTATGCAAACACGGCCTGTTTGTATTGTTTACTATTCCTTTCGAAACATACGATAACAGGAATTCGTCATTACGTTAATGCTCACACTTGCTCACTGCCAAAAGCTTGCCGGATATTTTCCACTTGTTTTCTTTGATGGGATTTTTTTTTTTTCCTATACCTAGTCTATAGAAGTAAACATAAGGTACCCTTAAATTTATTAATACAGATTTTTTCCCGTCGCCTTCGGTTTCGGTTAGATATTATTATCAACCTAAACAACCTAAACCTAAGACCTAGCTGAGATCTGTTTTTTTTACAATGCGCAGTCATACGCCTTGTGTTTAAATTGGACCTACACACACTTGTTTTCCGCGTAAAAAATATTCTCTGCGTCATCTGCGGGTCTAGTGAGCGATCAACTTTAAAAGTAATCAACTGCTTAGTATTTATTACTAGTAAAATATTTATCTTCAAAATATTGTCATAAAATTAAAGGAATACCTACCTTGTTAAGATGTCTTATCGTGAACGAGCCATTAAGTAGTTAATAGCAAATCATTTATTACAGTCATTATCGCTAATAGCAAATATAAGATAAGAAGAGATTAACTAAAACAGAGCCTCGAATGTTCGTCACAAGCGTTGTCATTGTCCAAAGAAGTCCAGCTAAGGCCGATAGTGAATGTTTTGGCCTCCGCATTGGTATTATATCTGTATCTATACTTTGTCCTAGATTGTCTTTAAAGGGCAGGGCAGTTATTAGGAACGTTTTTGATCTCATGCTTCAATAAGACCAAAAAAACGTTAAGTGCTAGTTAGACTCGCATGCGAAAAATGCGTACCATCGTACAAGATACTTTTTAATTTTTTTAATTTACATGGCGGTATTTTTAATAATTTTCTTATTTTTGTGTTGGCAATAGAAATACTTGTACATTCTGTGAAAATTTTAACTCTACCTAAATTACGAATCATGAGACATAGCCCGCTGACGGACGGACCAATGGTAGAGGCAGTAATAAGATCCCGTTGACGCACCTCGGGTATGGATCCCTAAAAAGCAACTAGAAGGGAAGACACTACCCACAACGTCTCTTGTCTCAGTCGGTCAAAATAGTGGACCATTGGGTCCTTAAAATATTTATTATAGAAGTGCCATCGAAATGTGCGTAAGTGGATGGACGTTATATTTATCTAGTACCTACTACTTTATTACTTTAAAGTACCGATAAATTACAATTATTTTATCAGTCTGTACTGAATTGCAATTTCCTTCCGCTTGTAATACTTAGTTAATTTTTTATCAGACCTAAAACGGAGGTCGTTTAAAAAAAATTAAGTTTTGTGCTAGTTGATATATAAAAATTATTATTATTGATATTAGTTAAAGATCTGGCCAAATGACTATTATTCTGGGCTAATGATTTTTGTCGAATTGTCTTATGTGTTTTGTCTGTCTTTTCTTTGCCCAAGGCAAAGAAAAGAAATTTAGACTTTATGTATACCAAGTACGTGCAAAACAAATAAGTAGTTCAATCTGAAGTTGCGACATGGCTGTTTGCGTAGGTCATAGACTAAAGAGTAAAGTTTAAACACACAAGCCCGACTGAGAACTATTTTTGTAAAGTCCTACGCCTCGTGTAGATTGGACTACTTGTTCTGTGCGCACTATGAGGTTGAAATATATAGAGCGTACTCTGACTTTGCTTAGACATAAGACATTGTTAAAACGAGACAGAGGTATATCTCTCACATAAATCTGTCTCGTTTTAACTCAATCTTAAGTCTGGGCAAAGTCAAAGTGCGCTCTATAGCTCTCAGCCTGAGATCCGCTGATCGTTGATGTAATTGGCGGCACACTTTCCGCAATTCACGGACGGAATTCACCGCGCCTAAATGCCGGCTGCATAGTCCACGCCAAGAGAAAGTGTGTTGTGACATACCTATGCCATTGTTGACTTCTTGTAGCTCATAGATCAATCACTGGTAGGTATATTATTATGTATGGATTCTTCAAACTGTGATATTTACGCCTGCTACTAACCTAATAGCTTGAGTACCTACCCTGGAGACAGACTTTTTTATTCCGGAAAGTATGTTAACTCCACGAGAAAAAAGAAAACGCATATATTCTGCCCCAGTAAATCGCGGGCAACAGCTAGTTATTAAATTAAATAAGGATCATATTACAGAATTCATAAAAAGGTGCGCAGGTCTTTTCTTGGGCTGAGAGCGCTTGATGAAATTAAAAGGACAATCAATACATTAATAAAATTATGAGTTATGGCTACATCGTTTTCTTTACACTGTCATATAACCTAGATTCTACTGCAGGCTTTGTATATTAGTTAGTACATCCTAACATTTTTAGCAAACACTATGTCATTTTTACGGGCTTCCCACGGTGCGTGATATTGCGGACGGACGTGGACCAGGCCGCACCGAGGCACCCTACCATGGGAAGAGTATCGTCAGTGGTAGCGCAGGTACACGTCGTCATCCGAGTTATGTGCGCGGTGCGTGTTTGTCCGTGGGTAATAATACGCAGAATCACGCACCGTGGGAAGCCACTGTTACAGGGATCCAGTCCTTTCAAGTGCCAGAACTAAATACGTTTTGATAACAATACAATGTAATGTGAAATCAGTACAACAGATACCTTTGTCTTGTCAAAAAGCTTTGTGAACGTTATCTCAACTCTCAAGTACATTTGCGAAGTGGTAAAAGATTTGATGGTTATGATTCCATATTCCGTACCTACATTGGTATATTACTCAAGGAATTGTGTCATGACCTAGGCGAATGCTCTGACATTGTACGGGTCATAAAACCGGCCCCTGGCACCTGTAACTTGTCCGACAACTGAGGACTACTGGTATAGGATTTGACAGTAATGAAAGTCTGGGGTTTATAAATGCAGCATACTTACCTATAAATTATGTCAAGCTCTACATTAATGCAATGACATTGTGTTATGTAGGTGTAGGCATCTGCAATAGTGCGGCGGTGGTCTCGCACCTACAACAAAAAGTAGTGCGTCCTCTCTTTAGAGGGAGATGCTATAGCAGAGCCAAGCGTCTGCCAAACTACTGGACCACTGGATCCAAAATATATTATTAATCTATCATCGAATGATACCTGAATTATCATTGATGCGTTATTCTTTTTTCTTGTGTTATGTTACTGATTTTATTTTCCCAGTGTATATTGATATAGGATTGCAATTTGTTAACATATGATAGCAAACGAGCTAATTTCAAATGAATATCTGCAGCACCAGAGGTAGGTACCGTCAATCCGTTAGCGCTTTTGAGGAATTTGGTTAGCGCCCCATCTTGTAGTTTTGGGGATATTGTAGTTTTCTTTGTAGATTTGCAAGTACTTGAAAACTTTTTGTAATGGACGAAAGCTCTATGTCTTCTCCTAGGCTTCTTGTTCACCATGCCCAGAGATGATAAATGACGTGTCCGGAGTACCGCACACAAGCAATTCTATCAAATCCACTCGCTAAACTGTTAAACTGGTTTTATTGTACTGTAGTAAACATGAAACTATTGTTATCTTATACATTCTAATAGCCTGGCTTACCGCAAACTCATCTTTACAACTTTACACTTTACTTCACCGGTTTAGTCAATGTGTCAGGTCATATCTAGGGAAGGTTACGGAGTTATTCCACCGACGAAAACTAGCTGTTTTACTTACCCCATAATCAGTGTTGCTTGACCATCTGCCGCTAAGTTTAAAATTGGTAGAAGAACTTCTATGATTTTATTTGATTGATGATGATATGATTTTTCAATTGTGACATTTTGTTACTATTTAAAACTAACTAACTAAAGAATTTATTTTTATACTCGTATTTTTCCGTAATCTTAAAATAACCTACAATAATGCATATGGTCATTACCTATTAGGCTTCACTAGGAACTTAATTATAACGAGATTGTTACGTACAATTGTTATCTACAAATAAACCTTGCCGCCAACGCACGCTCCATATTAGTCGATTTTCCTTTTAAACTAAACGACACGAGAGCGATGCGATATATGAAACTGTCATCAGTAAGCTTAGTTAGAACTAGGGTTGCCAGATGTGTTGAAAAAAAAAACCGGACCAGTTTTTAATTTTAATATTATTAACATAAAATTAACTTACCTAAAAAGGTAACTTTCTATCTTAACTAAATTTACATTGAATAAGAAAAAAAAACGATCAAAAGAGAAGAGAAAATCATTATTTCCAATAACAGTAGGTAAATCTACTTAAACTTTTTTAATATATTTTGTATTAGATGCCACTGCTTTCAATAAAGATGTATTGTCTGAGATGGCATCTTTGAATTCAGTGCAACTAGCAGATATATTAAAGAAAACGCACAATTCACTCTTCACAGTATTAACGGCGAGACGATTTCTTTCGTCTGTCCATACATTTCCCATGACGCTAAAGATTCGTTCCACAAAAGCATTAGATATGGGAATACTACACACATACTGCACTATTTTCAATAAATTAGGCGCTGCTTCGTTGGTAAAAAACTTGCACCACATATTAATAGAGTTTCCTTCAAGTGAAGAGAAAACACTTTGAAGTGCAGCCAGTTCTTCATAAATGTTTTCAGGGGGATTTTGCTGCTTCCATGGAGACAATGACCATAACTCAATCAATTGATCCAGCGTAGGAAATCTTCCGCATTCGAGATCTAAACAACTAAATGCCTTATAATTGTTATTTTCAAAAGAATACCACTGTTCTATATATGCTAGTGCTCTTTGGTAAACTATTAGAGCGTTTTTAGTAAATTCTCTTGATTGATTTTCTGAAAGATAGCCTTGTCTTAATGCCATATGAACTTTCATTCCGAAATGTTTGTCACTTATTTTCTTTGCAATACTGTCCCGGAATTTCACCATTATATTGTGCAAATGAAATGCTGCTGTGGTACGTTTTTCTAACAAAAGTAAAATTTCTTGAAAAGAAGCCATAAAATTATGAGTGAAATATAAATATAATTCATTGTAAGTAGGAGTGGTTTCACTTGCAATTTCGTCTACTTGATCAGACAAGATAGCCCAAAGAGCCCTAGGACAATTATCAGAACCTTGTTCTAAGAAGTACCTTTTCAATGGTCCCCACGACAAAAGCATCCTATCAAGAGCTTTAAACAAACTAAGCCATCTTGTAGGAACATGTCGTATAACTTCTCTGTATTCGCTCTCAAAGAAATCAAAGCACGCCTTCAACTCTTCTCGTTTCTTCGCGGAACAAGAAAACTCTGCAAATACTTTCATCACTATATTTTCGACATCAACAGGCATTACTTTCAAAGCGTTTTTTGCGCAGTTGTGAAATATGTGGTCATTACAGTGAGCAGCTATAATTTCATTATTTTCTTCAGATTTTAGCTTTTGAAAAACGGAATTATTAACTCCAAAATTTACAGAGACATTATCTGCTCCATATGCTGTTACTCTACTCCACGACAGTTGTGAATTATTCATGACTTGACATAATTGTTCCTTAATAGATCTTGAATCTTCGAATGAGTCTTCATAAAAGTCCAAAATTTTATGACAAATACCGTTTCTTGGTGAGAAATATTGAATCGCAACTGGAAAGAACTTTCTGTTTCCTTTATTAGAAGCATCGGTAGCAATGGAAAACGGAACTTCATTCTTTAAATCCTCCTGCACAAGTTCCATCGAATATGGATATAAAACTTGGTTTGCGATAGCAGTACATTTAGTGCGTCCTCCTGTCATTTGCTTTACGATATCTGAATCTATAATTATTTTTTTTAAAACTTTAAATGAGCAATCTTGAGCAAGATACGAAATATGGTGCTTGATACCATGATAAACTTCAGTCAATTCGGCAATACTAACTTTTTCACTTTGTGCGCTGCCTTTTCGTGTAAAGAAAGAACTCATTCGCTGAGACATGGCTGCAGCACTTTCTGAATCTTTGTGCTTCTTTGACGCAGCGTGATGCGTTAATGCTTTCAAGCCATCATAAGCCACCGTGAACTTATTTTTACACAATTTGCAGTAGCCTTTTGTGTTGTCTTCGTCACATTTATTTAACCACGAAAATCGAGATTCCCAGTCAACATTATAGTGGCAAACCCTTCTTACTTTTTTAGGTGGAGTTTCTTTACTTGTTGATGCTTCCTCGTCTTCCATTTTGATTGACAAAGCCACACACAAACAAGATAACGATGAAACACAGCACAGGAAACAAAATATAATAACAATAATAACACGCTGCAAGCGTCGCTAAAAATACTTTAGGGCGCGACTACTCTCACTTGTAACTATTAAGCGACTGAAGTGAAACAAGTGCGTGGGAGCGGGTCGGGGGTGGCGGGCGGCGCGTCGAACGAAGCGTTCGAGAGTGGTTTAAGCGCCAGGTGAATGAACTACTCCTAATTTTTACTAAAACCGGACAATCTTTTGTCCGGTTTACCAAGATTTTCTTGACTGGACAAGCATAAAGAAAAACGGACTGTCCGGTCGAAAACCGGACATCTGGCAACCCTAGTTAGAACACATAAATCTCGACAAGTTGATAGATTTCGAGTTACTATAACGTTAAAGTAAAATAAACCAATAGTTCCTGATTTCAACTTCAAGGAGGTATCTTTTGACCAAAACGGAACGCAGTCCTATACCTACGTCTAGAACAGTAAAGCAACCCTAAAACAATGCTACCCCAACGACCTCTATATAATATTGCTACAAGATTGCTATAAAGGCCCTTTACGAAATATGGCGGGCTGCAACTTGTAACTTGTTTTGCTTATAACTTGATATCCAGCGTCACACTGACAGCTCATATAAAACATATTTTTTTAGGGTTCCATATTGTTTGAAATAGCACTTTTATATGTACCTACTAATTTAGTTCAATGACCGGATCACAGTTTCTAAAGCTATAATATCTTCTCCCAAGCGTGATGCTCGATGGTCCTGGCATTTAATTTACAGGATAGGAGAACATCGTTTAATATAAAGTTGCAGTTTATGAATGTGCAAATTGCTCTTATTAAAAGCCAAGTTCGTTTGCCCGCAGTGGTTTTCCATCGTAATCGTTATTAGTAAATACTTACTAAATATCTACTTCGCGTTCGATTAAGAATTACTGTGATTCACCCTCGCTTATACCTACATAGTCTATACATTTAGGTATTAGTTCACAGTTTTATAACTTCGATCGCCTACGCAATTTAAAAAAATCCGGCAAGTGCGAGTCGGACCTCGCTCTTTAGGGTTTCGTACATAATTATAAACACCATTTTTTTGAATATATATGAAATATTTCCTTTCCGAGCTAGAACATCGTAATAAACCGTGAAAGAAAAACCTAAAAAATGTTTATTTGTTTTGGCCACAGCTTACAAACTATTTTATAAATCGTTGTTTTGTTTAAAATGTTATTTAAATACAGCATATGGTACATAATATACCGAAATTTCATATTCCTAACTAGCTCAGTTTTTGAGATAGCCCCCGTCACAAAAACTAACAACTTGACGGCTACCCATTTCTATATTTTTTAAGATCAAAATAAATGAATTATACGTATTATACGTATACCCCAATGCTAGGATAAGAAAAAAAACTTTTTTCTGCTCCTTTTTCATGTATGTAGGGGGGAGCCCCCCTTTGAAATAATTTAATTGAATTTCTAATTCAATATTTGGTTTTGGGTCAACAACGCTCCAAATCTCTTATCTGTTTTACATTGCTCACCACTGCGCCAGGGAGTTTGTCCGTACATATTGCAAATTATACTTTCTCGATTAACCGCTCCCATAAAACCATTGACTAAAAGCAGCGAAAGTAATTCCAACTGATACAATGGATACAGCTATTTTCCCACGCCTAGAGTAAACAAATAGTAATTGGTTTTCGCTTTCGTTTCACCTTTCATCCCATACGCACGCACAAAAACTCAATTAAGTTGAGGACAAACGTTCTAAATGCGATTTCTATGCTAATATTTATTTACTTAACCTTTCAAAGAAGAAACCTTGCAGTGTTTACCTATATTTAGATTATCATTTTGTCTAAATAGGTATTTTGTAAAATTGAAATTGATGTAGATGATATACAGGCTGTTGGTAAACCTAATGAACGAAAAGAAATATATCTATTGATATCTATTGACGTTAATAGTACAATAGATGCTGCACTACAATAAAGTTTATTATCATCTATTCTAAAAATGAACTAAATCTGTTGATTTATATACCCATCACAACAAAACAATTGAACGAATTAAAATGGAACTCTTGCTTATTAAAAAGCATATTGTCATGGTCATCATCATCAACCGATAGACGCCCACCGCTGACTTCCACACGTTAGCAGTTAGCATATAGTTAGACTTGCATAATGTGCTAAGATTTAGGTAGGACTTCGTCTGTGTTGGTGTTAGCTGGCGGGCGTGCTCTGCCCTTTTGGAGTTTTTTTGTTAAAACTGACTGAAAAGCGCTCTAAGGGGGTGCCGTGCGTGTGTCGGCGGGCGCCGGCACAGACGGGGTCCAGACTTGTATAGTTTCCCTAACTTGTTACAAATAACTACAAACTTGACATTGGCTAATCTTTGTAAAGCCAGACGAAAGAGCAAAAAAAAAAATTTAGGTACCATACTAAGTAGAACTCGAGAATCGAGATATGAAAAGTTTGTTTCGAATTTAATGCAGGAAAAACAAGGGCAGATGAAGACCTAAGATTTGCTCTGATTCTGGAGCAGTAGCAACTCATTGGCTAGGTATCCCTCTTCTGTGATACGACTACATGTGGTTCATTTTTATATTGCAAATATGGAATGCAAAAGTGCAAAACAGTGATTCATAATTTAAGATAAACGTAGGTATCTTATGTTATTAAAACATTAGTAGGTATTTTATTTATATTATAATAGTATAGTACTAGTGTTCGTGATTGATTAAACAATACGAGAGCGAGTCATGTTTGGTAATATCACTTATCTCAATGTGATAACCTAATTCAGATTTATCACGTACATGCATAATACTACCCGTATTATAAATGCGAAATTGTGTTTGTTTGTTGGTTTGTCCTTTATCTCCCCAACATATGAGACGCTTGATTATTCAAATTTTTGACCTTCTTGAATCTTGAATTGTTTATATTCGTAGCCTTCGACTCGAACTGAAAAATAAACAGTTGGAACTGGAATTTCCAATAATGCTTATTCCATCTCGATTTTCGTCACTAGTTGATGAGAATCGAGAAACCTATTTGAATACAAAATGAGTAAAAAGTTTAATTTAGAGCCTCCTGAGTCCTGTCCTACGTACCTATACACATGCACACGTAAAAAAGCGTTGACGTGTGAATCTTTAAAAGTTTAAATATATATCTACTTGAGAATACATATTTTGTTCTGAGTTAAAAAAGCTCACGTGTAAATGAAGTCTAATCGTGTTCTATAAAGCTGTCAAACTCAACATGATAGTGGAGTGAAAGTTATAAGCAAAAGGTACAACTTGCATCCAAAAATTCGGCATCGGCTTTGCTTCCAACTTTCTGCACATAGAGATCGTTGCTTCTGGTATCTCATAATATAAGATTATATCAAATAATTATATTAAATACACACTAATAAAACCTTGAGAATTTTAGTTTACAGTTGAATAAACATTAAACAATATAAAAGAAAACGGCACCTCGCCAACAACACTTATAATAAGTCAACAAAGTTTTCGTCAAACAGTAGGCATTTGCATGACATGACATGCAAATGTACAGTAGAGCACGGTGACATAACGGTCAATCCTCAACCCAAATATTTGAGGCCGCTGTCTTACCAATCGATTTGATTTCTTTTCTATTCGATTCAAAACCAATTACTAGAGCCAATAACAACGGAAGAGTGAAAGCATCGAATCAGATTTTGCAATAATCGACAATCGCTTTCTTTTTGTAAGTTACCTTTGTTACCTGTTGCTTTATTCACGATCACCGTTATCGGATTGAAACAAACCCCGACTGACGCCCTGATAACATCGCAAACGCCAAAGTGCTTACGAAATACGAACACATTTTTCATTTTAACAGTGGCTTTGTTTGTTGACACAAATTGTACCTACTTATTCGATTTTTTGCATAGAATTCTTAAGAAGAGCAGGGCTACTCCGCATTTTGTTTTAACATGGATCAATACTTACAATAGTATGGTTTTATTTGAAGGCTCTATTTTTTTTTTGTTAATCCAAAATCAAATAATAAAGCTTTTATCTGATGATTAATTACATTACGCGAAACCTTGTTTTGAATTTTCTTCCTCGCTATGTTTACTAGTTTTACAAACGAATACATTAATTAGTAATTAGCATATTATTTCCGTATAGTTACCATATTAAGCACCCGTATAAGTATTCGGGTAGAAATGTGCACTATAATTGCAGCTCCGTAATCCTTAATAGCAGAGTGCATTGGGGTCACGACCATGTGTTAAACGAGTAATCCAAGTTTTAATAACAGATTATGAATATAAAAAAAAATTAAGGCCAGCCATAATTTTGTGCTTATATGGTCTGATAGTGTAATCAACTTTATATAGTTGGCAAATCTCGTATTTTTGTCTGTTTATCATAAAAATGATCGTACTTTCTTGGTTTCTGTCTGTGGGAAGTATCGTAGTTTCCAAACGGATTGACAAATTTATCGTGGTTTTCCCCACTGTACTCATGTGTAGTCGATGTAACTACGACTAACGACTAGTTTCGAACCCATCCGGATTCCCTTTCACAGATACTCAGCTCGCGACTATGCAGCTGTGGTTTCTCTTGTTTGAAAGTTAGTTTATCTGGAGTGGCTCTATGCTATATTTTTTTAAAATCGAATCCTGGAGATAATCCTGGAATCCACAAAAATAAACAGTACCTATATTATGGTTAAGCTGATAATAATCGCTAATTCTGTAAGTTAAACCCACGTTAAACCAATTTTTTCTTTGTCCCCAGATCAGTAGAGAGGTACGTGCGAGTGAAATGGAGGGACGTGCGAGTGGGAGATCTAGTCCACCTGTCGAACAACGAGGCTGTGCCAGCAGATATGGTGCTGCTCCACTCTTCAAACCCTCTGGGTATCTGTTATCTAGACACTTGCAATCTAGATGGCGAAACAAATTTAAAACAGAGAGTGGTAGCGCCTGGATTTAGAGAAAAGGTACGCTATTTGAGAAACTCTATCTTATTTAAATGTCCAATCAACAAAATATCTAATTGTATGCTTATTGGTCTAAATACTTATTGATACCTATCACAAACTGTCTATAAATATACAGCTACAACGTTTTTATAGCACGTATAATACAATAGAATGAGAATGCAATATTTGTGAAAGAACTGCATGCAAAAAATATATTTTACTTAATTCTTTAATAGAATTTGCTTAATGTCCCAGTAAATTGTATACTTGAATTTATCTTGGCTAATCTGTGTTTCATTGCCGGCAGGCATTTTAAAACTTAAAGGTCATCATGAAATTACTTATTGTCCCATTGTCCAATGTAGTTCACAACTAGATGCCCACTGAACTGTTAACTTGAGATGCACCTACTTGGCCTCGATATTAGTACCAAATTCATAATTTTATACGTACAGTAGGTAGTATTAACCTTGAACAATGGCCACAACCGAAATCCATAAAATTGCCGTGAGAATACTTTCTACATTTCTCACATAGTTTCCTAACGGCATAAAATTTTTAACCACCATTAAGTCCAACATCTAGCTAAATAAAGTCTAAATGTTCATTTCTTTTTCTTTTTCAGCGATTAGAATTTTCACCGATGAAGTTTAGAAGTTCCGTAGAAGTAGAAAGACCATCAACAAAAATATATAGGTTTACTGGCACGATATCCCACCCGAATGGAGTTCGTGTTCCACTCAACTCAGAAAATCTATTACTAAGGGAGTGTACGATAAAAAACACAGATTACGTTGAAGGCATCGTAGTATACGCAGGTCACGAAACGAAGGCTATGCTCAATAACGGGGGGCCAAGGTATAAATGTTCTAAATTAGAAAAAAAGATGAACACAGACGTTATATGGTGTGTTCTCGTCCTTTTATTTCTGTGCTGCGCTGGAGCAGTCGGCTGCAAAGTGTGGTTGGACGAATACAGTCAACTTCCTTCAAAGTACACGCCGTTCATTCCCTACACAGGCAAACCAGCGTACGAGGGCCTGCTCATATTTTGGACTTACATAATAGTGCTGCAAGTTATGATACCAGTATCTCTATATGTTACCATAGAAATGACCAAACTATTACAAGTGTACCATATACATCAGGACGTTGAAATGTATGATGTAGTTACGAATACAAGGACAGAATGTCGAGCTTTAAATATCACTGAGGAGCTGGGACAGATTACTTACTTATTTAGCGATAAGACAGGGACATTGACAGAAAACAAGATGGTGTTCAGACGGTGTACAGTCAGCGGGGTAGACTACGACCATCCGCCGGGTCCGGAGCCTGAGCCTTCATCTATCCTGCCTCCCATCGTAACCCCTTTAACGAAAGTGTCCCCGAACAGAAGAATGCTCCAACATCTACTTGATAGCAATGACGCTCAACATACACAAAAGGTGATAATATAATTATTTTTACTCATTATACGATAACTTCAATTGAGTAAATTCGACAATTATTGGCTTTCAATGTAATTGAGCAAACGTTGAATACTAATTATCTGGCAATAATTTAAACTAACTGTTGTAAATTGGGTTAAAAGAAATCGACACTCAATTTTGAGTTTACTTTGTATCGATTCAATCAATCGTCATGGTCACATTTTTCGCTTCACTCAAGCTGATAAGCAATATCTATGTATAATAATAAAGCTTACTAATAAGGTGTCCGAATATCTTAAAAAGATTTACGAGCTCATGAAAATTTATTCACTGAATAATTCTATGAGTTCAACGCATTGGATGATCCCTACGCAACCAAAAGACGCCATTTAAGTGCTATACGATCTCGTTTTAATTTATAATTTCCAGAGAATTGAGTTCGTTTAATTTTTCCTGTCCCATTTCCATAACTTCTGATTTTTAGGGTTCCATATCTCAAAAGGAAAAAACGGAACCCTTATAGGATCACTTTGTTGTCTGTCCGACTATCGTGTCTATCTTGAATCATGAAATTTGGCAGGAAACTATGTCTTATGGCACATGTAAAGGGAAAAATCCCATAAAATTTTCCTCATTGGCTGGTCAGCGCATATTGTCGCCCATAAGAGAGTTTACCTATACCTACTATCACTGAGCAAGACGGAATAACATTTGCTCGACCTCAAGGCTTTTATTTTGGTCAGGTCCGCGAGTTCCTGCTGATCCTCGCCGTGTGCAACACGGTGGTGGTGAGCCAGCCGCACGTGGACGACACGCAGCTCTCCAGCTCCAACAGCGACAACTTCCGCAACCTGAAAACCTCGCGCTCCAACGGCACGCTCCGGACCAACGACAAGTGAGTACTTATTGAAACACCCTTATGGTAGACTTCTTTGGGTCGCAGCCAAAGCAAAGAAGTGCGCGACGGACGTGCCGCAACTAACGCGACAATACTAAACGTTAGGCCCGGTATCCACCTAAGCGGAGCGGAGGAGATGCCGACAAAAAGATAACGTGATGACTTTTTTACGTCATCTGTTATGAATCTGATTGGTCGACTGAACACATCTCCTCTCCTCTCCGCTTAGATGGATACCGGGCCTTACTGTTCAGTAATGATTAATGTTTAGTATTGTTCATAGTGTTTAGTATTGTTCCGTCGCGTCAGCCGCGGCTCTTCGGTCATGAGTTGGGACCAACGAAAGTCTCCCTTTATTTTGAATATTTATTTAATCATGCTGGGTATCCAGGCTATGTTCATGCAGAACTGTTACCTTCCACGTTGGTCTAGCAGCTTGTTTTTGGCTGCGGATCATCGGTCGTGCCAGAAAAAGTTATTGGATTTTTCTGTCGAAAAATTCTTAATTGTAACCTGGGGCAAGTTGCCCCAATAATGGATAAGTGCGCTCCAATTCGATTCAAGATTCTTGTCGATTTGTGCAACAAAGCTTCTAAAGCAACAATGTAGGTGATGCGTGAACATACTGGATTCACAGATTCATACCTTTTGTTATATATAAAAATACATAAGTAGATTTTGTTTATCCAAAACCTTTTGAAATTCCCCACATCTGTTTAAAATTCAAAATTAATAAAATTAACTTTTACTTCTCTCATAATTGGTTGAACCCATTCACGAAAGTTGAAACTGCGCGGTAGTCAATCTGTTTATAAAGGGTGGAATTAGACGGTTCATTATAGTGGTTTCGTTTTACCAAGTGTTTTGCAATCCTTAAGTGTATTTACCACTAATCTTAGCCATGCTTCCTTCGTTGCCAGAGTTACAATAAAGTTTCAAAATATTATAATTCGCTTTTCATCGTTATTTGTTCACTGTTATCAAAGTATCGTGATTCAAGAGGCACTAGATGAACCGCCTCAGTGACGCATCCCGTCCAAACTGCACTGTTATCATTAACTGTTTCAACTTTCGCGAGATGTGGTTAGTGTAAAATGTATTGAATTGAATCCGATTGGTTTGGAGGTACGCTAGATTAACTGAATCTCGGTCCACCACGCCGTCGCCGCCGCCTTCCACCACGTCGCCGCTCCGCCTGCGCCTGCCCAGACTACCCTTCGGCAGTCGCGACGACACCTCCTCGGAACCCAGCACGTCCGCTGAAGTACAGGTAAGAAACTTTGGATATGACGACACTACACAGTCAACGCGTGTTTTACACACGCATGTGCATGTAAGGTGCATTACTGAAGGTCAGCAGTATGTGTGTCTGTTATTCTGTCTGTATA
The DNA here is from genome assembly GCF_905333055.1 of Maniola jurtina. Classification (NCBI taxonomy): domain Eukaryota; kingdom Metazoa; phylum Arthropoda; class Insecta; order Lepidoptera; family Nymphalidae; genus Maniola; species Maniola jurtina. Next base: position 3,697,075 of record NC_060034.1, on the reverse strand, counting down.
TTTATGATGTCTGTTTGTCTGTGTGATTAGTCAGAATCGCGCATGTCGGAAGGCCTGATGCGTTTCAATTACACGTGAAAATGTCGTCAACCATGAAATAAAATATATCCATCCCATGTGGCGAAAGGAGAATTTTTTAGAAACATAGTTGAATTTAACACTTTAGTTCGTCAAATCTCGAAACTTCAAAAATTTAAAAACTAGGTTTGAATCTTCCACATTTAGTAGCTCAATAAATTGGATTTCTGGAGTTGGTCTCATTTAATGGACCAATATCCACTATAATAAGCCAACACTGTCAGTTTGAGATGTTAGCGAGCTGTAATGAAGTTTATCGATCATGTAATTTATTTCGTCGGTCTATTTGTCTTATAAAGTTCTTTAAAATGCTAACAATCCGGTACTTAATGCATTTATTAGTTTATCATACGAGTATTACACTAATTCATATTTCCTTTTACCTTATCAGATTATAATGTTATATTAATCCATATTTTCCTCAAAAATTGCATTATCATCATGTGTATTTGCCTAATCATCTTTTTTTTAAAAAGGTCATACAAGTTTGCCAACCTGTCTTTGGGCTCTAATAAAATAATTAACAGCGTTGTGATATTGTATCCACAACATTTAGCTAAGTTCTCTTGTTTTGAAGAGACCCGGTTTGTAATTGGTAGGAAACACGGAGTGCTAGACGCTAGTTCAACTTGTAGCGGTTGCCACATTCGCAAGAAGATGTCGCTTCTATACTCAATCAATCAACAACGCTCGATAAACGACCTACGGCCTAGATGGCAGCACGGGTAGCTTAATCGAAAAACTCAAGGAGAAACACGCAACTTTCAATCGCATTGACAGAGCGTTTACCAAATTGGACTATATATAGAAGTCTCAACGCATAACCGTTGGCCCAGCTGGCGCTACCGAGCACAACACCGCTCGGTTGGGAAATTTCCCTATTGCTACGGTCGAGCACACAGACACAGCTCCCGTACAAACTATAATGTCGTGTTGCAGCTAGCACGCTTCGAGGCTGAAAGTCCGGACGAACTGGCGCTAGCAGAGGCCGCCTTGGCGTACGGCTACGAGCTCCGCGGCAGATCTCCCGACGACGTGGAGCTCGGTATACGCGGCGAGCTGTCGCGGATGAAGGTGCTCCGCGTGCAGCAGTTCGACTCCAACAGGAAGTGCATGTCCATCGCGTTGAGGACTCCTACTGGACAGGTACAATCCTATCACACTAATATTTTAAAGGCGAAATTGTGTGGGTGTATGCTTGTTACTCTTTCACGCAAAAAACTACTCGGATTTGGCTGAAATTTAAAATTGAAATAGATTATGCCCTGGATTAACACATAGGCTACTTTTTATCCCGGATAATCAAAGAATTCCCACGGGGTTTCGAAAAACCTAAATACACGCGGTCGCACACATCGATATACGAGTACATCGATGGTGATTTGTTTTCAATCATTCGCAATTTTTAAAGCTATGCAAGAACATTCGTTATATTTCTTTGTTAGTGTTTTCATACTACTACTACATAACAAAATGTGAGTTTAAAGATTCTTTATGTATTACCCTGTGGATTAAGATTTATTTTTAATCCTGTAGAAATACGATAAAAAGTAGCCTATGTCTGTCTCCGAGTCGTAAGTTATCTTTATCGAATTTCATCACAATCGGCTGAACGGATGGGCCGTGAAAACGTAACAGACAGGCAGATCCACTCTTTCACATTTGTACTATTAGCATGATTATTTTCTTAATAAACTATTTTTAACATAAACTTCTAGGTAGTTCTATACGTCAAAGGCGCCGACAGCACAGTACTAGGCGCGTTGACCCCAATGCGGGCAGGATCAGCGGAAGCGGCCGCCTTCGAGAGGACCAAGTCTCTGTTGTCGGAATACTCGCGCGCGGGTTTACGCACGCTGGTGATGGCCAAGCGCACCATGTCGCCCGCGCTGTGGGAAGAGTGGCTGGCGGGACATACGCGTGCCTCTGAAATTGGCGAAGGTATGGCTATTGTTTATCATAGGGAGAATTATATTACACCTATTGAACATAACTAATTTTCCTCTTATCCCTTTTTGCAAGGGGTTGCATACCCCACCTGAGTCTGGTCGTTTCTAAAAATGATACCTACTTGTTCTTTTAAAAATGGGAAAGGTAGTAAATTGTAGAATCTTAAGAATTAAACCTTGTCCCCAGGTAGAGAAAAACGTATTCGCGATTCGTTAGCGAGGTTAGAAAGCGCGTTAACTCTCGTTGGAGCGACGGGCGTCGAGGACCGTCTACAAGAGGCCGTGCCCAGAACCGTGCGGGCTTTGCTAGACGCCGGCATCGTAGTGTGGGTTCTGACGGGGGACAAGCCTGAAACGGCGATCAACATTGCGTATTCCGCTGCGTTGTTCTCTCAGAGCGACCGGCTGCTGCATTTAATGTCTCGCGACAAAGTAAGTATAACCGGAAGACTACACCAAAGGTACAGTATGTGACAGGTCAAGATGCCCATTGGGATATGAAGCGGGGGGGGGGGGGGGGGGGACGGGACGCCCCGGGTTAGTGCGCGGGCTGTGCTGGTGTGCGGGGCGTTCTCACACCTATTGCCATCTAGACCTGTCGTGTACTAAATTATGTATTAATTGAACGATAATTGTCAACAAAAAAAACAAGCCCGAGACAGCCTCATCCCCAGACATCATCACATCGATTCTATTTGCGCTTTGTCTAATTTCTAGGATAGAATAAACAATTTCTTTGGACACAAATGTTTCACAATGTTATCCAAATTCCTTGACCATTATTTTTAATCTACAAAAAAAAGCAGCGAATGGAGTAGTTCACTCTGGTAGTAGTATCAGCCAATAATGACTACGTCCATTCAAAAATTTAAACTTACTTTTCTGTTCGTAGGAACATGCAGAGTCGACGATAAAAAGCTACTTAGAAAACGGCGTAGTCGAAGCCGGTGTAGGTCGAGCCTTGGTTGTGGACGGAAGAACCCTAACTTATATCCTGGACCGACGCTCTGGACTGGTGGCGCCCTTCCTGTCGCTGGCCAAACGATGTTCCGCTGTGTTGTGTTGCAGAGCCACGCCATTACAGAAGGCCTACATTGTCAAGGTACCACGTAGTAAGCAGATGTATCTCAATCCATGAATCTTAAGACATTAACGGCCAAAATGAGTAACCAACTCTATCTGTAATCTGTCGATAAGTTATATAGAAACGTAGTTATTTGTCAAAAATCGCATGGTATTTTTTACCAAATAACAATTTTGCTAAGTAACTTGATAGATTACAGATGGATTGATTAATTTTGGCTGTAGCTTTCACACTGGCATTGTAACTTATAGGTGTGGCTCCTAAATTATGATTTCTTTTAGTTCTTAAAAGCTTTACTTGAAACTTGACAATGGATAAGTTACACATGATGAATCAACCAATTTCTTTAATTTGTTTTAAATTGGCTACGTCTTTTTGTTAATTTTATAAAGCTTAAAAAACTTAATATCTGTTCAACTCTTAGGCAGTGAAGGAAGAACTAGGAGTAACTACGCTGGCGATTGGAGACGGTGCCAATGATGTTTCGATGATTCAAACAGCTGACGTCGGAGTCGGTAAGAATATCTTGAATTTTGTACCTCTGTTATCTCAATTTTTAGTAAAAGTCACTAATATACATGAGGAATTTAATAGGTTCAAAGTTGATCCCTGTCTAACACCCCAAATTCCTAATAACAGATTATGAATTTTGTATGATTTTCTCCAAGTCCCTTTTGCATTAGTCAAGCTGTTGAACTGGGGAGAAGGATGGAGTAGGGGGGCACATAGTATGGTTCGTTGGGAGTGCGAGAGGTTACGTTTGGGCTACAATGTCCTTAGTACTGACCACACTTTCACGACAGCCAAAACGCGAAAGCAAAGTGATAGTAGTACGTGTCAATAAAACAATGCGTTTATACAGCAAAATATAGAAGCAAATCTTCTAAAATACACCCAACATACTCGTACATTTCACTCCAGTACACCTCAGGAGATCCTGCCTGCTTCAATCCAACATTTTCGGCCATATTCACAATCATTACTATGAGGTCTCACAGTGCGCTCAAACGCATAGTGTAGGTTCCACCAATCATGTCATTGTAAATTGACGTGACACAGTAATCTGATTGGTGGAACCTACACTGTGCGTTCGAACGCACTATGAGACCTCATAGTAACATTTTGTGAATACGGGCGCTTATTACAATTAGCCACAGTTTAGTTCCATGACCTTGACCTTGGGTTGTTGTATTGTCAGGTCTGTCGGGGCAGGAGGGCAGGCAAGCCGTGATGGCCTCGGACTTCGCGCTGTCGCGGTTCAAGTTCATCGAGCGCCTGCTGCTGGTGCACGGCCACTGGTGCTACGACCGCCTCGCGAGGATGATCCTCTACTTCTTCCTCAAGAATGCCGTGAGTTGCTTATGTTCTTGACGTTTGCTAATTTCGCCACTATAGGCACTTTTGATTTGATTTGATTTTAATTCTTCATAGCGCTCTAGGCAGAGCGGTCACGGTCATATACGGTTCACCTTTAAAATAAGCCCTAAAATCGTACTTTTGACATGATATTTGACACAAAGTTGAAATATCGTATGAGAAGTCATTTTTTACGCATTATAACTAAATTTTATTATTAACATAGACTTTATAGTTTGAGAGCTGCACTCCACTCAATGTCACTTTTTTCGCAATATTCTCTATGTTACATTCTAAAATATTTAAAATTTTTGCTTATGTGCTAAAATACTGTTGTATTGTTCGCAGACATTCGTGTTCATAGTGTTCTGGTACCAGCTGTACTGCGGCTTCTCGTCCTCAGTCATGATCGACCAGATGCACCTCATGGCGTACAACCTCGCCTTCACCGCATTCCCTCCTATCGTCATAGGTAAGCTTGTGTTTACTCGCCGTCTCTTCGCCGTAAAGTCAATGTAAGTTTTGCGGTTGAGTACAGCTTTGAACAACTGGCCAACGTTGTTAGAAAGTCGAATATAGAAACACTATAAAGTTAGAGTAAAATAGACTAAATGCGATAGTTTTAAATACATTTTTTCAGTGCTACCGTTTTTTGTTTAGCTTTTTTTCCGCGTGGAGCGCTAGCGGTAGATGAATGGACGAATTCAAACCGTAAAATAATCATAGTAAGGTTTATTTTAATCTGATGAAACGTTTCTGAAAATCTAAGGCGCTCAGCATGAGATCTGTAGAGTCTTATAAATAACTTTATAGATTTCAGTCTGAGTGATATTTTTTACCATGTGGCAAAAGACTGGCGAAAGTGATTGTTGTGTAATTAAAGTAATTCTTATTTTATAATAGATATTTCAGTACTTGGCTTTTACAACCTAAAAAAAAAATTAAATGGTTATTCTTTGTTCATAGGAGCCTACGATCGCGTGGCGCCGGCAGGGCTGCTAACCGAGAGGCCCGGGCTGTACAGCGCTTCGAGGCGTGGTCTCGCGTACCGAGCGCATTCCTACTGGCTCGTACTGGCCGAATCGCTGTACATTAGTGTGGTGATATTCTTCACGTGCAAGTACGCCTACACGGATACTGACGTGGACATCTGGCTCTTCGGCCTCTGCAACATGACGTGCTGTCTCGTCGTCATGCTGGTCTACGTCGCCATTGAGACGCGCAGTTGGGTGAGTTAAAAAATGTTACTTTACGTTCTGTCTAGTCCGCAGTCACATGACGTGATGTGACTGCGGACATTTTTTTGGTCTATAACAACTTTTTGGTCTACACTCCCATTGATACGCGCCATTGGGTGAATTAAAAAAAGTTACATTACGTACTGTCTAGTGAATACGTTCACCAATGAGGGCGGTTACATTTATTTGTCTCGTCGTCATGCTGATCTACGTTGGCATTGAAACGCGCAGTTTGGTGAGTTAAAAAACGTTACTTTACGTTCTGGCTAGTCCGCAGCTAGGTGCGTTACATGACGTGATGTCACGCCACCTAGTTGCTCTAGGTTTCCATTGAGATGCGCAGTTGGGTGAGTTAAAAAAAGTTACATTACATACTGTCTAGTAATACGTTCACCAGTGAGTTCGTTTACATCGATTTGTCATCGTCGTTGGCCTCATCGTCATGCTGGTCTACGTCGCTGTTGAGACGCGCAGCAGTGTGAATTACCTTAAGAGCGTTGAAGCATGAGACTGATTAACAAGTTTAGGTATTTACTCGAGGTTCTTTGTTTGTTTCCGTGAACGGACGTACCGAGTGCAGTTTAGTTTATAACAAACCGTTTTGATACTAGACAATTTTCAAACGGATTATTTTTTTTGTTCAATATTTTTAGGTACTTACATATAAGTTTTTAGTTTGTAGATTTTTACTGTTATAAAGTAGAATTAAGTAATAATGCTTGAAAAAACCTAATAGAGTAGACCAGTACATAAAAAAATATAACTGGATAATATAGTGCAGATTTTGCTATATTTCTTTACATACTCGTGTAAGGGTAAGAGAGAAAGAAAACGCAGAGTGATTCAATGTACTGTATATTTACTTATTGCGTTTGTCATAAATACGTATGTTTAATTTTGACTTTTACATATCTACAAAATAAAATTATTTTTTATTTACTTATTATAGGTTTGTCAAAAATCAGTATGTTTTTTTGACAATTGCATATTTACAAAATAAAATTATGAGTATGATAAATTCACAAGAGGTAACACGTTTCCCGTATGTATACTTAGTTTGAACACTAAATAATATATATTGTGATAAACGTGATTTATTAGTGCCGGGGAGCAAATAGATACGTTCGTCAAGGCAAGTGCTTTTCAATTTCGACCACATGATGAATCTCTGATTAAAAAATGGTATTACAAATTATTCATTTTAATAAAGCAATGTATTTCAATTGAAATATTAGATTTAATAATATAAAAAAACCGGCCAAGTGCGAGTCAGACTCGCGCACTGAGGGTTCCGTACTTGGGTATTTTTTCCGATATTTTGCACGATAAATCAAAAAGTATTATGCATGAAAATAAACAAAAATCTGTTTTAGAATATACAAGTAATGCCCTTTCATATGATACCCCACTTGGTATAGTTATTTTACTTTGAAAATTGAAACACATTGATTTTTTTTTTGCGGTTTTTGGATTTTTCCTTTACTAATTATTGTGCTATAAGACCTATCTACCAAACCTACCTGCCAAATTTCATGAATCCAGGTCAACGGGAAGTACCCTATAGGTTTTCTTGACAGAAACGACAAACGGACAGATGGACAGACAGACAGACAACAGAGTGATCCTATAAGTGTCCCGTTGTTCCTTTGTACGGAACCCTATTAATTAAAATCGAATGTCTCTTATAGGCATTGATCTGTATTTACGAGGATCTACTATTTCGGGCAAAAGACATTTATTATAAAAATTTATGAGCTTTTGCTCCATACATTCTTTCCAAAATTGGTCGTCTTTGATGATCTTTTCAACTTTCAAATTGTATTCCTTTCCTGTCCATACAGCAAGAAGACATATATTTTTTTTTGTTATATGGAGCTGGCCCTGTATTTGATAATACCAATCATGGCGTCTATTTATGTTACCATTGAACCAAAATTTAATTTTTTTTTCTATTATTGCATCCTCTGGATCCATTCCGAACGCAGATACTGGGCATTTGATTTCTACAATGCCATCTTGGAAAATCCCATCAGGGGAAGCTCCCAGGAAAAACATTTCTTCATCTATAAATAGCCCGCATTTCTCTATTACAATGTGTTCTTGTTTTTCAAGCTGCCGAATTGCTATCGCCTCGTTACTCTTACCGTGTCGAATACTGGGCACATTGTCTAGTGAGTAACTGTACAAGTGAGCTTTTACTAGAGGCGCTGAACTGATATTTTCGCGTCTTTTGCATATTTTACTAAACGATGATGCTGTCAACAAACATCTTCTCAATTCAAGCCAAAGAGCGCTTTCTGCTTGAAGCACTGTATCACTCTCTATTTCTTCTTTATTGTTTACCTAAAATACAAATTACCATCATATTATTGAAGTTGAACAGAAATATCTATAAAAATTAGACTTGTATATTTAACATAGCTTTACCTGTTCCTGCAGATTTCTTAGAAAAATATCTTTAGCCATTTCATACTCTTCAACAGACATATCTGGCTTCTGACACTCCTCCCCGTAATGCGCTTTGTCATCAAACAGTCTTCTTTTAGGTAGACGGCGTTGTCTCTTTCTTTCTTGTTTTCTTTTTAAACGGGCCATTTCAAGACGTTTTAAAGAACATCCTGCAAGAAAACACAAAGTTTAAAAAGTATAATGAGGTTTCAAATGCAAAACTTCAAAATCAGTTAGCTTTAGCAGCTCACCTGGACTTTTTTTAAATCTGGCTTTATAAATAGTATATTGTGGCCTTCCAGAATTGAAAGACACAACCGCAGCATGACATCTTGTTGTATAGGAATTCTTTAGTGAGTAATTGATACGCTTGCCGCCTACGTGTTTAGCTACAATGCTGTTAAATTGCTCTGCTCTGTTGTTATTGAGGTTATAGAGTAAACTCTTAGAGTGCAAAGCAATTTGAGTTGTATGTGTCATTATTTTCTTAAACAAAACTTTTATTTTTGGGATCAAGCTTATTTCTGATTTTCTTTCATCATTGCAATAATATTGATCACAGGCGCTGTGATCACCGAAGATGTGCTTCGGACCGTTTAATATATCTTTTTTTAAGTTTATTATTTGCTCATGTTGTGGCAAATTTTGCGCCCTTCGGTATCTAGCTGCAGATCTAATTGCTGTACGAAGTCTCGTAATTCGATCAGCTGTCAAAATTCTTCTTTCATTTATTGGAATTGACGTATCTTTTGTGATTGCCAAAATTTTGCTACTATAATTTCGAAGAAGGTGGTTACTGCATTCTATTTTTTGAACTTGAACATTTGGATATGGTCGGCTCTCCAAAATTTTTTTATAAGTGCTAGCATCACCGTCGGCGATCAATGTGCCATAAATTAAGTTGTGTGTTGCTACAGACGACTTAAATCCCTGTACGATTGCATTTTGTTCCATGCTGGTTGAAGACCCACTGTGATTTTTAGTACAGTTATGCGATGCAGGTGACTTATTTTGTAATATAGCTCGGACGCAAATGCTGCAATATTTATTTTTGACATCTATGTATAACACTTTGCCAGTTTTTTGCCCAATGATTACAGCAACACCCGATGATGCTGAATAATTCGATTTATATGATCTTTTTGACCAACAGCAATCTGCAATCACTGTTATGACAGGGATTCCATCTTTCGTATTGCCACATGAAATAGCTTCAATAGCTTCCTCTTTAGCGGCTTCCTGCATACTGAGTTCTGATGCTGTCTGCCACAACTTTCCTAAATCATCATGACAATTTTCGTACTTCCTTTGTGTCAATATTGGTAAATCGACTGAAGCTAGAATTTCATTTAGATTAGTTCGCCCCAATCCTGTAGTTATTGCACCCATTACAATGCCATGATTAACGTCCATAGTATTGGCAATATTGTCAGCGGAAGATAATTTAAATTCAGCATTACACATGTTGCATCTCATGACAAAAATTGAATGTAAACTGGATTGGTGCTCCTTTATTATATGCATATTTTCAATAGTACAGCCAAAGGCTAAATTATGATTATTAATGGTCTTAATCTGGTCAAAAAAGTATTGAAAATCTACTATTCGTCGGCCTTCAATTTTATCATTTTGAAACTCAGCTTCTTCAATTTCAACTGTTAGCATCTCCGCAGTGTCGCTACTATTACTCTCTTGAGTTCGAGTACACATAATGTCAATTTCACTATTTTGAGTAACCCTTCTCTCAGTCTCCTGATTTTGGGTGTTGCTACTTTCACTTTCTTTATATTTCCTGAAATATTGTCATACAAGTTATCTATGAAAATCAATGTAAGTATATCACAACTATTCACAACTAATCCATTTTGTTGTACCTACCTTTTCATTTCCCTTGCCTTTGCTAATTGTTCACTGCGTGAATACTTGCTTCTTTTCAGTTTAAAAGGTGGTGCTTTGTTACCCATTACTGTAAAAAAATATTTTTGATAAAAAATTGTTTTTTTTTTTGTTTTCGCACCCAACCTAACGTAAAAACAAAACCGAGTGCAATAAAAGAGGTGATAAGCACCTGCAACGCTAGAGCAGTATTTATCTAGCAATAGTCATCAACAGTCAATAGCGAGAAAAAGTAAAATCCTGTTCAAAAATATAAATTATCAAATAAACGCAATTCCGCAAACGATGACCACGTGCAAAAGGTAGTTATTATCTAATCTCTTGCAGGTGTTGTGCCAGTTTAATCCGCTTACCACAATAACAATAGAAAATTACTACACGGCTAATAATAGAGTATCAACCATTTTATAAAACAATGCAAAAAATTACTTTGTGCTATTGCGTGAATGAATTGTGCCTAACGCTAATACTTAGAAAACATTGTCTCTAAAAACTTTTGCATCACAAGACCTTCATGAAATTGATAATAATACAGTATTTATAACAGGTATGATGACTACTGGTCTGGTCACCATAGTCACCAATGCGCAGGTATCGACCAGACAGACAGGCTAACATTTACAGGCATTTTTTATATAAGACGCGCGATATCATCTGCGTAGATTCTGGTTTATAAGAATCCCGTGGGATCATTGGCTTTCTGGAATAAAACCAGCCAAGTGCGAGTCAGACTCGCGCACCAAGGGTTCCATACTCGGGTTTTTTTCCGATATTTTGCACGATAAATCAAAAACTACTATGCAATAAAAATCATAAATACATAAATAAAAATCTGTTTTAGAATGTACAAGTAAAGTCCTTTCATATGATACCCCATTTGGTATAGTTATGTTACTTTGAAAATTGAAAATATTAATTATTTATAAACACACTTTAACTTTTTTTGTGATTTGATAATATAAGACCTATTTACCTGCCAAATTTCATGATTCTAGGTCAACGGAATATGGAATGAACGGAATAATAATATAGGTTTTCTTGACAGACACGACATACGGACAGACAAACAAACAAACAAATAGACAGACAGACAAGAAAGTGATCCTAAAAGGATTTCGTTTTTCCTTTTGAGGTATGGAACTCTAAAAAGTATGTCCATCTCCAGGATTCAAACTATCTCTGTATCAATTAGATGATGCCCGAGACTACATTCACATAAATTTAAGTTTTTTTAAGAATCTTGTAAAAGTTCTTTGATTTTTTGATGCAAAAATAGCCTATGTCTATCCTTGGGATGCAAGCTATCCCTGTACTAAACGTCCAAATCGGTAAAAAGAATAAGCCGTGAAAAGCTAGCAGACGGAGAGACACACTTTCACATTTATAATAGTATGGTTCATTTGAATCAAAAAAACCGGCCAAGTGCGAGTCAGACTCGCGCACCGAGGGTGGAACCGGGTCTGACATTTTGTACGATAATCTTAAAAAGTATTATGCATAAAAATAAATAAAAATCTGTTTTAGAATGAACAGGTAAAGCCCTTTCATATGATACCCCACTTGGTATAAATAGTTATCTTACTTTGAAAATTAAAACACATTTTATTTTATTTTAAATGATGTAACCACAAATTTGGGGTTTTCAGATTTATTCCTGTACTTGTACTATAAGACCTACCTACCTGCCAAATTTCATGATTCTAAGTCAACTAGAAGTACTCTTTAGGTTTTCTTGACAGACACGATAGACAGAAAGACAACAAAGTGATCCTATAAGGGTTCCGTTTTACCTTTTAAGATACGGAACCCTAAAAAATTTATTATATAATACAAACTAAAAATTTCAATGTACTTGCCTATTTAATAATATAAACACGATATCCAATCGCAAGCAGTATCAGTCAATAATTCAAGCTGGAGGTCGTTGATCCGAAGGCAAACAGAATCTAAATCACAATGCAAATCAAACTAATAAAATGCTAAGTCGTCGTAAAGAAACCAAGATACACAACCGAATACAAGATACTGTACTAATGCCATGAAAGACAATGAACGAGTGATTAAAATTTTATTTAGTGGCTTGGTCAAACAGCAAGGGGGGGAGGAGATAAGGTAGCTAGCCTGTAATCACTGTAAAACTATAAGCCTTTATGCAATGGTTTCTGTTTTTATTATTTGAAGCAAATTAATTTATAACTGCCTATTACACACGACTATGTGTATATCGATAATATCGGTAATATTATATATTAAATATAATTTATGTTAAATAAAAAATTGAAATATATTAAATTACTAGCCGATGCCCGCGACTTCGTACGCGTAGATGTAGGTTTTTAAAATCCCGTAGTATTTCTTTAACTTTCCTTTTTAATTGATTCTAAAAGTAGCCTATGTGCTAATCAGGGTATAATCTATCTCTATTCCAAAATTCAGCTCAATCCGTTCAGTAGTTTTTGCGTGAAGGAGTAACAAAAATACACACACACATACACACAAACTTTCCCCTTTATAATATTAATGTGATGACTATAAATAAAATAAAACATCAGCTTTAATTGATCTGAAAATAATTGAGGTCAATTCCTTGAGAGATCCAAGAAACCTCAAAAACAATTTTTGACAAAAAAATGCATGTTGTGAGTTATCAATATTTTTATGCAAACCCACCATGTTGATTTTGATATCATTTCCATTTCAACGATTTTAATTTTTTAGTAGTAACCGAACGATAGTTTTGTATACGATGGGCCCTAGTTCATTTTCCATATAATATTAAGTAGGTATTACATGTATTCCAATTATAATCCTCAACTATACTATGTTTATATAAATACACACAATTAAAAATTATACAAAAAGTTTTAATCTTTAAGAAAAAATAGCGAGTATTAAAAATACCTAGTATTGAGAAGTGATAGTCGCACTACATTTTCAGGTAAATTCGAAATAATCCAATAAGAATTTCTACGGAAACAAGCGTTACGTCCGTTCTCTGAGAGGCCTCGGCCGATACTAATTTCCTAGTTCAGTTTCCTACTGCTTGTTGCCCGGTTTTGTAGTGTGTTTCAAGATTATTTTTTGGAAACAAATATTAATAAAATTTAGATTTTTTTTTTCTTTATATATTGAAAATATGTTCTACTTTAATGAGTACTTAATTTTATTTGTAAATGAAGAAAAATAACCCACTTAAATGACAGTTTTATGTGTCTGTAGTTTTATGAAATTATGACTTTTTTGCTTGGATTTTTATAATTTAACAAATGTCAAACGAAAGATTTGGTTCTGTCATCTTATTAGTTCAGGACCTCTTCTTTAATAAATATATCTCTTTGTGAGAATCGATCAAGTAACTTTTGATGTAGTGAACGTCAAAGATGACACGAAATCCAAAATTCAGTAATAGTCTTTTGGTATTTTAGGCAATAAAAGATAAACTATGAATAAATTGCAAAATGTTGTCTGTCAATTTGATAAAACAGGAAGTATTCTATAAAGTAGTATATGCATGTTTTACGTAAATGCAGTATTTAATAAAATATAGGGGGGCAAAATGGCTTAAAAACAGCTTATGCCGGTTCAACACTCTTAAATACTGTCTAGTGAACTTTTTCCGCAGATAAGTGGATTGTAACTTGTAACACGCGTGTCATGTATGACGTGTTGTCTAAGTGGCCACAGAGACGCGCAGCTGGGTGAAAGATTTACGAAGTACGAGCTGTCTCGTGAATAGGTTCGCAACCACCTAATCTTAGGCTGAAATCTATAAAGCGCACTTTGACTTTGCTCTGACTTAAGATTGAGTTAGAACGAGACAGATTTATGTGAGAGATATAGCTCTGTCTCGTTTTAACTCTATCTTAAGTCTAAGCAAAGGCAGAGCGCGCTCTACATATAGATCTCACCCTTAGAGTCGCTTCGTGAGATTTGTAAAAAATATTGTATTGCAATTCTCGTGTAATAATTATTATGTTATGATTTATGGCATAATATTATGTAATATTGGATTTGATTTTTAAAAATGTAATTATGTGCCTTTCATGCAGCTGTTTTTTAAGAAACTTGTAAGTTAGTGTGTGTGTGTGAAATACGACGTTATATATTGCACCTGTTGACATATTAGAGGTGTAAGGCCGGAGATTAAAGACAAAACACGAGTTACCATGCACTTCACTAAAACACTGTGGTCAATAGAATGAAAGGGGTAGTGCAACTATTATGCGAGCAACAGGTAGTGCAGTTTGGTTGAAGGCATTCTTAGGCTGAGATCTTAGAGCGCACTTTGACTTTGAGTTAAAACGAGACAGGTGTTTGACATTCGTCGTTTTAACTCTAAAGTCTGAACGAAGTCTAAGTACGTTCCACTTTATGGCCAAGTGTCCACTGGCAATGAAACTTACAGAAGTTAGTTCTAGCAAGTCACTTGCAGGCCCTTTGCAGTGTGTGAACACTTGCAACAAGTTAATTTTAGCTAAATAGCAAGTTAAACTTGCAGAAATTAGCTTTGCAATAAAAGCTACTTTTATTACTAGTTGACACTTAGCATATTACAGCTTTTTGATAAATCATATAACATGACAAATGAGGTGTGTAGTGTAGGTAATACCAAATAGTTAATGCCATAGATTATTTCGTAATTTTCAAACGGTCTCTTGAGTTCACAGACATTTTTACACTCGTAAAATTTCCCCGATCGACGTTTTGCAGGGTTGTTACATTGGAGTTATAAACAAATTCTGTAAAGCCTCGTATCTCCCACGGGTATTACACTACGAGGCTCCTTATTTTTTGGTTCGGCACATCGGTCCTAACCTCAGCTTGCTGGGATGTTATGAACATTATCTAACACCTTGTAGATCTCAGCCTTAGTCGTGTCGATATGACGTCACCTAGTGTGTGCACTTTGTCTTTCGTCGAGTGTTATCGTTAATAATGAAAAAAACTTATGGTTATCTGGTTATGGTTTTTCAGACGGTGATCCACCTGCTAGCGCTGACAGGGTCTTTGGGCGCGTTCTTCGTGCTGACGCTGCTGTACCAGACGATATGCGTGTCGTGCTTCCGCCTGCCCTCCACGCACTACGTCATGCACCACGCGTTCGTGGATCCCATCTACTGGCTCGTGCTCATCCTCACCACTGTCACCTCGTTGGCGCCCAGGTAATCATTGATTTGTCATACTTTTGGTCGATAAGAAAATCTGCATCAATGATTATTACAATCGCAATTTTTTTAATTTGAGTTAATATGCGCAAGCGTCCAAAACACCGCATAGCATCCATTTCCATAGCTGTCGAGATTGTCTTTCTGATGTGACGACGAGAGTGTCTTTGTAATGAATGGCTGTATAATGATGACAGATGAGTGGTTTTTCGTAAACATTTAACTGAAGTTTCACACTTGGCAAACATTACTTGTCCCAATCCAGGTTGGCATACCATGCAGCACGTAACTCCGTGCGTCCGGGCGCGCTCGGCCGCGCGGTGCTGGCGCGGAGGCGTCGCGCGAGGCCCTACGCCGCGCACTACCACACGCCCTCTGCCTCTGCGCACGTCTACAGGTACACACGTACACACACGCGCACGCACATAAATAATTTAACACATTCTTATTCACAATGAAAACTTCCGACATAATATTATGTTACCGTTCCTTAGCTGTTAAGGTACATTTCTAACGTACAACAATAAATACTTAAATATGAATATTAAAAAATTGATTTTAATAAAGTATTAAAAAGTTTTTAATATCTAAACAATTTTAAATAGTCTCCATTGCCGAAATTCGATCAGTTGTTATAAAGTTCTATAATATGTTTTATGAAATCACACAATAGGAATTAATACGAACGTTTATATCCAACAGGCCGACGGACGAGGACGGGCTGCAGAAGCCGCAAGCAGAGGTCACGGCGATCACGTGACGGCGCCCGTGACGTCACACACTCGCTTACATTTAACCCTAGGCTGTGATCTGTCGTAGAACTAATGTATAGTAACATAGAGTAGGACACCGTGCTTCTACAACGCGGGACCAATGCGTCAGTCGCCGGGGGTGCGCCGCCGTGCCTTCCAACTTCCATGTCATACTAGAATTATTGATGCGTTTACATACTTGAGGAAAAATATAGACAGATTTCGCGAACAAAATATGTATTCATAATGGCTGACATGACGTATACCGACGGAGTAGTGGGGTCTTTTTGATATCTACCTAATCTTAGCCTTATGACCTTTGACATATGGTTGAAAATGATATACCGAAGAGAAAACATGGAAAACCGCGTGCTGTCCTTGTGGTAAAGGAAATGAAGCTTAATTTGAATTGTTATTAATTTAGAAAGATGAAGAGCCTCGGATCTGTAATGTGACAATGACACACACCCCTAGTACGAGATTGAAATTAGAAAATGAAAATTGATATCGAGCTGAATGAAGAATCATTCAGCTACACGCAACACCATAGAGAGAGCTCGGTAATCACTCAGCTTACTAACTTTATTATAACTGACGCAAACTATTCGAGATGTGTTCATACTAGAGGCATAGTCTCTTCTCAGACGACATTATGGTGTCTCGCTTTACTGTCTATATTTAATCCTTTGGTTTAATTTATTTAATTCTAATTCTACTCCATCTACGTTTATTACTGGCATGCTATTGGTAAATAAACGCAGAGTGGAAATGCATTACTAATAGGTACCTAGATAAATAGCCTGTTGTATGCAAGGACTGAGTTTCACAGAGATCTGCCGGTTTTGTTGACCTCAAAGTCTTATTCAATTCAGTATTATTGAAACGTCAACTCGAGTATATTGATGCTATTTGAATATTCGAGCATTCAACTATGTTTAATAAGCCTTTGAAATAGTTACTTACTTCAATGGTTAGAATGAATATGAGTTATACTGCTTACAAAAATTACAATCAGAAAAGTAACCTTACACCCATAATTTTTGCAAATAAAGATATTAGTGTTCAGGAATCCAGCTTTCATTTATGGTTATGTTTAAAATCTTTAAACTCATCGACCAGTTTACTATATTTGTGATCATATAACCATTAATACTACATTCGTTTTCAAATAAAAGGCTGCGGTCGTGTACACTTAGCCCTAATTAAGCCTTGAGGTAGTTTTTGAGTATACAAAACTTCTCACTTAAGTTTTGACGCAAAAAATTACTCGAGGCTCTGCACAGTGGTTTCAGAAACCGCTGCGTTCTTTCGTGTTCATTTATGTTTGTGTGATAGAGATTGTAACCTTGACTGTAGAGTGAGGTATTTTTGTATGAGCTCGTGTGAACTAGACAATCTGGCTTCCTTCGTGTCATAGCTTGTAGCGTACTTGCCTTGTCGGAGACTGAACGCGTTTAGGCATCCTCATCTCGCCTTAACTTATAACTTCTGAATGTATGACGTATCTACGGTTACCTATTTAATCTTTGAGGTAGTTTTTAAACTCAATGTACTTTCTGGCGCCTTTCGAATCACTGATAATATTTTCATTAGGTAAGTAGTTCTTTGTAATATCTTGTTGATAATCGATTAACATGAGGGCATTATTCGATTTGAGATATTGTCGTTTATATTTTTCAGAAGTTATTCGATTTGGTTCAGAATGTGAGAAATACACTTGTTGCGATGTGTTCAAAAAATATCACATTCCATTTCCTTCTAAGTTCTAACCCTTATTTTTATGCGGCATGCCGTCTCGTTCTGTAGGAAAATATTAAGGATAAAATAAAATACATTGTTATCAGCTTGTTTTATTGGAGTTACAAGAATACAAATAGCGTACAAAAGCTCGATTAACAAGTATTACAAAGTGCCTTGCCTACAAGCGACCAGTGTATTTCCCGCTCACGACTCTGCCTATGTCTAGACTCTAGATGATTCCTAAAGATTTGACTATTTTTAATACTGTTTCTAGTTGTACATACATTAAAAATATATATATTTCTACAATGGATAATTGTTATATGTACAGTAGGATATTTTTATATACCTAAATAAAATATTTGTGTAAATATACTTTGTATGTTCTAAGACTGTTGTTTATTTTAGAGCTTTTAATTTGTTGAGTTTAGTTAAAAAGTAATTACTAAATAGGGTATCGATGAAATATGTATTTTCCAGTCATATTGATACTTCGCTGTAGTGTCTGGGCATCTTGCCATAATAATAATTATAATATTGAACATTAAGACCCGCTTGTTGGAAAGTAGAGTCGTTTGCTACAACAGTGCGCGTGGACTCTGGCACCTGCCGCTAAATGATCGCTACGTATAGTTCGTTTCACGTGAAAAGAGCAGAGCTTGTACCTGCGCAGTGGGTGATTCATTGATTTCGAGCATCTATACCCACGGCCGCATTGGTTAATTCCGTCACCTTTCACTTTCGCGGATTGTAGGTAAGACCAGTACAAGCGCATACACAAGCACTGACGTATCGCCATTCCTGCAGCCCATTCGGTTCTTCTGAAACAAACTATACGGCAGTCTGTACGATTTCACGTTAGACCATGCCACTTCGATGCGCGAACCATTCATGGATTGGAATTTTACACGAAGAAATGTAATTTGGACAGGGCTCGGAAGACTCGAATATGGCACGGTCTAATGTGGCTTTTGACCGCGCTCAAGCCCGCACGGTCTAACGGGAGTAATCCCTAAAGCGCGTTCATACTCGCCTAGTTCGTCGGTAATATAGCGCTTGGATTAACTGATATCCGTATGACTAGCCTGGCTAATCGAAGTTTATAGTCTAAGCGCGATCTCCACAAATTCCGCTTAGCGGCTAATGTGTTATCGTTTCTAATGAAAGTTAAAGGTCCTTCTTCCAAAGTGGCTGTAAATCAAAACTTGTAATAAAACTGTTACAATATATTTCATAGTAATTCAAATCATGTAATTAATTATGAACTTTGATATTTTAACAGATATTTGACGAGTGTTCAAAAATTGGCATATCTCACAATATCTGCATCACAAATATTTGACAATATGTATTTAAAATTTAAATAGTAAATCTATGTCTAGTTACAATGAGGTAGTAATTTGTCTTAATGTCTGACCATAATATACCCTATACCTAAGCGAGAGCCATTAGGACGCGAGGGGATTTGGTTATGCCGATTTTTGACACTATTAATAATGATTTATTTGTTTATAGTCTAGCAACAAATTATAATTTTTAGACGTCAAATAACATAGTGATACTTTAATACGCATTAGCGCGATTTAATGTAAACTCGGACTATAGATTGAGATATATATTATGTAGAATATATTTTGTAGAACTTACTACGGCTAAACTTGGGCGGTAAATATAAGAGCTATATTCTATTCGCGGAAAGAAGTTAGTAGAGCAATAATTTTCTCTGTCACGTAATTCCATACAAATGATACAGGCAAAAATCTGTGGGCGCTTCGAGTCACCAACGTTCTAATGTTTTTGGAAGTATGTTTGTTTGTGAAGAAATGTAAATCTCAGTGTGCTATAATAACTATATTGAGTCACATTGAAAACATTCCAAATTCAATTCGTAAACATAGCTTCGTTTGTGATTGGTTGGTGACTAAAAATGGTTAACGTCCACTGAGATTTTTGTCTCTATCATTTGTATGGGATTACGTAACAGGTGCTATACTAAGTTCTTGCCGCGGATAGAGTAGTTTCGAACCCATCCTTAATCATGCCGAAGACTGCGGGCGGCGTTCGGAACGAGTCAGGCATACACCGACCACAGTTGGATGTCTCGTGTAAAATCATATCTTTTTATAGTCTGAGGTAACAAGAAACCAATGATTTAATTTGCCATAATCAAGTAAACTATAGTAAAAACAATGCATTTTTTCGTTTTTTTTTTTTTTCAAACATTTTAAACTATATTTTAGGCATTTAATTGTAAAAAAAGCTATACTTTCAGTGTTCAGAATATTATGTTAGTTACCGTTTTGTATTATAAAAAGCGTGTAATCAAACAGTATTTTAAATTAATTCGCCTAGTCCTATCAACGAATAGTTTCGCTATTTTTATCAACTCGTGGAACAATACGTGCCACGAAGAATGAGCGATACGACTGCTTGTGCAATGGTCCGATAAATTGAGTCGAAGAACCGTTGTTCAAGGATTCGGATCAGAAGCCTTGGTATAAGATTTTAAATCTCACCGTTAATAGAATCAAGGCAGTTAAGGACCATTTTACTTAAAAGCTAGTGTTTCGACTCTAAAATATGTACTATCAACGTTGGTGAGAAGTAAAATCTCATACTGAGGGTACAGATCATGCATAGTGGTTTGTCAGTCACTGGTTGCACCGTGATATTGAGCTTGATTCGCCTTGCTTGACTAGAATAACGACAGTGCATTTTTAACTTTCATGGAAAGCTGTAGTCGTTTGAAATCGATCTTCCTGCATTTTAGACGTTTTTAAAACGTATAATGGCAAATATTATTTAATATAAGTATGATTTAAACTTATTGGCGATCGAGAAGTTAGTCACAGAGACATATTTTCCATTAGTCTTTCCTTACAGCTTACTTCTCAGTCGCTAAAAAGATTGAATCAAACTATACTTGCCCTGTTTTCTTAGTTATATGCATCCGACATCCGTACCTCGTATTATTTTTCATTGGTTTAAGATCAAGTATCTCCTAGAAAAGGAACTAGTCCCTATGAATCTGCTCGGGATTCAAACTCGCTATCCCCAACACTAGTTACAAATACGAGTAGCTTTTAAAATGACAGATTCGGACTTGCAGACTTAAGATGTTATGTAAACCAAACTTTATGCCTACCAACACTTGCGAGTCACTGTGCACAGTCAAACGAAAGTTGCAAATTCAGATTAAAAGGTTTGGTAATAATTATAGTATTTTATTGTATGGACGCGGACGCGATGTACGGATGCGCCCGCATTTAGTGTGTATGAAGACAACGCAGAAACAAGCACTGTGGTGACTAGAAAATACATTTATATTCATAGGTGTTGTTTTATAATAATAATAACAAAATATTTAATTTCATTACAAAACTTGTTTTATTTTCCGCCCTGAAAACTTTTCAAAGTAGTTGCTATTTAAACAGAAGTGGCAAGCGACGGAAATATAATATTGGTCCGTTCATACAGCATTATTATAATGAAGTATTCCAAAAGTTGCTAATAAACGTTACTGCAAACAAGACGTGTTTTTATGCAAAGGATAGCTATTAGAATCTGGCCTACTAGACTGGAAAAGCGCGGCTAATTCAAAACAATATGTTAATCAGTATGGCAGCCCCAATAAATAGACCTGGAATAACCTATTTTGACAGAACAGAAATTCAAATAAAGGAATTGTAAAGTATCAAAATAAGTCAGGTCTGTTAATTTTGAACATACCGCGCTTTTCCAGTCTCTGTTTTCGTTTGGCTGACTAGCTACCAAGTTTAAGAACACGCCTGTAACGTCTTTAGCAGTGACGCATTCGTACTTTATGCGTTAGCATAAAGGCGTTAATCGTTTCGCTAATTTAACAATAATATAAATTCAAAGACTTGGCATGGCGGTGACGCCATTCGCACCCACGTCGATATTTCAAACTTCATACGGCAAATGGTACTGATTCTGATCGCAACTAAATTTTAAAGTATTCTCGTCTTTTTCTTACCAATTTTATAAGAAAAAGACAGACAAACTTAATTTAATATAAAACTGTCAAATCTCATGACTAGATGTCAGTCGTGAGCCTAAGTATTGTTTAGTAGCACTAAAATTTATGGTATTTAATTTATAATTCATCTTCCGTCCTACTGTAGCAATATTAAAAAGAAAAAGATGCAGATACTTTAAATTTAGTCTAGAGAAAAACATCAGAATCGGCGCCGAATCGAATAATGAAGCGGACATATCTGCGCCTCGACACTTCTGTATAAAGCGCGCCTTAGATAACCTTATTGGCTAAATTAATCGTAATATTATTTGGCTAGTGTTGAGGTCTTTTGAGTATGATATAATTTGTTAGTATTGGAGATTCCAGATATGTTAAGACACAAACCATTTTTCATCAAAATATTAAATACACAATGGTATATTTTGGTAGTGCAAAAACCTCTAAACTGCATTGAATTAAAAAACTTCTAAACTTCATTGAAAAGACGATGATAACCGAAAAATAGTGGTTTCATCTTATACTATACTCTATCCACGGAAAAAAGTAAAAATCTCTCTCTGTTACATAATAATCCCATATAAATGACAGAAACGAAAATCTCAGAGGGCTTTGTTAAGCATATTGACTCACCAACCAATCACAAACATGTTTTCAAAAAACATTCGATTCGTAAACAAAGTTATGTTTGCGATTGGTTGGTGGATCAAAATTGTTAACACCCACTGAGATTTTCGTCCCTGTCATTTGAATACACGTAACAGAGAGATCCTCACACTAACTTCTTGTGGATGGAGGTTTAGTTTGGTGATTTTTGTACAACCAAATTGGCACTAACGTAAAATTAATGTTTACCGAGCAGAATGTTAGAAGTTCCCTAACTACATTAATTAGCATAAAAACAATTTTCCAATCACATTTATAATCATAAAAGCATCGGAACTTTAATATATTGTATATTATTAAAAAAAAATTGCATTGCAATTTAACGTTTTCATCTTGTCTTGCAGGAAAACGAAATTTGAGCGTCGAGTTTTTCCATATAATAACACAACTCACTCAATTTAGCGAAAAAAAATGGTGACTTTAATTTTAAACAAGGACCTCTATTTTACCCGGACGCGGACGAATAAAATCGTAACTCGAAATAATATTATAAATTTTTGCAAAACAAATACTTAAAGTATATTTGGTTGGGACCTGCCAAATTTTTTTCGTGCAAGACATGGAAATAAATCAATAATAATAATAATAGCTTTAGCTACGCTCTATGACTAATTATTATGACCTGAGCAAATCATTATAACAATTTTAACATGTATACTCAAATTGAGTAAAAAAAAAAAAAATTAATTGAACAACAACGCTAGATTAATTACCTAGTAAAAATTCACAGCACTAGTTTCAAAATTGCATTAGCTACGTCCATAGTGTGCTCATTAACCAAGACTATATCGAATTTGTTGGTGTAGTTTTGTAGGTTAGCCTCCGTGTTGCGGCCTAGGAAGCCTATCTTGACGATGACGTCACAATGCTCCATCCCTTCCGCCATCCCCGCGTCGCCGATGTTATCCCCCAGTAAGAGAACGTTGTTACGCGTTTTGACCATTTCGTAGTATTCCGTGCCCTTTATGGCCGCCTCGTTCTTGTTGTACGTGTGGATCACGTCCCCTGCGATTCCGATCACTGAGTCGTTTTCGTCCAACGCGAGGAAGTTTGAAATTACCTGCAATAAGATGAAAGTAATAAAATCATTTCAAAATAAAGGAGCAGTGTTGTATACAGTATAACGCATAACTGAGTAGGCTCCTGCGGCAGCGGAGCGGTGCGGAAGGAGACGCGAGAGCTCATTGATACGTCGACTGGTGACAACTGTCACCCCTCTTGCGGCTCCACTACAGCGCAGGAGCCTGTAGTTTATGATGATGCGATAGAAGACAATCGGATTTATAGATTCTACAATGAACTAATACATCGTGCCTCGAGTGTATCCAGCAGTGAACATCTATCCGATAATGAAGCACAATAGCTAAATAGTAAAATATGTATTACTAAAATTGAGTAATTTATACTGGAACATCCTTAGTACTCTCGCACTCGTACTCAAGAACTTTAATTTTATGAGATATTTTCTTACTGTTGCTTTATGAACAAAATTCTAAAGATATTGTTAGCAGCCATAGGAGTCTAATGTGAAAGAAAGATAGACTGCTAGTAAAAATAGGTAAGAAATCGTACTTTAACGTGGGGCCGCAGAAAGCTGGCAGCGCTGAGCGCGGCCACCACGCTGTCGCCCAGCCCGGCCGAGAACACCAGCACCGGCACCGCCTGCCGCGAGCTCCACGCGATCAGCTCCGAAACACCCGTCCTGATACACAACAACCGTTGCTTGATTCAAGCTGTCTAAGTGACATTTTTCTAGAGTAAAACAGATGTACGAGCGATATTTGCGCCCACAAATGAGGCAGCTAAAACTGCAAATTCGTAAGCCAGTGGTGCATCTCCTAAGTCTTGTGAGCGAGGACGTCAAATAAAACCACATCACAAACATAGCGACCATCACATTGTTAGAGGATGATTTGAGTTATCAAACATTATTTATTGATAGAGTAGTATAGACTAATTAATTACTTGATCTATCAATAATTATCTGATTGGTTCAAGTATCTAGTACCATCAAGTATCTCCACTTCAATTGACAGGCACCTAGCTGATCTTATGCGATTTATATAAATTCTATAAACCATAAAATATTAAGGGCATTTTCATATTGACTGGAAAATGACAATGGCATGGCATAGTGTTGGTGGTACAGCAAGCAGTCAGTAGTGGGAGGTATATGAAATTATATGAACACATTTTCACACTAAATGGCTGCAGCATTGGCACTAGCATAATAAGAAGTTTGTACAGCACCTAAAATTGCATGGGAATATTTTTTAAACATATCAAGAGATTCTGCAATTGAATTATATTGAAAATTTAATAACTGTTTTTTCAAAAAAAATACCTACATTGTGATTTATGACATACATACCTAAAACATTCGACCATTTTCTGTCCCACTTCAATAAGTTCATTTCTTGGGAATTTTACACCTCTGCAACAAGTTTTTTTTTAATTTTTAATTATTTTGTAGTAAATAAAATATTTTTGCATAATTATTTGGACTGTAAATCAAATTAAATGAAGAAATGTGATCTAACCATTACTTACTTCAGTAACTTGTGTGCAGCCAAATACCAGGCAACCATATGTTTAGTTTTCTCCTCTACACTCATCACAGGGTCAACTTCAATGGGCTTGTACTTCTCCGCCAGTCTTAGTTCTTCATCCTTGTACTGTTGTGGTACTGATGGACATTCTCGGAACATGCCTGAATATTAAACATTTTATTACTTATTATAAAGACATAGATTTTATTACATATGGATACTTTTCAAATTGTAACTTGTGGTATATGAAAAGTTAATTGAGAACCTCCTCCTTTTTGGAAGTTGGTTAAAAATTAGCAGTATGTTTCCAGTATGTAGATAGGTACCTGTTTAATAGAGACATCTTTCCAGAGATTATCCAGCCCTTCCAAAAATTCTGTTGGATATCTGACTGGCTTGCTATATAGAGTGAATAGTAATAAGTATTTTTCCTGAATAAGGACTAACTAGATCTTTGTAGTCAATATCAATAGTCGACAGCGGATAGACTATGAGTCAATTTGCTAACCTGATTAAAAATTAATACTTTATAGAAAACTTAAAAGATTTTTACTTACCAAAACTAGTTAGTACTATCTTGCCATTATCCATATTATGCCTCGTCAATGTATGATCAAAATCTGTAACTATCTGTAGTTTCTCAGGGCCATCACGTATAATTTGATTTATTTTTCTCAGCAGTTCATCCTTATTCCGTATGTGGACGTTAGGTCTCTCGAGTTCTTTTATTTCATTTAGGTCTGTTAAGATCTTCATGTCTGAAAAGACGATTTTTTTTAATTCAAACTGATCGTAAAATCAGACCCTTTGCAACTTTCAGAGCCTGAGATCTGGGATCGGACTGCGAAAATTGTGAGATCCTAGGCCACTTACCTCGTATTTTTCAGACAACAGCTACTCTCTATTTTAAAACGTAGTCTAAAACCTTCTTAGTTTATGTAATCCTGAAAATAAAAACCACCTTTCCTCGTATTTTTTTATCAATTTTAAGAATTTACGAAATATGATCACAAAAACACAATTTATTGCCGTCAAGTGATTACAATTTACATACCTACTCTTTGATTTCCGTATGATTTTTTACGTCCTGCCAAGGTCCTTTCCAAAGAGTATGTCACAGATAAGTGATAACTATTGTACTCGTCTAGTCTACGAGTATGTAATCACTAGGTTGGACTTCGTCTGTGGTGGCGTTTGCTGGCGCGCGTGTTGTGCCTTTTTGGAGTGTTTTTTGTTAGAAGTGGCCGGTTTTTATGTTCTGCTGGTGTTTATTGGTGGTGGGACTGACTGGGAAGCGCTCTAGAGGGGCGCCGCGTGTATGTCGGTGGGCGCCGTCACAGAACAGATGAAGTCCATACTTATACAACCATATAGGTAGTTTCACTAACTTGTAATTATTAACCCTAGACGCCCAATGTACGTCGTTTTGACGTATATTCTGTCGAAAATTCGCTATCTCTTTCTTACGTTCGATCAGACCACCGTGATTTCCCGAACCAACTCAGTGCCCGCCGAGACCTAACGCGTGACGGTTTTGGTGCAACGGTAAGTGCCGCCATTTTATTGTTATAACAATTTTGTACGTCATATCGACGTATGTTTAGGCTTTATGCAATTTTTGAGATTAATGTTTACGTTTCGATTTGTGTTATTTTCGTTCCATTATTTACCAATTAATCAAATAATACTTATTTTTTAGGTTTGTCAAGAAGATGGCGTCCCGTCAACCTTTGAATCCAGATGAAATAGCATTGATTTTGGAACAGGACGAAGATTATTCTCCTCAAGATACAGACTCTGAAGAGGAAGATTGTGTTTCGGAAGATGATGTCAGGAGTGACTTTGAGGACGACGTGGTTGACGTCATAGAAAATACAACTCCAGAAGATAGGCTAGAGGAGCCTGAACAAACTGACCCTTCCTCAGAATCCCATCAACTTGAGGTAACACCATCGTCTTCTCGCAGAATAATAACATTATCTCAACGTTCGATTCGCGGAAAAAATAATAATATATGGGCGACAGTAAAAGGGCGATCTACAGGCCGAACTTCTGCAATAAATATTGTACGCATAAATAGAGGGCCTGCTCGAATGTGTAGAAATATCGTTGACCCTTTGCTTTGTTTTCAACTATTTATCAAAGATGAAATCGTTGAAGAGATTGTGAAATGGACAAACGTTGAAATGGTTCGAAAACGCGAAAACTTGAAGGAAATTTCAGCAAGCTACAGAGATACCACTGAAACGGAAATCTGGGCCCTTATAGGAATACTCACGTTAACAGCTGTAATGAAAGATAATCATTTATCCGCTGGTGAGTTGTTCAATGCTTCGTTCTCTGGCTCTCGCTATGTCTCTGTTATGAGCCGAGAGAGATTTGAATTTCTATTGCGAAGCTTGAGAATGGATGACAAATCTTTGCGAGCAACTCATCGACAGGAAGACGCTTTTATTCCTATCAGAAAGATTTGGGAAATATTCATCAATCAATGTAGACTGAATTACATACCTGGCACACACTTAACTGTTGACGAACAATTGTTGGGTTTCCGCGGCCGGTGCCCTTTCCGTATGTATATACCTAATAAGCCGGATAAATATGGGATAAAATTTCCAATGATATGTGATGCTTCAACAAAATACATGATAGATGCCATACCTTACCTTGGGAAAAGCACGAAGACGAATGGTTTGCCCCTAGGAGAGTTTTATGTGAAGGAGTTGACTAAAACAGTGCACGGATCAAACAGAAATATAACATGCGATAACTGGTTTACTTCTGTCCCACTGGCGAAGAGCTTGCTAAAGGCTCCGTATAATTTGACATTAGTTGGGACCATACGATCAAATAAGAGAGAAATTCCGGAAGAAATAAAGAATTCACGTTCGCGCCCGGTAGGTTCTTCAATGTTTTGCTTTGACGGACCTTTGACTTTGGTTTCATATAAACCCAAGCCATCAAAGATGGTTTACTGTTTATCGTCGTGTGATGAAGATGCTGTAATAAATCAAAATAATGGAAAACCTGACATGATATTATTTTACAATCAAACTAAGGGTGGCGTTGATTCATTCGATCAAATGTGTTCCTCGATGTCTTCTAAGAGGAAAACTAATAGATGGCCTATGGCGGTTTTTTATGGCATGTTGAACATGGCTTTTGTGAATTCATATGTTATTTACTGTCACAACAAGTTGGCTAAAAAAGAGAAACCACTTAACCGAAAAGATTTTATGAAGAAATTGAGTACAGAATTGACAACGCCCTGGATGCAAAAAAGATTAGAGGCACCTACTTTGAAAAGGACCTTGCGTGAAAGCATAGCAAGTATACTGAATACAGAGGCACAACCAATAACACAAAGTTCCAGTGGTGAGCCAGAACCAAAGAAACGACGTTATTGCGGTTTTTGTTATTATAAAAAAAAAAGAATGACGAAAACACAGTGCTCTAAGTGCAAAAAACCCATATGTGGAGAGCATAACATTGACATTTGCCGAGACTGTGTCTAAAGACTGAATTACACTATGAGACTGTCAAGTATTGATAAGAGTACATTTTATTATTAGAAAAAATTTAAAAGTAGTTGATTTTTTAAGAATTTATTTAATTATAAGAAAAAACTTGAGAGGATCTCATTTTTTGTTAAAATTTTGTAAGTTTGCTACACATATCTTTAAAAGCTATAAATAAACATAAGTACTGATGAAATTGGATTTTTTTTATTTCAATACAATGTTTTTATAATAAATAATCCACAAATAGTACATTACTCTAAGAACATAATTAATTATAGGCCTTTAATTACCACACGTCATTTTAACGTATGATTGGGCTTTACGACCTCATAAATATAATTGGGCTTCTAGGGTTAACTACAAACTTGACATTGGCTAATCAGTGTAAGTGGTAAAGCCAGACGAAAGACAAAAAAAAATCACTACGTTGTCCTTCACTTCATTCGAATCATTTGATGGTTTTTGTTTTTTATTTTTTTAGTCTGGTTCATTCCTTTGATTTTTGCAGGACTGAAATCACCTGAAATTATCAGTCCAATGTCCATAGAGCATTGATCCGTGCCACAGAGTTCGTAATAAATAATATTATTATGTCAAACTCAGAATAGGACTTCGTCTGTGTTTTTTGGTGCTGGAACCATGCTGGATCCATGCTGGAACTGACTGAGAAGTGCTCTAAAGGGGCGCCGCGCGTATGCGGCGAACGCTGGTACAGACGAAGTCCCAGAAGTATGTATAGTTTCCCTAACTTGTAAATAACTACAAACTTGACATTGGCTAATCTTTGTAATGCCAGACGAGAGAGAAAAAATAACTCAGAATTGGCTCTTATAAAATCAATGTCAAAGTTGAAAAAACAAAAAACAACTTGAAAGTTTCAATCAGGACTTCGTCTGTGTTGGCGTTTGCTGGCGCGCGTGTGTGACTTTTTGGAGTGTTTTTTGTTAGAAGTGGCCGGTTTTTGTGTTCTGCTGGTGTTCATTGGTGGTGAAACTGAATGGGAAGCGCTCTAAAGAGGCGCCGCGTGTATGTCGGCGGGCGCTGGCACTGACGAAGTCCATACTTATACATATAGTTTCCCTAACTTCTAAATAACTACACACTTGACATTGGCTAATCAGTGTAAAGCCAGACTAGAGAAACAAAAAAAAAATAGTTTCAATCAAAATATTTTTATAAATAAACATCGAATGATATTATTTTGTTAAATTAATATGGTTCAAAAAGTAGTAGTTAGTTTATAAGTGCTTTGTTGTACCTGCTTAATTATTTAAAAAGGTCCTTCATCAATTACCATGATAGATAAAGAGGTTATTGCAGTGATTTGCTTTCAATGATGTATCATCAGTGTATCATATTTTGTTTTCACACTTAGATGGTTTATATAAATCTGATTGAGTTATCTCCAAAAGAAAAAGAAGAAGGATGCCTCGACATGATATGGAAAACATTCAAGTCATACGTAAAGCAGTTAAACTTTATGAAACTAACCGCTGTTTATGGGACCCAAAACAAAAACATTATTTTAATAAAATCAGTAGGGAAATAATATGGCGTAGAATCTCAGCTGAAGTTAATATACCTGTTCCTGAAGTCAAGAAAAAATTAACTTCCCTATTAGGATCATACAGACGCGAAAAATCACGTGAAAACAAAAGCAAACTTAGATCAGGTAAGTACCTATTGTCTTACGAGTATTTTAAAACTAGGTACTCGTTTTTGATTACCCCTGAATATTAAACCATGAAATAGGTACCTACTTACTTGTATTCATCTGACCACTCAACATATTTATGTTTGTTATATGTAATAATTGATTTTTCTTGTTAATGTTGCCTTTTGAAGAGTGGTCATTACTGGATTCTTAGTATAATCTACAGTCCAAACATGTGAGAAAGTCCCTATGACTCACACAAGCCTTGAACAATAGAATTCTCCAATAAAATAGGCAATTTTTCTATTAAATTTTCCAAACTGTAATGTACTTATTATTTTCAGGAACAGGGAAAGTTTACAAGTCAAAATGGTTTGCTTATCCTTGGTTTACCTTCCTTACAAATAAGAACATACCAAGCAATACAGAAGATTCTATTTGTGATGTAAGTTTATTGATCTTTTCATTAAAGAATAATATGTAATGTTGACTATATCATGATTCTGCTGTGTTATTATTATATACCTCTTTATTAAGTAAATATACTAAAATGTGTTTTTCCAGGAGACTCCTGATACTTCTGAAACAAATGCTGATCAAAATAATGAAGATTCTTCATACATTGAATTTCAAGATATTCAGGATAGGACTGACACAAATCCTGAAGATTATAATGAAAGTTCTTCATTTCAAGATTCAACTATTAAGAGTAAATGCATGAAGACTTCTAAGTTACAAGATGTAAAGCTAGAATCACCTAAATCTCAAAATGTAATGGTTGCCCCGTGGGCAAAAAGCAAGATTAGGAAAAGACGTTTAAATGCAACAGTAACAAGTAAATGTAGCAACAGCAATGTAGATCACTTCACATCATTTGGCAACCACATAGCAAACGAGCTGCGCAAGTACGATGAACACCTTGTACCTCACATAAAGAAAGCTATTTTGGATATTGTTTTCCAAGCTGATACTGGTCAGTTTCCTGTTCAACACAGTTACGCGTACACTTCTGGCTATCACACTTCATCACCCTCTACAGACCCTATAGCATCCCCTCCACATGTTCAAAGAGAAGAATCTTCAGATTCAACATTGCAACAAAATATGGATTTTGACTTGGATGAACAAAAAGCATCATTGTTGGAGTAAATGTTACATTGCAGATTTTTGGGATTAATTAGATGTTGAATGTTTGGATATACATTACATTATCAATACATACTAGAAGATAAGTATGTTAATGATACAAAATGTTGAGCAAAGCTCAGTAAAATGTACAAGGTCTGAGGCACATTTGCTGGGAGTCAAAACAAATGCGAAAGCACTTAGACACGCCGCGTGACAATTGCAACCAAGTTAGTACATTACACTGGTGGAATTAAAGTTCAATTTACTTTGAATCATTCCAAAATTGATGGATAGTGTCAAAGATGCAAAGCAGCAACCTCTGCTGACATCATTTATTATCTTCCATGTGATTGATTCAGCAGACTTTAACATACACATTTTGTGTATTGAACGCAGGCACATGCAATCACTAAGCTGATCACATAGGTCATGATTATTTATCATATCTTCATAGCTGTAAGGGTTTTTGAACATCAAATCAGTTCTAGTGACCAAAAACTGGTTATTTTCCACTCTTGCCAGTAACACAGCTTGCCTGATGCCAAGGTTATCTACAATTCTGCTGGAATTTGACCATACCTTGGTCTGTGTATATGAAACCTAGTATAATAAAATGAAAGTACAAAAAAGCTTGTAATCAATTTAATATATTTATTTCTTTTTTTTTCTTTTTCACAGTCATGCTTCACTTTGTTACATGATTAATAAAGGTTACATTAATTTAGCTGAATTAAAAATATATTATGCATACATTCATGTAGCTTTAAACAAGAAAAACTATAATTTTTAGCCATAATTTGAGATTTTACATCTTGAAAAGTTTGTAGTTTTTAAATTTTACTGTAAAATGAAAAGCCTTATTCTGTGCTTTAAAGATTTCAAATCGGGGCGCAAGCCGTAGATATGTAGGTAGGTATATGACGATAAAACACGGCTGCGAATTTTATCTTCGATACTAGAAAAGCTCATACTGGGGCAATAAGGGTAATAGTTGACAAATACAATGCATACAGGCAAGTTTTAACCAACTTTTGAAGAATACGGAATGGGTTGATTTTTACCTTAAATATTACAAATACTAAATGATGATGGAACTAATTGATAGACATAGTATGCATTTATCGCAGTGAACACATTACAGTTACTTACAGCTATTATTTCAAATACATAGGGGGCGATTTTTCAATCTTCAAATAACTTTTATCTGAAGACTAAATTTGAGGATTGACAGGTGTGAAATCCGCCAATACGTCAAATTCATTCCTCAGAAAACAGTTCTTTGACAGTTGAAAAATCGGCTCTTATTCAGAAAACAAAGCCATAATAATCAATTTATGTACACATTAAGCCACCTCACGCCACTCGTATCTTGACTCAAAACGCGTGGCGTGGCGTGAGTTGGGAATTGACGTGTTAAAGTGTTTCCGATAGAGCAACTGTATAAAATAATGTCAAATTTATTCCTCAGAAAAAAGTTATTTGACAGCTGAAAAATCGGCCCTTATTCAGAAAACAAAGCCATAATAATCAATTTATGTACACATTAAGCCACCTCACACCACGCGTATCGTGACACAAAACGCGTGGCGTCGCGGTGAGTTGGGAATTGACGTGTGTTTCCGATAGAGCAACTGTATAAAATAATATATGCACTCTTTGCTAATCCTGATCTTACACAAATGAAAGATTACCTACTTTTTAATTAGAATTATACTTATCAAGACTTAACAACATAAAATATCACTAACATAATATATACTATAGCTCTATTTAAATGCCAATAGGCAAGGTTTTGATTTAAAGCCACTGCCTCGACGACAGGTTGGTGGAGCAATGATACAATACAGTCGTCAAGGATAGCACTACCTATATAAATGAAGGCATATTGTATCATCATCGACCCCGCCTCTCATCCCGCCCACAGCTGACGTTGAGGCCCGCGCCCTAAGTCATCTGTCTCTCTTCATTTACAATAATAATTGTGCATATACTCAATCCAGGGAGAGAAGTTTTATAGGGGTCTCTGTGTTACGTAATCCTATATAAATGACAAAGACAATTAAGTCAGTGGGCGTTAACCATTTTGAGTGGCTAACCAATCGCAAACGAACCTACGTTTTCTATACTACTCTTATTAAAGAACCTATCCCTATTAGAGAACCTATGTTTTCAAAAAATATTCGAAATTCAACTCGAAAACATATGGTTATTACCCTCTGAATTTTTATCGTTTGTATGGGATTACTAACAGAGAGAGCCCTATACTAACTTCTCTCCGTGGATAGAGTAAAATAATGTTGACAAGTGACAACATATTGAACATTCTTCTTTTCTTCTCTATGACTCTTTGTACTGCGGTGATGTGGTCCGCAATAATACCGCCAATGTCAATTCAGTAAAGAAAACAATGTTATATTTAAGAAAACCAACAAACAATTATTGTTTATTGGTCTTGAATTCCTTTCTTGAGAGACTTCCCCTAACCTTTGCTAGACCTTTTAAATGTCAAAGCGTGCCTGTCAGCATTTGAATAGGGTAATAATAATTTAATTTACTAAAGTAAACTTAAAAACAATATGTTTCTGATCAACTCAGATCCGGAATTTTAATAATACAAAAATTGTGTTTGTGCAAATATTATCTTTAATTTTTATATCCATTTATGGACAAATTAAATACAAAAAAAAATTTTGTGTGGTAGAACGCAAAACCGAATCATTTATTCATTATTTATTGATCTAAGTTCTTATTGAGTCAGTTAATGGGACCACTCAAAGTAAAAGTAGAAAAATGAGATTGTAAAAAATTAGATTAAAATAATTGTGATTATGTTTATGTGATTGTGGTGTTGTGTTGTGTTGCAACGAAATCTGACGCGACGATCGACCAATCGGAGCACGCATTGAGCGAAGCATGTCAAAGCGGCACAAGCCACAACACAGATTGCACATCTTCATACTATTCATCAACAACTGATAGAAATAAAGAAGAAATCATAATTTTATGAAACTGTACAGTTGTTGTTGGGGCTTGCGGGAAGGTTTCGACATAATAGCATCAACGTGTATGCGTGCGAAACAAAACGGCATAGCTTCAAATGCCGGGCATTAAGCTAGTAATAAATAAATCGTACATCAATATACAATGCGCCATAGAGGACTTGATGAGGAAGATTATAGTGATTGTTTGGTCCTTTGAACGTGCGGGAGTCGTGGATCAGTCGTCGCTTATCCGCCTTTGCTTTTTCTTTTTACTCTTCTCCATCGCTTCCATTCGCATATCTTCTAAGTCTTCCATTATGCCTAGAGAACAAAAGAAAATATTTGTTGAGTTCAGGTATGAATCTAGTCACATTCGGTGAGCGGAAAACGCATGAAGTTTTCTTCAGATATAGCCCTAATATTTCAAATTGTGTGTTGCAGCGGAATTCCGCGCGCGGAAATTCTCTTCCGAGTTTTGTAAGTACATTGCAGAATTACGCGCGCAGATATACACTTTACGGCGTTTATAAACTGAGGTTGATAGTAGAAAACATTTTTCTATGTACATTTCTTAATAAGAAGCATAGCTGTGTATGTATATGTTGTGCAAACCTGGCCACTCAAGCGTGTTATTTTGTTCGTGGTCTATTCCTACTATTCTACATCAATGGGCTGACGCAGGTTTGGTCATTCACTCCCCATGTATGGGAGCTTAAAGTTGTCTCTCCCGTTTAAATAGAACATAATAAAATGATGAAAAACGTGTTAAATGCGTTGTGTGTAAAACTTACCAATCTTCTTGCTGATGTACTCTTCGCGCTGCTGACGCGAGAAGCTGGATTCCATCGAGGGGTCGTCGTCATCGTCCATGTACCGGTACCTGCGTTAACAAACAAATAGACTTGTAACCCGAGTCAAATCAAATCTAAACAAGTATATAAAAGGAAAAGGTCTGATCGATATCTAAGGGAATCAAAACCTATAGGGTACTTCTCGTTGACCTAGGAGCTTGAAATTTGGTAGGTGGCATTGTCTTATAGCAAGTAAAGACAAAAATCCGAAAACTGAATTTGTGGTTGCATTACAAAAAAAAATTAAAAAATGTAATTTCTTGTACGATGGTTCGAAACCCTTCGTGTGTGAGTCCGATTTGCACTTGATCAGTTTTTTTTCTGGGCTGTTTTTTTTTAGACTTCGTTGAGATTGACCGCCGTGGCCGAAATTCGAACAAAATTCTAAACGCAGTTTCATTGAAGGTCACTCACTTGGACTTGTCGTAGCCGAATATTTCCTTGATGTGTGTAGAATAGTCCATATTCTCGTCGCCGTCGTCGATGAAGTCGTCCATCTCTGAGTCGTCTTCTGACTCCGAATCCAGCCGACCTGCCCATACAAATTTTATTACTATATATTTTACTTTAACATAAAGATGCTATTTACTTCTTAGGCCAAGGAAATCTAGTAAAAAACAAGCGAAATTCCGCTCGAAAGTATCATACGGAAATGAAGGAGAACACTTATTAGTGCCTTCCAGGTACAAAAGGTTCACTCCACAAATGTTTAAGTAAATTGCGATTATGCTACGACGCAATAAAGTGCAATTCAACTTGTACAGTAGGTACTACAGCCTAATAAACTCCTCTATCGCGTTAACTAAGCTTTCTCTCTTATAAGAAATGCCCGCGACTTCGCGT
The DNA here is from genome assembly GCF_905333055.1 of Maniola jurtina. Lineage (NCBI taxonomy): Eukaryota > Metazoa > Arthropoda > Insecta > Lepidoptera > Nymphalidae > Maniola > Maniola jurtina. The sequence goes on along the minus strand of NC_060034.1, from coordinate 3,661,179 downwards.
GGATTGAGATTTTAAAAATCCCATGGGAACTTTTTGATTTTCCGTGTAAAAAATATCCTATGTCCATCTCTGGGATGTCTCCTCAAGATACACAGGATGTTTTTTATCCCGGATTATAGCTAATAAGCTATCTTTACACTAAATTTCGTCAAAATAGGTTGAAGGGATGGGCCGTGAAAAGCTGGCAGATAGACGCTTACACCTTTATGAGTAACGCAAGAGATAAGAGTAAGGTAAAAGTTGTCGTGTACCTAAAACACATAATTTTTATTGTTATTGCGATGAATACCTAATAGAACCGATTGACGTTTTGTTTTTCTTTTCACAATGGAGCAATATCAGAGCAAGTGAGAGAAAAGCTTTACACAAAAAATCAAAACCAGATCATTACTTACGTTTTGGTTTCTTCCTAATATCATCAGGATGAGGTTTCCTCTTAACACCTCCCGGTGGGAATTTACTTCCATTCTTGCCCAAAGAATTAACATGTTTATCGAAATCGAAGCTATTGCTCATCGGAGCCTTACTCGAGCCTGCTGCAGGTTTGGTTTGCATTAACCGCCTATCATCAGGCCTTTTGCTATCTGGTAACTTCTTATCAGGTCTAATTCCGTTAGCTTTAGGAGGCCCCTCAGTGAATGAACTTTTCTGTTTGGCTACACTAAGTTTGTCCTTAACATCATTTCTATTTACAACATCCTTTCCTATTTTCGGAATAGGTTTACCCTGTACATGTCCATTACTAAGTCTTTGATCACCCTTCTGTGGCACACTTAACCTCTTCTCATTTGAATTTTTGTCTATTCGGTAAGTATTCTGACTCTTAAGATCTATACTCTTTTTAATTTCATGCTCTCTTGCACCCATCTTGGTTCTATCTATGATTTTATCTGATTTGATTTTATCGGACGATTTTTCTAACTTAGCTTTAGTTTTGTCAAGCTTTTCCCTTTCCTTATATTTCTCCATTTCTCTATCGATCCTGTCTCTTTCAGCCTTTAATTTTTCAAATCTTTCTTTCTCTTGTCTCAATTTCTCACTCTCTATTTTATCTCTCTCCGATCGTATTCTGTCTTTCTCTCGCTGTATTCTATCGGCTTTCTCCCTTTCACTGTTATGTTTGTCTTTGTCATAGGTTTTGGGAGGTTCACTTTTCTGGTTGCTAGAATTTCTGTCCCCCAGTTTGGGAATTCTGCCGAAACCAACAGGTTCAGGTTTTTTTTCTGGTTTTTCTCTTTCAAGAGTTCTCTCTTCTTTTACAACTGAAATGAATTAATATTGATTTTTCATTATTGTCTAGAAATACATGTTCAATTTAATTAAATTTTTTCATATGGAGTTTAAAATTCGAAAATGCTATTTTCGAATTTTAAACTCAGTTGCAGTTAATAAATAAAATTAATCAATGAGACCGGTAACGCGATCCTGTATCCTGATTACTTACTCTGTAATCCTGACTGACATACTGCGAAAAAAATCACCAAAATTACTAAACTGTTTGATATTTGTGACAACTAATTACAAAAGTTTTGCTGAATAATAATAATAATTGTAATTAGAGTATTAATTGTAACAAATAATTTACACTAAACTATAAATCCAACAATTCGATTGTAACGAGCATTAACGACATTTTAGGATGTATAAATATTTTAGTTACTTATAATAAATAGATTTTTGTTAGAATTTTGCTCAGTGGACCAAAAATTCACTTTCGCGTGGTTCCACGTTGGTATAGTGACGGTATAATATCTGGATATTTACTAACCAAGTTGCCAGTGACTATATTCCTACCTTTCCGGCCGGACTTCTCCGCGTCGAGCCGCTCCTGCCTCCGCTGGCGACGCGCCATCTCCTCCTCATACTCTCGTCTCTGCTTCTTGGTCATGGGTCTTTCAGGCTCCGACTCAGCAGCGACCTTCTTACCAGCCAATTCCAGTGGCTCACTCTTCTTTTGTTCAGCGAGTTTTAGCAGTTGGTTAAAATCCATGGGAGGCGGCGCCGGTTTCCGGAATTTAGCTTTCTCCGGCTTTTCGTCCTTTTTCTTTTCCGGCTCGTATTTTTGCGGAGGACTCGAGTCTCGAGTCGAATCTTTGTCTATGAGAACGTTAAAATTTAATAGAATATTGTGCCAAAAAATATAAATAAAATATAATTATAAGAATTTACTGAAATGTCAAATTAAATTATTTTAATTAATGGTGGGCGAGACTGCATTGAGATAAATCCCATCGCTAGGCTAGCTGCAGCCAGCCTGCGCCTGTCAGTTGGTGGCGGGTCAAAACCTGGCGGGCGGGCGGTGAATACTACTTAGCTTACCATGCAACCGCCAGTCCGTTTAGGGACAAATATAGGTATTAGTGGGTGCAATTTATCTATTGAATACTGAATTTTTTAGTGGGTGCAAGCCCCACATAACCCCTCTGTAGGTATTAGTGGGTTCAAGCCCCACATAACCCCTCTGTTTCCCCTGACGGAGGGGTATGCGTTAGGCATTTCCTGTGTATAAAAAAAACTAAATAATTGTCTTACCAGCATTCTCAGTCCTTCGTCTCCGCTTATGAGGCACTGGGTCATCTTCATGTTGTAAGGCATGCTTCACTCGCTCCCGAGTTCCATTCAAGTCCTTGTTTATATGACTACCTGGAAGCATTAGTGATACTTATACAATGTATCTCACTTAGCACTACCCTCACTACCCAACTCATAAATGCGAAAGTGTTTATTTGTTGGATTATTGGTTTGTCCTTCAATCACGTCGCAATGGAGAAACAAGGTTTTTGCATGGGTATAGTTAAAGGTGCATAGGTGCTATATACCGGAAAATCAAAAGACTTTCCAGATAGTGATTTTTAAAAACCTAAATCCATACAAAGTCGCAGGCACCTGCTAGTTATTGATAAACACATAATATTATACCCAAACTCAGTGTGATCACTACTTAACAGGTACAAGTGTAGACAACATAATAAAAATAATAATAATATAATATAACAGTTATCAATAATATACCGCTTGAAGGAAATTTTGGTTCATCAGGCATCTTGCTATACTTCTGCATCATTTTCTCGTAATAAGCGGCTGCCTCCTGCGACTCGTAGCCATAATCATCTTGGTCTGGCTGGTCGGGGCCCTCGCGTGTGATGGCTGTGTGCTCCGTATCAATTGCATCGGCTATCACCGACTTATTGGCAGACTTTATCACCTTTAATGTCTTCTGGATTTTCCTTAATGCCTAAAATTATTTAAGTATATTGTTATTTTGAGTTTCATAACCACAAGATAACATCTAACAAATATATTGGACATCTTAACAGATTCCCAATACAAAAACTGTCATAATGTCAAAATTTATTAGATAAAGTTTATCTAGTGGTTGTGAAACTAGCCTTTAATGACTAAGGCAATTTATCCTTGTCCTTTAATATTATTATATTAATATTTTACAGTGGTATTTTTTGTCATAAAACAGCCAAACAAGAAAATAAGCTTTTAAAACCGACTTCAAAACCACAAACACTAAAAAGTAAAAAATAACTTTTGTTCAGCTACACTTGTTATTATTTTATACTTTTTAGTGTTTGTGGTTTTGAAGTCGGTTTTATTTTTCTTTTGAAGTTTTTTTATTTCACAATTTTTAGTGGCCCCACTGTACTATAATACAATAAACAAAGCCCAGTTAAAACCCTACTGTTTACTAAGCTATTACACTGATCGCGAGCAATTTGCGAGTCCATCGAGAAAAAATCCATTGAGGAGTTCTGTTCTGCATCTCCGAAGATATTCATCAGATCTTCACCAAATTTATATGGGACCACCTGCACAGTATACCCTTTCAAACAAAAAAAAAATTTCCAAATCAGTCTAGGGGTCTTTGAGTAATCGGGGAACATACATAAAAAATAAAAAAAAAGATTCCGACGAATTGAGAACCTCCTCCTTTTTTGGAACTCGGTTAAAAAGAATAAAAAGCTTTTAATAAGAGTCAGGACCCTCAACAGATATAATATAAAATTATCATATCATCCATTAGTAATGGTGATTGGTCTGCTTAACACATTCTCTTCTGTGCTTCAGTGTTCAGACATCAGACAGCATAAGCTTTGCATGCCACAGACAGAAAAAATTGCTGATGGTTATTGGAGCTGAGCATGATAACTTTAATATAATAATCATCTAAATACTGTAACATTTGAAGATAAAAAAATAGAGCAAAATCTACCCCAGCGCAAAAAAATTAAAGTAAGGGATGACTTCAAACACAAACTTAATACAGAGGCTAGAAGGATAGAACCGGTTTTTTTTTATAAAAGTATTGCTTATTCTGTAATTTACTGTAGCACACATCTACTGTATGAACAAAGAAAACATTTTTAATGTACATGTGTTGTGCCTAATTGTATTGAAAAACCTAAGACACTTCACAGCTAAAGTGTTTATGAATCTATGTCAATGTCCAATACCAAATTGATAATCTCAACCTGAAAAGAATACAATTATTATATTTTTTATATACATACCTTTGGGTCTCGCATAGCAAGCAACTCTTCTTTTTTACGTTGTATTTCTAGTTTTTTCTGTCTCTCCTCTTCTTCTTTCTTAGCAAGAAACTTTTGTATATTAGCAGAGAGTCTGTCCTTTGACTTTTGTTCTTTCTTTGGAGGATCAAACCGAGCTTTATAATATGAGCTCCCCTAAAAACATTTTATATACCAATTACAGAAACCATATCTCATTGCATGTATAGTATTACATCAACGAATTTTAGTAAACAAATTTAAGGATAAGAATACTACAATAATCAAGTCGGGTAAAGGGGACAATCTGAATAAGCGATTACAATTTATTCGCAACGAAATAGCATTGTATAAACTATAAACACAATCCAATGATTCGATGTTTAAATGAACTTTTGCCAATTCAATACGGTCCTGAATGTATAAACTTTCGCATATTATTACCACGATAGGTCGCAAAAGGAGAACCAAAACTTACAACAGATGACTTCTCTTGTTGATTCCGTTGGGCAGCCAAAAGCGTCTCGCGGAACTCCATTTTGGCACTACTAATTAAATTTTTGCTAGCAAAGCTCAATCACTTCAACAACATAGCAAAGTTTTATAGAATTATTTACGATTTTTAGCTAAATACGTGTCAAACCTCGACACACAATCCAGCCATTTTCTGGAAAGGTACTGACCACAGAGAACAGATTTTTTTGTTTATGTCAGCCAAATGTCACAGCTGTATAAAAATATTATATTACAGATGGACTTCGTCTGTGTTGGTGTTAGCTGGCCGGCGTGCTCTGCCTTTTTGGAGTGTTTTTTTTGTTGTTAAAACTGACTGGAAAGCGCTCTAAGGGGGTGCCGTGCGTGTGTCGGCGGGCGCCGGCACAGACGGGGTCCATACTTGTATAGTTTCCCTAACTTGCTACAATTATAACTAACTTCAAACTTGACATTGGCTTATCTTTGTAAAGCCAGACGAGAGAGAAAAAAAAATTACAGATACAGATAAAAATATCCTTCTGTTTTTTTTTTAAATAGTAATGCCCATTGAATCATTCTAAAATCTAAATCATCAATGTACATCAACATTAAAATAATTATTGCAACCCAATTAAAAAATGTGTGGGCCACGTGACGGCACATGTAGAACTTGCAAAGCATGCGTGCCATTTTCATTTCTGACGTTTCCTTCATATTTTAGCCGTGAAAGGTAACTAACTAACTAACATTTTCACATCAGAAAATTATGTGGAACATAAAAGTAGGAAGTTCGGCTGGAGTAAGCACCATAGAGTAGGAAGTCTGTATAGGTAGTACCTATATTCTCTAGCAGACTGGTAAGTTACGGCCATTACGACCCTAGTATGTTTAGGGTCAAAGGGCTCAAAAAACTAGAAGCCAGAGCCGTAAAGCAACTTGAAAAACGACAGTGCGAGTGCGACAGATTAATATTGGAATTTTTTGACATTGACATAAAATTGTTGTCTCTTTCTTTCTTTGTAAATTTTGTCCAGAGGAAATATCGGAAATATGGTTGGTGTTTTTATTCGCGGTTTATCTCATTTTATTCTATGAATCCCTAAATAAAATCTAATAATTACACTCGTTGTGCGTTTTAACAGTGTTAAGTGCGATGCCTATAACAATATTTTCCGAAATTACATCTTGTAAAATGATAACCTATTTGTTATTCTTCAGGCCACCTCAAAGAAGAGGACCAGGAAGCTAAGGGGACACGTAAGCCATGGACATGGGCGTATCGGTAAGAATTTTCAGTACTTATTTCCATTAAGTAATTTATTAGTGAAATGAAGTGCAAGTAAATATCTGTCAAACAAAGATGTTTACAACATAGGTTAGTACAACAGTTTGTAGATAGGTACCGATTCAGTTACTAAACTATGATTTGTGTATTCTAGGTAAACACCGTAAGCACCCTGGAGGTCGCGGTAACGCTGGTGGTGAGCACCATCACAGAATTAACATGGACAAATACCACCCTGGATACTTTGGCAAGGTACACGTTTTTTAAATGATGGATTGATAATCTGGATGCTTATGTTTCAATCTGTCTACCATGATATGTGGGCAGTAAGATTTGAAACTAGTGGCTCTATGAAAAATAGTGAAATTGTTTTTTTTTTTCGATAATACTAAGACGATGGAATTGAAATTATTCTACATAATTTTTTAGTAATTATTCAGATCTATCAAATATTGTAGTTGTTTTATTCAGGAAGCATCAATATTATGTTCCTCTAGGCATTCATCACCGAATGCAGAAAAACAGATACAAGTTTAAAGTTTTGATATATTTATGGAATATACTAATAAAATTAATTGTTTATTTCAGTTGGGTATGAGAAACTACCATTTAAGAAGAAATAAGGACTTTTGCCCAGTTCTGAACCTGGATAAACTCTGGACATTGGTCTCAGAACAGACCAGGCTAAAATACGCTAGCGCCACAGATGGAAAAGTGCCAGTTATTAACATTGTCAAAGCTGTAAGTATAGTATATTATACTTTTTTCATAAATTGAACTCAAAAAATGTAAGTTTGAATAATTAAGTATTTTAAGTACACATTTCTGGTTTAAATTCAAATTCTTGTGATTGTTTGATTGAATAATGAAAATTTAAATTCTTGTGATTGCTTGATTGAATAATGTGACAATTTGGATGTTTGTTACTCTTTCATTCCACAAACGCTGAACCGATTTGGCTGTTTGGACGGGAGATAGATACCCTTGATTAACACCTAGGGTACTTTTCATCACAAAAAATAATGATTTTTACAACATAGATTTCATGCCAGAAAATCTAAGAGTTCCTGCAGGATTTTCAAAAACCTATATCCACAGAAGTCACAGGCACACAAGCATGAATTAGATCCAGACTTCAGGATTTTTTTTAATTTCTTAGTAGCAATTATAGAATTTTTTACCCGTGGTATCTTCCAGGGACTACAGAAGGGACCACGAGTAACAACACAGTTTATTTGTGTCATATAATTTTACTTAAGTAATTTAAAAAAATTGCCTTTTCATTACAGGGCTACTACAAATTGCTGGGCAAGGGCAAATTACCTGAACAGCCTGTGATTGTTAAAGCAAAGTTCTTCTCAAAGACTGCTGAAAAGAAGATCAAGGAAGTTGGTGGTGTCTGTGTGTTGTCAGCGTAAATTAGGCTTAATAAAATTTTATAAAAAGTGACTTCTTTTTTCATGGTTTCCCCTATATAGAGGACCTTTAAAGGTGAATACACACTTATCCGAGCCAAATTTTATAATTCTGTATAGACTAGTATTCTTGCACACTTCCCCGCGTCGAATTGTCCGAACCTTCAACGCACGGAAGTTTATTAGATTTCATGTACAGAATTCTAAAATCCGTTTCGTTCAGCTCGGATAAGTGTGTGTTGACTGTTAGTGCACCAGCACAGACTATTTTTTACAAAGGTTTAAAAATATAACTTTTTAGGGTTCTGTGCCTCAAAGGAAAAACGGAACCCTTGTAGGATCACTGAAAACCATAGATATGTCTGAAAACCAATGGAGTACTTCCCGTTGACCTAGAATCATGAAATTTGGTAGATGGGTCATAGGTGTAGTCCTGTTGGCCACACACAACGGGATTCCAATGAAATTATTAAAAACTTGTCACGTTGTCCCGGAGTAAAGGAAAAAATTAGGAAACCGTGAATTTGTGGTTACATCACAAAAAAAAATTTAAATGTGATTCAATTTTCAAAGTATGATAACTATACCAAGTGGGGTATCATAATATGAAAGAGCTTTCTATTACATTCTTAAACAAATTTTTTATGCATAATAGTTTTTGGTTTATCATGCAAAATGTCAGAAAATAACCCAAGTATGGAACCCTCAGTGCTCGAGTCTGACTCACACTTGGCCTGTTCTTTTTATTGTTAAAATAAAATCGAAATATTAAAAACAGGTGCATAAAATAAAACACGAGTTAAAATAGCATATTTTGTCTATAATTATATTAATAGGTAAAAAAAATACACTTGAAAGTAGTACACTTTAAATAAAAAATGACATCTAAATTGCATTTTCATGGTAATGATTTTTCTCTTAAAAATAATGACTAAATAATTGAATAAGAAAAATCACAATAAATGCTACAAATGGCATATCACTTCAAAAGTAATTCTTTTTGATTTTTAAGTTTCCAAAAAATAATTCTTTGTTTATTGTACCTAAGTACTTTATTTTATACTTTTGTTTTCTATAAGCTTCAAATAAGCAAAACTAAGCTAGCTAGGTATAAAATAATGATAACATAAATTGTTCATCAAATCTTACTTCTAATGTGATTCAGGGAATTATTAAATATTAGCAGATCAGTCATTAACAAATCCTTAAATAAGTTAGAATACTATGTATAAATTGTTACAGTATGTGTAGGCCTGATAGGCTGGTGTGGAGGTCTAATAGTTGTGAGTTCTGTTCGTATTTGTGGAGGCTCAGCGGGGGCTTGTATCTGTACAGTTTCTTGGGGCCGAGCCTGCTTGGCCTTCTTTCTTGCAGCATCACTTTCTGCATAGTACATTCCAAGCCTCGTTTTGATTGCAGCTAGAGCAGCACCGTTGATCTCATCGTGAAATATGTTGGTGTATCTCCATTGTTTGACAAGTGGGCCCTTTTTTCTTTCCTTCTTTACTTTTTTGACATCTTTCTCGCTTGTATCATCTTCGAGCTCAGGGCTGTGATTGTAAGGGGCATTGGCGATAGCCAGTGTATTGTTATCAGTGTGTTGAGGTTCAGACTTTGTCTGCAACAATATGAAAGCTGTTGGTTGGGTAGTTCTAGTCACAGTGGACTGTAGGATGATACCCATACCTTGAGGCCCGTTTTGTGTTGGATAAAAATTTGTAGAATTAGTAGTGGCCAGTGCCGTTTGATACTGGTTCTCAAAGTAGTTCTCTGCTATGTTTACGAGGTGTCCACTGCCTGGGTATGCAATGGGAGCGAAGGTTTCTTGTGGGGGTGGATTCTGTATTTGCTGAGTTGGTTCAGTTTGTAAAGCTATATCTGTACTGCGTTTGGATTTAGGCATAGTAGCTGTTATGTTGTCTGGGTCGTAAGTCTTTATGTAATCCTTCCACATTTTGGAAATATTTATTTCTAGCCCAGCAATTTTGTCCAGCCGAATAAAATCCTTCAGTCTATGAGTGTGAACAATGGAGTAGATATGGTTCTTGATTTGATCGATCACACCATTTGGGAGTCGCACTTCCCCAGATCTTCTATGACTGTTTTTCCCTCTATTATCACTTGGAAACATTACTCCATCATCCATCTTTTTGCACAATACTCTTACTTTTCTCTCTGTTATTGCATGAATATTTTTGAAGGCAGTCTGGCACACTTGGGTCTCTCGCCCTTTGACTCTTACGAAATATTCGAAGGTGCAAGTTCGACGGCTGCTAGATTTAACCCTTTTTCGCTTGACGTCTACTTGTCTCATGAGTCCAAATAAATAGGCATTCTGCTCGTCGTGCGTTTTCATGGAATAGAAGCCTTGAAATGTTTTCATTCGCACATCTAGAGGGACTTTTTTGAAACATTGTCGGCGGCAGTTGCAATCAGGTCCCGGTTGTTTTGGAGGAACAACTTTCCCGTTTGCGTTGATATATTCCAGTCCAGCTATTCGGAGTCGTTTTTGCTTTTGTTTGTGCCATTCTAGAAATAAAATTTAAAGGAGTTTAAACAAAAACTTTAGTTAGGTGATAAAGTTTAGATTATTTACAGATTTAGATCTTTATTATTCTTTATATTTATAACATACTTATTTATATACTTGCTATAACTTTAATTAATACCTAGGTAGACATGTAAGGACTATGTATATTATAACGTATTAGTTATTTTACCTACGCAAGTATGCGAAGTTTTAATATGTAGGTAAAAGAAAAATTAAATTCTTAAAACCAGAACGTTCAAAACAATCCGTAAGCTGTTGATAATTTGGCTTGCGTATCAAAAAGTAGTAAGAGTCAAAATCATCTTAAAGGTTTAGACATTTATTACTGGGAATAGAAGGATGGCTATTGATTCATACTATTTGATAGTGTCCGAAATCAATAAGTAATAAATCGCAAATTCACCTTCTGGGTTTCGTGTACGCCTTTTCACAATTTTGCCATTTTTAGTTAACTTTACTTTTCGGTCTTCACTTGAGACATCCGCCATTTTAAAATCAAATCAGAAATGTTTTTTTCAAATGGTAATACACAGCGCTCCATTATAATGTTATCTTTTGTTCACCGAATAAAAATAATGTTGTGGAACAATGATTGATATCTAATAAAATAAAAAGAAAGCAGTGAAAAAATACATATTATTATATTAAAGTAATCTAATTCAATTCAATTTCCGCGTATCGCGTGCTGCATAGAATTCCTTATTTTTGTTAAGACCATAGACTGTTCGCATCAGAAAATAAAATAATTAGTTGTTCGTGTACAAATCAATGGTCTTTGGAGCATCTTGTAAAAGTGGTTTTTCTTTATTATTTGAAACTGGTTTACGTACAAGCCTTAAAGCACTGATATCCAGGGCTGTAAGAAAATAAAAACGTACGTATGTATTTACGTACGATTATGTCATGACTAGCCGATGCCCGCGACTTCGCCCGCGTGGATTTAGGTTTTTCGAAATCCCGTGGGAACTCGTTGATTTTCCGGAATAAAAAGTAGCCTATGTGCTAATCCAGGATATTATCTATCTTCATTCCAAATTTCAGCCAAATCCGTCCAGTAGTTTTTGCGTGAAGGAGTAACAAACATACACACACACACACACACACATACAAACTTTCGCCTTTATAATATTAGTGTGATTATTATACGTATCGTAGCTACGTATGATACGTAGTTACAATACGTACATAATCTATATTACCTACGTTACGTAGTAGGCTCAAAAGAATCAGAATCCAGAGCCGTAAAGCCAGTTGAAAAAAATTTGTGTCAATGACCAATGTCATGTTATTAGTCTGTGCCAATGTCAATTTTTACTGACCTTAGAGTCGTGACGTTTATTTCTTGTAATTTTCTGTAAAAACTAAAATTCGTGTATCTACTATCTAGTTTTAATAAAGCTAAGCTAGGTAGATATCTTCGGATATTTAATTTCCAGTGTTGCGTCTTCAAGCATTTTGCAGATTTACTAAGTGTGAAATTTCACGTAAGTTCAACGATAATTATTATAAGTCAATAGCCCACTGATTAGACTGACCGCACTTTCATATTTTTTGATATTATGTAGGTAATGTCAAGATATCTCAATTCTCAATCAAATTGGAAAGGAAAATGATCAAGATAATGCTGTCTTAAATTTCTATTTACAAAAGTTATTAGTTAGTTAATGTTTGTATAATTTCACCATATTATTATAATTTCTATCAATGAGTCATCTATCAAACCTCTGATTTTATGTTTACTCTCTTTCAGATTAAAGTAGAACATGGCTTTCCAATCGCCAATGCCGAGTCGTGAATTTTTATGGGATATATTCAGGAGGTATCTATATAATCTGTATACTTATGTATGTTTATACTTGTCCTGACTGAGTACTAACTGATTGATCCATCAAGTGCACAAACCTTAAACCGCTAGGGTTAGAAACTTGAAATTTTAACAGTTGGTTCCTTTTTTTATGCTATAAGTATGGTGTATCAAAAAACTCAAGTTATGAGCTTATGATTACACCTGAATTAACTGTAAATGTTTTGTCTAATATTCCCCTTTTCCCTCTGACTAAGTGTAAAGCGTATTAGGAGTGGGTATGTCAATAGTGCAACGGTGGGGTTTTAACCACTCATTTTGTGGTATTCAGTCTGCTCCTAGAAAACAGATACAAATAGCTCAAAGTTATGAGCTATTCAGTATGTATTTTCCTAAACAAACACGAACAAAGAATTGTTGGCGATAACAATGGATGGGAGGAAGCCGAAGTGATACAGGAAATACGAGGACCTGCAAAGCCCCAAGAAGAAAGAAGAAATGTTTGCTAGCTATTTACATAAAACAATATTTTGCAGAGTGGACAAAGACAGAAGTGGCTACATATCTTCAGATGAGCTGCAGGTGGCGCTGTCTAATGGCACATGGAATCCTTTCAACCCTGAAACTGTTAGACTAATGATTGGTGAGAATTATTTATATGTTGTACATGCACATTGAAAACAAACTGATTCTATCAAAAATACAGACAGACACAGACAACAAAGTGCTCCTATTCCTATTTTCCTATTGATGTACAGAACACTACAAATGAAACAACTTCACTCCACTGTTTAGGTATGTGTTGGTCTCTAGATTTTATACAATAATGTTTTTGCAGGAATGTTTGACAAGCAAAACAGAGGTGTCATATCATTTGAAGACTTTGGTGCACTGTGGAAATATGTGAGCGACTGGCAAAACTGCTTTAGATCTTTTGACCGTGACAATTCTGGGAACATAGACAAAGTGGAATTAAAGAATGCTCTCACAGCCTTTGGGTACAGATTGTCAGATGATGTGGTTAACATGATGGTTCAGAAGTTTGATAGATTTGGCAGAGGAACAATTCTATTTGATGACTTCATCCAATGTTGTGTCACTTTATATGTAAGTATCAAGAATAATTTGAACAAATTAAATTTTTACTAGCTATTAATTTATTTTGTAATCTTTTTTTTTGTCATCAATCTCTATAATATACTAATCATTTTAGCCTTATTTCAGATTTTAATAAAGTAATATAGCAAATGTGTACCACATACAATGAATAGGGTTCTGTACCTGAAGGATGTCAACGGGACTATTACTAAGACCCACTGTCCATCCGTCCTTCTGTCTGTCAGTGGCTTGTATTTTGTGAACCGTAATAGATAGCTGAAATTTTCACAGAATGTGTATTTCTATTGCTACTATAGTTAATATTTGTTACTACAAATATTAAGGACTTCAAAATTACCGTCATGGAAAAAATATAAAGTGTTATTTCTTGTACAATGGTACGGAACCCTTCGTGAGCGAGTCCGACTCGCACTTGACCGATTTTCAAATTACCGTACAAAATACAAATCGTGGTAATGATATTATGTATCCGATATTTACCCTATATAATTATATTATACATATACATATTATGTACTTCTAAATTAGCCATTCCAAACAAGAATTTTTTGAGGCCTATAACTTGATGGCCTTGACTGTGTTTGTTTTGGCAGATTTGTGGAACATGATTTTGTCCAAAAAGCTGTTCTTATATTTAACTAGATGATGCTCGCGACTTCGTCCATGTGGATTTAGGTTTTTGAAAATTCCCGTGGGAACTCTGTTTTTTCGGGATATAAAGTAGCCTATGCCTGTCCCTGGGATGCAAGCTAGCTCTATTTCAAAAAGATGATGCCCGCGACTTTGCCCTGGTACCAAATTTCGTGAAAATCGTTTAAACGGTTGGGACGGAAAGATTAACAGACAGACACTTTCGCACTTATAATATTAGTATACTATAGATTCAATAATTTGTTCTCATAGTATAAAAGGTCTCATAATAATGTTTGTTGCTTTGCAGACCTTAACATCGTCATTCCGCCAGTATGACACAGACCAAGATGGAGTCATAACGATACACTACGAGCAATTCCTCAAAATGGTGTTTGGATTAAAGGTATAAATATATGCTAATGGGGATTTGAGGATAGTGATATTAATGTTGAGCATTTGATTCATGTTACGAGAAATCTAATTTTGGTACTGTCATTAAAAGGTTTATATACTTCATTTCCGCGTCACTTAAGTACGTCGATTTGTGGTTTTTTTTTATAAGTCTGGTTGGAATTTCTCAAAATTCTACCTTAGTGCGCCCCTGGGGTACCTACTTGAGAAATATTATGTCTTCCAAAGGATTATGCGGTTTGTATGAAAATAAATATATAGCACAAGCAGTGGCGTGCACAAGGTTTAAAGCCAGGGTAGGCATTCAGGTATGAACTTATTTTCTGGCAGGTCATACTGGAAAATAAGTGTTGATTTATTACAACTAGGGTAGGCAGTACTTTTATACCTCTATGAGCTGCACGCCACTGAGCACAAGTCAAGGAAAAGGAATATATTTTATCCCTTTATATGTGCTTACTTGACAACACAGTGATCCTATAAGGGTTCCGTTTTCCTTTAGAGGTACGGAACCCTAAAAAACTTAAAAAAAAATTAAACATAATAAGTCTAACAAAGTACCTATATAACAATTTGGCAAAATCACAAAACAAAATTACATTCCAATTTCCTATTATGTATTTCCATGAGTACAGTAGGTACCAAGTACCAAGATTAGATATTTTGTTCTAATTTGTTTTTCTATTGTGTCTTTATTGTCATCGAGTTGAGATTAGTTTATAAAAGACAGTTTTCGCTTCATACATATATGTTAGATGTAAAATGTTTAATGTACCTACTAACCCTGAATACTGGACAAGCATTTTAAAAGTTAAGAGAGCTTTTACATATTATTTGATACATTTTTGACATTTTGTTTATACAGTGAATGAATGTCAAAAACTGCCTGTTAAAATTTAAAAAGCTATTTCAGTATTCCACCATTGTTACACCCGTATTCACAAACATTACTATGAGGTCTCATAGTGCGCTCGAACGCACAGTGTCCGTTCCACCAATCAGATGTCTGTGTCACGTCAATTTACAATGATCTGATTGGTGGAACCTACACTATGCGTTCCAGCTTACTGTGAGACCTCATAGTAAAGTTTGTGCATACGGCCGTTAGTGTTATGATAAGGATGTTTCCACATTATCTGGACCCATATCAGTATTGGATAGTCATAATTCGGTGCTAGCCCCCCTCCGTTATGTTGACAAGCGCTCGCCGCCGTCAACATGACAGTTTTAAAATTTATATGTAAGATGACAGGTCGCGACTCTTACGCGAGAACCACTAAATGTCAAAAAAGGGTGCCGTCCAATTAAACGGAGAGAACATATTGTATTCAGCAGACCAATCAGATTATTGTATGAAAGATGGTGCAAAAATATTATCGCATCTTATTTGATACTTCTACTTACGAGTAAAACTCATGAAGTGGGAGTAATAATAACAATATGATAAAAAAAAATTGGACTTAAATACAATAGTCTGCTTTTCCTATGTTCCTATGGAGAGCTTACTTCTAATACTTCAAAAAAATACCTATTTATTGCATCCTCATTTCGACTAACAAATTAGAGCGAGAGATCGGACCCGTTTCGAGTCCGATCTCTCGCTCTCGCTCGGCAGTTGAAGTGGGATAGCGATAAGTAAGTTTTGCTTCAAGTAAGTAGTATGAGTTAGTAATCCAGGTATTCATTTTTTTATTAAATAAATAAGGCTTGCAGTCAATTAAAAAAAATTAATGCTCTAAATTGCTCGATTGGACAAGCACCCTTATGATTTGATAAACTTCCTATGCTAATATGGGGTTGGATAATGTGGTCTTGATGTTTCCAATACGTGTTGCGGATTTACAATACAATTGAATATATTTGATGTTGCTTGCGCTTTTGGGAAGTATTTGGTTCTTGTTAGGCCAACTGATCTTTATTGAGATCTGTCATATAAAATAGCAGATCTAAGATGCTAGATTTCTCATCGCCTTATAAAGGATCTGTCTTATTTATACGCGCACTGATACAATTTATTTAGTCATATAAAATGTACATACGAATGCGAAACAATTGCAAATATATTTTTTTAACATTCGTTGACATATTTTTTTCTATATTCAAAACGCACATACATATACAAATATACGGATTATACTTACATGTATTATATTTTAATATATAGATTTTAAGCAGATCAATAGGTAATAACTAATAAGCAGGTATAGGTAACTGGTAAAGGTTTAATGTTGTGTCTAACCGCGAATTTCTCTCTTCCGTCCAGTGTTGGCCGTAAACATCGGTCTGCAAGCATCGTAAAGGTTTGCCCTCTTAACACCAATTATACATCAATAAATCTATTTATATGTCGTATTTCGATCTGGGAGTTGCTCAGTAGTCGATGTATAAAATTCTACGTGGAAACATGATAAAAAAAATTAAAGTTATAAAATGAAATTATAAGGAGTGATCTGAATAGGTAGTGCAATTTGGAGTGAACCACATTTTTATTAGTATAGATTAGACAGCGGGATTGCGGGATTATGGTCCCGTATATAATAATAACAACAACAAAGAAAAAACAAAACAAAACATACCTATTTATCTTTCAAACCAATATTTGCTTTATTGTGTATTTATTTTGTCAAAAACAAGCCAAGGCATAGGTAAAATAATAAAGATTACTTAAAATCAAAAAATACGCACTGATATAAGACATCTTTATTAAGCTTTTCACCAGCGCACCGCCTATGTGCAATTGTAATACCAGAATATAACTACTTAATGGCATGTAAACATTATGATATCTTCATGAAATATTGCGAATTAGCACTACCTATCCATTCTCTGCTTATAAGATATAAGGCTCGCGACTGAAAAGATTGAAAAACGACGATTCTAACAACCGAAATTAATAATCAATCTATCTGTAAACTGTTGATAAGTTACTTAGCAACATTGTTATTTGTCAAAAAGACCATACAATTTTGTGACAAATAATAACGTTGTTAAGTAAAGATCTACAAATAGGATTGATTAGTTATTAATTTTGGCTATAAATCTACATTGGGTTCTAGTTTTGCTCTATTATAGATGGTGTTTTTGATGCCATTTCCAGTGATTTTGGTCAAATCTTGCATTTCTTTGTATTACTTCAGAGTAATTTTAAAATTTAATTAACTGTAAATAATATCTATGTCATTACTTATTGGTTGTTTAGCAAGTTTTTATAATTAAACGATTTTTAAAAATAGTCTGAACTAGACCCAATTGCCACATATTTCAAAATACATACATGGAAGTAGTTAACATAAGTAATTGTACCTATTCTTTTTTTATCTTGCATTTATTACTTGTTATGTATATTGAACTTCGCTCTTCATCATTGTACATATTGAAATAGAAGGGGGATTGATTTTATGTTATACTTGAAAATGAGCTGTCAAAAATTTTAACGACTAGCTGAGCCACCCGGCTTCGTCCGGGGGAATTAATGTGTGCATAATATATGTGCAACAACTAGAATAATCAATAATGTACCTTTCAAATGGTGAAAGAATTTTCAAATGAGTAGTTTCGGAGATTACTTCCTAGTTCCAAATAAAAATTACTAAAGTATAATTCCCAGATCCAGAGTTTAGTAATTCCATGTGTATGGCATACAATTTGAATAAAACATTGTGATTCTCATAATCATTCTAATTGGTTGTCCTAAATAGCCCAAAATATAAAACTGTAATCCCACTTGTTGAACTACTCTTAATAAAAAGCTAGTTCTTATCCCACCTGTCAACAGGTGTTTTGAGTAGTTCAAACTACTCAAAAAACAGATTCTAATCCCACCTGTTGAACTACTCTTAGTAGAAAGCTGGTTCTAATGCCACCAGTTGATCTACTCTTAATAAAAAGCTGGTTCTTATTCCACCTGTTGAACAACACAAAAAGCTAGTTCTAACCCCACCTGTTGAACTACTCAAAAAGTTAGTTCTAATCCCACCTGTTGAACTACTCTTAGTAGAAAGCTGGTTCTAATGCCACCAGTTGATCTACTCTTAATAAAAAGCTGGTTCTAATCCCACCTGTTGAATAACTCTTAGTATAAGCTTAACAGTTAACACTAAGTTGGAAGAGAAAGGTAATGTTTCACACAGTTTTGACAGATTACATTGAATAACTACAAAATCATCCCTAATTCGCAGTGTCATTTTTATAGAATTTATTTTATTTTTGTTTGCATGGTAATTGGTACAGATTTGTAGGTACTATTTTTTCTTCATTAAAAGACCATACTTATACACTTTTAAAATGTAGCTTTATACATTTTTAATAAATAAAAATTATTATGGTCAAATTTTGCCAAATACTTATATGATGATTGTAATTTGTGACTTATAAATGATTAATTATTATTAGATAAGATATAAATTATTATATTATTCAGTCTAATTGTCAATGTACCAAAAGCGATTTAAGAAGATTCTGTTTATTAAAATTTATTAGATACCTAATTACAAAAACAAAAAAATGTTTATAATATTAATTAAATCGGTTGCTCAAATTAATTTGAGCTCAAAGAAAATTGACCTTTTAGGACTGTTCTTAAAAATGATTTATCACAAATTAAATGTAAGGCTTAAAATGCTATACCTACTTGAAAATATTTTGTATCTACTTCATGCCAAAAGCTAATTGTTGTTTCTGTGTGGAAAGAATGGGAGTCTGATGTATTGTTTCATTATTTTCTATTCATTGTCTTTATTATTAAATATGTAAAAGAATAAATTAATGTCTTTTTATTTCTCCATTCAGAGTACCCTCAGAAAGCATGATTCTAATTTTTTTTTTCTCTTGTCTGGCTTTACACTGATTAGCCAATCTCAAGTTTGTAGTCAACAAGTTAGGGAAGCTATATGTTTAAGTATGGACTTCGTCTGTGCCGGCGCCCGCCGAAATACACGCGGCGCCCCCTTTAGAGCGCTTCCCAGTCAGTTCCACCACCAATAAACACCAGCAGAACACAAAAACCGGCCACTTCTAACAAAAAAACCCTTCAAAAGGTCACAACACGCGCGCCAGCAAACGCCACCACAGACGAAGTCCATGATTCTATTTAGAGACATGGTTTGTAATTTGTTACCATTATCATTCATTCATGATCAATCGATCGCCGGCCCACTACTGAACCTAGGTCTCCGCTCCAAATGGTTTTAGGCTTAGCCGTCACGGTGGCCAAGTGCGGATTGGCAGACTTCACACACTTTTAAGAACATTATGGAGAATTCTCAGGCATGCAGGTTTCCTTTCGATGTTTTCCTGATGGAAAACATCGAACACGTTAGTGATATTTAATTGTTTGAAACGCACATAGTTCCGAAAAGTTAGCCCAGGATCGAACCCCCAACCTCCGATCAGGAGGCGGACGTCTTAACCACTAGGCTATCACACCTTTTTAAGTATCTAAAGTAGTAATGTGCAAACATTTCCACTTTCGTCTAGACTTCTTTTTAGGCAGGTTTTACGTAAGACATGAAACCAAATGTACGAGGGTTCCAAAATCAAGTCTTTAAATATATTTTTAGAATGTATTAATTATTTTGTTTGGTTGTACCGATTTTGATGTGGTTTGAATAGTTTCATTTCGTTTTAGTCTGGAAATGTTATATCAATCCATCATTGCTCTGTGGATAGGTACAGCAGGTAAGGTAAAGAATAAAACACAATATTTAGTTATTCAATAATATATTATTCTTTTATAAGACTATAAACAAAGGTAAAAATTAAGTTCTCTTATATTTTATTTTCCAAGCACCAATTTTGTATCTTAGCCATATGAGGCCCAAGTCACAGCCCATTTGAATCCAGGATATGATTGGAGTCACCTTGGAGCCCTCTATTTCAGTCCATCTGATTGGAATTTCAGCAATTGGAATGTTCAGTTTTTGTGCTATGTACAATAGTTCTACGTCGAATGCCCTGAAAAGAAACAAGAATATGAAGACTGAAGAGTATACCTACAATAGCTTGAGTTGTTATCAAGAAAGTCACTGCATCTCGCTCTACGGGTGTGCGATGCGCCTATGAGTAGGTGTCTTCATCTTAGTCGTATGTGGAATTGCAGGACTGCATTATTATTTCAAGAAAACTCCTTAAGTGGAAGAAATCTTAGGGAATTGAAAGACAAGTCTCAACAAGCAAAAGTCATCATCATCAACAACAACTGATAGCTGTCCACTGCCGTACACTATTTTTTCTTCTCTCTCATCTGGCTTTACACATTAGCCAATGTCAAGTTTGTAGTTATTTACAAGAGGAAACTATATAAGAACGGACTTCGTCTGTGCCGGCGCTCGCCGACACACGAGCCGGTGACCCTTTAGAGCGCTTCCCACCAAAAAAAACACTAGTAAAACACAAAAACCGGACACTTTTAACAAAAAAACACTCCAAAAAGGCACCACACGCGCGCCAGCAAACGCCAACACAGACGAAGACTGCCTCACACTATGTGCCCATTACCACTTCAGTTGTATTCCACTATGTTGCTTACTCTAGCATAGCTCTCATAGTCCGCTGAGTGACTCTGAGGGTGAGATCTATAGAGCGCGCTTTGCCTTTGCTTAGACTTAAGACAGAGTTAAAACGAGACAGAGCTATATCTCTCAAATAAATCTGTCTCGTTTTAACTCAATCTTAAGTCAGAGCAAAGTCAAAGTGCGCTTTATAGATTTCAGCCTGAGCTTTCTTATAAGAGCCATACTTATACGTATAGTATAATCAATAAGACGATACTTACCATCTATTCACATGCAGGCTCTGGAAGCACATATCAGCCGTGCGTCGAGTAAATAGCTTGAACCCGCACTGGGTATCCTTAATGCCTTGCACGGTAAACAGCCATACCAGGAAGTGGAAGCCGTACATCAATATATTTCTGGAATAAATTACATATCCTGTATTAAAAATCCATATTATAAAAATGAGTGTCTTTTACCTTTTCACGGCTCAACCGCTAAACTGATCTTGACGAAATTTAGCAGAGATATATTGCACCATGGAGATGGGAATAGAATACTTTTAACTATGTGAAATTCAAGAATTTCTACGGAATTTAAAAAAGCTAAGTGGGCTCTTAACTTATAGTACTTGTAGGTATAGAGGACAAAATAAGCAGTGTTCTACTACAAAATTACAATTTTTTTAAAGTTGACATACTATATTAGGGGTATATTATTATTTATCAGGGCTTGATTTATATATAAGTCTCCATCTATTTATGTGTAACTAACACCATACAGCCCGGCTAGCATGGGCAGCAGATAAAAATTATATTCCCCGATTATATCCACTGATGTCATAGAAATCAGTGGATACAATCGGCGATATAATTTTTATCTACTGTCCATGCTAGCCCGGCTGGAGACACAATTTATTTATGTCTGTATAAACGGGGTCCTAAACTACAATATTCACTATAATATCCACATTTCACACACTTGTTCAAGACAATAGACCTCTAAGAACATTTAACATTACCTAAAAATACTTCTCGTAGCTAAAGATTCCTTTTCCAAATGTGCCCTAGATCCAATGACTATTGCCTCACTGGTACTAGTTTCTTGAGGTTGGGTAATGGGATCATATTTAGTGATTTCCTTGAGGGTTGCTTCTAGTTTAACCAAGTCTTCAAACTTTGACGCTCCGTCTGCATCTGCAAAGAGTATAGTGGCCCCTCTAGAGCTCAAAATACCCTAAAAGCATTTCTTTATTAGTAAAAATTCAGTCACAGTACACATCCATACTAATATTATAAATGCGAAAGTCTGTCTGTCTGTCTTTCTGCTACCTTTGCACGGCCCAAGAATTTAACCGATTCTAACGAAATTTGGTTCAGAGTTAGCTTATATCTCGGGGACGCAGATAGGCTACTTTTTATCCCGGAAAATCAGGGAGTTCCCACTGAATTCCTAAAAACCCATCCGCTTGACCGATTTGTATGAAAGGTACCAAGGTAGCTTGCATTCATGTGATTGACATATGCAACTTTTTATCCCGGAAAATCAAACAGTTCCCACAGGTTCCTTGAAAACCTAATTCCACGCAGACGAAGTCGCGGGCATCCTCTAGTGTACTATAAGCGTTATATGAAAACAATGTTTTCCCCAATACATCTAAAAAAAGTTCTGGACACTATATAATATTATATGATGTAGTGTTTTGTATTATTATGTGTTTCTGGCATAAGCACTTAGTGATAACATGCACATAGTATCAGCAATAGTAAAAAACCATTAAAACATTTAATGTCATTGAAGTGCCTGCAGTAAATCTGGTGATAAGACTTCAGTGCAGTTAATTTAAGTTTAGTTAAGTTGATTAGTAAATCTGCCAATAAATATTTGCACGTTTACTTACAATATTCAGTAAAAAAGGGTTAATAACTAAAATTGTTCATTTGAAATAGGTTTTTACTAAGTTAATATTCTTCCTGTCCAATAATAATTACATATGCAATATGCATATTTATATTATATGCATAAATGTAACCATATTTATTACAAAAAAAGGATAGTCCTGGCAAGTTACAGGGAAACATTTGTAACAAAACTTGATTTACTTTCAAACCACATATTATACAGATAATAATAAAAAGTAGCATTGCTAGATTACATTTTAAGAGTCATGTGAACCAGAAAATAGTAAATGAGTTAAGGATCTATAAAACAGTAATACTGACAGTTTAAGAATTTTTGCTGTAAAAAAGGTTGTTATAGAGATAGAGGGTTTTCACTATATTCAACATACCAGTCTAACAGCACCACCCTTGCCTCTATTCTTGACTAACTCCAAACATCTAATCTTGTCACTGCCATACTTCTCTGCATAACCCTCTGCTAATTTCACAGTATTGTCCCTACTTCCATCACTCACTATGATGATCTCATATTTGTATGATGAGTGCTGTTTGATTCTATTTTCCAGAAAATCTAAAGCTTCATCCAACATCGGTGGCACTAAAGAAATACAATAAAATTAAAAACAATATTTTCATACATAGGTATTTTACAAATTATTATATTGTAAATAATAAAATAAAATGTGTGAATACGCAAACATATAATTGGTTACTACGCACATCTTTCCTCTTCATTGTACGCTGGCACAATCACACTTAAATGCACACTCTGTGGATCTTCAAGTTTTGGAAATTTAATCCTCGCCTTCGATGCAGGATCATTATAAGTTTCTTCTTCTTTAAACCTCTCCAATACTGGGAATGGTTTTGTTGTTAAATATATTGATAATGCTATCTGAAATAACACAAAATTCGTTCTTATAGCATTAAAAAAAAGCTTTAATATCTGTAACAAACATTAGGTAATGTTATATTTAAAATTCAAAATACTTACGATAAAAAGTAAAACTGCGGCCGCGACACTGCCATAAACAATAAGAGATGATATAACGAATGAAATTTCCATTTTCATTCCAATTAAAACTGATAAAAAGGTGCTAAAGTGAAAACCTAAGTTTTTGATAACCTTTTGTTAGCATTTTAGAAGTTTCATAATGATTCTAATAATCACTCCATAAAAAAATATCAGAGGTTTTTATAAATTTTACTGTAAATAATGTAATTTATATTTAAAATTCGTCGAAATTTTAAAAATCCATTCTATATAAACAAAAAGTTATTTTCAGCTTACGTGTGCCGGTGACCACAGACCACGAATCCGCCGGTGACTGACTGACTAATGACCACAGATCACTATATACAGTCTAAAGACAGATAGGACAGTGCAAAAGTTAACGGTTAGTTCCGTTGTAGCCGCATAGCGCTAGTGTCGCAAAAAGTGTTGGGACACAATCCGACCTTGTGTCGATGTCGATATCGATAGCATAGTGATGTCCCATGACAACGTTGAAACGAGGTACCTTTATAATTTTATTTTTTTTGCATATATTTAGGTGTAAAATAAAACAACTTATCAAATTCAGTTTTATATTTCTTGCTTCTTAATCTATACACTTTATATATTTACCAAAAGTCATCTTTGAGGATCCTTCTGAAAATAGCCTTTGCTTCTTGTTTTCTTTGATAAACATTTCTTTTATTCTTTTAATAAAATACCTGCACTTAGTTGTCAAATTGGCTGTAAAGGAATAATATTATTTTATTAATGAAAAATTAAATTAAATAAACAAGAAATTATGTATGAAAAACTACGTGGATTCTTAATGAGACGAGTGATAGTTGGTACCTACATATTAAAATTGGTCTAATAATAATATAACCGATTGATTAAAAAATACAGCTATAAACTAAACTAAAACTAGAGGACTAGGAGGATTTTTAAAGATCCAGTGGGAAGTGTTTGATTTTTAGGGATAAAAAGTTGCCTATGTCAATTACTAGATGCAAGCTACCTCAGTACCAAATCTCATACAAATCGGCTAAGAGGATGATGGGTTTTATGGAATCCCGTGGGAACTCTTTGATTTTCTGGGATAAAACGTAGCCTATGTTGATCCCCAGAATATAGGCTAACTCTGTACCAAATTTCGTCAATATAGGTTAAACTGTTGGGCTCTGAAAAGGTAGCAGACAGACAGACAGACACACTTTCGCATTTATAATATTAGTATGGAAGTATGGATAAAATCTACTGTATGGACATCAGTACAGTGTTAAAGTAGTGGTTCCGTGGAGACCATAACATCAATATTTGTATTGCATATAAGACTTTAGCCATAATTAAGGCAATGTTAGCAAAGAATAAATAAAATAGTTACTAGACACAGGACAGATAATTTTGTACTAACTCACCACTAATTATTATTATTGTACTTTGAGTGGATACTGTTGAATCTTCTGAATGTTGAATTCTGTTGATCTGAAGTTGGTTGTAAAGCATAATAAAATTGTGATCACTGAAATCATGTTCAGCTGAAAAAAGAATTTTACACAATTTATTCACATGAAATATGGTATGAAAGCACAAAGTAAAAACTATGTTAGGGAATACCTAGTGCTTAATACATCTTTAACATGAAATCAACTTACCTAATGAGCTCAGGAATTCCGTGAAGTATTTTCCTTTTCAGTAAACAAGTAGAGATAACCATGCGTACGTCGGGTTCCCATACCACCCCATACTGTCGAACTGATGTTTATCGAAGTGCTTCTGGCATACGTGTCAGTTCAACAATTGAGCCTTCGGCAAAGCACTGAGTCCTATATTTACAGGAATTAATTGGGATCACCACAATTCCCATAATTTATTAACCTTTGGAGACAACAACAATAAACAATATGGCTTCCCAGCAGTGTTGCCAACCCGAATTTTAGAAAATTGGTAGATTATGTGCCAAATGTTGGTAGAAGTTGGTAGAATGTAAAATGCAAAATTGGTAGATCTACCACCTCAATTTAGAAGATTTTTTAAGATTAAAAATAATTCAAATATATATAAAGTGGTGATATTATGTCAAACTAATTAAAAAAACCGCACGATTTGCACGATAAATCAAAAACTATTATGCATAAAAATAAATAAAAATCTATTTTAGAATGTACAGATAAAGCCCTTTCATAATATGATACCCCACTTGGTATAGTTATTTTACTTACTAGATCTCGTTCAAACCAATTTTCGGTGGAAGTTTGCATGGTAATGTACCTACGTCATAATTTTTTTTAGTTTTATCATTCTCTTATTTTAGAAGTTACAGGGGACACACACACACACACACATTTTACCACTTTGGAAGTGTGTCTCGTGCAAACTATTCAGTTTAGAAAAAAATGATATTAATAGAAACCTCAATATCATTTTTGAAGACCTATGCATAGATACCCACACCACAGGGTTTGATGAAAAAAAAATTTTGGAGTTTCAGTTCTAAGTATGGGGAACCCACAAAATTTATTGTATTTTTTCTATATTTAGTTATGTAAAAATCTTAATGCGGTTCACAGTATATATCTACTTACCAAGATTCAACAGTATAGTTCTTATAGTTTCGGAAAAAAGTGGCTGTGACATATGGACGGACAGACAGACATGACGAATCCATAAGGGTTCCGTTTTTTGCCATTTGGCTACGGAACCCTAAAAATAGGTAGTTTTTAGGTCTAAGTTGGTAGATAGGTAGATTGAAGTGAAAATTGGTAGATCTACCAAAAAGTTGGTAGATATGACATCGCTGCTTCCCAGTATATATACCACAGAGCAAGGTACATACTACTCTCTAACGAGAGAATAGTATGCCACAGAGTCTATGTATATGGCCATCGACTAGAAAAAAGAATATGGCTGCAGCTTGTCGCGATACTAGCGCTTTGCGGCTAAGAAAGAACTAAAGGTGTCACGGGCCTGATATTGTAGGCTTAACGCCTATCTTTTAATAATAATAAATAAGAACGTTGCCTGTTTATGTTAAAAATAAATTATTCTTAGATTTATAAAATTGAGGGTAGGAACTTATTCCAAAATACCAAGATCCCTTAGCGCGCGTTTTGAACTTTGCTGATTTGATTACACAATATCGGACATCCATGATTAGTTAATACTGAGAACCTTTTTGAAACTCGACAATCAGTCGCTACGTAGGTAGCCTATACGTACTAATAATTATTTTAATAAACCTTTCGGGAAAGAAAGAAACACAGTAAAGGAATCGAAACTAATAAAACAGATGGGTACTAATTACAAAAGTTTTATTTTAGTAATAATAGGTATGTAGTAAAAATGACAAACTCAGTCTGATGTAGTAAAGTAAATAATAATAGGTATGTACCTAGGTACAATCTTCCAGGCGATGTTATCATCCCATCATAGATTTCAACTTAAAATAGTTTTACAAATTAATAGTTCTTTGTTAACAAAACACATATTAAGAAATGCATACATATAAATGTTAAAATATGCCTCATTTATAATTCTTTTTTAATTTTTCAAACTTATTTAATTAAGTACTTATTGTAAATCAACAACAGTACCTACCATAATTAAAACGATAATAAATAATTTGTAGTATCTAATTCGTAATAATGCAAATTAATTTTCAAGAATTTGTTAATAAATCAATGATTGAAAGTCAAGAAAGACGCTTGCCGGATAGTGAAAGCGACGCATCGCGTCTTTTTAGGGTTCCGTAACCAAAGGCTAAAAACTTAACCGTATTAATGTCACTCAGTGTCTGTTTCTGAAATGACTTAAAAGTGGAGCAGATATGGCGAGTGACTTCACAGTATGTACGCACTTTAGTAAGAGTAAATACGCAGTATTTATGTCATATATTTCACTAACTAATATAGTAAAATTATACTTTATTTACTTTATACTTTATTATTTAAGAATTAAGTTAAATATAAGTAGTTGTTATGTTTATAAAACACAATGATGCGATAATAATGTAATAATTATATCATAGAAAACAATATTATAGTTAGGCTTTGATTTTAACATTAATATTTTCTTACGATAGTTTTTTTTTACAAATCACTTAATTGTAAGTAATCAAACATTTATTTACAGGCTCCTAACTAAATAGATACAATTTTATTTACAAGATTCAGTAACTATTTTACTAGCTATGAGGCACGAACAGTGAAATAGCACCAAATTGAAAACTCATACCAGTTTAAGATTTTACATCTCACCAAGCAACGTTGATAAAATTCGAGCATCAAAACACTTTAGCGTTAAAATAAAATCTTACCTTACAAATGAAAGGTTGCGTTTCTTATGCTACGACTGTTACAGACGATCACACAGCAATGCACCATAAATGGCTTTCTACACACCTAAGTACAATGCGCAGCTCAACGGGTTTGTAATAATAACAATCTAAGAGGAGCGATAGAGCATAGCACAGCATAGCTCAGTGTTGATTGGTCATCCTAAAGGTTCATTTTACATTGATGATAAAGGGCATGAGACGGGCCCAGAAAAGAAAGGGTCCAGTTTAAGAAATTAGCTCTAGTATCGACTATTCTCACAAATTAGTCGATACTAGAGCTAATTTCTTAAACTGGACCTTTTCAAGTAAAGATTTTTATATAAACCTGTGAGCTTACGTTGTCGTATTAGTTTACAAATTGTGAAAAACCAAATTAAATTTGAATTTCGCGGGCAGGCCCGTCGCTTCCACCTTAATGTGTTTCGACACTTGAATTCTACGAATATTGGTGGGATTCAAAACCTCACACTAAGTACACAAATATAATGGCCCTTTGAAAAATATTTCTTGTCTATGTAGATCAAGTACATAACATATACCACGTTATATATAGGCTGTACTGGGCTGTATCCAGTCAAAGACTCTGCAACATAAAAAGTACTACAACTCAAAATATTAATTATTAAAATTTTATAATAATTTGTTGGGGACCCTGAGATACAGGTTATGCAAACTTACTTCAGCGTTCCCAACATAATTAGTAAAAAACCTATTTTTAAGAACAATAAATCATTTTCATGTCTGAATTCAACAGTTTAGGTATCTTAGCTGCTCTTTAAATACTTGAGTACCTACTGCATATTTATTTGGACTGGGATATATAAAATGTATCACTGAGTCATTTCGCGACTCATTTAACCCGTCGTCGTCGCATCAGTAGGATTCACTCTTCATTATCGTCATCTAAACCTATCACCGGCCCACTATTGAGCACAGGGCTCTACTCAGAATGGTAATGGTGTAAGGCCTACACCATGCACCACTATGGCCTACACTGGCCAGTCGATCACGTGATTCAAGGTCACACACTTAAAGTTTGTAGAAGAGTTGGCATTGTTAGGCGGCACCAGTAGATACCGGTCGTAGCTCCTAAGGCTATCTAGGCTCTTAAGACGTCTTCGATAGTCAAATGTATCGCTCTCTTGACGCTGCGCTTTTACTAAAGCGGAGACGTGTGTTTTAAACCAAACAGATTATTGAGAGATATCGTGATAAAATTATCACGTTTTTTTATTTTTATTTTTTATTCAGACACAAGTTGGCCTTTGACTGCTACCTCACCTGGAGGTAAGTGATGAATGGAAGCGGACTAACCTGGTAGGGGTATGGTAGTTTCATTAAACCCATACCTCTTTGACTAATAATAATAACCTGATTTGTCTATAAAACACGTCACCACTCCACTCCGCTTCAGTAGGAACGCATCCTGAGACAGCTATCAGTATAGGAGCGGTGCGGGAGAAGGCGGCGGCGCGCGCCCGGCTGGTTCAGTCTCCGATTCGTTCGCGTCAGTAGAAGCCGGCGTCGGCGGGGGCGGTCGGTTCGATGCTCGGTAGTGGCGATACGCGCGTCGCCTCCCACCTGACGCCGTGGCCGGGCTGGGCGGCGGGTTGGCGGTGGGTCGGGGGTAGCGACCGCATAAGCTATCTGATGCCGAATTTGATCCGGCCGAGTTTGAACCAGCTGAGCCGGACCCGGTCGCGCTCATTCTGTGTGGAAATAAAAATTATGATCATTTATTTGTATAATGCAAAAATAATTATAAAATACCACAGCGTAAACCGACAGCCATCTTGGATTTTCAATAGACGTTATTTTCGTAATCAGAACCACGAAAACCTTAGAAATGACACTCATATCAATTTATAAAAAAAAAAATAGGCGACTTAGCCCTGTTCGTTTTCTCGTGCCTTGGAGCGCGCCTTAAGCGTCAGCCTCGATTATTATCACTAACATCTGATAATAACTGTAAGAATCGAAATCTCATACTGTTGGTCCAGTTGTATATGGTAGAATCTGCGAACCCACTACAGTTTTATGCCAAGAAAACTTCTACCATTATGTAATTACTAGGTCTACTATAATTTGGTAGTTGTAGACAGTAGCACTCACTCGGAGGAGGGCAGCGAGGCTCGGGCGAGCGGCGGCGGCTTGACCAGCGGGAAGTTGCGCTGCGCGTGGTGCGGGCGGCGCGAGCGGCGCAGGCGGCGCAGCGCGGCCCACGCGGCGCCCACGGCTGCGCCCACGCCCGCCACGGCGCCGCACGCCACCAGTGCGTGCGACTGCCCACCCGGATTCGCACCCACTGACACTACCTGTACAATAGAATAGATATATTTTTACTCAAATAAACTTTTACAAGTACTTTCGAATCATCAACCACTGGTTCGGAATATTCGTAAAAATCGATTCGAAGTGGCCGTCGTACAAAATGTACGTACGCTTGTTTCGTATTTATTAAACTTACTGAATGCAAAAAGACAAATCGCAAGCCTTCTTAACGGTAGTTAGTACATACTTGATCTTTATGCAGAAATTCGCAAAGGGAGGGCGCCTCGTCTGCGCCATCCTCGCAGTGTATGTGGCCGTCGCAGACCAGCAGCGGCGCCAGACATAAGCGTTCGTCGCATCTGAACAATTAAAGATTAGTACAATACTACCACTTTTATAAGTCGCATCGGTAAAATTCGTTTGGGCAGAAAAGCACGAGTTGTGAGCAAGATATCACGAGTGTCTGTCATTCTTATTTTTAAAATCTTAACGTCAAGCTATAAGGTCTATATTTCATTGGAGTACATTCTGTTTTAGTCAACGTTGATTGCGTTGTTGTTTTCTGCGCAAACGAATTTTGTTGGCAAGCGTGCTGCGCTCACCTGAAGGCATCGGGCAGCGGCGCGTGCGCGCAGTAAGTGCCAGTGCTGCAACCACCTAGCACAGCTGCGCACGAGCCGTCTGCGCAGCGCAGGCCTGCGCACGCGTCGCAGCGCGCCTCGTCCGACCCGTCCGGGCAGTCGCGCTGCCCATCGCATCTGTAACAAAAGTTTTGTATCAATTACAAGAAAAACGGTCAAGTGCTAGTCGAACACACGCACGAAGGGTTCCGTACCATCGTACAAGAAATAACACATGTTTTAAAAAAATTCATGGTGGCTATTTTGAAATTTTTATATTTACGTGCCCAGCGCGCCGCCACACGCGCGCCCGCCGTAGCACGGCGTTCGCGGGGCACCTGCACGTGGCATTTCTACTACTCACTTCCATTCCGCGGGGATGCAGTGCACGACGGGCGGGTCAGCAGTGGGCGTGGGTGCGGCGGGCGCGTCGCACAGGAACTGGCCGGAAGCGCACGTGCGGCGCGCGGCGCACTGCAGCCCACAGCCGCACACGCCGCCCGCGCCGCACGCGCCTAGCGCGCTGCCGCACGCGTGCCCGCCGTAGCACGGGTGCTCGCGGGGCACCTGCATTTACAAGTTAGGAATTATTATCAGTCACTCGACACTTACTATGGATCCGATACATTGTCACTAACTATGGGCTTCATAAGAAAGCTCAGAAGACAAAAAAGCAGCTCTAAGTCCTCTGCAAACTTGACGATAAACTGAAATGAACTGAACGGTGTATGGCAAACGTTACTCACCCGATGCACAGGTATGGCAGCCACCAGCCTGGCGAGGTGCGGCAGCGGCGCGGCGGGCGCGTCCCGGCGGTGCAGCGGCAAACGCATGGGCATGCGCTCACTGCCGCATAGGTACAGGGCGCCTCCGAACGCGGCCAGTGCGCCGACCCAGCCGCCCTGCCATACTACACGTCTGCAACAACGACAGGGATAATCATCATCAAGTGCCGTCGAAGGACACTAACCTGGCGCTGTTCTGGTCCACCATCAGCGCGGTCGCGTTGCTAGCTCGCGACCTTCACGCGCGATGTGCCGTCGAAGGACACTAACCTGTTGCTAGGCGAGTCGAGGTCCAGCGCGTGTATCTGGCGCGCGACGGCCCAGTACACCGTCGCGCTGTTTTGTTCGACCGTCAGCGCGGTCACGTTGCTGACTCGCGCGATTTCCACGCGCGAAGTTCCGTCCACGTTCGCACGCATTATCGCGCCAAGGCCCGCGTCGCTCCATATTAGTATCCTACAAGTGAGTTCTCTCTTTAATATTTAATGATCCAAGTGGATATTTATGAATTAAGTAATTATTTGTTGGCATCGGTAAATATTTTGGTTTCATATAGTGATGCGACAGCAAACCAAAGCAAGGCAAGCTATAGGCCGACCGCACTTTGGGTGCGTTTTCGTACATACGTAAATACATACACACATAGACTGCTTCATGCAAATCATAATCCTTACATTTGGCTTTACAGTACTCGGGTAAAAAGCGACATATGCATAAAATAATAATGATTAAACATACCTCTTTGTTTGATGGAAAGCCAAATGTCGCGGCATCATTTTCTCCCCACGCAATATGACACCAATCGAAGAGTTGTTATCGATAGAGGTGATATTGATCGAGTCTGTGTCTAGGCAGGTCCAGTATAGAGCCCGGCCGAGTATGTCTAAGACCATGTGAAATGGACGTGTAAGACCAGTAACGATTGTAGCTGCGTCAGCGACGGCGGATGTGGTCGAATACGAGATGGGTACCCGCCGTATTGAGTGGGATTCGTCATCCATCCAATACAGGTGCCTAGAAGATTTTTTTTACATCAAAATCAAACCTAAATATACCCAATTTCTACTCCGCCAAGTCTAAAGTTGAAATCTATAGGACGCACTTTGAGTTTGCTTAGGCTTAAGTTTCAGTTAAAACGAGACAGATTTATGCCAGCGGTATAACGCTGTTTCGTTTTAACAGTGCCTTAAGTCTGAACAAAGTCAAAGTGCGCTCTATAGATCTCAGCCTAACTGTATTGCGCAGGCATGTGTGAATATGTGGATGTGGTTGCGACAAACTCAAACGTGTAATTAATTACACTATGCAAATGATAATGATACTATGCAAAAATTGTTCATGTACACGGAGGACAGATGCACCCTTTAATATCTTGATTCAGAATATTACCTTTTGAACCAAGGTACCTCCTTCAGAAAATTTATGACTTTTTTTATATATCTTAGATTTTCATCTTCCTTTTAGCAAGCTATGGCAACCTCCAAGTGATTTACTTAGATGCCATAGTTTGCTATGATATAGAAAAATATTTACTTATAATTTGGTAATTTCACCAACGAAACAAATAATTACGATAGTGACAAAATTATCAAAATCGGTTCATTGGTCTCTGAGATAATCGCGAACATACAATCACAACCTCTTTTTTGAAGACAGTTAAAAAGAACAGTAATTCACAGACAGTAGGATACAATAGACGGCCTTATAGCTTAATCCTGATTGCTGTCTCTACCAGAAAACCTGCTTAAATAAATGAATAACAAACTTACTTGTTGATGGGATCGTATTCGATAGCTCGCACGCTTTTCAAGCCTGTCAAAGGTATAAAAGCGTCATTGCATTCGCCATTTGCTGTCAAAATACGACCAACCGCGTTTTTCTGTGCAAAAAATAGGAATTCTTCTGGTTCTGAAAAAAAATGTTTTTTTTTTTTTTTTGTAAACTCAAATAATAGTCAAAAAAGTCTGTCCATTTATAGACCAGTGGACTTTTCTGGAAGAGGCAGTTTGGGTAATTTATGGAATAAGAGTACTTTTGTCCCATTTCAGTGATTTAAGCGAAGCATGACACTATGCGTTTATTTCTTTTCTCGCATCGCATTTGTTTGTAAAAAAAAATGGAAATATAGGCTTAACTTTTTTTTAAATCGTAAAATCATAAAATAAATTAATCTTTTTGTCTTTTTTGTCAGCCCTAGCACAGACTACGGTCTATTTGGGCTGCAAAATTCCAAACACCAGTCTGTTTTTTATCTAGTGCTTTGGTCTATAAAAAATGGTGAAAAATGTTTCTCTTTAAATTAAGTCTATTACAAAATAAATAAAAATAAAAAAATAAAAAAATTGGTGCAATAAATCCTGCTTCGAATAAATCAAATAAAGGGCATGCAAATAAAGGGTATAAATCAATATCAGTCTGTGTATAAAAATCAAAGAACCAATAGGATATCTTTTACACACCTGAACAATATGAGGTTTTCTCTATTCATTAAATAGTATAGATTAGAAATAATTTTTAATCAAATAAACTTTTACAAGTACTTCTGAATGTTCGGAAAGCCTTAAGTCGATAGTGCATTGAACACGCACAACGGTAGTCGATGTTAGACAAGGACAGACAAGTCTGAACAGCCCCAATTGTCTACCTCACACTGGTTGGATAGTGTGTTTCGTGACTCGTCCCCCATGGCATACTTCAACAAAGCATAGTTGCCAAGGATACATTTCTGGATTACTCACCAGAACAAGTAAGGTTGTCTCTATTGAGGCGATAGTGTGTGGGGCACGCACAGCGGTAGTCGTTGTTAGGCAAGGGCAGACACAAGTGTGAACAGCCCCCGTTGTCCACCCCACACTGGTTAGACAGTGTGTCTCGTCCCCGATGGTACACTTTCAGGTCAGAGATATAGTCCAGTTGGTTGTGAATCGTTTTGCGGTTCGTGCCGTCAGTTTTCTTCGATGCTTCTATAAGGCCTATAGAACATGAGAATTTGTTTCATATTAGACGAAAGCAGATTACGATGTGTATATTTAAGAGCCATCAAGTGTTTTAAAAACTCTTACCAGTATTCCAATCGCCCCAAAACACTCGATCTCCATACAAAGCCAGCGCGTACGGCATCGGTATATTGTCGGCCAACACTTTCCTTCCCGTACCGTTTAAGAAGGCAAACTCTATGACAGGCGGGTCTAAAGCTGCCCAGTATATGGTGCGCTTGTCATAGTCTACGGCCAGTGCGTGGACGCGGCCAACTTGCTCGAATAAGATCGTAGGGGAACCCCCGTCCATAGTGGCCCGTTTAATGCTCTTTGACCCAAGTTCCGACCAGTACATGTAGCTGAAATAGGAAAAAGATATTCATTTCACATGTCCCGAATAACTTAGCTTCCAGTAGACGGCTTACGAGTTCAAATGGTTAACGTCACTGGACACTACATTTGTATGAAAAATTGCTTTCAACTATCAACAACACAACATTTTCCGTTTCATTCTTTTTACAATTTTTATAAATTAGGATAGGATAGCTGAAAGTTAAAAATGAATGACGTTTTATTATGCGGGAATAGAAAATATTAAAAAAAAATCCAGACATGCATAAAGAAAATGCATTCTTAATTATTATTTGTCAGCGTAAAATATTTACAAAAAAGTTTAGAAATTTCTTTGGTTTACTATCGTAAAATATTACATATGTATAGTACGGCGACAGGTCGAGATGGCAATCGGGGTATGAGACGGGGGGGACGCTCCGCACACCCGCACGTTACCCGACCTATCCCGTACCGGGTTAGCGTGGGGGCTGTGCGGGTGTGCGGGGCGTCCCCAACCCGATTGCCATCTCAACCTACTATAGTTATTACTATAGCTAGTACTATAGCTATATTTATAAATGTTCGAAGTTAGGAATACTTTTAAATGACAAAGCCATAACCAGTTGTTTTCTACATTTGCCATGAGTAGGTAGTTGTTCTTAATTACGTACACATGACTATATTATATTCATCCGTGACTTTATAAATATTTACCCTTTTCTTGGGTCCAAGACAATGCTCTTAGGTTTCTTCAGCCCCTGCCATATCAGCGTGCGTCGGCTAGACCCGTCGAGACGAGCAACCTCGATCCGTTGTGACGCCGTGTCCGTCCAGTAAATGTTCTGACCCGACCAATCTATTGCTAAACCTAGAATAAAAGAAACATGGTAAAAAGGTGTTTATAAAACAGTAAATAACTGTTTCTTTTTTCGCTAATTCTTTATTTTTAATTAATTATTTGCAGATTTTGAACAAGTTATTAAAAAAAATCAAAAACCCCCACTGCAGTTAACACTGCATCTTTTTCAGCCAGTCAGCCCGCACATAGGAATTTTATGTACTCAGTGATTCGCGCCATCAAGACGAATTTTAATGACGTATCATTTATCAAATTATCTATATGAGCGGATATAGGAACGGACATACAGGTGAAACGCTTAACCCTGCTTTTGGGTTTCGCCGCAGTCGGGTAAAAATGAGTCAGATGGGAATGCCAAAGTTAGGGATAATCTTTCAGGCAAGTTCAAATTACATAGTATTACACAATATACATAGTTCAGAGCTTACCTTCAACCAGTCCCATCCACTCAAGTATTTTCTCTATATCGGATCCATTTATGGAACATCGGTTTATCGTTTTCGTTTTGCTGTCAGACCAATAGATTTTTGAGCCCGATACATGAACAGCTAAAGCACTGTGAAATATAAAAATAAAACATTAAATCTATTAGAACTTAGAGGTATTCTTCTGTCCAAAATAGATAGTTTTAGTTCAAACAGCAACAATCTATATGACATTGATTTGAAATTTGAATTTGAAGCGAGCAATTTCCAAACGTAGGTATAATGGTTTATTGAACTCATATAGGGGCCGGCAAACAACTTGAACATTGACGCGAATGGTTGGTACACCCGATTGGTTGTTCAGTTGGCACGGATGCACGCCATTGGTTAATAAGTTAACCCTTACTTCCTGGATTCGCCAACTTTTTCCCCTACAGTACCGCTTAGTGTTCAAGTTGTTTTCCGGGCACTACACTGGAAATACACCTAATAATTTTGGGTTCATTTAAGCAATAACTTCAATACTAAGATCGCCTCGTCGATTTACAATTCCAAAAGTTGAAGTTATGAAATCAGAATAAGTTATGGTGTTTGGATCACAACTCTGCTTACCTAACTTCCTTCAACTCTTTGATAGGTAGAACAGCGTCGTTGTTTTCATTCTCAATACTGATTCGTCCAATGACGTTCTTCCTGCTGTATATTAGAAACGCTTCAGGTTCAATGCACGTTTTGCGATCTTTGCTTAGTTCCAAGCCTGAATTGGAGAAAATATTGAAAGAAATGAAAGGTAGTCAAAGTATATTTTTAGTGTTTAAACTAACGTGAGTGATTTCCATTATATTACCATTCTATGCTAGGATATTACCATCATAATGATAGGATGGATTCAAAACTAGTCGGGCTTATGTCGACTGACTACGTGGGATCATCTATATTTACAAAATAAACTAACAAATAAGGAAAATAATTCGATAAAAATACGTTTCGAAGTTGTCGTCATACAAAATGTACGCTACGTACGCTAGTGCACTAATTTGGCTCGTATTTTTACGGATCCATCAAATACAAATCGAATGAGTGCACGAACGTATATACATTTTATATGTCGGCCACTTCGAATCGTATTTTTACGAAAATGAATACGAACAAACGCTCTATTGGCTTATTATCCAGAAAAACCACTACTACTTCCTTTTGAGGGTTCAGTACTTGAAGGGTGCCAACGGAACCCTCCTTTATTAACCCTCCGCCGTCCATCCGTCCGTGTTTGTCAGCGAGCTGTATCTCGTGAACCATATAGAGAGACGAAATTTTCATAGAATGTATAGTTCTATTGACGATTTAACCAGCGCAAGATCGTGGTGTGTGGAAGTCCCAACAAGAGACCTCTATGTCCAGCAGTGGACATCTATCGGTTGATAATGTTGATGACTCACCTAATGGACAGCTGCACACATAGTCCTTTGGTCGGTTGAAGCAGAGATGCGAACAGCCCCCGTTATTGTCAGCGCAAGGCGTGTGGCCCAATGGCTCTCCGATACGAAATGCTTTTACACCCATCATGTTTGCCATCTGTTCCACTACTGCTTGCCTTTCTAAACCTAAAAAATGTATACAAAAAGTAATGTAGACTTAAAGGTCAGATTTTGTATTTTTAAATACATACCCGCAATTTTTGATATGTATTTAAAAATTAAAAATTATTCAGAACTAGCCGATGCCCGCGACTTCGCCCGCGTGGATTTAGAATTCCGAAATCCCGTGGGAACTCTTTGATTTTCCGGGATAAAAAGTAGCCTATGTGCTAATCCAGGATATTATCTATCTCCATTCCAAATTTCAGCCAAATCCGTCCAGTAGTTTTTGCGTGAAGGAGTAACAAACATACACACACACACACACACACACACACACACACACACACACACACACACACACACACACACACACACACACACACACATACACACTTTCGCCTTTATAATATTAGTGTGATTAGTGTGATTTCCTTAAGTGTAGGTAAAACAAAATCATAAAAAAATATTTTAGAGATTATTTACAAAACACAATTAGCGACATTAGCGGGCTATTATTTTAGTTTTGCTAATTTTACAAAATACTAAATAATGATGAAGCATTGTGTGAATTGGACCACCTCATATACTAGCCAGATTTTCCTCTAACTTTATGTACCTGTATCTTTATTTATTCGGTCCAAGGTCCGTCGTTGCATATCCGTCCAGTACAAATGCTGACCGAGCAGTGTAAGCCCGAAGATGTGTAAAATATCGCTGCTGTGTAGCTCCCGTCGAGCTGATCCGTCCATGTTGCACACCTAGTGCAGTAAAGGCGGAAATATACTATTTTTTATTCACTATAGGCAAGTTCTTGACCACAATCACACCTGATGGAAAGTGATGACGCCTAAGATGGGATTATGATTATAATGCAGATTTTTAAGACTAGGCGCTTATGGTGGAACATAATTTACATCTAGATTATATGCATTGACCTCTAATATTATCTCTCTAGATTATATGGAATACCTCAATCTTATGCGTTCTTGCGTCACCCCAGTACAGCATATTATTGGTTGTATCCAAAGCAATCCCATTAGGCCAAGTGAGCTTTTCCGAGACCAGCAGTATCCGATCGGTTCCGTCCAGGTTGGCCCGCTCGATCTTGGGTTTCTTCTCGTTCCAATCCGACCAGAACATCCAACCCGCTGTTGGGTGAAGGGCTATAGCACGCGGGTAGTATAGGTCGTCGTGGATTATGATCTATAATTTTGAAAAAATCATAAGTGCGTTCATATAAGTTAAATACATATACATAGACTTCTAAAATCATAACCCTTCCTTTTGGCTTTGCCGCAGTCGGGTAAAAGATCTGGAGAGTGACATAGGCTACCTCTAACTTTCGTGTGTTATGTGCATTTTAAGCAATTAAATATAACTCGCTTTAACGGTGAAGGAAAACATCGTGAGGAAACCTGCATACCTGAGAAGTGTATAATGTCTTCAAAGGTGTGTGAGCAACCTTTGGTAGTTAGCTAGCGATACGTTGATGATGATGATGGTGACTATAAACATTTCCTCACCTTCCTCGCACTGCCATCCAGCCTAGCAACGGTGATAGTGTCAGAGACAGGGTCGGTCCAGTATATGTTTCTCGCGAGGGGGTCTATTGCTATGCTGTCGGGCACTCCGTTGCTATGGATGACTACAGACTGCTCGCTGCCATCCAAACGCGCACGGGATATGGTTTTGGACTGAAAAAACAAACAACTGTTTAGAACAGTGAAATTCGAGTATCAAATTAACAAAGTTAAATTGCCTCTATTCCTCTGCTTTATATTATTTTGACCGCAATGGTTGGTTATATAATACACAATCTCTAAACTGAAATAATAGATCTAAATATATTGCTATCCTTGTCATAATATTCCGTGCCGAAAAGGATAACACTAGATTTAGACTTGTCAATTTGTTTTATTTTAGAGATTCTGTACAATGGAATTAGCCAAATTATCCTAACATCCTTAGTCATCCTTTCTCATTAAACTTAAGGGCATTCTAATAAGCCCAAACACAAAATTGGTACTTTAGATTTTAGACAATAGTAAAGTGCCTCCAGCTCCATCATCAGAACTTGAAGATTGACTCCTTACCAGTTCACTTTTACCAAACACGATAAATACCAAACAACCAATAATAATCTGCCTTATAAACCTAAGTAGATAAAAACTAAAGGCCTAAGAAGAAGCCCACACTAAACTCAGATGTAAATAAAACAACTACATATTATCAAAATTGATTGTCAGAAAACTGTCTGTCCCACTTACTCAGCGAATATTTGAAACGTACATCCGTCCGGCAACACTTTGATTGTCTGTTTCGTTACTTTGGGTATTAATACAAAACATATACGAGTATAAGCAAAGTGCTTTCAGTCGCGTGTTCGAATTAGACTCACAAGGGCCAGAACCCAGAGTGTAAAGATGAAACTGTTTGACTCGCACTTATAATTGACAAGTGCGAGTCGAACTCGTACATAAAGTGTTCTGTACTATTGTACAAGAAATAACACTTTTTTTTTAATTTTTAATATTCCGTGAAAATTTCAACCGTCTATCTATTATGGTTCATGAGTTACAGCCCACTGACAGACTGACGGAGGGACGGAAGACAGCGGAGGTTTAGTAATAAGGTCTCCTTGGCGCTTTTCGGGTACAAAACCCTAAAAAAGCTTCAGATTTTTTGACACCTGATATGCGGTTGGCATAAAAAACCTTACCTGACTGTCAGCCCAATAGACGTATTCGCTTTTGGGATCAAAGTCCACAGTCAGAGCTCTCTTCAAGTCCTTCAAGGGCAGTGTATAGGGAGTGAAGTCAGGGGAGTCTAGCGATATCTTGGATATGACGGATCTCTGAGCCACTAGCAGCATAGACTGTGGCGAGTTGTAGCATGTTGTGTTGCTGCCTTCTTTTAGTTTAACGCCGGTTGGACAGGCGCAAACATATCCTGAAAACATGGTATAGTTCGAAAATTTAAGTCAAAGCATAGAAAATTATTTTAAAATTTAAAGACAAAATTTAAATAAGTATAACCCAATAGAGCAGTATATGTTATAATATTAATTTTTGGCCCAACCTGGGAATCGAACCCAGGGCCTCGTCATTTGCAGTCAAACATGCTGATCACTGGTCTAGTGGTCAGCATGTTTGACTATCATATATATGACTATTACATCAACATATTTGACAACAAGCACTAATTGAAGCTCCAAGATTTTGGTTCAACAGTTGGACCAGCTAGGTAATTTTTTTATGGTAATTAAGTAGTGGTGCATAACTACAAACCTGGTGAAGTAGGTGCCAACAGACACAAGTGTGAGCACCCCTCGTTATCTTTGCACGGATAATCCCCAGTAGGCATCACTTGTCTGCTTCTGTCATAGACTTTAATGTCCACTGGCACTGGGTCAGATTTGATCAGCTCTTTTATACCACCATTGGTTGATATATCCCAAGTGTATATTCCCCTATTGGGAGAAGTATTCACTTAAATAGTTAAATTTATAGTGATAATATTTCAAGTTAAAACTTCTTTAGGTGCGACTTGCGGGATTTCTTGAGAGTAGTGTCTGACTGCACAAAAGCGGGGGTCATACTGTGTTGTCGGCTGGCCAACATTGAATGAATTTCTTAGGGTTATCTTACTAATATTATAAAGGCGAAAGTTTGTGTGTATGTGTATGTTACTCCTTCACGCAAAAACGACTAGACGGATTTGGCTGAAATTCGGAATGGAGATAGATAATATCTTGGATTAGCACATAGGCTACTTTTTATCCCGGAAAATCAAAGAGTTCTCACGGGATTTTGAAAACCTAAATCCACGCGGGCGAAGTCGCGAGCATCGGCTAGTTAAACCTAAGCTAGCCAAAGTTTGTGGTATAACCGATTACGATTAATAGGCCATACCACTTGGCCTCAGCCTCAGCCGGTCATCAACCTTCAGTCAGACACCACTTTTTAGAAATTCATGCATCAGTCCGATGGCATATATTTTAAGCGTCTCTACTCTTAAAATTGCATGAATGAAGTATGGTTTGTTGACCTATCATAAAAAAGAAAGATAAAAGTAAAATATCAACAAAAACAGTACACTTGGCGGCCTTATTGCTTTAAAGCATACTCTGCCATGCCAGGCAACCAAGTTACAGTGGATATAA
The DNA here is from genome assembly GCF_905333055.1 of Maniola jurtina. NCBI lineage: Eukaryota > Metazoa > Arthropoda > Insecta > Lepidoptera > Nymphalidae > Maniola > Maniola jurtina. The sequence goes on along the minus strand of NC_060034.1, from coordinate 3,619,235 downwards.
TGACTAGTGAGATAGGGTTAAAAGGTGTAAATAAGTTAACAAAATTGGCATAACATGCAATGATAGCAGAAAACCATCTTACCATGTCTTCCAATCAGTCCAATATAGCTTTTCATTAAAATATGCCAAGGCATATGGATATTTTAAGCCTTCTTTTATTATTTTATTTCGATTATTACCATTGAAGTCAATCATATCTACAAACTGTAGTTTGGCATCAACCCAGTATATTAAATTGTTGTTATAGTCTACGGTAATTCCGTTTGGCCAGAATATATTGTCTTTAACAATAACTTTGCGGGTTGCTGGGTCACCGTTCATACCAGCTCTTTCGATTTTGGGTATTTCACCCCAGTCTGTCCAAAACATTAATCTGCAAACAAAGTTAAGATATATAATTATACATATGTTATAAAAATCGGTCAAGTGCGAGTTGGACTCGCACACGAAGGGTTCCGTACCATTGTACAAGTAATGACACCTTTTTTTGTCATGTAACCAAAAATTTATGGTTTCAGGATTTTTTACCTTTGTGTAATTGGACATGGCCTTTCACAATTCTAGACCAGTAGAAAGTATCTTATAGGATATTATACACTTGACAGACAAAAGTGATTCTATAAGGGTTCCTTTTTTCTCTGGAGATATGGATCCCCAAAAAAATAAGCTTACCCCTCCTTAGGAACAAGAGCGATAGCCCTTGCTAGGTCCACTTCTGTCCAAAATAAAACTTTTCTATACTTTTGCTCTATACTAATTACTTCTATTCTATTTGTTTCTCCATCTGTCCAGTAAATTTTGTCTGTGTACCAATCTATTGCTATACCGGTGGGTGTGATTATGCCATCTGATACTATTCTCATCTGTAACAATAAAATTTCAAATAATCACCAGCCATTTTGTATTCTAATATTATGAAGAGGTACTATTTGTAAATTTGGATGTAGGGGATAATCTCCAGATCTAACAATTTGATTCTGACAATTCGTTCACTGATATTATTGATGATTCGTTCACTGAATAGCTACATTATCCCCTTCTGGAGTGAGCTGGGTGGCTGGAGCAAAGGCTTTGGGGGGAGGGTCAATGCACACACAAAAGACGGAAAAATTTAAGTATGAAAACATTTAAATGCGGAAACCAGCCCAGAGTGAAGAAATATACCAAATGCTACCATGCGTAAGTTTGAGCTGTTTATTGGTATATTGAACTTGTTGATTGGTTAAGAATGACTATGAGGATTGTAGAGGACTGCACATAGGATGTTTTCCATACTCTGTTATGATTTTAGAGAAAACATCAGATTGACAGATTTATGAGTAAACAATCATAAAGAAAATTTACTCAGAATTGGGCTAAGTGAACTATTCAAGAGTTGTCACCAAAACAAGATTTTGGATGAATGAGTCCATTTATATGTACCTTTTCTCCAGAATGTGTGCCATTATACTCCATACATTGTATCAATTCCGCAGTCTGATCCGACCAGCATATTAAATTATTTTTGCACAGGAAGTCAACAGCCGATCCCTGTTCTAAATCTTTGATTATTGCGTTAATTTTGCCCAATTTAGATGTATTTGCCACTCGAATGTCAGACGCCGTCGAATATAATAACACTGGATTACTTGTGCTGGAGTAGTAGCCTGATAAACAAACAGATTGGCGTTTAATAAAAAGAAATATAATTCACTCACACACTTGATTGTAATAAATACAAACCTTTTAACTGCAAAAACATCAACAAACAAAACACATGCATAACATTTTGTATTATTTTGTCAGCTTGAACTATTCTTCGGCGCTTCGTCATAATGAAAACAAATGAATCTAAGCGCTAACCACCTCATGGGTCTAAAGTACGTATTTATTACACTTAAATTTATAAGGCACGGGAAGGAATGAATATTAAATTAAATGTACACTCATTTTATTCTATCTTAAAGTACATGGCATGTATATTTTAGTTAGGAAATTCAGAAAATTCAACGAATTTTTTATAGGTACAGAAATAGAGAATCAACAACAATGCAACAAAGTACTTTTTTTTTTTTTAAATTTATTTTACGGCCCTGGAACAAAGTTCTTAGCCCACCACAGGGCACAGACTAAAATATGCTAAAATGATTCTTGGCATGGATAACTGGTCTGTGGCTAAAATAGTGACTACTGAACACAGAATACATAAACAGAACCGCACAGAATAGTAGAAACGGGTAAGTTTGATATCATAATAACGATGGTTTTTCGGATGTAAAAGGGAACGTCATTCAAGTCATTTCAAGTGCAGTGACCCTGACGCCCCTTTTGGTCAGGCATCAGTGTCACTGCACCCACTGCGTTCCAGTGAAGTAGTTCCTTACATTTCTAACTAAACCAATAATATTCTAATGTGCGGCTCTGTTGCGGCACATGTTGCGGCATCACTGACGCGTTGCCATGGACGCCACAAATATTCTATTAGAAACTCAGATCTATCTATAGAAAGTCCACATGCTTAAATATTTTACATGATTTTAAATTCTTTTTACATCTCATCTTTTGTAATACGCCCATTATTTCCATTGAACTGTAAGACTTTACAATGCTTGTTAACTTTCTGAAGTTACCCATCACCACTGTTAAATCATTTCTTACTATTATCCGCCCTCTGGGGGGTAGTATTACGCTGCCCCCTTGTATGTATAGTGCGTTTCATCGAATAGTACCTATGGCGTTATGTTGGCTCCCCTGTCTGTGGGTGGTCATTGGCACCATATTGGCATGAGAAGACGCAGATTTTGTTTATTTTCATTTGATTTTCATTTCATTCATTCAGGAAAATCAAATGAATGAAAATAAACAAAATCTGCGTCTTCGCAAATATGGTGCCAATGACTTGGACAGTAAAAAATCTGAAATTCACTGTTTTTTTTTAAATGTCGGACCATTCCATATACATTAATCACCATATACTGTTATATTAATAGATACAGCATAATACAGCATAAATATGTCTGCATCTTATATTTACTTAGCACTACGTAAATATAGTATTTGAGCAGGTTAACATGATAAGTAGGTATTGCAAGTCCATGGCCTATCATTGGTTTTTATTATTCTTTTTCGCTGTGAAAACAAGGGCGGCTTTCCCAATTTCTCATTCAGTTCAAATTATAATAATATAACAACTTACTCGGTTTTCAATATTGACATTTTCAACATATTCTCTAAAATTGAGGATTCTATTCTACGAATACGATGTTATTCAAGTGCCAAAAGATCCTTATCGTATTCGTACCTGAGGAAGGTACAAGACAGAATACCTAACTAATAAAATATAAGAACAAGTAGGTAGATGGAGGGCGGAGGCAAAATTTTCAAAACCTCGTGAATCGTGATACATCGATGTATACGGGGCGGTTTAATGGGAGGTAGGTAATTTGATAAAATTTAATATCGCTTGTGTGTCATTGAAACCACCTGGCAATTTTGTCGCGATAGCCACATTACCACCCACTGAAATTAGATAGGTACCTGAGTATTATATTCCGGCTAAGAGTACCTACATTGAATATAAATAAGGAAGTTAACGCTTCACGTTTACGTTTTACGCAAGACGCTATTCATTTTTGTTTTAATTTTCTTTTTGTATTTAACTAGCATTATGTTTAAAATGAAATACATCCATGGAACTGTGGATACATAATAATTTTAGAACGAGACGTAGGTAGCACCAATGCAGCTGAGAGCTGAAATAGCTCGTAATATTTAAAGCACATGACCGACCGCTGACGATTAGCTAGGAACGAGCTAGGCTATGAGCGAGTCTGCGTGTTTGACGGGCGATTACTCGCGCCCGCCGGTTGGCGAGACGGGGGGTTTTACGGGTATTCGCATCCACATCCGCAAATACGAAATGTTTACATCAATTTAGACATCTGCATCCGCATCCGCATCCGCATTAATTAGTGCGAAGCTTTTACGGATGCGCATTAATTGTATAGCTGTAACAACTAACAAGTGACGACTTGTAAAGAAAGTGGGTGGGGCCAGAGTGGCGCGTGCCTGGCGCGTCTTTTTACTGGAGGTAACTATTTAGTGGAGCTGGGTTAGTAAATGGTCCACTCAGAAACACGTTAGAGGCTGAGAAGGCTGCCATTTTGACTATTTATTAAATATAATTCACCTATTTTTAAATTGATTAGCCTGAAATTCGATTCTTTATTAAAAAAGCCTGACATCCGATTCTTTACTGTATCGTTATCAAGGCATATACTTAGTAGCAGTCACGATCTTATGAAGTAGGTATTCTTTCATAGACCAGCCGGTCGGACATATGATATAATATCAGAATCAGAGTAGGTAATTATTATCTATGCCTGAAATTATTATTATATATTAGGTACCTATCAGGCTATCAAGTTTAACTTTATCCATATGGCTCTTGTAACTTTCAATCAACACGATCAGTGAATATACGCCCACTATAATTAATTGCGTTTATAAAAAATATTTAGATTATAACAATTAGTAGCGTGCAGTCTATAGTTCCTGCTGGACGTCCCTCGTACGGACCATGTCCAATTTACTCGTATACCATTTCTTGATAATAATTGGTTTCTCAGAAGTTTTTCATTGTGAAGTGTTTGTCAACCGGCCCAAAATCAGCGCCGTAGACGGTAATCTTATATTACAACCAGCATATGATAGAAATATTTATTTGAATCCTCATGGACCTAACTCGAAACTATTCTATGGTGACTTAAATCTTTTAAGTATTTATAACAGTTCAAATAATGGAGGACCCAATATTTTCAATGATAACGTACAACCTGACAGAGGCCAGTTAAATGATGCATTTAGAAGAATACAGAATTTAGAAACATTAACTACCTCTTTCCCAAGCAATGTAAATTTAAATATTTCATTTTTGACCCGCAAAGTAAATAATCTCAGCAATAGAGTGCGAGCTCTCCAGACTTTGCTAAACGCCAGGAAAAAAGATGAATGTCAATCACACCCCTGTGAAAATGGAGGCACTTGTCTAAATTTAGTTAACGGGTACTACTGTTTATGCCCTGCAAACTGGAAAGGAGCCAACTGTGACGAAGACGTTAATGAATGTCGTAACTATGCGGGTACTGACTTAGGATGTCAAAATGGTGCAACTTGTATCAATAGACCAGGTTCCTATGAATGCATTTGTAAACCTGGTTGGTATGGGCTAGACTGTACCAGAACAGCTATGAACTGTTCAGGAGGTGACTTTGAAATGTGTGGTCACGGAATATGCATACCAATAAATGGCGGAGCAGGTGTAAAATGCATTTGTAATCAAGGTTGGACTACTGACGGCACTAGCGTCGCTTGTTTGACGGATGTAAATGAATGCTTGTCTGGTCAAGGCTCACGCTGTTCTGTGAATCCAAGAGTAGAATGCATAAATGTGCCTGGTTCATTTCGATGCGGCGAATGCCCTCATGGCTATGAAGGAGACGGTTTTGCTTGCTATGATATTGATGAGTGTCTTACTATTCCTAACGGTGGTTGCAGCACAAGTCCTATGGTGTCATGTCATAATACAATAGGCTCTCGTATATGTGGTCCCTGTCCACCGGATTATCAAGGCGATGGAATCACATGTATTTGGACTGGTTCATGCTCTATAAATCACGGAGGATGTCACCCATCTGCTGAGTGCATTGAAAATAGAGGCTTTAGAAGAACATCGCAATGTTTGTGTCCTTATGGAATGGAAGGTGATGGTATTGGACTTCATGGGTGCTACGTATCGTCGGAAGGGAACAATACTCAGCGCTGTGAATCCAATCCTTGCGGCGTTCACGGACATTGCCATCCTCTACGAGAAGGCTATACGTGCATTTGCTTTCCGGGTTACAGTGGCTCTCACTGCACTGACAATAACAATATGTGTTCTAACAACCCATGCCGCAATGGGGGCAGTTGCAGGCTTGACGAAAGGTCAACGCGAGGGTTCAGGTGTGAGTGTACTGCTTTGTATTCCGGGGATCTTTGCCAAGTTCGAATTCAGCAATGTGGTGGATTTTTAGACTCCGAAGAGGGAAGTATTATATATCCTATTACAAACACAACTTACGGTCATAATTCACGCTGTGCTTGGGTAATTCATACCGCCCCAGATAAAGTAATCAACGTTACGTTTAGTAAATTCAATTTAGAAAATGACTCGACTGAGTGTAAATTTGATTTCTTACAAATTCATGACGGGAGAAATTCAGCACGTCAACTGATCGGTAGATTTTGTGGTAACAATTTGCCAAATGGAGGGAATATTATTTCAAGTCATAACTATTTATATTTTTGGTTCCGATCTGATCATTCGGTAGCCAAAGATGGATTTGCTTTGCACTGGAATAGCATACTACCTGTGTGTGGTGGTGAAATAGATGCAACAATGCACGGTCACATTAGTTCACCTGGCTCACCGAGTACATATCCTCCTAATCGAGACTGTTACTGGCATTTGAAAACCACTTTTGGTAAAAAAATACAGTTACATTTTTTTGAACTTGATATAGAAAAACATGCTAATTGTAGTTTCGATTATTTAGCAATTTATGATGGCGAACATACAACAGATCCACTTCTAAATAAATATTGTAACACAACACAACCTGCACCGATTCAGTCAGCCAGTTCTGAGGTGCTTATACACTTCCATTCCGATGCCTTTGGTTCCGGAAAAGGATTTCAAATCGCTTTTGCCCCAGTTGAGGGAGTTCCCGGTTGTGGTGGCTTTTTCACTTCTGATAAAGGTGAAATTATCTCCCCTTCATACAACGGCGTTTATTTAAATAATTTAATTTGTGAATACAAAATAAGAACTCGTCCAGATACAAGAATACATATTGAATTCAAATCTTTTAATTTAGAAAAATCCTTAACGTGTAAATACGACTTTTTGAAAATTTATGATGGTCCAACATCTGACTCACGACTTGTAGGAAAATTTTGTGGTGTCGTTCACCCTAAGGCGTACACTTCTTCTACCAATAGCCTCTTTATTTTGTTCCATAGCGATCATACCATGGGATCCGATGGTTTTAAAATAACTTATGAATCAGTTTGCTTACATACAGTAGTAGGAGATAGTGGTGTCATTAAATCTCCAAATTATCCAATGTTTTATCCAAAACATACTATGTGTGAGTATATTATTAGCACCACTCCAGGAAAATTTATACAGTTAACATTTCAAGATTTTGATATTGAGGATAGTAGATACTACAACTGCACTTATGATTATGTTGAAATCAGAGATGGGCATTTTATCAACTCAACATTGTTAGGCAAATACTGTGGTAATACAGAAGCTGTTCCACCTACGCAAATATCTTCATATAATTATATGTATATTAAGTTTAATTCGGATATGAGCATTAATGGTAGGGGCTTCTATGCGAATTATACTACTTTAAACACAGAATGTGGAGGTATTTACAAGGAAAATTCTGGTCTTATCAATCACCCCGGTGATGACAACCAACTATACTCTAACAACCAAAATTGCACGTGGTATATTATTGCTCCTGAAGGAATGCATATTAAGTTAACATGGAACAGATTTGAACTTGAAAACATGCGATCATGTGATAGTGATTATGTAGAAATTATTGAAACTGATGACGATAATGAAGATTATTCTTTAGGAAAATATTGTGGGGACTCTTTACCTCCAGCATTAACTACTTCATCTAATCGCCTCACGATAAGATTTATATCAGATATGAGTATTCGTTTAGCTGGGTTTTCATTATCATATTCATTTTTAGATGAGCACAATCATTGCGGTGGAATGTTTGTGAAATCTCATGGATATATATTTTCACCGAATTGGCCCCAAGTTTACGAGCCGAATCGTGATTGTACGTGGACTATATCGGTTCCCACCGGACGCCAAATATCACTTAACATCACTGATTTTGATCTTGAAAGACCTCTTCGTGATAAATGTGATTTGGGAGACTATCTAGAGATAAGAGATGGATCTAATTCAAATTCTTCATTAATAGGCAAATATTGCGGATTTTTCAAGTCCAAAAGGGTAGTATCAACAGCCAATAATTTGTATCTCCATTTCCATTCTGATTTTTATTTAAGTGGAAAAGGCTTTAAAATTGAGTGGGATGGTACCTTAAGTGGCTGTGGTGGAACACTTACTAGTGTATCTGGATCTATATCATCGCCTAATTATCCAGAAGAGTATAATGACAATGCGGAATGCTTTTATCGCATTGTTACAAGTAGTGGTTCAAAAATTCGTATAAGTTTCACAGAATTAGATCTAGAAAAAACGAAAGATTGTAGAGACGACTATGTTGAAATATTTGACGGGCGAAATGAACATGCCTCAAGCTACGGTAAACATTGTTTCATGACCCCTACATTAAACAACATTGAAACTACAAGTAATTATGCTTTTATAAAATTTAGATCGGACATTTTTATCAGTAGCAAGGGATTTTTGCTCAGTTATAACACTGTTTGTAATAATAACATAAGTGGAACCTATGGTGTAATTGAAAGTCCTGGTTTTCCAGAGAAATATCCACTAAACTCTGATTGTTTATGGACAATTACTGTTCCTAAAGGGAACAAAATTAATATAACGTTCACACACTTTGACCTCTTTATGTCTTTCCGTCCATATTCCTTATTTGATCGTCCCTGGGCCAGGCGGCATCCTTGGAGCATGCCGTCTTCATTTACGCCAACATACAGAAATTATCATCGTGGTTGTGAAACGGATTATTTGCAAACAAAAGAGACCCCAGATATAAACTTTTCTGAAAAGCTATGCGGAAACTCATTACCAAAACCTATTAGTAGTATGAGTAATTCTATACAAATAAAATTTGTTTCTGGAAGCTATTTTCCTAGGGCCGGGTTTCGTTTGGAATGGGTAAATTATGGTTGTGGTGGAATGATTATAAAAAGTGAAGGCAACTTAGAGATGGAAAGATTTTCAAATTCTGCTGGGGAAATAGAATGTGAGTGGATTATTGAAACTCCATTAGGAACAGCTGTATCTATAACGTTTTCTGAATTATTTATGTCTGAATCTCAAAATTGCACAGTAGACGCTATTGAAATCTATAATGGTCAAAGTAGTGCATTTCCGTTACTAACGAAAATCTGTCACAAGGGACAAAATACTGTTAAAGCCAGTTCCAATTTTTTATTTGTTAGATTAATAAAGCACTCATCATTACGGGATGTTTATTTTAAATCTACTTTTACGTCTCATACAAAAGGATGTGGTGGTATGATAGAATCTCAATCAGGGTTAATTACTTCAATTAATTATCCTAAGAACTATGATAATAATATGGATTGCTTATGGTCAATTAAGGTACCAAGAAATCACAGAATTGAGTTAAACTTTATCGATTTTGATTTGTATTCCTATGCATCAGCCTATTATGAGAGTGAAGATGATTGCGGTGATTTGATAAAAATTTACGATGGCTCCGATATACTGACTTCTAATGATAATTACACTTGGCTTATATGTCCGAACACAAATATATCTCAAATTATATCCAATAATTCTTCTATAAACGTGCAGTTTAAAACTGATGAGTTTGGAACTGCGAAAGGGTTTAAAGCTAATTTTAGCATGATTTGTGGTGCAACAATTGAGGCGATAAATGATGGAATAATTGCCAATGATAAATTTTTGAGCCATACTAACCACAATTGTACGTGGGTCATATTGGCACCAGACCTGAGTAAGAAAATAAAATTAACTATACGGTACATATCATTACCGAAAACCGCCGACATTATAACAAATCGACAATGTCCATCATCCTACCTTAGAGTTTATGATGGAAACGATGACAAAGCGCCACTTGTTGGCGAGTTTTGTGGTAAAAAAGTGCCTCCTACAATTGTAAGCCAAGGCAGTGCCCTCACAATTCAGCTTGGTTCTTACACCGATACTATAGATGGATATTTTTCAGCTCACTACACAACTTTAACAAATGCTTGTGGAGGAGATTTGATTTCGGAAGAAGGAACTATCGGATCACCAAACTATCCAATGTCATACCCCAATAACGCAAACTGTGAGTGGATTTTAAGCACATCACCTGGAAACAGAGTATATATTACATTTGAAAAATTTGATTTATACTACTCTGAAGGTTGCAATGAAGATTACTTAGAAGTAAGAGAAAATAATGGTGGTGGCAAACTATTAGGTGTTTACTGTGGCCAAGAAATTCCAACGAACACAACAACTGGAACAAAACTGTATATAAAATTTCATAGTAATGATAGAAATATTGGGCTAGGATTTCTTATCCATTATGGCTTTCTTCATGGTAATGAAATCACAGGATTACATAGCGGTGAAATATCTTCACCTCTTTATCCTGTACCATATTCAGGAAGCGGCGAATACAGTTGGCGAATACTGATCGATGATTCAAATGCTATTTCTATAAATATTGATCAATTAGAAATACATAAAATTCAAGATGCATGTAACAGCAAATTATTAGTTTACGATGGATACGATGAAGATGCTCCACTGTTGGAAGAACTTTGTGGATTGTTACACCAGGAAAGTAAAATAATACAAAGCGCTTCCAATGTAGTTTTCATAAAACTTGTCTTAGATGATACGAACATTGGGTCAATATTTCATTTTACATGGGCAGCGGCTGACAGAAAAGAAGATGAGACCAATAGTGAAATCAAATGCGGAACAAATAAAACTGAACTTTTGTCAATAGGAAGCGACTTAACGTTTACTTCACCTAATTATCCTAATTATTATGTCCCAGATTTGAATTGCATATGGATATTTCAGGCTCCTACGAGTCATCACGTAAAACTGATTTTTGATGATATCTCGTTAGAACAAACCCCAAGCTGTTTTGCAGATTACATTTCAATTTATTCGTCAAAGGATCTTGTTACGTGGTCTCCTTTGATAGAACAAATATGCCTCTCAGAAAAAGAAAAAGTTGCGTTCGATTCTGCCACATATATGAAAGTAACGTTTAAATCTGATTCAAGTATATCACGTAAAGGTTTTAAAGCTCACGTAACCGCTGCTTGTGGTGGACTGCTCCAAGAAAAGTCGGGTGTATTGGAACTGACAGAAGCAGATAGTATACACAATCTTAAGTCAATATTCCCTCAATTAAGATGCAACTGGACGATAAAAGTACGTCCAGGACGTAATATTAAGATTATATTTGAAAATTTCAACGTTACAAATAATAATGATTGTACTTCTTATATAATTTTAAGAAATGGTGAAAGTATTGAATCACCATACTTGGGTAATGGAAAATATTGTGGGTTTTCACACGAAAATATGAGCGAAATGGTCTCATCTAGTAACGTTATATCTGTTAGCTATGTCAGTTTAGATTCAATTCCAAATTTTAAGTTACGTTATGAAGAAAAAAATATAGAATGCGGAGTTACATCAACATTAGATTTTGACCACAAGTGGGAAGTTATTACCTCTCCGAACTATCCTTCCGTACCTATACCTTACACTGAATGCGTTTGGATATTTAGGGGCCCGCCAGGTGAAATTATTAAAATCGACTTCTTAGATAGATTTGATTTGGAACCATCTGACCAGTGCTCCTCTGAATCCGTTGAAATAAGAGATGGATCTTCTCGGTTATCACCACTTAAAGGCCTTTTGTGTAAAGAGCGGCCACGGCCCGGTACAATTAAAACTAGCGGGAATACTATGTTTATAAAATATACAACACAAATTTCAGAACCTAGAGATGGATTTAGAGCTAATGTGTCCATAGACGTGTGCGGAGGCACAATCATTTCTGCGTCTGGTGAACTGTCATCACCCGGATATCCTCATATGCTTGTCCTTCATGCTGGGATTGTGTGCCAATGGGAAATAATATCTTTGCCAAGACATGTCATTCAACTTCATTTTAAGGAAGTGGATTTACCTGAAACTAAAATATCATGTCAAACAAAAATTACAGTTGAAGAAAGAATACCCGCTAATAACTCAATAACTGACGCAAAATTAGTTGAATTCTGTAACGATGAGTATAACGATTTCACAGAGACAATTGAAAGCCTTACAGATAGAGTAATTATTAAACTACATTATGGTGAACCAAGTGAATGGACACATGTGTCTGAAAGTAGAGGATTTAGATTGACATTTAACTCTTCGAGACCTTCTTGTGGTGGTACAATAACAGCTTCTGAGGGCTATTTAACTTCTCCAGGTTATCCAGGAGAAACTTCATTACGGTTTTGTCAGTGGAACATTATAGTACCTAATATAAATCGTCGAGTACGATTAGAGTTAATCGATTTTGAAGAGAATCAAAATATAAATGTTTTCAATGATTTATCTTTCAATTCAAGGGTAGTTAGATTTTATAATAATAATAATCTATCTCAAACAAATGTTTTCGAGTCATGTCAAAATAAGTTAACATTTTATGTGTGGCTGGTATCAAAAGGAAAGTCAACACATAAGTTTAAAGCTAAATTTAGTTCCGATGAACCTGCGCTATGTGGTGGAAATTTACAAGGGATCCAAGGTGAACTAATGTCACCAAATTTGCAAACATCATATATGTGTGAGTGGCAATATACCTTAGCACCCAGTCTAGTATATGACATATATAACACAATTTACCTGACTGTCAATGTGTCTTCTTTAGCTAAGAATAGCTGTCGTTTTCTTGATTCCAAACTTTATATAAAATCAGATATAGGTATAGCAGGCGTTTTATTTGGTCGCAATATCTGTGCTAGTAGTGAGGTTAGTTATAGAATACCGGCTTCTACTTTGCAATTAACAGCTATTCAATTTCAAGAAAAACCATTTACCTTCGATCTGACTTGGACATTACAACCTTGTGGAGGTGTTATTCATATAGGGCATGAAGCTACAAACGTTATTAATTTATCAGATACTCATAATAATACCATAAATTGTGCTTGGGTACTTATAGCTCCTGAAGGATTTAGAGTAGAGTTCAAGTTGGAAGGTTCGTTTAATTTAGATTGTCTAGACGAATTTATAGAAATAAAATCAGGATTGGGGGAAACATCTAGTTTTGGTAAATTTTGCAAAAGTAATAATCCAGAACATGCTCTTGTATCGTCATTTATGTATCCATATATAGAGTATCATTCAAAGCCTCAAAACAAAATTAATATTAAGCTTCTAACTAAGGTTGTCAGTTATCAGTGTGGAGGAATTCTTACGAAAAAGGAAAGAATATTTACTTCACCTAATTATCCTAAAGATTACGAAAGTAATCAAGAATGTTCCTGGGAAATTCAAGCAGAAATTGGTTACAGGATATCTCTCAAATTTATCGACCGCTTCGTGGTAGAAGAAAAATTGAATTGCACGAAAGATGTTCTAATAATTTATGATTGGAAGGATAATAAATATGAAGAAATAGCGAGACTATGTGGTCGCAATCTACCACCTGCATACAATTCTACATCTACTCAAATGAAAATTACGTTTCGCACAGACGGTGATATAAACTTAGATGGTTTTAAAGCAGAATGGGTACCTATTTGTGGAGGAACTCTAAAAGCGAAAACTGAGGAGCAGTATTTGTATAGTCCTGGTTACACAAACGTTTACTACCCTTTGCTTGACTGTAATTACGAAATAGTATCTCCGTCATCATCAGAAAAGATTTTGGTAAAATTTTTAGAGTTTGAACTTGAAGGCAGTTATCCTCATTGTGAATATGACAATATAACTTTAACAGAACGTAGTAGTTATAAGTATTTTTCTGGATTATATTGTGGTAAAGAAATACCACCACCATTAGAAGCCTACGAAAAGGTTGAAATTGCTTTTAAGACAGACCGATATACTCAAAGGAAAGGCTTTAAGCTAGCTTATTCATTATACAGCTGTGGAGGTCAAGTAACAGAACCTAGAGTTATCACTTCACATGTGCCAGGAATATCAGAAACTTACCCTGAAGACACAAACTGTACATGGTTCATTGAAGCTCCAATAAATAAGGTAGTTGTAATTAAATTTCCGTATATAGATTTAGAAAGTTCTTATGATTGTTATAGTGATTACATAGCCGTGTACCAGGGATCCGTAATTGAAGCTAGTAAAAGATTGTCTTTGATATGCGGGCATATCAATACTACAACATTTATTAAAAGTAATAGTAACAAAGTTATCTTACAATTTTTTACAGATGCCAATTTAAATTATAAAGGTTTTCAAGCACAAATATTTTTTTCATACTCGGCATCAGTTGGGTGTGGAGGCGAAGTTGATTTAAAATCAATATCCAGATATAATTTACGATCTCCACTCATTGGAAGCAACGTGGTGTACGAAAATTACTTAGACTGCCATTGGAAGATAAAAGCACCCATTGACCATGTCATAAAAATAGAATTTTCATCTTTCCATGTATCTTCCTGCGTTAACGTTAACCAAACTGCTATAGGTTTCAGTAAATGTGATTGCGACTTGCTTGAATTAAAAGATGGTTTTAATCCAAATAGTTTAATCATTGGTACATACTGCGGGCATACTCTTCCGCCGGAAATATTTTCTTCTAGTAATGTAATGAGTATCAGATTTTCGACCGACGGAGAATCTGTGAGCTCTGGATTTACAGCTGTTTTAACAACTCAACCTTCATCGTGTGGTCAATCTGTTTATACGGTCTCTAAAACAGTACAGCGAATTCGATCTCCAGGATACGAATCGGGTTCTATTCCTCGAGGATTGCATTGCAGTTATATTTTCGATTCAGAATCAGAACCTTATTCCACTATACATGTCAGAGTGAATAACTTGGACTTGGAAGCCGGCACTGATGACAATAATAGCTGTGATAGGGATAGACTGATTATCACCAGTAACTCGCAAACACAAAACGCAAGCTTGGGAGAGGAATTTATTTTGAACGAAGCCGATGACTTTTTCACCCACGCCTATTATTACGACTCTAATGTACGTTTCCCGACACATATCGTATTGTGTGGTTCAAAAAAATCACTTGACTTTTATGTTTCTAAAAGTGTAATGATAAATTTAAAAACTACAGCGGAAAACACAGTTAAACATCTCGGTGTAGAAATTGAAGTTGTCTATGTAGGTTTCTGTGGCAGGAACTATACCGAGCTGCAAGGCAGGATACAATCTTCTTACGGATCAAATGCGGACAATGGTTATGAAGATTGCTACACATTAATTACGGTCCCACAAAATTATACTATTTCTGTTTATTTTATATCAATATCGCCTGTCTTTTGGGATGAAAAAATATACTTAGAGATATTTGACGGCAATAATACAAAAGCGCCTCTTTTAACTAAGGTAGCAACCGAATATACAGAATATCTGCAGACATATTCAACTGGAAACTATTTATTGTTCCATAATCGTATGAAAGGATCGGATGTGATTACCTTTGATTTGAATTACATCGCAACAAATAAAGGTCAAGGTTGCGGAGGCAAATTACATAGTGAATTAGGACGAGTCACAAGTCCACTTTACCCTCGTGTATATCGAAAACAATCAACTTGCGAGTTTGAACTGGAAACGCCTTCAAATACACGGTTGTTATTGAAATTTTCTGTGTTTGATTTGGGCACAATTTGTGACAAAAACTATTTAAGCTTAGTTGATAGAAAGGGTAATACGATTTCAACATTTTGTTCTGAAACTCCAGCTGATTACACGAGCGATGATAATTATGTTAAAATAGTATTTACTACTACTAGAAATAATGGTGGAACAGGTTGGGTCGCTGATTTCTACGGTATCTTTTAGTTTTAGGGCTCCCACAATTATTTAATTAAATAATGTTAATATTTGTGTTGATTCTTTTAGGGTCATATTGTGAATTATTTTAAATAAATATAACGGCTCAATAAGGAGCAGACTGAAATCTGTAAAGTTGAGTGGCGACACGCAAAAATACGCGTTGCACTAAATTATTGTTATCTCGTAGCTACTGCTAATACAAGTTTCCTACTGCTACTTTACACTCAAATGAATTAATATTAGTCATGTATAATTTCAACCATTTTTTTGATTAAGAAAAATATATTATGTATCTTTAGAATACTTTATTATTTTAAGTTTTATAAAATAAAATAAGTTGCGCAACAAAGTGTGTTGTATTATTACTTTATAAATCATACTTACTGCCAAAAATCTGTAGACGTACAGTTAAGTTAAAGACGTACCTATCTATCTAAGTTTATTCTAGACAGTAACTAAACCACAGAGTATCTACTCATGTGGCTAAACTATGAGTTTCTTTCTATTTAACCCCCGACCCAAAAAGAGGGGTGTTATAAGTTTGACGTGTGTATCTGTGTATCTGTCTGTGGCATCGTAGCTCCTAAACGAATAAACCGATTTAAATTTAGTTTTTTTTGTTTGAAAGATGGCTTGATTGAGAGTGTTCTTAGCTATAATCGAAGAAAATCGGTTCAGCCGTTTGAAAGTTATCAGCTCTTTTCTAGTTTTCTTATAGAGGTTTTTGTGGCGGGGGTTTTTAATATTTTGAGTTATTTCTTAAAATAGACATCGGCACTTAAAATAGACTTCAACTTATGACACAATGTAATAATAGGCTACAACTAATACTAACACTAACACTAGTTCAGTAATTTGGTAATATGAGATGGAAAGTTTTCAGAAGGTTATGCAAATTGGTGGTTTCATAGATTTCGATGTTCTCTTTCCGAATTTTTATTTTGCCACCTCGTACCTATGCCGCTCGCTCCGCCATCTTGGAAAAATGGCGCCCAAAAACAGTTTTTTCACGATAACTTCTTTCCCACTGATTTTACGATAAAAATGGCTATGTAATAATTAAACTAGAGACAATTTCCTATAATTTGTGTAGTCACTTTTTTTTGTAGACTCAATAGTTTTAGCGTACGAGCGCCACAAAGCCCACTTCTAATAAAACTAAACTATACTTCAACACTCGTTTTGGCTAAATAACTCATTTCCACACCACCATGTGGTAGAGTGAGTGGCGTGAATTTTTTTATGGTATCTCCAAGAGACGGTATACCCAATTTAAATAGATTAGATGTTAAAGGGATAAAGTTTTGATTTGGTGTCCTACACGGAATCCCAGCGTGCTGTTTATGAAACTACTTAGGTACAATGGAAGCACTCAGTCAGACCAGGAAAATAGGTAGGTGTAAAATTGCTATTTTTCCTTTACAAGTGCAGGACATAATTAAAATATTGACAACTATAGCGACCCGCGCTGGCTTTGTATGGGTAGCTTCAATTTTTATAGGGATCTCTAATTTGTTTGAAAATAAATCATCATAACCTACGTCAACAGTCAAACGGGCAGACGGACGGACGGACGGACGGAGAGACAGTGGAGGCTTAGTATTAGGGCCCTGTTGGCACGTTTCGGTTACGGAATCCTAAAAATAATATGCTTAACAAGGCTCTCTCCGTCACTCGCTTCATACAATCGTAGTTCCAATTTCATTTGAATATTAAGCAACCAAAGTCCATGAAATTTTGCAGACATATTCTAGAAACTAATATCTGTGTCTGTGGTGTTTTAGATTTTTCTAAAAAAATGTAGTTTTAAAATTACAGGGGCTCAAAGATTTGTATGTAAATTTTTAAAACCATCTAACTTTGAAACCGAATATTTTAACAGAAATCTGGAAAACCACAGACATAGATATTAGTTTCTAGAATATGTCTGCAAAACTTCATGGACTTTGGTTGCTATTCAAATGAAATTGGAACTAAGTTTGTATGAAGCGAGTGACGGAGAGACCCCTCTTAAATGCATCGTCCGGGATTGATAGATGGATAACTACACCTTTCCGAGTATATACTCTAGGATGGCTGTTTTAGGGTGGATAAACGGAATAAGCCAAACCATATTATTTCCTATTCGTACGAGCGAAGGAGAGGTAAGTCTGTAAGTACCTATGGGAACTTCGAAAGCACAATTTGTTTGAACATCCAATATTCAAGACGTACAAAAGACAAATATTTAGGCGAGGCAATTGTTATTCGTCGGCAATATTGTCGAGTTTATAAGTTAAATCGAGCGGTGTAGCGGGGCTTGTCAATGAGATGCCTCGTGTTACTTTGTCACGTACTTTATAAATTCGATACAGTCGAAGCGAAACTCTATTTGGTAAATGTTTCTTCGGCTGCTGCTTACATATTTATGAATATCTACTGTAAATAATGTAATACTGCGATCTGTGAATATCTTGTACCTCTTGCGATAGGGCCCCACCTGCTAACTTGCTCGACGCGTGTAAATTCAAGTGGTATCAACTCGACGTTGAGTAGGTAGGTACCTATTTTCTTTATGTAAAGCTGGCTTGTCGAGCATTCTGCGTGGGGTTGCGTTGGGGGTTGTTGATGAAAGTAAGGGTAATAGCATTCAATAAAAAAAACTGAATTACTTAATTATTATCTACTAGAGGATATCCGCGACTTCGCCCACGTGAAATTAAGTTTTTTATAAATCCCGTGGGAACTCATTGATTTACCGGGACAAAAAGTAGCCTACTTCCATTTACGTAATACAAGCTCTGTATAAAATTTTAACAAAATCGGTCAAACGCAAGGAGCGTGTAAAGCGAGCAGACAGACAGACGGACATGCTGTCGCATTTATAATATTAAGTAAATATGGATTTTTTTCAAACGACGAGGCCTTATCAAGATACCTGAAATAATATACCTAAATATATAAATAATATTGCAATAAAGTAACTAAAACTTTACTGGTAAGGTTTACTTATTTTAATGAACATGCTGCAGTCACTGTAAGAAATTTAGTTGGTCTAAACTCTAGAGGTATAAAATCTGTGTGAAAAATGGCGGAAAATTTTGTTTTTTAATTAGTAGTTACTGACGTTATCAACTTATAAATAGTTACTGAAATAGGGGGCTGTAACGAACGTAGGGTTCTTTTGTTACCATTCTGTTAGGGAACCCTAAAAACTGTGATAAGAATTATGTAGGTCGGTAGACACTATGTAGATTTACGAATACAGCATAGATTTTTGCAATCTGTAGCGATTCAAGCTATATCCGGCGACAACACTTATAAAGTTGCATAATGGTAGCTCATTTGCATACAACCAGCTTTTATATACGAAATTGCTGTCGCTATAATTTAATATGAAGCTGGTTAATTCATTTTCGCGTCTGTTAAAAATTTTATTTGTGCGGATTGCGGGCAATAATATGGCTTTATCAATATTTTTATAACAATTTTTGGGGTTCCGTATCCAAAGGGAGCCTACGGGACTTTATTACTAAGCCTCCGGTGTCCGTCCGTCTGTCTGTATGTCAGCGGGCTGTACCTCATGAACCGTAATAGGTAGAGAGTCGAAATTATCATAGAGGGTATTTCTATCACCGCTCTTCATCAATTTAAAACAAATCAAAAAGTAGGTACATAGTGTTATATTATATCGGACGATGGTACAGAACCTTTCATGTGGAAGTTTGCCTCGCACTTGACCGGTGATTTATTACAACTTCTAATCTGCTTTTTTAACCCCCGACCCAAAAAGAGGGGTGTTATAAGTTTGACGTGTGTATCTGTGTATCTGTGTGTCTGTGTATCTGTGTATCTGTGTATCTGTGTATCTGTGTATCTGTCTGTGGCATCGTAGCGCCTAAACGAATGAACCGATTTTAATTTAGTTTTTTTGTTTAAAAGGTGGCTTGATCGAGAGTGTTCTTAGCTATAATCCAAAAAAATTGGTTCAGCCGTTTAAAAGTTATCAGCTATTTTCTAGTTTTCTTGTAGAAAAGAAGGTTAGATAACCCTTAGGTTCATAATATTTAAGTGTCAATTGACAAATGTCAAGCTGTCAAGATGGACGTTGCCTAGATATACATAATTATTTATTTGAAATTGATTTGTCGGGGGTGTTGAAAATTTTTAATTTACACTTGTGTTAATCAGAATGATAGTACCACAGTTCACTGGCAGGCGTCAAATACTTGTAGTACATTTGACGCAGGTAGTCCTATAATTGTCTCTTCCTCTATGAACTTTCGGTTTGATCCTGTGACGTGAAATCGGTGAAATCAAAGAAATGTAGGCGATTCATAGGCTACCTAGCGTCAATGTAAAAACATATTTCTATGGCTACCAGTGATGTCGAAACCTCTTCGTTTTGTTACAAGTTCCCTAAAAGCTGAAACACACCGGCTGCGTAAGCGTAGACGTAGCGCATACCATTGCGTTGTTGAACCGATTCACACCAAGCACGTACACGTGACCACGCGCGTGGTGACGCGCGTGAATCCATAGACATGACAGCACGCATTACGTCTACGCGAACGATCTCATACAGTTCCATACACAACGTCATGGTACGCGCTACGTCTACGCTTACGTGCTGCATACGCGTTTGGTGTGTCCCAGCTTGTAATGTATGGAACTGTCGTGAACTGTGACGTGTCATAGTTGCGACAACGCATATTCTTGCAATCACGCTGAGAAAACAACGTTGACGGAAGTTGATAACTGGATGGATCTCAGTTCTCACTACCTGTCAATCTGCCTGATGGTTTGCGTAGAATATAACCAAGAAATGTGTTAGGGAAATGTAATAAAATATGGGTGACAAATATTAAGTCGTGTCTCCCATTGTATCGGATGTAATAAACAGCGCCGAGGAACGCAATAAAGCTGACGAGATCAACGTTTAGGCAGACCTTGAGCCAAATTATTAAATTCATAATAATGTAGCGTCGGATTAGCCGTAGATGTACCTAAAAATTTTAATTTCTTGGACAGAAATTGCGAGTTGTTAGAACTTAAAACAGGACTTGATTGAAGAATGTATACTTACTTAGTAATTGTAGTCTGGTAGTAAAAAGCTGTGATAGCCTTGGTTAAGACGTCCGCCTCCTAATCGGAGGTCCGCGTGGAATTGGGTTCTTAGAAACTTCATGTAGTAGGCTGCTTCTTGAATAATCCTCTATCTATATAATATTATGAAACTCCCTTTAAGTAAAGTTTTCCCTTGCCGTAACATTATATTGGCATGTAATGCAGAAAAACTATTTCAAGCATGCTATATTTGAGTGCCGTGTTTTTGAACAAGAGAGAAACTTAGTAGATGGAAAAGAAGATAAGCTAAATCCAAAAAACCTTATACCCAGAATGTTGAAGAACGAAGAAGAATGGGAAAGGCATGCTAAGCTAATCAAACATATAATAAAAACGAGAGAAGATGATGAATGGGAGAGGCAAAACCCCATGCCCTAGAAAACAGCTGCCTTCCTGATGCAATGCTTCGTGCAATTCCGGGAAGCCGTGAGCGGAGATATCGAAGAGTGGAGGAGGTTTTTAGTCCGTAGGTCACTGCGCAACATCTGCAGTGGAGTCGGGCATGCCAGACGGTATCCATGAGGATTTTCCTCCTCCCAATAAAAAAAAAAAAAAAAAGCAGAAAAACTACCTTAAACATTTTCAGCTTTCATCGAGCGTTTCCTTGAAATTTTCCACGATCTCCTTTGCTTCAACCTAAATAATTATTATCTGTAGGTACCTACCTATTACATTTTCATAAGCTCGGGCGCTGGAAATAGAGACATGAAGGAATCAAGATAAAGGTCAAATAGGGATACTGAAAACGTGTAAAAAGCAAAAAGAGATTCTGTGTCTGTTTTTGTAATCGTCAGTTTTTACGAGAATTTTAAGCAACACCCAGCAGCTTCGCGTTTAAATCACAACCGTGGCCCTATTTGCATAAAACCAGATTTCCGGTACGAAATACGGCCACTGTAATTTAATATTAAGCCTGGTTATTCGTATCAAAACCCCGGCACCACCATTTAAAATTGTTAAGCGGGGTGCGGACATCGATACAAATTAATCTTTGATCATGCGGTGCGCTCCGAATACTTTCCGTTGTAAATATCGAGAGTAACATCCCGAATGTTAATTGAAAGTGAATGAAAATTGTTTTTTTACAGGCTTACGCTTGGCTACAACCACGCATGGCAAGACTTGACACACCCGAATATGCATATAGATGCAGCGTAGGTACTCACCACTGGATTCCTCCTACATCAATAGTACCTACCTACCCACTTACCTACTCTTTACAGGCTGAATGGACACCTACGCTAATCTGACTAAACTGCACTGATGCGTTTTAACTCGCGTTTCAACTGAATACCTAGTAATAAGGCTAATAAGCTAAGAAAGAGATTTCAATTTACTGTAAAAACAAAGCCGTAAATACTTGATTGTAGTTTTGCCGTCATCGAGCAGGTAATCAACATCCCACACAATCAGGTTTTGTGTTTTGTAAGTTTGGTGAAACCCCAGATTAACCTCCACATTTCACCTTACCTCACTTCTTCGACACCGTCATCATAATAATCTACTAACAGACGTCCACTGCTGGACATAGGTCTCTTGTAGGGACTTCCACACGCCACGGTCTCGCAACGCCTGAATCCAGCGGCTCCCTGCGCTGCTGCGTTTGATGTCGTTTTTCTTAGTGATTAATTAAGGTTTTATATAGGTAAGTAGATTTACTCATGGGGGCGACATAGTCACGAAGTGATTAAGCCCCATCACAAAATAAAGAATTAAAAAAAAAAAAAAAAGATGTCGTCTGTCCCAGAGACATTGTCCACCTAGTGGGATCTTCCAATGCTGCGTTTTCCGGTGCGAGCTAGCCATTTTAGCACCTTGACACCCCAATGTCCTTCATTAGTCACCTATAAATTATTATTTCTCAAGGCTAAATATTAAAGTATGATTTTTTATTTATTGAATAATAATTTTTTATTTCAGTAATAAAATTTTCAGAGTTTTCAGAAATTAAATAGGTACCTAAATTAATATTCCGTTCGACGACATCATTTAAAATTCTCTCTGCGATAAATTCATCAAAGGAACTTGGTTTACTAATCTGACCTTAATTTTCTTATCATAATTAGGTATATTTCAATTAAACTCTTATTAAATTAAAGTAGTTTTAATGAACTAGCTGACCTACATGGCTTGTCTTGGAGTTTCTGAAAATCCATAGTGGATAGACTCCCATTAGAAAACCCACCAGAACCCAGAAAACATACCCAGGTGTTACTTAAGGGAAGATGATTCGACTTTGACGGTAGGGTGGCACCTAGCCACGGCCGAAGCCTCCCGCCAGACCAGCCCAGAGAAAATTTAGAAATTATAAGATTATTATGTATCCACGTTTTTTGTAAGAGTTTATAGCAAATTTCAACGAGGTCGCGGGAATAAGTCCGTTAAAAACGGATTAATTATTATATTTTATTACGATTTATTTAAATTTCAAAAAAATATTCTCAAAGCAAAAGCTTCTTTGTTTAGAAAATCAAAAGCATATTTTGGGCAAAACAACATAATTAAGTTTCGTATTGCGGCTGTATTTCATTAGCGAATGCCGGCGAAGTAAACTCAGCATCAATGCGAGGAATTACGCCATTCCACGCCTTGGCTGAATGGCATTCCTTATGTGATTTGAGATTATGCCTCTATGGAGACGTATTATGAGCAAAGCAATTAGTCGTAGCTGGTAACTGTTGTCTTTTATGAATTAAATTACAAGTCGCGGCGGGGTATGTTTCTGAATATCATCTAATATTTTACTTAGGCACTACAGTCTGCAAGCTATCTTTGTACCAATTTTCGTCAAAATCAATTTTAAAAACGGATGAGCTGTGAAAAGCTAGCAGACAGACAAACACGCTTTGGCATTTTTATAATTCTAGCTGATGCCCGCGTGGTATTTTAAAAAATCCCGTGGGAATCCTTTGATTTTCTGGGATAAATACTAGCCTATGTCAATGTCCAGGACTTCAAATAATATATCCAATATCCATGTATCCATCCATGTTGCTTCGCTGCAGCGTGATTGAAGGACAAATCAAAAACCAATCAACCAAAAAACAAACACACTTTCGCATTTATAATATGGAAGTATGGATTTATGACATGAAGCGATTCTGAGTGGCAGGTTTCACACACATTACTCGCTACACATCGTCATACGTCGTACTCAAACAATAGTTGTACTAACTTGATGCGGAAATAGCAAGAACCAAAAAGTCCGCAACTAAGCCTGAACTCAAATAGGTCGGATGTTTGCCGCCCGCATGGTCGGCATCGGAAGTATTCTATTAAGGGGATCGCTATTTGACAAATCGTAAAAATGCTGTACTTTGAAGTAAATTGTTTATTTTTCTAAAGCATTAACAGCTATTATCATAAGCATTAACCGCCGGACAGTATAGAATTATTTATTTATTGCTACAATACTACAAAACTAACTCGAATATGAGTTTCAATACAGTTAGTTTTTGGATTCCTCACGTATGGTGCTGACACGTGGACACTGACGACGCCTCATCCACAAATTCAATTTATGGAGCCAACTCGCCCCCATCTCAGCCCCTCTCACAGCGTGCCTTGCGCATCGCAGCCCGCGCGGCTCTTAGGTTGCAATCTATAGAGCGCACTTTGACTTTGCTTAGACTTAAGACACTGTTAAAACGAGACAGCGCTATACTGCTGACATAAAACCGTCTCGTTTTAACTGAAGCTTAAGTCTGAGCGATGTCAAGGTACGCTCTTTAACAGGGCTCTCTCCATCACTCGTTTCATACAATCGTAGTTCCAATTTCATTTGAATACTAAGCAACCAAAGTCCATGAAATTTTGCAGACATATTCTAGAAACTAATATCTGTGTCTGTGGTGTTTTAGATTTTTCTAAAATATGTAGTTTTAAAATTACAGGGGCTCAAACATTTGTATGAAATTTTTTAAGACCTCGTAACTTTGAAACCGAATATTTTAACAGAAATCTGGAAAACCACAGACATAGATATTAGTTTCTAGAATATATCTGCAAAATTTCATGGACTTCGGTTGCTTAATATTCAAATGAAATTGGAACTACTATTGTATGAAACGAGTGACGGAGAGAGCTCTCTTAAATCTCAGCCTTAGTCTCGTACAGCCCTAACAGGTGAAGTGAAGTCACGGCGCAGCATCTTTCTCACACTTCGGGATTTTATTATAATGTAAGTATGGATATTGGATACGAGTATGAATAAGATACTGATTAGTAACATGCCCGATAAAATTGGTTAATACCTGTACCTACGGTATTCAAATTAAATCATCTATTTCCCTAAGCATGTTGTACAGTAGTTAGTTAGATCTTTTGTCCTTACTAGATTACATTATATGAGAGATAGAGCTATAAACTCCACGTTCCTACCTATATGGCATAACTTTAACCACAAATAGCAGTTATTTCGATTTGGCGTCCGCGCGTACATAAATAACAATAACAATTAACCGCGGTGAATTCAATGCGCCCGCAGCTCTGCGCCTCATTTGTCCAAACATTGGCCTGATTATCAAAACCTTTAATGTGTTTTATAGGTCACCAGGGCCAAGGCACAGTACGTAGAGTCGCAGCGACGCGACACGACCCGCCAAATTCAACGAGACAACAGCTGCCGATTCCGGAAAACTTGCATCAATCATTATTACAATCGCAATTCTTATTACTGTCGTTGTAACAATGCATTGTAGCGAGTATCAATCAGAGTAAATTGCCATCGTCACACTATAACTGTCATTTTACAGTAAACATGGGGTATTCGTGGAGCCACTATAAACACCATAACTAAAACGCGTGCATCTGTTTGCTTTATCTAACTCTACTACTCGTATCTCTGTAGGGTTCACCGGCCAGATTTAGAGCGAAAAGGTGCCAGCTCAAGCATCGTCGCCCTTTATTTTAAGGAGAATTTACTTCACATTTTGAATATACCTATTGCGCTAGTTAAAATTGAAAATTCTCTAATAATAATTGACAATTTGTGTCCTTTCGATTCTACACCAATGTGTCTTAAACCTATGTGGGCGACAGTGATGTGTCGGCAACAGGCCCGCAACATAAAAATACCCATGTAGGTATCTAATGCAAAAAAAACCTGATCAAAATGCACTTCATCAGTTTTTGATGGAAAATAATGACCATACATTAAACAACTTTTACCCCAAACGCATACAATACTGTCTATAGGTAGGTACCATGGAACTAAGAATCAGCTTAGTGGTCTATACCCCACTGTCTTCGTTCCGTCGTGAAAATGCCTCCAAACATTGCAATTTCGCGAGGTTCCGGAAGCTTCTCAGGTGGCTCATACGTATAAACTTAAGAGCGCATTATTTGAGACCCATAATCCTAAAGCGTGATCCCAAAGCTTGCCATTGCTTCGGAGCCTCGCAGGTAATCCGAGAAAAAGTCTCAGAGTCAACCGCGAAATTCGCTATGAAAACTTTACACCAGATATCTTCATAAAATTGAAATAGACTAATGCAATTTTCCGTAACAATCAGCTTCTCTAGGCTGCTATTTCCACTCCGCATGATGCGCCCGAAATAAGAGAGCAGCCGTCGGTAACAGATGGATGAAAGTCAAATCGTTGTAACGTCAAGTTGCGACAGAACAGACACACTTTGTCCGTTTGGCCGTCCACGCTATTCGTAAAATTCGTCTCGCACTACATTTCGAATGTGTCTATTCTTTGCCTTTCTCTAGTTCTGATGGTCCATGTTTTGACTCCATCGGGAAAATTCTTTTGAGGGCAGGAGAGGGAGAGGCCGCTCATCAACAAACCAACGTGACCAAATAATGAAGGAATCCAATTTCGTGCCAGTTCTACACTATCGCGAAAGTGGCCACCGACAGAAGAAAATAGAAACAGTTGTTCCGTTCGAGGCTGGGATCTTGCCAGGACCACGATCTCAGGAATGAAAGAATGATCGGAGAGAGAAGGTTTCAATTTTCATTAAGTTTTTCAATATTCGATACTGAGGATCATATTTTAACAGATTGTTTGAGTTGTTTAACAATATAAAATATTTTACTTATCTCAAGAGATAATTTTGCCAAATTACCAGCCATTGAGTGATCATCAAAATCTATAGGGAACTTACTGATGAAATAAAGTCTTGGGCACGAAAGTAGATAATAAACTATTGACTTCTGCTATCCGAACAAGAAGTTCCAGTTTTCATGACGTATCCGAAGTGTGAGTAATCGTACAACCATCTCTCAGACTATGAAGTAGAACGAGTTCAGCTATACAATACGCTGTACTACGTCGCCGAACGACATTAGTGTATGAAATTATGAAAACGACCAACTGGTTTTTATTGCACAGCTGTATTTAGCTTTCGGAACAATTCCATTTGGTAGCTGCAGATTATGTCGCATGTTATACTTAACTGTGATGTTGTGAGCTTTTATTGCAGAGTGTATCTACACAATAGCTAGGTACTTATTACTCTAAGGCTCCCACACACAGACTAAGCGATCATAAACATAGAGCCACAGTACACAAAATCTCACACAATAACAAGTGATTTAAAAAGTTTTCAAAAAACCCCTACTGTGATTTGCACTGCATTATTTCAGCCCACACATTAAAAGTCCCAACGCACTTGAGTTGCGATGATTTTGTATGGAGCAAGGCGTTGCCGCGTCGCATCGCATCGCACAGCGCAGTACAATTAATACTTTGAACCTTTGGAAGCATCTAAACTCCTTAAGGTAGACTTCTGTGGGTCACATGTCGAACCTACACTATGTAAATGTATCGCAACCGCCGCACGCATCTAACGAACAAGGCTTCAAAGAGCTACCACATACACTTTCATAGTGTTTAGGATTGTCAGATCAGCTGCGGCGAGTCCGTCACGCGTGTTAATCGCTTCGACAGTTACCCACGGAAGGCTGCCTTTAGTGTTACAAGCTAACACAAGGGTAAGACAGTCGGCTTCTCTGAATTAGCTTCATTAACATGCGATCCATTTACTTCTACGTTTTCCTTGGTCTGTGTTCAAAGGTATTATAGTTTGTTCTTTAGAACATCGCCTTATATCGTCATGTCCACGTTGACCGGTGGAGAATGGGGAAAGCTTTTAAAGAAAAGGTATGATTATTTCTTTCACTGTATGACTGTTTTGTGGATTCAAAGGAGATTAAAGGAAGTCTAATTTCTTTCGCGTTTGGCGCCTTGGAATTGAAATTAAACTTAACTACTCGTAGCTGAATCGCCCTGTCTTCGATTGGGAGGAATTACTAAAATACCTTTCATATACCTCTCCTCTTTCCTACTAGATTCTTCAAGACGTAGATTCTTTCAAGTAGACCCCATGGTCTACTTTCTTATTGCCCCTGCGTTAGTTTCCTAGTTTAATCAGTTGATAAAAAGAGAGTTATCAGGTCCTGCTAAGCAATCTTTGATTCAAGTACAAACTTTCAAAGATTGCTTCTTGCTATAACATCTCTTCCAAGCAAGCTTATATCTTAGAAATCTTAGAATACGTTTTATCACTCCATCGTTACCCATGAGTAGGTACTTTAAACTTGGACATTAAATATGAACTTTACGTTATACGTAAAATGTTCTGATACTATATTTTAGCGGATGAAATATAGATATTTCGCCAGTACATTTAACGGTGTGCTACAAGCTATGAAATATTCATAAATGAACGTAGCTTTGTAAGAAGGTAACATCGCGTAGGCGTATCGTAGAGAGAGCTACGAGTCTTAGGCCCTTCGTAGACGACCCAACACGTATAACCGATACTCGATGACAGCGGGTGTTTTGACAACTTTCGCAATCAATACATCTTAATTTGTAAACTGGATTTTTCCCTTAGCTTATTTAAAAATAATGTAAACAAATCGTAGGTAACTTTTTGAAAAAAACACGCTTATAACGTTCTGAATCTTAAGGACAAATTGATACATTATGATAAACCTAACTACTAGGAATGCACTGCAATTTTTTGCCTCAGAAATATTTGACGTAAGCTAGAGAAACTGGTCGTCAGACACGTCAGGAGAAAATCGTTGAGTGTCGAATATTTCGTATTGCCTTGTGTAGAAGAGGCTTTAAGAAGCAGTCCCTTTTTAAGATTATTAATTTCATCAACGACCACTCCTGACTTTACGGCGCTCTCAATGCATATCGCTTAATTAATTAATTCTGAAAGGCAACTAATGAAAATGCAATAACCGTATTAATGGGGGGATCGTTTATCGCGGCGGATCTCAATAAATTGCTCAGCAATTTGGTACAATCGAGCACGGCGGGATCCATTAATTCAAATTGTATGTGAAATATTCGAGTCAATCGGGAAATTGTCTTACTATGTCAATATTTCCGTTGAGCGAGGGAATGACGGTGGTCGGTTGAGTTCTAGACCGAATTGAATCTGCTCAAATTCAATATTTAAATTAATCATGGGGACAGAAAACGCCGAAAATTATTTCGTCGAGTTTTTCACAAGTGAGCAATAAGTACAGCTACCTTAAGTAAATCTAATAAAGACATTTTTGTTTGTTATTCGTTTGTATACTAGGCATAGGTAGGTATATTACTAAAACTATTTTTTTTAAATGCGAATTTTGATAAAGACTTCTTCTTGTTAGGTATAACGATCGACCTTACAGTCAACCTGCTGAGCTTTTAAGAGTTTAATAAGACAATATAATTATGTATCTAGTTAACAGGGCTCTCTCCGTCACTCGTTTCTACTCGTTTCATACAATCGTAGTTCCAATTTCATTTGAATGTTAAGCAACCAAAGTCCATGAAATTTTGCAGACATATTCTAGAAACTAATATCTGTGTCTGTGGTGTTTTAGATTTTTCTAAAAATATGTAGTTTTAAAATTACAGGGGCTCAAAGATTTGTATGAAAATTTTAAGACCGCGTAACTTTGAAACCGAATATTTTAACAGAAATCTGGAAAACCACAGACATAGATATTAGTTTCTAGAATATATGTGCAAAATTTCATGGACTTTGGTTGCTTCGTATTCAAATGAAATTGGAACTACGATTGTATGAAACGAGTGGAAACGAGTGACGGAGAGAGCCCTCTTAAGGAACTTTAATAAGATTAACCAAAATATTTTACCGTAAATGAAGTCGGTTAATAAAACAAAGTGCAACGCATACTAGCAGGTTAGAGTAGAGCTGGGCGCAACGTCTTTTTTGATAACAACTTTTAAGGTTTATTTACTTTGAAATAAAGGTACCTAGGTTGCTTTGTTCCATGTTTTGCTTTCATAATAACCATTTTTATTTTTTTCAATGTACCATTAAATAATTTAAAGACCTTATCATAAAAATTAAAATCGGTTCATTAGTTTAGGAGCTACGATGCCACAGACAGATACACAGATACACACGTCAAACTTATAACACCCCTCTTTTTGGGGTGGGGGGTTAACACCCCTCTTTTTGGTTCGAGGGTTAAAAAGAAAAGTCCTGATCACTGATTGACTCATCATTGCCCAGTCCAGACTTTGTGAAATTTTGCACAGCGTGAGCGTTTCCCTTTATAATGTAGACAAGGCACAAGGTCGGATCTTTTCAAAGTTTTTCACGGCATAGGGAATATAGAGGATTTATATTTTCGTTGAACTATACATATCCAGATATATGGTGGACAGACGACTTCAAACGAGTCGCAGGAGCCGATGGATTCAGGCGGCGGAAACCGTAGCGTGTGCAAGTCTCTACAAGAGATTCATGTCCAGCTGTGGACATCCATTGGTCGATGATTATAATGACCATAATTTCGCTGAGTGAAGCGACAGGTGGTCACTAATATGTTTTTTGTTGTTTAAAGCTGTATTTAAGTTGTTATCATAAATACTCCCGTATAGTCCATGGGTACCCGTTGACCCTTAGTTTAAACAGGTACTTATCTATCCTGTTGGCAACAATTTTCGAGGGCCTTTGGATGGGTGATGGCAATATCTCATGGAAACTAGACCCCAATAATTCTCACCTTGTACGAACAACTTCGGGCAATTAAATTGTGGTATCCAAATGGGGCTTTACAGTTTGTAGATTTTAGGATCGTCATAGATATAAACGACCTTTACCCATACTTTTCCCATGAAAAACTTTTCATTAAAGGTAGCTTTTGCCCCCAATTTCCTCTTATTTAAATTGTAAGATATTTAAGTAATGGTTCCTACTTACCATTTTTTCCGATTAAAAGTAGCTTATGTTCTGTCTTTCTAATTACGTCGATCTATTATGTAAGTACTTTCGTACTTTTTGCGTAGTAATGTGGATTGCTTTTCGTAGATATAATGAGCGAGTTCATTAAGAGGGCTCTCTCCGTCACTCGTTTCATACAATTTCATAAAATCGTAGTTCCAATTTCATTTGAATATTAAGCAACCAAAGTGCATGAAGTTTTGTAGACGTATTCTAGAAACTAATATCTATGTCTGTGGTTTTCCAGATTTCTGTTAAAATATTCGGTTTCAAAGTTACGCGGTCTTAAAAATTTTCATACAAATCTTTGAGCCCCTGTAATTTTAAAACTACATATTTTTAGAAAAATCTAAAACACCACAGACACAGATATTAGTTTTTAGAATATGTCTGCAAAATTTCATGGACTTTGGTTGCTTAATATTCAAATAAAATTGGAACTACGATTGTATGAAACGAGTGACGGAGAGAGCCCTGTTAAGTAACTTAGGTACCTACCTAACAGAAGTCACAGCATTATAATCACTGTGCCATAAAATATTGAATTCCGTCAATTGAAATCGTAACTTCTTGAAACATATTTCTATTATAGGTACGAGTAGGTACGTCGGTTCGAAAGCGGAGTGAACTTCAAATCATCAAGTATCACGTTTAAGAGTAGATTCAAATCCAATTTAGAAAGTTTTCATCCTTCAGATATGAATGAAAATAAAAAAAAAATGTTTATAGTAATATAAACAACTACAGTACATTAATGTATTCATTGGTTATCATTTTACTGCGGGTACCTATTTAATCTTAAAAAAAATATGTTTATAGGTTTATTCGCTCGGTTTATTTAACCATACCTAAATAAAATTAAATTGGTCTTGTAATTTTGTTGATGGGAACATTGCGTGTAGCTTTTCAATCTCGACGTGACGAGCAATCAGTAGTGTTGCTCTTTGGAGAGAAATAAGCGATGAATAATAACTTAGGAATAAAGGCTTGTCGAATTATTGAGACGGCAACACCCGTTTATTTTATGATCTTTGATCTCCCTCGGAATGGCTCCAGAAGCGCGCAGTAAACTTTTTATGTTAATATTATATTATCATAGCCGGTTTATTGGCGTATTATCCGTATGATGTTTGTGGATAAATAACAATCATCCTTTATATTAATATTTGATTAGTGAAATACCTATTATTGAAAATATTTTTTGAAGGCAGTATTTTAAGGCTCCCATCCAGACGTACGACTATAATCTAATATTATAATCACACCACAGCGGTTAAAAGTCACCAAGCATAGATTTGTTTGTTTTTAAATAATATACTAGCATTGGCTGCAATCAGACCTTCGAGCAAGTGATGGTGCAGCCTAAGTTAATGTTGTAATATTATATTTTTTTTTTTTATATTAAGAATAAGTTAGAATGTACTTGCCTAGAAGATGCCTATTCATTCTTAACTTGAATTTGAGTGGAGAACTGAAACCGGTAGGGAATTCAGTATTCTTGCCGTTCAAGTTAGTAGGTATTAGGTAACTAGAAAGTAAATCGCTTCGTAGGTGTCCGTAAAATTCCGACAACGTTGGGGTGTAGGCCTTGACAAGGCATTACAAACAGTATAGTAGAAAAGTGAAAGAGGAACCAGGTCATAAAGTTCATGGGTACACTCTCCGAAATATATCCTGTAGAATACCGACAAACAAGTAACTTTGTGCCGATGTGTTGAAGTTTAGAACTGACCGGAGGCGCTTCGTTACCAATTGTATGAAGTCAAGAATTTTTTGAATTAAGGTTGCTTAACCAGCACAACTAGTTACGTTATTCCATCACTTACCTACATTATATTTGTACATACATACCTGTAAAACGATGAACTGGCATTTCGATGTAGGTACATCTCTTGCACGTTATAAAGAAAGAATTTTCAGGAATTTCAACCAAGTGAACCCGGGGCGGGTCAGACCGTTATACATACACGAGTATATATGACACCTTCGAGTATTATATTAGGTATGTAGCAGAGACGTATCTCAGGCCACATAGTTTGGCACGTGAACTGGCAGTGGTGTAATTCGCTCATAAATTAAGAGGAGCCTACTCGTTCCGACGCTATCTTTATGAGGGTGCCGTCCACTTGGCGCGAAAATAAGTAATCACGTACCACTATAAACATGTTGCCCAAATTAAATTGCGATTGTAGAAAATGTGCGAGTTTCTACAGATATTCCGGTTATCTTTTTAAAGATAGCTTATATTGGCTTAGAGCTGCCTTAAAAAGTTAAAATATGGCTCAAATACCGACAGAGAATCTTGGATTCAGTTCCACGCTATTTTGCTCATTTCGGTTTGTAAAATCCGCGGACGAATAATGTGATTATTATCATATCACATTTTTTGAAACTAGTCATCATGAAACACTGAACATTGTGAGACTGGACGAAATAGAACACAGGGTATTTTAACACACTACACATTCTACGAGAATAGATATCGTCCGCCGGAACATTTCAATTCCATACTTTTAAATTTTAATACTTAATTTAATTACTAGATACAATAATTATTCTATAATATTTGATGAGAGCATACTCGATATAGAGATTTTTTCACATTAATTTTATTACTATGATGGATTTTTCTGAAAAATTAGACTTAAGTAATTATTTTATGAAGCAAGCACAGAAGTCAGCATGTACCTAGTGGATAAAGGTAATTTCTTAGCTTTTACAACATAATCTTCTGTAAACGCAATTTTGCTCATACGTAGGGGTATTAAAGTATGAACACTCTAAACATTAGACCGTAAAATGTGATGTCGTTATAAACTTGTTTACGACTTTAAGAAGCGACCGTGGTATGAACCTCTTTACTGCGGTTAACGGTCGTCATCACTACTACTATGAAATAAGTATAAAACAACATTTAATTTATAAACTTAGGTCATACCCATACAAACCCAACACTCACGGCATTTTTTCATCAATGACGGAGGGGAATCTTACCATTTGCCACACAAATCAGGTATGTGAGATTTCAACCTACTAAAACTCCTTACTCTGAAGTATTTGGGATCCCAAGGTCGATCTACATCGGAAAGCGTAGCGTTGGCGGACCACACACTAGGCGGATAGGACATCAAACAAATCGCAGTGAGCCGCTGAATTCAGGCGGCGCCGTAATAGGTTGCCAGTCTATAACGCGTGGAAGTTCCTACACAAGACCTATGTCTAGCAGTGTGCGTCTATTGGTTGATGACTACGACACTATGATAACAAAAATTCCTTCGGTGGGCACCAGAGCTCCATTCCAGCCGCTTGCAATCTCGAAATCCTATCACCCAGGACTACTGGATGAATATATGGAATGTAGGAAACCCTACGTTTCATTACTAGATGATATTCGTCCGGAGGATTGAGAATTTAAAAAACTTAAAAGGAAAGTTATTTTCCGGATAAGAAGTTGCCCATGTTTGGCTTCGGGATGTTGAATTTCGTTAAAATTTGTTAAGCGGATGGGCAAAGGTAAATAGACAGACAGGCACGCTTTCGCGTTTATAATGATTGTTATTCAGTTACTGCGCTGCGTTTGTATGCAATAAGGAACGCCTACTTTTAGTAGTTTAGTTACAAAAAAGGCGCACCTGAGAGTCGAAACTGAAATAATAAAGTTCCAAAAGGGCAATTTAAAAAAGTCAGAATGTAAACAGGCAAAAGTTATTTCGAGGAAAAGGCACCGACCACACTTAAGTTTCTTTTATTAACAAACTTTAATAACACGTTGAAGTGGAGGAAAAGCAAAAAAAAGTATTTATTTTGAGAGAGCTTTTTAAAAACTTTTTGAGGCACAATAAGGAAGAGTTTACGCCTACTCTCCGGCCACTTGTGAAAAACCTAATTTAAATAATTTAGCAAAAATAGGTTTATTTTGATAATCCGCAAAACCAAATCTTTGAGTTTTAACTCCAACAATCCGCAACCACTATGCACCACTCATTCTAACCACTACACGTGTTAGAAAAGCAGTCAAGCAATATTATTATTGACTTCTACAAGAAAGTTCGCTGGACTTTCGATTGCTGATCTGTTTTTGAAGCAACTTGGTTTTCGCCATTTTGGCGTTGATAGCAGCAGTGAGCGTCACGTGAACGTACTCAGAACTAAATGTTAGTGATGAGGTCTGTCGGGACTTCGTCTGTGTTGGTGTAAAAAAAACTACCATACCTCTTCCAGGCTAGCCTGCTTCCATCTTAGACTGCATCATCATTTACCACCAGGTGAGATTGCAGTCAAGGGCTAACTTGTATCAAACTATTAAAAAAAATACTATAAAGAAAAGACCCTTCAAAAGGCATTTTATTCCAACACCGGAATGTCCTAAGGAGAAGTTGACTCTACAAAGCTTTTTAATTGACTTCCAAATCTGCGCACACTGCGTATGCCATCTATACTAATAAATAAAATTGGAGTGTCTGTGTGTAATTTCGAAATAACTACCGCATATTAAGGTCATATGGTTATTTGAACGATACTATAACTGAATCACACGTTTTTAAAATTTTTGTCTGTCTGTCTGTCTGTTTGAAAAGGCTAATCTTGGGAACGGCTGAACCGATTTTGACGGGATTTTCACAGACAAGTAGAGAATTGACCAGGGAGTAACATAGGCTACTTTTTTAACCGACTTTCAAAAAGGGAGTTGTGTTTTTCTACCTATGTACACCGAAATCTCCGAGATTTCTGAACCGATTTGCGTCATTTCTTTTTTGATCGATAGAGGAACTTTGCGACATTGTTTCATAAAAAATTTGGAGTCCAACTCCTCAATCCTGATGCTGCAGGGGATCTGACCAATCCACGCGGGCAAAGCTGCGGGCATCAGCTAGTATTAGAATAATTTTACTTTCTCAGAATTGAACCAGTAGGTATATTTATATTCCGTTGCTGCAACCTATTACAATAAAAAATTAAAAAACATCTTGTAGTAAAAACTAACCAATATTGTATTGAATATTTTTTAACATAAATAGTTGATGTAAAAGTTAAAAACCGATGAGTATTATAGCTCTATGAAGCCGATTTATTAAAAGTACCCTCAGGTCATGTTGGAGTTGCAGTCATTTAGCAAAAACCATGTTTTGTATGTATTAAATATTCCAATTCTGTTAATATTTGATACAATAAAGTAATGATTAACTGCTCTCCGGTATAAACGAAAAAACAACATTTTTACAGCATCCCCCGAATGCATTCAGAATTTATGCGTTCGTCATTTTTATTTTTAAAAGTTTACTATAGCCAAATGGAAGCAAATATTTTATTCCGCTTTGATTTACGGATTATCACCAATATGGAGGGAAATCGCAGTTAAAAGTGTTGTGTAGGAGTTCAAAAATATTGGTGCAGGTAGATATAAACGTTTTCAAGAATTTTTAAAAGAATTTAGTTACGTTATAATCGCCTATTTTTCTTTGTACTAACACAATTTTTTTTAAAGACAAACAGAAAGATTATATGCTATGTTAATCATGACTTCAACATTTCCGTTTCCCCTCTAACTAAGCGTGAAGTTTATGCTAGTAGATACGACAACAGTGCAACGGATAGGGCTTGAACCGCCGACCTTTCGGATTTCAGTACCCTTCTTTAACTGTTGATCTATTGAGGCTTCATACTAGTCTGGTTCTAAACTGATATGATTAAATCCCGCATAATGTATAGCGTGTGAAAAGAAACGCATTTTTTTAATAAGCTAAAAGTATTTTTTTTATAATTTAAATCATGTTTTAATGATCTAAAGTATAGCCAAATACCAGCCCCAATAAACGTCCTACATTAAGAGAGGTCACTCGCTCCATACAAACGTAGTTCGTCCCTCATTGGCATACTAACCAATCATACTCAATGGAATTTTGTAGAAACGTTCCGGGAACTAATATCTGTGGTTTTCCAGATTTCCGTTAAAATATTCGGTTTCAAAGTTACGCGGTCTTAAAAATTCACATACAAATCTTTGAGCCCTTGTAATTTTAAAACTACATATTTTTGGAAAAATCTAAAACACCACAGGCACAGATATTAGTTTCTAGAATATATCTGCAAAATTTCATGGACTTTGGTTGCTTAATATTCAAATGAAATTGGGGCTACGATTGTATGGAGTAAGTGACGGAGAGAGCCCTGTTAAATGGAAGGCAGTCCCTCAGAATTACTCGTAGATTCACCTCAATCATTAATTAGTAAACTATCCTTTTATCGCGCTTGTTAAGCACCCTGCTCGGTTCGGATGCGGTCCGACCGGGGATTTATTTCGAATCTGTTTAGGATCATTGTCTTTATAGTTAGTGATTTCCGCATTACGAGGATTTCTAGTTAATGAACGTCATTTAGATGGGCGGCATGATAGCGATGGAGTAGATAAGAACAGAACAATTACTGTTTACTTAACCTGAAAATTGTTATTTTGTTTTGGGTCTGTTCGCTTGTATTTGCTACGGTAAAAAAACGGGTTCTGGGGTAATAGACTGCGTTAGTTTGTTTACGTATCATAGAGGAAATGATATGTAAAGATGTCTCTACTAATCCATGCACGAAACATTAGAATATGCTATACTTAACTCCTATAATTGTAGGTTCAGTTAATCAGCATTATTTTAAGTAGCTTGTCGGTGACTGGAGTGTACTATCTTCGAGAGCCAGAAGACTTTCAAAACAAGTCATGCTGTTGTAAAAACTTAGCCATAAACACTGTACATAAAACAACATAAATCACTAAGCCTCAAGCGCGTATTATTTTCAAGTCCCTGGCATGGTCGCAACGAGGCTATGTTGTCGTTGAATTTCAATTTTAGTTGCATAAAATATTTTAGGATGTTGTTAACATCAATATTTACGATATCTCTTGCAGGGCGCGGATTTATCACTGTGTCCCGGGAGCGCATTATTTTTACGTGTCTGGTAAAGCCGTAAGCTAGATCGTTTTAAAATTTTGGTTCATAACAGCATTGCAGTATGGTGAATATCAATATATAAATTTTCAAGTCCTCTGCGCGACATTAATCACCAACTTTCGAGCGTATATTATTTTTATGGTCCGGGAGAGCACCGAAACAAGCTAGTCATATACGTTGTAAAATTTCAGTCAGGTGTGTGAATGTGCCTCATGTGCATAATGTTTATAAATCTCAGACGTGAGGGCAACAAGCTGTTGTTTTTAAATTTAAACTTTATGAGTCTTCTGGATGATGGAAGAGATCGCTATTTAGCGATAAGACCGCCTTTGTATACGTACATTTTAAGTTTTCTTTTTTGTAACCTGTCATTTGTGTTTTGTGGTGCAATAAAGTAAATACATACATACATGATGCCCGTGATTTTATCCGCGTGGATTTAGGTTGTATAAATATCCCATAGAAACTCTGATTTTCTCGTATAGAATATAGCCTATGCTCATCTCCGGGATGCAAGCTTTGTACCAAGTCAATATAAGTTAAGTCTGGGCCATTAAATGGTAGCACCGTAACAGACAGACTGATAGACAGACAGACGCACTTTCGAATTTATAATATTAAGTAGTACTTATGGATTTTTAAACAATTTTATTTTATTGAATATCATGACGGATTTTCACTTACTTTTAAACAAAAATAAATTTAAACTGTCACATCACATAATAGTCTTACTTTCAAGTTCAAATTATGATATGGAGTGAGTAATTCTACTTGTTATATTTGATAAATAATTAGAAATAATTTTAGATTATTTTTAGATCTTCATGATATCTCTTTATAGATGTTTTTACCTTCAACGCAAACAATTTTTAAGTTCTGGGAAAACTACAAAAGTTGAGTGTTTATATAATATAGTTTCATAGAGTTGAACAACAGTATGTTAGTCAACAATATTTAAGGCCTCGTTCACACAAACGCTTTATAACACGAGTTAAAAAGTCTGTTTACACGCTATCACTTTTCTAATAATCTTCTTATAATCTTATCACTTTTAATCGCACAAGTGTCGCATATGCAACGCTTGGAGGTAAAAGTTGAAACGAATTTAGCTTGTGGTATTTATTTCATGCTTTTTGGAGTGAACATTTTAACGGACTTTTGAAATAGAGATCTGACTCCCAAAAAGTTAAACAAAAGTAAGGCACCTCATGGGCTCGTGGCGCGTATTGTTGGCATAATATTATGAGTGAGTGAGATACAGTATTAAATATGACCCGCCCCGACTTCGCAAGGATAACTTAAGAGGAATCATTCTACATTGTTACACATTGTTTTCTTGTAACTTTAACTGTCTATTTACGCAGAGTACGCTATGGAATCTGGGGAAGAGATGGAACGCTTTTTTCCGACGTAATTCACAATAAATATCATCATACCGGTAGTTTATTTTCATAACGTGTTCATAAATTATAGCACATACCTAACCTTTTTAGATAATCCTTCTTTCTATTGGCGAAAAATATACGCAAATTCGTACAGGAGTTTCTCAGGAGGATTAGCCCGAGGAAACACGAACTCAGTGCGGGGATTTTAATTTATAATATGTAGTCAAAAGCTACGTTTCTTATGGGTGTCTCACGACACCTCCCAAGCGTTTTTACCGCGCGTTAGTTTAGCGTCCATGTGAAGAAGGCTTAAGATTTCAAGTCCACAGCGCGGCATTAATCTATCAAACTAAGCTTCGGGCGGGTGTTGTTTTCACGTCTCAAGCTAAGCCACAACAAGCTATGTTGTGATAAAATTTAGTCACAACATAAAACTGCTTTTATTATACTGTGAGTTTAGTTTAGCTTTAAATAAATCGTCAGTGAAATTGGTATGGATTGCCAAATGTTGGTAGGTATTTGGCTTGAGGTGCGTATTGTTTTTAGGTCATATTTTTTTCAGTTTAAAGGAAAATCAAAAAGAAAAACCCGAAGTTTTTATTTATTTTACCTGTGATTTTTGTTTACCAGTATTTTGGGTTACTGATTGAAATTTTTACTAGACTTTTCCCGAGTTACCTATTCTCTGTATTAAAACGTGGTGTTAACATTACTTGCTGATATTTACAAACTTATATAATTCTAGCAATTATAAAAGTTCGAATCATAACAAATGTATCAAGTACTTAACAGACTAGTCGGTAGTTTGGTGTTTTTGCAACCCTTTCTTAGTGGGGGTTACATTGTAGCACACCCCTGACACTGACTGCTATTGACAAGGACAGTGCTATAGGTAAATAAACTGTAAAAACAGTGGGATAATACTACCCTTAAGTTGCGACGCGCAGGGGGGGGGGGGGGGGTTAATTAGAGTCACTTCTTCACGTAGTTGTAATAGTTATTATAGTGTTCTTTGATTATAGAGAAAATCTTCATATACTCATATGTACTTATAATATATTCGTGTAAATCTCAAGTCTTTAGAGTCTAGACCTAGCGCTGAGTTGCGTGTTGATGTATCAGTCAGGTTCTCCTTTCATAAATATAAATTAAAATCAATCTACTTGTCTAAACTTATCTTCCTGTTAAGATAAAAAGCAATCTCTCTATACGCTAGTCTGAACGAGAACACGCTGTGTCCCCGTACTTATCAGGGCCGGTACAATCGCGGCTACTCTTAAGTGGTTATTGAATAGCCCGACCTTTCTGGATTAGGGAACCGAATAGATTTAGCGGAAACGCCCGTTGTGTTTCGAGCACGACCTTTGTAAAGCTGGTGCCACACTCAGGGGACAAAAATGAAGGAATAATCGAATAGATACGTGCCGTAGTCATCGCGTTGTAAATATGCAGCTAAAAATAGGTAGGTAATCTGTGGAGATTTGTATCTACTGGCTTCCTGCGATTGTATTGTTATTCGAAACCATTGGTAAATTATTCTGACGATTCAAAAGCTGTTAGAGTTTATTTGAATAAAACGCATTCTTTTCTATTCTATAAAGTTTGTTCACCTAGTAGGTAGATTAGATATAACTATATAAAAATCTACTATCCTTTCATTCGAACTGCAGATGTGTTGTGCTTTCTCAGTTAAATATTTATTTATTATTATTATTAGCAAAGTTTCGTAAAAGTCAAATAAAACATACTCATAGTACAGTTCTAATATACTGCAGATATTCAAGTGTGTACACTAAGCTTTATAGCAAATTGAATGCGATATGATGGGGCAGGGTCCTGAAGTGGTATGAGCTTAGATTATAGACCTACTAACATGAAAAATGTGCAAAAAGTATCAGAATTTATTCTATCGCTCAAGTTTTTTTTAAGTTTGACGCGTGTATTTGTGTATCTGTCTGTGGCGTCGTAGCTCCTAAACGAACAAACCGATTTTAATTTAGTTTTTTTGTTTGAAAGGTGGCTTGACAAACTTATAACACCCCTCTTTTTGGATCGGGAGTTGAAAACTAGCAAAAGAGACATACGCTATATTTAACAATAATTAGTTTCCCGTAATAATCATCGGGTGACACAATATGGCCACATTGTTGCAGGCCTACAGCGGGACGGGCAATAATACGCCTTAGTACATATTAATTTAGTTAAAGGTAGGCTTAGTGACTAATGCAGCGCTGCGGTCAGAACACCGTAAATATCTGCTGTTAACACGCAGCATCATAGTATATGTATGAAAAATCCGTGCACCTTTGCAATGGTGTCTAACCAAAACTAACAAAAAACACATACGCTATATACTAATTAGTTTTCCGTAAACATAATCATCGAGTGTAACACAATACGGCCACATTGTTGCCGGCCTCCCGCGGGACGAGGATGTTATACGTCCTCTAAGTACATAAAATTAGGCTTAGTGACTAATGCAGCGCTGTGGATGGAACACCGTAAATATCTACTGTTAACACGCAGCAGCATAGCATATGTATGAAAATTCCGTGCAATTTTGCAATGGTGTCTAACCAAAACTAACAAAAAACACATACGTCATATACTAATTACTTTCCCGTAAACATAATCATCGAGTGTAACACAATACGGCCACATTGTTGCCGGCCTCCCGCGGGACGTGGAAATAATACGCGCTCGAGGCTTAGTGATTAATGCGGCGCTGCGGACGGGACACCGTAAATATCTGCTGTTAACATGCTGCAGCATAGCTTTGCGGGGAACATTTTTTGAAGGAGATCCGAGTGTAATATTTATTGTAATCTGTTTTTTCTAAACTTGAAAAAAGGCAAATGAGTAGCTTCTCGCTGAAATGCAGAGCTGCACCATCCGCGGCTCATAGGAACTTATTATCGCGAACTAACAATGAAAATAATCATGATACGGGTTTTGAAGTAGCGCTTAAAAAGTGTACACTTAACAGGGCTCTCTCCGTCACTTACTTCATACAATCGTAGCCCCGATTTCATT
This sequence comes from Maniola jurtina, assembly GCF_905333055.1. NCBI lineage: Eukaryota > Metazoa > Arthropoda > Insecta > Lepidoptera > Nymphalidae > Maniola > Maniola jurtina. Next base: position 3,576,748 of record NC_060034.1, on the reverse strand, counting down.
TGATTATTAAGCAACCAAAGTCCATGAAATTTTGCAGACATATTCTAGAAACTAATATCTGTGCCTGTGGGGTTTTAGATTTTTCTAAAAATATGTAGTTTTAAAATTACAGGGGCTCAAAGATTTGCATGTGAGTTTTTAAGACTGCGTAACTTTGAAACCGAGTATTTTAACGGAAATCTGGAAAACCACAGACACAGATATTTCCCGGAACGTTTCCACAAAATTCCATTGAGTATGATTGGTTAGTATTCCAATGAGAGACGAACTACGTTTGTATGCAGCGAGTGACGGAGAGACCCCTCTTAAGTGAGCGATCTCAGTGTCCGTTTATAAGCGCATCCCTGCATAATAGAAACGGTTTTATGCAATAGCGCTTTTTTAAATCAATGAAGTGCGAATGAAGGTTCAGTGCACGCTCAGACGGGAGATTTTTCTATTTTTTTTCTTTCTCTCCTTCGATCATTAGTTTTTCAAAGGAAAGGAAGAGAAACATTTCAAAAGTCCTTCTGTCTGAGTGTCTGCAGTTTGTTAATTTGTTTATGCCTTATTTTAATCATAATCAAGTAGGTACTTAAAAATTTTCAAAATATAAAAATTTCTTTAAGAAAAAATATTAATAAAACATATAAAATTTTGCAATCTTTTTAAAAGTTTAAAAATATGGTAAAGGGTCAATACGTCACGCGTCTTAAATTACTTAATTAAATTTTATTTTATCTAAAACAGTAAAAATACAATTCTTTATGCTCTTAAAATATTTTATCAATCAGAGAAGTTTGAAGCTAAAATTACATGGTCCAGCTTGTAATTTTCCATAGTTAATTGTAACGAGTTTGTTTATTGTTTAAACAAAATACTTAGAGTAATATCATGTTTAAACAATCAAATATGGTGTTATGGCGCTCAATTACATGTCTAACTTTTAAAGCAAACGTAGATAATATTGTTTATAGGACACAAAATACTAATAATATTAATAGCATGTACAATATCTCCCCAAATCCCAATGTTACCCGATATTCTGTAACAAAAGTTATCTCATTAAGGGATCATAACGCGTAGGAATCTAATAACATCCCCATAAATAAGGCGCGAAGAAAAGGCGGGATAAAATTAATAACACGGCTTAACTAGTAGTGCCCAACTTAGAAACGAGTTACAGCTGCTTTTATCTTTTATTTTTCGCCGCACACGGCCTGCCAACCATATTGGCAAGGAAACTTTCGGTATTAACGGAAGCTCAGACGAGCATTTCAAACGCTTACATCCATAACAATATTACAAAAGTAAAAGTGCAAAATCAAATGCAAACCTGTGTCTGACTTACCTTTTCACAGTCCATTCGCTTAATAATAATTGATTTAGACGAACTTCGATACAGCGATAGTATAGACGAATTTATTATTATGTAATATGCTAATTTTTATCCAGGGAAATCAAATCTCTCATGAAATTTTAAAAAACATAAATCCACCCTGACGAAGTCACGGTCATCATCTAGTATGAAATATTTTGGCGGACGCTGTCTCTGTCTTAGGGTTGGGTCGTTTCTGGGGTTGGTTCGTTCTTATCACCAACGAACCAACGAGTGATATATTTTTGTTCGCTTCTTATAAACTAAGTTGGTATAAACTATAGTTAAACTAATGATAATAGCAAAGCACTGGGACTATAGCTAAGAGTGAATGTAGTAAATATGGCATGATGTTTCTCCTGTAGGAAATTTAAACTATTTTACTAGATTACCTGCTAAACTAACTGTCAATACTAGCAACAGGGTGTGCGATACTAGCTATAGGTATAATTACTATTATGAATGTTTCAGTTCGACAAAACCTAACCGTTTTAGCTCTGATAAATCTGTTAGTCTTGAAACTGGAAGCAGTGAATCAAAACCAGCGTTTTAGCCGCAAGTCTGGCCGACACCTACAGACTCCACATATGTCTGAATGCGGTCGGCTCTAGAATTGCACTTCATTAATAATTCCTCGGTACAGTCGGCTCTGAATCACGCCCGGGTGTGAGAGCCCAGCAGTTAATATACTTACTGGGTATTCCAACCTCAATACGTCGGCGATCCACGGTTTCTAAATAGAGTTTTCTTCTACAGATTTCCTCGAATTTTTCGGTGTTTCGTCAAGAGATCTTTGTTTACTTTTTGATATATAAAATTCAACAATTTTTATCTACATAAGTAGTAGTAATTGTTAAGTAAACTGTTTTACTTTTTTAAATCATTTTTTAAATTCATCACAATATCATGCCTGTCATTGCGAAGGGAAATGTCGTAGGGAAACTTAAAACACCCTAAACATATTGAAAATGAAAATTTATTTATTTATTGTGTTTTATGCTACGTCTGTCACCGGACGTGATGACTCTGCCACCGGTTCGGAATGAAGATTCTATTGAAAAGAGCTAGTAAAAAACTCAGAAGTTGCTCTTTTCAAATCATAGAAGTTGCAGTATATAAAATCAATGTAACAAAACACTCTTATTATATGGGCAACGCTACCTTATGGACATTATTGAAAGCTCAGCCGGTTGCTTTCACCCAACTTAGCTATTGGATGTTAATACCAAATATCCCGAAATCAATTATAGATGGGACAGTGGTGATAATATAGGTACGTAGTAGGTATTACAGGTCTTTATGGAATAAAACTTTATTATAATTATTTTTTTCAAAAAGTGATTTCAGTTTTACACAGTGGCGGTATAAAATCATAAATTGTTCATTTATTGAAGTAAATGATCCAAAAAAAATTGCAAAATAACCGAACATTATAATAAAGAAGAAGTGCCGTCGAGGCGGCAGTTGGACGGCATCAAAAAACATTTTTATACTAAAGCCTGAAACATACAAGGAGCGACAGCAGGGCGGCCGGCGCGAAGTAACGTTTATTTTTATTACCTACAGGATAGAGTTGCTTGCGCTTGAGGAAAGCAATGATGAGGTTGAAATTGGAGCGCTTTTGCCTAGAAGATACCTTTTTACTGTTGCCTTGAATGTACTTAAGTTATACGTGCCAGAAAACTCGGGCACCGACGACATGTCCATAGTAGCCACTAGCGAGTCGTAATCAAATTGTAGCTGCATTCGGAGCCAGCCGACACGCGACGTAGCGGTTCTTGATAGTAAATCGAAGGGCTGCTCGTAGTGTCGTAGACGTTGAGGGTAAAGATTGTGAAACTATGAGTGTCCTCGAGTATTTATTTCATCTTCTTCTTCTTCGGCGTAGCACTCTTGGCAGAGCGATCGTGGTCATCAGGAAGTGACGTTTTTGGGGACAGATGTTATACGCTTCACGAACATTCGCCACTTCATCACCATGACAAAAATGTATTTTGCTCATTATCAATAAATAGAGAGAGTCTATTAATTAGAACGCTGATACGATAAAAGACAGTCTGATGTCTTGGACCTCCAAAGGGACACGGTGATAGCCAGCTTTCCGTAACGGTTAAAGTGATTGTGAACATCACGCACATACTATAACTTCGTTAACTACATATAATGTATCGCAATTGAGTAATCAGCTTAACTTGCTTTGTAGGAATGGTTTTTACCACTGATGTCAAAACTACCCCTGGTTATACAAACAATGGTAAAAAGGAATTGCAAAGTGGCGAAGTGCGCGTAGTCGCGACCGTCACGCTTGTAGTTAAATTTTGTTTTATATTATAGTTCTTTTAGTACAATTTGTACACGGTTAAGCGCGCGTTTAGTGTAACACCCTATCTTAAACTTCCCGTCACGCGTTGTGTTTGTTACAGGCTTAAATATCGGAAACTGTGGCGGCCTCATAAACTGTCGTGTCGAAAGTTCCCTTCTTTTCGGCGACAGATGTTCCGATATTACGGCGGGCATATTTCTTTATGGCGTCATTTAAATAAAGAACCACTCAAGGCTCACAATGGTTATAGATATCGTTTGGAAGTTTATCAACATTTGGCGACTTATGCGCGTTGTTGTGAGCATACAAAATTCAAAGTAAATATTGCGAGGTTGTTACGATAAAGGATAATGGCATCAATTTCACCCCTACGACTCTACCAATCTTTGAGAAGCGCTTTGCTTCTTCCTTTTTTATAAACTCATATATTAAGTACTAGATGAGTCCTCCGCGTGTTTTAGGTTTTATAAATAATCCCGTGGAAGCTCATTGATTTTGCTGGATGGAAAGTGGCTTATGTCAGTCGGGGATGGGAGACGCGTATAAGTAGGTAATTGTGAATATCCGATTCAAACACCTACAGGAGTAAAGTCCACATAAACCATGAAGACGGACAATTTATCGATTTTGTTTGAATATATACGAGTATATTGTAGATAGGTAAGATAAAAGCTTTTACATAAAAGATGTAGGTTTATTTACTTATAGTCTACTTGTTCAAATATTATCTAGGTCTTCTATTCAGATTTCGTATACATATCTCCATGTTATGTTACGTATAGTCATGTAGGTATACTGTGCATGTATACTGTATAGTATAAATATACAAGTTTAACGAACTGCTCAAGTATGCATTCACTAAGGCGTAATTAAAAATATTGAAGTTTTATGCAGCCGGAAAATATTTGCATAATGAAAAATACCGCTTGCAATCTAGCCTTACAATTAACAATTTTACGGGCTCGTATTTTAAATTAAAATTTTGCTTCAATTTTCCATAGAAACAACGCGTTCATTAAACACATGTTTATTTCTTGATAATATGAAAAATAATTACATCTCATTATGAATAATGTCATAATATTATGTGGCCGAATATGCTGAATAACTATTATATTTGTGGCTGCGAAAACAGAACTTCCGGCAACTACTAGACCATTCACATACAAGTCACATAACCACTGCCTGGCGATGTTTATGCTGTTGTAGTGTGGTCCGTCTAAACAAACACTAAGAGCAACTTGCACGTCAGGCGGATAAACGGGATAGGGTGGTGAACTAAAATTATCGTTAAAGTTAATGTTGTCTACCAAAAAAACAAGTAAAGTGTGCTGCATTGTAGGTACTTGTTAGATTTTTACCTGGTTAAGGTTAAAAGTTAAAGACCCTGTATTTACTACTTAAAGTAGCTTTCATTGGGCGGTCAAATTCATCTTTAACAGTTATGTGACTATAATCGTCCTGATCTGCAGCGAGCTTTAATACTATTGCGTATAAAGCGCCGACCACACAGGCCGCGTATGCGTCGCGTAAGCGTAGACGTAGCACGTACCATTGCGTTGTAACTTGTAATGTATGGAACTGTATGAGACATGGCATACTGGTTGCGTGGCGTGAACGTTCGCGTAAACGTAATGCGTGCAGTTATGTCTACGGATTCACGCGCCTCACTACGCGCGTGTCACGTGTACGTGCTTGGTGTGAATCGGCTTTTAGGGCACGGCTTGCCTACACTCAAGAAAGATAACCCTTTCTACAGAAAGCTAGTAGGTATAGGTGATACAACAATAAAAGCTAGGAACAATGCTTCACATTTCACAAATAAACTTATTAAATAAAATGAAATACGCGACCAATAACTCGTCGCAGGGACGAGAAAGTTCTCGAAACAATAACAGCGCTCATATTTCACGCTCGCGTATCGGGGTTTGCTCACTTCGATCTGTGCCTCGACTGTGTTACCATATGGGTTCACAAGGATAAAACATTTTCAAGATAAGAGCAAGTAGAAAATTGAAATCTTTCAAAAACCACGACTCCAGTGGCTTCTCTCCGCATCGTCTTCCTTAGGAGCAAGGCACACCGACAGAACCGAAGCGTGGCGTTTTTCTTGATAACAACCCAAAGTAAGCTTTATATACTCGACGACCTTCCTGGTGCAGTGCTGAGCGTTGTGGTACTGTTAGTGGGAGTTCCGGGGTTCGATTCCCGGCAGGGGGAGTTAGGGATTTTATAATTTCTAAATTTTGTCGAGTATGGTCTGGTGGGAGGCTTCGACCGTGGCTAGTTACAACCCTACCGCCGCCGTGCCTATCGCGTGCCGCAAATTGATTTAGCGTTCCGGTACGATGTTTTATAGAAACCAAAGCGGTATTGATTAAGTACCCCTTTCAGGTTAGCTCGCTTCCATCCTAGACTGTATCATCACTAACCACCAGGTGAGATTATTGAGAGGGCTGACTTGTATCTGAATTTAAAAAAAAACTTGCAACGCGTGACCTTAGTAATAAACGGGACCACAGAAGGGCAGATAGTTCGACGAGCTCTCCAAAGCTTGGAGAAAATATAAAGGCCAAATTCAGACCTCAAGTCTATCCACCCATCCCCTAACCGACTTGGGTCTTATCTTGAGATAACAAAGAGGGTTGCGGAATTTCAAAAACCTTAATTCACGGACTCATTTACAAGAAGAATATGGTGTGTAAATAAATAGTATAATTAATTTTTCGCTAGTACACCATGTGACTTTTATTAAAGCAAAGATACATTATACCAATATACCCCAAAGCCATTACGTGATCCTGAAAGTTGCCAAAAAACCCGCTGAGAACGCAACCAATGTCGAATACTCCGACCTCCGACATCTCGACTCCCATAGGACAGTGTCATTCTCGATATTCAATAAAGTGAACTAACACGTTTAGCCGTCAACTCGAAGAGGATCCTTTAGACTCTTTACACACCAAATATTCTGCGGTGAAAACGTGCGTCAAAAATTTCTCTCACACAGTCGTAAGTGTACCTACAAGCTAACACTAGCTTTTTTTAGCTTTTTTTGATGTGTGAGAGAAAGCTACACAGCTTTATTAGTATGTACTATGTGAACGAAGGTCGATTTTTGACTGATGCCGAAGGTTAATAATAAATTCAGTTCAAGATTTGCTAAAAGTGAAAAAAACATGCTGCACAATCAGTAATTCCTTTATTTTCATGCGCTTTCCCGCTATCATATTCAGGATACTGTGTGCGGGAATGCGGCCCTGCCAGGAACCCATACAAGGCACTTAAAATATTAGATAGATAAAACTCTTTATGCGCTGACCTGTCCAGTTCTTTGCATTACAACTTACAAGCTGGTTATTGTCGCGAGTCACATGCGTTTTCAGCAAACGCAACAATATATAAACGACCTTAAAAGCGGAGGACCATTATGGTGGCCTTATCTCCAGCTGTTGAATGACTGACTCATCGAACAATCAAAATTGTGTGGCCTACTGAAATGGTTATATAAACGCAGTTATTGTTTTTGTAAAGTAAGCATCGCGTCTATTGTTGCAAAAATCTTGGTTGGATGGATGTGGAAAGTTATCGTGTGTGAATGCTCTTAGCCCTGAAGTCCCAAACGCATTACATTATATACCTTCGCCAAATAACCATCCTTCCTCGTGTATTACATGAAGTCAGGATGATATTTAAATCTGAGTGAATTTCGTGGTAAGTATTGCGTGGACTTTTCACTTGTAGAATCGTAACTAGAATCTAACTTGTTTATGTTATAGTGTTATTAAAATAAGTAAGATCATTATGTAGAAATTATGTAGGAATATATTATATTACAATCATATATATTTTTGTTTTGCTATTAAAATAACAAGAGATAGACGTCGAGCTCCTATTCGGGAGTCTAGGTTTCAATTCCGGTCACATAATGTTTTTGGTGACCCTGAAAAATCAATAATAGAAGCAACTAGCTTTTGTGAATTTAGGTTAACCCATAGGAATTATTTTTCCAGGAGAAAAAGTACCTAATCGTTATTAATCTTTGGCTTCTTACCTACCTATGCAAAAAATCATGTTAATTTAAGTAGGTAGTACTTTACAATTCAATGGTTTAATCCGATTTGCTACGTCGTCGTCACGTCGGTTGTGTAAAAAAAGGACCTACTAAAAAAAACAGATTTTGAATACCTTCCTCAAAAAACAATAATTATCTACTTTTTAAAGTAGACAAATTAAACTAAATACATATTCGTACTTATCTTTATTGCTTTCATTGATAGGTAGGCGTAACGCCTATTTTAGATTAGATTCTCTGTCTGTTTTCATACGGCTGAAAACTGATATTTAATTACAGTTCGATGTAAGCACCTATCAACATTTCCTGTTCTAAATTAATATCTTTTGTACGGATCTCTAATTAACTGCACCTATCGAAACTCTTCCGCGATACCATCTAATGAAGCTGATAGCAGATTGCACGAGGCTTATAGGTAATACTACAGCGCATGTAAATCCACACTATAATATTATAAATGCGAAAGTGTATCTGTCTGTCTGTCTGTCTACTACCTTTTCACGGCTAACCGATTTTGACAAAATTTGGTATAGAGTTAGTTTACATCCCAACTCCCAAGGAAAGACATAGGCTACTTTTTATCCCGGTAAATCAAAGAGTTCCCACGGGATTCTTAAAAGCCCATCTGTTTAAGCGATTTACGTGAAATTTGGTACAGAGGTAGCTTGCATTCGGGAAATTGACATTAGCAACTGGGAAACCCTGGAAAATCAAAGAGTTCCCACAGGATTTAAAAAAAAACTAAATCCACGTCGACAAAGTCGCGGGCATCATCTTGTATATGGAAAAAAGGTGACTGATTGACTGTTTGCTCTATCAACGCACAGCTCAAATTACTGGTCAGATCGGACTGTTTGGCATACAGATAGCTGCATACGACGTAGACGGACGGATTTTTAAAAATTTAACCCCTTAGGGGGTAAAATAGGGGTTTAAAATTTGTGTAGTCCACGCGCACAAAGTCGCCAGCATGGGCTAGTAAGTTGTACAGTAAAAAGTTGTTAAAAAAAGTTAAACTAAGTTAACACTTTACCCAAGACAGGGTTAGTTAACTTTGGTACAAAATTTTCGATTAATTATATCTTATATAATCTTATAATATCTTTATCTTAATAATGAAGTTATGAACTCGTGCAACCCACTTTGGTTTTTATTGGCGGTCAAATTTAACCGTAACTGTAATGCACTTTTAACCGACTGTCATGCAAGTGGACTTAAATAAGGCAATACTTTCAAACACAGGCAGGTAGAAGGAAAGAATCTAAAAATGAGAATGTAGGTATAATATTACTGCAAATTGCACCTTTTATATTTTTATTGTAAGAGAAATTCCTGCTTTGTCGGGAATTGTATAATAAAACTCTCCTAATGGAAACTAAGGGTTGCGTTCTATCGTAACAAAGAAATTGTTTAACAGAAGCCCAGTTGTGTATTACTATTATTATAATAACATAATATAATCGTTGCTTTGCCAAAGCCAAAAGTATATTAGAAAAATCTTTATTTTTATTTAAATCATTATTCATCATCAGCTCCTCAACTAATTTACAGGTCCACTACTAAGTACGGGCCTTCTCTCGTATCCCGGCCAACAACGCGATGTTCAACGGCGTCACGATCAACGTACAACGGCATTCACACTGCCGTTTGGCTTCAGATGTTTTTAAACCCATTTCAAGTGAGGCCACTCAGTTTAACACGTTGATTATCGCGATAATTATGATAAGTAGTTATATTCCATTCGATGATTCTATGTTACGAAAGTCAAAACTGTTCTGTAATGAAAATATTATAATATGTAAGTACCTATATTGTAATTTGTGATGCTCTGGGAATTTCGTAGATTCGACAGCCAAATGCGTTCGGGTGGAATGCCTACAGAATTCATTTTTAGGGTTCTGTACCCGAGGGTGCCAACAGAACCCTATTAAATCATACCGATCAATTAATCTGCACACCACAACACGTTGCTCTCAATGACTGATCGAAATGATGAAACATTTGAGATAAAAAAGATTATGGTATGACGTAGGTGGATATACTCAGTGTGAGGATGATGATACACAGAGACAGGGCTGATAATGAGCGCAGATATCGATACGGCTGCGTATGATAATAATTACTCCTACCCAATTAGACAGTTGCAGAGCAGAGCATCGATTTTACGAGTATATTGCTGTGTACTGATTAATATTAGCTTGCAAAAACATTACTATTATATAAAACATAGGGGATGCCCACGGCTTCGCCCGCGTGGATTTCGATTTTTTTAGATCCCATGGGAACTCTTTGATTTTCCGGGATAAAAAGTAGCCTATGTCCTTCCCCGGAATGTATTCCAAGTCTGTACCAAATTTCATTAAAATCGGTTCAGCGGTTGGGCCGTGAAAACGTAGCAGACAGACAGACAGACAGACAGACAGACAGACAGACACACAATCGCATTTATAATATTAGTATGGATTACTATAAGTAGTGTTGAATTGGGGATCCTGTATCAAAATCCATGGGGATTTTGGATCACTCTCGCTAACGCTCGTTCGCTACGCTCACCGTGATACAAAATCCCCATGAATTTTGATACAGGATCCCCAATGTAGGCTACTGTCCACAACAACACATTAAATAAATGGAGTATTCCTAAATCCAAGCAACAATTAATCACTATCAACAGTGAGACAAAATCCTCAATGACTAGTTATTGCGGATCCTATATCATACGCCCGCACCGCACAGTGGATGATATAATACGATGAGTTCGACGAGACTGCGGCATTCATAAGAAATGCGAACGAGCCCATATGCATGATAATTTTACGTCTAAAAGTTTGCTCTCGCATAGTTAACCATTTGATTTGTTGCGCTCAAATTATTTTTGTATATTGATCGTGTTTCTGCTTGATCCGGCATTGCTGTATTCATTAGTATGAATTTCGATCGATTGATTCGAGGCTTGCGCATACTTATAATAGGTTGGATAAAGGTAGACTCTTTAAATGTTTATAGCTCATCAGAAATATATTCGTATTACATTAACGATTGCTTTTCCACATATCGGACATAACATTTTATCCAACGATAAAGCACATTTAGTACACGTTATAGCATGACCACATGGTATATAACACGCAGCTACTTCTTCTACAAGACAAATTTTGCAGCAAAGTGTTTCTTTAATATTTTCAACACATAATATGTTTCTGTCTGCAAAAGAACTTATTATATTGTTATTTACAAATTGTTCAGATACTTTTGATGCACCACAAACATCTTTGCTATCACTTTGTAGGTATGTTTCACCCTTCACAAGTAAAACATAGGGACAGGACGGAAACCAGCGTGCGTGCTCCGACCATGGATGATCTTCGATGCCCCAGTCTTTGAGCCTGCCATCACAAAAGTAACAAATCACGCGATCACTATCTCCTGTATAAAAAAAACCAGCATCAGCCATTTCTTGAGGTTTTTGATTTAAATCTTGAGGCCAGGTATCAAAACTTCGCAATCTTGCGATTTGAGTTGCATAGCGAGGATATTTAGGATATATTAACTCCATTCTGATCTACAAACAATGAATTTTGGATAAAGATTTATTAGTAAAAATATATTATAGCAGATTTCTAGTAAGGTGTGCAAGCTTATCATACATTATTATTTATCGAAAATTAATTCTTTAATGATGAATTTAGACACATTTCCCGCTATTTAAATATATTTCGATTGTTATAAATACTTTGATAAATAGAGATTAATGGACGAAAAAAATACGTACAATGCGTACTAATATAATAAATTCACTGATGCCCCCACGACTTCATCTGCATGGATTTAGGTTTTTAAATCCTGCGGGAACTCTATGATTTTCCGAGATAAAAAGTTGTCTATATCTCTCCAGTTCTTTTACTATACCCACGAAAAATCATGTCGATTCGTTGCTCCGTTGCGACGTGATTGAAGGACGAACCAATAAACAAACAAACAGACACACTTTAGCATTTATAATAAGTATGATTAGTGATGCAAAAAGGCGTCTGTCTAAACTAAAGACTAACGGCTGAATCTTGCCGAAATTTGATACACAGACAATTCACATCTTGGAGACGGATCCAGGATATTTTTTGACGTCGAAAATTAAAGGATTTCCACTCAAGTTTTAAATCAAATTCGCAAGGAAGAAGATTGAAGCATCAAATAGGAGCAAATATTATTAGACCTTTCACAAATTTTATACCTACCTATGGAAAGTAGTAAAATGTATAACCTTTTAACATTTTAACTATCGCGAGTCCGACGCATACCATTCCTTTTACGGTTAGATCTCAATTCACTGCGTAACTATAAACAACAGCGTCTTCCATGCTTCAAAATCGAACACCTATAGCTGATGCGGCAATAATTTATACGTAAGACAGTGTTCATACGAATGTATAAATCTAGTCTGATTACTTTCGCAAATATAAGTTTTATGTTGTGATGATTTAGTGTTTAAAGTTACATGCGCAAATGTTTAAATCTAATTTATTTCAATCCATTTCGTTTATTATGAAAGAGGTTTTAGAATTCGAGCGTATAAATAGGTCGATCCTAAGCGTCACCATTCCTTTCTTTCCGAGTTTTGGATACGACGACAACAACAGTCGAAATAAAGTATGTAAGTATTTTTATTTTATATGTTTATTTTTGAATTAAGCAACTAGGTACCTATTGAATTTTTATTTGGAGTTTTCATGTTGATAGTTACTTAAATTGTTTTTCAGGGCCTCTTCATCTTTCATCAATCCATTTGACGAAGACGAAGACCCCATCGCTTTGGTGCAGCCCCCATCAACATCGAAGTCTCTTAAGAAGAAACGTGAGGTGAAGCGGAAGAAGACGATCAAGAAAAAGGAGGTGACTTCTTCTGCTCCGAAGAATCCGTTCGAATCGAGCGGATCGGAATCTGAACCCGAAACGTCTCCAAATACACCTACGAGTCCATCTGTTAAGCGGAGGAGGTTTATTACCGAATCTGAGGTGAGTTGTCTTATTTATATTTTATTGGATTAAAGCTTTTAAAAGACTTCCCAATAAGAATGTTGTTAGGCAATTGGTCTGTATATAAATTTATGAATATAGTTTGTTAAAGTTATTATTTTGTTAGGGATCATATCCGAAGGGTACCAGTGGGATCCTATTACTAAGCTACCGCTGTCCGCCCGGACGTCTGTCTGTCAGCGGGCTTTATCTCATGAACCATAATAGGTAGAGAGTTGAAATTATCGCAGATGATACTAAATTGAATATTTTTCAATTTCAGGATGAATCTACTAGCAAGCCAGTGCGCGCTGCGAAATTGAGAAGTTTTCTCAGTCGGCGCGTTGCGTCGGGGTATACATCCCAATCAGACCCATCGAAGAAAGGCAGCTACTACTTCGAGCTGCGCGTCTACAACTCTGAAGAAGTGGAGAAACTCGCGAACAATGAGCGTTGGAAGCATGCCATCTGCACACTAAAACTTGCAACTGATTTAAATTCGGTGGTATGGAAGTCCCTCACCAAATTAATTGATGATAGTAAGGCTGAACTAAAAAATATTCAGCCCATTTTATACCCTGCAAATGAAAATAATTTCTAAGATAAATTTTGTAAATTAAATTTTGTAAATCTTAGAAATTATTTTCATAAATAAATTCAAAAAATATTTCATCTGCAACATATTGTATATAATAAGTATGACAATTAAATTACTATCTTTATGTTTGTGCCTGTAAATATTTTTTAACGTGTTTTTTTTACAGAAATTACAAAGCCTAAACCATACAAAGCCTAGACCATACAAAGCCTAGATCATACAAAGCCTAGACCATACAAAACCTAGACCATACAAAGCCTAGACCATATGAAACTAGAAATATAAAAACTAGAACCATATGAAACTAGAACCATATAAAATTAAATTAACGTGTTTTTTTTACAGAAATTACAAAGCCTAAACCATACAAAGCCTAGACCATACAAAGCCTAGATCATACAAAGCCTAGACCATACAAAACCTAGACCATACAAAGCCTAGACCATATGAAACTAGAAACATAAAAACTAGAACCATATGAAACTAGAACCATATAAAATTAAATAAAAATGTCTAAATGTTCATATCGAAAGATTTGAAGTTGGGATATTAATAACGTGATACTTACAGCCCTTATACTCTTACTAAGTCTGCACATTGTCTGAAAATAACTAGATTACTTTATTTTAATACAGTCATCTCATAACTATCCAAAATTTAAAATCTAGAACTGAGAAACTAGAACCATACAAACTAGATACTTGACATGTTTGAATGTTGATATCGAAACATCGCATTACTTCCATTCTATTAATAACTGTTTACTGTTTATTAGCCAATAGCTTGATTTATTATTTAGCTGTATTTCCTTACCGATTTTTTATACGCAGAATATTAAAACCAGAACTGAGAAACTAGATACTAAATAGATAAACAAGATAAGCAATTCTATGAAATTGAAAATGTTTTTCTGCAAAGAGTGTAACCTTTATGTTAAAACATCTATATCGTCACATAACAGAACAAATACTCATAAATCTAATAGTTTATTTCAATCTAGATATGAGAATGTGCAAATTATAAAAACGGCTTTTAGAAACAGAATAATCAGTTACAAAGTAAATCCGACCTCTACAACTTTAGTTCCAGAGAGTTTTTTTTCACAAATATTTAAAACCACACGCGAGATCATAAATATATCTCTAAAGAAACACACTGCCATTAAAGTAAATTTCGAGTTATTTGTTTCGTATATTTTACCAAAAAATTTTGAAAAGTCTATTAAATCTTTCAGTACTAAATATGGTATTATAGTCCAAAGTACTGATATTGATAATTTTTTATTACAATGTGCTCAAAAGTTAACTTGCAAATGCGCAGAATTCGAACAGTCAGAATCTGGTTGGACAATTGATTCTATCAGTCATTTGGAGATAAATATTAATAAATATAATCCTCTGAAAGGTGGATCATATTTGGCATTACCATCACATATAAGAAATACAAAATCATGTCTAAATATTCATAATTTCGATGATTGTTGCTTTTTATGGTGCATTGCTGCTAAAATGTATCCTACAAAACTTAATTCCAATAGAGTTTCATCATATCCTCATTATTCATTGCTTTTTGACATAAGAAATATGACATTTCCTCCGGGAATTGAAGATATTAAAACCTTTGAGAAGAACAATCCAACTATTAGTGTAAATGTTTATGGGTTAGAAGCCAATAATACAGTTACAGGTCCTTTGTATGTGACTTTAGCTCGAAAACTTACCCATGTTAATTTATTATATATTACTAAAAATGACAAAGCCCATTACTGTTTGATTAAAGACTTTGGCCGACTTGTGCGAAGGCAATTAACAAAACACAAGTCTAAAATATTTTTATGTGATGAATGTTTTTTATATTTCGCAAATGAACAAAAACTACACAATCACGATTGTGCTAAAAGACAAACTGTACTTCCAGAAGATGGTAGTAAGTTGCATTTTTCAAACTATGAGAGAACTCAAAGAATTCCTATCGTGATATATGGCGATTTTGAGAGCTTGCTTTGTAAATATTCAAACGAAAATAAATCTCTTTATACTGAAGATATACAAACACATGAACCATCTTGTTTCGCTTATTACATATGTTGCCATTCTAAACCTGAGCTTAATGACTTTGTAAGCTATCGCGGACCAAACTGTGGTAAAAAATTTGTTGAAAGCATTACGCGAGATGTAAAAAGATTGCACGGTATTTTAAATACAAATAATCCAATGTTTCCTCTTACTACCGAAGAGTTGACTTCATATAATGAAGCAAAAATTTGCTGCATCTGTAAAACAATGTTTAAAAAATATGATATAATAGTAAAGGATCATGACCATTTTACAGGTAAATACCGAGGCCCTGCTCACAACACTTGTAACATAAATGCAAAAAAATGTACGTTTATACCGATCATTTTTCATAACTTGAGTGGTTATGATTGCCACTTATTTATTAAAGAATTATCAGAAATTACCGGAAAAACGAGCTTGATACCAAAATCTAAAGAAAAATATATATCATTCACAAAATTTTTACCTATTGATAAAACAAATGCTGCTCAACTGAAGTTTATCGATTCATTTAATTTTTTGAGTTCGGGTTTGGATAAACTGGCAAAGAGTCTTCATCCGAATGATTTTCAGCATATGCGTGTATTTATTAAGGATGAACACTTATTAAATTTGGCCTGTAAAAAGGGTGTCTATTGTTATGATTATATGGATGCATGGGAGAAATATAATGAAACAAAGTTACCAAAACATTCGATTTTTTTTAATAAACTCACAGGTGAAAATATTTCCATTGAGGATTACGAACACGCTTTAAAAATATGGAAAACTTTTGGTATAAAAAACTTAGGAGAGTATACAGATTTATACTTACAATGCGATGTCTTATTACTATGCGACGTTTTTGAAAAGTTCAGAAATATGAGTTTAGACTATTATAATTTAGACCCCTGCTATTATGTATCATCTCCATCTTTAAGTTGGGACGCAATGTTGTTATATACTAAAGTTGAGCTTGATTTGATTTCTGATGTGGATATGTATCAGATGTTAGAAAAAGGTATTCGAGGTGGTTTAGCCCAGTGTTCATTGAGATATGCTGAAGCAAACAATAAATATTTACCATCCTACAATAAAAATGAGTCAAGTACGTACTTAATTTATTTAGACTGTGTCAACCTTTACGGTTTTGCTATGATGCAAAAAATGCCAATGCGTGACTTTAAATTTTTAAATGAAAATGAAATTAAAAATTTTGATGTAAGGAACATTTCTAAAAAAAGTCAGTGTGGATATATTCTCGAGGTAGATTTATGTTATCCGGATAATATTCATGATGCTCATTCAGACCTACCATTTGCTGCGGAAAAATATTCTCCTGCTCAAAATCAAAGCAAAAAATTGGTGGCAAATTTATATAATAAACATCGTTTTGTTATTCATTATATGCACTTGCAAGAATGCTTAAAGAATGGTTTATTGCTTTTAAAAATATACAGAGTGCTATCTTTTTATCAGGACAACTTTTTAGAGCCTTATATTTTTTTAAACACAAGTCTCAGACAAAATGCCAAGTCTGATTTTGAGAAAGACTTTTTTAAAAAGCAGAATAATTCTATTTTTGGAAAAACGATAGAAAACAAAAGGAAGCAGGTTGACGTAAAACTAGTAAACGTTTGGAGAGATACTACAAATAATACTAATAAATTGAATGGAGCGGAAAAATATATTAGTGCACCACATTTTCACAGTTTATCAATTTTTTCTGAAAACTTAGTAGCTATTCAATTGAAAAAAACAAAAATTGTCTTAGATCGACCAATATATATTGGATTCACGATTCTTGAACTGTCGAAAACGCATTTGTATCATTTTCATTATTCGGTCATAAAAAGAATCTATGGAAATAATGTTCAGTTATGTTATACGGATACTGATAGTTTACTATATCTTGTAAAAACTGATGATTTTTATGAAGATATGAAAGATAACATTCATTATTTTGATACTAGCAATTTTGAAGATGATAATATTTTTAATATGCCGAAAGCTAATATGAAAATACCTGGATATTTTAAAGACGAAATGGGAGGAGAAATCATTTCTAAATTTGTTGGTTTACGCGCAAAATTATATTGTTTACTTTCTGAGAAAAAAACTATCAGTAAAGCAAAGGGTATCACGAAGCCTGTGACAAAAAAATTAAACTTTGAGAAATATAAGAAAGCCTTATTTTGCAATGAAAATATAAGAGATGATATGTTTGTCATACGATCAAAAAATCATCAGGTTTTTACTCAGAAAATTAATAAATTAGTATTAAATAGTGATGATAATAAAAGGCAAATAATGGAAAATGATTTTAAAACTTTGCCTTGGGGGCATTACAGCACGATTCTTTAGTAAAAATATTATGCTAAGTACCTATGTATTTTACAAATTTTTATGTGTCTAATTTTAATATTAGTTTTAATGGTAATTTAGCATTTAATAAATTTGATTAAGTTTACCACAGTGTTTTATTTCAAATAAAATCACAACATATTTTATATTCCCTTTATTAATTCAACCAATTATTTACATTACTTCATAAACTTAGTACTTAACATAAGATTAACGTATTATAAAAACTTACTACTTAATGGAAAATATTCGGACTACAACTTACTTGCATGATATGAAAATATAAAATATACTTTATACTTTAATTAGAACTCATTTATGCTTTTTATTTTTACAATCGCAAAATAACAATAAAATAATATTAAATTTAACTATTCAGGCACACTTAGCTTTTGTATAATCCTATTAATTAAATCTTCTGTAGCATCCATCATATTGTCATAATTATCACTCACTATGTACTGTACACTCAAATTAGTCTTTGCACTGTTCTCCTGTTCTTTACTATCAATTTCAAGTATTTCAATTTTTATAATGTGGCTTCCCTTTGCTTTATTTTTCCGTATAACAAAAGATGAATCTGGAGCTGGTGAAATCACATGATCTATTTTTGGAAGCTTCTTTTTTAAAGACAATTTATTTTTCTTTTTTATGGTTTTCAAACTGGTGTTATTTTCAAGTGTTTCATTATTTTTTTGCTCACGTAAAGCTTTCAATCTATTCTCTTCTTCTCTTTCTAAAATAGCATCCAAGTCTTGAGCTCCATAAAATGGATTATTCATACTTGTGTTTCTTTCGTCATCCGTGAAATAAAAGTCCGACATGATGCTGTAACAAAATACAAAATTTTATAAATATAACAATAAAACAACATTTATAAAAATATCAATAAACAAATTCTAAAATAGAAAAGAATACAGTCAAAATATTATATAAGTAATTTTTTTCACTAACCAGAAGCGAGTGAGTTCCTTGCGTGAGAAGATCTGGGAATGAAAATTGTTTAGTAACAAATCTATGGAGTCAAGTTTTCAAAACAATTGTATATACTTGTATGACATTCGTCCGCATTATGCAATCTCTAGCGACATGTTAGAACCTGTTTAGTATTAAGTTCTTACGAATTTCAATTTCATACTATTATCACAAGGTTTAAATTAAAATGTATACCTACATTTTAATATAATCATCGACAAATAATAGTGCGCTAGACAAGTGCGAAGTGAAACACGAATGTGATACCTACAAGCAATACCTTAAAATTTAAATCAACTAGCAATAATATGAAGTTATTTAATAAGTTGCATTTTTAAAATTATCATCAATCAGTAATATGAAGTTGATAAAACAGGCTGAATCATTAAAAATAAATTATATAGATGTTGAAACACCACCACCATGCTTTAGCCGACATAGTAAACTTCTACCAAACATAATTCGATGCATAATTTGCGGACCCTCCAACTGTGGGAAAACAAATATTATGATAAACTTATTATTGCACGAAAATGGACTTAAATTCCAAAATGTTTATATTTACTCAAAGTCCACTTTTCAATCTAAATATTGTTTCCTACAAAAAGTTTTTCAAAATACTCCAGATGTTAAATTTATTATGTTCAAAAATAGTGAAGAAGTTATTTCGCCAACTGAAGCCTTAAGAAATTCTATTTTCATTTTTGACGACGTGACTTGTGAAAATCAAGTTAATATTCGAAATTATTTTTCGATGGGCAGACACAAACAAATTGATTGCTTTTACTTGACCCAAACATATTCAAAAATTCCTAAGCAATTAATACGTGACAATGTTAACTTTTTAATTATTTTCAAGCAAGATGATATAAACTTAAAACATATATATAAGGAACATGTTAATTCTGATATGAGCTGGCATGTCTTTAAACAATTGTGTGCAAGTATTTGGAAAGATCCGTTTATGTTTTTATCAATCAACAAAGATTGCGAACTAAATAACGGTCGGTACAGAAAAACATTTGACATATTCGTGAAATTCGACTAACAATTTTACAATTATATACCACATACGAGACACAAATTTAGTCAGTCAAATGAGAGCACTGGTAAGAATACCTACCCATATTTAATTTAAAAATGGAAGCCGTTGTAAAGAAACAATTAATTAAATCAATTGAAACCATCAAAAAGAAAGCAAAACAAATGCGTGAAGAAGAAGATGATTTAGAACTAAAAAGGCGCAAACTTTTTAAATCCATAACGGATCCATTAGAATCCATAGTATTGCAAAAAAAAGAAAATAAAAACAATAGTCACCATGATTTACCAGATACATGTTCACCTTCAACTTCTGATAAAATTAAAAACATAGAAAATGATGATAAAAATTATGTAACACCAAAACCAATAACTTCTACCCAAAATTTTGAAGAAATCGAAGAATTCTATACTCCATCTCCAACGCCTGAAAAAAGCAATGAAATCTATAATTTGAATGTACCTTTTGGTGTACGTAATGAAAATAGTAATTTAATGATTGGAAATACAAAAGTAACATTTTCAGATGGTGATGCTCATAGCAAAAATATGATGGCTAAAATAGGAAATAGATCCTATGAAGTAACCCCAGGTTTGGCAGAATTATTATTTCAGAGTAAACCAGATGTAAAGATTGTATCTGATCAAGATAAATTAGTATATAAAGATATTTTATGCAATACTAGTGCACATAGGAGAGATTATAACCCTACGAATCAGATTAAAGGCGATAAAGGGACAAAATATACTAAAATTGTGAAACCTCTCTTTACTGATAGTGAATTAAAAGAAAAAAAACAAGGTGGTTTTATGCCAACTCTTAAAACTTTGAAAAAAAATACAGATTTCATATACTGGGATGATCCGAATGAGTTAGTAGATAGATTGAAAATTTTAATTGCTTCAAAAGATGCTGGCAACACTAGTCATGACAATGAGATTATATCAATAATTGAAGAACTTAAAGAAGCTGGTATAATAAAATAAGTATATAAAAATAAAACCTGGTTACATTTTTGCTTAGTTCTATAAACACTGTTGAACATGAATGTCAACAAGTTTGGTCATCATGTACACAAGAAACTGAAAATGGATAGCTCTGCCTTAGAAAATATCTTTGATGCTCAACATAAAATCATCAAACATGTTGGTACACCCATTGACCCAAACGACTGTGCTACTAAACTATATGTTGACAAATTCTTAGATGGGCTCTATATACGATTAAAAACAGTAGAGGAAACATTGTTGCAGTTAAAATCAGAAATAAATAGTCTAAAAAGGAATATAGAAGGTGTAAGTCGTAAATTCAAAAAATGAGCAAAGATAGTGTAGTAAATGAAATACATAAAAATGTTAGGAAAAATTTTCCTCGAAGACATGTTATACTTAAAGACATTGATGATGTATGGCAGGCCGATTTAGTTGATATGCAATCATTCTCAAAAGATAATTCACAATATAAATATATTTTAACAGTCATCGATGCTTTTTCAAAGTATGCATGGGCATATCCGCTTAAACTTAAAAATAAAGAAACTGTGACTGAAGCATTTAGTAAGTTACTAGAAAAAGGTCGTGTTCCCAAAAATCTACAAACTGATTTAGGAACAGAATTTTATAATAGTTGTTTCAAAAAATTATTACAAAAATACGGTATAAATCATTATTCCACTTATTCCACTAAAAAGGCGTCAATAGTAGAAAGATTTATAAGAACGTTGAAAACTAAAATGTACAAGCAATTTAGCTTGCAAGGGAATTACAAATGGAATGATGGAACCCTCGAGCACATCATGAAAAAATATAACTCCACATTTCACAGAACAATTGGTACAGCTCCAGATAAAGTTAATGAAAAGAATAAACAAAATATACTAAAAAGATACAGACTACTACAATTATCAGCACCATCGCAGAAACGTTCAAAATTCAAAATTGGAGATTATGTAAGAATAAGCAAATACAAAGGAACTTTTGACAAAGGATATACTCCCAACTGGTCAACTGAAATTTTTAATATAGCTCAAGTTCAAAACACTCATCCAATTACTTACCTTCTAAAAGATGCAAGACAGCGACCTATTTTAGGATCATTCTATACTGAAGAATTACAAAAAACAAAACATCCTGATATATATCTTATTGAAAAGGTTTTAAAAACAAAAGGAAATAAATTATATGTCAAATGGTTAGGTCTGCCGCCTAGTGAAAACAGTTGGATAGATAAACTAAATCTTTTATAAACACATTTTATGTTAACAACTTTCAGTCTCTTATTATCTACGATACTGAGCAGAGTTCTCTTTTATTAAAAATGGAGAAACAACCATCCAAGCGTAAAATGACTTTGAGAAGAAAATCTAACAATTTGAAAACAAGTAATTCTGGTGCTGGTTTTAAGAAAAGCTTTAAGGATATTGTATCTCGCGCGAAAAAACATATCCATAAATTGAAACCTAAATGCAAAAAAGCTGCAATCGAATTAGCTCTTGCTGCTGCTAAGGAATTAGCAGCGACATCTTCAGTTAATGTACCGCGTATAATACCCATACCAAAGACAGGTGGGGTTTTGCCACTAGTCCCCATATTTGCAGGATTGTCTGCCGCGGGCAGCTTAGCGGGTGGTACTGCTAGTATAGTGAAAGCAGTCAATGCTATTAATTTAATGAAAAAAAAATTTCAAGAACTAAAGAGACATAACGAGAAGATGGAAACATTGTGTATCGGAAAAGGATTATTTATAAAGCCCTATGGTAATGGTTTGGGAATATACACAGCAAAGGAAAAAAACTGATTCGGCGGCTACCTAATCGTGCTCTAAGTAACTTGGATATTCTAAAAATTTCAAAAAATATTCCTTATTTCAGAGGTGTATTTATGAGAAATGAACTTCCAAAATATCCTTTTAAAAAAGAGTGTGGTATCATCAACTTAGATAGCTCTCAAAATCCTGGAACTCATTGGGTAGCCTATGCAAAAATAAATAATTACATTGAATACTTTGATAGTTATGGTAATTTGAAACCGCCTAAAGAATTTGTAAAATATGTGGGAGCGAATATTAATTATAATTATGACAATTATCAAGGATCTAATTCTTATAACTGTGGCCATCTATGTATCAAATTTCTTATTAATTTTTGGAATAAAAATTGAAAATAAATAGATGATACAAAAATATGTAAGCTCATTTAACCATCATGTCTATTACACTCACGATCGTGGGTGAAAAATCTATTCTAGAATCATTTTACGCCCCTCCTCTTATTTTGGAAGACGAATATGAGTGTGGCTTAGTATATTTTTCTGCATTTAATTCAATTCCAAATGTAGACTATAATAATAATGTGTTTGAATATGGAGAAGAGAAAAAAAGAATTCTTATTCAACCAGGTGCTTACGATTTACAAGATTTGTATGAATACCTAAAAGAAAGAGTTGAAAATTGTGAATTACAAATAAAATCTAACATCAATACAATGACATGCTCTTTGTACTGTACTGAAACTATAAACTTTAATTCAGAAAATAGTATTGGACCTATGCTAGGTTTTTCTAACGAAAAACTAAAAGCAAATAAATGGCATGAATCTACAGAATCCGTTAACATTCTACCACTGTCTGTCATAAGGATCGAATGTGATCTTGTACAGAGTTCGTACACTAACGGTTCTCCTTCACATATTATTTATGAGTTTGTGCCAAACATTCCTCCAGGTCATAGATTTATAGAATCTCCAAGTAATGTGATATATTTTCCGGTCAAAAGAAAGATAATTTCATCAATAACAATAAAAATTTTGGATTTGGAAGGCAATAATATAAATTTTAAGGGCGAAACTATTGTTTTGTGTCTTCATTTGAAAAAGTCAAAATGATCGTATTTAACAAAAGTAATTATTATAAAGAGTATAACCCAACTATTAAGAAAGTTATTACCAAGGAAAGTGTAAAACAAAGAAGACGTGTTAGAGTATATAAAAAAATTCATCAGAGTAATAAACAATTTCTTAAAGCCCTCGGCTTCAAAGTATGAGCCTCCTTCAGATCAACGAATTACCTGAATTCGATAACTCTATCGAGAGTTATGAGGTTCATACATATAATCCATACAATAACAGTTTCAATGAAAATGATGAAATTCGGATACCTATTCACCAGCAAGATATTTACGTGTTACCATCAGCCAGTTCCATTTACATTGAAGGAAAAGTTTCGGTGACTCATAAAGATCAAGCTGGCAAAGTTCAAAAGAAAAGTGTTGACTTCAGTAATAATGCAATTGCATTTCTTTTTCAAGATATCCGATACGAAATGAATGGTGTTGAAATCGATCGTATTAGAAATGCTGGAATAACTACAACCATAAAATCTTTCATTTCAATGAATAGCGGTGACAGTAAAGCGGCTGCTGCTTGGGGTTGGAATATAGACGGATTTAAAAATCAAAATGGAAATTTTAATGCTTTGATACCCTTAAATAAGATTTTAGGTTTTGCTGAAGACTACAATAAAATAATAATAAACTGTAAACATGAACTCATACTTAACAGAGGTAGTACTAACATAAATAGTGTTGTCATGGGTAGCGATGATATTGTAGACATTGATATACAGAGAATCCAATGGCGAGTACCACATATTAAAGTATCAGATCAGCAAAGATTAATACTTTTAAGGAAATTAGAAAAAGATAATCCCGTACAAATAGCATTTAGAAATTGGGATTTGTATGAATATCCATTATTGCCAAAAACTACCAAACATTCATGGGCGTTAAAGACTGCTTCTCAATTAGAAAAACCTCGATATGTTATATTTGGTTTGCAAACTAATAGAAAAAATGTTAAAAACAGAGACAGCACAATATTCGATCATTGTACATTAACCAATGTCACATTATTCCTGAATTCCCACTATTATCCGTATGATGCTTTAAATCTCAAGTTTGAGGAAAATAAATACAGTATATTATACGACATGTACACCAAGTTTCGTCAGTCGTTTTACAACCTTCCTATTGATCCACTGCTTGATCTTCATACATTTAAAGAAATAGCGCCTTTATTTGTCATAGATTGTTCCAGACAAAATGAAAATTTAAAAACTGGTCCAGTTGATGTTCGTCTGGAAATAGAAACGTCTCAGGAAATTCCAAGCAATACCAGCGCTTACTGTTTAATCATAAACGATCGTCTTGTGGAGTATAGGCCGCTGAGTAACATTGTTCGAAAACTATCATGAAAATTATTGTGGACGTTCAAGGTTTTAAAAATGATCAAAATTACTTTCTGCCTAAAGAGATTGCTATAGTGTATAGTGATCGAGTTCAAGTTTTGTTAATAAAACCACCATATCCCTATGAATGGCTAACAGACACAGAAAAGAAACAAGTTAAATGGATTGAAAAGAATAGAAAAATATTATGGAGCGAGGGAATCGTGCCTTACGAGACCTATAAATACCATCTAATAGATATTTTAAAAAATAATGATATTTATTGTAAAGGCCTTGAAAAGCAGTTATGGTTAAAAGATATATTAAGTAATCCTAACGTACATAATTTAGAAGATAAAGGATGTCCTCGTTTATTAACATTGTATGAGTTGTATAATTCACATTCTGACATATATAGTTGTGTTTATCATCCGACCATCTGTGCGCTGAAAAATGTAACTTGTTTAAAAAAGTGGTGTATGAATAATAAAGTTTTAGATGATTAAATATGCTTGTTTAATTTCCATATACCTGCTTCTTTTATTTAATTTACTGATTATACTCGTATTGAAAACACAATATTTGGTGTAGGTTGTTATAGCCAAATAGTTGTTTTTCATGTTGTAAAAATATTACATTTGAAGAGTAATTTTAAAATTCAAGGTTTCTTAGTACCTATCTAGTTTTATCAACATATTTGCTCGTGCAAATAGAATGAATATTTCGTTCTTAAACCATGTGAATAGTTTGTTCAAAATACGGATAGTTGATTAATTTTTGCTTGGATTTAGCTACACTCCATTTATTTAATGTGTTGTTGAGGACAGTAGTTTAGAATTGGGGAATTCTGTATCAAAATTGGTGGCGATTTTGGATCACGGCGAGCGAAGCGAGCGAGCGTAGCGAGAGTGATCCAAAATCCCCACCAATTTTGATACAGAATCCCCAATTCAACACTACTACTATACTATAAAACATTACTATACATATAATATTAGTATAGTCAGTTCATTAATATAGTGTCGGTACAGCCGCAGACGCTCTTATTATTTTGCTTTTATTTATTTTTACTGTGTTTTTTAAATAAATGTTTTCCTATTCTAAAAATAAAATAGTTATTTATGTTACAGTTCTTTATGTTATAGTTATATTGTAAATTACGAATACCCTCCTTGAAGACCTCCCTGGCGCAGTGGTAAGCGCTGTGATCTTTTTAGTGGGAGGTACCGGGTTCCATACCCGGCAAGGATTTGGAATTTTATGATTTTTAAATCTCCGGTGTGGTCTGGTGGCAGGCTTTGGTCCTGGCTAATTACCACCCGACCGGCAAAGCCGTGCTGGCAGGCCCCGGTGCGCCGTTTTAGGGGTACGCTAAATGTAGCATTCCGATACGATGCCGTATAGGAACCATAGGGGTTGGGTGTGGGTGTGAGTGTGTGTGCAGTGTGTGCGAATTTTTGTGAGTGTGTGCGAGTAAGTGTGAGTGTGTGCGACACGAAGAGTTTCGTACAATCGTAGAAGAAATAACACTTTTCAATTTTTTTTAATTTTCATGGTGGCCATTTTGAAATTCCATTATTTGTTGTTATAGAGGCAATATAAATACATATTCTCTGAAAATTTCAACTAATTATTACGGTTCACGAGATCCAGCCCGCCGACAGACAAATGGACGGACGGACGGACGTACGGACAGCGGAGTCTTAGTAAGAGGGTCCCGTGGGCACCTTTCGGGTGCGGAACTCTATAAATTGGTCACACGTCCGTGTTCTTCGTGCCCACTTCAGGCCACTACCAAGAATGCCCAGAGGGATCGGAAACTTCGAAGATGGCGTAATGTAATCAACTGGTGCGAGTTCGGGAAAGTTCAGTTCCGCAGATATAATATTCATTAGATTTATCCGGAATAATGGTATTATTGAGGTTGAAAAAAGAAAAAAATCATCACAAAGTCATCATCATCATCCTGCGGCATAACAACCCTTCGTGGCTCCAGCGGGATGATTCGATAACTTTAAAGTTTTCTAAGAATTTTTTTTTAATATCACTCCGTGACGCAGGAACCAACCAATGTTGTTATATGTATATGTTGCTGGCTATCATTCAGTGTTGAACACTGAGTTAGCGAATCGGCCCACTGGCCTCCTTCTCTATCTTCTTATTCTTCTTTTATATTGTAGCTAATGGGTACGTATACCACGATTAATTAGGTGTTTTTAAAATGTCGGTAAACCAAGAAATAAGCTTATATTCATTATTTATTTTAACGGCGCTTGTATCCGACACTCGTTCCCGTGTCCCTTACAATACCTGACTTTGGTCTCAGGGTTTATTAGAGCGTCTAACTTCTGATTCATATTCTGACGGTAAGTGCCAGAAGATTCTAGCATTGGGCCAAATATAGTTCTGAGCATTTTCCTTTTTACCCGACTACGGCAAAGCTAAACGAAAAGATTATTAAATCCTGATAATTAAAAACCAATTAAAGGAATATTACGCTTAAAAACCGATAAAAATACATTTCTTTACTAATAATTTTATCGATACAGAACACCGCATTGCCGCCCCGTATAAAAGGTCAGAAAAGTTTAAACATCATTACAATACTCGGCGAAAGATTAAGGCCACGTTGAGGTATTCAGAATGGGCGACCCTCCGAATGGCCCATAAAAATGTGCCTCCTCTTTATTGGATATCTGAATATAGGGCCGCGAGCCATCTGTCCTAAAGTATTGTTTATGCAACGGTCCAGTTTTTAGGACTCGGGATGGAATAAATTTTGAAATTGGGCGTGATCGTAAAATTTCTGATTGTTGGCTGTATCCTAAAATTTTGAATAAAAATAAAGTGGAGTGCGTATAATGAATTTAATTAAGCGGCGGACTTTAATTAAAGCCAACAAGCTTTAAATTTTTGCAACTCACTGGTTTTAATTCTTAGGTCCTTCTGTGCGACAATGTAGGTAGGTACATTCTCTCACTGACTACTGAACGAATACTTTGTTATTTACCTATAATTTATAACATATTTTAATTTATTTACTACTCACATATTATTACACATTAATAATATTTATTATTACCATTTATTGATAAGCTGTATTACGATAACGCCTAAGATCAATAACCAAGAAGATATGTTACTAATTAGTTTAATTAAAGCGTGAGGAATCCCACATGCCTGAGAGATCTCAAAGGTGTGTGAAATTTACCAATCCGCACTTGTCCAGCGTGGTAGACTATAGCCAAACCCTTCCCACTCTTAGAGGAGACCCGTGCTCAGTAGTGAGCCGGTGATGGGTTGATCATGATGATGATCGTAACTGTGATTAACGCCAGTTCTGGACCAGGCTAGGCAGGGCATAAATTCAAATTCAAATTCAAATTCAAATTATTTTTATTCAATTAAACTTTTACAAGTGCTTTTGAATCGTCAAAATTATCTACCACTGATACTTAGGCTAGGCCTAAATATTTGGGGACCGATAGGTCTTGTTCAGGTCCTGAAACTGGCAAGCACAATGTACATTACAATTTGGCGTAATTAGGACATAAAGTGGGACGCTATAATTTATGTACTGCTAATGTGCCAGCGCT
Organism: Maniola jurtina; assembly: GCF_905333055.1. Lineage (NCBI taxonomy): Eukaryota > Metazoa > Arthropoda > Insecta > Lepidoptera > Nymphalidae > Maniola > Maniola jurtina. The sequence goes on along the minus strand of NC_060034.1, from coordinate 3,548,150 downwards.
AGCTATTGTATTGTTTGTTGCAACCCGAGTTTGTGTTTTAGCTGGTTTTAGGCGGTAGTTTAGTGGTTCGGGAGAGAATCCGGCGATTACCATGAAATATAAATTACAAGATTTGGAATATTATCTGCTTGTTTTATTGTAACCAGTCCTTTTTAGATTTAACTATCACCACTATATCATCTTATAAATCTAACAATTTCGACCATCAAAAGGGGTACATAAGAATAAATGATTTTGAGTTTGAGTTAGAGTTCCGTACTCGAAGGGTGCCAACGGGACCCTGTTACTAAGCCTCCGCGCTGTCTGACTGACGTCTATCCGTCCGTCTGTCTGTCAGCGGACTGTATCTCGTGAACCGCAATAGGTATAGAGTTGAAACAACAAATATAATTAAAAAAATTATAATAGCCACCATGAAAATTAAAAAATAAATAAAAGTTATTTCTTATACAATGGTACGGAACCCTTCGGGTGTGAGTTCGGCTCGCACTTGACCGGTTTGAAGGGTTTCGTATCGTCTAAGAAAAAAAGGAACCCTTATAGTTTATAGGATCACTTCGTTGTCTGTTTGTTTGTCAAGACCGGTCAAGGGTATCAAAATCTTTAGAGTACCTACTTCCTGTTGACCTAGAATCATGAAATTTAGCTGGTATGTAGCCTTATAGCAAAAGTAAAGGAAAAATCCGTTAGACATCACACAAAACGATTTGTACGATGTACGGAACCCACTGCGAGTCCAATTCACACTTGATCGGTTTTTTGTGGGCTCTATGGTCATAGAGTCTCCAAATTAACTTTTAGCTTTGTCTTTAAGACGACCTTGTCCAAAAACTTAAAGTACAAACATAAACACGCGAAGTTAAAACACAAGCACGTCCTATCAAGGTTAAAGGTAAACCGCAAAAACTTCGCTCGCAAAGGTTTCGGCCTTCAGAAAACAATTAAGATAAAACCCCTATGAGGCTGGAACTTTATACCGACCCTCGCTACTTCAATATTAATGGCTTGATATTCCGGGGCGTTTTAAGTTGATCGCTCATTAATGTTCTTCCGATCCGGAATATCTTACTAATAATATAAACTAGCTAGCTAATCTTATTTTTGACGACCTCCCTGGCGCAGTCAGCGCTGTGGTCTTATTAGAGTGAGGTCCCGGGTTCGATTCAATGCAGGGATTTAGAATTTCATAATTTCTAAATTTCTGGTCTGGTCTGGTGGGAGGCTTTGGTCGAGTCTAGTTACCATTCTACCGGCAAAGCTGTGCCACCAAGCGATTTAGCGTTCTGGTATAATGCCATGTAGAAACTAAAGGGGTATGGGTTTAATAAAATCTGCCATACCCGTTTCAGGTTAGCCCGCTTCTTAGACTGTATCATCACTTACCACCAGGTGAGATTGCAGTCAAGGCCTAACTTGTATCTGAATATTAAAAAAAAACCCGCAACAGTGAGTCGCAGGACTCGCAAGGAGCCGCTGAATTCAGGCGGCGCAAGACCGTGGCGTGTAGAAGTGCATTCAAGAGACCTATGTCCAGCTGTGGACTTCCACGTGGATTTAGGTTTTTAAAAGCCCATGGGAACTTTGATTTTCCGGGAAAGTACCTAGTCTAGATATCACTCTAAAGGTCTTTTACTAAATATCCAAGCAAAAAAACACGTCAATCTCTCTCTGCTTTCCCTCTGCTCTGGTTGCTCTATTGCGGCGTGATTGAAAGTAGGTAGGTATAGTAAGGTAGTGATAAAAGCTTTATTAAAATTTTAATTCACTTCATTTTATTGTAAGGTTTTATTTGAACTTTGTCCGATCAATTTCTTGAAACGCTCGTAAGTTGAGGGTTATCCATAAAAACCCGCTAAGATATTGACTTTCAGAAAACAATTAAGATAAACTCCCCATGGAGCGCGGATATCCGAGCTTCCCGCTGCTTCTGTATTAATGGGATAATAGTTTGGAGAGTTTATTTGTGAGAAGGTTGTGGTATGGTGTAGCAGCGTACCTATACATACATATAAGATACGAGTACATTAGGTAAAGACAGACTGGTCCCACGGACATACGCAATTTATGCAATGCAACATTCTTATGTTGGTAAACCTATTTAACTCAGTCATAAACATACGTACCTACGCAGGTCGGTACGTTTTGTACATTTTCTTTTGCCCTCATGCCCGTAGGATCTATAATAATAATTTGTTCCTTAAATAAATTCAATTGAATCAAAAAATCAAAAAATTATTGGTTAGAATTCAAATGAGAGCCAAACTTCGTTTAATGTTAATTTTATTTAATAGGAAGCCAACGGTAAACAAAGAAATAATCATTTTAAACTTATTCAAACTTAAGACTATTAATGTATGTATATTACCTACTCACTTACAGGTTAACCCAACATGTGTAATCTAAAATTTCTAAATAATAAAGCTTAAACTAAACTTTGTACAAGTACGTAGGTATATAGGTTTGTTTAGAGCAATTAAAACTGAATACTGACTGACACACAATTGTTACCATTTTCGCAGTTCCCCCTAGAAACTCTGATTAAAATACAAACAATGACAAAGTCCTTGTGTCCCTTTTATAATTTTATTTGAAGTAAAATTTTTCCTTCAGCACGACTTGTAAAACAAAACTGATCTTATAAAAAGAAAAGGTGTTTTCTTTTTCCGCACTTTTTAAAACAAAGAAAAGTAAAGTATGAAAGTGGCTTCAGTTAAATAAATTTACTTCAGTACATGAAAAAGTGGCAAGTATTTATGCCTCAAATTATTACCTATATTATAAATGCGAAAGTGTGTATGTTTAATGGTTTGTTGGTTTGCTATTTAATCTCGCCACAACAGAGCAACAGATCAACTTGATTTTTTGCATGAATATACATAGTTAAAGACCTGGAGAGTGACATGGGCTACTTTTTATCATGCAAAATAAAGAGGTCCCAAGGAATTTTTGAAAACCACAAGACATAAGACAAGGCATCAAAAGAGTCGCAGTCAGTTGATGATCAGCAAGAGAAATCTATGACCAACAGTGGACATGTAGGTATCTATTGACGACGACAAGGACGATAACCACTTTTAAGTTAGCCTGCTTCCATCGTGATCAGGCCTAGTTGGATTTTTTTTCTGAAGAACGTTTCAGCCCACTAGTCAGTTGTCGAGATACCTATCTAAGTGATTAACAGCTGAACGATTGCGATATATGTCGCTTTACAATAAAATATCCTCGATATACCTAATCAGGAATAGAATTTTGAGATGCAACATGTCATAGTTCTGTATAGATATAATTTAATACTCTATCATATTTCTTGTTTTCAAAACTTTTGTGTCATTATTTATATAAGGTACCTGTGCGGCGAAAGATTAAGGCTAAGTTGAGGTAGGTATTCAAAGTGGGGACCCTCTGAATGGCCCATAAAAATGTACGTAGCCTCTCTTTATTGGATATCCGAATATATGGGGCCCGGTCACCTGTCCTGAAATATTGTTTACGCTTCAGGTTGTAGGCGTTAGAGTGAAATACATTCTCAAATGAGGTGATAAAATATTTTATATTGTGCGCCTTCAATTACCTACGAGTAAAGTTTCCTATAATCGTAATTCTGAAGGAATTGAAATCTGAAATTAATGGCTCAGTGGCCAAATGTTACTGGATAATCGCTTTTTAGGTACTGGATTAACGTTTGTGTGTAATTTTCATAGTTTTAATGTGTGATCCTAACTCAATACATCCTAAATCCAAATCCAGCGTTATTTCTGTCAGATTGATAGCGCTTATCTCAAAAACTGATACTTAGTGTGACTTTTGGAGTAGGATTAACATTGCATAGTTACGGCATGTCATCATAATATTATTATTAATTCATACTAATATAATATTACAAATACGAAAGTGTGTCTGTCTGTCTGTTACCTTTTCACGGCCCAACAGTTAAACCGATTTTCATGAAATTTGGTACAGAGTTAGTTTATATTTGGAGGCAGGACATAGGCCTTTGATCCCAGAAAATCAAAGAGTTCCCACAGTTGGTACAGAGGTAGCTTGCATCCCGGAAACTGACATAGACAACTTTTGATCCCGTAAACTCAGAGTTCCAAAAAGATTTAAAAAAAAAACCTGAATCCACGCGGACAAAGTCGCAGCCATTATCTAGTTTTAAAATGTACTCAGTAGTTTTTTAAAATAATTTACGAAAAACGTAACTTGAAATAGCTCTCTTGTAACTTTCAAAAAATATCGCACAAAATAGCCTTTCATGTTTCAATCCACACGCTCAACTTCAACTTTCAAAGTAAACTCAGTCCACATTGCCACTGGTCTGTTAGAAAGCTAGTAACTACCTACATCTTACCTGTTTTTGACGACGACGTCTCTGGCGCAGTGGTCTTATTAGTGGGAGGTCTCGGGTTCGATTCCCGGCAGGGGTTTGGAATTTTATAATTTCTAAATCTGTGCTCTACTGGGAGACTTCGGCCGTGGCTAGTTACCACCCTACCAGCAAAGCCGTGACGCTAAGCGATTTAGCGTTCCGGTACGATGCCTTGTAAAAACCAAAGGTGTAAGGGTTTAATAAAAACTGCCATACCTTTTCCAGGTTAGCCCGCTTCCATCTTAGACTGCATCACCACTTATCACCAGGTGAGATTGCAGTCAAGGTCTAACGGTATCTGAATGAAAAAAACTCTCAAAAATACTGTACGGATTTTCTTCAAGTTTCCTCTTGTCTCTAGGGGAAGATTCCTTAATCCTATATCTACGTGTGTAGCTCGGGCGTGTCACTGTCAGATAGTCCTTTAATAAATTCAATAAATATTTAAAGATAGGGAATTTCGTCAGTATTTCTACCAAACATTATCTATATTCTATACCACTACAATAAAGAGGTAAAGTTTGTAAGTTTGTTTGTAGGGGATAGTCCCTTTAACCGATTTTGGAATTTCTTTCAACGGTAGAAAGATACAATGTTAGTTAGTTGTTTTTTTCGAAAAAAATTAGAGATCCCTACGAAAATGTACCCTTACGATGTTGTATTGAAATGCATAGTAAGTACACTGTTTTAACCATAGACTTACGATTTTTTCGCTACGCTCACGTAAGTCTATGGTTTTAACAGCCAATGCGTAAACCATGAGGCATAAGAACAGAGTATAGAAAAGGGTCACTCAGTATGAGAACAGTCAAATAACACGAAACGCGGTGGAATCAATGTCACACTAGAAATAATAAGCGACCCTCAGGCCACATGTCGTCGTAATATCGGTCGGCGCGAGCTCGTAAAGTTCGGAAAAGGACCGAAAAATAACTACTTGCTTTTACATTTGCGGATTCTATAACATAGAATAGGAATCTAGAAAAAATAGATGATAGGTACTTATAATTAATATTGCCTACTTATTAGCTTTTTCTCGCAGCTTTATCTGCGGCTATAATCTATACCTATTCAGGGATAATGTAGCTATCTATCAGTGAAAGGATTTTCAGAATCGGATCATTAGTTCCGGAGATCACCCCCAACATACAAACTTACAAACTTTACCTTGTTATGGTAGTAGTGAAGAAGTAGTTCTTTACATTCGTTAATAAAACAGAACCAGAAAATATAAAATGAGGACAGATTTTGAGAAAGTACCAATCGCGAAATTTCGGGATATGTGACATAGCCTGTAGCCATTGTCGAAGTTGTAGGAAAACAAGTTAAGAGGGCTCTCTCCGTCACTCGTTTCATACAATCGTAGTTCCAATTTCATTTGAATATTAAGCAACCAAAGTCCCTGAAATTTTGCAGACATATTCTAGAAACTAATATCTATGTCTGTGGTTTTTCAGATTTCTGTTAAAATATTCGGTTTCAAAGTTACGCGGTCTTAAAAATTTTCATACAAATCTTTGAGCCCCTGTAATTTTAAAACTACATATTTTTAGAAAAATCTAAAACACCACAAACACAGATATTAGTTTCTAGAATATATCTGCAAAATTTCATGGACCTTGGTTGCTTAATATTCAAATGAAATTGGAACTACGATTGTATGAAACGAGTGACGGAGGAGCCCTGTTAACACAAATGACAGAATCTCTTCAAGTGCTAAAGTAAGAACTCGATTTATGACTGAGCAGGAGCAGAACTTTTGGCTCGTCGACAAGAAAACAGTGTAAATTGCGCTCAGAACTCGTAAGAGTCTGCTTAAATCCGTTTCCCGTTTTACAACGAGTGAAAAACTGAGATGGGTTTGTGAGGCTGTCTCGTAAACTTCATAGCTTAAGACTTGTTGCACTTTGAACTAAGGCATTAAATAGGTCGTTTAAAGGAGCTTTCGGTACTTGCCGAGGATGTAACAGGGTAGGAATTTCTACAATCAAATAGAATAGATCGGTTTTAGAGGAGTCTGTCATCTACAATACCTATTAATCAGGCAGACTCAATTAAATTTTGTACACTGTACCTAATTCCATGGTCAGACTATAATCGCGCGCGATTTCAAAAATTCGTTGACTTTTTTCATGAAACTGTTACATAACAGGGGTTAGCACCAAGCCGTAGGCAGGTTTGTAATAGTACCTTTCAAACTAGTAAGTTTTAATAATTTTTCAGTCAGTGAGCCAATAAAAAAAAATTGAAAGGATCATAAGCCGATGCATTTGATGCAGCTAAAGCGTTGGCCTTTTAGTCTAACCTATGAAGGTTTTATGGGTTTTAAACGACGTTAATACGTTTTTATAAAAGTTCAAAAGTCCATGAAGTTCGTTCATTAGTACTTGTATTAAAACATGAAAGTTAAAAGCGGTTCTGGTCCATTTTTTATTTTAATTTAAAAAGATCGTATTCACACTCTAATTCACACCTCTTTAGTACGCTTGAATCTAAATGAAAAACGTTGCACACGCTGAATAAAGATGGTTGTCGCACATAAAAGCCGTTGTGTTCCGCCGCATATAATGGAATGAGGATTCCTTAAATGTAAAACGGTCGCTGCCGCTCCGAGAGTCGTTGAAAACCCCTATAAAAATGTTAGTTCGCCTTTCATTACATTTTGGAACGCGAAACTATAACCCCCACGCAGAGATATGAACTCTATTGTGATAAGACTAAGTTCATTTTACGTAAGCAAATTCGGTAAATATTCTAGCAAACATCCGATCTGTCCGTTTTGGATGGCCCGTGTCGGTGTTTTACAGTACTTTATTTTTCTAACGTATTGCCAAGACGTTATCATACGTTTAGCGACAGTTTTTAATCGGCAAATTGAACAAAACCCCTTCTAATATTGTAAAGAGCCAATAAAAGTTTGGATGTAGAGGGTAGCCTCCGGATATAATATTCCGATTCTCCTTTTAGACTGCATCATCACTTACCACCAGGTGAGATTGCAGTCAAGGGCTAACTTGTAATGGGATTGAAAAAAAAATTTACATTTTTCTCGAGTATAGGCTATAATCCTAATAATTAATTATTTTTAGCATGCGGATGAAGGCGCGGGCAAAAACTAGTGAATGGTAAAATCGGACGTTTTCGTCTAAGTTTCTATTTCAGGTTCACTTTCTGACTGGAATTAGGAGGGAATTATGGAAGGAGGGAGATTATGGAAACCTAGTAGTTCGCGACAGGTCGACATGGCAATCGGGATGGGGACGTCCCAGCCTCCGCGCTAACGCGGTGCGGGGTAGTGCGAGTGAAATGCAGGCACTGCTCATGTGATGCGTCATGCGGATGTGCGGGGCGTCCCCCCGTCTCCTACCCCGATTGCCATGTCGACCTGTCGCGAACTTTACTTACCAACCTATTTAATTGGTATTTTTGCAAACATTAGGTAAGCAGTTGCCGAAATGACAAGGTGAATAATGTGGTTAACTCTGAAATCGAGTACATTTTCACCATTTTACGACCAAAGTCACGAGGCATCTGTTTATAGAACTAGTTCGCTTCTACGTGGCACTATTATTTCCCCTGGCAGTCATATTCCAGCAAGATACTGCCAACTTAATAAGAACTTCCTTGTCCTCTGGTAGTCATCAAATACGTCGCCGTGCTAAGACTCAGAGGTAATTTCGAGGGATCTTTGTACGTTGGTCGTGGTAAACATGATACAAGGGTCCTCCTCCTCGTGCCCCGAAGGACAGTAATTTGCACCTGTACCCGGTGATATTATGTGAGAAATTTGCCGCGGCTTGGAGCTGTCAAAGGACTTGATTTTAATATATTGCGCTCAATATGGGATTGTCTACATCTGCTTACCCATAAACTTAGTATAGGAGGCTCTGTATACTGTAGTATGTTATGTACTAAGTTTACACTTAGTAGGTAGGTACGTAAAGGTGTGTGGCTTAGTTATGAGCTATAACAACGCGTATCAATTGACTGTGACCCGAGTCAATAACTGAACGGGTGATATTTTTGGCGGTTCGTATTTGGCATTTCCATTTCCTCCGTGCTTCGAAAAACGCAAAGGCTCTTACTGTTTTGGCTAGTTCCGCGTTCGCCAAGCGATAGGGTTCCGGTACGGTACTTACCGTGTAAAAACCACAACGGGTTTAGGTTTAATAAAAACTCAGAAGGTTAGGGGTCATTTGACCTCCCATATACATGTAACACCTAATAGGGGTTGTGACCAGCCAAAAAACAAATCTAATAACTTATCCGTCTATAAATGTCTGCTTATAGTTTTAAGCTTCATTTTAAATTACTGCGTATCTTAGAATCGAATACTAACGAAAAAATAAGCATTATAAAATGCTTCTTATTTCATTAGTTAAAATTCGAAGGTCATTGCCTCACTCTCAGACATTAATGACATCCTAATTCCATATTCGAAGAGAGCGATTAAATATCGCATAATTAAATTATTTAAATCTTCTTATTGAATAATTTAAAAGGTCAAACCGGAATATATTCACGAAGTAGGAAGTTTTCGAACCACGTTTTATTCAAAGTGACACTTCATAATTTTTCGAAGACATAAAAATGTTTCATACAAAATGGATGTTGAAAATAATTATTTGTAATCTTCTTTAGTCTTGGCACGTTCATCCTATCTTCTGGGCACGGGTTGCTCTCAGAATAAGATGGGTTTAGGCCATAATCCATCATGCTGGTTGAGGGCGAATTGGTGGACCTCACACACCTTTGAGAATACTATGGAGAATTCTCAGGCATGCATCTGCAACAAGTGATATTTGATTAGGTATTTTGAATGCACACAACTCTAAAAGGTCGACTAGGCTACGCTTGGCTTAGTTTTTGAATTTCATAAGTAAATCCTGGTGCCCATAAACATACACATTTGAAAGGTTTTAAATTCTTAAGCTCGACGCATACCTACTTAGGAAGTGGAGAGGAAAGTGTGCAGCGTCTTTTTGGACAACAATTGCGATAGTAGGTGTTCCAGTACGTTACCACATAGAAATCGATTAAGGGATGAAGGGATTAACTGCCACAGTCATACTGCATTTATAATCCCATGAGACTGCTAGGTTAGTTAAAAAAAAATATAAAATTATTATTATGATATCGTTATAGTCAAGTGAAAACTACAGCTTATATTAATTACAATATTCACAAATACTATAAATACTTTTAACTTTAAAAATTACAAATAAAAATGTCATCCAAATCACTGTAACGAGGCAGGGTGTCCAGAACGCTGGCTGCGTTACCTCGTTGAATGGCCAGACTAATATGCTGACCGAAGTAACTGCCAGACCTGTACTGGACACAATTATTATTGTCCGAAATAAAATATTTTTATTTAATTTATTAGGATACGAAAAATATACTTATTACGGTATTTTCTTTATTTCCTGACCGTACAAACTACACATACTGTTGTAGATATAAGTAAAAAACAGTTGTAATCGACTATTACCATATTTGGACCCCGGCAGATGAGATCACGTTTACCGTGTGACTCACGCGTGGGAAGTGATGACACTATCTTATCATAGCGGTCATTTACTCCCCAAGTTCTAAGTGTCTTGTCCCAGGTTCCGTTTTCACTTGGATCTCGATCAGTTCAATGAGAATCATTACGTTCATCATCTTTTTTTAAATAATAAAATAGCGAGCGAACGAGCAGGCGGGTCACCTGATGTTAAGTGAATACCGCCGCCCATGAACATTTGCAGCACCAGAGGTAAGTACCGCCGATACGTTGCCAGCCTTTCAGGAATTGAAACGAAGGTGATGAATGAAATGAAATGATGATGATGTAGACGTCAAAACGTCCTCTTAAAAGATCCATCCATTGCCGGCCACTACTGAGCACAAGTCTCCTCTCAGAATGATAAGGCCAAGTGAAAAATTAAAAAAAAAAAAACAAAATTCCTTCAAAATTCAAAATATTTTTATTATACTTTTACAAGTACTTTTGAATCGTCAAATGGATCTACCACTGATTTGGAATGCATTTCCTACCAAGAAGAACCAGCAAGAAATTCGGTGGACAGGCCTTCACACACCTTTGAGAACATTATGAAGAACTCTTAGGCATGCTGATTCTGACGATGTTTTCCTTCACCATCAAAGCAAGTGATATTTAATTTAAGATGCACATACTTCGAAAAGTTAAGCGCGTGCCCAGAATCGAACTCCCGACCTCCCGAGTAGGGGCCGGATGTCTTAACCACTAGGCTAAGAGGCGAAATGAACGCTGTGATGAAACTGACTTCATTGCTTCTGTAGAGCGTTTCATGATGCTTAGGTATGGTTTTTTTTAATTTCAATATGAAGTTTGTACAAATGTACTTAAAAATGTATACGTAATGGGATACATAACGAATCGAATAAACAAAATTTCCATTAAATAAAACTCTTTATATTAATATAAGAACCTACACCATATTGATTGGAGTTTTTAAATGAAACGCAAATATACCTACAAATTTATATTAATGCAAACATAAGCTTATTACAAGAGCTTACCAGTTTCCAATATTATAATATGTTACCTAGGTACGCAATCTTTACTTTAGCTTAGGATATCCATCTTTTATGAAAACCAGATAACTGTCTCGATTTTTGAAGTAAAAAATTCTTTGGGTGCGTGGGGCGATTTTGGGAATCGACATGATGACAATGCTCGAAGTGCCAATAGATGTAAAAATAAATTAATTATGAAATTAAAATTTTTGATACTACTATAAGTTCAGGTACAGCTTTTAATTTATTTATAACTAAATTAATTTAATTCGAAAAAAACTTCTATTCGAACTGAAAAACATCTTATATAACGAAGTACTTATTTCGTCTAATTTACCTGAGTTTACAATGAAAGCTGCTGTATAAAATCAATACAGTGTTTTGTAAAGGTACAGTTGGTCAATCCCAAACAAGCTAATTAATCATTGCTGCAATCTCAATTATTATGATTGGTTGAATTTATTGTATTCATATTGCTACAATGCATTTAGTTAATCGAAATTCAGAAGAAGTTTCAGTTTCTGAAAAGCTATTGCTCTTTTGATTTTAAAGACACTTAATCAAACAATCACTGAATCAAAACAGCTATAAAGTTAGTCACGAATCTTAAGTGTAATTCGATAATAGGGTTTCTATTGAATGGATTAGTATGCTACCTTGATTTTACCTCCACACTTTTTGTCGATCAAATTTTTTGCACTGTCCTGATTTTCGCAGTAGTTCTGGTTGAAAGATGGTGACTCTATATATGTTTGGGCAGGACATACATACTCATAATATCGGATATTTAATATACAGCGGTAACATACAATAATAAACACTTATAAACGATTGCGTTGCTCGTATTTAAAAATATAAGTAGAATTTCTATAAGTTCAGGGTAAAGCTTTTAGGAGATGAAGATTTTTCAAAAAGATATGAAAATATTACTATTGAATGTTGAGTAGAAAGACTTTCTTTATGAAACCTGTAGTGGTGAGTCTACGTTTTCTATGGAGGTGTGTATTTTAGAAGATTTTGGTGGTGGTTCGTATTGCGAGCTTCATCATTATCATGATAAAACGATCTCTGGCTAATTCCTGAGCCTCTTCTTTGAATGAGAAGGGTTGGACGTCGTCTACCACGCTGGCCAAGTGCATGTGTGAGTGAAGATGGCTTGGGCTGTCAAGTTCGTAAGTATTTGGATCATATAAGTATTCTCCATCTGACTGTATAATATGTAGAAATTCTATCATGAAAATGCTGTTCACCAAACGAAGAGTGTCTGCTAACAGATTATTCAGTAACATCAAATGAATTCAGTAAAATTATTTCCTTAAAGTGTGAACACGAAAAAGATTTGAAGAAAAGTTGCTACAAGTATAAATCGGGAGAACTCGAAGTCAAGTCACTTCCCGAAGAATACAATCCCAGGAACCTCACTCGGAATCCGCAAAATGCAACGGTGCCTCAATTTTATTAGGCACATGTCTGGCATTATTTACGAGAATGCCTGATCTCGAGCGGTGCTACAGCGTGTTTACCAAAAGCGTATTCATATTAGATTTTCGATCTCGCACCGCCAGCCGGCCGTATCTACAATGTCACCGATACGTTCGATACTTTATTCGAGTCTGCTCGCGCGCGCCCGCCGCCACGACACGGAAGAGTGTCAAATAAATACAGGTTGAAATATATCCGCTGTCGGGTTCTGTGATCCTGGTATATACGTGCCATTTGAAGAATGAATTTTTGCCTGTTTTTTGTGTTGTTCGGTTATTTTTTCGCGTGGAGCAGCGGGATGCTGTACCGGCGGGACTCCGATAATGTTTTGAAGCCCGGTGAGATATTTTTGTAGTTAATAAATAAAACGCCGAAAGCATAGTGGACTGTTCAGAAACAAGGATTGTTCTCCGATTTCAATGTTTGATGAACGGGGAACTGGTTTTTTTATAGGCATTTATGTTTACTTTTTATTTATAACGGAGCTCAAAACCAATAATATTTTTTTATCGTATTCCAAATATTAAATTTTCTAAAAAAATATACCAAATCGAAGTGATTTGGTATTACCTACCTGAGCATGGTACCTGCTCAAGACGTTGGCGCTGTTGTTGAGATTTTAAGCAACAACACTTGGGTCACCTGACACTTCAATCAATTTCTGGAATATGACTTAAAAATATAAAATAATTTTTTGTACCTAATAAAGTTAGGAATATTTTCACGCGTTTATAATTTAAGTACATAATATATTGCTTTCTTATTTTCAAAACAATAATGAGTATACTACAAAATATCTGCTAAGATTTAAGAATTTTATATTTTTTAAATAAAAATACAACAGCAGTCTACAGTCTACAAAAAGTGTGAAACTAAGTGCGACAACAATAAAATGGTTAGAATTGTAAGCAGTCACTTATTAGCATAGTTACTTTAAGAATTTCCACTTAACCTTTTCAACCTGAGCTGGCCTCGTTCTGTGTTGCACTTAGCGACCACTTATGAAACCATGCAGCATACAATATGCAATATATTTCCCTCACATAATGTTATTATATCGCACCTGGACCCATGATATACCCGTACTTCGTAGCCATAGGTAACCTACAGTAATATTCGTATTTCAACAAGGCAGCTTTTGCGTGGATGTAAGTATGCAACGGCTCTAATATTCTACTAGTGCCCTCTTGGGTACAAGATGCATTTTAAAATTTAAAGTTGTCGTCAGTGGTAATCTATGAGTAAGAACTAAGAACCCGTATTTAGATGCCGTATAGAAACCAAAGGAGTATGGGTTTAACGAAAACTGCTATACCTTTTCCAGCTTAGCCAGCTTCCATCTTAACTGTATTATCACTTACCACCAGGTAAGATTGCAGTCTCACTTGCATCTGAATAAAAAAAGTGCTTGCAAGGGATCAAACCCCATACCTTTCGAACATGGGGCCAACGTTATAGCCACTAGGTTATCAGCGATTTTTGCACATTCTTGTAGTACTTACATAACATACCTAATGTATTTCGGTTAGCTATATACCTACTGAAGCAGGTGTCCGTGTGCACTGACTCTGCGAAGGAAACGCATGGCTTACTCGGCCTTGTGCACGGTATCTCACGTATTTTATTGCAACATTTACTATCTACGTATCTACCTGAGCCTGGAATATACTTTATCAGAGTGTGAATACTTAGTTAACCTACTCTGAACTAATCCTGTTTATTGAAGAACCTCTCATTTTTTTAGATACGTTACACTTATCGTCATTCACTAATCTAATGAAAATCTGCAGTATTTAGATCAATATAATTAGAGCACTTTATTGTATCTAATCTATACTAAAGAAAAATCAAAATTGAGATGCAGTAATAGAGCCAGAGCCTAAAGCTGCGGCCACACCTGCGCGTTATGAACGCGGGATGTGGGACGCGACGAGGGAGCGTCTATGACGCGAATCTATATGACTGTGTGCAAGTGTACAAATCGTTCACTGTAACTTGTCCCTTGCCGTCAAGTTGGCACCAAGCAATGGTGTTTGCTTTAGAACTTAGGATTTATATATTGTATGAACTGCAATGGTGCAAAATATCTTATTGATAAAAAACGTTATAATAAATATTATTAAACAATTTATTAAAATACTTTAGTAGCACTGGAAGGTAAACAGGTTCATTAATTCGATTCTTATATTATTAAATGCAATACGCAGCCTAGCAAATTTAGCGTGTTGATTGGTCATAAACATCACAAGAATCTCTCGTTAGATAGTAGTATATTCCTTGGCAAGAATGCATGCAGTACGTTGAGTTTGACGCAAAAATTGAAGTCATCGCGATTGTATAGTGCGTGCAAAATAAGTAGCCCAATATGAACACGTGGCGTTTATGCTCATTGGATAAAAAAGGATCTCAGCCGGGCTTGTGTAATTAATCCTTAGGTCATAAAGACCTGCGCAGGCTGTCATTGGATTGGAATTCTTGTTTTGCATTAGGCAGCGCGATTAGGATACAAATTTTTGCTATGGTGGAATGCTTCCAGGTTCACCCGCTTCCAGATTAGACTGCATCATCACTTACCACTAGGTGAGATTGCAGTCAAGGGCTAACTGGCGTTGGCATTAAAAAAAATCTTGCACGGTCTTTTGCAACCATAATATCTCGGACAGCGAACATATTTATAAGAAAATTAAATTATACGTCGGAAGTACGAATTGAATGTCAAAGCGAATAACAGCTCTAGGCTGTAGGATCGAGATTTGTTTTTAATTTAAACATAAAATGAGTTAGCAAAAAATGCAATCAGTTGCGTTGCCCAACTGTACGATTGTTAAACAGTACACTTCGCCTTGAAAGAGCAAGCGACAAGTGGTCGAACTGCACTTTCGAATAAATTAAAACAGTGTTGCTGTAAATATATATTTTTTTGTAAATCAAAACTTACTGTGTGGTCGTTTTGGCGCCTATCTAGAATAACATAAAAATTAAACAGCCCCGGCTTCACACTTATAGCGTTAAGCCTTCTCCACGAAATACCTACTTTATCAATTCTAACTTGAACAAAATCTCTTACCTAGATATGTAAGAAACCAACACTTACGTATGTAGAATTTTAGGTCATAGTCCGCCACGCTGGCCCGGTGCGTTTTGGCAGACTTCATACACCTTTGAGAACATTATGGAGAACTCTCAGGCATGCAGGTTTCCTCGCGATGTATTATTTCACCGTTAAAGCAAGGGATATTTAAGTCCCTAAAACCCACATAACAGTCATATCTTGCTTGCGCAGTTAAAACTGCGAAGTCCAATCTTTAGAAGCTTTTGGAACTGTGTAGGATACCGTCCACACGCACGCACTTAACTGCTCAAAATGACTTGCGCAGGCAAGCTCTCCTGTAAGACGGAGCGTGTAGCCGGAGCTTAACGAAAAGATGAGAGGTGTGTGTCTGGGATTGAACTCTGACCTCCCGAATAGCAGCCGACGTCTTAACTACCAGACAATTATCGCTCTAGCGCTGCAAAATGCATATACAGGGTGTTTGGTAATTAGTATATAATGACGACACGTACCCATGCTACTTTGATCTGATAAATACAATGCTGAAGTAAAATGACGAATTAAAATTATAAAAATTTCCACACAAAATTTAATTTTTTTTATGACCAAGTTTTCATGGCCCTAATATGCCCTAACTCACTGAGATCGTTGGCCTCGGCCTATCTAAAGATGACCGTGTGTGAGGTACGTGTCGCCATTATACTAATTACCAAACACCCCGTATGATTTGTAAATACAGGATATTAGCTGCAGGAATTAATGTAGTCTATCTACATAAATACACGATTTGCATACTAACCAATAATTTAGTGGAGCCACTACAAAATAAATCTCATTCGCGGTGATCCGTAAACAAACGGGGACTATTACGCGGGCACAACGCGAACGCCGACGATTATTTCAATTGCGCGTAACTTATTTGATCCGATCCAACGCTGGCGCGACCACGTGATAGATAAAAATGTCGCGTTCGAGCTTACAAATGGTATCACGTTTACCTACGTAGATACGAGTACGTATTGTCCGATATTGGTACCAATTTTTACAAAGGAAAAATGAATGTTGAACGAACGACGCATTTCAAGTGTAGTAACCACTTGAAGGTAATTTTATATTCTCATATATGTATATGTTAAATAAGGTTAATGTTTGTAATAGCCTCATTAACATCTTAGGCTACATCATCACTTGCTAGCAAGTCTAATTGCAGCCAAGCGCTAGTCTATAAATTAAAAAAAAAAACATATTTTATTTCTAGGTAAATCTTGAAATTCGGTCTTAGTTCTATCAATTGTATTATTATATTTTTGTATTATAGTATTGCAATAAAAATAGCTTTAATTTATGTATCTACCTATAGATTTAAAAAAAAAACGAGCAAACTAGCTGGCGGGTCACCTGATGTTAAGAGGGCTCTCTCCGTCACTCGTTTCATACAATCGTAGTTCCAATTTCATTTGAATATTAAGCAACCAAAGTCCATGAAATTTTGCAGACATATTCTAGAAACTAATATCTATGTCTGTGGTTTTCCAGATTCCTGTTAAAATATTCGGTTTCAAAGTTACGCGGTCTTAAAAATTACATACAAATATTTGAGCCCCTGTCATTTTAAAACTACATATTTTTAGAAAAATCTAAAACACCACAGACACAGATATTAGTTTCTAGAATATGTCTGAAAAATTTCATAGACTTTGGTTGCTTAATATTCAAATGAAATTGGAACTACGATTCTATGAAAAGAGTGACGGAGAGAGCCCTGTTAAGTGATTACTGCCGTCCATAAACATTTGCATATTAAAATATATAAAAAGAGTTATGTTAGAAAACATAAACTACAAAGTATAAGTACGTTGTTTAATACTTAACACGCAATAAAATATCAACGCTTGTCATTACTCATCTTAAATTCTCTATTCTAATTATATGCATGATTCACCTTTCGATCGAAGGTGTAAATATGTAATTTAATGACATCATTAAATTCGAAGCTTACTTTGTAGTAAAGCCGTTTCCGCACATTTTTACAATTAAATTGACGGCAAATAGATATTTTTTCAATATAAGGGAAATAATTTAGACTAAACCAACCTTAGCAGTTTCTTACATTTTAAGGAGTTTTTCGTTAAATAGAAGTTTGCAATATAAAGTCTATAAAGTTTGCACTATATTTCTTACGCGTCTGGGTACGTTTTATTCGAAATCCAAAAATGGGTTTCATGAAACCTCCGTGTACTCTTAGCATGTAACAAAATATAAGACGAGGTTATAATGGACATACCTACTTATGTAGTAAAAGTTTTCAGAGTCTATTTCCAGCGGATCAAGACGCGTGGTATTCCCCGGTGGGACGCCTGAGAAAGCTACCACGCTAGAGTAGGGTAGTGTAGTTACTTTTAGCTAAACCTTGAGTTCTGAACTGAAAGATCGCACTAGCGCAAAGTCTTTCGACAAAAAGTTGCTTTAAAACATGTTGAAGTAGAGTATGTGGTATAGCAGCGTGTAGAGTGTAGGTTAGGTTAACAGAATGTGTTAACCTAACCTACGCTATTAAACATCATTCATTGGATTGTGTGTAGATTGACAGACTTCGTAAATTACGTACAATTTGAGAATATAATGAAAAATTCTGAGGTGTGCAGGTTTTTTTTATGACGTTTTATTACTCTCCTCAGATTTTACAATTGAAAAAAATCGTTTGTTTTTGACGGATAGAGAAAGTGACATCCTAGCTAAAAACACATTCAACCTCCTAATACTGCTAGCATCCTTTTTAAATGATGTTTTACAAAGTCCCTAGTGTGATAAGTGCCTATAAGTCTTCACTTTTGTACCTACTCCAGCAGGGCTATTATGTATCTTTGAAAGTTTTCGTTAGACATTGAGTCCAGTTAGAAATCCATGAAATTTAGGTCACGTGTTTTTCTATTCCGTATCGAATGCGTGGCTAACTAATTACGAGTATCTAACACTTGGCAGTTGGCCAACATTAACATAGTAGCGTATTTTATCGACTTTATATGGCCAAATTAAATATCTCTGCCTGACAGGTAGCGTAGTAGAAATGTAAGACTTTTTGAATTGTACGACTTCGACTAGTTTTTAATTATTATCTATGGACATTTGACATTGACATTACATCGGTTTGAACTTTGACTTGAATTTAAACGGTTTTGTGTTTTGCATAGATTAGTGTTTTGTAGTACCTAACTTTGAATTATGACTATAGAATGATAGAATTACAGTATTCTTGAGTGCTTTTATTGTGTACCTACCTAATTATTCCTTCAGCACACAATTTGAACGAAATCATGAAGCATATTTTGTCTATTTAGATGTCTCCAAGAAGAAAAGTCTCTGTGCGCCAATTCGAACTCTTGGTCGAGTTTGCAGAGACCCATCGCGATATTGCGATGGGTCATTTCATTGGATCAAACATGGTTGGGACATCGTATTGAAGATAGATATCCCCATTGGGCGCTGATATGTACCCGTGGCATAAAAATGCAGAGCTGCTAGGATCTGCAATAAATATAAAATCCAATTTTTGTGTTAAATTAATCTCAATATTTTCTTCCTCAATATAAATATCAGAATTTTATTTTTATTTGTTATTTTATTTTGTACCAGAAAGTTGTAACAATTAAGAGACAAAGGAAGTAAAAGTGGACCGGGAAGCACTCTATAAGAGATCTCTACCAGTGACCCTTGGCAGTGCGAGAGGTTGTAAAGTAGAATAGGTACAAAGATAGAAAATAGGTACTTTAGTACCTACATGAGACTTATCTTTAGTTCAATGCGAACAGCTGTCCTTCGTCGAGCGGCTTGGAGGTGAGGCCCGAGTTCCTCTAACACCTGCTGGTAGCCAGCCTTGCTCAAACGAAAGTTCGCAATGAACTCTGTTTCTGGCAGCTCCATTGGGTTATACATATCGCGCAGCCTGCGCCTGTGGACCCGTAGCGCCTTTTTTGTTGGCGCTGCTCTTCAGCAAGCCCCATCAATACGGCACGAGCCATATTTTTTTTAAATTATTATCTACAACATTAACATAACCACAAAATATAGTACCTACTTGCTTACAAAATAACAATAATTTAACTCCGACGAACCAACCTTACTTTATACTAGCTGATGCCCGCAGCTTCGCCCGCGTGGATTGGTCAGATCCCCTGCAGCATCAGGATTGAGGAGTTGAACTCCAAATTTTTTATGAAACAATGTCGCAAAGTTCCTCTATCGATTAAAAAAGAAATGACGCAAATCGGTTCAGAAATCTCGGAGATTTCGGTGTACATAGGTAGAAAAACACAACTCCCTTTTTGAAAGTCGGTTAAAAAAGTAGCCTATGTTACTCCCTGGTCAATTCTCTACTTGTCTGTGAAAATCCCGTCAAAATCGGTTCAGCCGTTCCCAAGATTAGCCTTTTCAAACAGACAGACAGACAGACAGACAGACAGACAGACAGACAAAAATTTTAAAAACGTGTGATTCGGTTATAGTATCGTTCAAATAACCATATGACCTTAATATGCGGTAGTTATTTCGAAATTACAGACAGACACTCCAATTTTATTTATTAGTATAGATATAGATTACTTAGGTACCTTTTTACAACTAATAGGTAAGTACCTAGGTACTAGGTATCAATTTTTTATTATAATATATTTTTCTGAAAAACCGAGCGGAATTCAGCCGATTTGTAATTAATAAAAATCCTTCGAAATTAAAACATCTCTACATTCGTTGAGATTGCTAAAAAATTATTACCTCTATAAAACGGACGGATTATAGTGGCGAGTCGCAAAACACTGGTCCCGACTAGTTGTTAAAACGATCTTAGCCACCTAATAAAGTTTCTAACTACAAACTGTCATTTTTGCTTAGTGAATAGAGTTTTAAAAACTATCGATACGAAAACATACGTGAAAAAGCATTTCCGGTTTCTATTCCATCCCATTAATGGCTATGATCGAGAGTCATTGTCTATGACGTCATCTTGGTTAAAAACTGACGTTAGCGAATAGAAAATTTGAGTTTGACATTTAATTATTAGAAATTTTCACGAAATTAGTGTGCCACTGAGATACAGCATAACCCTGCAGGCCGCGTCCACACGTGAGCTTTTACAGTTCACTTAAGTGCACTCCCGGTCTATCGCGAGCTTTCTAGCCAACATAACTCACTGTTATCAGTTCTAAAAGATATAACATTCTACGAGTGTATAGAATAAAAGTGTAAATTAAAAATTTATAACACCCCCGACAAGTGAAGGTTACAGTAACTAGAAAAGAGCTGATAACTTTCAAACGGCTGCACTGATTTTCTTGGATTATAGCTAAGAACAGTCTCGATCAAGCCACCTGTCAAACAAAAAAAAAAAACTAAATTAAATCGGTTCATTAGTTTAAGAGCCACGATGCCACAGATAGATACTCAAATACACACGTCGAACTTATAACACCCCTCTTTTTTGATCGGGGGTTAAAAATAAATCATCTTTTTCGTTGCGATGCATTTCTGTATAGAATTATGAATTATGTGATCAATAATGTAAGTGGACGACACATTTCCACAACATATTTAAAGGATCAATATCATCTTTGGCGATACAGCCCCAAGTCCAAATAGCCCAATCCATTTAATGGGAATAATAGTCTGTGTTCCAACGCTGCGCTTTCCCTTGCGAGGTCGGAATTCAAACACCTTGGGACCCCATAGCCAATCAGTTTTCCAACCTATATGCCCTGCAACCCCCTGCCAGACACCCTTAAACTTTAACAATTTATTTAAGGGCGTCTTGCAGGGGGCTACCACGACACTAAATGTCTGGCAAGTAGGTATGACGTGATTTCTAATACAATTCCGAAGAAAAAAAATTGACTTTATACTTTGATTTAAGTTTTTTTATTCCCTTAGTTACCTGCTGTCTCCCAAAGCCACCGTGGTCCAAATTTTATAGTCGCTGATCGTCCCTCTTTGTAGTGCGGACAACACGCAGATTTTCAGCTTTTATAAAATAACGAGGCTCTGGCACGCGCTGGCTCTCTCCCTATTAGTAGGAACGCGTGGAAACTCAAGGTTGGTTACGGCGGACCTGAATGTACGTATATTTGCGCTTACCGTTTGACTGGCCTTGCACTAGCAGGCCACGGTCAAGTGTGCTTGAACAAGTAACAAGTCTAGATATCACTGGCAGTGGCAGTCGGACAACCTGTCGCTTAGAAAACTGTTTGTTATTTGCTGGTTGAATTCATACACGAGTATTTCTATTGTTAAAAGCGAAACGCTTTAAAAATATACCTAGTAAGTATTTATACTTATTGGTTCATAAAAATATTAATAAAAACTAGTCAAGCGCGTGTTAGAATACGCATATAAGTTAGTAGTAGATAGTATGGAGAGGCTATGAATTCCGGTGTTAATAATCATTTCATCCTGAAAAATCGTTTTTTTCCCCAAAATTTAAAATGCCTTTGTTTAGCGGTAGTAAGTTTCTTACATAAAACATAATACACCCTTTTTTTGGGCAGTGGTCTAAAAACCGGTCATTTCCTAAATCTTTTTCGGACAAGGCGTGTGTTAATTATTCGATAGCGCCGGAGATAAAACTAAAACGATCCAAACGTTTCAAACAGCTACTAGTAAGCGTTGAGTTGCCAAAGTTTTTAGCACAACACCGACCGTTGCAGCTTACGTTAATTGAATATTGTTGTTTGGAAGTTGCACTCGTTCGCGCGTGTTTTTATTGCGCAACTTTGCGCAACTCGCGAACTGCATACTATTTCGCGAAATAAGGTTTAAAGACTTTACAGTGTGCAGAAACTATCTTCATTGCTCGAAAATTTAAGACATTAGCTTATAGGGTAAGGGTTACAGGGCTTAAAGATACTTGGCCTTTGACACGATTGGTAGTCATGCATTCATGTACATTGTACATTCAGTATGCTGTCACATGACTGCATTCCGCAATTCTTTCAAGTATTTTTTTAAACTATAATAGTATATACTAAGTATACTGTTGTTGCTTCCTATTACAAGATTTTGCCCATAATGGTCGCGTTGGGTAGGTAACAGCGAATAATAAAATATTCAAAATTACCGCCATGACGATTAAAAAAAATTAAAAAGTGTTATTTTTATACGATAGGTACCATTGTATAAGAAATAACATTTTTTAATATTTCTTGTGTGAGTCGGACTCGCACTTCACTGGTTTTTTTTCAAAACCCAAGAGGTAACTAATTTTTTTTTTGTTACAGATCTCATGCCAGTCTCGTCTACGGTGGTGCCCCTGCCATACTACTCCGTGTACGGCTACGAGAAGAAATTGCTCCGCGACAAGAACAAGACACGACCACAGGGAAAGATCTCACTAGTCACTAAAGAACCGAAATAAAAAGATACCTAGCAGCCTCCCATTAAAGCTGATAATACAAAAGACGGGTAGCAAGAGCCACAAGAGTAACAAATTCGAGCGAAAGTACTGAAATTTTAAAAAAACACTACCAGCTTGGGTCGGTTGCATGCGAAAGACGAAAGAATGCTTCACTACAATTGAAGTATGACATCCATGTTTAGGAAAAATACGTAGTCACATACAAAATCTGAGAGAAAAAATGTCACTCTGACTTTATATTGTTTAAACAGCAGAATCAAAATTGCATTATAAAACTTACTGTATATTCTGTGAAAGTTAAGGTTTCTCATAAATATAAGCCCAATTGTGGTTGAGCTGATACTTTCGCGGACACTTTTTCATCAACGCCAGCGTGTATCATGAGGCCCATTCTGTCATCCTGCGGCTTTTGCGGTCTTTGCACCTCTAGGGCCTCTTGCAGAAATGTCAGTTTAGCTTGAGGCATATTTAATTTTTTTTTCGACGAAATAATCAGCTGTAGCAATGGTGTAACCGGCCGGTATAATGTGTTTATGAATAGAAATATTTAATAAGTATTTTTGTAAAGAACCGAACTAAATATTATTTTAAGACCCTTTTACTAACTCGCTTTATAAATGTTTATGTTTGGTATAAATTTTGCAATCGATTTTAAACTTCTCGATGAGCTAGACTTGAAGTTTAACATAGCTCAGAATTGGTTGACGAATTAACAAGTGTAAATTAAAAATTTATAACACCCCCGACAAGTGAAGTTACAGTAACTAGAAAAGACCGAAAAGACCTGATAACTTTCAAACGGCTGAACCGATTTTCTTGGACTATTCCGCGCCTACGATCCAAAGTATCAGAGTTTTCCAAAACATCATTTTCAAATAAATAATTATGTATCAAGGCAACGTCCATCTTGACAGCTTGACATTTGTCAATTGACATAATATTATGAACCTAACGGTTATGTAACCTTCTTTTCTACAAGAAAACTAGAAAAGAGCTGATAACTCTTAAACGGCTGCACCAATTTTTTTGGATTATAGCTAAGAACACTCTCGATCAAGCCACCTTTCAAACAAAAAAAACTAAATTAAAATCGGTTCATTCGTTTAGGCGCTACGATGCCACAGACAGATACACAGATACACAGATACACAGATACACAGATACACAGACACACAGATACACAGATACACACGTCAAACTTATAACACCCCTCTTTTTGGGTCGGGGGTTAAAAAAGCTTTCTTGTCTGCCTGATTGTTTGTTTATTTGTTTGTTCGGTACAAAATTTGCAATCGATTTTAAGGTTTACTTCCATAGTTTTGCGTGCCACCAAAAATGGTATAATAATGGCTAATATACCTACTTGAATAGATTATTTTAAAAACTAACATTAGGTTTAGGATATTAAAAATGGGTAACTTTCTTACAAACTTTTATTGTGATTTTAGTAAGTAGAGAAGAATTGAAATATTATAGCTTTGTGTTTTTTTTGCTAGATATTAAGAAATGTTAAAGCTTTGATCGTACTAAGCTTTTCACGCATAGCGTTGTTTGCGTTCTGCCAAAGAATTGTGCACGAAACGCTTAGGGCGGTTATGCACTCATCCGATCCGAATCCGTTAATTTTCACGGATTCGGATTTATGCTCCGAAGTAGTCATAGAACTATTTGTATGGTAGCTTCGTATTAGATCCAAATTCCGTCATCCGATTTCTTTCCGTCATCCATGAGAATACCTCGGATGTGCCTTGGATTCAAATCGGACATAATATGTCAAAGATGTCCACTGAATAGCTTGGATTTGGATCAGAGATCGGATTAGTACGTAAACAATATCCGAATACGGTCCGAGTTCTTATATCCGTATTTTCACGGGTTCGGATCGGATGACTGCGTAATCGCCACAGGTAACCGCTCTTAGTATGATCGAGATCTAAAAAAATAAACTATGTTTATTATTTATATTTGGACTGTGGTCACTAGACAAGATTTTATTATATTTCTAAATTAAATTATTATTCGCCATTTCTAGTATCAGCTAATATTAATATTTTTGAGAATCCAGTCAAAATACAATTTAATAGTATTACTCTAATACAAAATACTAAACTTAGCGTAATGTTATTCAACCCGTTAAAAGTTGTAACACTATTTATTTATGTTATTAAATACATCAATGCACTGAGCTTTAACTGAAAACCTTTATAAATTTTGTATGTAATTTTCATGGAAACCATTATAAATAAAGAAAAATATTTTTACATACCTACTTCTATTTTATTTAATTTCATTGTTTCGTATTTAATTATGTTCTGCCTTATCATTTTACATTCACCATTAGGTACTTATTATATTGATCGTGTTTAGATATTTCATGCTGCCAACTAGCCTACAGCTTTTTGGTGGTATCAAAAATTACAGCATATTATTTCGAATACGGCAAGTTCGCACTGAGAAATTTTGCTGTGCGGTTTCGGTTCAGTTTCCATTTGTCACAGAATTCTGCTATATATTTTATCTCCAAAGTATACGCGCGCCCGGGGCGCTTGCTATATAGCTATCGCAGTCAAAGGCTACTTGTTATCGAATATGATTTTAAAATAAAGGAGATTGCGCTCCTCACATCGGTTCGCACATTTGAGTTAATAAAAACTGTTCGTTAACAGTCCGTTAGGAAGTTGTCCGACCGCCAACGATAAGCGAGAAACGAGCTGAGCTTAAAACTAGAAACGAGTTGACGGGTAACGAGAAGCGAGTCGGGATAGTTTTGACACTGAGCTATGGGCGAGTGTGCGACTGCAACTGCAATTTATTGATCCGTGCACGAGTGTTTTGACCTCCAAGAGAGCATAGCTGAGTGAGTTTTTCTGTAGCTATTGTCGCTATGGCGAGAGAGTTCTCGCCGTCAGCGTGCACGGCCATTCATCAACTATTAATATATTTACCTCTTTTATTGACACGGGACCAAACTTCGATTGTACGTTTCATAAGCGAGAAAATAGACGATTACTAGTCGCTTCCTTGTCAGCGGTGGGACACCTGCCTGAAACGGTATTGTGCTTGTATTGTTTAACGTATTGCGGAGTTCAGTAAAGTTGGGAGCGTATATTACATAGTTCCGTTTCAACATTCCTGGCGCGTCAAAACGTCAACAGCGAATACAGGGTGTGTTGATTCGACTTTAATTACAGCTGTGAAGTATTCAAAAAATGCTTGCACTGATCAAGCGATCTACCTCTGATCTGATCAGAACAGTAAACCGATCACGTGGTTCGAATCTGTAAGCATAATTGATTATTTTTATTAAAGTAACTATATGATACCTAGGCACAACTTCGTCGGCGTGGTGTATATTAGGTGTTTTAATCCCGCAGTAACTCCTTGATTTTCCGGGATAAAAAGAAGCATGTGTGTGCTATCCCTATGCACTTTTTGAAAAATAACTACGTTGCTAAATAGAAAATTATTGAAATTCGACGTCAATACACAACAACGCTAGAAAGCTGTTTGTTCTGTCCGCGCTGCTTCAACGTTAAACATGAGGCTTTGCTAATTCTAACCATTGTAGAAAAGTTACACGAAACAATATAACACATAGTAAAACTACAACTTATAACAGTATTATTTATTATCATAAACAGTTTGTTTTAAGCTGGTTGTTGTAGAGTTCAATAAAGTTCGTAACCTATTTACACAGTTGCGACGTTCATGAGGCGTCAGAACGTCGAGTTCGCAAACAGCACACGTCGGAGTCGATTTTAATTAAACCCGGGAATATTTGGTAAGCGTGTGCCTACTTTAAAATCCCTAGTTCATGCTGCGTTGTGCTATTTAAGTATAAGAAGTTATCTTTCGGTTCTTTCAGTGCCGTGAGTGCATCAGCGTTGATTTAAATGAAAGTACAAAATATTCGGTAAGGCATTTTACGCACTGAATGCGATCCCAATCCTATTTTGTTACCTGAAACCAAAAATATCTTTAATTTGGTGCATTGTTAACCGACTTCAAAAAGGAGGAGGTTCTCAATTCGTCGGTATCTTTTTTTTTACAAACCGAATTAACCATAATATTATTAGTATACTACGCTTGCGCACTGCGTGCGTCCTGAATCTCAAAGAATCCAGTGTTTTTTGTAAATAAATCTTTAGGAATTCCCTGTAAATTCTTTTAGCATAGCAATCGTGCCATCCATTTTGCATGTAGCGTCAAATCCTGTGTCGTAATCCGAGCGAGTGCCACTTTAGCTTGCCTTTAAGCTGTACCTTCGTCTTAATTGAATCCCTGCCCTGCTTCCAGTGTGCTCGATAATTACCTTATAGGCTAAACTGCTTATCCTATCCACTCTGAATTTGGTAGAGCGATAAGTAAATTCACTTAACAAAACCTACAACTATTGAGTTTGAAAAGTTCCCGAAATCATTTTTTAAACTTAATTTTTGTTCCGATACAAGTTAGCCCCTTGATTGCGATCTCACCTGGTGGTAAGTGATGATGGAATCTAAGATGAAAGCGAGCTTACTTGGAGAGCGTACTCAATTTCATCATTTATCATTTTTGACAGCATCGTACCGGAACAGGGTAGTAACTAGCCACGGCTGAAGCCTCCCACCAGACAGAGACAATTTAGAAATTATAAATTTCTGAATTGTCTATGCCAGGAATCGAACTAGGGACCACAGCGCTCACCACTCCACCTAACAAGTGTAAATTAAAAATTTATAACTCCTCCGACAAGTGAAGGTTACAGTAACTAGAAAAGAGCTGATAACTTTCAAACGGCTGAACCGATTTTCTTGGATTATAGCTAAGAACACTCTCGATCAAGCACCTTTCAAACAAAAAAAAACTAGTTCATTAGTTTAGGCGCTACGGTGCCACAGACAGATACACAGATACACAGACACACAGATATACAGATACACAGATACACACGTCAAACTTATAACACCCCTCTTTTTAGGTCGGGGGTTAAAAAGTCATAATTCTTATTTAAAAAGAGCAAATGCCGAGTTTCTTGCCGATTCTTCTCAGTAGTTCTGAACTTGATATATTGATATATAATACATAAATTAATTACATTTCATATTAATGTAATAATTGAGTATGAGTATGTCTGGAATAAAATCAAATTAATTATTTTATAAATTATAGTACCAATAAGTGGATCGAGGGGCCGGACGTATCGATTAAAGATCCCGTGAAGAAGGATTTATTTTCATGGATTTTGAAAGTCCCTCTCAGGATATTATTATGTAAAAGTAGGAACATTCAGTTCGTAGTTCATAAGGATCATGGTGCGACACAATGGGAGTGGTATTATAAAGATAATGTATTAGCTGGATTTCCTTAAGCCAAAGACAGATCGGCGGAGAGATGGGGACGCGTCGCTCGCCAGGACGAGGAAAATGGCCGTATTAAATGAATGCTCCATCAAAGAGGGTAGTTTAGGTGATAGCTTATTACAGTTCCTTGCACGTTATAAGACCGCTGACCTTGTACCTGCGCAGTAGGTGATTTATCCAGGTCTGGTCTGGTGGAAGAATATAGTCGCAGCTTAAGTTACCAAGCGATTTAGTGTTACGATGCTGCTTAGAATCGTTCAAGGGTATGGGCTTTAATGAAACTACTACACCCCTTCCAAGTTCCACTTCCACCTTAGACTGCATCACCACATGCCACCAGGTAAGATCGCAGACAAGGGCTAACTTGTATCGGAATAAAAACCCTTGCGTTTCATATACTGTGGAAAAGAGTAGAACATAACCTCTATAAGTACGTATGCGTAGACGCAACCTGACCACAGTCGCCAAGCAGTATTTTTATCACTGTGGAGTACCACTGTGTAATAAGTAATAACTGTAACTAACGGGAGTCAGTCGCGACTCACGAGCTCCATAACGACAGCTAAGGGAATAAATATTACGTATATTAATTACTTATCTGTGCTTATAACTAGCCAAGTCTACGCCACGTCTACAGGTGTTACAAGAATAACAAAAATAATGTTTCAGCTGGATTTAGTTAAGCCAAAGACAGATCGGCCGGGACGCGTCGTGGGGCGAAGAAAATGGCTGTATTAAGCGAACGCTTCGTCAAACAAGATTTACAATGAGAAAACAGACCATGCGCTATTAACTTGAATCACATTGAAGTGGCGAGGGCGTAAACATGTTGCGGACGTATGTTTTTTCAATAGAACAATAATATGGCGATAGTTACTCAGGATACGTGTTGTAACTTATAATGTCCGCAACGTGGACCTCTCCATGGACAATATGTCTTATGGTTGGTCCATGGAGAGATATGTCTGCGTCACGTCCGCAGATATTTAAACTACTTGAACTGCAAGTCTGATAGCATGCTATATAATGACACATAGTCGGGCTCTTCTATTTGTATATTTTCATCAAAAATCTCTGGAACTACTAAACCGATTTTGGAAATTCTTTCACCAGTTATAGAAAACTACATCATTCCCAAGTGACATAGGCTATATTTTAATTACAAAAAAAATTAGAGATCCCTGCAAAAAATATAATAAGCTACCAGTGCTAAGCTGGAGCGGGTCGCTAGTGTTAAAATAATTGGCTCTGCTTACGACTCTGTTTATTAAACACTGTTGAGCAACTAGTGGTAACTGTTAGATTCACTAACGATTTCCATGGGGTACTCAGCGGTAATATTTTGTAATAATATTAAACCAAAAAATACAAAATACCTAAAATCCGTTTTTAGACAGTCTAGACGGCTAAAAAAGTACTTACCAACTTGTACGTTTAACGCTAATTTCACATTTTGGTGCTTTATTAAAATTGTTTCGCACAATTTCCCATAATAATTTCTCGCTCCGTGTACAAATTAATTGGCTCGTGTGTGTTAGCCAGAGAATAAAATAGCCTTTTGATTAAAACACGTTTCGCATACCTGTGTGGATCTGACGCTTTAAAAATTAATCCTCAAACTAATTTGTTCAGTTCTTAAACAAAACGGCCATGTTTATCGTGCTCAATAATGTTTGTTTATCGTTTAGCAAGGTATTGAAACTACACGTTTATTAGAAGCTTTAATATTTCCGCATTTTGATAACAATCTTAATCAATAGACTACATACCTACTTATAGAGACATAAAACAAATTGCAAGTTTATAGCACAAAATGATATTTTATTATGCAAAGCTCTAGCCTGGTTGGGTGGGAGGCTTCGGCTGTGGCTGGTTATTTTATCAGTTATCACCCTACCAGCAAAGACGTGCTGCCAAGTAATTTTTAGCCTTTCAGTATGGTTCCACTGAGAAATCCGACTGTCATACCCTTTCCCAGTTTTTTAAAAGAATGTAAGCCGTGTTAATCATGACGAATATTCTCCTTTCACCTCCAACTATGCATATGCGCTAGGAGTGGTTTCGCAAATAGTGCAACTGGTGAGTTTGAACCGCCGACCTTTTGGCTTTCATTCCGCTCCTTAGCCGTTGAGCTATTGAGGCTCTTAAGATAAAAATTGTTAGTTTGCGAGTCTTTGTATGTAGGGGGTAATTTCCGGGACTATTGATTCTGCTAAAAATTGAAAATTCTATTACCGAAAGATAGGTAGCTACATTATTCCCGAGTGCTACAAATAATTGCAAAAAATAAACATTTTGAAAGCATGCAGGCTAAAACAAATATAACCAATAGAACCTGCATAAGTGTATAGAGAAACGCAATAACTGGCAAATATTTGAAAATACTTAATATACAATACTTATTCAATCCCCTCTATAAAGCATTTGTGTACGAGGGTTAATAAATTTTCTTTTTACTGCCTCGCCTTTGCTGATCGGAATTTTAACGAAATTGAATAGAGTTCACGTTTTCTTCTACGGCAAATAGCGATACGTCGAGGTGTGTTTGTGCTTCGTGAATAAATGATTTGACAACGCAGGACCAGAAAAATAAAATTATCAGCAAACAATTTTTTTACTTATTTGAAGTCAAATAAGTCCTGCGACCTAATGCAGAAAGGGTATGGCAGTTTTTTGTAACTGGCTTTTACGTAGCATGCTTGTGGAACGGTAACTTGTTATGCCACCCGTCTTTCCGCCGAAGCTTCCTACCACGCCAGACAGACCAGAGATAATTTAGGAATTATATATATTTCAGTTTGTGACGAGTCATAATACTTGATTACTACTTGTAGCGCTAAGCGCTCCTGAGCGCTATATGTTAGCGAACCCAGCTTAAAGTAAACACTGTCAAAATAGAGTAGATACCCAGCTTAAAACTTATACCCAGCTTTTGGTTGCGTGGAAGAGATCGCTAAGTAGCGATAAGGCCGCCAAATTGTACCTACCTGCGTATATTTTGTTTTGCTTTTTATGAGTTTAATTTTGTGGTGTACAATAAAAGTATATCTATTCATTCGTTCATTTATTAAAGTTCATATCGTCAAAATTTAAAATCGACGAAAGGCACCAAGCCTTGTGGCAAAGTAAAAAACAGCAGCATCACTCCCAACCCGGGGAGGCGGACGAAGTTTAAACAACAGGCTCTTTCAGCAAATGAAGTGGTCGGCGGGTTTATCGACAGCGATTGCGTTAGACGCGGCGATCAATCAAATATTCTGACGAGTCATCAATAAATCTGCTCTTGAAAGAGTTAAGATCTTACCAAAACAGTTTGTGTAGAACGCTATTTATTATCGTGTTTTTAAAAAATTTTGTTTACCAATCTTTACTTTATAAACTGTTGACTAAGCGATCATTTTTCATCCTTGGAACCGGAAACTTTTCCTTTATAAAAAAAACTCAAGTGTGAGACGGACTCGCCACGAAGGGTTCTGTATCGTCGACGATAGTACAAGAAATAATATTTTTTTTTTTGGTAATGTCCACTACAAATTCACGGTTTTCGGATTTTTTCCTTTATTTCTGCTAGAGCTGCCTTTCTTGATTCTAGGTTAACGGGGAAGTAGACCCAACAGGCTTTGATTCCTTTAACGGGTCTTAACAGACACGACAAATACTCAGAAAACGAAGTGATCCTATAAAGGATGTATAGAAGTAGGCGTTATTTTAGATCCTCCAAGGATTCCTTTATTTCTCTGGATATACTGAACCCTAAAATTATAAAAAAACAATACATTGCAATCATAATATAATACTACTAATAAAGATGCATATTTTATCGACAAGGTTATCAAGTTTTTGAAAAGTCACAGTTCAGATTTGAAAAGGATTCTTGTATAATTCATTCTATTCTATTCGATTTCTCATCAATAAATAATATTCGGAAAATGAAAACCGTTAGCGTGATTTTAGTTTGTTTATTTATCACACGTCAGATAATATTTTAGTACTAGCTGATGCCCGCAGCTTCGCCCGCGTGGATTGGTCAGATCCCCTGCAGCATCAGGATTGAAGAGTTGGAATCCAATTTTTTTATGAAACAATGTCGCAAAGTTCCTCTATCGATTAAAAATTTTAAAAACGTGTGATTCAGTTATGGTATCGTTCAAATAACCATATGACCTTAATATGTGGTAGTTATTTCGAAATTACAGACAGACACTCCAATTTTATTTATTAGTATAGATTATAACGAAATAATTTTGCCAATTTGTTGTAATGCCTTCAGTCGACAGGAATCTATGTGCAATAGGTAAGTATTTCTCGCAATTATTGTATCGATTAAGCAATAGTCGTGAGGAAGTATGGTCGCACTCACTGTGCTTAGGTTCCTCGCTTTACCTTTTATGAATAGCTTTTTTAAGTTAAGTAAAGTTAGGTAGAGTTAAGTGTCATTTTAGGTAGAGGTGACGCATTCCGGTGATTTCTTCATACAGACGTAGGAGGGTGATTACCACATCATTTGAAATTATACGCTTAAAACTATCTATTATATCGATTTTGTTTCGTCATTATCTAGGTTTATTAATAGGTAAAACATTGAAAAGATAACTCCTATTCTAACACTAAATTTATGACAACTTTGTGCGTAAATAGATAAGATTAGGAGTATGATAATTCTAAAACAATTTAACTTTAGACATAGTTTAAATATAACATTGACTGTTCAACCCTTTTGAACCCATTATGGAGAACTCACAGGCATGCAGGTTCCTTCATGATAAACATCATGAAGGAATCATTCACCCTTAAAGCAAGTGATATTTAATTGCACATAACTCCAAAAAGTTAGAGATGCGTGCCCAGGATCCAACCCCCGACCTCCCAAAGAGGCGGACGTGTTAATCACTAGACTATCATGTAAGCCTTATTACTGTAATAACAAGACTTGTAAGAGGCTTACAAGATGCTCTATAAACAATAAGTTAAAAGCTTTTCTCAAATGTAAACACATCCTCCCAGTTGCAGCGAACGCTTAAGTAATATTACCTTTCACTTACCTACTTCTAAAGATGCATTCGCTTGTATAATCTCTTGGAATACATCAACCTCGAGTCTGCATCGCAGCCAATTTGTTTGCTCGCCTTTTGCTTAGCATATCACGGAACAGCCACATTCCGACAGTGGGAATAAATGTAAGTAATAGTGAGCATCCTACCTTCTTTCTTCCGATTAGCATCTACAATTGAAATCGAATCTTATTGCATGTTCGACAAGGTGCAGTATTCATTGGTAAAGTTCAGGTGTTCTGACTTTGTTTCTACAGAAAGTTCAACCTAGCTCGCTTTACTTGGCTGTTCATATTTGCGTTTCTGGTACCGGCAAACTCTCTTACTTTGCGTTCCACGACTTGATACGGTATTGTCTTTAGCGCCTGTGAGAAAATTGTATGCATTTCACTACCTTCGGCGCCGCAAATTCAATGTACTACCAAATAGAATTTCGTATGCAGGGAACTTTCGCTCCGTCAACTGTGCTTCACTTTACTTTCAGTGTTTTCTTTATGTTCGTAGGCACTTGTCCTGCGTTCGGCATTTTCTGAAAGCTTTTATTATGAAAGTTTTTGAAACTATACCTATAGTAGTGACTTAGTGAGTAGTGAAGCATAATAATTAAATACTACATACAACAAAAGCCACCTAAAGCTATAAGGGTCCCAAGCACGTCCTGGCATGAAAACAAGATAATATCTACCCATACTAATATTATAAATGCGACAGTTTGTCTGTCTGTTTACTACAGTTTTTACACCCTCATTTTGGCGTTTGATACAGAATACAGATATAGCTTGTATTCCAGGGAACACAGACTACTTTTTGTCCTATCAAAAAAATTGGAAAATTATTTGATTTTCCTATTAGGAAAATCCAATAGTTCGCACGGGATTTTTAAAAAACCTAAATCTACGTGATAAAAGTTGCGCGCATCATCTATTTAGCACAAAGACAGTTTGCTTTAGACTTTTTATCCTGAAAGATGAAGGTTCCCACGGAATAAAAAAAAATTAAATCCACTAGGATGAAGTCGCGAGTATTATTTACTTAAGTTTAGAAACTTAAGTAAATAATACTCGCGACTTAATTAATGAACGAATAATTCGATCAGTAGGTAAGTTAATAGTCTAGACTGCAAGAGCTCGAAATTTAATCCATAAGCACGACCAAGATGACAAAATAAGCTAGTGTCTCACTTTTCCAGCTATGCATAATTCAGGAATATATAATGAACGAAAGATAATGAACTCTATTCAATCTCAACTCTGCTAATTTATCATTTGGTAAGATATCTTCAGTGAATTTTGCCGACACAGCAAAGTTTTATCGGAAAAGCCGCATGCCTTCATCTTGTTAATACAAAGTTTGAAGAACTTTCAAGTTGCTTAAAAAATTATGGTTTTAGAAGAGTTAACGTTTTTTTAAGGATTTTGTTTCAAGTCTTTTTTATGGTTAATTCTAAAGGTCGCTTCGAATATTGGACCACAAAGATCAGCGACGCACGATGACAATTATTATCGACAATAGGTACATTATACTTAACGCGCATGCATAGGCTTATGTAGATGTAATAATCACTTCATCTTATTAAGATGAAGTTTAGCGATCATTGGAGTTCAAAGATATGAAACTATTAGTTTTGATATACTTAGGTAATTTTTTCTTGGTGCTGGTTAAGCAAGGTATTAAGTCGGTAAAAGAATGAGTTTTGAAGAGAAAACTACTTTTAGTGGTCCAAATTTGGCCTATAAATCAATTAATAATAATAAATGTCATTAAACTTATATGTTAAAATTATATTATAGCCCAAACCATTTGTTTAATCGTATGGGGAAGAAATAATTTGCAAGCCCACCGCAATATTTTCCCAAGAAAACCTCTACTATTGTAATTTATGGAAGGGGTTACAATCTTTAGCAACGTGGAGAAAACAGAGAGAGTCTATAAATATATTTCCAACTAGAGAATGCCCGCGGCTTCGCCCGCGTGGATATCGTTTTTTAAATCCCGTAGGAACTCTTTGATTTTCCGGGATAGAAAGTAGCCCCGGGATGTATCCCAAGTCTGTACCTTTCATTAAAATCGGTTCAGCGGTTTGGCCGTGAAAAAGTAGCAGACAGACAGACACACTTTCGCATTTATAATATTAGTATGGAATTATGGATTTTCCGCTTCGCAAATATAATTTGCGGCTTTTTCACACTTATTTAGACAAGGGCGTAAGAAGCACCTAAGCGGTTTTTATCAGAAACATAGCAACGATTTTTTGTGCGAATGCCAATACTCATCGTGGTTTTGCGGTAAATTCTGATGTTCCTGCCAGTGTACAGTGTCCCATGTAAGTATGTATTTATATCCAAAATAAAACCAACTAAACAGGCGAAGCTGTGTTGGTGCTGCAAAATGTAAAAATGTTTTGTATTAAGTTTCTAATCTGAAAATATGGAGTTGGTATTTTTTAATAAGGACAGCAACGTATCCATAATTTCAAAGTATCTTACATGCAAAATATGCATGGATATTAAAATGTTAGGGTTCTTTTTATGAAAGTATGTTGGTACCAATTTACATACAAAGAACACGGTC
Source organism: Maniola jurtina (assembly GCF_905333055.1). Taxonomy (NCBI): domain Eukaryota; kingdom Metazoa; phylum Arthropoda; class Insecta; order Lepidoptera; family Nymphalidae; genus Maniola; species Maniola jurtina. Next base: position 3,512,341 of record NC_060034.1, on the reverse strand, counting down.
GAGTGTTGCTATGAATATAATTAGCTATTTTAAGGTAACTTTTACTCAGGGTTGCTATATACACATAGCCGGGTCGGTACATTAGATTTGGCCATTTTTATTGAACAACAAAACCGAGCTGATGTACCTGCTACATAATACTATGTTCGACTTTTATTCAGCTCGCCCAATCAGAAAAACCACCAGAATCGTCACTCGGTTTCTTTAGCGCTCCCTCATATTTTTGTCCCCAGAGGGCAGTTTATCGAACGTGCATCTACTTTCCAGTCCTATTGCCCTTCTGTGCCAAGTTGACTATAGTATAGTATAGCAGTAGTTTGGTATAGTAGCCGTCACAGACTAACCAAAAAGAATATACAACATTGCTAACAACTGTGTTCATGAAAAGGAAGCCAGCTTTAGGTATTTGTCATTCAATATATTGCATGGCATCGGACAAGTTTTTAGTGGTAATTGGTAGTCAACATAACAGTTTTAAGTATGTATGAAATAAAAAACGCGCCTCCTAAATTCCAACATGGCCCTTAGAACACCTAGAAGTTGTAATATAAGGACTTGTTTGGTGACGTTCACACTGTAAAACACGCGCTGAAGCCGCCGGGGTTCCCTAAGTAGTTCAGTTTGACGGGCTTCTTAGACGTTTTTTTTTATACAAAGGAAATGCCTAACGCATACCTTTCCGTCAGGGGAAACGGACAGGTTATGTGGGGCTTGCACCCGCTGAAACCTGTGTTTGTTCCTCAACAGACTGGCGGTTGCGCGGGTATCACTAAGGGGTAACTAACACTCACCGCAGGGCTTCTTAGAACTAGAGTTCCATTCTGATAAACGTAACTACGCGAGTTTTCAATCCGACTCCTGCCATGCAGTTTCCGCCGCGCGCTGTGTGTATTTCAGGCTTTATTAGCGGTACATTAATGTCTTTACATTTCTTTAGTCTGCGCTTTTTCAACCGTCCGCTCTAGTTCGAAATTCAAACTTTAGAAATACGAATAAGTGCACTTGTTTTTAGATGTAAGCACATGCAGCGTGCATTCGTAATAACTGTGAAAACATAGTGAGTATTAAATAAATGGAGATTGGAGAGCTATTCAAAACTTCAAACATACGGAACTAAGTTGGACACAGACTACTTGCTCGTATTACGAAATTTTTAAAAGTTCGTAACCAAACACTTTCAGTAACTAAACTGTTTGGTTAGTTTGCCAACCATTATATAGAATTTTTATTTTTAGGGTTCCGTACCTCAAAAGGAAAAACTGTATCCTTATAGGATCATTTTGTTGTCTGTCTGTCTGTCCGTCTGTCGTGTCTGTCAAGAAAACCTATAGGGTATTTCTCGATGACCTAGAACCATGAAATTTCACAGGTAGGTCTTGTAGCACAAGTAAAGTGAATTTGTGGTTACATCACCAAAATAATCATTAAAATGTGTTCATATACTAATAAATAATTAGTATTATCAATTTCCAGAGTAAGATAACTTTACCAAGTGGGTAATATGAAAGGGCTTTACATGTACATTCTAAAACCATTTTTATTTATTTTCATGCGTAATAGTTTTAGATTTATCGTGCAAAATGTCGGAAAAATACCCGAGTACGGAACCTTCGGTGCATGAGTCTGACTCGCACTCAGCCAGTTTTTTTAACAACGAGCAGTCACACGCCTTGTGTTCAGATTGGACTACTTGTTTTGCGCGCAATAAACGCTCTATAAATCTCAGCTTGACACAGCGGTCTGACGCTATGAGAAATAATTTCACTTTGTAGCTACTTTTAATATAATTTATTGTATGGCATTAAAGAAACCATATGTGTAAACATACTAAAGTGGTTCGTAGGATGATCTAGCCTCAACCAAAGCCACTCCGAAAATTGAGTAGGTATCTACTTAGCTATTTTCATTATATCAGTTACTACTCGGCATCATACTGAAGTACTAAATCGCTTGACGACACAGATTTTTCCGTGGACTGTAAACTAGTTACTAACGAATCCTGCAAATCGGAAAAATGGAATTTTTCCATTTCATGCCTGTTTCAAAAAGGTAAAATATGTTGAAAACAAGTCTATAATGGAAAATACCGCCGTTAGCTATTCATTGTTTAAGCAAAAATAGGAAAAACAGTTGTCTCTTGTGCATATATCGTCGCTTATCTGTTTTTTTTGTGGAACGGATACCGAGGAAAATTTATAGTTGGGTTTTTATTTCTGTTTTTTGAAGTACAATCTCGTTTGAAGCGCACTCATGTCGGTTTGTGTTGTTTTATGTGGGCACTAGTGTTTGTCGACGACTTCGCCTCTCTTAGTTTTGTTTCTGTACCTTTCACGTTACAAACATAATGAATGAGAATAAAAATAATTAATAAAACTTGTTGTATAAAAATATAAATGTAATAAATAATTCTGTCAGATAGCTAAAGAGGAGTTTATCAGAAACGCGCTCTAAAAAAACATGTAGTTTGGATCTCAAGAACATTAACCAATCAAACTCGATGCAATTTTATAGACACATTCTAGAAATTAATAGGTAAGTATGTATGTCTGTGGTTTTCGAGATTTTTGTAATAATGTGTAGTTTTTAAGTTACACGACTTCAAATATTTAAATAGACGTACACTTTTTTTCGTTATACAAAGCTTTGGAGTGCGCTACGGGTAAGGCTAAGTACAGATCTCCATAGTCACCCAGCCAGTTACCGACTTGGATCAACATTGCTTAACAAGAACAATTGATTGATATGAGCTAAATATCACGACCTTCCTTTTAATAGTTACATCCTTTATTTTTAGAACGGCCTACAAAAGGTGCTTTCAAGATGTTGTACGAGATTTGGCACTAATAGCCTCGGCCAAAACTATAGTTATCCTGCCAACCGCGTATATTAATTACGTATTATAATTATATCTCGGCGAAATTCCTCTTGTTTAGGAGATAAAAGCTTTGCGAAGCACAAAAGGGAAAAGATAAAAAGGCCTCCAGGATTAAGATCTCATTATTTCCCGCTTAACGCGAACAAAGAGAAACTACCATAATCACTCAGACGACTTCCTTCTTTGCTGAGGCTGCTCTTATTTGCATAATAATTGGAGCACAACCATGCAATGAAGGATTACTTAAACTTACATGGATTATACCTATTACTGCGATAATTGTAGGTATATCTAACTAGGTACGCTAAAAGACGCGCGTCAATAAGAATTGGTGCCACTTTCTTCAGAAAATCGGCCTCATTAAAATTTAAAAAATTGTGGTTCAGTATCTCCAAAAATAAAGAGCCCTTTAAATAGGATCACTTCGTTGTCTGTCTATTTGTCAGCCTGTCAAGACCCTCAAGGGAATTAAAATCTATAGGGTACTTCCCGTTGACCTAGAATTATGAAAGGTAGGTAGCAAAGATATAGCTGAAATAAGTATATTAAGGTAAAAATCCGAAAACCGTGAATTTGTGATTTCATCACAAAAAAGTGTCATTTCTTGTATCATGGTACGAAAGCATTCGTGTGTGAGTCTGACTCGCACTTGGCCGGTTGTTTTAGTATGGGGTAAAAGGATGGGTAATGTGGGGGAGATTCAGCCAATTTTAAGTCAGTCAGTTTTTTCTTATAATATATTTCATAGTTATACCTACTGTAGCGTGTGTGGGTGTATAAGCATTGTCTAATAATATAGTCGTCGGAGCTGGTACAATTACAGCAAGGCAGGGATCAAAGGGCGCCGCGGCTGCCCGCATCGCCACATTCTACAGCAGGGTCACTTGCTTGCGCACTTAATGAGTTTTATTACATTGTTGAACTTTACATTCATTTACATGAAACACACCCAATATTAGAGGATTTAATTAAACTGTAAAGGTCACATGACTGCTTTATAATATACGTATCCTACGTACTGCATAATTGATAGTCCCATGTCGCGTTACTAACATTGTTATACCTCTTTTTTTCTTGTTGACGGGGGGAAATCTCCTTAAAATGGGTACCCGATCTCTTTGAGGAGAGATCGGGTTTTATGGGAATTCTACCCACTAAAATATCCTTAGTGGCCATCTTCAGCGCAAGTAAAGAGGCTCCGGGAACTTCTACGAACATGCGCCGGTGCCTCTATTGCGTGGCGCCCAGTGGGCTCGTAGCTCTTCCCGGAGAACGCCTCATGCACTTTGCATGTAGGCACAACAGATTACGCCACAGCAAGCCGTCGTCCTTCCAGGGTCGCCAACCTACTGCGTAAGTTGCTAACTTTACAGGAGAGCCTGAAAGCTTAGGCATTTTCTAAACACATGACTTGTAAAAGATAGTTTTTTAGATTCAATTGTCTAACAGCTATGTACCTTCCTGCTTACGGAGCTGCGAAGCTCTAAAGGTTAAAGACTGTTTTTCTAAAGATTTGTTGTACGAATATAATAAGAAACATCAAAAACAAATAGGTACTTAATATTAAGAACGCTCTTAAGCATGAAAAGACGTTTTTAATACAGTTGCTCAAAAAGTGGCGTATTGCAGGGACGTATAGCGTTCGGGATGTGGGCTATTACATACTCGTGCTTTTTCTTTACCTTTCCCGCACTAGTGCTTTTTCTTTCCCAACTGTCAAAATATTAAAAAGAAAAACCAACCATGAAGTTTTTACTAAAAAAATTCATAGAAGTTTTTATGATTCATGCAAATACGTATTTCTAATAAGAAGCTACTAATTTGTTTCAATATCAGATTTAATGATTTGATTGAATGAGTTTGGTTAGGTTTCATTTCATTTCATCTCATTAAATTTCATTTTCATTTCATATCACTAAAAAACTTCTACTGAAGACTTGGCTGTATGGCATAGTTCTCTTTGCCTACCAGAATGGGTGAAGAAAAAAAAAACTCTGCTTATATTCTACGGTTGGCGCCATTTTTCAGAAATTTTCTTTGCGAGTTTAGTTGTTGGTTGCCTAAAATGAGTAATTTCGACCCTAGTTTTTTATATCTATTAACAATAAAGTTGTTTTAAATTAAATTAAATTAGTTGAGTTTATTGTGTTTTTATTATTTTATTAAATTGCTTCATTTTTTCGCAACTGTATTAAAAATAGTCGTTCAGTACACGTGCGGAACCGTCATTGCAACTCGTTCCGACTGTCAACCCTCGCCTTCAGCTACGCCTCGGCTCGGGTAGACATTTGTCGGAACTCTTTGCAATGACAGCCTTTCCGCACTTGTAATGAAATATACTATTCAGTGTTTTGACGTTAAAATTTTAATAGGTAAGAGAGCTCTTAAATATTTTTTTTACTGCCTGAAACAATACAATAGCAATGATGAATTATAGTATAAGTTATACGATACTTACTACGCACTTAAATTGCTCATTAATCATTTAAAGTTAATTTTACACTAGATTTTTACCACTGCTTTGCCAGCATGATATAATTTATGATCTATATAAGTTCTCGGAGATAATGTAGCTATCTAACAGTTAAAAAAAATCGAAAGGATCGGGTCATTAGTTCGTGAGATTATCCCTACATACAAACTAACACTGTATAAGAAAGAAGTTTTATAACACTTATAAATATTTTATTTTTGTGCTGTAAGGGTTCATTCTTTCCGCAGCTCAGCTAGCTCAGACAAGTGTTTTTTAAAATTCAATAAATCATTAAAAATTCTTGTACTTAAGTAGGTTACATTAAGCAGAAAGCACTCAAGCAACTCGCTCTAAATATTACGTAATGGAGTTAAGAAATGCAGTGCGCATTGTCCCCGTCGTCGGGTCGGACTCGGCGGGAAGCAAATAGGTGTTCCCCATAAATTGGCCGAAACGGCGAGATACGGGGCCTACCTAAATTTCCTTAAGTACGGGCTAACGAGTTACCAACTAATATCGCCGGTTTTATGTTGTGCAGACATGCGAAACGGCCGCGATTTGCATTTATTTGTTCGAAGCTTGTTTGGGATTTCAACTGTTATTTGCTTAGAGTTCAGCGCTATTCGAGTTGGATAATTATTGATATTGCGGCTGTAATTGTAGGGTTCTCGATAATTGGGAATGGAGTTTCGCTTGTTGTTAGTGGGAATCTAAATATGCTAATGTACATTATGTGACTTTTAGTGGGTGGGGTAAAGGTGTTTTGCAATAGAGTTGGTAACAGTAGGAGATTGGAGGACAAGACATCATTGAAATTACAGGCAAAACTTGAACTTATGAGTTTTTTATGGTCTATTTATACATAATCTTTTAGCATAATAATAACATGCACTAAAGATTCATTGGAATATACTAAACAATCTCTTAGATAGAACACGACCAGTCACATTAATATCAAGTACACTTTTTGACCTTAGAAGGGGTCACTTGTCGTCACTTTCTTCTTCTTCTCTCTGGGCTGGTTTCCGCACTTAAACGTTTCCGTCTGTTGTGCGTGCGTTGCCCCTCCCCGCCGAAGTCTTCACTCCAGCCATCCAAGCTCGCTCCAGAAGCCAAGTAGACCGCCCAGGTTGCCGAGGACTTCATGGAGTGAGGTTGGGGAACCCAAATGGCGTTCTCGTTGTTCTGCCACGACCATGCACTCCAGGAGCACGTGTGTCGGCGTCTCATCGACCTCCATGCAGGCCCTGCACAGAGGACTGTCGGTAACACCTATAACGAAAAGGTGTTTGTTTAGTGGGCTATGCCCTGTTATGAGTCCCACCACCTTCCTAAGTTTACCTTTGTCCAGGCGGAGTAGTTTGTTAGTTTGTCGTATATCTATGTTAGGGAAAGCCTCTTTGGCTTGCCTGCAGTCAGTTGCGTTTGCCCATAATTGGGAATGCTCCTTAAGTGTTAGTTCATGCAACCAAGTTTTATACTCACTGAAGGGTATGGGTACAATGGGCTGAGGCCCTGTCACCTTCAGCGTCGTGGCCTTGCGTGCTAATGCGTCCGCTGCCTCGTTTCCCTGGTCCCCATCATGTCCTTTGACCCACCGTAGGGTGATATCATTCGACATGGCGAGTGTTTCCAGAGCCTTATGGCAGTCTTGTATGAGTTCGGAGGTTGTCCAGAATTTAGCCAAAGCTTTGAGAACAGCTTGGCTATCTGAGTTAATGTTAATCTTAAAGTTTTTTACCTGTCGATTTGCCATTGCTATGGCTGCGGTTGTAATGCCTACACACTCTGCTTGGAAGACAGAGTTGTCCTTACCGAGTGCGTGACTTATTTTCATGTTTAGTTCTTGGCAGTAGGCCCCTGCTCCTGTGCCAGTTTTTGTTTTGGATCCATCGGTGTACACTTCTATTGCATCCCGTGTTGACTTCGTATCTATGTTTATCTCTGGATATATTTTGTATGGTTTGTCCAGTATGTGTTGTTTCCTGGTTCTGTCACATTTCCACTCCAGGCGTGGTTCTTTGGTTATGCTTTGCACTAGAATTTTAGTGTGCCTTGTGTTCTGTTCTTTCCATAGACCTGAGGTTTTCAGTCTCAAGGCTGCGAGCGTTGCTTCTTCTCTGATTTGTAAGTGTAGGGGCGGGATCCCCAGTATGATTTCAAGTGCTGTTGTTGGTGTGGTACTCATGCAGCCTGTAATGGCGAGGCATGCTTGTCGTTGAAATTTCTGTAGTTCTTGCTGGGCGGTCGTAAGAAGAGTTCTCGGCCACCATATCAAAGCGGCGTATGTTAATGAGCTTCTTACTACCGCTAGGTATAACCACTTTATTATCTTTGGTTTAAGCCCCCATTTTTTCCCCAGCATGCGTTTACATTGGTTTAGTATCGTAAGCGATTTATTAATTTTATCTTCTGTATGCCTTTTCCAGCTGAGCTTGCTGTCCAGAGTCACACCAAGGTATTTTACCTCAGTTGACAGTTTGAGGCTTGTGTTGAACAGAGTTGGTGGTTTGGTTAGCTCTATTTTCCTTTTGTTGGTAAACAGAATCATCTCTGTTTTCTTTGGATTTACGGTGAGTTCATTTTCATTGCACCATCTTTCGATTACGCGCAATGCCCGTTGCATGACTTCATATAATGTGTTCTCTAGTTTTCCACTGATTAAGATGGTGAGATCATCAGCATAACCAATGGTGTAAAATCCGCTTGTGTTTAGTTTGTTTATCAAGTCGTCAACTACAAGGTTCCACAAGATTGGTGATAGGACACCTCCTTGAGGGCAGCCTCTCGCTACTATGCCTTTTGTGACTCCGTTGATATCTAGTTGTATGATTCTTAGTTCTAATAATGCTCTTATCCAGCTGCGTATAGTTCTTGGCGCCCCGTATCGTCCCAAGGCCCTGTCTATGCTATTAAAGGTTGTCTTGTCGAAAGCTCCTTCAATATCAATGAAGACACCCAGTGTTGATAGTTTGTTTTCTAGATCATGTTCAATTTTGCCAACAACGGAATGCAGAGCGGTTTCCGTTGATTTGCCAGTGCTGTAAGCATGTTGGTGTGAGTGTAGGGGTACATGTCTTAGGGTTCCATCCCTGAGATACCGATCAACCAGTCTCTCTAGTGTTTTTAGTAGAAATGATGTAAGGCTGATAGGCCTGAAGGACTTTGGTAAAGTGTAGTCACTCTTTCCAGGTTTTGGTAGAAAGACTACCTTTACTTCTCTCCAGGCTGTTGGGATATATTTGTATGCTATACAGGCCTTATATATTATTTCCAGCCATGGTGTCAGTTGAAGTTTTCCCCATTGTAAAAGTGCAGGGAAAATTTTGTCGGTCCCCCCTGATTTAAAAGGGTGAAAGGTGTCAATAGCCCAGCTGATTCTATCTCGCGTGACTGTGTTGTTAGCAAGATCCCAATCCTCATCTGTGGGATGGTGTCCTAGGTTGTGTTCCCAGTCTGCTGAGTCTACTATTCTACAGCCAGGGAAATGCGTTTCAATGAGCGTTTCGCTTATTTCTTTGTCATCCTTCGTGTATGTTCCGTCAGCTTTCCTCAGCGAGCCGAGTGTGCGGGTGTTGTCGTCTGCTAGAATCTTACGTATGCGGGCTGCAGTGTCGTTCGACTCTATGCTTGTACAAAACTTTTGCCACGCGGTTTTGTCTTTTTCTCTGACGCGTTTGTTGTATTTGTATTGGGCTTCCTTGTAGTTGTCCCAATCTTGTTCTTGTCTGGTGTTTTTTGCTCTGTTGAAAAGATGTCTGAGGTTTTTCCTCATTCTTTCCAGATCTGGGCCCCACCAGCTGTTTTTTGGCAGTCGATTTGTGTTGATTTTCTTCAGAGGACAAGCTTGTTCATAACTTGTCTTAATGCACTCCGTTAGTTTGTTTACGTTTTGTTCGAGGTTGTCGATATCGTCGATGTCGTTAGGTTTGTTTGTACCTATCTGATGCGTTAGCAAGGTTTTGTATTTTAGTCTGTTAGTTTTCCTTGGATTTCTCTTTGGTGCGTGTTGGGTTATCATCAGATCTAGCTCATAGCATATCCGCCTGTGGTCGGAGAGCGAAGGCTCGTCGCTGACATGCCAGTTCGTTACTTGGTCTGCAGCTCTGGTTGACGCTAAGGTTAGATCGATTATGGTTTGGTACCTACTCGACACGAAAGTCGGTTCAGTGCCCTTGTTAGTAATTGTTAGGTTGGTTGTTAGTAGAAAGTCCATGAGATTCTCACCTCTTTTGTTGTTGGCTGTGCATCCCCACAGGTTGTGATGTGCGTTGCTATCGACAGAGATAATTAGATCTATGTCGTTGTCCTCACAATGTGTTGTGAGGTCCACCAGTTCTTTTGTTGGTATTCGGTCTTCTATGGGCATGTAGAGTGAGACTAGGACCACTGGTCTTGGTGGTAGTCCCACGCCCTGTTGTATTCCATTTTTTATTTTTACTGCTGTCAGATCTCTGGAACAGTATTGTGTTAGTAGTGACGCTGTAATGCAGCGCGGAATGTAAATGCATGTTCTTGGTGCTTCGTCATTGCAATGTGAAAAGATCTTACCATTGCAGCTTCCGAAACCGCATATGGTTTTACCCCTGACCCACGGCTCCTGGATCAGTGCGATGGTCTCGGGTTCAACCTCCAGCTGCCTTCGTAGCGTGGCCGTGGCGAGATGTTTGTGCTGGAGGTTGGTCTGGATGATTTTTATTTTGTCGCCCTCTGCGCCGGTGGTTGTTCGGCGGGGGCTGTTGCGTCTGGAGCGTTGTGTGTCGCCTTCCTCTCCCGTGATTTCGTATTGATCCGGGAGTCCGCCAGCACTTCCTCGATATTGTCTAGGACAGCACTCACGGAAGGCTCAGGTGTCACTGGGAGCTGGCCGGTTGGTCCATCCACATCCATGTCCCGATCCGCATCAGGCTCCTCTCGAGTTTCAGGCGCTGAGTCATGCCCGGGCGGTACATCACTCAGTCCTTCACTCGTGAAGAACCTGATGTAGATGGAGCCCGTGGAATAGGCGACCTTCCTGCCGCGCGCCAGAATCGTTGGCAGCTCTACATTGGGGATTCCTAATATTAGGAACACCCCAGGAGGGCTGCTGGTTGTTCTACGGTAGCTGAACAGGGTCCACTGTGACACTCCGTACCATGGGTTTTGGTGAGATAGGACCTGGTGTAGCTGGCCTATCTCCCCGTCGTAGTCAGGGACATAAAGTCCCGACCTAACCCTGACTGGGATTTCGGTCTGTTTTATCACAGTGAGCCCTGTTCCGCTCCTGGGTGATGTTAGTTTTGGCACCACGTTTATGAGCCAGTTACAGGCTTGGTCATCGTGGCACCACATTTTTAGTACACCCTCGCTGAGGAAGGCCTTACCCTCAAACGCCGGGGCGTATCGGGTTTGGCCTGGTGCCAGAGGCTCGATACAGGCCGCGAAAATCGCCTTCTGTATCTGGGCCTGAATGGCATTCGCCTCATCTTGGGTGAGGTCAACTCTGGGGGTGGTGGTTACAGCGACGCTCAGATGCGATTGGGCTGCTGTGGCATAGGAGCCCTTCGCATCTCGGGTGTGTCTGTCGTCAGTCCGTGCGCGTTTGTGTTCCCCCCTGGGTGAAATCGTGTCGTCAAGTCTGTCTCTTTTCTTGTTCGTCTGACTCGATGACGTCCCGGGGTCCTGTCTGTCTTTTGTCTGTCCCCTGTTCCGCTTCCTAAAGCGCGGGCGTGCCCTCGCTTTAGGTGGGTTCAAGGTCTTTGTTGCGTCTGTTTTATCTGTTGGTTTGTTGGATGTTGTTTTTGTTGTTGTTGTAGTTGGGGGTCGAGCGGTGTTGGAACCGCCAGGGCCCGTTGCGCCCCGCGCCTGGATTGGGTTCCCGTCGGGGTCAGTGTGACCACCATCGTTCCCCCTGTCCTCGACTGCGGTTTGCCCAGCCCCGACAGTGGTGGTGCTCGACTTCCCCGAGGCATTAGGGTTGCGATCGGGGGCCGATACCTGCCCGCTCGCCTGTTCGCCTGCGGAACAGCCAGGGGTTGCGCCAGTGTCCGCAGAAGGCCGGCCGCCACTTAGTGGGGGTCGTCCCTCGCTTCCACCTTTGCTTCCTCCGGCCAAGTGGCTGGCGTCCGCGCTTGGGCAGTCGGGTTCCTTTCGCTTCCCGCCTCCGTTTTCCCTACCGTCCGTCGGTCTGTTTTTCAATTTGTCCGTCTGTTCGTCTGCCTGTGTGTCCGTTTGTTTTCGTGTCCGTCTGTCTGTCCTGTTCCCCTTGTTTTTCTGTCTTTGCTTGGGGGCCACAAGCGTCCATGTGCTTGCGCTGGCAGGCACAGGGATCGCTTCGGCAAGGGAGGACATGTCCATGTTAGTAGCCGAGGTCGTTGTTTTCATCATTGTCGAACCGATGGTTTGCGGGTCTTTGCCCCCTCCTGATACGGTGGGGCAGCCTGGGCCCTGGGCGCCGTCGGTAGACGTCGCCTGGGTGCCAGGGTGGGATTTGGGCACTGAGCCGCTACCCACCAGGAGACCGAAATTAGTTTTAAGATCCGCCATTTGTTTTTTAAAAGTTTGTGTGTTATCTGAGTAGTGTTTGTGTGTGTCTCTGTGTGTAAGTGAGTGTGGAGTGTGCGGGAGTTTAGGATTAATTGAGGGACTTTTATGATAGGACATTTGGTTTAGGAGTAGGCTGGGGGAACACGGGAAAGGGTTACTTGGACACTGCTCGGTGTTGGGAGTGGTACCGTAGCAGTCCTTCTTGTCCAGGGTCCTGGGGACGCCGGCGATCCGCAACCCCGCCGACCCGCCCGGTTGCATGAAGGGTGCCTCGTATAGCCGAACCAGCGAATGTCTAGGAGCCGCCTGGTATAGGCTACAACCCAGATCATTCGCTAGTTCAGCCACGCCGGGTACTTACTTGTCATCACTTACCGTCACTTGTGTTCAAGTAATACTCAAAAAAAAAGGATACCATGTTGAGTTATTTTCAAAAAATCCAAATCTACATAATGTTTCGTTTATGACTATCACCAAGGTATGAAAATTTTACTGAGAAGAGCTGGCAAGAAACTTAGCAGTTGCAATATTTTATCTACTATTGGGTACACTACACCATTTTGTTGGCAACCGAAAGCTAAGCTGGTTGCTAATTTGTGACTATTACATGTAGTAAGAAAACCTAAAAATCTTTTAAATTATCTCATTCAGAAGTAGGTATAATATGCGGGAAGGCGGAAATTGAAATTGAAAATCCTACCTTACGTGAAGAGATTTCAAAAATATAGCGTGCATTTTTTTGGCACAAAACAAAGAAATTCAGTTCTAGAGTCGAAGTTGAGTGACGTTTGTTGATTGCAGTCTGGCCCGCCGTGGAGCTTTGTAGCTTACGCGCGGGAACATGTAACGGCACTTGGTACAGACTTTTAGTATTAATTTTGGGACATATTGTGACGATTTTTACAAAAGTTTCACTTTGTGGACAGGTATAAAAAATAACATGGGAACTGCAATCTTTTCAATCCTCGTTACGTTGTCAAATATGCTTTTTTTTAAATTCAGATACAAGTTGGCCCTTGACTGCAATCTCACCTGGTGGTAAGTGATGATGCAGTCTAAGATGGAAGTTTTGATGATGCAGTCTAGGATGGAGAAATGACGTAGCATAAGTGGCACGTCATGACTTATATGAAATAAATTTATTTTATTTCATTTCAGCGTCATGTTTTTTACCCGTCGTCGGCTCACTACTGCAAAAGGATCTCATCTCAGAATGAGAGATGAGAAGGGCTTAGGCTATAATATTATGGTCCACACTACTAGCCAAGAGATGAGTTCACACAGCTTTGAAAACAGAGAACTCCAAGGTATTCGGATTTTTCAGGATGTTTTCCTTCACCGATGTAACAAGTGATATAATATATGCAGAAGAACGGAAGTGCATCCGGTATTGAGCCCTAAATCGCCAAATAAAACTTTAGAAGAACGTCTTAACCACTAGGCTATCACACTAGCCGTTGATTGGTTATTAACTTTTAATATATCCACTCCCAGTTGAGCCCCTACTCTCGATCCAAATGAGGTCATAACCTGACCGACTGACCCCCAAAACGACCGGCAATAGATTTAACATAGGAGTGGTCGTGATCCTATTGACCTTCCCCATGGATTTGCCCTTGATAACGATTAAATTAATTGTGCAAACTTTGTATTCTCTTGTTTGAACTAATATGTTCCGGATATCGTATACAAAAAAGCTGTATCTATCATTATTATAAGCTCAATTGTTCTGATTTGTTAAATTTACAATATTTTGCTGCAACAGTGCATTTCAGAGAGTGTCAGCTAACCAAAAGTGATCGCAATCGTCATACTGTAGTTTAATTAACTACCTACTGCGTCAGGGACCCAGGATCTTCTCATACCTGAAATGTACCTAAAATAATATGCTTAATATTGACGCACTCAACCCATTTTTAGGGTTCCGTAGCCAAATGGCAAAAACCGGAACCCTTATGGATTCGTCATGTCTGTCTGTCTGTCTGTCCGTCCGTATGTCATAGCCACTTTTTTCCGATACTATAAGAACTATACTGTTGAACCTTGGTAAGTAGATGTATTCAGTGAACCGCATTAAGATTTTCACGCAAAAATAGAAAAAAAAAAAACAATAAATTTTGGGGGTTCCCCATCATACTTAGAACTGAAACTCAATTTTTTTTTTCATCAAACCCATACGTATGGGGTATCTATGGATAGGTCTTCAGGTCGTTATTTTGATAGGTGATGTTAGCATTTGTTTTTGGCAAAAAAGCATTTTATTATTTTAATTTATTTTAATTATTATTAATGCCTTGAGTGGCTAGTTATTTTTGCAGTAAAGCTATAAGGTATATCCGATAATCGACGCGGTAACCAAATTAAGCCATGTTCAGGTGCACCCCAGTGAAATAAATCGTGCTTTAAGCACAAACGATCGCGACGTATGATTGACAAATTGATTGCAGATTGGATGCATTTCCACTTTCCATTGGACAGCGAAATCATTGAGCTCAATTGCTAATAGTCGCCTTATTATGGGTTTATTTTAGTAATTTAATTTTACTGAGATTGAAAAAGTACCTATTTGTTTCCGAATCCTAAATTCGTTATCGTTGTTATTAACTGATAGACGTCCAATGATGGATAAAAGCCTTTTGTAGAGACTGAATCCAGCGACTCGTTTGATGTCATTTATTCTGCCCACCCAGGTTTGCACAACGGTGCGCTTTCCTATGCAAGGTCGCCACAATGCATAATTATTTCAAGGGCACTTTAACAATTACATAAATAATGGAAAGAGGCCTTCAGCAATGAAGGTAGTATACGATGCATTGGGAGGAGATTACTAATTTAAACAAGCCAGAAATCGGACCCCGAAACTCCCAATCATAAGACCACAGAACTGCTCCATGCAAAAAAGTGGGGGTATCCAAATTTTTTTTTTGTTATTGTATCGAGTGGCGTGTCAAATCAAAGAGGAGAAAATTCTGAGTTCATAAATATAAATGTACTACAGCATTAAAATATACCAAGCGACAGAAAAACAATTTTGCAATAAATATTTCAGCGTTTATTAAGACGATCGCAGTCGGGTTTTATTTATTTAGATTTTTTGTGCAAAATGTAGGAAAAATACCCGAGTACAGAACCATCAGTGCGCGAGTCCGACTCGCACTTGGCCGATTTTTTAGAAAGAAAATAGAAAGAGATCTTTTCTGCGTATCTTTCGCCTCATGCATTTTTTTTTCGTGGTTGAGCTTTGTACAATTGTTGTGAGTAGAGTACCTACCTGTATTCATAAAAGAGTCTCACCAAATAGATATTTCTTTCTTATCAACGTCAAATAAAGAATGATTCAAAGAATATATTAGTTCAAAACTTCCATCTCAATTCAGCTGCTCATAATGTTCCCGAACGACCGTTACTCTTCATTTGATTCAATTACCATTAACTCCACTAAATCTATTCAATTTCTGTATTGTTAAACGATTTTGAAATGGAAATGTGTGAACTTTATAGATTGTAAAGTTATTTCTGTTTTACAAACATTATTATCATAGTTATTATTATTAATTATTATATTATTGTTGTAAGAGACTATCTTATAATGCATTGGTGCGCAGGAGTTTAGGGTTCTGAGTGTAGGGTATATAGTGCGTATAATATTATGGGCCTGTTAAGAAGGTAATAATAAGAATTTTAGGTCTCTACAAATAAGTAATTATATAGTTAATATTGGGGATTCAAGTTTTTAATTTAGTATTTAAACTTTAGATATTTTTTCCAATAGTTTGTATAAAAAGTATCTACAAAGTAAAATACGCAATGTAAAGTTAATCTTATAATTACAATGCACATGCAAAAATAATCCGAACCAATTTAAATCCATCGTTATTGATATGAAAATCATTTTCCCGGGCAATATTTCCACGTATAAAATCAGCTGGAACAATTTTCATTTTGCAGCCATTGAATAATATATTATGACCGCTTTGTGGCTTTTCAGATGTTAATGGCCACTTAACATGAAACCAACGTGCTTTGTGTTGCCAGATGTCCACGACTTTACTCACGGACGCTTTTTCTTTGTTCATGCTTCAATGATAGCTATGACAGATATTATAATACTCTTTGAATAGATCATGGTTATCAGAACATGAAATAAAAGCTCAATCAATCAATCAATCAATTTATTTATTTGCTGATAGAGGTTTTACAGGTGTATTATAGAAATAGTCCAGCTGTATCACGCCAAGCTGGCATGCAAATACATTAATTTCTTTAAATTAATTTCAAGCTTTTAGCACAATTGCCTTATATCTTGATTGCTCAATGGAAAATCTTTCGTTAATCATCTCTTGAATTGCATCATAGGTACCTATTCCTTATTGCTAAATGTCTTGAGCATTTTCTGTTAATTAAAATACTAGGATTTTTTTGAAATAATAAATGCGATGGGCTCCCATAATCTCTTGGGATAGGATTTTTGATAGGTGAGTAATAATATAAAAACTTTTTGATTCAAATAGATTTTGCCAACGTTTTTGAATCGTTTAAACTCTAAAGAGTAAAGTTTGGGGAGACTGTTCCTAGCATGTTAATTAATTTAAGAATATGTAACAGTTGAATGATTTGAATAAATGAATGAATTAATTATTATCGCTGGAATGAATGAATAGAAATAACTCTAGTTTGGTATTACACTAATGAGATTTTATTTTTTATTTCTGTTTGATAGTCTCGAGTGAAAGTTGGAAGAACTTTTGTCTCATAAAAAGTGTACACTTATAATATTTGACAGGTATACGTAAGTATGTCTATATTTAATTTCTTTCATTCTTAACTTTCAGAACAATTTGGTGAATAGAATAGAGTAAGCCAGCGAAGTTTTCAATGAAAATTCAGTTGGAAAAGACAGAGACGGATATACGGGTAGCTGATAAATAGCGACGGCTGGCCATACATTGGCAATCCGAACACGCGCGGCATGCCACGATTTATATACAAATGCGTTCAGTGAAGTCGGCCATATTTATTTTTCTGTCCTAATGCGCCTCCTGAAATATTCATGTAGTGACCGCGTCATCCGTCTTGTTGATGTCCCTTGTAATAAGTATGACTTAATGCGGCATACTGTGACTTAGCTTGCCATGCCCTTGCCCAACTCTATGACGTAAAGAAAGAAAATAAAGAAAACTTTTTATTTGATTATTATAATCAGTGTAAATATCAGTGTACATAGGTAGAAAAACACAACTCCTTCATTTTTGAAAGTCGGTTAAAAAGTAGCCTATGTTATTCGTTGGGCAGTCCTCTACTTGTCTGTGAAAATCCTGTCAAAATCGGTTCAGCCGTTCCGAAGATTAGCCCGTTCAAACAGACAGGCAGACAGACAAAAATTTTAAAAACGTGTGATTCAGTTATGGTATAGACAGACAATCCAATTTTATTTATTAGTATAGAATATGGATGTATTAAAAAAATATTTCGAAAGTTCCTTGAAGTGTAGGTAAACACACTATCATGAAAATAACGAATAGCTATACATAGTTTATACAAAAAGACATTTAAATAGAAATTCCTGCTAAAACATTAAAACGAAAAGGGGATATTTACGATATCAATCGAGATCTATCGAGATACGCTCACTAGACATCTTGTCAAGATTTATAGCGCCACCGAATAAAATATGTAGATTTGTTCTACAGCGCAGCACTTATTGAAATTGCCGATTTCATTTAATCGCATTATAATCTGTTAAAGGATTGGGGTGCGGCTATTAGGGCCGGGGAAATTTATTGGAAGATAAATTGGTCTGCGTCAATTTATTGTTTCTTGAACATTAAAATTAATGTCAAAAAGAATAGTGCCTGAAAATTTTAAAACTCAGTACGTTTTTATTAACTAGTGCCACACTATTGCTATTAAATAAATACATGCAATAACAAACTTTTTAATTTCAATTTCCGAATTTCTTGATTGCATTAGGTACAGATTGCAATACGTATTTTATTCAACAGAAAATTTGAAAAACGAAAGGCATTTTCTTATATTTATAAAAATTTAGGTAATCAGTGTCATTTAAAAATACTAGACGATGGCCATGATCGCGTGGCATTCGGATTTTTGAAATCCCTACGGGATAAAAAGTAGCCCGATGTGGCCAGATGTCCGTCTCTGGGATACAAGCTACTGTAAGTCTACCAAATGTGAAAATTGGTTAAGCGGATGAACTGTGAAGAGGTAACTTCACGGTTCATCCGCTTAACCAATTAAAACAGATAGAAAGACGTACTTTCGCATCACACTATATTATAAAGGCGAAAGTTTGTGTGTATATATGTGTGTGTGTGTGTGTGTGTATGTTTCTTACTCCTTCACGCCAAAACTACTAGACGGCTTTGGCTGAAATTTGGAATGGAGATTGGAATGGTTACTTTTTATCCTGGAAACTCAAAGAGTTCCCACGGGATTTAGAGAAACCTAAATCCACGCGGGCGAAGTCGCGGGCACGACTAGTTTATAATAATAATGTATGAGAGTACTTAACTAAACATAACATTGTGTGTAATATATTCTTGTACACAATCTTTAAACTAAAATGAACGGTCTGAATGTAGTGGTATCCCTTTTGTAGTTTTTTGTAATGATAGGGTAGCAAGAATATTATAATATGTACCAGTCATTTTAGTTTTATAGATTGTGCACAACAGAATTAACCACATTGTGCTGTCTAAATCTTCGGTGGTTGCAGAACAAAGATTCCTTCGAGGTTTTTTAACAAGTTTATTCAAACAGCAACAGTTCTTTTACAGTTATTTTCTAGTGGGCAATAGAAATAATAAAAATGGATTCCAGTTTAATTCCAGTTGGATTCCAGTGTTGATACTAAACGAACCAAGGGAAGTGGAATAAAAGTGGAATTCACACATTATTACACCCACCTGCGCCCAGTTCATAATGGTCATTCGCTATCCAATTTAAGCGTATAATAAACGTGGAAAGTGGCGATTCTTTTGGAAATAATTGAGTAAAACCGTTCTCCCATTCCCACTGGCTCAGCGTTCGTGATGTCAATTGTCTGCAGTATTTTTAACGGTGTTTTACCTTAATCACTATGAACTCGGAGCTTTGGAAAGAAAGGCGTTTGTGTTTGTTAAACGAAATCGTTAGATATGCTTTTATGATTAAGTATGCAAATCACTATAACTGTTAGACAATATAGTAAAGTTATTTCTACTTGCCACGTCTATCTATTTGAAAGCTCTCATTAATAAAATATATTTTACAGATTTTTTGCAAATTGCAAGCATTTTTGCCTTTTCCATTAGGTACTCTACCACATTGCACATTTATATCCTTTCTCTTTAAATGTTCTAAATGATAATGCGATTTACAATTATCACAATATTACATATATTTATTGATTTACAATGAGTAGTTTAGATAGGTACCATTTTCGTACCGAACTCGAACCTGTTACTAATGGGGAAGAAGTGAAAAAGTGTGTATAAAATTTTATGTATAAATTATTGTTCATATTGTGGTTAAATGTTTATATAATAATATAACATGTTAACCTAATGTAAGCTTTAACGTGTAACGTTTTAAATAACTACCTACTATAGAAACTCATGAATACTTAACGTTCTTCGTTAACGTTAATTCAATAGTTTACGAAGGCAATTACATTTTGTAAAAGCGTACCCACCTGTGGTTTCAACTAAATTAAAATTCAACAAGTTAAATAAAGCCGAGCACTGGTAGAGTAGGCCGCGTGAAACAAAAGTTAGATTGGATCCCATTGGTCACACTTATACTTTTTACTTGTATTCTTAAAGCTTATCTGCCCCGGATTTCATCATCATCATCATCGTCAGTAGATAGACGTCTACTGCTGCACATAGGTCTCTTGTAGGGACCTCTACACTGCGGTTTTGCCGCCTGAATCCAACGACTCCCTGCGATTCGTTTGTTGTCGTCTGTGAACCTAGTGGGGAGAGTGGGGGAGGGGGTTTCCAACGCTTAGTTTAGCACTTTGGGACCCCAACGTAAATCAGTTTTTCGAACTGTCTTGTCCATTGCAAATTCAGCTTCTCAAGCCAAAATACAGCGTACTAGCCATGTGCAGATTTGATGTCATGTGACATTACCTAGGTAGGAAGAATTAACTACTAGGAAGAATTCTTACCTTTGAGAATATTATGGTCAATCTTTCAATATTATGGAGAATCAAATAATGTTACTATTGAAAATTTGTCATAATTGAAACTTTTATATTAACAACATAAGCACTTATTTAATAACTTCCATAATTATTCAAAAATTCAACATCGAAATTCATACGGATACGATAGAATTAAAACAGTCTTCAAAAGTTACCAACATTGATATTCATATTCATAAAATACCGTCTCACCCAAATTTTCTCTAACATCAATCATGACAGTACCTACACGGAAAACCTTTTAACAGGCAAAATGCACTTACCCCAGCAACACGAGAACAACGGGAACTAAAATCTCCGTAACGTGAGTAAGATAGCGTAATGAGGGTTGACAAATTAGTGCGTACTTTCACAGTCAACAAAACGGTTGACTAGTTCCAGGCTTTAATATAGGTATCAAGTAGTAACAGACTAAAGACACCAGCTATTAATTACCATACTGACTTGCAGCTCGCTCCTGCAAAGCGTGGGACTGCCATAACTTTTGTAATACATGGCATCGAATCTTCGCAAAGAGCAACCGCTGAGTTTCTTACTGATTCTTCTCGGTAGGAAAGGCATTCAGAATGGCATCGTAGTGATTCAGTGATTTTTGACAGTAAAAAGAATCCCTGGCTAATAATAATAAATCTACTGCATGCCAAAAGCACAACTGGTAAAAAATCGGTTACGTTGAGTCCAAAATATATTCTCTAGTATTTTTTTGTGTGTTAGGTGAGGTTATGAACAACGAAATTCATATTTATATCTCGTTCCACAAACATTTTCTCTAACATCAATCATAACAGTACACGGAAAACCTTTTTACGGGCAAAATGCACTAAACCCGGCAACAGGAGAGCAACGGGAACTAAAATCTCCGGAACGTGAGTTAGATAACGTAATAAAGGTTGACAAATTAGTGCGAACTTCCGTAGCTTAAAATTAATTACTATTGCAAGCTCTATTTTGCATATTTTTAACAGACTTCAAAAATTCAGGTAAAGACTACTAAAATATAAACGAAATAACAGAGGTTTATCCCAAGTACGTGATTTGTGTAATCGTACATCTAACTTTTCTTATTCATTTTAAAGCTTATGTTTTTTTACAATACTTATTTCTTACTACAATTTTAAAAAAAGACTTGCTAAATTATGCTTTGATTTCTAACCTATATAAATATATTTCGGATAACTGCTTGCAGTTTTTTTCCCGTCATATTTTAAGGAGTAGTTATCGAAATTGTTCCTATTTAAATGTATAAAAGTGGTCATCCAATAATACTAGTGCGACGGACGAATGAGAATAAATTTTAAATGACACTTTATACAACTTCACATCAGAATTCCACGTGAAAGTATGGCTTGAATTGAAATTTGAATTTTAAAGTGCACCGGATGTAGGCTTCAAATACAGCGGCAGCGTGCCTGAGGTTTCAGTCGGTACGTATAGTTTCCTTTTCCGGTGGGTAGTGGCGGATAAAATATAAGACTTCGGATTTTAGTTCACTATACTGTTTTAGTTTAATACAAAATTTTAAAGGTTTTAGAGAAATATCATTGCAAAGCTCTGTACCAGAGAACATCTAGGTATACCTACTAAAATAACGATGGGGAAAAATTAAGACTTTTCTTATATTTTTCTATCGACAACAAAAACTTAATTCTTTGAGATTTACTTATAAAAAAGTAAATGATGGTTTTTTTTAATTCCGTGATTTTTGATTTTTCGAATTTTCTGGGATGAATTTCTATGCCCCTCCCCGGGATGCAAGCTATCTTTGTACCTTTCGTCAATCGGTTAAACATCAATTGGCCTTGAAAAGTTAGCAGACGGACAAACTTTCACATTTATAATATTAGTATACACTTGTTATCATGGATTATACACATAAGTACTGTTGCGGCGCGTCGCTTGTAAATGCGTAACAACGCCTGGGAACTTGTCCCACTATAGTTGACGGGGCGCGAGTGAGTGGTCAGGTAACTATTTTGCACCCTGTCCCTCAGTTGGCTCGTAGGCTGGTTCTAACGTCCCGTCCCGTGCACCCCGGTCGTGCACCTCTACCGCGACAGGTAGATGTAATTTATTGGTATAGACGAAGAGAGGTTTCTTGAAATAAAATACTTATTTCGTATGCTAGTCTCTGGTCTGACTTGGGCTGACTAATTGGTCTCGGCTCATGGAGTGGTATTTATATCATGAAGCCAGTAAAATATTCCCACACCAATGAGTGAACCCTTCGAGACCCTCTTTATTCAAGCTAAGTTTCACACACTTATTTCTTAGCATAAAATAGGTTGATTTAAACACAAAAATGACAAGTTAACATAAATTTAACCTCAATTGGCCTCTATTCTAATTTCTATTCTCGCTAGGCTGCTAATAAATCTAAAACATAAGGGCCTTTTAACCTACACTACACTACTTGAGTCCCAAATTCTACGAGTTTAAACACTTTAGTCAAGCAGGTAGGCGACGCGAAGAGTCATAATTTAAACAGTTCTTGAAAAGCACCTTTTTTGTTGGCAAACAGCGAGACATGGCCCTTTGCCTAACTTATAGGTAAGTCGTGCGCAGAATTCACACAATATTAAACCTAGTCGCTAACATCCTCCCCCTTGTGCGTAGCACCAATCTTCGAACCTGGCGATGCTACATCTGCTGCATCTCAACTGAATCTGAATTCTGAACTGGCTCGACGTAGCACTCTTCTTCTTGTTTCGAAAACTCAGGATCAGTAAACCACATGTGACTCTTTGATAAGTTTTCTGGTACATCACGCGTGTCATCATCGTCTGGATTTATGCAGTGCCATTCATGTGGTTGGGTGACATTTTCGATTTCAAGTCTATGCGCCACAAATGTCTTGAAGTGTCTGGTGTCCGACTTGATCCATGACAGGACAACACTGGAGTCTGTCCAGTAAGTCTTTCTCTTGATTGTCAGATCTAACTCATGTATAAGTGATTCAGCTAGTCGGCTTCCCAGTAGTGCAGCTTGTTTTTCTATTTGCTCATCCCAGCCAATTCCACTTCTGCATATAATTTGCATTAGCTTTTTTCCTTGTATCAAAACTGGTGATGCCAGCCCTAACGGGTCTAATATGCTCATGACTGCACCAGTGACTTCTCTTTTCGTTGGAAATCTTTTTTCTTGCAGTATTTCTTGGGGTGTGTTCCGTAGACAAGTACGAAACCCGATGCTGCTTTCTTTGGTAAACCACCGTAAGCCTAGAGTTTTCTCTTCTTTTTCTCCAAGCTCTATTTCAGCCTTGTCTACATTTTCTTCTGTGATTTGCTGAAGAAAATTCGGTTGATTCGATGCCCATCCTTCTGGTACGAATCTTGCTGTTCTGTAGATGAAATCTATTTCTTGCGCAACTTTCACAAGTACTTGTTCGGAGTGAAAGCTATGAAGATAATCATCCATGTAATGGTTACATACTATAGCTGTTGCTGCACGTGGATAACGTTCTTTGAAGTCTTCTGCGTTTCTATTCTTCACAAAGATAGCTGTGCTTGGTGATGAAGTTGCGCCGAATATGACGGTGTTCATTCTATATTCTTTCGGTGGAGCGTCTCGACGACCTTCTCGCCATAAAAATCTCAAATAATCCTTGTCTTGAGGTCTTATTTTTATCTGCAGGATTATTTCTTTAATGTCTGCTGCTACTGCCATTGGGCCTTGACGGAATCTTGTTAGCACCCCGAAGAGATATTGCAGAAGATCTGGTCCCAATAGAAGAGCTTCATTCAAACTTCTCCCTCGGGACTTAGCTGCAGCGTCGAAGACGATTCTTACTTTCTTTTTTAATGGATGTTTGACAGAGAAGTGAAGAAAGTACCATTTTCTTTTAGAGTCTCGTTTGTTTGGCGCCTCTTCTGCGTAGTCTTCATCAAGCAGATGCTGAATTTGCTTGATATATTCATATCTGAGGTAAAGATCTTTATCCATTTTCTTTTCTATGGTGAACAGTCTTTTTTCCGCTGATTTGAAACTTTCTGGCATTTCATCTTCATTTTTCCACAGCAATCCGACTTCAAAGCGTCCATCTTCTCGCTTTTTACAGGTTTTTTCTAATATCGTGAGAGCTCTTCCATCTGAGTCTGTCGTAGGTCTTCTTGGTTGCACTCCCAACGATTCTCCAAATTCCGTCAGTGAAGCGACTGGTCGACCGGGTTTTCCTCTCTTAAATTCTTGAGATACGATCAGTTTCCAGTTGTCTTGTTCTATGAGTAACCAAGGTGGCTCAAACTCATAATAAAAAACACTTGTCATTTCTTTCAGATGTGGATATTCTTCTATTCTTTCTTTATCCAGGAACTGTGGAGCAAGATTCAGTTCTTTGATGGTGCGAACACGTTCAAGGCTTTTCTTTTCTTCTTGGTTGACTCCTCGTATTATTAAGTTGAGCTTCTCAGAGTCCCTCTTGCGTATCAATTTTCCTCCAACTGTTTCTAGCACCAATTCTTCTTCAGTTCCCTGTGCCCCAATATTCTTAGCTATTCGTGAATCAAGAAGAGAGACCGTTGATCCTTCATCCAAAAGTACTAGTATCTTCTGGGATCCTTTTGGTCCAAATACTTCTACCGGAATTATCTTCAGATAAGCCCTGGTTGTTCTCACTGCGTGGACTGGCAACATTGTATTCACTATCATTCCTAAATTCTCAGCTCCACTCGACTGTTCTGAGCTTATAAGCTCCGAGTGCAGCAGGGACTGATTCCCTCGTTTATCTGGAATGATATCCTTTGTTTCTTCCAAAAATGAAGCCTGGATCCAGTTCTGAACATGCGAAGCTGTGTCTTCTTGTTCCTCATCAAAACCGTCTTCTAAAGCTGAATTCGCAGCTCCACTCGACTGTTCTGAGCCTATGATCTCCGAGTGAAGCAGGGACTGATTCCCTCGTTTATCAGGAATTATATCTTTTATTTCTTTCAAAGATGACGTCTGGATCCAGTTCTGAACATGTGAAGTTCTTCCTCCTTGTTCCTTATCCAGGTCATCTTCTGAAACTCTGGTCGTTTCCACTGCGTGGACTATCATCTTTGTATTCTCTATAATTTCTGAATTCTCAACTCCACTCGACTGTTCTGAGCTTATAAGCTCCGAGTGAAGCAGGGACTGATTCCCTCGTTTGTCAGGAATGACGTCTTTTATTTCTTCTAAAGTAGAGGTCTGAATCCAGTTCTGAACGTGAGATGTTCTATCTTCTTGTTCTTTATCCAGACTAACTACTTTATCTTCGATTCGTTGTTTCTCGAATCTGATTCTGGCCAGATTAGCTGCTGCTTCAGCGCGCTGCAATTCTAAAAGCGCCAGTTCTTCTCTTGCTTCTAAGTCACGTAATCTGGCAGCAGTTCTCTTAGACCGAACTGACGTGCGGATAAAACCCCCTGATTCAATCGTCTTCAAGGTTCTGTTCTGGTTCTTCCACTCAGCCATCATCTCGTCAGTGGTCTTCTGTTCTTTGAGTCTAGCCCCATTTTCGAACATCTTCGTAACTTTTGTCGCGGTGTATCCCGAAGATTCCATATTTGAAGATCTTAAGTTCGTGGCTATAGCTTCGATAGATGTGGTCCCTTCTGATCTGCGCACATTCGCCTGTTCTGTTCGTTGCGATGTATTTGCGCGTAAGGGCACACATTCTTCCTTCTGGAACCTGGTGAGAGTCATATCTCTTGTTCCTGTTCGTAGCTTCACCTTCAAAAATCTTCAACTTCCAGTTCTAGAATCTGTCTTCCGGGATCCGGTTCGAAGGACCATTTGTTGCGGCGCGTCGCTTGTAAATGCGTAACAACGCCTGGGAACTTGTCCCACTATAGTTGACGGGGCGTGAGTGGGTGGTCAGGTAACTATTTTGCACCCTGTCCCTCAGTTGGCTCGTAGGCTGGTTCTAACGTCCCGTCCCGTGCACCCCGGTCGTGCACCTCTACCGCGACAGGTAGGCGTACTTTATTGGTATAGACGAAGAGAGGTTTCTTGAAATAAAATACTTATTTCGTATGCTAATCTCTGGGCTGACTTGGGCTGACTGATTGGTCTCGGCTCATGGAGTGGTATTTATATCATGAAGCCAGTAAAATATTCCCACACCAATGAGTGAACCCTTCGAGACCCTCTTTATTCAAGCTAAGTTTCACACACTTATTTCTTAGCATAAAATAGGTTGATTTAAACACAAAAATGACAAGTTAACATAAATTTAACCTCAATTGGCCTCTATTCTAATTTCTATTCTCGCTAGGCTGCTAATAAATCTAAAACATAAGGGCCTTTTAACCTACACTACACTACTTGAGTCCCAAATTCTACGAGTTTAAACACTTTAGTCAAGCAGGTAGGCGACGCGAAGAGTCATAATTTAAACAGTTCTTGAAAAGCACCTTTTTTGTTGGCAAACAGCGAGACATGGCCCTTTGCCTAACTTATAGGTAAGTCGTGCGCAGAATTCACACAATATTAAACCTAGTCGCTAACAAGTACAT
This sequence comes from Maniola jurtina, assembly GCF_905333055.1. Lineage (NCBI taxonomy): Eukaryota > Metazoa > Arthropoda > Insecta > Lepidoptera > Nymphalidae > Maniola > Maniola jurtina. The sequence goes on along the minus strand of NC_060034.1, from coordinate 3,485,786 downwards.
TCAATGAGTATAAGCCATGTATAAGTGTGGAAATTTTTATACACAAAACAACGCATACAATCTGAGAAGGAGGGAAAATTTAAATTTCATTTCAGCGCTGAACAATGGAAATGATGTGGAAACGACTTGAAAGAGCTGATTTCTGCACATTACCTATATACCTACCACAAAAATATCAATAAAACCTGCAAAATCACTGCCAATTTCTGCAAGTTTTAGTATATGGCAGAAATTTACTTGATGTTAATTTTTACACACTGCAAAGGACATGTAAGTTATTGGCTAATTTCTACAAGTTTTAATGCTAGTGCACACTTACACACCAAAAATACCGTTAGGTACTTTTTTCGGTTTAATTTTGTGATTGTACCTCGTACCCTATAAATATTCCATCGCATGCTATTCCTTACGAAGCTACCAAATAAACATATTAGTCTGTATCACAAAACAATCTGGAGCCACGACTACGGAACAATACCCGATTCAAGAAATCGATTCCAGCAACAAGTAACATACCAATAAAGTTGTGAAGTTGTCTGTGTTTGCAAATTAGTTCTCTTTGAAACGTCGCCAAGTAAGTTGCGTATTTGCTTTCACTTTGTACTCGGGTTCCCAGTTGCTAACTTGATTACACCGCACGAGTATGTAAATTATTTGATATATTACACTCAGTTACGCGCAGTGTAGGAGAAGTGGATAAGAATTTGAGTATCTAATACCATGTTCGTATTGTTCGATACTGAAAATTCTTGGGCTTAATTCCGTACTACGTACAGCAGAAATCAACACATCGAGCTTTAGAAAGAGATAACCAGCTCGGCTTTGTAGAGCATCGTCTCTTTCGTAGAGACTGACAAGTTAGCGACAAAAAATATGAGTAACAGAGACGACGCTCTACGAAGCCAAAGCTGTCGTTTATCTCTTTCAGAAGCTCGATGTCAGATTACTTACGGTCGGGTTCTGTACGCTCATTGCACGTGAAACCGGCTCTTCGCTAGATTACTCTAGTTTCCCAAGCTCTTTCCAAAAATTTAGCAATGCCGCCCAGGTCACCAGACGCTTCCAACTGTATATTACTGGGGAGCCAATGGAGATTGGAGAATGGATGCATTGTTTCTGTCGTCATGTCATCAGATCATGTCTTTAATAACTTGAGTAATAATCATAATGTACTATTATTATGTAATTATGTGCATTTAAATTACAACCAAAATAATGTTCAAATTAGATAAGGATAGTATCCCCTTCAAAATAAATTTAAATTCCCGCAAAATGCTGTGCCAAGTAGATTTTATTAAATACCGAATATCGGAAAATCAGATGTAAATCTTCCTTGAGTGAGATTTATTGTTAATTCCAGCACTAAGCTTATCCAAGCGTATTTTCAGAGCAGTGACCTGACGAACGGTTATAGTAAACTTTGTTAAAATATAAAATAGTTTGGATAGAGACATTTTTGGTGCGATTATTTTTCGTACTAATTGGGTCTTTTGCCCACTTTAAATACATGCAATTTTCAATCAAAATGCTTAGTAAACTTAACCTTGGTAATAAATTGTTCTACGAACCGTAATCATTGTTGAAAAACTGTAACACGAAACGCTAAATATAAACATAAATAACTTGATACCCGTGTATCATGTTACTTTGTATTGTAATGTAAAGAAGTAACGTCAAGTAGCGAAATTAGTAATATAATCAATATATCTGTAATAAGTTTATTAGCAACGTTGTCATAATTTGCCAAAAAATTCACATAATTTTAGATAAACAACACTTTTCTAACTGATCAATGGATTACAAATAGGATTGATTTATTAATTTCGGCCATAGATGTTTGCATAAGATGCCGCGTATAAAGTGTAAACCAATTTGGGGCATAATTATACCGATACCCCTATAAATAAAATATAACTACATGTACTTTCCTATAACGTCGCGCTTCTCTCATAACTTGCATAACCAACTTTTCCGAAGTTTCGTGCCCATTAATAATTCCCCCGAGGCGTTTCTAACCATGAAAAGAATATTTCAATGTTTTCAAGCAAACTGGATACAATCAAATTACCATTTGAATAGCGCCTATTTAAAAAACCGAACCGTATTTTGGGTGTTTTTGTTTATGTCTTAACTAAAACTTCTTTTTTGTTAAAGGAAAATTAACTGGGGCTATATCTAAAATTTGCTTCCAGATTAATATAGCGTTTGATCTGACTTTTGTAGCATAACAAAAAGGCACATTAACAAAAAACACAGTCTGATGACACTATAAGATTGTTTTTCGTTTTAATTTGTGTGAAGAGACACATAAATTTAGACACAGAGATGTGGTGGAAACGAGTGCACGAAGTTAAGCTATGGACACTTATGAAAAAATATCTGTGACATACAGGCGGAAAAATCGACAAAAAGTCGAAAAACGGACATACAAGGAGATACTGATTTCATAAGAGTTCCCTTATGTGGGGTTCCGTTTTGTGGAATACTAAAAACCAAAACGTAGTCGCAGCGCGTTGGTTGCTTCAGAACTGCTACGATTTCATTCACTTTTTAACTATGTTTACAAAAGTAGAAAAACAGAAGTTTAGAGAAGAATACTAGAATATTGTTATACCCTCGTTAAGCTCAAGTTGCATGCTTTTATTTATAAAAGTTTTCCCATTACAAAAATAATTTCTATTCCGTTTCTTTTCCACAAAAGCGAAAGGAGAATGAAAAGGCGATAACCTTAAATTGTCTTACACAAAGGTGGCATTATCGGTAAAAAAGATCTTTTCCACCTTTGTACGGCGACAACGACAGTTTTATATAATTACATCTGTGCCAAATGAAAAGCCGATTTTCAGGCGTTTTGTCTAGGTTATACGACTCACAAGTCTTGGAGGAGGATCAAAAAATTACCTCTAGTCTGGTTTGATGGCAGTCTTTGGTCGTGACTACATAGTTAACATCCTAACTGTAAAAGCGTGCCGCTAAGCCATTAATGTTCAGGTACGATAACATGAAGAAAATGATTAAAGAGTGGTAAATTATTTTGACGATTCAAAAGCACTTGTAAAAGTCTACTTGAATAAAATCTATTCTATTCTATTAGGGATATACTAGGTAAAGAAAAACTACCATACTTCTTACGAATATCGTCACTTCCGAAGTGAACATTATCACGTATCAGGTGAAATTGCTATCAATAGTTAACTTGTCGTCGAAGAAAAAGGGCCTGACAGCTCCAGTCAGTGCCGAAGTGCTGATGTTTCACTAGTCATCTGCCTGACGACTAACTCACTTTTCTAGGAATACTTACCATTTCTACACCGTGTATTCGGAATTCTGTTGTTTTAACTCTACCCACATAAGGAGTAAGAATAACAGTAAAATAGCTGTGAATTTGTAATAGGTATGTAGGATATTCCAGAATATCAGATATGTGGGCCATCTGGAATCAGAGGCGAGGGTCGAGGTTCTGCGACTAAACGCACATAAAAGGCCCCCGATTATGATCGATGACAATAATAACGCAGAAACGGGGCCCCTCGTTCATTATTTACCCGCGCACTTCGCCGCCGACGGAGAGTATTTTTCATGCAAATATTAGGTGCCCAGGCATTGATATACAAAATCCGAGATATACAGTTGTCACCTTCCTCGTTTTAACAGGGCTCTCTACGTCACTTAGTCCATACAATCGTAGTCCCAATTTCATTTGAATATTTAGCAACCAAAGTCCATGTAATTTTGCAGACATATTCTAGAAACTAATATCTGTGCCTGTGGTGTTTTAGATTTTTCTAAAAATATGTAGTTTTAAAATTACAGGGGCTCAAAGATTTGTATGTGAATTTTTAAGACCGCGTAACTTTGAGACTGAATATTTTAACGGAAATCTGAAAAATCACAGACATAGATATTACTTCCCGGGGCGTTTCTACAAAATTCTATTGAATATGATTGGTTAGTATTCCAATGAGAGACGAACTACGTTTGTATGGAGCGAGTGACGGAGAGACCCCTCTTAAGAGATAGACTGCTGCTGCTTCTGAAACATATTTATACATTTAACGGCCTTGTAAAACTCCCTACAACTCATTTTAATTATGATGTCTGTTTACCTGTAGTAGGGTTAACCAACATTGCGCCTTTCAGTGCAAGGTTACCATTCCTGCATCTTTGGACTACATCCCAACGTCCATTAATGATCCAAGCTATTGACCCCTATCTTATCTAATTGCCGCTTCAGCTTTGCAACTAGTTGGATCATTTTGGTTACTTTGCACAGACGCTCTCGCCATCGCCCGCTAAGTATAACCAAATTTTCTTAAACAGGGCCTTAATTCATTGTTTCAGACCCTTGTTTCAGAGCCGTGTGCCATCACTGCGAGGGATAGATATCGTTGGCGTGCCTAAAGATAAAATAAAATCGAGATAATCACGATTGACTACTTTTCTGTAAAAAAGAAATAAAGCAATTTATCGAGCTTCATTTCTATGCAATTGTGTCTCTTTCGTTTTTTACATCAATACTCCCAAGCGTCAGCCAAGTTTCATAAAAGCTCTAGCACCATTTTATGAACTCCTATTTTTATCTATACTTTAACGCCTCGGAAGGCCGTATCCCCTGTTGAATATTGTTTTGTTGTTTGAATATAAATTTCTTTTTATGACTTCATATTATTATGAGTTAATAATAGGCAAGTTAATTTACGGTGGGGCTATGATTTGTGTTCTCTTTATAGTTTTATTTTTAAGAAAAGAAATATAGGTACTCTTGTAAACTTAGAGAGTGTTGAAGTGGTTTTTGTAACTACCACTTTCAATTTGCAGTAGCAGTTTTTAGTATCAAGAAAGTTTGTTTGTTAATTGGTCTGTCCTTCAATCACGCCGCAACTGAGCAACGGATTGACCTGTTTTTACGTGGATATAATTGAAGACCTAGAAAATGTCAAGGGCTACTTTTTATCCTGGAAAATCATAGAGATTTTTGAAAAGATAAATCTGCAGGGACAAAGTTACCAAGGGTACCTATCCCTAGTCAACACAGCTTAGTTACGCCTACGTAGATACGACCAAAACAGAGGGGTGTTATAAGTTTGACGTGTGTATCTGTGTATTTGTCTGTGGCATCGTAGCTCCTAAACGAATGAACCGATTTTAATTTAGTTTTTTTTTTTGAAAGGTGGCTTGATCGAGAGTGTTCTTAGCTATAATCGAAAAAAATCGGTTCAGCCGTTTGAAAGTCATCAGCTCTTTTTTAGTTTTCTTAAAGAGGTTTTTGTGTCGGGGATTTTTTAAATTTTGAGTTATTCAATTTTCCAGTTTAACGTTAGTCACTGGAGAAGATGTTAGTCACTGGTGGAGAGACGACATGAAACGAGTCGCAAAGAGCCGCTGGATTCAGGTGGCAATACCGTAACGCGAGGAAGTCCCTACAAGAAACCTTTTTTCCTTTATTGTTTACAGCATTAAATAAACACAGATGGCCATCCTCTGTAAACTGTAAAAGTTTATGTGAGGATGGTGATTTCACTAATACTAATCTATATACTTACTGTACATTACTAATCTATACAACATATTGTGTTGAAGCACTTCCTATGCCCAGTAGCGGAGGTCTTTTTTTTTTTATTCACTATAGCGCTTGACCACAGTCACACCTGATGGAAAGTGATGATGTGGTCAAAGATGGGACGCGTTTATCTAGAAGGTGCCTATTCACTCTTGTTCTAAAGATACCCGGATTGTAATTGGTAGGAAACACAGATCGCGGAAGAGTATTCCAAACCTTAGCCATGCGTATGAGGAATGAAGACGCAAAACGTTTCGTGCGTGTAGATGGAATGTCAACGACATAAGGATGAAAACTCGTCCGACGTCTTGCGGTTCGGTTAATAATGATGACGATAGAGAAACTGCATTGTAACACTTACCGCCCGTTCTTTAGTTCGTTCCGGTGTACTCGTGTTCCATTATCGAGCACAATGCAGCAACATAACTCACATTATGAAATAAAGTGAAACGTACTCGGGAACGGTCGGAGCGGCAGCTGAAACAGATCGCAGCATTAGCTCTAATGGAGCTAGTAAACGCGATTGGGCCACTTGTATGTTCTGCACACATACGATTGAACTGCGACAGCTAAATCGCATGCTAACTAAATCCTACTGGAAAGGATACCCTAGTTCGGCTAAGTTGCTTCGTCGGTCTACACCACTCATCAGATGCTTGATTGTTTGATGTACAGTCAAAGGCTGTAAGTTGTGTAGCACCTTAATTATCACATTCGAGTGGCACGGGCACATGCGTTAGGTGTGTGTGGCGTGTTTATAGAAAAAGGTCATACGAGAGACAGGTTTTTGATATGGATGCAATAGTTTCGCGGAATTGCTACTCGGATTCTGAGGCCGACCGTAAATATCTATTTAATATTAGTCGCCATACATCGATGGTCGCCAGGAATTTGGTAAACTGTACCGTTTGGATTGGTATGCGATTTGGAATTATGGAGGATATTTCTCCATAAATATAGGTTTCTTGACAGACAGACCGACAGACAGACAGGCAACAAAGTGATCCTATAAGGATTCCGTTTTTCCTTTTGAGGTACGGAACCCTAAAAATCAGTCAAGTGCGAATCGGATTGACACACGAAAGGTTCCCTACCATCGTACAAGAAAATTATAACACTTTTTAATTATTTTTATTTCATGGCAGCCATTTTAATTTTTATTAATTTGCTGTTCTGTATGTTCTGTGAAAATTTTAAATCTATACCTATTATGGTTCACGAGATACAGTCCACTGACAGGCAGACAGAGGGACGGATGGAGGGACAGCGGAGGCTTGGTAATAGGGCCCCGTTAGCACCCTTCGGGTACGGAACCCTAAGTACAAGTTTGAAACAAGGTCCTAATCCGAAGACTAATTATTCAGACAGTGTCTTCAGGTTAATATTCAGCTTTCGTTCAAAGAAAACCGAATTAAAAATCAAGATGCCGTTTTGTAACTCGCTCTTTGTAATAGACCGAGAGCTGGTGAACAAATTGTACAAGAAGTAGGACAGATTAATCTAAGTTAATAAAAGACTCTCTTTGTTACGTAATCCTATACGAATGACAAAGACATAAAATCAGTGTGGGCGTAAACCATTTTGAGCGACCAATTACAAACGAGCCCATGTTTTCTGTCCTACTCTATCCACGGAAACAAGCTAGTTCAAAAAACATAGGCTCGTTTGAGATTGGTTAATCACTCAAAAATATTTGTCTCTGTCATTTGTACAGGATTACGTAATAGATAGGGCTCTATGTTAATTTCGTAGTAATTATATAATAATAATAATAATTTCGAGTTTTGCGTAGCTAGGCTAATAGCTACTTAAACTATATTTTGTATGGTAGAGTATACTAGGTGGAGTGCACTTCCACTAGTTGACGTTAGGACAATAGCTCACACGGCCTGTGATAGAGACTCGCGTATTGAATACCCGGTTGCCCTTGTTTATAACAAATACCAGTTTATAGTGTCATTAAAATCATCGTCATCATCATCATTTCAACCCATCACCAGCCCACTACTGAAAGCGGTTCTCCTCTCAGCATAAGGGCGCAGGCATAGTCCCCTACGCTGCTTTATTTGCTGAAAGTTGTCCATAATATTGTCAAAATTGTCTGATGTCTGTCAATCGTGGCAATAGTTTAACTAATAATAATTAATAGGTGCTGACAGTTCAGCAATGCTTATCCATAAAGAATGTGCTTTGCAAAGTAAAAATCTATGGGAAGTTTCCAAGTCTTAAAAATACAGGGCCAGGTTTTCGACACCATAATTTTCAAAATTACAATTCGCTTTTCATGTGATTTCTGATGATAAAATACTTCCGATAAACCATTCACCAGTTCTTAGAGCCCAAGGACTTCAAGTTCGTCCAATTCATTGCGAATACCAATTTCATCTCGGCCGCGGACCTCATTCCGCCAAATTTGGTTACAGAATGGCTGAGACAACACGGAAAATTAGACCGCGAAGAAAAATAAATGCGATGAAACGTCGGAGCATACAAAATTAGAGGGTAGGACGCGTAGTCGCAAGTTATAAAAGGTGGGTACATAGCTCCATGAATACAAATCTCCTTGATGGCCCTAGATTGAACTTATATGAGACGTGTAAGAGCTATGTGGCGTGTGATTATTTATCATACAGAACGCGTAGGGGTAGCGAGATAGGGAAAATGGGTCATGGTGTTTTTGGTTTACCGATGTCAGGCGTAGCGGTGTGAATTTTAACTTCGTCTCGTAACTTCTTCATTTAAATTAAGAAAATGCCATGTTCCTTTCATTATTTTCACGTGTCAGGATCGAAGAGGTGGCGTTTATTTAGCTAAGCGAATTGATAGACGAATAAGAACTGTTTTGTACAGGGATTATAAAAAACAACAAAAGTTCCGAACATGGAGTATGCGTTTTAAGCAATTAAAATATATTTCTTGCTTTAACGGTAAAGGAGAAGATCGCGCGTGAGGAAACTTGCATGCCTGAGAGCAGTTGTTAAAGGTGTGTGAAGTTTGCTAATCCGCTCTTGGCCAGCGTGATGGCAAAAATCCTTCTCTTCTGAGTGGTGAACCGTGCTCAGTTTGGGCTGGCGAGCGATGGGTTAGTGACGACGACGATGATGATGAGTGAAGTCAGCCGCAGGTAACAAGGTCATTCATCATTCGGATTAGATACTAATTAAACTGTAGGTATACACTGCCACTTCTCGCAGTCAGCTTATGCATTGCACCTAAAATGAAATGTTGGGTTAACAAAAAATATGAATCGTTTATACATCATCCAAAACATAAGGTAGGTAAGAAATTTGCTAGTTATCAAAAATTGTATTTAATTTTTTTTAATACGTTATAGGCAAGCGCTTGACCACAATCACACCTGATAAAAAGTGATGATATGGTCTAAGATGGGACGGTATTGGTAATAATAACAATAAAAGAAAAAAGTACACTCACGCAGTGGGTCGCCTTCAGGCTCAAAATGTTGAATGCCTAGGTATGTTATGCACGAATTCCACAAAACGACCATAGGAACGATTTTTTGACAGATCACGACCAGACCAGAGGCTGTGGAGTCTGAATCCGCGTAATGCAGTTTTTTAAATAAAAACTTAAACTCAGCTTTATATACTTAAACATACTGTTTAAATTGGTATAATGAAAACAAAACTCGGAGAAGACCAAAAGGGCACGTCTTCGTTGCTTGTCGCTCTGCGAAAGAAAATAGGTAGGTAATTTGTTTAAAAAAAAAAAAAGACTCAGTAACTATACCAAATTTCGCCTCCGATCCTGTTTTCTTTTTCTTTTTTTTAAAAAAAAAAAAAGAATATTAGCCATGTTAAATGACTAATATTCCTCTTTCCTCTCCAACTAAGCGTCAGACTTGTGCTAGGAGTAGGTACGACAATAGTGCAACGAGCGGGGTTTGAACCGTCAACCTTTCGGTTTTCAGTCCACTCCTTTACCGGTTGAGCTATTGAGGCTTTGAATTAAGTATAATAACTATACATATAGTATAAGTTTTTAGAGTCAGTCAATTTGTCATCGAATGCGCCTAGAAACTGGCCATGTTGCCGGCTGCACATCGAAACCTAAAACTCATCAATATCTAGTGGCTCGGAAATGACGCGGTGATGCTGCCGCTACCGGGATGATTGCCCGAATATTGCGATTTATGAACAGATACCTATCTACCTACCATTGCTTTTTGACTGGCTATCAACCTTTAGGGCTCGTTCACACAGGCTGCGTAAGCGTAGACGTAGCGCGTACCACTGCCTTGTAATCAGTGGCGTGCCCAAGGTTTGAAGCCAGGGTAAGCATTATTTAGGTAGATTCCTATTTCTTGACGAATTAATAAATAATGAACGTTGAGTTAGTTCTCCTCAGGTAAGCAGTACTTTTATGCCTCTATGGCCTGCACGCCACTGCTTGTAATGTATGTAACTGTATGAATCATGGCATACCACTTACGTGGCGTGAACGTTCACGTAGACGTAATGCGTGCAGTTACGTCTATGGTTTCACGCGCGTCACTACGCACGTGTCACGTGTACGTGCTGCACATTCTATTGGTGTGAATCGGCCTTTATATCTTGAATATTATCTACTACTTGCTTAGTTTGAAGTGTGTTTCTTTCTAGGCCCGAGTGCGTCGTGTCAAATCTAAACTCACCACTAATTTTAGTTACTAAATGATGCCGCTACCAACCTATACAGGAATATTGTCTAATACTTGCTTAGTTTGTAGTGCATTTCTTTCTAGGCCAGAGTGCGTTTTGTATAATCTAAAACTCTTCAATATAATTATCTAGTGACTGCAATTCACACGGAGGTAAGTGGCAGAAAGCAGCTCAACCTGGAAGGGGTATGACAGTTTTTTATAAGACCACTTCGTATTGGTTTGTACATGGCAGCTTATATCTGAGTGCTAAATAGCTAGTCGCGACGATTTTGTCAGTAGGGTAATAACTGCCGAAACCTGGCATCAAAGTAGACCGAGACAATTTTGAAGTTTAAAAAAAATATTGCTAATTCCCATACAACATTTTACTTAAAACCGATAGTGCTCACCACTGAGTTATAAAGACCGCCAAGCAGGAAGTTAACGTTAAAAGTTAACCAGAGCCTTTGAACTCTAGAACGTTGGCTCTAAAATTGATGCGTTACCTTGCAACTTTATTATTACATACGTCAGTGAATTGTTACGAACCGTGGAACAGGGAATCAGCTTATTACGCGAACTACCCAAGTTCTGACGTCACACTTCGCTAGGTGTAAAATGTACGGAACTTTTATAATTACTTTAATGCAACACGCGTACTTAAATGTTTTAATTCATCTTACTGCGCACGGAGTTTACTAATGTAGTAAATGTGGCTTTATATCTTTATTATTAAGTTAATGGACGCGGGAAAGAAAAGAGTGAAAAGAAAATTAAAACAGATACCTACCTGTTATATTATTATGTTGTGACAATGTTTTTAAGAAACAGATATATTAATAACAGAAATATTATTTACCTGTATTAGTTACTGTTTATCCATACTAATATTATAAATGCGAGAGTGTGTCTGTCTGTCTGTCTGCTACCTTTTCACGACCCAACAGTTTAACCGATTCTGACGAAATTTGGTAAAGAGTTAGCTTACATCCCGAGGTTCCCACGGGGTTTCTAAAGGCCTATCCGCTTGATCGATTTGTATGTTTGGTACCAAGGTAGCTTGCGTCCATGTAATTGACATAGGCAACTTTTTATCCCGGAAAATCAAACAGTTCCCACGGGATCTTTGAAAACTTATTTCCACGCGGACGAAGTCGCGGGCATCCTCTAGTAGTTTATAAATAATATTATAAATGCAAAAGTGTGTCTGTTTGTCTGCTCCTCTTTCACCTTTACATCCGTTAATCCAATTTTGACAATATGTGGTACAGTAGGTACAACTTGTATCATGGAGAGGAACACAGGCTAATTTTGATCCGAAAAAATAAAAACAAAACCCTAAATCTACGCGAACGAAGTCGTGGGCATTAATTTTCTCTGAACTTACGAGGGCGTATTTTTATATGAAATGTATGTAACGATGTTATATAATATTTTCTCGTAGATGTAAAATAATTTACTGCTATAACGGTAACTTAATAAAAACTTGCCTTTGTTCAAAACTAATTTGACCTCGAGAAATTCTGCGGTTGATTACTTTTTGATACTTTACAATGTAGACGGCGGCGTTCTTAGAGAGTAATTGAAAATTTACTTTATGAAAAATTAGCACTATATTAAAAAGGATAATAGAGATCTACACAAGAAGAAGAAAACATTATCTGAAAGGTACCAATAAAGCTGCATATTTTAAAAATCGCATACGTCATTGTCCAACATTTCCCAAATAGGTAGATAGATAGATAGAAGTCTTTATTGCACACAAAAACATGGAAAGGAACACAACACAGAAGGAGGAAAACAGAAAAAACAGTTGTGTGCAAAGGCGCCCTTATTGCTTAGAGCAATCTCTACCAGGCAACCTTTGCTGAAAGGAGAAGCTAGTGTTGGATAGTACCAAGTCGCAAAGAATTATTCGAAATTACTGATTACTCATTTTGATACAAATTAGCCCCTGACTGCGATCTCACCTGAAGATAAGTGACGATACAGTCTGATGGAAGCGAACTAACTTGGAAAGGGTATGGCAGTTTCTACTCTCTACCCGGCATCGCACACCAAATTACTTGGCGCCACGGCTTTGTCGCTAAAGTTGTAGATATACAGTGCGATATATTATAATAATAAGGACTGACTATTAATTAATATAGTAGGTAAATTATATGACACCATGGGCATCATTTAGTTTATTACAATACTAGCTTCCCGCGACTTCGTTCGCGTGGAATAGTGACTTTTCGGGCAGCATAATATACTCTGTACGTTAAAAATGTTCGCCGTGATTCTTTAAATTGACATAACTTTTTTATTTATGAACCGATTGACATAAAATAAACACTAAATATTAAGTGAAGCTTATTACAATATATTAGTGAAAACCGTATCTAAATCGAATAAGCCGTTTCTGATATTAGCGTGCACAAACACACAGACAAACAAACAAACAGACAAAAAGAAAATTAATTACAATTTCGGGTTCGGCATCGATATAATAACAACCCCTGCTACTTTTTTTTATATATTTCCATTGTACAGACACTACTTTACTACTTTTCTACAATTTTATTATATGTATAGAAGATTATGAAGTAAGTTATGAGGAGAAATCTGAAGAAAATATCATAGCTTTGTGCGAAATCGCAAGTGAAAAGTATGAAAATAAATTGAATTTTCATATTTATGTCAAGTTCCACGTAGTTACCCACTCTCACGAATATAATTTTTAAAGAAATACGCAAATGTATTCGTATTAAAGATAATAAATTATGTTCTCGTTTTCAATAGAGGTGTCGCGAAACTAGGTCGTTACGGCAGGTGGGATGCTTCAGGACTATTCACATCAGCTGAATTAGTGCAACTAAGTACTGTTCCGGAGTAGAGACCGCGTACCGGTGAGCACAGTTTAGGATGACCTCTGGCCTACCAACCTGGACGGATAATCTGAAGAAGGTGGCTGGAAGTAGATGGATCAGGAAGACAGTGTTTGATAGCGGCTCTGGAAAGGGCTTCAAAGCGAAGTCTTATCATAAGAACTATAACATAAATTTCACGATGGGGATGTTTTACAATGGCCACAACGCGTTGTGAGTTTTTGAGCATTTTCGGTCTTTGAGTTCAATCAATTTAAAAGGATATAAGCATTTTTTCAGAGCAAAATGGTAATCATACAGCATTATACCTATTTTGTATTGACAAAATGATGGATTAACCTTGAAAGAACGAAGTGAGAAATACCCAAAATGAGTTCCCAAATTTTACATAAAGTAAAATGTGTTGGTACAAAGGAAAGTAATAATATCTCAAGCATTCATAAGTATAAAACAAAAATAAAACAAGCTTTTTGTAGTTAAAAGAATGGACCACCAGTCCGTAAAACTTACTTTAAGGAGTTCCCTCGGAGAAAAGCATATTTTAAGAAATGCATTTAAGCATTTCTGTAGTGGCGCACTTACTATAACACATTTTGGCTGCGAAATGAGAATGCTATTTACTCTGGGAAATGTATTGTTTTCTTTAGAATAGTGTGAATTTTTATTCTCCTGTAAACCAAAAGAATCTTATTTAATTTTATATATAGCTAACTTTATCCCGCGAATTCGTCTACGTGGCTGTAAGCACCGGCTTTTCTTGAGTACAATATTTTGTCTTAACCCTCAAGTTTCTTGTCAGTTATTTAGCTTTTAGTTAAAAGCTGACTGACTGACGAACTGACTGTTCTATCAACGCACAGCTCAAACTACTGGACGAATTGGGGAATGCCCAGCTTTGCACCGGTATCTTATTATGATTTTCATAGAGATCTCTAACTTTTTTGAAAAAAAAAATATTGCCTATTTCACTCAGGAATAATGTAGCATTCTACTGGTGAAAGAAATTTCTAAATTGGGTCAGTAGTTCCAGAGATTATACCCCATACAAAGTTACAAACTTTAGCTCATTATACTATTAATATTAGTATAAAACAAAAGGGTCATACACATTGTATGCGAAACGTCCTCATACAACGTTAATACATTAACTTAGTACGCGGTGTACGTTGCCAACTATCCCCGTGTCTATTGCCATATGGTTAGTGATAAACGATGAAACTACCTCTAGTATTACCATTACTTGCATGTTTAGCTAAGGCAAGGTTCATACAGATGTAGAGAATAGCAGAGGACATAAAATTGCGTTATGTAAACAGAACTTTAACTTTAAATAGATGGGTTTTATTGCTTTCTGAGTGAGCTCACAAAAATAGCAAGGTGGGTATTTGTTATACAGTAATTAATAAATAATTTTCATTAGGTATTTACCTAAGTTAGCTTAGAGTTCACTGTCGCATTAGGACTCCCTATAAGAACAGTGTACTTTAAGTGCGGAAACCAGCCCAGAGAGAAGAAGAAGGACAGTGTACATTATGAACAAATAAACTTTATTGCGTAATGTGGGTGCATTATAATGTGGATCCTTTGAGTAACATTTTAGAAAAAGTCTACGCTACACTTTAACTCTGCAGCAATATGTCTCCAGCCTAAGAAAAAATTGTGAGAACAAGAAAACGACGATTCAAACTGCAGATAGGTAGGTATAGAAAAATATCAGACAATTGGAAATCTGACAAGAATATGCAAAATATTGCGCTATGCAAAGTACAAAAGACAGGCGGGAACAATAAGAGAACTTGCCAAGAATTGCCTTCGTACCCGCACTGAAATTGTAACCAGAAATGGAATGCAAATATTGAAAACGGGAGCTATGCAGCTTTTTATGCAGTGGCACGCCCGAACTAAAACGCCCTACCTATATTCGTTCCCACCATTAAACATTGGTCATGCATTTTTAGGTTCTGTAAAGTTTAAAGTACGATATGGGCTATCATGCCCTGGCCAGCATTCGCTGATTGATAGAGTAGATATGATCATCGTCAAACCTAACCAAAACTCAGAGGCGGAATCTCGTAATCTTAGGCTGAGATCTATAGACCGAACTTTGACTTTGCTCAGACTTAAGACACTGTTAAAATGAGACAACGTTATACTGCTGACATAAATCTGTCTTGTTTTAACTGTTTAAGTCTAAGCAAAGTGCGCTCTATAGATTTCAACCTTAGTGAAATTGAAATTGTTTAAGTGTAGTCGTACGAGGGCGGCACTGAAAATTTCGGGAATCAAGGAAGTGACACAACATTACTATTTAAAAATGTATTTATTGCTTTTCGAAGTATTCTCCGCGAAATTTGACACATTTTTCCATACGATGGAACCAATCATTGAAGCAACCATTCCATTCGGAAGTTGGGGTCTCCAAAATGGCCGTTTCGTAGGCGTCCACAGCTTCTTCAGGTGATGAAAATCTCTGACCACGCAATGTATTCTTTATTTTAGGGATAGTACAGAAATCATTAGGGCTTAGGTCGGGGCTGTACGGCGGATGGTCTAATAATTCTATGTTTTCTTGCTCTAAAAACTCTTTTGTTCTGTGCGCGGTGTGAGAACTCACATTGTCGTGATGGAGGATGATGCGACGGTTGCAGTTCTCTTTACGGAGTTTAGAAACGACCTGTGGCAAACAAATGCTAGCATACCATTCTGCATTAACCGTTCTTTATCCCTCAAGAGGAATAGTCGCAACATGGCCGGTTTTGGAGACAAACGTGGCCACCATTTTTTTTGCAACACTTCGTGAACGAACAATTTTTGTTGGCTTTAACTCATTTTCGAACACCCAAACTCGTGACTGGTTTTTTGTTTCGGGTTCGTACGCGTATATCCAGGATTCGTCACCTGATACGATGTTGTATACAGCATTTGAGGATCCTGCGTGGAATCTTTCGAGAGTTCTGACGCACCAAGTAACGCGAGCCGCTTTTTGCTCTTCACAGAGCAAATGAGGTATCCATCGGGAAAACAACTTTTTTACACCTAATTGTTCATGCAAGATTATTGATGATTAAACGAACTTACCTGAAGTGAAGTTCTATCCCAATTATACGAGTTGCTTCGTCCGAAGAGATTAGGTATACATTGTAGTAATACGTCAAAGTATTGCCTTTCTAACCACTTATTTGAAAGCAGAAAATCTGCAGTTCTATTTTTTGTATTTTTTGTTGGTACCACTGGAGCGTTCCCATCTCATTTAGTTGAAAGCCTGCCTGGAACATTAATATTTCACTTATCAGGGGTCCTAGGGCTGGGAGGGACCTAATCTCTTCGGACGAAGCAACTCGTATAATTGGGATAGAACTTCACTTCAGGTAAGTTCGTTTAATCATCAATTATACCTCATTGCTTCGTCCTTTGAGATTAGGTATACATTGTAGATTTTGAAAGATAGTGAAATATTAAAACACTTCTAGGTGTAATAATATTGTATTTATATTATCAATTTTGACAAGCAAAATAAAGCCAAAAATAAATAAAAGATATTATCATAATTACGGTTACTTCATCCGTATTTAAGTAGATACTTAGTGATTTTTATAATCACTGTATTATAAGTAAAAATAAAATACTTTTAAAGCTGCTGATTCAAATTTATTTTACTTAAAATAAATTTTAATCAGCTGCTCAGTGTTCCAGATTGATTTATGAATAATAAATAATAATAAATAATAGGAGTGATAGAGCAATCTGATTAGATTGATCACATTGAATACCTCTACGATAAACTCTGGCACACAGCATAGAGTTGCCCACGCTAAGGCCGCTGTATTTCGTATTAGGTATATCAATATTGATACCTTTACTGTGAGCTGCGGAGGTAGCTGCATGCCTGACGGAATAAGCGAAAAAAAAATATATAGAAGTATTATATTTTTATCCACTGACTGATACTGTTCGTAGATACCGATTTATGCGGACTCTTAAATCTTACTATTGTAATGGGGCATTTTTTTTTTTTTTTTTTATTTCGTAGGGGTTACATTCTATCGATGTATTCTAACAATTTTTCTGCTGGATAAAGTTATCTTCGGTGAATGTTTATTAGAAAGGAACATTTAGGCAAGGTTGAGCTGAATCTGGGTATGACGATCTTGTTAGGTCATGTATTTCGACTGATGTTTGTTAAATTAATATTATTATTAACAATTACACTACGTATCTAAATTAATTTTCAAAATATGGTTTGCACCTTATGTGTAATTATACCAGCATGAGTAATGTGACGTTAATCAAATATTCTAAATTCAAATTGTTATTTGGATTCCAATTAACAAAAATTCTAAAACTATGGACAGATCTCATGGTGTAACAACATTAAATCTTGGGACTGGAGGACGATGAAAAAACAGACGTTACTCTCGAACCTAGGATCAACGATAGAGCTGAGCCATGGCTGTGTTTTATGAACCCATCAAGCTTATAGCCTGACCGGCTAATTCAGATAGACATTTTCATCGGAGTTGACGCTTCATAATATACAATATACCTTTATTTCAGGACACAGAGTTCGTTCTGTCGTGTGCGCCTATTTTTTTTTTTTTTTTACAAAAAACTAACCCAACACCATCTTGCGAAGTTGATCATAATATATACAAAGATGACGGTGCTACGCTCCTCTCTACCTAGTAGTACCGTCTTGATAACTTCCATGCAACCAACATAATATGCAATCAACAGGGTGGCTGAAACAGATAATGCATTATCATTATGTCTAAATTGAATTTAGAACCGAACAGAGAAGGCTCTGAAATGGTGGAAACCAGGGGTTTTTTTTTTTTTTTTTTTGATGCAAAAAAAAAAACCAACATGTGGTTGCCCTAAGGCTGGTACTATTTATTTAAATACATGTTCTTCTAGTTCCCGTTTCCCGTTGTTTTTTAAACTAATGTATGAAGCGAACACAAATCTCCTGTGAGCTTCACAGCATAATTATAGATTTTGATATTCTCGTAAGAAGTGGACATCTAACTCCATCTATATAGTTAAATAGGAAAGAGAGCACTTTATTGTCGTACGCAATAAAATGCCTTTTTTTTTTTTTTTTTTATAGATTCCATTTTCTGAAAACCTGAAAGTCCAAAAAAAACAGTCAGTAATTTTAGCTACTTCATATGTTTGACAGATTCAAAACTAAACTCAGAATCCACTGGCCATCGGTGGTCTTCTCACAGCGTGTCGCCCCTACCCTATATCGTTAGGATCCGAAAAAAATAAAATAATTCTAGACAGTCTATTTTGTCAAATAGGATTGACTGTCACTTCGATAGATTTTTACCATTATGTAAATAATCCTGCAAAGACTGTGCTGAATGCTGATGTGTCAATGCTGAGCTATCTTAGTGATTTGCATTACACAACAAGATATTTAAAACATCTTTCTGTCCGTTTTTGTAGGTGTACCGTATCTACTTACTAAATCGCGGGCAAGTCGCAGTAAGTCATTAACAACGAGTTTTGTATGTAAATTTAGCTCTTGATTGATTAAATATCATTTTTCTTCAGACGGGTCAACGTATTTTTTTTTTTTTTTTTTTTAAATCAGGTAATTGCAATATTTGCGCACAGTAGGTACTCGGGCTGTACAGCTCTTTTTTACATTGATGATAAATCTTAAGAACTCTAAAGTATTTATTGTTTGTAAAATAATTTTAGATAACCCTGATAAATTTTAAAAATCAACTATATCTTGTAAATATATGTTATGTATATACCTAGTTGACAAGTAACCCAAAAATCTGAGTAAATACATAAATCACCGGCTTTAGTACTCGTAGTTTTGTAAAGACGAGAGGCGGAAAGTATATTCAGACCAAAATAGTAAACCATTAAATTGGAATAATTCTCGTTCATTTTAAATCGTAGATACTTTCTATAGATAGGTAGTAAAATCTTTTATAACTCCTAAGAAATAAATCTAACGTGGCCATCCAACTATTCATTGATGTAGTTGTAATTGACCTTAATGTTGTTATGTAAGCACCCACTCGTTTAAGAATTTTAGACTTATTATAAGTCTGTTATTTCCATTGGATTTATAATAAAAAATGAAAAGAAGGAAACGATCCTTCACACGAATCACATTGTGATAAGTATAACTTCACTAAACATAAAGTCTATGATATTATATTCAGATGATAGGAGGCATGCTGGGTCGTGAGATTAAGATACTGGTTTTAGAAATGGAATCCCGTATCCTCTTACCCACAATAGTATGACTGGGTCATTAATTAATTGCCATTAGTCCTAAAAGTAGAATGAACGTTCCTGCGGAACGTACCGGGTGCAGCGACGAGGGTCCCCGGTGACACTGCCCGCGCCCGCGGCGCGGCGACTGTCACAGCTGCCGTGAGCGCGGTGACTTCATGGGTTCGTACTTCGTATATAATCGTTGCTCTCGCTTGTTGTATTGCCGGGAGCGGATGCTCCTGGTTTAAAGTCTGGATAGGAGCCGGTGTCGGCTTCTGCGTTGCAGGAGGTTTTCTTGCGGGTGGGATTATTCATATCTTGGCACCGGATCATAATATTACAAGCCCGAATGTATCGGCTAGCTTCACGCTGTATAAGACACAGTCTATTTCTGTATGAGCTGATCTTTAATATTTTTCTTTATTAAAAAAGAATATGAAGTTTTTTCTTGTCATAGATTCGTTGTGCTGGGTATCGCACATCAGTCTGGCTGGATCTTTAATAATAATTAATTTACGGACTGATCACTTTATTCTAAAGAGAAAAAATGAGTGAGAGCTTCCTCATGAGCATATCCGATAAAGCGAAGCGAAGACTAGTTTTTTCTTGACGATGGCTTAATTTTATGGTTGACGTGCTTGGCTGCGTTTCGACAACAATCATTGGCACTAACTCGGGTTCGAGTTGTAATCCGTCTGTACAATGGTATTATAATAATTTATAAACAAAAAAGTGTAGGTATTTTAAACCATCTACCCTTAACTTTTCTATCAGTAGCGAAAGGGTACATCCTTATTAGAAGACCGCAACATAAATGTATAAACTATATGAAGGTATGAAGAAGGTATTTAATATGCGTAAATCTCAAATGATCTCATTTTTACTCGATAATAGCACTTGATATCTCATGATTCATGTAGACACATTTCATTCACAAATAATAATCAAAGTAAAGGTAATAATATTCCTTTTTAAATGTATTCCATCACGATAATATTTTCAAAGCTTTCGGAATTCCAAATGATGTGAAGGTAACATCCCCATGAGATGTACACAACACCGATTGGAAATTGATATCATTCCATTAGTCTGATAGGTAACGTTTTACTGTAAATACCTTCATGATCTGGGCTTCCAAATGACGTGAAGGTTACATCCCCATGAGATGTACACAGCACTATTGGAAAGTGATGTCATATCATCACCAGTGTGATACGGAAATAGTTCTAGCAACTATTCACAATATCAGCATTTCACTGTTAAATACCTTCATGTTCCGGGATTCCAATTAACGTGAAGGTCACATCCCCACAAGATGTACACAACACAATAGGAAAGTGATGTCATATTCTCAGTGTGATACGGAAATAGTCCTTGCAACTATTCACAATATCCCAAGAAATAAATAACATTTCACTGTAAACACCTTCATGTTCCGGGATTCTAATTGATGTGAAGGTCACATCCCCACAAGATGTACACAACACAATAGGAAAGTAATGTCGTATTTTATTAGTGTGATATGGAAATAATCCTAGCAAATTTTCACAATATCCTTAGAAGTAGGCAACATTTCACTGTAAATACCTTTTTATTTCGGGATTCCAAGTGACGTATCATATATATCATATCACTAGTTTGATTCGTAAACAGTCCCAGAAGCTATTCATAATATGTTTAGAATTAGGTAACACGTCTTCACTGAAATACCTTATGGTCCGGAATTCCAAATCACGTGAAAGTAACATCGCCATGTTGTCATATGTCAAGGTAACATCGCAATGTACAAAACATTAATTGCATAGTGATATCATATCACCAGACACTATTATAATAAAACCTTATAACATAAAAATATGTAACAAATAAATAAATAAATAAATCACTATCGTTTTGGTGACTACGCTTTTGTAACGTTTTTTAAAACTTGAATAACGTGGTGATCGGCGAGGCACTAAAACGCGAATGAGATGGGAACGCTCCAGTGGTACCAACAAAAAATACAAAAAATAGAACTGCAGATTTTCTGCTTTCAAATAAGTGGTTAGAAAGGCAATACTTTGACGTATTACTACAATGTATACCTAATCTCAAAGGACGAAGCAATGAGGTATAATTTGTATTTGACTCATGCCAATGTCTAAAGTTGCCTGAATTTCGCAGTATGTCACATGTCGATCTTCCTCAATCAGCTTACGCACAGCATCGACGTTTTCTTGGGTGACTGCAGTTTTTGGACGACCTTGACGGGGATCATCACTGAGCTTGACACGTCCACGTTGAAATTCAGCAAACCAGCGATAAATAGTGGTTTTGGATGGGGCTTCATCACCAAATGCAGAAATCATCCGGTCAACACACTATTTTTGTGTTAAACCACTTCGAAAGTCATAATAAATCATCGCTCTAGAATTTTCTCGAGTCAATTCCATTTTCTCAACGACTAAACAAGTTTGACAAGACATTGTGAAAAGACCGAGATTTTTTTTTAAATAAATAAATGGTATTCTATTTTTAAAACCAAGGAGTTTTCAATTAAAAAGATTTTAATATGACAGGGACAGTGGAAATATTCCATTCCCGATACTTTTAGTGCAGCCTATGTATGTGGAAATATAATAGCCCCTACCATTATGTGATTGATCAAAAGGGGTCATGAATTTCACCAATCAGGAATATGATGCAGAAAGAGCTTCTATTGAGTTTTATCGTAAGTTTTTGTGGCACGCGATGTGGTGTCTAGTATTTTGAAATACCTTCTACGATTTGATTTGAAACTAGGAAATATGTTACGTTAGTTCTTGAGACTAATAATACAATTTTTGAATGGTTGAACACGTTGCGTGATATTTGGACCTATTTTCGGCAGTCCAACAGTAGATCGATACGAAGAAATCGTGTCGTTGCGTCGCGTCGTCACCGTGCCGTCTAATGGAAAAAACCCCTTCATATTATAATACCATTTATTATGAGTTAATTTAACACACTTGGAGATTAGTACTGAGTGGTAGCATTGACTTTAAAAAAGTTTTTTACTTTGAACTTATTTCTTGATACTCACGTCGTCTCATGCATAAAATAAATATATATTTACAATATAACTTTTGACATAATATTTTTACATTGTAATATAATACGATAGAGTAATACATAAATTTTCCGTTACGTTCGTAATTTAACAGTCGAGAGCACACATACCTATAGAGTCAGTACAAAAATGTAATCCGATAATAAAATCCTCGCATCGTTTTCCGATTCGCCTCTAAATTCCAAATGAGAAACCGTGAAAAGATATGAGCTACAAATTTAGACCCGTGTCTTCGTAACCGTCACATGTCTGCCAGATTTATACCTAAAAGAAAACGCCTCCGACGCGAACGCTTTTATTGAAATTGGCGCATTACCATAATAATATTAGAGGGATTGTCAGGCATCGACGAAGTGTGAGATCGCAGTATACCCACGCTGCTATCTGCTGAGTGCTGTAATCTGCATACATTTCGTCTCTCGCACCATTGTGCGGGATTCAATTACCCAATCTTATATTTCCAGCTTTGTTACATATCATTTTGGTCTTGGCTCCCGCAATCTGAACGATGATATGCTAAATTGTTACGTATTCTTCCAATTTGTGTAAATGTATATTCACCGAGAGCTGAATGAACTAGGAAACTCTCTGATTCGACGTTTATCAAATATTAGGCTATGGTGACGTAAAATCATAGAAAAATAGAGCTACATTCTGCCTGCCAGTGGCGTCGAAGCCTTGACATTTTGTTAGAAGTTTCCTAACTATCGGGAACTGTGCCGAGAGTTTTATTACCTTTGCTATCTACTGCTGTAGTATGTATAACACAGGAAATAAAAAATCTGATTGTCTTTGTAAATATCAGCAATAACATATGGACGTAAATCCATATATCCATATATAATATCATAAATGCGAAAGTGTGTCTGTCTGCCTGTCTATCTGTCTAACTTAAACTAAAATCTCAGTTCGTACATTCAACTTTCAAGCAAAAACTATTTCGTAATAATATCTACCAAGAATAGAAATCACAACAGGCCAAACGCGTCGCGGCACGGGACGAGATCGTATTTCACCGAGGCCTGGTCCACGTCGCGCGCCTTCCATCCCTCCATTACTCATAACCAACAAAAAGGAGCCCGGGAAAAGAATAAACACAACTTACAGCGGAACAAATGGCAACACTTTACGTGTCTCACAATTTAAACGTCCCCAAGAAATGGGATCCTCGCTAATGTAACTATTTGTCTTGGCTAAATGCCATATGTATGTAAGTTACACAACTTACAGAACATAGAAAAACAATTTACTTCAGAGTTGATTTCTTCGTCAAAATGTGTAAAGGAGTTGTTAATTATTTTTATTGAAAATGGAACAATACTATTTAAAGCTACAAACATAAAACTAGTCTTATCTAATTACCAATGGTACCAAGAACACTAGCTGCATTTCCGTGTTGAATAGCCAAGCTGATCCTTTGCGCAAAATTTGAGCTAGCCGTTTTGTAACCAGATGAGGCAATTAACCACGGTGGATTGTCTCGTAATTTTTTTAGTACTAAGACTCCTTGGCCCCAGGATCTTCACGGCCAACGGCACAGGGATACTTCTCAATGGTTAACAGCTGGGTCACCGGTTTCATCATATTCCAGCCCTTAGATACAATAGTTTTTCATTAGTTTCTCATTTTATGCCCCGTGTAGGTAATAATAAAATCGACAAATGTATAATAAAACACTTTATATTTTTACCACATAAAGTGAGAAAAGTAAATTTAAAGAAGGATCTAAACAAAACTTGAAATTAAATTTTTCCTTGTCCCTTTTTAACTCGTCCGCGTGTAACGTTATGCCAAAATTACACAAAAATTAAGCACCGTGATTCTACAAGCTTCTCAAAATTCATTAAGAGGGCTCTCTCCGTCACTCGTTTCATACAATCGTAGTTCCAATTTCATTTGAATATTAAGCAACCAAAGTCCATGAAATTTTGCAGACATATTCTAGAAACTAATATCTATGTCTGTGGTTTTCCAGTTTTCTGTTAAAATATTCGGTTTCAAAGTTACGCGGTCTTAAAAATTTTCATACAAATCTTTGAGCCCCTGTAATTTTAAAACTATATATTTTTAGTAAAATCTAAAACACCACAGACACAGATATTACTTTCTAGAATATGTCTGCAAAATTTCATGGACTTTGGTTGCTTAATATTCAAATGAAATTGGAACTACGATTGTATGAAACGAGTGACGGAGAGAGCCCTGTTAACAACAAAAAGTAAGGCTACAATAATTAAAATAAAAGTTGTGGACATTGTTTTTTTTTTGCGACTCTTTTATCATCAACACAATTACTCGAAACAGAGGCAATGGTCAAATACAACGAGGCAAAATGCCAAGTGTGGACATCAGCTATCTTTTGTGTGTTGTAACAAAATAATCTTGCAGTTGAAATAAAAAGGATATATCGACTGCGTTATTTTAGTTTGTTTGCCTGCAGAGAAAAAGACTGTCTTGTTCGTTTTTAGGGTTCCGTATCTCAAAAGGTAAAAAAGAACTCTTATAGGATTACTTCGTTGACTGGCTGTCTGTCTGTTAAGATCCGTCAAGAGAATCAAAACCTATAAGGCCTTGACCAAAACCTTTGAAAATCATGAAATTTGGCAGGTAGCAATGTCTTATAGATAGTACAAGTACCTATCTAAAGGGCAAAATCCGAAAAACGTCAATTTGTGGTCATAGTCATAAAAAAAAAATTAAAAGAGTTAAGTGGATATTTCTTGTACGGAACCCTTCGTGTTTGAGTCCGACTCGCACTTAACCGGTTTTGTTGATAAAGAAACAATACTTGATCTAGATATTTTAAAGGTAGGTTATATGAGAATAGAGTGGGTTGGCTTTTGGGGAACTTTTCAAGCAACTCATCGATACGTATTATCGCAAGCGAAAGGCCCCATTCAATCTGAAAGATAAAACTAATCTTTAACCTCCTAAGCTATTCTAGTAAGTGCCTTTCATCTTAGATTTCATCAGTGCCTCTATTTGCTAGCCTCTGTTCGCTAAATTCTATCTTCTAGGCACTGAAATAGTTCGCTAAAATAACTTTATTCAGCGTATTTGTCCATCCATTATATGCGTACAAAATGACATCTATTTTTTTGTGCCGATTCAAAGCATCTCACCGAGCGTACTGGTAAAATTGTCACTTGATGGTCTTCGTGTTGACACTAAGTTGACAGATGTCTCACCACTAACGCATAGTTCTGAGTACGTTCACATGACGCAGTGAGCATGTGAGCAGTGCTATTAGCGTCAAAATGGCGAACATCAAGTTTTTTCAAAAGTCGGCAATCGCAAGTCCAGCATGCTTGTATTAATAGTAGAGGTCAGTGCTCCTATGTATCTCCCTACTTGTATAACGTTAACCTTGACACTGTATGAAGTGATGTCAAAAAACACTATAAAATTCATTTCGATTAAAAAAAATTAATCGGGAACTCTTAGATTTTGAAAAGTAGTCTTAAATCTGCGTCTGCCATGCAAGCTATTTCTGTACCAACGCCAAAATTGGTTAAAGTTTAAACGGATGGGCCGTGAAAAGTTTGCAGACAGACATACACACTTTCGCATTTATAATATAAGCTCTAGTAATTAGGTATGGATCTGAGATATTATACTCTTCTAGAAAATTTTTTTGCTAATTTTAATATTCGACTCGCGTGTTCTTGGCAGCTTTGTCAAGACATTGGCTCCCCCTTTCGGGGCAAGGAGGGGCGGAAGAAGCTGAAAAATTTAAGACTGCTTTGTCCGAGCCAAGTCTCGCGCCGTTGACCCAGTGATTTAAGAAGCTGTTCTCCACCGAAACGTATTTTCCGGCTTAACGACGTAGTTCGTACTTCGGTGCGGTTGCGACCGTTCGCTTCATGCTGGATTCATCTGTTATTTGAACTTCACTTTGAAGTTTTGACGTTTTTATTAAAAGCTTGGCCTTTATTCTTTTGTTTCACAATAAGTACCTACTTTGTCATTTACCGACATCAAAAAAAGAGGAGGCTCTATATTCATCGGAATTTTTTAGGGTTTCGTACTGTAGCAAGCAAAGGAATCCTTTGGTATAAAATGCAACGCATAAATGCTGCTAGCTACGGAGCGTTCACGTTATAACGAAAGTGTAGTTAGTCAAGTCTATCTATTCTTTCTACCTTTTCACGGCCTATTCGTTTTAAAACCGATTTTAGTATGGTACAATGATAGCTTGCATTCTGGATATAGGCTACTTTATATCCAGATATAAAGAATTTATACAGATTTTGAAAACCTAAGTCTACGCGGACAAAATTGCGCGTATCTTTTACTTTAATATAAAAAGGTCGTAGTAAATAATGCTGAGTGAATTGTCAAGAAATAACTCGGTGTAGGTGTTGTTGCTCGTAAGGATGTAATGTAAATAGGCACAAACAATATAATTTACCCAGCAATAGGCCGAATTTTGCCCAAAATGCTCGAACATGGTCCCTTAGTACGGTTACCAAGGGAATACAATAATACTACACAATAATTTGGTCTCACTACTTAATTGCCTTTTCCGAGCCTCGAAGACGTTCATTATTTTCATCCTGTTCTAACAGGAAAAATCTTCTTCTTATTATTGAGTAACTATTTGTAACTAATTTGGTTTCGGTTGAGTAGATTTTTTGAAGATCTTTGCTATGAAGAAAATCGTTATGCAAAAATATCAATTAAGTAGTGTATAAACTCAGATGTTAACAATGCAACAATTAAAATAGCAGTACAACAATTTTGTATGAAACACCTTTTTCAGAGCACTTACGTACCCATACGTCCATTTCAGTGTCATAGATAAAACAAGTGTAAATAAAAAATTTATAACACCCCCGACAAGTGAAGGTTACAGTAACTAGAAATGAGCTGATAACTTTCAAACAGCTAAACCGATTTTTTTGGATTATAGCTAAGAACACTCTCGATCAAACCACCTTACAACCAAAAAAAAACTAAATTAAAATGGGTTCATTAGTCTAGGAGCTACGATGCCACAAACAGATACACACGTCAAACTTATAACATCCCTCTTTTTGGGTCGGGGGTTAATAAAGACATTTCATTTCAAGGTTTCCAAAAGGTAACTCGAAGTTCAAAAACTGCACTACTCAATCAGCAATAACTCAAAACAAAAAGAGTACCACGTTCCACCGTTTTACATTTCCTACAAAGATATTTACGTTGGTCCGTAAACGCAAACGTACTGGTCAGGAATGCCCGTGCCTAAACTGATTTACTATTAGGTCCAATTCGGCCGAGTTTCTTGAAAAGCGGCCAACAAGCTATTCTGGTTGCATTTTGCTTGTTTTCGCATTAGAATCGGCTGTGAAGTTTATTTTAAAGGATCAATCGACCATTGCAAAAGCAAACGATGCAAATTCTTTTGACTGGTAGGGATAACAATTTAAATGCTGTGGTGAAAATGAAACTAATGTGGCCAGCCAATTGCGAGTTAGACTCGCGCACCGAGGGTTCCGTACTCGGGTAATTTTTCCGACATTTTGTACGATAAATCAAAAATTATTAGGCATGCATAATAATAAATAAAAATCTGTTTTAAAAAATACAGGTAAATCCCTTTCATATTGGTATCGTTATCCACTACTTGGTATAGTTATCTTACTTTGCAAATTGAAACACTTTACTTGTGCTATAACACCTACCTGCCTGCCAAATTTCATGATTCTAAGTCAACGGGACTTATAAGTAATTTTCTTGACAGACACAATGGACGGACGGCTGGACAGACAAACAGACAGACAAACAACAAAGTGATCCTATAACAGAACGGAACCCTAATAAATACACTCAAAGGTACTTGCTTTAGAAAACATACTCGAGTACAATGCCCCACAATAAATTCTTCACAAACACAAGGTGGTAAAATGAACAATGCAAATTGCAATTTAAAAGGCTCCACCGTTTTTCCATTCTATCGCAATACTCTTTCAATGCTTGAAATTTCAATAACAGGCTTTGAGTAACCATTAGAAGAGGCAAAAGCGGGCGCCCCTAAGGTGTCGGTTTATGAAAAGAGTTTCTTTTCATCTTGCTTATTTATTTCACTTTACCTTTGTTTGAGTATAACTTTTTATCCATTGCATTTCTGAACAAACAGTAAATGAGCAATGATTGGTATTTTTAGGGTTACGTAATTTAGAAATAAAGTAAAGCTATTTAAGAAAATAGATGAAAATTGGCTTTAACAATATTTACATACACAAACTTTTACATAATATTAGTATGGATTTAGTAGAAAAGCAATTTTATCAATATTATCAATTAACTAATCGCAAGATGTTTGTGTTATCCGTATAATTGAGAAATTCTGATCCCTTCCGAAGATCGTCGACAGATTTACCTTTAAAAGGAGTCTTTTGAAGTATAAAAAATTTGAAATGAGTCAGAGTTGACGAAAATATGAATTGACATCGTCAAAGAAAAAATGTTTTATTCAAATTGAAAATCTTCTTTGAAGCCTGTAAAAAATATATTTCTAGTAAGAAAACATATTTTACTTACCTAGGTAAAAGCAGAAACTACAAATTACTCTACTTTGAGTTGACTAGAACACGAAAGTGGCCTCAATATTGCTTGTAAATTACTTCTAAATATAATATTTGCTAGAAATAATTTTCCCGCAGTCATATTTACCTACTCATATTTATAAATTGAGGCAAAAACTCAGTCAATACGACACGATTTTTATTCTAAAACTAACATGTTCTACATGTTCAAAAGGAGCAACCGTTACTCTGAGAAAGTCCCATCATACACAAGGAATAAGAAGCTTAATATTGTATAAAATTGGCTAAACCAGATAAATCTGTGGTACCGCCGTACCGTATCGCTTGCAAATGATTATTATTGAATGGGACGGAATAACGTTCCGTCCCATTCAATAATAATCATTTGATGCCTTAGACATGATCTTCGTCTTACTTATATTCATTTTAGACTCACCTGTTGGAAAACTCTGCTAAGGTCATAAAGAATTCCAGAGTCTCTGCCATAAAGAGTATGTCATTGGCAAATCGACCATACGATACACCTATCGTATCGTTATCGTGAAAAGTTAAGGGAGTCAATTTCAAAATACTGTCAATTCTAAGCCATGGCTTTGGCCATGATATTTGCATTTCAAATTAGGAATTTCAAATTTATATTTTAGGCATATTTAATGACGTTTTAATGGATTAGGGGATCGTTATTATTAAGTAGGGGCGATTCTAAAATCGATGATTGAGTACGAGTAAGTATTGATTTTTTGCGGGACAAAAAGTTGCCTATATATCCATCCCCGGGATGCAAGCTATCTCTGTAGGTACCAGATTTCGTCAAAATCGGTTAAATGGATGGATCACGAAAAGCTTGCAGACAGACAGACAGAGACACTTGCGAATTTATAATATTATTACCTACGTATGAATTAATTAATATAAAAATCAAAATACTACCTATTCAAAAATCAATTACTTGGCTATCACCACATGTTCTACTCATGTGGCTCTACTGTCTGCTAAAATAAAACGAGAGAGACTAGGTATTTGATTTTATTTGAAACAATGATAAAACAAGTTTATCATAACACATGTTTTTGACAAGTTTTTTCGAAAACCGACAACTTGTTTGTTAGTGTAAACATGGCATTAGAAGTATCTTGTTATCGTCTTTGAATAAGTAGGTAGGTACAGCTACTTCTTTTTTCTCTGCCTTACATATTTTATAACGTTCGAGCATCGTTTGAGCCTTTTAACCAAAAACGTGTTCCTAGAAGCTTTTGAAATTGCTTACTTGTCAAGAACATTGAAAGAAAAAATAAAAGTAATCGTCTCGTATTATCCTTGTAAAAAGTCTGTATTAATAAAAATGACTACCTTGGTAAAATAGGTCAGGAAATTCTTTTCATTTCAAAATATTTTTTAGTATAAACAAAATTGCAATTCGCGTTTGTAAGTGAATTAATTTATAACTTCTAACGGCCGAAATTATTATCAATCTATATGTGATTTGTCAATAAGTTCATTAGCAACATGGATGGATTTGATTGGCATCATTTTCTAAGTCAAAATAGGCCATGTAATTTTTGAAAAATAATTGCTCAGTAATAAATATGTAAATAGGATAAATAGCAAATATACAAAAATTAATAGCGATTCGAGCGAACCATTCCTGTCTGTCGGACCTACTCATAAATGCAAGCAAGAGAATTAATCTTGTTCAACTATTAAAACATTAGACTTTACCTAAAACTTTCATATTAAAGAAACATAAATACAAGTGTAAATTAAAAAATTTCAACACCCCCGACAAGTGAAGGTTACAGTAACTAGAAAAGAGCTGATAACTTTCAAACGGCTGAACCGATTATCTTGGACTATTCCGCGCCTACGATCCAAAGTATCCGAGTTTTCCTAAACATCATTTTCAAATAAATAATTATGTATCTAGGCAACGTCCATCTTGACAGCTTGACATTTGTCAATTGACATAATATTATGAACCTAACGGTTATCTAACCTTCTTTTCTACAAGAAAACTAGAAAAGAGCTGATAACTCTTAAACGGCTGAACAAATTTTTTTGGATTATAGCTAAGAACACTCTCGATCAAGCCACCTTTCAAACAAAAAAAACTAAATTAAAATCGGTTCATTAGTTTAGGCGCTACGATGCCACAGACAGATACACAGATACACAGACACACAGATACACAGATACACACGTCAAACTTATCCCCCCCCCCTCCCCACTCTTTTTGGGTCGGGGGTTAAAAAAGGCCCTAAAGAGTCATGAGTGAAGCAAAAAACCAAGTTACTTTAACAAGACCTTCAAGTGATAAAGTGCATGTTTCCAGACCACTGAATTGGAAACTCGTAAACACATCCTCTCATCTTTATTCCGCTGTATGTGCGATATCGCCGCGGGTACAAGTCTAACATGTTTTAAAAAGTGCATTTTTCGCTCGAATTTTTTACACAGACTCTCTGTTAGTAAGGAAGGACTTATATGAATACTTTTATGCTAAAACTGTGGTGCAAAATTTCGATTTATTTTGGATCGCTTTAGACTCTGTATTGATATTATTGTCTCAAGCTCTAACCCAATAAATATCCAACCCGAAAACATTTTAAAGAACAGAATAGAATAGAAATTCTTTACTTGCATAATGTGTGTTGCAAAAGATGATTCTAATTATTACAAAGTTCAACATATTAGCCGTAGCGGCGTAACTACAAATATTGTGGTAGTTAATTATAAATCAAATGTCATTATTTCATAAATGATTTTTGTAGATTTACATGCAGTTTGTAAAATGACACGCATTAATTTATTATTATATTCTTTATATTTGGATAATCAAATTGATCTGGAGTTTATTTTTTAATTATTTTTTATATAATACGTAAACAGATAATAACCTAAAGTATGATATTATGTGAGGTTAGTCGGTAATGCTTTAATATGTAATATGCATACATATATACTTTTCGTTCATTTTGTTGTTGAAACAAATTTGTTTTTAAAATCATACGTCCAATTTTATAGGCGATACTTAAAGCATCATTGCATCTGTTGTAAGAAAATATAAAAAAATAGCATGATAATATAGGCACCAAGGCAGAATAAAACACCCATTGTCTAACATTCCTTGACATCGCATATAATGTTTTTAGGTTACTGTAATACAGATGTAAGATGTGAAGTAGCCAGTTTACATTGTTGCACTAGCATTCCAGTTCAGTGATCTAAACTGGAGTTGTGTAGCGTTATAACCTTATATAATTAACCCCCGACCCAAAAAGACGGGTGTTATAAGTTTGACGTGTGTATCTGTGTATCTATCTGTGGCATCGTAGCTCCTAAACTAATGAACCGATTTTAATTTAGTTTTTTTTTGTCGGCTTGATCGAGAGTGTTCTTAGCTATTATTCAAGAAAATCGGTTAAGCCGTTTGAAAGATATCAGCTCTTTTCTAGTTACTGTAACCTTCACTTGTCGGGGGTGTTATAAATATTTAATTTACACACAAGTTTATATTATACTTCTATTTTTCATGATTCTGAAAGTTTTTCTGGTTGCTTGTCTGTTTAATTCCTTACGCTTACTTTCTAACCGATTTCAACGTTTGGTACAAAGCTTGAAGATGACCTAGAGAGAGAAACATTTTATTTTGCACAAACAAAAGTTTAAAAATACACGCGGACGAAATCCCGATCAAAAACTAGTTGCATATTATATAACTGGAATAATATAGATGACGCCATCTATTACAGTCAAGCGCTAGAAGGAACATACTGGATCCAGTGACTGTAATAATGTGAACAGATAATGTATATTATGTTCGCAAAACAAAGAACTTTTTTCCCGCACATACATTTAAATGGGCTTACCACAGCCGAAAGAATTCCATATATTTCCCTTTTTGTAGGCGAAACGTTGACGTCCGTGTCCACCCAACGCCTGTCTTTATAGAATTTTCAACAAGAGCCGGGCAAATGTTTGTACAAATGTCCGGTATGCTTCGTGTTTCTATTCCAGATATTGTCCTTGTTAGGTGCGGTTTACATGCGGTCACTTGAATTAGTATCTAGCCGGAAATGTAAACGTACGGACTACAGAGGCGAATTCGTATTAATACTGATTGATATTAGTGATGGAAGTATGAATGAATGAATGAATGAATATACTTTTATTGTACACCACAAAATTAGTACAGAAAAACACATACAAAGCTCAACAAAATATAGGTACAATTTGGCGGCCTTATCGCTACCTAGCGATCTCTTCCAGGCAACCAAAATGGTCCAAAGGATATAGCTATAGATATTAGAGGTAGGTGGTGCAAGTATACATTTATATATAATATTAGAATAAATAAATACATAAAACATGTTAAAATTTAAATAATGTACTACTATAAATAATAAAATACATAATATTTTAAATAATGAAGTAGTGTGAAATTGGAATCTTTCTCTGCGTATGACCATCCACATGGCTGAGAATGTTGGTATATGCCACAGCATAGGTACCTTTTTTAACACGATACTACCTAGACGCTGTAACTTAGAAAACCCTGAGGAAAAACATCCCATGTTTCCATTCCAGTAAAATAAAGGATTTCAAATCAAAAGCCTAAGTCCACGCTGAAGAAGACACGAGCAAACTTTAATTATGAGTTATTTATGTCATTAGTGTCCAGCGACTTCTGCAACTGACTAGAGATACTCAGTCCAGGTAAACTAAATGAAAATTCATGCCATCATGTGAGCCTATGTTTAAATATTTGTTTTGCAGTTGTCTTAAGGTCTTTGTTTGGGACAAGTAGGAACGCTGACACGCCTGCTGCCAGTCCCGTGTCCAATTTAACTGTCCTGAAGCTCGAACGCAGCAAGAATGGTGCGTAAGCGAGCTTTAATAACGTAGAGCTACTAAATACTATATAGAGACTGTACGTCTCTCTACGTGATGAAATTAGAAATGAGGAGATCCGTAAGAGAACCAGTGTTACCGACAACTGGTACAAAGTGGCAATGGGCAGGGCACATAGTTCAATAAGTGCGAAAAACCGATATACTTGAGGTCTCAAGTTTCTAGAATTGCGATCTCGCATTGGAAGGCGTCGTGTCGTGTTGGTAGACCCCTCACTAGGTCACACGACATCAAACATCGACATACGCATATAC
Organism: Maniola jurtina; assembly: GCF_905333055.1. NCBI lineage: Eukaryota > Metazoa > Arthropoda > Insecta > Lepidoptera > Nymphalidae > Maniola > Maniola jurtina. The sequence continues at coordinate 3,451,691 of NC_060034.1, read as the reverse complement.
AATTATAAATTAAAATTTTATAAAACCCTCGACACTTTTTTAATAGAATTTGGCTGAACACTAATTTGTATTGGTAGTAATAACCGATCTAATACGAAAACTTGAAAAGAGCTTATAACTTTCAAACGGCTTAACCGATTTTCTGGTATTATAGCTAAGAACACTCTCGATCAAACCACCTTTCAAACAAAAATCTAAATTAAAATCGGTTCATTCGTTTAGGAGCTACGATGTTACAGACAAATACACAGATACACACGTCAAACTTATAACACCCTGCTTTTTGGGTCGGAGGGTTAATTAATGCGAAAGTGCGATTCTTGGTTCGTTCTACTATCTCGTTGCCACGAAGAAATGAATCGACTTGATTTTTGGCATGGTAATAGCTAAAGATCTGGAAAGTAACATGGGTACTTTTTATACCGGAAAATCATAGAGTTCTCATGGGATTTTTAATCCATGCGATTATAGTTAGTTATACTTTATCGTTATGAGTGACAAATCTAGGAGTTACCATTATGATTCATGACAATTAATATTGCGCATCGAATAAAGTAATACAGATAGTTAGATTTTTATGAAACGCAGACCTGTTGATGAAAAAAATAATTTAAAAAATACAACAAGTAAACTATGTGGTTAAAAATATCCCAGATAGTTTATTTTCTTTTCTTCGTATATAGGGCAATTGAAAACTGCACCAGCGAGCCGGTCCAATAGACAATGCGAGTCATCTGCAGGAACTGTCGTGACGTTAGAGCACACTCGATGTGCCATAGACATTCTACCTATTGGTTTAATACAATACGGGGCCAAATGCTATCGAAAAACCTAGCAGTCTGTTTTTCAATTGAATTCTTTTTTTAGTTTTATTAAAACTTGCTGTGACATTTTGTTAACTGGTTTAAAATAATAATTATGTATTATAATTCTATATAAGAAAGTTATAGTTCGAAAAAGAAAAAATTGAAATTTTAGTTAGTGTCGAATTACATACTTGGTTTTGAAAGCGATTCTTTTAGAAAACTAGTCGACCAATTCACTTATCTATTTCATAATTTAGTTTTTTTCTTAACTTTAGTTTTCTTCCATAATTTGAGAATTTATTGATGACATAGTACCTGCACCGGCCCATATTATAAATGTGAAAGTGTGTTTGTCTGTCGGTTTGTTCTTCAATCACGGCACAACGGAGCAACGTCGTGATTTTTTGGATGGGTGTAGTTCCTGGAAGCTGGAAAGTGACAAAGGCTATTTTTTATCTCCAAAAATTAAATATTTCCCATGGGATTTTTAGAAACCTAGATCCTGATGAAGTCGCAGACATCAGCTAGTAACTTCATATTGAATGAAGTTAAATAAATGCTGTTCATTGTTCTGATTATGAGAATTGAAATTTAGGATTTTTGTAAGGTTTCGTACCTTAAAAGGAAAAAGAACCCTTATAAGTCACATTACTGTCTGTTTGTCTGTCTGTCCGTCTATACGTCAGTCCATCTGTTCATCTCTCCGTCTGCCCGTCTCTCCGTCTCTCCACCGTGTCTGTCAAATAAACCTATAGGGTACTTCCCTTTGGCCTAGAATTATGAAATATTGCAGGTATTTAGGCCTTATTATAGCACAAGGAAAAAAGGAAAAATCCGAAAACCACGAACTATAGATGGCGCAGTCCATCATTAACTTGCAGTTTTCTATATAAAAGTGATCGGTATAGGTATCGTGTACGATGGTACGGAACCCTACGTATATGAGTCCGACTCGCACTTGATCGGTTTTTTGCGAAGCGTTTAGTATTTTTGTATTAGCTTAACTATAGAATGTAACAGTAAGCTTACAGTATGCTACGTAATATTGCTTACATAGTGTTTCTAATATTCAATGAGCACTTACACAACTATCTCACGAGTTGATTCGGAGCACGTTCGAGGTGTCTTAACATCAGAATTGTTGCGTCCTGTAGCGCCCTCTACGAGTTTTGATACTTGCACTACAACTTCTGCTCTTCTTCGAACTTTAGAAGTTCTCATAAGACTTAACTGAATAACTTAATTTGGGTCAGAATTTTGTTCAAATGAAATGTTTTGAAGACTTTATTTAAGTTTTAATTAGACTTTATCGAAATGACTATGACATTGAAGTGAGCAATTTTTTTGCGACGCTTTTACTGTTTTTAACCCCCGACCCAAAAAGAGGGGTGTTATAAGTTTGACGTGTGTATTTGTCTGTGGCATCGTAGCTCCTAAACGAATGGACCGATTTTAATTTAGATTTTTGAGAGTGTTCTTAGCTACAATCGAAGAAAATCGGTTCAGCCGTTTGAAAGTTATCAGCTCTTTTCTAGTTTTCTTATAGAGGTTTTTGTGTCGGGGGTTTTTCAAATTTTGAGTTATTGCATAGTTTAACCATAGATGTACCCAGTAAGCTTACAATATGCTACGTGATATTGTTTACATCCTGTTTATAATATTCAATGATCACTTACACAAATATCACACGAGCTGACGCCGAGCACGTTCGCACGAGCAGGTCTCAGGCCACCTCTTAATTTTTTTTAATTAAAAAGTACATTCAAGTGTTATATCTTTTACGTTGGTATGCAACATTTTGTATGCGGCTCCGACTCGTGTTCGACGGTTTTTTTGTATAATTGCTGTTATCTAACTACTCGTATTACTCCAGTTATTCGGGTCACGTTGTAACCGTCTCAAAACATCTGGATTATTGCGCCCTGCAGCGTCCTTGGCCAGTTTTAATACTTGCAGCTCGACCGCGGCTCTTACTCTGACTTTATAAACCCTTGTATTGCCCAACTTTTCAACTTAGTTCATTGCGCTACGTTACGAAAATTCCAAACGCTATTTTTAGGGTTCCGTATCTCAAAAGGAAAAACGGAACCCTTATAGGATTGCTTTGTTGTCTGTCTGTCTGTCCGTCTGACCGTCTGTTGTATCTGTCAAGAAAACCTATCGGGTACTTCTCATTGACCTAGAATCATGAAAGGCAGGTAGATAGGTCTTACAGCACAAGTAAAGAAAAAATCCGAAAACCGTGAACATCACAAAAAAAACATCACAAAAAAAATCGCAAAACCGATTTAATTTAGTTTTTTTTTTGGTTGAAAGGTGGCTTCGCTTGATCGAGAGTGTTCTTAGCTATAATCCAAGAAAATAGTTTCAGCCGTTTGAAAGTTATTAGCTCTTTTCTAGTTATTACTGTAACCTTCACTTGTTAGGGTGTTACAAATTTTTAATTTACACTTGTTTCTGTTTGTAGTTGGTTTTTTTAAAAGTATTTTGGGTAGTCCCTTAACACAATCTTAGAGTAGGTACTGTCAGAAGATCGGGTGGAGCTGCTGGTAATCCGCCATGCGCTCGGATTTGAGCGTAAAGCTTCTAGTAAAACGTAATAACATTTTTATAAAATATTCCGTATATTTGTAATCCCCATATAGATGTATTTCTGTTATAGGACAGTATATATTATTTTGTGTGTAGTAGGTATACAGAGTGGGGAAAGTGGGGATCATTATTCGTGACGCTAATCTCTCGGTAGGTCGGTAGGTACTAGCTGTATGTATTAATGTGAAAATGTGTTATTTTTCGCTTTAAATTTCGCGAGAAACTGAAAAATTACATACGCCATCTTCATAATTATTAGGTTTTCTCTATTTTATTATATTTTATCTACTACAAAATACATTAAGTCATACAAAATCTACCACTTTATCAATTATGTTAGGGTAGAGTTACCTGAGTCATTTGAGTTCAGCTAATAATTAAAAAATACAATATCAAACAATATTAACAAGCATGTAACAAAAATTTCATCAACTGGGTTCAGTTTTCCATCCATTGCCTCTCAAAACTAGATTTGATTGAACAGATTTTGTATTTAACATCGAGTCGAAAGTTTTATTTAGTTTTTGAAATTCAACTCGAAACAAAACTTTTAATTGATAGAGTCGTTAAAGCTTTTACATCGAGAATTTTTGTGACTAAAAGTTCAGTCAACCAATTTTTAACCTTACATTGTGCCAGAGGGACAAAAAGTTGATTTAGCTATTGATTAAAAACTGGTTGGTACATGAGCAAAGCACACTTCGATTTTACTCTTTGAGTACGGAACCGATCTTTTTCTTGACACGGTGAACCGATTTTTTTTTTAACTGTGTTCTAGCTATTATGTATTCTGAAGTTCGGGCACGGCCTCGGTATAAGATAAACTCACCCTAAGTCAACGCCGTGAAAATTGATGGTAATCTAATAAGTTATCACTGTAAATGCAATATAACAACGTATTTGTACTTAGGTATTTACAATCAAGAGTAAACAAACATAGACTTCTAAAGCCTTTGTAGTACATACTAAAGTACTGCAACTCTACCGTAGTCAGATAAAAAGAAGCCGAACATGTAAAATAGTGGCCATGATTTTTCACAGTGGAACGGCCGAACTGGTGTTAAATAGGCCTAACTGCCTGGAGGCCATGTGTAATAGAGCTAGGCTATACAAAGTTAGGCTCGTTCCCGGCACCCAGTTACAGCTATTAGTTCGCTCCAGTTTTTAATATTTTTCCGCTCCAGTCCGCAGCCACTCGCTACAAACCTCGTTACAAGTTTAAATTGGCATTTCTTGGAGTAGCGGTATGATGTTATTGGGTAAGAATAGTGCTTGGACGTCTTTCTCACTTGCTGCAACTGATATCGAACTAGTTGGCTCACCCGAGCTTCGCATAGGTGGGCTTACATTTTCTGTACGACTTTATTGTTAATGCGGTATGTATATTACTAGCTTATGCCCACGACTTCGTCTGCGTGGATTACACAAATTTCGAACCCTTATTTTACTCCCTTTGGGGTTTAATTGTCAAAGAACCTTTCTCAGCAAATGTCTACGACGTAGCTATCTACATGCCTTACAGCTCAATTCGTCAAGTAGTTTGAGCTGTGCGTTGCCAGTCAGTCAGTCACTCAATCATTCAGTCAGCTTTTTCTTTTATATATTCAGATTACATTTTTGAAATATTCTTACATGGTGGTAAAAATCTTATTACATTGAAATTCACCTAACAGTGTATAAGCAAATTCACAGACAATTTTTTATTGCAATTTTGTTTTACTTACACCTACAGTAGGTGTAAGTAAAACAATAACTGTTTGGAGAAAACAAAAGATTATTAGATAAGTATATGTATAATGTATATTGCATTTAGTCTTCTATTTATGCCCATCAATTCACCAGGACATGCGGTCCTTCGCCTGCCTAATCCCACTTCTTCAGTCTATCTTACCCGTCTATCGGGTTGGAGGTCGTTCCACGCTAACCGGTATTAATGCAACTTCAGATTGTTTGACCTATTCACGCGAAACTGAATATCTTAGGTTTGGTAGATCAATACTTGCTGGCAATTCTTATTTAAAATTCATGAGTTGTCGGTCCAGGACAAATTGTGGTGCAAGTCTAGACTTGCTACTTTATCAAATACTCATATATTCAGACAGAGCCAGCAAGGGCCAGACCTTTGTTATTTTATAAAAGCTGAACGTTCCTCTGCTTATTGTCCCCAACATTATGGAAGAACGATCGGCGACTATGAAGTTTTGATCGTGGCTTTGGGAGATACCAGTTAAAAAAGGTGTTAAAAATCTTACGTCAAAGTACAAAGTTTTACATTTTCTTTGGGATATAGTAAGTAGTAGTAAAAAAAAAAAAAAAAAGAAATCATGTCATGTATTGCACGATACTTAGTAGACGCCCTTAAAGTTAAAAGTTTAAGGGTGTCTGGCAGTGGGTTGCCACGATACTTATCTGGTAGTGCATGACGTGATTTCTAATACTTTTCACAATTTGCACTTTGACGTAAGATTTTTAACACCTTTTTTTACATGTTATCTCCCAAAGCCACCATGATCTAAATATCATAGTCGCCGATCGTCTTCCCTGTGTTGGGGACAATACGCAGCGAAACTTTCAGCTTTTATAAAATAACGAAGGCGAGGCCCTTGTTGGGTCTTAGGCCAATAGTTATTTACATATTCTGAAATAAATATTTTATACAGGTCAATCGCCAGCTCAATACCGATTGTTATCATAAAATTGCCTCAAAAATTGGATATCAAAAGCTTTTACTGGAAAATTCGATCCTCAGCAGAACAATGTAAAGCTCCCTGTTCTACAAACCATGTGGGACTGCACTTTGCAAAGAAAATTATGGAATAAAAACATGGCGGGATGGTCGGGACATGTCGGTCATTTGTTCAAATATTTGAACGGGTCTTGTTAGAAGTTCTTTACGGACGTCCAGTGAAGGGGCGGTATGTCTATGTTTAAATATCTCTTTAACTCCTGTAAATTTGTAAGGCAAGTCATTTTCAATAGTGTTTCATTCCTTTTGTATTTTTATTAGAGTGCAGTAAGTATTTTTTTTTTGCTTTTTTAGACTTTTTTACTTAATTGTAATGTCTGTCATATCCAAAATCTACGGCGGATGCTTGATGACTTGGGTCACATTGCTAGAAAAACGCGAGTAGCATAGAGAAACTCTTGGTGACTGGCAAGATCCGAGGAAAAGACCCCGCGGACACAGCCCGAGATGTTGGTCCGACCAGGATCAGATAACAGGGAAAAATGACATATTATTGTAAAGAAGGTGACATCTTGCGATTCCTTTTCCAGTTGATATGTGTGTTATGACCTTTATTCTAAGATGTGCTGTTAGAACGGAGCAAATGTCCCTCGGCATTTTGAGCGGCTTCCAGTTTCGCTATTGAAATCACTTCGGAGTAATTTCTATTGAACGTACCTAGTAATTTCTCAGATTGCTTGCTTGATTGTATAAACTGCTGCATTGGGTCTGTGTTCTCGGGAAAGCAATATGTTAGATTTTACGCTTCGCAAATTTTGTGTTTAAAACGCGTTCTCTCTCTGTGTCATATGCCTCATAGCTCAGAGTGGTGGGTCAGGGTGGACTTTCTTCACGTACCTATGATTCTACATCAAAAATATTTTGATATTATAATGCTCGACGATAATTATATATAACCAACCATAACGACCATAACCAAGACCGATACGATGGGCCTTGGCATAAAAAAAACTACAAATTCGAACTTTTAAAATCGGGCATACATTTTGTTCTGGTATGAATTACTTATTAATGGCTCACCCAACGCAATTGACTAGTAGGTAAGCACTAAGCGCTGACCTTGACCTGATTTAAAAGGGACTTCACACATGTAGACTCAACACCGACTCTACCCCAACTCAACTCACAGTAAAGTATGGAAATAATATGATTAATATTCGTTTGAAAAATGTGTACCTAGGTACGATGTGAAAACTCCACCTAAGGAACACTCTATAAAGCTCACGATATCAAGCTTTCAAAATCAAAATCAAAATTATTTATTTAAAGTAGATACTATTTTACACCTTTTGTTTGTAAGATTTGAAAGATGATATAGCGGTGATAATTAATTAAGTACGTAAACTTTACTGTCAGTTGAGTCGGAATGGAGTCAGCGTCGAATCTGTGTAATGTGTGAAGACCTTTAAACAAATTTATGAAAAAACATGATAATAATAATATGAAAGTGATTATCATAACTTCGTTTGAAATCCCATCACAATTTATCTTGTTTTCAAACAATTTGAGTTACAATAAGAATTTTTGATAAGCAATAAAAATTATTTACTCACCGTCTATTCTTCTTTATTTCGCTGTACGAACAAAATGACTAAATTATTCAAAGGTTAACAACATAAAAGTGTTCTACAGGGAGCGTTCCAGCTTTGTTACAATTTCTACTAGATTTTTATGTTAGTCGAGAATTGCAAACGTAGTGGCGAGGAATGCCAGCGTATAAAATAAACTGATTTACAAGGAGGTCCGAATCAGCCAATTTTGTTGAAAATCGGCCAACAAGCGATTTTGCTTACGCCGTATATGCTCTGGTTATGAAAACAAACGTCAGGTATTTTTGAAAATAATGTTTTGTTATTTCTGGAAAGAGCTCAACAGTTTTGTACCCACAGCTATTATGCATCTGTTAACGCTAACACATATGTATATAAATTGTGAGAAGATCAAAAAGCATCCTTTAAATTCCTAGCTTGGCCTCTAAATAAAGTTTGATCGACAAAAATTCTGAGCTGACCACGTCATAGGTTATATTATACCAGTATAGGTTTGTATGAAATGTTAATATTCATTGTTTTTTTAAGTCTTATAATAAATAAATAGTTTAAGACCGATAATTTTTGTCAGTCCTAGCACAGACTACGGTCTTCTATTTGGGCTGCAAATTGCAAATACCTACTTACCAGATTCAGTTTTTAGCTAGTGCTTTGGTCTATAAAGTTTGATATAAACTGTTTACTTTTCATTAAGTCTGTTAATAAATAAATAAATAAAAAAAGAGCTTTGATATTACAATGGTTATTTAACTTAACTTATACTTAAAAAATTGAAAAGAGTTTTCCGTTGACGTAATGGTCATCTAGCGAGTAGAAGTTTCACAGTGCAAATGAGGATTTCATCTATGAATGTGGGTATTTTAAGCTTTTTTAAGCCATCTGGGTACATGTTTTTCTTTTGACGTTTGAAATTTAAAAAGGTATAGCTTATGACTGCATTGCAGCTACGGCTCAGAGTAAATAGTAACTTATTCATTGGTTTTCAGCATCTAGTTTTGAAGGCGATGCCCTTTGTCTAAAAATGTAATGACCTCGTGTCTAGATCTTTCTTTTTTAAAGAGGCATTCCGAACCAGTGGTAAATGCACTTGACAATTCAAAAGGATTTAAAAATACAGCCACTGGTTGGTATTTTCGTATTTTAAAACCTTTACGGCTCAAAATAATATAAAAACCACCAATTCACTATGAATACATTTGAAAGTAAAATAACTATTTTTATATATTTATCCATTTGCAACAAAGTATCACAATAACTACCTGTTCCAAAAAAGTTGATAGCTAGAATTAATTTGCTGATACGGCCATATGAATGAAGTCGAAACATGAATTCCTTTATTTATACCATTTTGGTACGGAATCTTAAAAATAATACGATTTGACTATTTTTAGCCCCCGGTCCAAAAAGAGGGGTGTTATAAGTTTGACGTGTGTATCTGTGTATCTATCTGTGGCATCATAGCTCCTAAACTAATGAACCGATTTTAATTTAGTTTTTTTGTTTGAAAGGTGAATTGAACGAGAGTGTTTTTAAATATAATCCAAGAAAATCGGTTCAGCCGTTTGAAAGTTATCAGCTCTTTTCTAGTTACTGTAACCTTCACTTGTTGGGGGTGTTATAAACTTTTAATTTACATTTATTACTATTGTAGTTACGTTTGTCAAGAACCGAAAATCATTAATTATAAAATTAAACATAGGAACTCTTCTCGAATCACGAGAATTGTCCAGACACTCTCTACTCTTTAAGAAGGGGGACAGCTGAAAATTTTAAGACTGCTCTGTCCGAGCCAAGTCACGCGCCGTTGACCCAGTGATTTAAGAAGCTGTTCGCGACCAAGACATATTTTCAAGTTGACAGGATACTCTAAACTAGTTAGTTTGCAGCTTGCTTCACTTGCTGACTTGAGTATTTTATGATCGAATACATAACGTAAAGTTTGAAAGTTCCGAATAGTTTTTGCTGAACTTAATTGGCAATATTACTCAAGTTGTAAGTTGCTCACAAATTAAAATTGAAATTAGTATTAAACATTGAATTACCAGAACAAGTCTGACTTGGCGGCCATCGGATACCAGCATTGGGTATCTGCGACAGACATAGCCCGTCTTCTACCACTTTAGAGTGACCAAATCATCTATCATGTAAAGTTTACAAATTATAAAAATAAGAATTATAAAAATTGTAAAACTTTAAAAATTATACTTATCAAAAAAAAATTACACTGTAACTTCTATATTTTTTAGTTTTTGAAGGCAAGTTTATGGTTGTCCAGAGTGAAGAGCGCGTATCGCTAAGCGCAATGAAGAATGACTAGTATGCTGGTGGCTGGGTCAGCAGACAGAAACAGGCCTTAGCAAAGAAAAACCGGCCAAGTGTGAGTCAGACTCGTGCACCAAGGGTTCTGTATACTCGGATATTTTTCCCGATATTTTGACCGATAAAAACTGTCATGTTTAAAAATAATTAACAAAAATCTATTTTAGAATGTAGGTACAGGTAAAGCCCTTTCATGTGATATATTGAGGTACGGAACTCTAAAAATGAGTGGATGAGAAAGGCAAATGCCTTTTGTAAAGGACACAATGCGTATAAAAAAAAAGAAAACTAAATTGCCCTGCCAAAAAAAAACACATTTGAGAATGGCTTCTTACAACCGCTATACCTACTCAATTTTATTCAAAAAATTTAACACCCAGCGTCACTCAGGTTAATTTAAGCACTACTCCATCCAAAGTTTGAGCATTTAGAAGTTATGGTGGAACAAAGAAACTCATATACTTACATAGGTAGTTACATCCTAAAAACATTACACTCCTTTTTCGGGCATTCGTGTAAATACAAAAATATAATAAAAAAAAAAAACAAAAGACAGTGGAATCCAGTTTTCTATAACTAGACCTATACTTAGCGCTCAGTTAAAATAACATGATGTATTACTTAAATAATTTCGACCTGTGAGTAGCCACTATCCGTCGCTATTATGCAAGCTATTTTTGTTTAGGTACAAGATTTCAGTACCATTTCAAGCTGTGGTTTCAGTGGTTTACAGACAGGTACACCATTGCATTTATATTGTAAGCACTGGAGGAGCGTGAGGTGTCTCTTAAAAAGAGGAGTTTATTTTTAGTGTCCTCCTAAACAAACAGAGTTTGATTCTCATTTGAACATTAACCAATCAAACTCATTAAAATTTTGTTGATACGTTTTAGAAACTACTTAAAAGAGAGCTCTTTGCTTTTTCAGAATAAAAAAGATTCTGACGAATTGAGAACCTCCTCATTTTTTGAAGTCGGTTAAAAAGTAGCCTTAGCTACGTAGTATATTAGCATATTAACCTTCGAGATGCAAGCTACCTCTGTACCAAACGTCAAAATCGGTTAAGCGAATGAGCCGAGACAGTCAGACTGTACGCCTTTACAAGCAAAGCGTACCAGCAACTTGATGATGCGGCTAGACCGTATTTGTCTACATGCGCTGGACCGTGATGACATGGTACTTGATGCTTTGTTGAAAGGAGTGTCTTAGACCGTCATTGGCATAGATGGATCAGTTGGTTGTGTCTCTATCGGCCGAAATTAATAATCAATCTATCTGTGATCTGTCGATAAGTTACTAAGCAATGTTGTTATTTGTCAAAAGTCTTTTTGACAAATAACAGCGTTGCTAAGTAACATATCGACAAGTTAAAGATAGTTGAGCATTAATTTTGGCCGTATATCTTGTAGAACGTAGGCAGGCTTCAAACGGTCGATTGAGATGTTTGCTTGACAATGAGATAACTGGATCGTAAAGTATCTGATTAGTATGGATTAAATAATATATACGGACTTGACATACCAGAATCTTCGGTCTCCCGGGCACTTATTAGTGCAGCGACGTTCAAGCCGGGGCCAGGGGCAGCAAACACAGAAGCACCTATTGAAATTCCGAGACACGATGTTACGAGATACAGCGGCATGACGCATACATCAGCACACACTACACATAGTTACATTCTCTACCACCAATGATATTGGCATACAAAATAGAGTGGAACTTAGCAACACTTTTGAAGTCCTCCTGGCAAGTCTCTACATAATGAAATATATTATGTAGAGGTATGCCACAATCTTCCGTTGAGATGTAATCTAATCTAGTTATCAATTGACCTATAGAAAAGTAGTGAAAAGGTCCCATTTTGGATACAAATTTCGTTTTGTCCTATCTGTAACGAATACAAAGTTGAAATGTCTCTAGTCAGTACACATAGTTACGTCCTCTATGACCTCTTTGTCCGAGGACATAGGATCCTCTGTTTGCGAGCCTTTAAATTCCCTTTAAAGTAGTCTCGATGAGAATGAGGGAGCATATTAAACAGTCGCTTTTCTTCTATAATTGTGGGACTTATTTAGTTTGCGACGTGAAATTTGTAGAGAGTTATTTAAAACAATTTAAATTTTGTTTAAGTACTTAAAAAGGGGTCATAGACAAAACATCGGCCTTTTATTCGGGAGGTGTGCGATTCTATTCCGGGCCCGAACTTTTTTCCGTAACTTTTCAAAGTTATGTGCGTTTTAAGGAATTAATAAAATTTAATCAAAGTTAGCAGTAGGTATATAAAAATCACTTCCCTTTTTCATCGAAAAAGCGTTGCAAATAGCGTGAGTGAGATATGGTTGCACTGATTGTATTCGCTTTACTAGTAGGACTACTACGGTAGGAGATAAACAGCAGTGATTTTTTTTAAACAGAGGGAGTTTAATAAACTAGCTCGCTCGCAGAGAAAACTAATGTTTCAGGATCAAAAATTCACTACACAACAGCTGAGAAACTATTACCGAAAAACATGACTTGCCTACTTCCCTTCAAATATCCGGGTCAGCCATTGTTTCTTTGTCACCGAACCGGACAACTCCCGGACAAACTTATCTTTGCGGCTGCCGAAACTGAAATTGCCCTGTCGATGTACAAACGATTTCTTATTCCAACTGCAAAATTACCGTGCCACGAAATACAAAAGATAGCTGACGTCCGCTGTTGGCATTTTGCCTTGTTTTATTTGACCGTTGGCTCTGTATTTTTAAGTAATTGTCTTAATGAAAAACTGTTTATGAAACAACCAATATTTTAACTTTTCATCCATTTTTTCCCTTTATTGATGTTCTTAATAATAATGAATTTCCATTTTAGATTTATTCAACAACCTCTAGGTGTATTTCAATTTTAATCTTTATTACTTCGGCGATAATCCAATTTTATACTTGAGAAGATTAACTTTACAGGAAAAAATCTAAAATAATACATAAAGTTCAGATCATCTGCTTCTGAATTTTAAATCCTTTCTTATTGGTTTCCGGTACAAAAAGTATCCTAAGACCATGCAAAATGCGAGCAATCTTAGTGCCAAATTTTGTTGATATCGTTTTACTAGTTTGTGAAAAGTAATAGACAGACACACAGACACAATTTCGCAATTATATTATATACCTGTCTTTCTACTGTAGTACTTAGTTGTTTTACTTTTGTGGCTGTTTTTCATTTCTTCTGTTTTACTGTGTGGTAAACGCTAGAAGAATGAAAATCAATTCACTCACTGAATAAACTGAGATAGAGAAAGGATACGAAATAAACTTAAGTATATTGTACTCGTAAAACGGTAGAACGTAACAATTTAGCATCCCTCGTTCAGATTGCGGGAGCCAATACCAAAATGATATGTAACAAAGCTGGAAATATAAGATTGGGTAATTGAATCCCGCACAATGGTGCGAGAGACGAAATGTATGCAGATTACAGCACTCAGCAGATAGCGGCGTGGGTATACATACTGCGATCTCACACTTCGTCGATGCCTGACAATCCCTCTAATATTATTATGGTAATGCGCCAATTTCAATAAAAGCGTTCGCGTCGGAGGCGTTTTCTTTTAGGTATAAATCTGGCAGACATGTGACGGTTACGAAGACACGGGTCTAAATTTGTAGCTCATATCTTTTCACGGCTTCTCATTTGGAATTTAGAGGCGAATCGAAGAACGATGCGAGGATTTAACCATCGGATTACATTTATACGAACTCTGTTACTTACGACACATGATGATAAAGTATACTTGCTGAAAAAGGTGTTTAGTTTACATCCGAGAGTGGTATGCCACTGAATCGTCCCGCTTTAGAAAAATGCATGCTAAAACGGGAAGCAATCTTAAAAGTAGCTGCACACAATATCTGAAAAGTCTAAAAATTAACTATTATGAAATGACTGGAATGTTATGGGATTGGTCTCCGCGTTGTAGCGCAGCGGAGATCCTTAATCTAAGGTTACGCCATAGCCTGGAATAATTAAGTTGGGGAAAATCATTGGAAGGCATTTTCTTCATTAAAACTAAACTTTATTTCTTACTATTTGATGCTTTACTATTATTACTAGTTGGATTTAGGTTTTGAACATCCCGTGAGAAAGTTTTAGTTTTCTGGGATAAAAAGTAGCCTATGCCACTCTCGAGCTCTTTACCTATACCAAGTATGTAAAAACACGCAGATCTGTTGCTCCGTTGCGATGCGATTGAAGGACAAACCAACCAAGAAACACATTTTGGTATTTATAATATTTAAAATGTTTATCTAATGGTGGGTAGGGAGAATGGACAGCAGACAGACGGTAAGGTTAGTCTTAGTTGGAGCATGCAACTGCATAAAAAGCTCTTACTGCGAAATCTCCATTTTCAATAGGTATTTGCGTTCCATCTCTGGTTATTTTGACACAGTGCGAAAGAGTACAGTAAAAAGGAAGTTATTTTTTTAAAGTAAGTATATCTGGTATAAGCACACAAGAACCTAGTGCAAGCAAGCAAAGTAATTAAAAGAGACATGAAATTTGACTGAGGATGAGGGTTAAAAAAACCGGTCACGTGCAAGTTAGACTTGCACACGAAAGGCTCCGTACCATCGTACATGATAATATATTACAATTTAATACCTTTAATTGAAAACCGTGAATGTGTGTGACGTAACCACACAAATTAACGGTTTTCAGATTTTGTTATATGGGTAGTGGTATTTGGTGGTCTATGTGTCTTGTCACGAACTTAAGACAAGTCTAAGTCTAATGACAAAAATTAATTAATTAATTCTTTATTAATGATAAAAATTGATTAATGATGAAAGTTTAAGTCTAGTGACAAAACGCGTCAAAAATGATATCTGTTTCACGCCGCTTTGATGCCTTCTCCGTATCGTGCGACAGAGAGAGTTGCAAGTTCAGTAGACATTGGTATGAAAATTTACAACTAAACGATCCTCTTAAGGTATTTTACTCTACTTATTCCGACCACTGGTGATGAGACTTTCTGATTTTGGTTAAGTAATTGGTTAAGTAATAGGTATACAAAATAAATTTCCATCCGGTACATAAATCGCTTCAGGGGTTGCTTTTTCAAACAAAAGAAAATGTCTTGTTTCCGATTGTTTCCCGTTTGCTTGTTGAAAAATCTAATACATTTTTAAGAGCTCGGAGATTTGCAAAACAAATTGAGGTAAAGATTTCCTTGGACAAAGTAGGTACTATTCTGATTTATAAATGAGCTTACAATATGCAGCATCTGTTTTATGAAAAAATTGAATGAGGTCAACGATCATTATTTTCTGTCGATGGGAGGGTTGAGTATGATTTTAATTGAAGGATAATTATGATTATTTATTATAGGTGTACACTGCAGTGCTACTTGTCTGTGGCACTACCCTCTCCCTGAGTTGAGTTTTCCAAAACCCTTTCTTAGCGGTAATTACGACATAATAGCTGTCTGCATGCTTTTCAGCCCGATCCATTCAGTAGTTTGAGCTGTGCGTTGGTATATCAGTCAGTCAGTGAGTCAGTTAGTCAGTCAGCTTTTTCTTTTATATATTTTGAAGAAGATGGTATTATATATGTATGTACAATATATCGTCGAAGCATTGGTAATCAAATTCGCACACGAAACGTAACATGAGATCATAATTTTTGCAAAAATAAAGGTCCCTTTGCTTTTCGCTACGTGATGTGAGTATAAATGGGCGACTTAACGTTCGAGTTTGTTACACCAATTGCTTTTCGATGCGAAATCCATATTGCTGGATTATGTTACAATCCATTTATAATTTTTTTTTTGGTGTAGTGATTGATTAGGTTTCACAGCTTTATGCAGTATTTTTTTTATACCATTACAAGTTAGCCCTTGAGTGGCGCGTGTTCGGTGCGTGTGTGGTGTGTGAGTGGTGCGTGTGTGGAGCGTGTATAGCACGTGTGTGGATCGTGTGTTGCGTATGTATGGCAAAGGTGTGGCACGAGTGCGGCAGGTGTGTAGAGCTTGTGTGGTGTAAGATTGGCGCGGGTGAGTGCGTTGTGCGGAGCGTGTGTGGTGCGTGTTTAGCACAAAAATGGCGCGAGTGTCACGCGTGTGTGGCGTATATGTGGCGCCTGTGTGGCGCATGTGTGACCCGGGTGTAGTGCGTGTGTTTTTTGACCCCAAGGAGCCAGGTTTATTTTATGGTCTCTAGAAAGTGTCGTAGGAAAAGACTAATCTGCATAAAGGTATGACTGAGTCCACAAACTGCCTGTAGGGTAAACCCAGTGCTATAACTACAACTGAGAAATGCCAATTTAAACTTGTAACGAGGTTTGCAGCGAGTGGCCGCGAAACTGAATTAAAAACTTCAGAATGAACGAGTAGCTTGTGACGGCGTTGCATAGATCTAGCTTCGGCCTGACTTTTTACTCGGTTCTATGGCAATTTTCAGCCTTTTCAATACGTCAATGGCAGGTTTTTCGCTACCAATTTTCTCTTACTAGCACCTCAGTATCTTTTGTTACGGACTCCTTTTTAGGGTTTCTTACCCGAAGGGTGTCAACAGGACAATATCACTAAGCCTCCGCTGTCCATCCGTCCGTCCATCTGTCTGTCAGTAAGCCGTATCTCGTGAACCGCAATTTTTATTTATTTTATTTATTAAACTTGTTGAATAGACACTGCATTTTTGTTATATGCAGTGCCACAGAAACCACAGGATAGTAATAGGTAGAGAGTTGAAATTTTTACTGAATTTGTATTTCTATTGGCGCTATAACAAAAATAAATATAAAATTTCAAAATAGCCAGCACGAAAATTTAAAGAAATGAAAGAGTGCTATTTCTTGTGCGGTGATACCAGGAACCCTTTGAATGTGAGTCCAACTAGTTCTTAAACAATTTAGGTATAAGAAGAGTTTATTTGCAATATTTATGTGGTTCAAAAATGCAGTTTGGCTCTCATTTGAATACTAACCAAAGTAAATGAATTTTTTTAGGTACGTTTCAGAAACTATTAGGCACCTGTGCTGTGGTTTGTCATAGTTTCAAAGTTACACGGACTCAAGGATTTACATACAAATTTTTGAATCCGTGTAGGACATTGACTTGACGAGTGAGGGAGACGCCAGGGAGGTCATCAAAATTTTTTATTTGTTTTAATAATTTAGTTTTAGAATATGTTCATAGTTAAGTAGATATATTTTTACCCAACTGCGGCGAAGCCCAAAGGAGTGTTATTTATTCATTGTAGGCAAGCGCTTGGCCACAATTCAAAATTCAAAATATTTTTATTCAATTAGACTTTTATAAGTATTTTATGATCACAATGAACCCATCGCCGTCTCACTGCACGGGTCTCCTCTTAGAGTGTGAAAAGTTTTGGCCACAGTCTACCACGCTGGTCAAGTGCGGATTGGTAGACTTCGCACACCTTTGAGAACATTATGGAAAACTCTCAGGCATGCAGGTTTCCTCACGATGTTTTCCTTCGCCGTTAAAGCCATATTTAATTAGCTGTGCGTGCCCGAAATCGAACCCTCGACCTCCGCTTAGGAGGCGGACCTCCTAACTCGGCTATCTAATTCTAAATTAATGGACTAAAAATATTATGAAGTTTACACAACAATATCATATCACTATGACTGAAAAAACTTGTTTCAAGGTTTACAGCGAAACGAAACGAAATTAGAAACTTCAGAATAACCGAGTAGCTTGTGACGGCGGGCGTTGCATAGTTTTAACTTTGGCTTGAATTTTTACGCGCCGATGCAGCAATTTTCTGCCTTTTCAATAGGCATGGAAAAGGCTGAGTCGTTACAGTTGCAATTCCTGCAGACGTAACACCAAAGTTTGAGAGCTACGTGTTAATCCCAACTGCCGATTGACTGATCTCACTCACTATTTTGTAAAAAGAACACCATAAAATTTAGCTTATAACAATAATGGGTATGGGATGAAGCGTATGCCCAAAATTAAATATCGATTTAACTAAAAGAGTACGCACGTCAAATGTGTATGACGTCACATCTGTGCATTTCAAACAAGCTCCCTTGCTAAGCGAGCGTTTTGACGTTTGATAAAAAGTCGATGATTTGACTAGTAGGTAGTCATCATCCCTAATGCGATCATCATCATAAACCGATAGACATTCATTGCGTAATAGGTCTCTTGTAAGAACTTCCACCCTCCACAGTCTCGCGCCGCCGCCTCAATCCAGCGGCTCCCTACGACCTAGAGGAAAGTCTTCGATTTTGACGAAATTAAGTACAAGAATAGCTTGGAATTTTGGAAAGATCTCGGGGAAGAAATTAAGATACTTTTAGTCCCGGAAAATTAAAGGGTTCTCACGGGATTCGCAAAAAAACTTAAATCCTCGTGGACGAAGTCGCAGGCATCACCGATTTTCTATATAAAAAGAAGTACATATAAGTATCGAATTCCAAGTCTCGCATGTCGTGGTTGCGTCAAATACGCCCAACTGAAATGCAGAAACCCGTCCAGAAGGAAGAAAAAGTACCTGACATAAAAAAGAATTCAGCCCTAAACAACAATTTATCAACAAAATTGAAGGATCCCAAAGACAAAAGAGTAAACGATATCTCTTAACTAAGATGTTGATTACATCCCACGCCTCGATTGTCGCCTCCTTTAGCATTTTATTTCTACCCCCATTTTTCTTTCTGTGCCAGCCGTTCGCTGAATGCGTCCTTGCCTGCATTGTTGTCGGACGGGGACTTATTCAGATTTCATTAAACGTTTTTCTCTATTCCGCTTAAGTTATCCAGCGAGGAGTAAGCAGTAAGCGTTCGCTTGCTAATTGTATTGTCAGTTAAGTAACTGGGGCATTATTTTCCTTTTTTTTTACAGTGTCACGTACATGCAAAGGCATGGAAATTCCAAGAATTTATTTCCTTGTGATATGACACTAACTAACACATTACTAAGTGCAAATGATTTTCAACATAGGCATTTTTATTATTTACATGTTAGGTCAGTTTATGATTTTATGAAATACATACTTACCTACTTCATACATTATTATATCTAAATTGACTGTTGTCGTGAGATGCACGGCATGGACAACACTTTGAACCCCTATTTTACCATAGGGGTTGAATTTTCAAAAAAAATATCTTAGCAGATGTCTACGTCATAATCTGCATTCCAAGTTTCAGTCCGATCCGTCCAGTAGTTTGAGCTGTGCGTTGATAGATCAGGCAGTTAGCCAGTCAGTCACTTTTTCCTTTTATATATTAAAAGATTGCGACTTTAGTCATTGGTTAACTAGAATCTAATAGATGAGAAATACACATTTTGTTTTCGAAGGTACCTACTGCAATCTAAAACCGCAGAAGCCAGTCGAACTAGGAATGCGAATCACGTACAGATGTCATCTTGACGGCGCAGGAAGCTCAACGGGCTATAGACTTCACCTAATGGCCTGAAATACAATGCGGTTGGAATTGCTATCGAAAAATCTTGAACGAACCTACTAGAATTACTTTGAAACGGTATGTTAGTAAAACTACTTTCGATCGTATTTTTGCCTTCGTCTAAAAAGTAAAAAAAAATCACTACCCATATTATAAATGCAAAATTTTGTCGTTTGTTGGTTTGTTCTTCAACAAATCGCCGCATCAAAGCAACGGATCGAAGTAATTTTTTGTTCGGCTACAACCAAAGACTTGAAGGGTGGCATAGACTACTTTTGTTCCGGGAAATCAAACAGTTTCTACTATTAGATGGCATGTCATTTTTCATGCCTTTGTCCTGTCACACAGCAACAGATCAACATCAGTATCATCAGCATCTAGACAAGATATTGCGCATGGATATCTACGCATGGATAGCTATAAGTAGGCACACCTAAAAAGTAGTGTAGAAAACTCGAAAATCCAAATTGTTATATACTAATGGCAGTTTTAAAATCCACGCGAACGCATCGTAACAAATAGAAATAAATAAACTTATTGACTTGATACGTTCAGTATATTTAAAAGTTACATCGAATCACTGGCTGCCCCACCGGCGTCCAGGTTGGTGATGGGGAACGTGGAAAGGGCCCTTCCCGCGAATCCTAGCCCTCGAGAGGTCCTGTGGGTGATGGAAGAGGTGATCCGTCGCTCACAGTGCGGTCCTCGGGTCGGTCGGTGTTTGGGAGCACGCAATGTCCCAGTGGTGGCTCTGGTGAGGTGGACATCCGCTGGCGGAGTAACGAGGTGTTGTCGGTCCCTTGTGCTCATCAGCGGTGGGATGGAACTTCGTGAGGTTTTTAGTCGGTATAAGTCCGACATAACCATTGTACTCCCCCGTGGACAATGGTTTCCATGATTGATTTTCCTCACGAGAAAAAAGGGTCTTTTCAGGCTGCTAAACTCTTAATTTGAGAACCTCATTCATCTTGTATCGCGAATCCTTAGCTAATCATAATTCTTTGAAAAACTGTACCCTCAATCGGGGGCAAATTGAGTTACGAAAAAGTTTAATAAGATCCAAAGTAAAATCTTCGTTCTCTTTGAAAAGATAATTCTGTTCTGGTATCATGAGAACATCTGACTTTAATTTTACTCTTGTCTCTCGATTCTTGTTTTCAAGCATTATTTTGTCTTTGATGATATAATAATTACATAAATTTGGGCCTTTGTGTTATCTTTGTCAAATGTCGCATAATATAGCAAAGAAAATACGTTAAGAAAAAAAAAATTGAGTTAAATGTATCCAGTTTAATATGAAATTAACTTTTGTCAATTTACCTACTAAGGCAGATAAAATACGCTTCCCAAGAGATAAAAATGTATCCAGTTTAATTATTTATTAATTATTTACCGAAGTTTTTACCGCCTGCTATGTAACTGGTCTTAAAACAACGTCTACGATTACCTTTGCTTAGAAAAAAAAAAAAAATTACACGCTTTATCTAAATTTTCGTTAAAAGCTTTTCAATTTTTTCGCCCTTTCAAACCTAACACGGCGAAAACATAAGTATAAAGTACTAAGCAAGCAAAAGCGGGCCGGAGTAATTTAATGAGTTGACCCGTTAATTGGTGAACAGCTGGTTTTTCCGACCAACGTTTAAATTAACTGACTAGCGCCTGAATCTTTACCGTTTTATTTTTGTGTCAGGGTTCTTTTGAGCTTAGATTTTCTCGGTGCCTTTCCTTTTGACTTAATTTTTATTTCACAGCTTTTTACATCTTATTTATTAATACTAACTTCTTCCTACGGCTTTTCAGCCTTTGCCCATGAAAACTCTTTACACACAATTTGACTTTGAATAAAGTAAGAAACTATGAAAAATGGACCAGTGCAAATAGGAGTGCTGATAGCCTAGTGGTTTGGACTTTGGCCTCCTATTCAGGGGGTCCCGGGTTCGATCCCAGGCACGCACCTCTAACTTATCTAAAGCTACATAATATGTGAGCTTTGAGCAATTAAATATTGAGGCACTTGTTTTAACTTTATCACTTACTTTGGTAAAGGAAAACATCGTGGAGAAACTTGACTGTCTAAGTGTCCTCCATCATGCTATAAAGGTGAATGAAATGAATGAATGAAATATTGCTTCATTATTCACCGATAGAGAATTGCTAACAAGCAATAAAATAAAATGAAAAATAAAATAAAAAATAATTATTAACGGATGACATCAGACGAGTCGCAGAAAGCCGCTTGATTCAGGTGGCGCAAAACCCTGGCATGTGAAAGTTCCTACAAGAGACCTATAATGTCCAGCAGTGGTCTATCCGTTAATGATGACGATGATGAAGATGAGATACAGGTGCGTGAAGTCTGCCGATCACATTTGGGGACTGTGGTCTACATCCTTCTCATTCTGAGAGGAGAGCTGTGATCAGTGGTAGTTGAGATGATAATGTAAATAATGATATAATTCCGTCTATTCGATTCAGAAAGTAAAAGGTTTCAAGTACAAAAATATCTTTCCTACCTATTTGCGTTAAGAGGGCTCTCTCCAATTTCATACAATCGTAGTTCCAATTCCATTTGAATATTAAGCAACCAAAGTCCATGAAATTTTGCGGACATATTCTAGAAACTAATATCTATGTCTGTGGTTTTCCAGATTTCTGTTAAAATATTCGGTTTCAAAATTACGCAGACTTAAAAATTTTCATACAAATCTTCGAGCCCCTGTAATTTTAAAACTACGTATTTTTAGAAAAATCTAAAACACCACATACACAGATATTAGTTTCTAAAATATGTCTGCAAAATTTCATGGAATTTGGTTGCTTAATATTCAAATGAAATTGGAACTACGATTGTATGAAACGAGTGACGGAGAGAGCCCTGTTAAGTGCTTCCATAAAAACTGTTTGAACAAAAACATTATTTGCATAGTAATGAAATGAATTTTATTCATAAAGACAACCGGGGCGTGCTTAAGAATAAAAATGATTTCCAATATCAAAACTAGTCGAGAACACTACACCGAGAAGCGATCCAGATGTTAAGACACTGAGGACGTGCTTGGAATGAGCAGGATGAGGACCTCATATTAAGATGGTAGGACATGAGCAGTTATTGAATATTGGAAACAAAATGGTATGTAAACGGATTATCAACACCATTGTTTCCTTGAGTTGGAATATTTCCTGATATTTTTTCCATTATTGGTAAGCGATTGGAATTTTAAAATCGTTTTTAGCAGTTGCGCTACTTCACTGACTAGGTTTTGGTATAGACCATTTAATCCATGCCTGTATGCATCCACTGCTGGATGTAGTCCTTTTTAAGAGCGCGCCACCAAACAAGGTCCTCCACCTTCCTCATCAACCCGCTCCCCGCCACCTTCTCTAGGTCATCAACTCATCAGTCCCGCGCCGACTGGAAATCGTCCTACATTGCGCTTACCGTTATTTGAACGGAACAATAATGGACAAACCGTATTTATTTTTTACAAATTCTTTACCTACCTACTTAATAACAATCTTTCAAAGTCATAGATATGTATGTCTTTCATAGTCAAAGTATGTCAGTTTCTACCAAGATTTAATTAGATTATACACACTTATGTCCCGTGGTATCATAGGCGTGGGATGGGTTGTTGCAAATGTGTTTCTGACCTAAATCGTAAAAGGGGACGTAGCCCGAACGGGACAACGGGGTGACAAAACAATTTGCAATAGAAAGTTTATTCATCTCCATATAACTTAAACAGAGTGGAGTGAGCGTTTAATTAAATCTGCATAACTCCTCAGGCGAACAATAAAGCCAGCGATGAACTCTGTATTTCCACTGTTGACTGAACTAGAAAGAATAAAACCAGCTGTTAATTATACGAGTCGAACTCTCATAAATGGTTCTGCGCCTACTAAACGTTAAACTATACGGTAAGCACGTCTTATCATTATTTAAATATCTTAAGATATAAGTGTTCCTCTTTGGCCTTTGAGGCACGAGACCCTAAAAATGAGAATATTTAATTCCTTTGTTTATGGGGAATTTCTTCGATAAAGGACCAAATCTACTAGCGATTGTCGGGCGTGTGAACTGCTTTGCGTTGCGTTGAAACACCGCTCGTTCGATAAACGCAGTATTTGCATCGTGTCGCTGTACATAAACACGAGCACACGATGAGAAAACGATACTACCAGAAACTACTAAACTGCTTTTTAATCATGAATTCACAACAAATTGAAATTATTTAATAAAATTAATTTTAAACTAATAGCACAATTATACGTCAGTGCAGTGCATGACGTTCACAGTTGTACCGCATAACGAGCATTTTCATACAGTTTCTTTTATTACAACTTTAAGCCTATACAACCTACCTATAATAACCTACTACAACCAAAATGAGTCCACATAAAACAAAATTAAGTAGCTGTCTAAATACGCGTTTGTAGCACTGAACACTAGAAAAACGCGCACGCTCAACAAATGTTAAGTATGATCGAAGCCTAAATTCTTTTAAAAGTATTGTCTCGCGAATATTACCGTTATCTGATCGGCGATTACATCTCAAAAATTGAAGCTCCGATCGGAAGAAAATTGAGTTGGGAAAAGTTTAATGAACTCCGGTATGAAACTGAGTTCTCTTTGAAGAGATAAATTACTTGTATATCATAAGAACCGGGACTAACATCTGACATCAATTTTCTTATGCCCAGTGAGATGATAATGTCTATTAGAGGAGCAAACCACGTGTCATAATAACGCTAATAATGAGGACATAATCACGTCCATAGAATTATTGGCTTACAGCGCCGTTGCAATGTCTTGAATTATTAAATAGAAGGTCTTCCAAAATTCGTAAAATCCACGTCTGCTGTTAGTTTTAAGTTGGCTAACCATTTTAAATTATCGATTTAACTAAATAAGTACGTTAATGTATGTCTGTGACGTCACATCTGTGAATTTCATACAAGCTCACTTACTAAGCGAGCGTTTTGACGTTTGATAAAAAGTCACTGATTTGACTAGTCTTCATCATCCCAAGTGATTACATACTCTTTGATCCCTATTTAAATAGGAAACTGCGACTATTGCCCAATTTTTCCTCGTAAAGGATAGACGTACTTGTATATTCGAAACTAATTGCCAAACAGTAGGTAGTTGTTTTTACATTACCATATGAGTTGCATTGTAACAATATAATAACCAATAATCCATGTAGGTATCCATCACAAATTGAGAACACTTTCAGATATAACATCTCTCTGCTTACGATGCTTGAAATTGTAAGCTCATTTCTTGTGAGTAATTAAAAGATCTTTGATTATTTTATTATTAGATATATTAAAAGGGGAAAAATAAATGCTTGATGTTAGTAAAACGTAGGTGTAGATAAATGTGAGGTACTTATTTTAATAATAATTTTATCTTTGTCGGAATTTGGGAATTTTATACAGACTTCAAAAATGTTTTTTTTAAAAGTTAATTACCTGTCCTTGAACTCAACACCATCTCTCGCTCACAAATAGTACAGTGTGCATGGCCGAAATTTGTTGCGTACGTCGATTTTATGATGTTTTTCTCTAATCTAAATTATTTAGACTAAGTATCTACGTCTCTTTCTTTCATAATATTGCTAAAAAGATCAGAAAATTAATTTTAAGTTAAAGATTTTAAATTTTAGAGCTATTTTACAAAACATTATGCTGATATGAAAACCACAAATAAAAAGAAACAGTAGGTATATTGTTACTAAAATTATAACACGTTAAAAAGACCAAATTACATTTCAAATAATTAACAAAGGCCTGGTTGAAATTTTGTTTGTAAAAAGTTGCGAAAACATTAAATTGTACTAAACTGTACCAAGTGCGCGAGTTGTAAAATGTTATTCAAAACGAAATTCCGTTCGCTAATTTGTGCTAAATATAATTCAAATTAAACAACAGCGGTGTGGGGAAGTTTGTTATCGCATTTAAAAATATAAAATTAGAGCTGTTATAGACCTTATTAACTTGATTTATTAACCCCCGACCCAAAAAGAGGGGTGTTATAAGTTTGACGTGTGTATCTGTGTATCTGTTTGTGGCATCGTAGCTCCTAAACGAATGAACCGATTTTAATTAAGTTTTTTTTTTGTTTGAAAGGTGGCTTGATCGAGAGTGTTCTTAGCTATAATCGAAGAAAATCGGTTCAGCCGTTTGAAAGTTATCAGCTCTTTCTAGTTACTGAAACCTTCACTTGTCGGGGGTATTATAAATTTTTAGTTTACACTAAGTATTGCAATTAGTGAACGAACCTTGATAGCCTAGTTAGCTTCCTAGGAATTTGAAGGGTCTGGATTCGTTATATTGCATTGCGACAATATATGAAATGAATTCTTGAGAGTTCTCCATTATGTTCAAAAAGGGGTGTGAAGTCTGCCGATCTGCACTTGCCAGTGTATGTGTGACCCTTTCACCCTTATAGGATCTCTTTGTTGTCTGTCTGTCCGTCTGTCGTGTCTGTCAAGAAAACTACTTTCCGTTGACCTAGAATCATGCTAATTGGCAGGTATGTAGTTCTTATAGCACAAATAAAGGAATAAATCCGAAAAGGGTGAATTTTTCGTTTCATCGCAAAAAAAATGTATTGACGAAAAAATTAATTTACTTAATCACGTAGGTATAGTGGCACATTCCGTCATATTCGTGCAGTATTCTACATAACAGTGTTAAGTATATTTTGTACGATGGAACGGAACCTATCGAGTGCGAGTTCGACTCACACCTGACCGGCTTTTTTTTTTGAGGAGGAGGAAAATTTTTATGGATACCTTAGTGTTTCAGGCATTTTCGACTCCACTGCGGATACTCCCAACGGCCTACGGACTAAAAATCTCCTCTCTTCCTCTGCTCTATCTTTCAGGAAATACCCCCTCTTTGTCTATACAACGTTTACAATGTCACAGTTAAAAATTACTAAGTAGACCACCACATTGTTATTCAATAGCTACAGTATAATACACCGTAAAGTAATAAGGACCTAAAAGTAAAGAAAAATAAGAAAGTCAAAACTTCCTCCCTAGTTTGTAAAGCCAACAGGCCCCCGGAGTTTATTTACAGTAAATAGTATAATCAATCGAAATTTCCGAACGAGTCATGAATAATTCTGGGTACAACTAAACTTTATAGGCCACCCTTCATCCCCGCTTGTGAATATACTGCTTTAGCTCGTTCACATTGACGGCCGTTCACTTTTTAGTTGACCACTCTAGGGTATTATAATTTACAATTGTGTATTTGTGTGTTAATTGGTTCATTAATCCCTAACTATTCCTTAGGATTTTTTTTTAAATTTTTAGACTAGCGCTTGGATGCAATCAAGCCATTCTGGCGGTGAAAGAATCGTTAAAATCGATTCAGTAGTTTCAATTTTTTTGTTTACAAACCAACAAATAAAATGAAGAGTTTCACTCTTGATCCGTACTAATATTATAAATGCGAAAGTGTGTCTGTCTGTCTGCTAATTTTCACGGTCCTACAGTTTAAACGATGGTACAGAGTTACCTTACATCCCGGGGACGGACATAGGCTACTTTTTATCCCGGAAAATCAAAGCGCGGTATTTAAATAAAAACCTAAAACCTGCCTGCCTGTTGTATTGATATTAATCGTGAATGTAAATGTACATAATTATTACAATCAGTTATTCAGTTTGTCGTGCTTCGTGCGACAGGTAGGAATTTAGTAAAACGCGAAGACGGATTGATACTTATAATTATAGTCAAACAATCTTACAAATAGGTTGTGTCTTATTGTGGAACTAAATAAACATAATAGATAACTCACTCGGGAGCGGCCGTAGGTAACGCGCTACAATCACAGGGTAGTTAATTGAGAATCGCATACGCATGAAGATACGTTGACTGTCCGAAGGAAGACAACTGGCCTTGGTCAGACGCCGGGGCAGACACGGGCTCGCAGAGGGCTCGCAGAAGCGTCGGTCAATCGACGATGCTCGGGCGGCGCTGCGGTGCGGCGGCTCAGTGCTTGTGCGTAGGCTACTCGACAGCAGTGTGCAGCGTGGCTTGGGTAGACGGTACGAAGTTGATAGACACTTCGCCGGTGGGGTAGCAGTCAGGTTAATAGCAGAGCTTCAGTGTAACTGTTAGAGCTTCCTGGTAGAAGGAACCCTGGAATCGAGAGAGGCAATCTTAAATGATTTGCTCAAACTCTCGTTCCATAACTTTAGATGAGCCTTGGGTCGTCTGAGCCAAGTGCAGGTCGTATAATATAAAAGTGATGGAACGAGTTTACAGATTCTGTTAGTAAATATCCTATCGCAAGGGTTAGGTTAAACGAGTACAAAACAATTAGCCTAAACTTATAATTTAATAACATCACAGTTACCAACCTTAATCCAGGGTTACACAGAATTCACTACACTTATTTATTACTTTCACTTCACTCCTGCGTCGTGATTGCAGGTAATAGAAATCAGGAATGTCCCTGAACTAGGAGGATGGCTTATTTATATTAAATTTAGCGGAAATAAGGTGTATTCTCGAGTGTTCTGGCTACAGGAAATGTTATTAGTTTGTCGGGGAAGTTTCCAGAATGAAAGACTATTGATCGACAGATGTCGCTAGCGTATATGATTAATTAAATAGTCTTGACAGTTATTTTTAAATGGAAAGCTATCTGTCGTTAGAGGTCGCTAATTTGTATGAGTAGTTTTATTTTAAAGAATGTTCTAGAAAAACTGTCATTGTTTGATTAGTCTATGTAAACTATTCTCCGACAGATGGCGCTGAATGTTAATCAGTGTTGACGTTGAAGTCTGTCAATGTCAGAAATTCTTTGTCCTAGTAATGTATTACGCGACCGGTAGATGTCGTTCGTAATTGTTTATTACAATTCCGTGATTCGATTTTTTTTCGAATCACTACAAGTTTAAGTTCGAAAAATTCTATCGGTTGAGACGATGACTGCCATAATTCAATTTGTCGTATGTATAATGGAAATAAGCTCATAAATATTTCGAAAACTTCCCAATAAAGTTTAATTTAGGAAAGGATGTGATGTAATGTTGGGTTTTTAGAAAGTTGCCTATGGGGGCGCCTCGAGATGCATGGAGGCTTTAATCGACAAGGATGGGGGTATTAATCGTCAAGGCAGTTACTGGCTAATTACTTATAAGATGTTGAGTACTGTGGCCTTTGTTTACCTTAATTATTATGACATCATTGCAAATAAAAGTATAGGGGAAATATACGGGAGGAGAAAACGGACAGGACAGGATGTATCATCCCGTATATTTTATAGTTACGAGTATATTTCTATATCTCATATACGATGTCAAAAATAGTCCCATTCCGTCTGACACGAGAAAACCACGTTAGATAGTATGCTATGATCTTTAATTTTTTCCTCAGTACTGATTTCCCCGTTACTAATTTACAGCAATTCATCCGCACAACAATAGGCGCACGGTTGAGTTCACTTAAATGACTTCAGAAGGGGCTCGCGAAAGAAATGCTTGCATTACAAATAGAGGCAATGAGTGATAATAGGGAAGGAGACATGATATTTTTCTGTTTTAGGGTTCCGTAGTAATGTTAAACAAGGAATTCTTAAAGTATCGCGCAGTCTCTGTTCTGTCTCACAGCCATTTTATAAATTAGCTATATTTACGATAGTATGTTACATAATAATATATTTTAACAGAGAACTATGTTGCATACATGAATAATATCTTTCTTAATATACCCATCTACCTATAAGTCATAAACACCTGTGGCACTCGGTAATGTGACACTATAATTTTGTTTAGAGGCAACTGAGTTATGTCGGGAGTATATTAAATTTTGTTTTTTACCAAACGAGTTTATGATTAAAAATATAGTATAAAAGTCTGAAAAAACTATTTTAGGTTAGTGCTTGACTGAAATCTCACTCGATGGTAAGTAACACTAACGTTGTATTCTAATCAGGAGGCTAAGCCAAGTACCTATATTTTGGAATGGGTACCCATCCAGTTATATATTTCTACCGGTACAATATACTTCTTATAGCCCTAAAGTAGCCCTATTTTTCTTTGATTTTACGTCACCATAGTCTAATATTTCACATAGCTATTATTGTTGATTCTGATCAAACCGAAAGTTCCATCACTCTACTTAGTTCACTCTAATAAGACGGGTAATGCTTAGACAGATTTAAATCTCTAGAAAAAAATCTGGTGGTCTTCAAAATATTGCACTGACATCAAGTTTTACGTCTCTTTAATATCGTCAGCCCATTTTTTAATATTCTTTTTCATTACGTTCAGAAAGTTCGAGTCAGGTTTTCGACTATTCTATTTTTATCTTTGACAATTCAACGTCTTTTGTTTTGGTCTGCATCACGCTATTGTTACTACTCATTCAATAAAAATCGGCAGATCGAATAAAGAGTTATTATGCGCGTTCATTTTTATCTATCTATTGCTCTATGATAATATCTGTCAATATTATGTTTGAAAATATACATAGGTATTCTCTGGTTTCATTCTTGTTCCAATTTTAGTTTTTTGATAGCAAGTTTGCGGTTATCTATAGTTAGGTAATAATCTTGGGTAATAATGTAATAATAATTATTACTATTATATGATTTAACAAGGGTTATCCTTTTTTGAAGCTGTGATAGCCTAGTGGATAGAACGTACGGTTCCTAATCGGAAGTCGGGGGTTCGATTCCGGGTACGCACCTCTAATTTTTCAGTTATGTGCGTTTTAAGCAATTAAATATCACGAAAACAGCGTGAGGATACCTGCATGCCGGAGAGTTCTCCATGTCTTCAAAGGTGTGTGAAGTCTGCCAATCCGCATTGGGCCAGCGTGGCAGACTATGGCCTTAACCCTTCTCACTCTGAGAAGAGACCCGAGCTCAGTAGTGGGCCGGCAATGGGTTGATCATGATCCTTTTTTGACTTGCCGTTCCACTGAGGTGGAAAATATAGAAAAATGACCGTCTAGGTAGCAAGTGGTCCAAATCCCATCTTTGTGCCCAAAGTTAACCTCATCTGCCCGTGTTACACGCTGCCAATTTTCAACGAAGCTCTGACACCTCCAGCCCCATTTATAGACGCTGTGTTCAATACTGCTGTGCCTAACCTCAAAGGTATGTCATGTCTGCTTCGTGGTAAGATTATCTCCCGAATACGTCTGGTTAGCAACCGCACTCCCGTCGTAACCAGCCGCAAAGCATCCCAAATGTTCCGGCCGCGAGTTAGAGAGCCAGTCCCCCCCCCCTTCCCATCCCCGCCGAATGTGGAATACCTGTAGCCATTGGGTCCGACAACCTAGAGACCAGCATTACTGCATCATTCGTCAAATTCTTGAAAAGCTGACAGATAGCATTTGCGGTGCCTCTGATGCTACAGATGTTCATGGACCTTATCCTGCCATGCACTACCTGCCATGAATTAATTTGGAAATGGGTACAGTACACTTTTAACTAGGACTATTAATTCTGTGCCAATTATATAAAGTCACTATAAAGTCGAAGCTTTTTATAAAGCAGCGTCTTAGCGATGTAAAAGATGTAAATTACAGCGCAGGGTACCCCGAGACGCCAATTTACTTGGTAATATTTTATTCATTGTCTGACTGGCTAGCAATAATGACTGAGGAGACGGGATAAGTTTCGCCCTGAATATTTTATGGGACGTGTTAGATCTTCCTTCCGACTACTAAAAATTGTATTAAGGGAATTGGGCCTTTAAATTCTTAACTAAGTTTATTTCGCTATTTCGATTCTCTTGGAAATGTTTAAATTTTACTTTGATCACTTTACGTGGAATTATTGCTATTCAGAATTCGGCGTAAAGTTGCCAGTCTATCGGTATTCTACAGGATATATTTCGGAGAGTGTGCACAAGAACTCTTTGACCTGGTTCCTCCTTCACCTTTCTACCATCGTACTGCCAGGCATCGTCAAGGTCTGCATCCGTACGTAGTCGACATTCCTCGAACACGTACGAAACGATTTGCTTCCTCTTTCCTAATTCGAACCGCTAGGATATGGAACGCCCTTCCGGCGTCAGTTTTCCCTTCTACCTATAATATGGGTACCTTCAAGTCAAGAGTGAATAGGCAACTTCTAGGCAAGCGCGCTCCATCTTAGGCTGCATCATCACTTGCTAGCAGGTCTGATTGCAGCCAAGCGCTAGTCTATATAATTAAAAAAAAAAAAAAAAAAAGAATTCGAGTAGCAATAATTCCGCGAAACTATTGCACTTATGACCTTTTTCTATGCTGTTAAGTATATTAAAATAAAGTTTAAAAGTTCGAAAATGAAGTGTGAAATCATCACTAATATCTGTGATTGTCATAGTAATATTATGTATCTGTTCTATGGTAACTCTGCACCGGTTTTTTATCTGTGGCTCCTACAGCCAAGGGCTAGTCTATAAATTAAAAAAAAAATACCAACAGAAATTCTTACTGTTTTATCAGTTACGTACGTTCAGGCTCAAAATTACGAACCTATTATAACGTTATATTAACATGCTTTGGAAGCGGCTGTTTGCCATAAAACTTTATAATAAAATCCTATTCTAGTACGTGACTAAAATTTCACACAGCAAAATAGTTATTATGAAATTTATCCAAGAACACAAAATTATATTAAACCCGTGAGCGTGTGACACAGTTGGGAAAATAATTTTCAAAATGAAATTTGGGTCGCTAATTTATGCGAAATAAAATGATAAATATGAAACAATAACAATTTTGTGATCTCAAATATTTCGTGTCACCCAGATTTATAAAAGCTCAAATAAGTTACAATTTTTTAAAATTTCTCTGTTTTATATATAATTTAGTAAAAAATTGGGGTTGTGGATTATATTATTATACAAACTTTAACAATGTATAGTATAATGTATGTATTTGTCCCACAAAACACAAGTTACAAAGAAAAAGAAAGCTTAAAATGTAGATACAAAAAGGCGGTCTTATCTTTAAAGCGATTTCTTCCAGACATCCTTAACGCTAGGGAGAAAACTAACAAACGGACAGGGAATCCCATGGGAACAAAATGTAAAATGATGAAAAAATATAAAATGAAAAGGCCTCAAACGTTTTAGCTGTGTTTTGATTGTAAATTGGAAACACTAAACTACAAAATATAGGCCTAATGATAGTATGAAGAGTAATTATGGTTATTACGTTGTAAATAATAGTAAGCAATCAAAATATATGACACTGTGCGGTCGGCTATCTCGGCGGTGAAATATACACGGGATTTGCACCCTAAACACGAATACAAAGCGTTGTATTATCCCGTGCGAAGTGGTGGGGAGGGGGGACAAAAAGATCCGTCACTGCAGTTAATGGGGCCTCATATAGCGGTACTTTAACTAAAAGCTGAATTGTGGTGACAAACATTTTGAAGGTTATCTCCAAGGGCGTTCGAAATGACAAAATTGAAGAACTGGCGAACAAAACGGTATAGTCACACTTCAGATCTAAATACACTTTTTTCAATCTGGACGTTTATGACCTATTTACCAAATACAAACTCATTTTAGTCAAAACAGGCTTAAAATGTGCTAAAATAGAGTCCAAAGTTCGTGGTTTCTATTACAATCTTAATTGTTGTGGTTGGATGTATTTATGGTATTCTTGGAGTGTTAGTAGCATCGATGTATATGGATTAGCCTTTCCCATACAATTCCGTCCGCAAAAATACTCTTGAATCTTACGTCATCGTCATTGACAAAGTCAAGAGACTTTTGCAAATTCTCTTGACTTTTTGAGCGCGTTTTTTATCTTCGAAGGGCCCATCCATATACATCGATGGTCAGTAGAGTTTGGGCTCGGACTGTGCTATAGGTATGTTAGCTAAGGTATAGGCAATAGCCTCAATAGCTCAACGGTTACAGGAGCGACAGAAATCCGAAAAGTCGGCGGTTCAAACCCCATCCGTTGCACTATTGTCGTACCCACTCCTACCACAAGCTTTACGCTTAGTTGGAGGGGAAAGGGGAATGTTAGTCATGATTAAAATGGCCAATATTCTTTATTAAAAAAAAAAAAGGTTTCTTTCTGAATTAAGAACAGATGCCATAACATTAGCTTTAACCGTAAAAAATATAGATCATACTCAATTCTGGTAACGGGCTGCCATTTTTGAAGCACGTTCGTAGGTGCGTAAAAGATGCGTAAACCCCGCGTCAATATCTGTGTAGTCAGTTTTGCTACGCGTATTATGCCGCGTACAAGCGTACGAATTTGTCTTCACTTTTTAAAATAGAATGAGCTTTATCCATCTGGAGTTTTATAACATCTTTGATCACTCTTTGCGTACCATGAAGGAAAATCAGTAGGAGATTTATATGGAAACCTGTGCAATTTATGAGATTTGTAACATCATGTGGTTCTAATTATATCAGAAAGCAATAGAGTCCGTCACGCACATAAGCAATAAATTATACGAAATAATATTTATTGTATCTTTTCACGACATTGTCATTATAATAAAACTGTACAAGAAAGAAAATTACAAATCTGCTACAACGATTAGTATTCAGTAGGTATTTTATATGTGCTTCAGGAAAATACAGGCATTTGTTATCATATTTGAGGTATTAGTAATGAAATTTACAATAAGAGAGTTTTTTTTTTTTTATTAAGAAGTTGTGGATATCATACGTATTCCTACCCATTGTTTTCGCTGAGGATCGAACTTAAGACAAATCAATAAAAGGACTCAATCGTCATCATCATCAGCAACAGCAATTACAAGTCTAATTTGTTTGAACACAAAAACGAGCATGTAATAGAAAAGTATTAAAACTAGTTTGTAACACATATTTTAGCACACGTCTCTATTAAATTTATAATATGTTTATCGTCAAATATGTTCTGAAAATAGAAAATGACTAAAATTGCGTTGGAAAATTTATGAGCTCACGAAACAGCGCAAAAATAAGTCATTTTAACGCGAGACCCGTCTGGGGCCTGCAGATATAATTTACTCATAATCCAGGCTTAGCGTTCTTTCACTTGTGTGTGTTTATGACCTATGATAAAGGTAACTTACTATTCTTTATATGGAATTAGTTTTCAAAATTCCGTATCTTCTGAGAAACAAGTGTAAATTAAAAATTTATAACACCCCCGACAAGTGAAAGTTACAGTAACTAGAAAAGAACTGATAACTTTCAAACGGCTGAACTAATTTTCTTGGATTTATAGCTAAGAACAATCTCGATCAAGCCACCTTTCAAATAAAAAAAGCTAAATTAAAATCGGTTCATTCGTTTAGGAGCTACGATGCCACAGACAGATACACACGTCAAACTTATAACACCCCTCTGTTTGGGTTGGGAGTAAAAAAGGAACCCTTATAGGAAGGATCACTTAGTTGTTGTCTGTCTATCTGTCAATACCAGTTAAGGGTATCAAAATCTTATAGGGTAGGTAGGTACTTCCCGTTGATCTAGAATTCGAAATTTTGCAGATAGCAAAGCATCATCATTTAGCTAAGTGAGATTGCAGTCAGGAGCAAAATAAATTCTGAGGAATAGTGGTAATGTAGGGTAATGTACCTAAAACTTTGCATCTCTATCTAACAGAAGTTACCAGACTTTCAAACGATTCTCAAACTTCAAAATAAATAGTATAATCAATTGAAAACTCCCAATGACTCATGAATAATTCCAAGTACAGATAAAACTTTGTAGACTAGGACCTTCGTCGGTTGCGAGTGTAAATTCACCCACATTTAGTTACAAAATATCTGCAACGTATACTGTTATAGATTGTGTTAAAACTTTCTGGGTCCATTGCTACTTCACGAAATATAATACTCATGTTTTGTGTGTTAGGTAACTTCAAAAAATTGTTTAGAATTTTTGAAAATAGTATAAGATTAAATTATCAATTTATTGAAGATAGTTTAATAAAATCGAAGTTTGACTCATTTGATGTCATGCGATCGGTTGCAATGACTATCTTGATAGAATTTGTGTAAATACGGATGTATTGATGGTTTTTATTTGACTCTTGATTTGGAGATTATTGTACATACTCTCGGTGTTTAGATCGTTTAACTGTAGATTGAAATATTGCGGTAGCAATCGCGTTCTAATTAAACAATTTATTTTACTATGAGTTTTTCGGATAAAATCTCTACACTAAACGCACCTCACAGGTCACAACGCGTTGAGGTTATTGAACCTCTACGCGTTGTGACCTGTGTACCTCGCGCTTAGTTTGGGAGGACATTCCAATTATTTTATTGAAATGATTTCAATAATACCTGCTTTTTCTCAATGACGCCTTACATTTATTTTAGAGAAATGAGTGAGTATTTCAAAGCTGTTAATGTGGGGTGACAACTTATCAATATATTATAACTGGATAAAGTCTTCCTCTGTCATATTAGGGAAGGGTTTCATTCCTTCGCATTCTTTATTGCTGAGGTGCGTGACTTCATACCCTTATCATTATGAATAAATGAATGAATGAATATACTTTTATTGTACACCACAAAATTAGTACAGAAAAACACATACAAAGCTCAACAAAATATAGGTACAATTTGGCGGCCTTATCGCTACCTAGCGATCTCTTCCAGGCAACCAAAATGGTCCAAAGGATATAGCCATAGATATTAGAGGTAGGTGGTGCAAGTATACATTTATATATAATATTAAGAATAAATAAATACATAAAAACATGTTAAAATTTAAATAATGTACTACTATAAATATGTGACCAATTAGTCACTTAATGTTAGGGGTTTGCTCTGCAAGGCATTGAGAATAGCTACAGACAGGTTTAACGGCCTGCCTGACGCAGTGGTACTGGTACAGCACTTTGGTCTT
The DNA here is from genome assembly GCF_905333055.1 of Maniola jurtina. Classification (NCBI taxonomy): domain Eukaryota; kingdom Metazoa; phylum Arthropoda; class Insecta; order Lepidoptera; family Nymphalidae; genus Maniola; species Maniola jurtina. The sequence continues at coordinate 3,415,418 of NC_060034.1, read as the reverse complement.
AGTCCCGGGCTCCATTCCCGGCTGGGGTTTGGAATTTTATAATATCTTTTCTGGTCTGGTTTGGGGGGAGGCTTCGACCGTGGCTACTGGGAAAGCCCTGCCGCCAAGCGATTAAAGGTGCCCACGCACTTGAACTGCACTGCAGCGGAAATGCGCGTCGCGTCAGCGCCCCGCACGATATTCTCGCAATTTCAAAGTTATCTACTTGGGTCAACGTTGCTAACCAGCAAAATCAATTTATATGCGGCATCGTAACTCAGCCACACCACCTATTTGAGTTAAAAATAGAAAAAATAGAGAGAATTTTAAGTGTGACCATTTACCCAATAATTTTTACCACGCAATTTTCTGCACGGTTTGTCATTGTGTAAAACTAGATTTTAATCGTGACTCCATCCGCGTGGATTTAGATTTTCAAAAACCCCTTGAGGCTCTTTGATATTCCGGAATAAAAAGTGACCTAGTATACCTATATGTGGTTTTGGCCTGCAAGCAATAAGTAAACAGGTTCGAAAACGAATCTTGACGATTCAGCAGGAAATCCATTCTTATATTTTCTAACTAATAAAAATAATTGTGATATACCCATTCCGTAGAAAATATAAATTTTGTGTTACTGTATTTTTACAATAATTTACTGGCGAATAAAATTTTATTCACGTGCAACGCGGAGTTTTAGTAGCAATAAAGTTATTGCTATAACTGGATCTATAACTGTTTAGAATATAATATGGAAACAAATTATAGTGAACATAAAGAGCCTCGATAGCTCGACGGTTGAGGAGCTGACTGAATTCCGAAAGGTTGGCGGTTCAAACTCGACCCGTTGCGCTATTGTCGTACCCACTCCTTGCACAAGCTTTACGCTTAATTGGAGAGGGAGTATTAGTCATGATTAGCATGGCTAATATTCTTTTAAAAAAAAATTTAAAAAACGCTGGATCTCAACGCAAATCGACATGCATCCTTTATAGATTCGTAGCGCGGAGAAGTTGCGGCTAAAAATTAAAATTAACTTGAAAAAATAAAAAATATTTCACATATTTTTAATATAGATTGATGATCGAAATTATTAACAGGGCTCTCTCCGTCACTCGTTTCATACAATCGTAGTTCCAATTTCATTTGAATATTAATTATTTATTTGCACCGCCCTTAAACGGTTTCTTTTAGCTCCGCGTTTAAAGTTAAATGAGGTTTAGTTTAAGCCTTCTTTTTGGAATAATCTTCATACTTATTAAAATGCAAATTAAAAGCGGAAATTAAAACGAATATAAGCAGGGCGATGAAGTACTGTGTAGGTATGTTAAACATAATATTCTTCTGAACGATAATAATTAAAAGTTTTTAGTTTTTACTAAACTAAATCCAGAAGAAGTCGCAGGCATCATCTTGTAGTAAAATAAAGGGTAGCACAAGTAAAGAGAAAAATCTAAAAATTGAGAATTAGTGGTTATATCACACAAGAAAAATTCACGAAAAATTTAATTTACTAAATAACAGACAGATAGCGAAGTCCGTTATTAACTTGCAGTGATCTACATAAAAGTGTTAGGTACACCTAGTATGATGTGGTACGGAACCTTTCATGTGTGAGTCCGACTCGCACTTGACCGCACTTTTATTATAAAAGTTTTATATAAAAAATACATAATAGGAAATAAAAAATAATCGTTTTTGTTTATTGAAACAAAAAGGAAAACAAAACACATTTTTAAAGCAATTAAATTGCATTTCCACTGTTGCATAATCTGCTTGTTTCATTTTCTAGCGTTCCCATTAAAACGAGTTCAAATTGGATTTTCGGCTATTTTTATTTTTAGTCATCCACTACTCCTCGTCTTTTATTCAGGTCTATTGTTTCACTTGAAAGCTTTCGATTGTGTTTTTGGGTTCCGTACCTCAAAAGGAAAAAGTAACCCTTTTAGGATCATATTTTCGTTGTCTGTCTGTCTCTTGGTATGTCTGGCTGTCTGTCTCTCTAAAAATATAATTGTAAATTGAACATTTGAAAAGAGCAACCGACGAGTTTCTTGCTGGTTCTTCTCGGTAGGAACGGCATCCCTAACCAGTGGTAAATTGTTTTGACGATTGAAAAGCACTTGTAAGAGTTTCTGAATTGTATCTGGTCTGGTTTGGTGCGAGGCTACGGCCGTGGCTAGTTACCACTCGACAGATTGACCAGCTTTTAGATGGTAATTAATTAATTATTATTTTAAGCAATTTGGATTATATTTTTAGAACGAAAGATTCTTTTGTAGAAAAACTTAGGATAACGCAGACTGTAATTTTTTAGTTTACTTCAGTAATGTAATTTTAATGTACATACATTCATTATTATTATTCACATTAAAAAAATATTAATAATAAGGTGGAGTCCAAAATGTCTCAAGGTACAGAAATTTTAACAAGTAGATTATATTATATGGGGTGGTGGTGTATGTTTTGGAGAGAACCTACTTATATTAAAAATCTCCAATTACTAGACCCACTGTTTGAGCTGTACTTTTATATGTTGGTAAGTTTTATCCTTACAAAACTTTAACGTGTCCCGCTAGTCTACATTGATATACTTAAAGATGCTGGCAATACTTAACGTGTTATCGGTGATGTGGAAGAAATACCAGGGGACAAGAGAATTAAAGAGTTCACTAATGAGATGTTGATTGCATCCCACGCCTCGACTGTCACCCGCTTCTTTAGCGTTTTATTTTTTCTCCTCATTTTTCGTTTCGCTTTACCCAACGGTTGAAATGCAGAATGCGACTTTCCCGGCTGATGTAGGCTGAGAGATGGTGAATATTGTTCAGTTGTATTATATTTTATATTTATTAATCAATCTTTGTTCATACATAAGTGCCTACTAAAGCCAAGTGGATTTTTAACAAGTATTTTACAGCTAGGTAAAGCTTCTGTGATAATTTATTTTCGAAAAAAAAAAGACACATAAGTGCAAGTCGGACTTACGAATTGAAGATTTTGTGGCTTGGAAGGATACGTGTAATTATTTTACAAGCTTAAATTATCTCCAAATAAAAATGTAAGTTTGTAATCGCTATTTTTTATATACTTAATATAAACAAATTAAAAAATTTCAGATTTCTTCCTTGTACTGTGAGACCTTGCTTCTTGCCTTTTATTTTAATTTAATTGTAAGTTATCCAAGTTGCCCCGCTTCCATCTTAGACTGCATTATCACTTATCGCCAGGTGAGATTGCAGTCAAGGGCTAACTTGTAAGGTAATAAAAAAATGACAAAATATGCGGCAGTTTCTATTAGAAAAAATACACCGGCTCTTATGCCATTGTTGTTCGTCTGAGGACTTATGCAGATTTCATTAAACGTTTTCTCAACTCTGTTTAAGTTATATGGAGGGAAATAAACTTTCGATGGCGAATTGTTTTGTCACCCTCTTTTTACAGTACCGATAAGTTCACGTTACAAATTAAGTTTTCTAGTTTCGTTTTTAGCGGCTAAATGTTTCACTTAGTTTGGCTAAGCGAGTTTTATGTTCGAGCTGCTGGGACAACTCGTGTAACTATCGTGTATTTACCTAAAATAAAAGCTATTCTGCAAACTAGTTTTGTTTTATTGTTGACAAGTTTTTCTCGCTTCAGTGCGACTTTGTCCTTATCTGGAGCACGAACACAATAAGTGCGACATATCTCTCTTGTGGCTTTTGTGACAACTTGTCGATAAAAAAGCTAAGAAAATTCTACACGCCACGGTCTTGCGCCGCGCCGCCTGGATTCAGCGGCTCACGGCGACTCGTTTGATGTTTGCAACCCGCTGACCTGTTTCGGCAGTCTGGATCTCACCATATCTAACTTGATCACATAGAGAAGCACTAAGTATTGCTCTTGCTCATAGAGAAACATAGAAGCTTTGTTTAAACATTATTAACAATTAGAGCACTGTTGGTTTATACTCGTAATGTAGGAACAAAATAATCCAACCCGAAAGCGAAACAAATCAAACGAACGTAAAAGTAGAGCTTAACACGTCTTCGCTTCAGAGGGCCGTAAAATTGAAGAACTACTAACAAAAGTCCAAGAAGTAATAGCCACATACATGAGGCAGCACCGTAAAAATATCAGTGGCACATAAACCAAACGGTAAAACTCGGACGGCGTCGAAATATCGCCAATAATAACAATTGTGTCGTTAAAAAGAAAAGATGGCCAAGTGCCAGTTGGACTCTGAACACAGGGTACCAATGTGGAAGTGGTAATCACCATTTTTACACAAACATAAAAGTTCCAAGTTAAAGTAGTTCACGGATGAAATTTTACTTCTAATTCTATAAAAATTTAAATAATTTAAAAGTGCCCGAATTTTTTATTTGTTTAAATACGTCGATTTTTAACCCCCGACCCAAAAAGAGCGGTGTTATAAGTTTGACGTGTGTATCTGTGTATCTGTGTATCTGTGTGTCTGTGTATCTGTGTATTTGTGTATCTGTGTTTCTGTGTATCTGTGTATCTGTGTATCTGTCTGTGGCATCGTAGCGCCTAAACGAATGAACCGATTTTAATTTAGTTTTTTTTGTTTGAAAGGTGGCTCGATCGAGAGTGTTCTTAGCTATAATCTAAAAAAATTGCTTCAGCCGTTTAAGAGTTATCAGCTCTTTTCTAGTTTTCTTGTAGAAAAGAAGGTTAGATAACCGTTAGGTTCATAATATTATGTCAATAGACAAATGTCAAGCTGTCAAGATGGACGTTGCCTAAATACATAATTATTTATTTGAAAATGATGTTTTGAAAACTCAGATACTTTGGATCGTCGGGGGTGTTATAAATTTTTAATTTACACTTGTATTTCAATACTATTGTGCAGGGGTAACAGGTTTTTAAAACTTGCTATTTTTCAACTTTATAGCTCTTATAGTTTATTTTTATAACATCTGTGACACATAGACGAATGGACGGACGGTCAAATGGACTGGATAAGGATTCCTTGTTTTACTAAGGCGCCATAAAAATGAATTATGTTTTCAGCATAATAATATAAGTAAGTAATTATCAAATGCATGGAACACCGTGTGTTTTATGATTAAAATTATTCGTGATATTCATCTTTTTCTCTATGTTTCTGTTTTGTACTGTGTAACCTTGCGTTGTGGTTCCTGATAAAATAATATTTATTTGTTTACTAGAGGATGCCCGCGACTTCGTCCGCGTGGATTTAGGTTTATAAAGATCCCGTGGGAACTGTTTGATTTCCCGGGATATAAGCTAACCCTGTACCAAATTTCCTCAGAATCGGTTTAACTGTTCGGCCGTGAAAAACACTTTCGTTTTTATAATATTAGTATGGACGTATTGATCAGTTTAAAACTTATATACAACTTTCATTTCTCAATAGTTATTTCAATATTGAAATAACTATTGAAAAAGAAGCCACCGACAAAAAGGTGGACAGCTAAAAATACAATAAAGCAATAGGCAACTCCTCGGGCCCTCCGGGCGCGGGACCCTAAAAATCTCAAGCTTTATCAAACAGAAAACTAATTCAAACTTCTGTCATTGTTTGCCATCGGGGAACAGAGTACGGGAATAAAAAGCATCTTGTCGCCAAACGATATCGAGTTTCTTGAAGCAATTAAGATAAAACCGCTCACAAAAGCCTCCGGGAGGTAGCCGCGGCTTTTGTTGGCATTATGGTGGTCATTATAGACCAAGTTTTCGATCACAGCTGCCCGCGCCAATGGAGACGGGAAATGTACGCTTGTAAGTCATCCGATACAAGGCGAAGAAGAGATATTACAATAAAATCAAAAATCTTTAATTATAGCCTCGATAGCTCAACGGTTGAGGAGCGGACTGAATTCGTAAAGGTCGGCGGTTCAAACCCCACCCGTTGCACTATTGTTGTACCCACTCTTGGCACAAGCTTTTTTAACGCTTAATTGGAGGGGAAATATTAGTCATGGCTAATATTCTAAAAAAAAAGTTGGAAGTTATAGAAATAATAGTTTTATACACTACTAGCTTATGCCCGCGACTTCGGTCGCATGGATTTAGGTTTTTCAGAATCCCGTGGGCTCCTCAACGTACAATAATAAATCAATTTTACATTGATGGACCACACTTTTTCTGGAATACTATAAAGCAGCAAGAGATACTCGTAATATTATGCATGGTCGCAATAGTTGTTCTCGGGCCACAGCATTTTTAATAAGAACGGTTCTAAGTAATACAATTTACAGTTAAAAATCTATCTACCCTCAATATACGATAAACAGGACATAGAAAACCCTTAACATAATCTGCTTAAGCCCTCAAAGGAACAACAACCCTGGAAAAGTCGCATTCTGCATTTAAACTGTTGAGTGAAAAAAGGGAAGAGAAAAAGTTGCAAATGAAGCGAGACTCAATGGGAAGCGCGACGCAAACAGAATCTAATTAGTGAACTCCTTAATTCGTTTGTATCTAGGGACTTGATTCCATCGATAAACTGTTGGCTACTTACATCCTGTTACACAATTATTACCATGGTTATTATCATCATCATCTTGATTAACCCATTACCGGCCCATTACTGAGCACGGGTCTCCCTTTAGAATGAGAAGGGTTTAGGATATAGTCCGCCTCGCTAGCCCAGTGCAAATTGGCAGACTTCACACACCTTTGAGAACAATTATATCAAAAACTCTCAAGCATGCAGATTTCCTCTCGATATTTTCTTTGACTGCCTACTACCATATTAGTGGTTAGGACCATAGTAATTATACTGAGACAAATATTTGGGAGATATCACACATTTATCTGCTTATCTGCTGCTGGTACTGCTGCTGCTACTACTACTGCCACATCCACAAAGCTTGGACTTTGAGAAACGGAGTCCAATTCTACGCAGACTTGGTGGGCCTCTGTCTAAAATCTACAAACCTAATCTAATTATTATTATTATTAGTGAACTTCTTAATTTCATGTACCCCTAGGGACTTGATTCCTTCCACAAATCGTTGGTTATTTTTTACATCCTTTTGCACAATAATTAGCGTTGTAATTAGATCGAGGAAAATATATGGGTCCAGTGGGGCTGTAAGCACATATTTTTGTGGACGTAGGCATATGATTGCAATTGCGTTCTTTGCTGCGTGGAGAAACTGTTTTATTTACTGTTATATAATACTAGCTGATGCCCGCGACTTCGTTCGCGTGGATGTAGGATTTTTAAAATTCCCGTGGGAACTCTTTGGTTTTCCGGGATAAAAGTAGCCTATGTGCTAATCCAGGGTATAATCTATCTCCGTTTTAAATTTCAGCCCAATCCATCCAGTAGTTTTTGCGTGAAGGAGTAACAAACATACACACATACACACACACATTAGTAATAGGTACGCATCCACTTGATCATTGCATTCGGGTAGTTACGAGTACGTAAGTTAGTGAAAAATCGGTCAAGTGCGAGTCAGACTCGCAGACGAAGGGTTTCGTACCATCGTACAAGATATACTTAACAGTTTTAAATAGTACACTGCGAGTTTATGACGGACTACACCACGTATTTGTGATTTAATAAGTTAATTTTTTCGCGAGCACTTTTAATTTTTATGTGTGTATTTCGGTTTTTTTTTTCTTTCATAACGATGAAAGCCACAAAAAATCTGATACCTAATTACTCATCTGCTGGCCAATCAAAAAAAAAAAGCAATCGCTCATGCCAAGTAGCGTAAAACCTAAAAGAAAATAGATTTTATAAGAACTAGGGGCTCATTATCACGTCCGTATTTTTTCAGGTTTATTTGCAATCAATCAATCTTCGCCACATTTTCCTAAGGCAGCTTGCAAAGAAATAAATCTTTTGTAAAAGTTTCCACAACAGGATGGTATTATTCATGAGGATGCCAACCGACTGATTGATCGCGGTGTTTGGGTTTATTCTTAGGGTATAAGCTGCTGCTTTGTTTCCAACTTTGATAATAAACATGGGAAAGATTTAGGAACAAAATGTAAGTCTCATTGTCATACACACGACATTATGTTCTGGAGGGATACAAATAAAATAATAAAAAACAAATAAAAAAATCTTTTATTTCAGACTGAGGTCCATATTATGTACATTTATACATACATGTATAAATGTATTATTATATACATTTATAAATACATTTACAGTTAGTATGTCAGTAACAATATTTCCTTATAATTATGTTAGTATAGGTTAGTCCTTAATTATTATAAAGGTAATGAAGTTCCGAACACGACCCGTACTCAGTAGTGAGCCAGCAAGGGGCGATCATAACGATGAATGTGTCATATTCTAAACTAGCCAACTAGTAAATTATAGCTCGATTTGGATTTTTGGTAAGCGGCGAGAGCTTGTGGACGCCGATATGGAAAAAGTGGCGAAACTCAGTAGTTTTCCGTACCTTGAATTGTTTTTAGTTTCTTTGTTTTGTCTTGATTATTTCATGTTTTGTGTGTAATAAAGTTTTCTATCTATCTTGATTGATTAGTTTCAATTGGTTCAAAATGACCCTTAGGGCGCCTTCTTTGCCGCAAAGTACCGCTAGGAGGCAGCACGGCTGCGGCGGCGGCGCTGAAAAAAAATGTTTACAGTAACGAAAAAGAACTCTGAACTAGGAAAAGTACCTATATCTAAACTGTTACAGATATCTCGCAGAAAAGAATAGAAAAACTCAGCGGCCTTGTTGTAACGGACACGAAAAACTCAACAGGCGTGTAGCGGCTACGTTAATATTCAAGGCGTGTCACAGAGAGACAAACAAGCTCATCACCAGGCGGCGCGCCGCGTCACAATCTTGATTATCTTGTCTTCTAGGTATAATACAATTGTGGTAGTGCACTGTTTTATTTATTATTTTGTCATACATGTGTGGTGAAAACTCAACAGCCTTGAAGCGGGCACGTTTATATTCAAGCAGGGCTGTAGCTAGAGTCGAATACGACTGGCTTGCTTGGTGGCTGGCTTTTCCTGCATGTTTATCAGTGGAGGGCGGGCGGTGCATGTCGCATGCTCCATGTTGCATCATACAGATTTCTTTGGTTTGGCGCATTATAGCAAATTAAGCTTTTGGCTCCTCATATGTCATGGACTTCCGCAAAATAACGCCTGCTTCTATAATACTTTTGGATTTTGATTATATATGTGCCATATCATATGGCTAATATTAAATAAACTGTATATAACTAATACCGTTATATATGAACACAAACTAACAATCTACAAGCATATTAGCCGAGCGGTTATTATATTACCAAAACCTTCCATTATCAAATTCCTGTACGATGATGAAACCCGCGCAATATCCGTTCTATAAGTCTCGAGCTCAGAGCATGCATACAGACAGATGTTGGAACGTGCATTGTAATAGCGTAGAAGCAAATATTAGGTTTAGTTTGACTATATGACTATATGATTATTTATTTCCAGAGGTAAAATGTTTTGAGACAAGGTGGGTATCACTCATTCATATTGAAATCCTTTATCATTTTCCGTTTCACTGAAATTTGAATAATGCGAAATAATAGATTTGAAAGCATACATTGCAAAATGCATTTCATACTATCAACTCAAATTCAATACGCTGGCTATTACGTTTAACGAACCTCGACATCCAACGCTGTTCAGCTAAAGGTGGCCTTATTATTATTTATAGGGATTAACTATGAAAGATATCCAATTAAAATCTTCGATAAATACACCAGATTCCGCTGCCTTTGTTATGAAATATGCGATTTCCACGCTAAATATCCTTAAATATAATACTGTTCTGTTTTGTTTACCTAAAAATTGGACAAAATCAGGCGTTCCTTTGTGAAAGTCCATGCTACACAATGAACCAGAACGTTAGTTCGCTGTAATCCTCCAAAAATTCCCGGTACCCTCGGTAGGGAGCTTCCATTTTTTTATTCCATTCCATCGCCTGAATGCGTCCACTGCTGGACATAGACCTTCCTTGGGGAGCTTCCAATGGCCACAAAAAATTACCGTCATTTTGTATGGCACGAGGCGTCCTCTCGTCTCATACCCCGATTGCCATGTCGACTTGTCGCGTACTATACCTAAGTAGTATTGTTATTATTAGTAGTTGTAGCACAGTTGTAGTGTCTATGGTTCCTGGGCGGTCTACTCGGCTTCTGGAGCGAGCTTGGATGGCTGGAGTGAAGACTTCGGCGGGGAGTGGCAACGCACGCACAACAGATGGAAACGTTTAAGTGCGGAAACCAGCCCATACAGAAGAAGAAGAAGAAGTGTCTATGGTTGTAAGTTTTCAGAAAATACATCAAATTTTGAGATGAAATCGCAATGAATTGTTAAGCTATGGGTAAAAAAACTGAAACATTGAAGCACATAACGTCGATTGCCGCTTTACCAAAAACCGTGTTCGCGCATTTAGGCCAGGTGACCCATGACCCTAGTCGCAGATTTGGAAGGCGGCCAGAGTGCGGCGTAAATTCACCCCCCGCTGTTGAACATTAGGGGCAAGGGGTTGAAAGTTAAATATGGACACTGTGGCACGTATGTAGCGGGGGCTTAAATTATTTATTCAGACCTAAACTTTGGGCAATTTACGGGGTTGCGGGACAGGTTGTTGTTGTTTATTTGATGGGTCATTGTCACGTACTCTACTGCTAGGACAGCTTTACTATACCTACTTGATATAAAAGTAAATAAATAAATAAATAAATAAATAAATCTTTATTATCTGAGTACTGATTAAGTACTAAACTTGATTCAAGGCTGGAGCTTCGTAAGTTGTTTACCTAGTTACATCGTTTGGATGACCTAACTGTGCACAAAACCGTTGATACGAGTAGCTTAGTGGTAAGAGTCCGGCTAGGTTGAGCTTCCAGTTGTATACACTATGTTAGAGTGAATTGTTACATCATGGGTAATATTGTAACTTTTATGATTTGAAAACAACAAGTATGAATTTCTCGCCAGCTCTTCTTGGTAGTAAAGTCACGGACTTAGCTACTTGCATTTCATTCGGGACTTATAAGACTTATAAACTTATAAGAACCACTTGCATTTTTATTAGGGGTGGCCAGGGTTCGGCCGGTTGTATATACTTGTAGATACAATCCATACTAATATTGTCCATGCGAAAATCAGTTTATTTGTCTATTTCCTTTTTAAAGTCCATATTTTAACAAATTTCGACGAAAATCATAGATTTCCCACCGTATTTTAATAACCCAAATCCAAGCAGACGAAGTCGCGGAAATTATCGAGTAAAAAGTAAGCTTAACCATAAAATATGAGCGTAGTAAACTAAATCTTTCACTCTATCATGTTCCGCAGTAGGTAAACCCGGCGATGTGGAAGCGGAAGCAATTTGTAACCTTGTAAATGATCCAACTAAGTACGTAACAATTTGTTCTTAAAACGACCAAAATTACGGTGCGAAGTTTATGAGGAGGGGAAATTGTGCAAAAATGAGATATTTCAACATGAGACGCGCCTGTACTTTACAGATTGTGTACCTACTTACTTTTTGTTCGTGCTCTTTGTTGACGCTTGTATATTTCAATTGTTGTTCATTTTATTTTCAGGGTTCCGTATCCAGAGGGTGCCAACGGGACCCTATTACTACACCTCCGCTGCCCGTCCGTCCGTCTGTCTGTCAGCGGGCTGTATCTCGTGAACCGTAATAGATAGAGAGTTGAAACTTTAACAGCATCTGTATTTCAAATTGAAAAAAAAAAATCAAAATGGCCGGGATGAAAAAAATGTTATTCTTAAACGATGGTGCGGAACCCTTCATGTACGAATACGACTTGCACTTGGACAATTTTTGGATATATTGTGTGCGATCATGCGGTCAGCGTAACAGATTATGTTTACGTAGGTAGGTATGTTTTTTTGCTTCTACATTCCAGCGGTGAAAGATCATAGCGTGTCAAAGTTCCTACAATGACGATGATGATGACGAGGCGATCGAACGAGTCGCAGGAAGCCGCTGGATTCAGGCGGCGCAAGATCGTCCCTACAATGACGATTATGATGATCGAATCTTGAGAAGTATCAAGGTAAGTACAAATCATAGAACAAAGACGTATAACTACAACGGATGGAACTCTCAAACTATTCTCTAGGATATAGCCACGTACAAACTTGAAAGTCAAAGTGATGCTAACTCGCAGTTACTGTTCATCCGGACGCTATGACCTACCAAACTTGAGAACTAAACTGTTAAACTGCTGAACATACAAAACTGTACAACTACTGTCTGTCTACCTGGCTTATTATTACACTTCGTATCTATGTGAAGTTTGAAATTAACTCTATTACTAAGAACGGTGGATTAAGTTATAAAATAAACTAACTTTTTCCCAAACTTGTTTGTACGTAAATCGCAAACTATCATCATCACCGTAACCCATTGCTGGCCCACTATCGAGCACGAGTCTCCTCTTAGAATGATTCGAGTTTAGGTTAGGGTATATTCTACCACGCTGACCAAATGCGGATTGGTAGACTTCACGTACATTTGAAAACACTCTGATATGCAGCTTTCCTCACAATGTTTTCCTTCAATACTATAAAGCAAGTATAATCGCTTACAAGTGTTGATTAAAAATTTATTACACCCCCGACAAAAGAAGGTTACAGTAACTAGAAAAGAGCTGGTAACTTTCAAACGCCTGAACGAATTTTCTTCGATTATAGCTAAGAACGCTCTCGATCAAGCCACCATTCAAACAAAAAAAACTAAATTAAAATCGGTTCATTAGTTTAGGAGCTCCGATCCCACAGACAGATACACAGATACACACGCCAAACTTATAACACCCCTCTTTTTGGGTCGGGGGTTAATAAAACACTAAGAAGCGTGCTAGATTTATTAAAGCGTTATATTAAGAAATCCTTTCGCAATACAGGTTCTGTAAGCCGTCTTCAACTTATTAAGCTCACGTTATCCTTCAGTAAAATTATTCAGCAGGGGATCTTGCTAATTCAGATTAGGTAATCCATGAAAGATTCCCCAATTAAGTTGCTCGATACATAAATTATGGTTATGAGAAAATATGAGAATTTTATACCGACTTTGGATTGGAAATTGCATAGGGATGGCAATAATTTTACGTTTGAGGTAATAGTAGCATGTACCTAGTAGTTAAGTTTTTTAAAACCCTATTTCTTCACTCTTTCGGATTTTTAGACTGAATGTAAAAAAAAGGTATTGGTAAAATAATTGAAATATAGATTACAACATAGGTTTTCAAGGGATGGACCATTCCTGTGAGACTGCCTACGCATCAGCGGTTCCTCTGGTGCTACAAGTGTTCGTGGGCGCCGGTATTCACTTAACATCAGGTGACCCACCTGTTCGTTTGCTCGCTATTTTTATTAAAAAAAAAACTCCGAACATTATATTTGGTAAATCTTGTTCGAAATTTGAACTATAAACATATTAATATCATCAGCACAAATAGGTCACTATTCTCGCTCCAGTCCATCGTATACCTAACACGTCAATAGTCAGGGAGTTCTCATATTTCTAGAGCAGCAATGTCTCTTACAATAGACTCAACTGATCTGATTATCACTTAGTCGAAGTTGATCCTGTTTTTAACCGACTTCCAAAAAAGGAGGAGGTTCTCAATTCGTCGGGATCTTTTTTTTTTTTTATGTATGTTCCCCGATTACTCAAAGACCCCTCGACCGATTTGGAAATTTTTTTTTTGTTTGAAAGGGTATACTGTGCAGGTGGTCCCATATAAATTTGGTGAAGATCTGATGAATATATTCGGAGATGGAGAACAGAACTCCTCAATGGATAAGAGCAAATTGCTCGCGATCACTGTAATAGCTTAGTAAACAGTAGGGTTTTAACTGGGCATAGCATATTATAGTACAGTGGGGCCACTAAAAATTGTGAAATAAAAAATTTTCAAAAGAAAAATAAAACCGACTTCAAAAACACTAAAAAGTAGAAAATAATTTTTGTTTAGCTACACATGTAATGTACCTAGGTATGAAGTCGGGCGAGCTTCACTCTTGGATTTCTAATTTTGTTTTAATATGCTCGCTCGACTTCATACCTAGGTACATTACATGTGTAGCTAAACAAAAATTATTTTCTACTTTTTAGTGTTTTTATGTTATATATTTATCTTTGTTGTACGACAGCACTACACGGATAATTTTTCAGTTGGAACAGAACTTTTTGTTGTTTTATTCTGTCTATCGATTTATTTCTATCTTTATCATACGACTATGACATAACTCAATCAATTAAACGAATGTAAACCCAGCGATACATATAGTACCTACCCATTTTCAATTATAAATATTCTGTGTTTGAGTTTATGAATCACGAGACTACTGAAGGGTCTGAATCTATGAGCACAGTGTGACGAAAGTGCCCAACTTTAAAATTTGAACTTAGTTTCAAATTTAAATTAATTTTAAAATATTTGAGGCCGGCCTAGGGGCTATAAATATGATGGGGTGTACTGCGGTGGGGTAGGTTTTGCTGCTCTTTGGTCTAACTCAATGTCGTAGGTATATCAAACAGTTTCTGCGCCACTTGATGTTTCAATGCTCTTGAATCGTGTATAATAAATCATGCTTGTCGTCACGTGAAAGCCTACCATAGTTCTATTAAAACGGTACTCTATACTTCTCTTTTACTCGTATGTAAAAATACCTATGCGTGAAAAGGAAGTAGAACTTTAACAGTTTCACGTCACATGCAGTTGACAGCTTGATAGATATTGTGCGAATTGCTAAAGTAGGTATAGGAGTAACTTATTGACTCTCAGTCGACTGAAAATTGGAGCTAAAACTAATTAGGAATGAAATAGGTACCTACTGCCACTTGGTTTTTGCGCGTCATCGTCTATACATACAGTTTTTTAGTTAGGACTAAAACACTGTTAATTTGGCCTATATCCGTCTCCAGAATTTAAGCTATCTAGCTATCCAGAATATAAGCTATCAATTTCATATAAGTTCGCGCAGTAGTTTAATAGCAAAAGATAACAAAGTAACAGTCAGACACGTAAAACTTTTTTACCTAAAATAATAAATTAGCATAAAGTTTATAAATAAACAATTTGGTATTATCGAGCGATGCAGGATTACCTACTGTTATTCTACACCTAGGTATACAATAATTATTTGCAAATTACTATTTCAGTGCGGAACCCTAAATAATGAGCTCAAATTGCTGTATTTCTGCTTATAATCTTAGTCTGCCTGTGTTTTAAATAAAAGTAGAGACATTCTTTTGACCTTTTGTTTTACACGCTTATCCGTATTCCAGATTTCTTAGAATAATGTATTCGTAATCTCAGAATAGAGCTTCTTACATAATTTGATCGCATACTAAGTCGTACGTACATAAGATCGTAAGAGGTGAAGCATTTTGCTGAAGGTGAAACCAGCAACACGAGTCTACGGTATGGTGCGCTTTATACGCTACCTCTTCTTCATTCCCGGGTTTCTTTTGCGCAGTTAAACGTATCTGACTATTGTACGTGAGACTGATGTTACAGCTCCTCACTCCGTATCACTCTAGCTAGCTGAGCTTGCTCCAGGATCCAAGCTGGCCTGCTTTGCTCAGGCCAGCGAGGAATTCGGAAAGTTTAGCTGGGAAGCCAATGTAGGTTTATCTTGTGTCCGCAGCCGCATCTGCAGCCGCATTTATTTGTGTCCATTTTACTAGTTGGCTGTTGAAAGACAAAATGCCAACGCACGAGTGCATGGGAGTGGCCAAATAACGCAATATCTACCTGGGATACCCAGTCTCATTTTGGGAAGTCGTTGGATATCTGGCAGGCCTGCATCGCTTCTGGAGTGAGTTTACTTAACTAGAAATTGGAGTGCTGACTCCAGCTGGGAGGATTAGAACCATAGAACACATTTTTTGCGGTTTACGGGCATCTACAACAAACGAATGAAATCTGCTCACAGTAAAGATGTGGATGAAGGTGGTGGCTTGTTTCACTGACATTATTTGCATTTGCAGAATTGCGCCTTTTTCGCCTCTTGCGGCAATGTGCGATCAACTTCAATAGTAAACTTGAGCACCACCATTAATAAATCTGTTGGTACCCTCATGAATAATACCCGGGATGGGTATTAAGTTAAGACTTTTACAAAAGATTTATACTGCGAGCGTTAAAGAAATGTGGCTAAGATTGATTGAATTCCAATAAATCCCTAGATTTGTGAGATTTTTTACGGAGTAGGTAAACAATTAATAAAATGCCACCAAATATAACATATTTTATAAGTGCAGGCTATAGAAATAGAATATAGAATGATTTTTACTCAAATCAACAACTTGCACAAGTACTAAATGAATCGGCACTGAAATCAATTAAATCTATAACTGAGGACTTTTGACTTTTATATGAGAAATATACCAAATGGATTTCGCACTTAGTAAAGTTACATAACGGATGAAAAGTGAACCCTTAATATTAATTTTAGTTTTTCATACTTAAAAGCACAATAGTATAGGTACTTACTTATAATTATTATCAGGCAAAATCGAAAAGGATAATACGAATCAAAAGCATAAAGTTATTTATTTTTGATTTGAATTTGAAAACGATACGGATTTTTCAATGCTTTCAGTCCCCTTTTTCTAGCAATCGTGCTTTATCCAATATTGACTTGTTTGTTTTAATAACGTTTGAAGCATCTAACTACAACTGTTAGATAACAATTCATTAGTTTAATTGGACGTAAGCTAGTTTGAACTAACCGCTGCGGTCGCCGATGTCATTAGGCGTGTGTGATCACGTCAAATTCGCATTATCTTATATGCATTGATGACGTCATATCTATTGTATGTTCTGATAATTGTTATGGCTCCAGTACACAATGATTTAATTAGGTAGGTAAGTGACGGCCATCACGGCCAAGACGTTTGATGTTTATACGAAAATCCACCAAAATCGGTAAGCCAACCAGCGCTAGTCGCACTTTAATTTAGGTGCTCTACCTTCGTCCGATAAAATCGTTGACCGATTTTTTGTTGGTGAAAAATGAAACATACACAATGCATTGCAATATTGAAATACACACGTCCTGAAAAACTCGGCCTGATTATCGTATGTGGAGCGACATACGCCTTGTACAATTTGGCCGAATTAGTTGGCCAAACGCGTTAGGTCTACGAGCGTGAGATTTGAGCTTCTGGGACAATTATTTCGCACATTCCCACTAGTTCAACTGAGTAGTTCAACCGCTGAACTAGTGGGAATAAATAGTTGAACTCAGATAGTGTTAGGAATTCGAACAAACTGATTGAATTAAATCAATAAATGAAATAATGTGTATGTAAGCATATTTATTTACAAAATAATAGAACCTTAGTGGGCACTAAATCGCCCAAAAAATCGAACAAAAAAAAACCGACCAAGTGCAAGTCGGAGGGTTCCGTATTTTTTCGACCTTTTGCACGATAAATCAAAAATTGACATTCGAAAGACCGTTAGGGTCATTTCGACGATAATATGTCTACATCAGTCATTTCCGTAAATCATCATTAGTCATGACTGTCGTGTAATGGTCGCCTTACGCTAGTATCTAAATATATCTAAACTAGCGACCCGCCCCGGCTTCGCACGGGTGGACATTTATTTTTTCTATTTTCCGGGATAAAATATAGCCTATACGGATTCGAAAGAATCCCTCTAAGTAATGGTAAAAGAAATTTTGAAATCGGTCCAGTAGTTTTTGAGCCTATTCAATACAAACATACAAAAATACAAAGGTTTCCTCTTTATAATATTAGTATAGACTAGCCGATGCCCGCGACTTCGCCCGCGTGGATTTAGGTTTTTTGAAATCCCGTGGGAACTCTTTGATTTTCCGGGATAAAAAGTAGCCTATGTGCTAATCCAGAATATTATCTATCTCCATTCTAAATTTCAGCCAAATCCGTCCAGTAGTTTTTGCGTGAAGGAGTAACAAACATACACACACACACACACACACACACACACATACAAACTTTCGCCTTTATAATATTAGTGTGAATAGTGTGATAAGTTCTCAACACAATCGACCATGTTTGAGTAAGTTATACTAATTGGAGTAGGATTTGTGGCCTTACTTCAGAATCTAAAGTTTCATTTACGCCAGAGTAATACCTATATGGCATATGGCGGCATGCCATGGAGACGTATGGAACATCCTGCCTACCTAAAATAATTTAAAATGTAGCAAGAATCGTTGCCGTAATGTTTCAATTCTACGGAACGACTTTGTCTCGGCATTAAAAAAATCGGGTAAAAGCGAGTTGGGCTCTTACACGAAGGTTTCTGTACTATCATACAAGAAGTATAATTGTTTATTTTGATTTTTTTATTATATTGTTGTTCTAGCAGCAATAGAAATAATATACATTCTGTGAAAATTTCATCTCGCCACCAATTATGGATCACGGATACAGCCCGCTGACAGACACATGTATAGACGGACGTATGGACGGACTGACGGAGTGGAGGCTTAGTAATAGGATCCCGTTGGCATCATTTGGGTACGGAACCCTAAAAATATTTCTAAAAATAAAAGGTGACCACAAAATTAGTGTTTCCATTTCTACCATGTTGCATCGTCGCATTTTGTTGTTCCGGCGTACAATAGCCTTAATTAAGTTTTCAACCACAATCCACCGTGTTTGAGTAGTGCTTGGGCTATTTATCTCCTTGTATATATTAACGTAGTTCGAAACAACGCTCGCAGCTTATATTCCGAGTGTAAACCTGAATATTGCAATCGATCAGCCGCCTGGCATGCTCATGAATAATACCATCCCATTGAGGAAACTTTTACAAAAGATTTATTTACTTCTGGCAAGCGTTAGGAGAATGTGACAAAGAGTGATTGATTGGAAATAAATACTTTCAGTTACATCTGATGAATAAAAACACACGCACAGAAATGACCAAGAGCAGATTGGCAGATTTCATACACCTCTGAAAACATGCTGAAGAGCTCCTTGATATGCAAATCTCACTCAGTTCTGCTTTACAAAAATGTAATTTTTTTTTAAATTAAAATAATAAGATGAATTTCTTTGTCTCCTTGTATACATTTTATCGTAGCTTGTATTCCGAGTGTAAACCTGAATATTACAATCGATCAGGCGCTTGGCATGCTCATGAATAATACCATCCCATTGAGGAAACTTTTACAAAAGATTTATTTATTTCTGCAAGCGGTAGGAGAAAGTGACAAAAAGTGATTGATTGGAAATAAATATTTTCAGATACATAATAACATGATAAATATATACATGACAAGCACAGATTAGGCCGTAGTACACCACGCTGGCCAAGTAGGATTGACAGATTTCGTACACTTTCATCCCCAGGCATGTGAGTTTCCTCACTATGTTTTCCTTTAAGTTAAAGCAAGTGCTATTTATTTCATTAAAATGAACATAAGATGCTCCAACAAGTTAGAGCGCTGAAACCAATCTTAGACCTCTAAAATAGGAAACTAACGTCGAAAATGCTAAGCTTTCATCACTTAATATGAAGAGATAGGATTTATTAGGCTATGAAATAATTTCACGGTCCAAAAATGGTAACAAAATAGAACAACCTACTAGATTGATTAAGTTTCAGTGTACCTTAAGTTATAAATTCCAAGCAAACTATTGTACTTCGGCTATTTATCTTGTTGTTTATTATTATCGGAGTTTGAAACAGCGCTGTGGCTTATATTCAAATTTGAATATCGCAATCAATCAGTCATTTGGCTGAGGAACAATCAATACAGGCAAGGTTATTATTGGACGAGGTTATTATTGGGATTGAGGGAGGAGACCTGAGAGAACGTGTGGTCTAGTTGTTGTGGTCTAGGTAATTCAGTGGATTGCCTAGATTAAGCAACGCTAACTGAAGCCCATAGCTAGAAGGCTGACCAATTTTAGAGGTCGAAATCCTCCATGCGTTGGAGAGCAAGTTAAAGCGCTGATCTCCTTTACAGTCAATAATATTTGAAAATAATCGTTTAACCTAATAGCTAAAATTGCACTCATCGTATTATCACCCCAAGAAAATCCTTGCCATTAAATGATTAATGGAGAAAAGCTACGACCCTCAGAAATGAGGAATACACATTCCGATTATTATGCCGACGAAAGAAGGTGGCACGAAGTGGGCAAATAGGAAGGAGGAGGACCTTATATGGTGCTACGCTCTAGGAAAGGTCTATGTCCAAAGTGGACATTGGCCTCTTATTAAGTTGATGATTGCGGTAAAGATTAGGTGAACGAGACCTACAAAACTTTTATAGTAGGTATATTTTACCGCGGGTGTTAAAAGCAGATTCTACTGAGAGTAGTAGTAATAGCAGCAGTGGCAGTGGCAGCAGCAGCAGCAGCAGCAGCAGCAGCAGTAGCAATAGTAGTAGCAGTAGTAATAGTAGTAATAGGTATTATCAATGCATCTTAACTAACTAGGCTATCCTGTGATCAAGTTGCTAGTTAGGATATACAAGTGTAAATTAAAAAATTATAACACCCCCGACAAGTGAAGGTTATGGTAACTAGAAAAGAGTTGATAACTTTCAAACGGCTGAACTGATTTTCTTGGATTATAGCTAAGAACACTCTTGATCAAGCCACCTTTCAAACAAAAAAAACTAAATTAAAATTGGTTCATCAGTTTAGGAGCTACGATGCCACAGACAGATACACAGATACGCAGATACACAGATACACACGTCAAACTTATAACACCCCTCTTTTTGGGTCGGGGGTTAAAAATAGATAGGCACTTTATATTATTCTTAGGTTCGTAAACATCTCGATCAATCAGTGGTTGTCATCCTCTTGAATAAAATCGCCTTGTTGAGGCAACTTTACGAAAGATTAGTCTCTTGTAGCAAGCGACATAATACAACAAAGTGATGGATCGTTAGTGAAAGAATATCACCAATAATTTAGTAACAGAATAGGAAGAAGCATAAAAATATTAATCGAGAAGCACTCATCACATCACACTAATATTATAAAGGAGAAAGTTTGTATGTGTGTGTGTGTGTGTGATTTTGAAATTTAGAATGGAGATAGATTATACCCTGGATTAGCACATAGGCTACTTTTTATCCCGGAAAATCAAAGAGTTCCCACGGGAATTTTAAAAACCTACATCCACGCGTGCGAAGTCGCGGGCATCGGCTAGTAAAAATATTAATCGAGAAGCCCTCATAGGTACCTATATTGAAGCCTTGTCAAGAAATTCTCAGTAACTTGGCGATCACTGTGATTCAGCTGCGTCTGATCTTATGGTTTAGTGACGGTCTGAGGACTATTAGAAAGAAGCAGATTTTGCCCACAAACCACCTGGCGTACCTACAGAACACGTGACCTCCTTAGCAAGCGGCTGCAAGGCCATCGTTGGCTATTCGCACAGCGCGGGCTGTGTGGTTCTACTGGGTGTGCCCAGCCTGATTGCCATCTCGACTTGTCGCGTACTTACTATACGCTACCTAATGTCTACGATAGAATATCACACTAATATTATAAAGGTGAAAGTTTGTATGTGTGTGTGTGTGTATGTTTGTTACTCCTTCACGCAAAAAGTACTAGACAGATTGGGCTGAAATTTAGAATGGAGATAGATTATACTCTGGATTAGCACATAGGCTACTTTTTATCCCGGAAAATCAAAAATTTCCCACGGGATTTTAAAAAAACTACATCCACGCGAACGAAGTCGCGGGCATCAGCTAGTTATTTATATATCAAAGCTTCTTAAACATATACGTAGTGACGTAGCTAGATCAATTATTGCGTGCACCTACGCAAACTATTAGACGGCAATGTATTTAGGTTAATTATTGTTGGTTAAGTTAACTTAGTCCATCTCATACGGTCACCGCTTTTCTCATATGTGCACAGTTATCTAGACCGGATCTAATTGAGATTTCCTTATATTAAGCTTGCAGAATCTGTTAGCAATATTAGGAACTAGCTTAGTTAGTAGCATTAACAGGGCTCCTCCGTCACTTACTCCATACAATCGTAGTTCCAATTTTGCACTCCATGAAATTTTGCAGACATATTCTAGAAACTAATATCTGTGCCCTTAGTGTTTTAGATTTTTCGAAAAATATGTAGTTTTAAAATTACAGGGGCTCAAAGATTTGTATGTGAATTTTTAAGACCGCGTAACTTTGAAATCGAATATTTTAACAGAAATCTGGAATATGTCTGCAAAATTTCATGAACTTTGGTTGCTTAATATTCAAATGAAATTGGAACTACGTTTGTATGGAGCGAGTGACGGAGAGACCTCTCTTAAGATCTATATATAGTACGCGACAGGTCAAGATCGCAATCGGAGTATGAAACGGGGGAAGCCCCGCACACCCGCACTTCAACCGTGCTATCCTGCACCTGGTTAGCACGGGGGCTGTGCGGGTGTGCGGGGCGTCCCACACCATTACCATCTCAACCGGTCGCGGACTTAATACATGGCCTATACCTATTTATTTTATCGAAGAAAAATCAAAGATTTTTCTGATATTTGGTTGACATTGTTGTGACATCGCAACCCACTGAGGTAGGTCATTCTGGATCTCTTACGGACTGCCTCATTTTTGATTCAATCACGAAGAGAAATTCCAAGCCTAGCTCTCTCCATCGTCCGCTGAGTGACTATGAGTTTTATAATGAAGCTCAGAGTTAGAGACCATGCCTTAAATCCGTATCATCTCTGGCAACACGCACTGTTGGAAGACTTAGATCTTCAAGCACTAAGAAATTCAAAGATATCTACTAGATATAATTCAAGATATCTCAAAGCTTCTCGAATGTCTATCGTTCGATGATGATGCAGATGTTGATGCATTGTGACATAAATAAGCTAAACCACAAGTGTAAATTAAAAATTTATAACTCCCCCAACAAGTGAAGGTTACAGTAACTAGAAAAGAGCTAAAAACTTTCAAACGGCTGAACCGATTTTCTTGGATTATAGTTAAGAATTCTCTCGATCAAGCCACCTTTCAAACAAAAGAACTAAATTAAAATCGGTTCATTAGTTTAGGAGCTACGATGCCATAGACAGATACACAGATACACACGTCAAACTTATAACCCCCTCTTTTTGGGTCGGGGGTTAATAAAAGACGTTCCCTTTTAAATTCCTGCCAGTGAATTCAAAAATGAACCAAAGAAAAGACATTTCAAAAAAGTCAACCGCTCCGCAGTAAAAATTGCGGAGCTGTTAAAACTTTGCTAATACCGTGTAACAAGGCAGCGATCTCGGGGTAAAATCTAACGATTTAAATTGCAGTCGTTATTCCGGCCCGGCTTGATTCGTAGTAAAGAACTATTTCCAACCACTAATTGCTTCTAGTAAATTGCAAATTAGCTAGCGAACGCAATCATTTGGTACCAATTGCCTACATGGCCTGTATTTATTTTGAACTAGCTGATGTTAGCAACAGCTTTGTTCGCGTGGTGCAAATAGACAGAAAGACACACTTTTTAATAGATAGATAGAACACTTTATTGCACACAAAAAACACATGTAAAGGAACCCAACACAGAAAGAAGAAAACAGAAAAAACAACTGTGTGCAAAGGCGGCCTATTTAATAATCATAATCATAATTCATTTATTTCGCATACTTTCGCATTTTTAATTTATAATATTGAATAAAAAAACTGGTCATATACGAGTTAGACTCGCACACAGAGTGTTTCGGGCCATTGTTAAAGAAGTAACATTTTTTTTTGTGTTGTACCCACAAATTCACGGTTTTCAGATATTTTTTTTAACATGTATTCATTTCATTGCTTTCGCCAAATTCCATGGTTCCAGGTCAATGGGAAAGACTCACACACGTAGGCTTCAGTAACATCGTACACTAATTTTATTGTACACGTATTTTTATTTATTTTTAAATATGCATGACGGATATTTTGAAATTTTATTTTTTATTGTTATAGCGACAATAGAAATATTCACTTTATAGCCCGTTGACAGACAAACATACAGCCGGATGCACTGACGGACAGACAGTAAAGGTTTAGTAATAGGTTCCCTTTGACACCCGTCGAGTATGAAGCCCTAAAAAATCTTCTTCTCCTTCCTGACCTTGTCTCACGCTACGTGGGGTCGGCATAACATATCTTCTTCTTTCACTCACTTTTATCATTCGTCAACGTATCATCCAACCCTTTTATACGAAGTGGTTTAGAGCCCTTAAAATTATAGACTTGAATGAAAAACAAAAACAAAAAAAAAGGTCAAGTTTAGAGCTTACCTGTAGGATATTCCTATAAAAGTCTTTATTGGGAGCTAAGTTTGTTGAGCAAAACACTTCCTACCGCTAATTGCCGATTACTACTCGTACAAAATTCGCTGAAAGCTAGTGCAAATACAATTATGATTTCAAATGACTTCTCTACTTTGTGCTTTCATGATAACTAAGTATATTGGTGTTTCACTATTTGGATGGATATGTTTTAATTAAGTAGATGATATATTGTTGTATTGTATCATGTATGTGCCCTTATATATAAAGCTGAAACGTGGTTACTGACAAACGGACTGATTGTTTGGAGGTTTTGGTTGGTTTTGGTTTTTATTTCTACTCGGTTGTCTTAATATAGTTGGTCGAGAGCGTCCAAATGAAAACTGGTGGTGAGATATTTCAGGCGAGTCCGACAATACTGAAAAAATAAAGAAAATACAACAATTTTGATGCAACATTTTTACAGAATATTTTACAATATTATATTAAACAATCAGTTTCAACAGTATTCAAGTGAAAGAGTTACTTCGTTAAAAAAAAACACCCGAAACTATATCCACGACGGATGTAAAAAAAATCGAAAATGTAAGCCACAATATCGATGGCCAAATAAACACTGTTTTATTCAGAGCACTTCCCAGTCAACTCGAGACGTATTGATATTTCGCCGCCAGCAGAATTCACAATGGCGGCACTCCGAGAACACTGGCACGACAATACCAGAAACCACTCGTATCGTGTTAGCTCATTTTTAAACTTCACGACGCGAAGCCGCGGCGGTCATATATTTCAGTTCTCTTCAATATCCATTCGATTGTTTATCTATTCCAAGGAAAAAAATGGGATCGGAGCAAATTGGAAGGAGGTATGTAATAATGTATCCCCCTTTTCACTGATCGATCTTTGTTCTTGTGATATTGCAAACAAGGACTATCCCAGGTTCTTCTGGTAATTGGTGTAGTAACTATCTACTCGGCAAGAATCTAAAGGCATACCTTTATATTATATTATATAATATTATAAATATAATATTCTATATTGTATATATTTAATATTATATTTATAATATTAAATATTATTTTTTATTTATAATATATTCAATTATAATATTAAATAACCTTATCCTGGTCGGCTCCCAAATTCAGGTCACTTAGCATATTATCTACCTAATGCAGCAAGAGCTGCTTATGCTAGGAATTTCTTTGAGAGATGTAAGAAAGTACAAAAGGAAGCAATTTACCAAATAACTAAAGTTACCAAAGTAGTTCTTGGAGGCTTACACGTTGACATACGAGAACCATTGCACTGGGCACGTTTAATTACCTCTTTGATCTGATACCTATAAAAAGTAGCATGCTTCACTTTCAAGGTTTATGGCAAAAAATCTGTTGCGGTGTGATTGAAGGACAAACAAACAATGTAATATGGGTAATGATGAAGCACCAACAATTTCAAAAATTCAGACAGTTCACCTGTCAAATGAAAAATCGAATTTTAGAAACTCGATCCCGAAAGGGTTGATATAGATTGATCACTGACAAAAAATTTGCCCGCCTGAAAGTGTCGTGGTCCTGTTGCTAGGATTGAACAGTTAGCAATATCAGGGGCCGCCGAAGTGTGAAATTAGGTCTATCGGTGCAACGTGGTTGGATTGAGCCACGGACCGACAAATGAACTTGACAGCATCGTCGCTGAGGATAATGAATGGGTACGTCAACCAAGTTGGACGAATTTAAAGATTTTTTAACCCCCGACCCAAAAAGAGGGGTGTTATAAGTTTGACGTGTGTATCTGTGTATCTGTCTGTGGCGTAGCTCCTAAACTAATGAACCGATTTTAATTAAGTTTTTTTTATTTGAAAGGTGGCTTGATCGAGAGTGTTCTTAGCTATAATTCAAGAAAATTGGTTCAGCCGTTTGAAAGTTATCAGCTCTTTTCTAGTAACTGTAACCTTCACTTGTCGGGGATGTTATAAATTTTTAATTTACACTCGTTAGATATATCATTCTAAGCTGTGATAGCCTTGTGGTTTCCTAGCCACAAGGCTAATCGGAGGTCAGGGGTTTGATCCCTGGCACGCACCTCTAGTTTTTCGGAGTTATGTCCGTTTTTAAGTAATTAATTAATATCACTTGCTTCATCGGTGAAGGAAACCATCGTGAGGAAACTTGCATGGCTGAGAGTTCTTATGGTGGCTGTTTTCGACGGATCTTTTCCGCCAGTGCATTGTGGCTTATTTTCACACGCTAATTCCTAGGCAACGAAATCAATTTTTCCGAACTTTCATGAGTTTAGATGATGTGTAATTGAGAATATACAAAAATACTCCGACCGTTGTGGCGTTATTCGTGGCATACGACGATAAGGATGTGAATGGGGAAAAACGGACAGCTCTAAAAGACAATAGCATAACATTCAAAGTTTTACGTTACTAACATATTGTTTGAACACGTAAAGATTCCACGCAAAAAATTGCGATCGCCAATTAGCAAAATATTTGAAAGCCACGGATGGATCTATCGAAAATATTTTCACGAGAGGCAATTAAAAAAATCTGAATAGTGGTTTTTAGGTTGGGATTTTGCTTTGCTTTATCTAACTAAATTTCAATAGACTATATTAACTAGAGTTCTACTCTCTAGACTCTAGAGGTATAATATTATTGTCATCATTCATTATCATCATTTCTTTCGCCAGCCACCTCGCTGGCCAAGCACACAATGGCACACATACCTTTTGAGAACATCATGGCGAACTCTAAGGTATGGTTTGCTTCGATGTTTCCACACATTAATTAAACACTAATTAATAATTAATTATAATTAATAACTAATTAATAATTGCTTAAAACGCACATAAAATTCCAAGTGCCAGCGGCACCCAATCGAAAGCCTATCCACAAAGCTATCAACGCTTCATAATATAGGTAGGTACGAGATGATGTTCGTTTATAAAAATAAAACTTTAATTTTCTTGGATATTAAGTGTTCAGGATTTTGTTCTTATGGATTAACGTTGTTTTTTTATAAGTCCTGGAACCAAATCTAAGACCAAAAGTAGCTTAGGTCCTTCCCCGGGATGCAAGCTGTGACTATCGTTTCGTTAAGCGGATGGGCCTCAAAAAGTTAGCAGACAGACAGACTTTCGCATTTATGATATTATAAGTGTTAGCGATTTTACCTTTGCCTAGAGCTGAATTAAAAAAAGAAAAGACAATTGGAGGGAGATGGGAAAATGTCGGCAAGAAAAGCGGTTGATATTGATTCGAAGCAGAAAAGATTGGAATTTATTAATATGTTTTCAAGAAGTTAGTAGTTTAGAATTAAAGTTAAAGTTTATCATGCATTGTATAGCGATGGAATAAAGTCAGTTCTTATGAGTTGAGGATATTTTTATTATAAGTATTTAAGCATGGATAAGTTACTAATGAGATATGTATAAAGGAGTCATATCCATTGCCTTGGGGTCGATCAGTTAGCAATATCAGGGGTCGGCGGGGTGTGAAATTACGTCTATCGAAGCGACGTGTCCGAGCCGGTTCGCGAACGGACACATGAACTTGATAGCGTCTGCTTTGGGGATTACATTCATCAAATACTAAGTACTATATTATTTTAAGGTACAAACCTAAGAGTAACTACAATCTACAATAAAATATTAAAAAACTTTTTATTAGAAATAGCTGCGATGTAACTTTTTAATCCGACTAAGGCAAAGTCAAAAGGAAGGGATATGATTTTGGCAGTTTGTGGATGTATGTATGAATGTATGTATGAATGTACGTTACTAACATATTGTTTGAACACGTAAAGATTCCACGCAAAAAATTGCGATCGCCAATTAGCAAAATATTTGAAAGCCACGGATGGATCTATCGAAAATATTTTCACGAGAGGCAATTAAAAAAATCTGAATAGTGGTTTTTAGGTTGGGATTTTGCTTTGCTTTATCTAACTAAATTTCAATAGACTATATTAACTAGAGTTCTACTCTCTAGACTCTAGAGGTATAATATTATTGTCATCATTCATTATCATCATTTCTTTCGCCAGCCACCTCGCTGGCCAAGCACACAATGGCACACATACCTTTTGAGAACATCATGGCGAACTCTAAGGTATGGTTTGCTTCGATGTTTCCACACATTAATTAAACACTAATTAATAATTAATTATAATTAATAACTAATTAATAATTGCTTAAAACGCACATAAAATTCCAAGTGCCAGCGGCACCCAATCGAAAGCCTATCCACAAAGCTATCAACGCTTCATAATATAGGTAGGTACGAGATGATGTTCGTTTATAAAAATAAAACTTTAATTTTCTTGGATATTAAGTGTTCAGGATTTTGTTCTTATGGATTAACGTTGTTTTTTTATAAGTCCTGGAACCAAATCTAAGACCAAAAGTAGCTTAGGTCCTTCCCCGGGATGCAAGCTGTGACTATCGTTTCGTTAAGCGGATGGGCCTCAAAAAGTTAGCAGACAGACAGACTTTCGCATTTATGATATTATAAGTGTTAGCGATTTTACCTTTGCCTAGAGCTGAATTAAAAAAAGAAAAGACAATTGGAGGGAGATGGGAAAATGTCGGCAAGAAAAGCGGTTGATATTGATTCGAAGCAGAAAAGATTGGAATTTATTAATATGTTTTCAAGAAGTTAGTAGTTTAGAATTAAAGTTAAAGTTTATCATGCATTGTATAGCGATGGAATAAAGTCAGTTCTTATGAGTTGAGGATATTTTTATTATAAGTATTTAAGCATGGATAAGTTACTAATGAGATATGTATAAAGGAGTCATATCCATTGCCTTGGGGTCGATCAGTTAGCAATATCAGGGGTCGGCGGGGTGTGAAATTACGTCTATCG
This sequence comes from Maniola jurtina, assembly GCF_905333055.1. Lineage (NCBI taxonomy): Eukaryota > Metazoa > Arthropoda > Insecta > Lepidoptera > Nymphalidae > Maniola > Maniola jurtina. Next base: position 3,386,326 of record NC_060034.1, on the reverse strand, counting down.
AAGCGACGTGTCCGAGCCGGTTCGCGAACGGACACATGAACTTGATAGCGTCTGCTTTGGGGATTACATTCATCAAATACTAAGTACTATATTATTTTAAGGTACAAACCTAAGAGTAACTACAATCTACAATAAAATATTAAAAAACTTTTTATTAGAAATAGCTGCGATGTAACTTTTTAATCCGACTAAGGCAAAGTCAAAAGGAAGGGATATGATTTTGGCAGTTTGTGGATGTATGTATGAATGTATGTATGAATGTATGTCTTGAATTAATTTGCCCCGTCCAGTTTAAAAAGGCGATGTGTTAGTCGAAACCTTTTAAACACAGCTTCACTTTGGCCTTTCAATGTTATTGAGTCGTGAATTGCTTTATTTTCAACCTGGTCAGTAATGTACTAACAATATATTTAATTCAATATTTTATCCAGGAAAATCAAAGAAATTCCAAGGTTGAAAACTTAAATGCACGCGAAAAATGTCGCGTGCACTATCCAATGCTAACCTGTCAAATAAAGCTAGATTCTTACTTTTATGAATGAACGAATGAATAAACTTTTACCGTACACCACAAAATTAATACACAAAAGACACATTCAAAGTAAAAAAAAAATATAGGCAGGTAAGTACAATTTGGCGGCCTTATTGCTACCTAGCGCTCTCTTCCAGGCAACCAAAATTATATATTTATCTTGGCTTTATTTTACAAGTATATTAGGTATGTGCAACAATATACCGACTAGTGGATGCATTTTGGCAGCGCAGACATGTACGTGTAGGCTTCCTTAATGCCTGTTGGGAGACTTTACGAGCGCATTAGATCTATCCTGACTCACTCGTTATACAAACCTCTGAAGATGAAGACCGACCGGGCAATGTACGGTTATATACTATCTTACTAGCGACCCACCCTGGCTTTGGGCGGTGTAATGTAAATAATAATATGTTGTCAGTGTTTTATTTTGTATAATTTCAAAAAATAAGACAGCATTTTCGATAAAAGCTCTCATGGGCTTAATTTGTAGCATCATAATTGGGCAACATCTTGTACAATAAATCGTCATATTTTTTTACTCAGTCACAAGTTAGCCCTTGACTTCAATATCATCTGGTAGTAAGTGATATTGCAGTGTAAGATGGAGTCGGGCTAACCTGGAAGGGGTATGGCAATTTTTATGAAAACCATATACCCTTTTGGTTTTTACACGGCATCATACAAAACGCTTAATCGCTTGGCGGTACGGCTTTGCCGGTAGGATAGTAGTACTTCTATCCATGGCCTCATATTTCAATAAATTAACACAAAACAATATTAAACTATTCGGACCTATAAGCCTTTCTCTTGAATCACTCCATCTATTTATGAATAATTAATCTCCTTAAACAGTAAAATAAAGATCGTTATTGAATAAACCATACGAGTCTTATACACTTTATCAATATTTATTGCGCTTAAGCCTCAATGAATTTAATTATTTTACTGACGAGACCTCGAATACCCACTACCATATACTAATATCATAAATGTGAAAGTTTATCTGTCTGTTAACTTTTCAAGTTCTGTGTACAATCAATAAGGTCCCTTAAGATTTTTAAAGCCTATTGCTGTGGAAGAAACATGGCTTTTTAATTCCATCCCACATTACAACCTTTAAATACATAAATGGTACGTAAATCGTATTCCGAGGTCAGAATAATCATCTTACTCTGCAGAACCAAACTGTGAAGCATTCGCTCCGGGACGCAAATGTCTTACACCAAGCGACGCGTATAGTACAAGCTATTAAGCTGGAACCACGTAATTCCATTGTGTTTAATATGAGATTTAACATCTCACCAACGTTAATAGAATTCGAACGTTCAAATATTCCGTAGAAAATTTACTCGTAGAAACCGCCCCTAATTATTATTTATTACAGTCTGTTCACTAACATAATGTCGGTACACCTGCAGGCTTATTATTTTTCTTTTATTTATTTTTACCGTGTTTCTTAAATAAATGTTTTCCTGTTCTAATAATAAAAAAAACACGAGTACCCTCCTTGAAGAGGAGGTCCCGGGTTTAATTTCCGGGAGGGGTTTAGAATTTTATAATTTCTAAATCTCTGGTCCGGTCTGGTGGGAGGCTTTGGCCCTGACTAGTTACCACCCTACCAGCAAAGCAATGCCACCAGGCGATTTATCGTTCCGATCGATGCCGTGTACGAACCAAAGGGATATGGGTTTAGTAAAAAGTGCCATAGCCCTTCAAAGTTAGCCCGCTTCCATCATAGAATGTATCATTACCTCACCTGGTGGAGATGAGATTGCAGTCAAGGGCTAACTTGTATCTGAATAAAATAAAACACACTAATATTATGAAGTCGGTGTACATTATTATCGGTGGCATTGAAGTTTGAGTCCTTTAGGTCCATTTTACTTTGAGGTCATTTTGTTTCGACACTCGAATTCTATCAAGGTTGGTGAGATGAATCTCGTACTAAGCTCACAGATGCACCTGCGCGTATTTTCACGGCTCCGTTGTCTGAGATAAAGGTAAGTGATTCTGCAGGAGAGTGCCTAACTGATGATAAATGGCAGCACTTAGTGCCTTGGTACATACGCCTACCTGACGCATTGTGCTCAGTAAGAACAGAAATAGGCGTTTTTTTATTTAGAAATCTCATTTTTAGGGTTCCATACATGGTACTATTACTAAGCTTCCGCTGTCCATTCGTCTGTTCGTCCGTCAATTCATCCATCTGTCCATCTATCAGTCTGTCAGCACGCTGTATCTCATGAATCGTAGTATAGAGTTGAAATTTTCACATGACCGCTATGAAAATTAAAAAGTACATAGTGTATCTTGTATTATGGTACGGAACCCTTAGTTTGTAAGTTCGCCTCGCACTTGACCGGTTTTATAGAGTTACATACCCAAAGGACAATACAGAGCCTTATTAATGTCACTCTACTCACTACTGTCTGTCTGTCTGTTGCGGATATCTAGCTTGTAGACGGAATGAGTTACAGTAGGTAAAGTTATTTTAAAAAAGCTGCAATAGTTTAGTGATTAAAGTGTTTATCCCTTGGGAGGTCGGGGTTTGATCCCGGGCATGCACCTCTAACTTTTTAGAGTTATGTGCGTTTTAAGCAATCAAATGTTACTTGCTTTAATGGTGAAGGAAAACACCGTAAGGAAACCTGCACGCCTGAGAGTTCTCAAAGGTCTCTCAATCTGCATTTGGTTAGCTTGGCTGAATTTCTTATTCTGAGGAGACCCCTACTCAGTAGTGTACTGGCAATGAATTAATCATGATGATGACGACTCTGTTTTCTGTAGGTACTCTTGCTTTTACGTAGGTGGTCGTATGTGTGTAATTATTATTAATTAAAATTTGCACTAGGTAGCAGGTAGGTACACGGCCTATGCGTGATCGAGAAAATTGAAACCTCTTTATTGTAATGTCGGTTAATAGAGGCAATTAGGGGCGAATAATAGCTCGCCACTACAAGTCCGGCTCGGGCCGGACCACGACTGCAATTTAAATTGTTAGATTTATACCCCCGAGATTGCCGCCTTGTCAAGGTGATCGCATACGGTGAGACGACCTGAAAAAGGCACAAGCGACGAAATTTTTAATACTAAAATGGAATTGAAGGTACACGGCCTATGCGTGATCGAGAAAATTGAAACCTCTTTATTGTAATGTCGGTTAATAGAGGCAATTAGGGGCGAATAATAGCTCGCCACTACAAGTCCGGCTCGGGCCGGACCACGACTGCAATTTAAATTGTTAGATTTATACCCCCGAGATTGCCGCCTTGTCAAGGTGATCGCATACGGTGAGACGACCTGAAAAAGGCACAAGCGACGAAATTTTTAATACTAAAATGGAATTGATATTGACGTCTTCCTTTATACTAGAGTATCTAGATCTTTTTCTTTTTTAATAAAAAGAAAAAGATTTTTCCTTTTCTCTCTCTCTACCAAACACTATGCTCAAGGCTTTGTGTGCTTGTCTGTCTTTTACTTATTAAAGTTAAATTGTAAAGAAAAAAGATACGAACACTCTTATATGTGTTCTATAGTGCCCGGCAAAAAACTTAAACAATACAAGTACGTCAATTGGCTAATGATTGGCAGGTGAACGCGATTATTTGATCTCTCAGTGCGGGTACACGCCATACCATCGCACAAAATAGAATACTATTTGTACTTTTTTAAATTAGTTATAGCGGCAATAGGAATACACACTTTGAAAATTTTAACTCTCTACCTATTACGGTTCATGAGATACAGCCTGCGGATAGATAGACAGTTAGCGGACAGACAGACGGACGGACGGACAGCGGAGATTTAGTAGTCTCGTTAGTATCCGTTGGGTACAGAACCTTAAAAAAGAAAAAATTGACAGGGAAGCTCTACCAGTGACTCGTGGCAGTTGGAGAGATTGTTAGAAGTGGGAAAGGTTTGTATTTCATGTAATGGTATGCGGTCAGCTTTACACGGTATTTGCAAAGTTTTAACAGCTCTGCACTTTTTTGCGCCAGGGCGGCCGGCTGTATTTAAATTTCCTTTCTTGTGGTTCTGCAATTTTTCATAACAACGGCGCGGCTAAAGTAGGTTACAGTTTGCTAACTATGAAAAAAAAAAGTTGTGCTAATTTGCTTGGATCGGCTACTGAATACCTTCCAAGTCGCTACAATTTTGTTCGGACTTGATTGTTTTTCAACAAGATTACGGTTAATTTTTGCATAGTTTTTGCTTAGATTTGCAGAAATTAAGCCATAATTGATATTGTTATTGTATTTCGCGACTTCGGAGCAACACATAGCATTTGCTTTGGCAGAACTCTCACTAGGAAATAAAATGAAATGAAATAGTTTACACACGACATCAAACGAGTCGCAGAGACTCGCTGGATTCAGGCGCGGGCGCAAGACGTGACGTGTGGAGGTCTCTACAAGAGACCTATGTCCAGCTGTGGACGTAGAGTAGATGATGATGATGATGAACTATTTATCATATCGACGTGAAAAAGCAATTTTTCTATAAGTATTTATGCGTAAAAAAAAATAGAATATGATTGAGTTACCTTTTAGTCTACAAATTTTTATACTCAGGTCTTCCGATTTTGATAACTCTAGTTTATTAACTTTTTAACCCCCGACCCAAAAAGAGGGGTGATATAAGTTTGACGTGTGTATTTGTGTATCTGTCTGTGGCATCGTAGCTCCAAAACGAATGAACCGATTTTAATTTAGTTTTTTTTGTTTGATAGGTGGCTTGATCGAGAGTGTTCTTAGCTACAATCGAAGAAAATCGGTTCAACCGTTTGGAAGTTATCAGATTTTTTCTAGTTTTCTTATAGAAGTTTTTGTGTCGGGGGTTTTTAAATTTTGATTTATACTTTTTTTTTTTTAGTATCTTTTACTAAAATATAGGTCGGGTAGGCCGGTTATACTTAATATAAATCTTGCACAGATTTTTATATCTCGCCCTTCGTTACATATTCAATACCGAAAAAGACATAAATTTAGTGGTCAAGCTCCTTTCAACTAACTTTTCGGCGTGATCCATACGCGTAAATTGAGGTTTGGGGCAAAGTTATCATAAACGGCCTGTTAAATTTACATGAACGAATTTATGTGATCTATATATTTTCTTTATGGTTATTAAAGAGTTAGGGAAGACTTGGTTTTTCAAGAAGAATTCGTAGATGCAAGTGTATTTTTAAGGTTCCAGGTTATGTCCGAAGGAAAAATGGAACCCTTATAATATGATCACCCGTATGACTCTGTGTCTATCCGTGTGCCATAGCCACAGCTTATCTCCGAATCTACTGCACCGATAAAGTTGAAAGGTATTTATAAGAATTTTTGCGACCCAAATACTGATCACTAAACTTAAAGCTCTTGCAAAAACACGACTTACGATGCCACAGACAGATACACAGATACACACATCAAATTTATAACACTTCTCTTTTTGGGTCGGGGGTTAAAAAATGACTGTAAGTTTATTAACAAACTTATAAAGGGACTAGGGTTCCAAATGACACACAGAGAGACCGAATTACACAAAATGAGAACACAAAATGTACGTTGTAAAGTAATGTAAAGTGAATATCGCTGCGTTGGCACGTCCCGAGTTAATTTAGCCATCGATAGCCGCTGACAGGCATAGACCTGTCAGAGCGAGAGCGGTGAAGTGACGCGACTACGTTCCAGTTTACGTTACAGGCCCCCCCTATATTAGGAATACCTGCGTCCTCGCATTCCTGATATATCTGCTTATACGAAAAAAGAAAGAGAACTGTTTAAATTTAATTAAAATTGCTTAGTTTCTACGCGGTCTACCCCGTTTGCGTTTTTCTCTAATGGCAGGTTGGATGTCTCCCACGAATGGGGTCAGTTGCGAAGTGTGATACTTCCCCAAGAGTTCCCCATCGCCGAGTCTTTCTAGTAAGTATGTAACAGGGCTGACAGCCGCGCGCACTCGGTAGGGTCCGTCCCTCCGAGGGATAAACTTGGCTGTCTGCCCTCTACCTGTGTCGTTTAGGCCTTGCGTTTTCAACAAGACGAGAGCGCCCGGCTCGTAGTCTGGCGCCTCTCGTCGTGCTGTGTCGGCGTGCGCCTTGTGCGCGGCCTGCGCGCGTTCGTGTACGTCGCGCGCCGCCGCTAGAGCGCCGCCCAGTCGCCGCAGGTACGGCGTCACGCTGGCAACGAACGTGTCGCTCTCGACGATAGCGCGCAGGTCGCGCGCGGCGTCGCCCGGCGCACGGAGTTCTCTGCCGAAAGTTAAAAAAGCAGGCGAATGACCCGTACTAGCAGTGATCGCAGAGTTCATGGCGAAGCGCACTGCTGGCAGGTACGTATCCCACGACGCGTGGTCCTTGCCGACCAAAATTGCTAACTGGGGTTTGAGGTCTCGGTTTTTCCTTTCTATAGGATTGGCCTCCGGGTGGTAATACGAAGTCAGTGATTGTTGGATGCCTAGGACGTTGCACACCTGTTGCATAACCTCGGAGACGAATTGGACGCCCTGATCGCTGACGAGCCGCCTAACAACGCCGTAGCGTAGGAATATCTCGGCTACAAGCGTTTTAGCACACTCGAGGCTTGTGGCTTCCCGTAGCGGAAACATTTCCACCCACCGTGTGCATACATCTTCAGCAATCAAGATCCATCTGTTACCATTTTCAGTCTCCGGCAAAGGGCCAAACAAATCAACTGAAACTACTTCGAACCTTCGGGCCGGGGCAGGTGTCTGCACGAGCCCTGCCGGCTTTCTCGTGTCAGCCTTGTAACGCTGACAAGCAACGCAGCTCTTAATGTAGTTAGCTACGTAAGTGCGCATGCCAGGAAAATAATATTTCATACAGATACGCTGCAAGGTTCGCTCAACCCCGAAATGGCCGGCGGTAGGAGCGTCGTGATATTCCGACAGCACTGATGCGCGCTCGTGCTCTGGCACTACCAAGCAAGCGTCGTCACCGTCGGCTTCAGGAGTATACCGATATAGAATGCCATCAGAAAGTACGTACCCGCGGTCAGCCCACTGTTTTCCCCTAAACGGAGCATCCTCGGCTTCCAGGTCGTCGATGATCTTACGTACCTCTGGATCCTTCAGCTGATTCTCGCGGATATCGCTAGCTGCCCTTGTTGGAAAGTCGGCGACCGCGTAGCACAGATCGCATCCGACGTGTTCGTTTTGAGTGCACGACGGGCGCGAGAGCATGTCGGCAATGACATTGGATTTTCCAGGCGTATATTCAATGCGGAGATCGAACTCCTGTAAGATAAGGGCCCATCTGGCTAGTCTACCACTAGGGGACTTGGTGTTCATCAACCACCGTAAAGGTTGGTGGTCGGATTTGACCAACACCTGTGCACCTTCAATGTACCCTCTGAACTTCTGGACGGCCCACACCACAGCGAGAGCCTCTCGCTCTGTGGTGGTGTAGTTCCGTTCAGCAGCGTTTAATTGACGACTAGCGTACTCTATGGGTCGCTCGTCGGTTCCCTCCCCTTGGAGTAAAACAGCACCAAGACAGTACCCGCTACTATCCGTGCGCAGGACGTACGGCAGCGTCTCGTCCGCCTGCCGCAGCACCGGCGCCGACGTCAGCAAAGCCTTGATGCGCTCGAAGGCCTGCTGCTGCTGTTCGCCCCACTGCCAAGTGCTATTCTTCTTCAGCAACGCGGTGAGGGGTCGAGCCACCTCTGCGTAGCCGGGGATGAACCTCCGGAACCAACTGGAAGTTTGCAAAAAGCACATCAAATGTTTGGCATTCATTGGTGCAGGCATAGCGGTTATAGCGGCGGTCTTGTCTGGGTCCACGTGGAAACCACCTGGCGTTATGATATGGCCAAGAAACTTGACTGAATCACATGCAAAACAGCTTTTATCACGATTTATTCGCAAGTTAAATATAGCCAATCTATTAAAGACTGACTCAAGATCTGCCATGTGATTTTTAAAACTGCCAGGCGACAAGACAATAATGTCATCTAAGTAGGCCAGCACTGAGCCATGCAGTGCGGTAAGATTAGATTTGAAACGGTCAATGAGCCTCTGAAACGTAGCTCCAGAGTTGCGTAAACCCATAGGCATGCGGATGAATCTATACATGCCAAAAGGTGTGACAAAGCTAGTTTTATCTCGATCTTCTGGGTGCACGTTAACGTGAAAATAACCAGAATGCAGGTCAAGTGTGGTCATATAGGTGCAGGTCTTTGCAGCATGCAGGATATCTTCAATCCTGGGCAATGGGTACCGGTCAGGTACGGTGACCTCATTGAGTTTGCGATAATCAATACAAAGACGCATACCTCCATCCTTTTTGGGAACCATGACTACATTAGCAGCCCATGGCGACTCACACTCTTCAATCACCCCTGCAGCAAGCAGCTTGTCGAGTTCCTTCTTCAAGGCTGTTTTCCGGTTTGGAGATAACCGGAAGGGTGGGCAAGCGATCGGCGGTTGGCCTTTGTTGACCTCAATGCGATGGGTCGCAAACTCAGTGGCTGGACCCTCCTTCGCAAACCGCTCCGCTCTGCAAGAAATAAAGTTATTGATCATTTCCTTCTCAGAACTTGAAAGAGCATGACCTTCGTCAGCTCTCAGCGCCAAGTTACCATTGCTGTTAATAGGTGTGACTGGGATTCTAGAATCATTTAAATGTCTCACATCGGCATCTGGTGTAAAGTGGAAGGACTTAATAAATTTAAATATTTTATCAGGTTTGTCGTTAAAGCTCCAAGAAGCTTCAGGTATGTTCATGCTTATACCCGCACTTGAAATGAAATCCTTACCCAGCAAAGTTTTTCCTTCTGGGGTGGGAAGATACATAAACTCGGTCATTACCTCACGGCCTCCAATGTTTACGGGTATGGGTTTAGCTGTCATCAATATTTTGCATACCTGTGGTGGGCCGAATGCCAAACCTATTGATCTTTGCACCTGGGTGAACTGGACCCCCGCATCTACTAGGATCTTGTATAGCATAGGGCTGGCAAGACTCTGAGTTGCTCCGCTGTCCAGGACTGCGACACCTTCCTTGTCAGCGATGAGTACAGATACCATTGGTAAGTCACTGTGAACAGTTTCACAGGATTTCAACACATTAAAACTAGCTGAGGAATTAGACTCTGCTTCAGGTTTACCCCTGTTACAAGTTTCACACTTCGACCTGACTACCCCTGGTGTTAGGCACTGATAGCACCTTATGGGTTTTGTATCTGTGGATGTACTGGGCTTTATGTTGTCATTTTTAGAAGCAAGTTTCCTACACGTGTCAACACTGTGATTAAAAGCCTTACAATATGTACAGCGAATGCGAACCCTTTTGGGACTGATTACATTGTCACTAGTTTCAATTGGTTCTGTAACTGCGGGTTTAGAGTTGCTTTTATTTATAGACTGCGACTTACTTACTTCAGCCTTCGCCTCCTCCACCTCTCTCGCTTTTGTTAACAAAGTATCTAAATCACTAATTGTATTACGTGGTACATATTTGCGAATCTTACGATCTAATAAACCATATACAATATCTATCTGTACACACATATCAAGTTTATAAGGTAATTTAGCGATAAGCGCTCTAATACGAGGTATAAACTGATCGACACTTTCAGAGTTTTGTTCACGTGAGAAGATTGTTCGCAGCACTTTATAAGCGGGGCGTGGGGCTCCGTACATCCCACGCATCCTTGTTTTCGCCTCCTGCCAGCTGTGCACGTCATCCTTGATACCTCTCCACCAGGTAGCTGCGCCGCCCGTGAAAAGCATTGCAAGGCCTCGCAATGCGTGAGAGTCACTGACGTTTGCACACTCCATGTATACCTCGACGGCGTCGATGAAGGCCTCAATAGCGTCCGGTCCGCCGGCTCCGTCGAATCTTGCGGTGCATTTCGCGAGGTTACCGAGACGTATCGTCTCCGATGACGTAGCTTGTGATAGGCTTAAGGTTTCTTGCATAACTTTAGAGATTAAATTTGACAGTTGGTCCTGTGACAATTCGATATTTCGTGGAGGACACGCCTTTCTCCTTGTAACGTTGTCCTCCTCGCTGTCTTCTTCGCTGTGTGTCAGCCGTTCTCTCGGATTTCGGGTTTGCGACATAGCGATATGTATTTGGTTAAAAAATTTTAAGTTCGCCACGGGAAAATGGCGGCGGGGACTCACGTTCGCGTCGGTCTCGAATTGTCGTTTTTCGATAGGCCACTAGTTGAGCGCCACTGTAAGTTTATTAACAAACTTATAAAGGGACTAGGGTTCCAAATGACACACAGAGAGACCGAATTACACAAAATGAGAACACAAAATGTACGTTGTAAAGTAATGTAAAGTGAATATCGCTGCGTTGGCACGTCCCGAGTTAATTTAGCCATCGATAGCCGCTGACAGGCATAGACCTGTCAGAGCGAGAGCGGTGAAGTGACGCGACTACGTTCCAGTTTACGTTACATGACTCATTTTGTCCGATGACGTCAAGTTCTATAGAACAACTATAGCCGTACCCCATGGGTAGTCTTTCTTACCGAGAAGATTAAGATGTATATTTATGCATCTCTTAACTAATAACAATTGTATGCACCGCGCTCGCATGTGGTTCGCAGCGAGATATGACTTCGTAATTACTAAAATTAAATGTTACGAATGAAAATTTTAATACATTTAATTTCAAGCCAACATAGTGGAGAGCTGCATCAGGTGAACGTTGTAGTTCAAGAGCTGCTGATTTAATCAGGCTTATGATTATACGATTGTTGACATGAATTTTGTAATGTGGTTTACATCTCCAAATGAAATATCACACTATAATATTATAAAGACGAATTTGTATGTGTGTGTGTGTATGTGTGTGTGTATGTTTGTTACTTCTTCACGCAAAAACTACTGGACGGATTTCTCTGAAATTCGGAATGGAGATAGATAATATCCAGGATTAGCACATAGGCTACTTTTTATCCCGGAAAATCAAAGAGTTCCCACGGGATTTCAAAAAACCTAAATCCACGCGGACGAAGTCGCGGGCATCATCTAGTATCTACATAAAAAATGTATGTCTGGCATGTCTTGGTTGCACGTGATAGCTATAGCTACGAAAATTTAGAAATAACAAATTAACTCAATTTGCTCCTGCCAGGAATTGAATTCAGGACTTTGCATTAATGAGACCACATCGTTTACTGCTACACCAATGAGATCGTCAAGGATGATTGTTTAAATAGAGCTTAAGATAAAATAATAACTTTATCTCTATGGCCAAAAGTGAACAAGCATCTTCCAGACAAGTGCGTTTAAACATAAACCTCATCATTGCCTTCTTTAAAGTATGATTGTCGTCAAGTGCAAACTTGTCATGTGATAAAAAACCAGTTATTACTATAGAAATTATTCACACCGGCTCATTGACTATTATACCTAACGAAATTAAATTCTCGGGACACGTTTTGCCAGCACCGCTGTATAAACATCGCGTACGCGGTGTCTCTAAGCTTTGCAGTGGAGCCGGCTAGATGAATTCATAAGGTGAAACCTTTGTTACCAAGAATTTTAATATAACATTATAATTATTGTAATTAAATACCGCGAATTTGGTCATCAGGTCAGAATATTTAAAAAAATCTACAATCTGCCGGGGCGGCCTCGTTAAGTATGGGTTAGTAGACTTTGTAGATTAGAGTCAGCGCAAAATGAGCCGGAGTTTTCATTGATAAATTGATAATAATGAACTAGAGTTCCAATCCACTCGGACGAAACGGTTTTGCTAAACGTTTCTGATACGAACCGCTATGGCGTGGAATGCTCTTACAGTAAGTACCTATCCGTGTTTCCTGCAACATCCATATAATATTATAAATGCGAAAGTGTGTCTGTCTGTCTGCCTGTCTGTCTGTCTGTCTATCTGTCTGTCTGCTACGTTTTCACGGCTCAACCGCTGAACCGATTTTAATGAAATTTGGTACAGAGTTAGCTTACATCCCGGGGACGGACATAGGTTACTTTTTATCCCGGAAAATCAAAGAGTTCCCGCGGGATTCCTCATCCACTTGACAGATTTGTATGAAATTTGGTACCGAAGTATCTTGTGTCCCTGTAACTGAAATAGACAATTTCTTATCCCGGAAATCAAACAGTTCCCACGGGATCTATAAAAATCTAAATCCACGCGGACGAAATCGCGGGCATCCTCTAGTAGGTAATATAACTTAAATACCTTCAAGGCAAGAGTGAATAACAGGCATGTTCTAGCTAATTGATCCTTAGTATGCTTCTATTACATACTTGCAGAATAGAGCCGATTCACGGCAACTTTCTTGATAACCATGCATCCTTTGAATCTCTAAAAGTGTTTTTTTTGACATTTTTTTTTAACAGTAAGTCAAAGTTTTTACAGTTGGAATCATATCCACTCTATATATACGCGTTTACTTTAGATTTCATCCTCACTTTCCGTCAGATAAGATCGCAGTAAAACGTTTTTTTTTCTCTTTCCCTTTTTATTATGTAACTCTTTATCGGATAGAAAAAACTCAGTTGCTATTACCTGATAGCTAGTACTTGGAACTACTTACTTTAATAAATTTGAATAGCGTAATACTGTTTATTTGTACTAGGTATATGCATCCCACTAAAATACCCAGCCGAAGCCAATTAGGATTGAATAAATAATAATTTTAAAGCTATTTACCAAAACCTAGGGGATGAGAGGTTCCACAATTTAGATGCACGTTTTACCCTATTACCTAACTCCAACAATATCGAATGTTACGCAAGCAAATACATGCAAGGGTTCAGGTAATTACAGTACAGGTAAAACGGACGTGCATGTTGCACAAAGCAGATTTCTAAAACATACAATCTGTTTACAATACGCTCAGTTTAACTGTAGGGGTAAACAAGGAACCAAAGCTTAATTTGCTATAAACCAGTGAAACAAAGTAAATCTGTATGGAGCAACATGCAGCATACGATATGCACCGCCCGCCCTTTCACTGCTAAACATGCAGGAAAAGCCAGCCACCAAACAAGCAATACGCACCACCACCACGCAGCACCACACAAATCCCCCAAAACACACTCGACGCACGTTTTGCCTCGACACCGGAGCAGCCTCAGGAGATGTAAACCTTACAATTCACAAAAGCAACTTTTCAATTGTGTGTTTTGGGAGATTTGTGTGATGCGGCGTGGTGGTGGCGTGTATTGCTTGCTTGGTGGCTGGCTTTTCCTGCATGTTTAGCAGTGGAAGGGCGGGCGGTACATATCCCATGCTGCACGTTGCATCATATAGATTTGTCTGTTTCAGCGGAAGCTTTTGGTTCTTTGTTTATCATGAACTTCCACAAAGTAATGCCTACTTCTATACAGTCTGTAAAGATAAAGTTATGAGGCACTGGGAACAGCCTGTTATGTATAACATGTTTTAAAATTTTATTTCCAACGGAGTTGTGCATTCGATCTGTCATGATTTGTGATGAAAAATTCATTTTTCGCGAACTGTGTTACCCAGATACTAACAATAAAACAACCTACTTTTTTCAATGCACAGACATTTTAATATTTCGTGTTATTTGACACTATAGAAGCTTGTTGCTCGTGATGCCAGACAGGTCTGAAATATGATCGCTAATGGGTATCTTCCTATAATTCTGGTAAGAAAACTCAAAGTTATAGAGGGCGATGGAGAGAGATTTGATGAGATGGAGAGGATATTTCAGTGGTGAGATATTTATTTTTAGAGTAATTTGATTAATGTTAAAAACATTAACGACCATTTGGATAGGGTATATTTTTTGTAAATATTTTTTTTTCTCTTCTTTTTAAAGTTTTTTTCTCAATGTTATAAATTTATTTTTTCTATGTATTGTAAAAATGTAGGTATGTATATTGTATATTAAATAAAAGATTCGCATTCACGAAGTACGTCTACAAGACCAAAGCTCATACTAGATCGGAGATCTTTAGTGGAATCAAATTAACCGGCTTATATCAACAAGTTGCAAAGTTAGTGGTGATGGGTGGAGTATATAGATCGGATCACCTATTCATGTTGGGAGTTCCATTTGGAAGTCTCAACGTGAAACGGTCTTTCAATGTGTTGGAGGATCACTAACTATGTAGGGTTCTCAACTCCCGGTGGTTGAAATGGAAAGCGCACTGTTGCAAGACTAAATGGATATTTTTAGGGTTCCGTACCTACCTCAAAAGAAAAACGGAACCCTTATAAGATCGGTTTATTGTCTGTCTGTAGTTTTTGCTTTATCGTGCAAAATTTCGGAGTACGGAACCCTTGGTGCGCGAGTCTGACTCGCACTTGATTTGTTTTTTAAAATTCAGATCAAGGTAGCCCTTGACTGCGATCTCACCTGGTGGTAAGTGATGATGAAAGCGGACTAACCTGGAAAGGGTATGCCAGTTCTTTATTAAACCCATACCCCATACCCCTTTAGTTTCTGCAAGGTATCGTCCCGGAACTCTAAATCACTTGGCGGCACGGCTTTGCCGGTAGGGTGGTAACTAGCCATGGCTGAAGCCTCCCACCAAACCAGAGGATATTTAGAAATTATCAAATTCACCCCCTGACAATCAAATTCAAGACCTGATAAGACCACAGCGTTCACCACTGCGCCAGAGGTCGTTGCATTAACAGGGCTCTCTCCGTCACTCGTTTCATACAATCGTAGTTCCAATTTCATTTGAATATTAAGCAACCAAAGTCCATGAAATTTTGCAGACATATTCTAGAAACTAATATCTGTGTCTGTGGTGTTTTAGATTTTTCTAAAAATATGTAGTTTTAAAATTACAGGGGTTCAAAGATTTGTATGAAAATTTTTAATACCGCGTAACTTTGAAACCGAATATTTTAACAGAAATCTGGAAAACCACAGACATAGATATTAGTTTCTAGAATATGTCTGCAAAATTTCATGGACTTTGGTTGCTTAATATTCAAATGAAATTGGAACTACGATTGTATGAAACGAGTGACGGAGAGAGCCCTCTTAAAATAAAATATATTTTATATTTTAAGTTTTATTTATTTTTTAAGTTTTATATTTTAAGCGTGTTTTGTATTACCTGTGTGTTGATTCAATGAATAAATTTAATTCTATTCTATTCTATAAATGTGGAAGGGTCCTACGTTCAACAGTAGATGTCTATCTGTTGAGATGATGACGACGGATACAATAGCAAAATCTTAATTTTCCCAAGTAACGCTGCGGCTTCATTTACACGCTCCGCAGTTCCGAAGGCAGACAGCAATCAAGCCGATTGTCTGCTGATTAGCATAGTTCCTGAAAGTTTTCTCGCAACCAACTTATTACTAACAAGACTTACTCATTCCATCTTCACTAATTTGTTGAATTCAACCGCTGAATTTTAAGGGACTCGTTTGTTAAATGGCTACTTGTTAAAAGGATTGTTTCACGTTTTTCCTTCAAAGGAAGTTTTGTCACAAAATTGTGGTTTTAAGAGAGGGGCTTTTTAGGTTTCTACTAGCTGCTACCCGTGACTTCATCCGCGTGAATTTAGGTTTTAATGGGATCCAGTGGGAACTCTCGCAGGTTCAACAACTTCATTCATTCATTCATTTTTCACTAAATTTAGTTTTAAAATAACCCATATTTAGCTCAATATTGTTAGTTTGTAAGTACCTAATTGTTATACCTAGATTTTAATATATCTAATTCGACGATACCTACAGGTGTGCAATAAAATTCAAGTGGCGAGTTTATGAATACACCACATTTTTTAAATACTATGTAATTTTTTTTCTTAAATAAATAAATATTACTATTATTATTTATTTTACTTGCTTTCATGTACATTGATTGATTGAAGCACCTTCCTCCTCAAAAGACTTGAGTACCGTAGATCACATCCACACGCCGCGGCAGGTTATACAGACGATTGAAGAGTATAATCGGCCACTTTTCTTAGTATTGTTGCATGGATTTTTATTTCGGCCGAATTTTGGTTGTATAAAATTGACAGTATACTAGTATGAGTACGTTTGTGTGGCGTGCGGTAACGGCAGATCAGAAAACAGAAACCAGTCCCGTAAAATTATGAGCAAATCCTCCCGATGGGAGAATAGAATAGAATAGATTTTTATTCAAATAAACTTTTACAAGTGCTTTTGAATCGTCAAATAATTTACCACTGGTTCGGAATGCCGTTCCTACCGAGAAGAACCAGCAAGAAACTCGGCGGTTGCTCTTTTCAATTGTTCAATTTACAATAATATTCTATACTATACAAGCAATTGCAGACCCGCGCATTGCTGGAGCGAGTCAAATCCATGCTTTTTTATCATTTACATAATCCTCGATTGTGTAATATGCTTTTGCCAGGAGCATACTTTTAATGGATTTTTTAAACTTTGGTAAAGGCAAGTCTAATATTGACTGTGGAATTTTATTATAAAATATTACACTCATTCCCACAAATGACTTTCCCACTTTTCTGAGGCGGAGCGTAGGAGTTGCGAGCTTATTACGATTTCTAGTTGGCCTGTCATGGAAATCACCGATTTTTTTGTTTGAGGAGAGGCCTTTAGTCCAGCCGTGGACTGTTATTATGAGGCTATTGATGATTGATGAGTACGTTAGTTGTAAATTAGCGATCGCGCCCGCTACCACATCCGCGAGTTGACGTAACCACGCACTTAATTGGAATTATAAAGTTATTCATGAAGTAATTCAATAGCACTTGCAGATAGGCAGTCAAATTAATTAATTGACCCGAGTCACAGAGGCCCACAGTAGTTGTCTGCAATCAAACTCGAGGGCGATTTACATAATTCCCGCATCAAACTCTCGTCTGAACTAACCTGAACCCAAGTTATTCTTAGTCAACTCGAGACTCGCGCGGCTTCTGATTACAGAAGCCATTTTGAAACGCGGAGATCGTAATGAAATTGCGAGGGAATAAAAATACCTCGTTTCTAGGGAAACAAATACTTGCCGTGAGTTGTTGATCACCTTTTTTTTAAAATTTATTCTGATACAAGTCAGCCCTTGATTGCGATCGCACTTGATGGTAAGTAATTATGCAGTCTAAGATAGAAGCGGGCTAACTTGGAAGGGCTGTAGCAGTTTCATTAAACGTTTCATGTTCCTAATGGGTTCTACACCAAAAATCGCTGAAGCCACCAGTACAGACCATAGACAATTTAGAAAATATAAACTCTTAAATTACCCCTGCCAGAAATTGAACCCGGGACCTCCCACATAAAAGACCAAGGCGCTTACCACTATGCTACTTTTAACAGGGCTCTCTCCGTCACTCGTTTCCACTCGTTTCATACAATCGTAGTTCCAATTTCATTTGAATATTAAGCAACCAAAATCCATGAAATTTTGCAGACATATTCTAGAAACTAATATCTGTGTCTGTGGTGTTTTAGATTTTTCTAAAAATATGTAGTTTTAAAATTACAGGGGCTCAAAGATTTGTATGAAAATTTTTAAGACCGCGTAACTTTGAAACCGAATATTTTAACAGAAATCTGGAAAACCACAGACATAGATATTAGTTTCTAGAATATGTCTGCAAAATTTCATGGACTTTGGTTGCTTAATATTCAAATGAAATTGGAACTACGATTGTATGAAACGAGTGACGGAGAGAGCTCTCTTAAGCCGTGTATAAAAGTTTACTTCAAAAACCGTAGTTTAGTGTGACAACTTACTGTATAGTTGCGTCACATTTTATGTTGCTTTAGTAGGAGAAATTATCAGGTAAAATATAATAATTTAGTTTATTAAGCTTTTACCAAGCAGGTATTAAAAATAAGAAAAAGTTCTCGATAAACATTAACCGCTCGGTACGCCATTAAAAAGAAACTAAAGAATGTTCTTCAGAAGTTGATGATAGCATACTCAGTATCAAGTGACCAAGTTGATACTTAATTACTGAAGTTGAGACGATAGCAGTTAACAAAGTATTGAAAAATGAACGGTTCTTCGATCTTTGCTTAAGAACAAAGTAATTTCAACTCCGCCAGCGTTTGCCGTTGGGGGGAGATTAAAAATAAAAGATGCCGGCGAAGCCTTAAACTATAGTTAAGATAAGCCAACTTAAAGTTGCCGAGGTGGGGTTTTAAGAAAGTTAAAGTTACATCCTTTTTAAAAATAACGTAAGTTGCCACCAACTCGAGGTATAAACATCGGGCTCCGACTTTTATGGAGTTTTAATTTGTTTTGCAATTTGACTGGCTCTTTGTGCGGTTTACGTGCGGTTTTACGATGACATATTGTGGACATTTTATGGACTTAATTTTTGAAGAGATTATATTGTGTTAAGTTTTAAAGTCCTTTTTGTAACGGCCTTTATGTACTAAGGGTTTAGACGGGTCATTCTGAACAAAAAATTTTGCAACTTGCTTTAGCTTAGGTATAACTTTATACTTAGTCAGTGCTATGCCCATTATTTTTGGCATCTTCGTAGAACCCGATTATTGTATGGAATGACCCATCTAGCTTGTAGTATGTAGATGTCGCTACCTTTTTATGATTATGTAACAATATAACAGAAACAGCAAAAGTTTTAAAGATTTCACCAATTTGACTTTATTCAAAATCGCAATAAAAGGCAGGTATTTGAAATTATAGCAAAATATATCAAAAGTATTTACTAATTTTTTCATAAGTTACTTATAGAATCTATATTCCGAACTACAGGTAGCGTTAGTATGAACAGACAGGAACAGAAAGTGAAAAAAGAGAGACCAATAAGTTTCTCGCATCAGCGCCTCTGCGACGTAGGCAACTATCTTTCTAGGGTTAAAGTATTTTTTTCGCTAACACTGCTTCAGTGAAAACACACTAATATTGTAACAAAAACAAGATAAAAGAAAAGCAAGTGACACAGATCACCCTTGTCCGAGCCCTTCTCAGCGATCTGGTTGTTAGCGCGCTAACAAGGCCCTCTGAAATGTGTCAACAACGAACCGAATTAGCTGTGTACTGATTCTTGTCCAAGGAAAAATAAATATCTGTTTCTACGTTTAATTAATCCATACTTCCATACAATTATTTCCTATATGTGCAAAAGTGTGTCAGTCTGTCTGCTACGTTTTCGTGCTTCTGCTATTGCTAATGCTACAAAGTTAGCTTACATCTTCGATACAGACATAGGCTACAAGGGGATTTTTAAAAACCTAAATCCACAGCGACGAAGTCGTGCGAAAATTTCAATGGGCGTTAAGCATTTTGAGTCACCAACCAATCACAAAAATGTTTTCAGAGAACATTCAAAAATGTTCACAAATATATTCGAAATTCAACTTGTAAACATTGAGTCCCACTGATATTTTTGGCTCTATCATTTGTATGGAATTACGTAACAGAGAAAGCGTTATACTAACTCTTTTAATGTATAGCTGTGAAGTAGAGTATAGCTGTGAAACCCTAGCTTTAGGTATTTTGTGCTTTCGCATTTGTAATGAAAATGTAGTTAGCTTTTTTTGGTTTGACATGCAATGCTATAAATTATGCTATTATTGCTACAGTTTTGCTTGAAGTAGGCTATACAATTAATTAACCCACCCACAAATACGGTTTATTAAAGTAAAATTAATTAAGGTGCGCTATTTAACTGCTTTTTTCTGCTTGCTTTCTTTATTGTTGTGTATAATATTTGGTGTACAATAAAGTATCTAGGTATATTTTCATTCCTTTAATTTCCATACAGGTGCACACAATGCGTTCCCCAACAGGTACATACTGAGAAGATGCCGCATCAGACGCTACGAAGACATGCTGATGGACAAACGTTGGTGGGGATTGAAGGCATTGAGAGAAATTTTCTTATTGATTTGCTCTTTAGTTTGTGTGGATCGACTCGAAGCTGTAGAGTATCTATAAAAATAAGTACTTACATACTTAATCTATGCTCGAAAGTCGTAGTCCATCGAAGGTTCGGGGCGCCAGTACTGTGAAACCCTCATTACTGAGCATAATATTTGGGATCTCAGTATGACGTATGTTTAGACAACATATTTTAGGTTTTGTGGGTATTTTACCTCGATTAAGGCAAGGTATTACGTAACACGTAAGTAGGTATATACTATCGAACCATGTGTCCATCAACAACAAAAAAAAAGCTTGATTTAAGTTTTATTTCTTAAGAACAACAACGAAAATAATGTAAGAATCACGAAGAAAAAACAGAACAGTTAAAAATCCGAAGTTTGAAAGACCCATAAGCTTCACATTAAATTTCAAAGGTTGGTAGTATATTTACTAAACTGAAATTCCAAGTAACACAGGTCCACGGCATACGTGCTTTACGTTTCTTTTAATGAGGTGCTTATGTTCTGCATACTACAGTGTAGTCGGACTTATGCCTAGGTGCCCTTAGCGTGCGTTTCAACTGACACGGAGCTGGGCGGAGTGGAGCGTAGAAGAGCAGTGAAAAGTAGCAAGTGTTTCCATTGAAATCAAAATCAAAATACTTTTATTGAATTAAACGTTTACAAGTACTTTTGAATCGTCAATTGCATCTACCACTGGTTCGGAATGCCTTTCGTACCGAAATGAAGCAGCAAGTGGAAGCGGAGTGGAGCTGAGCTGAGCATGTTCCGATCAGTCAAATTTTTCAACCCAACTCGCCGCGTCCACCGGCACCATCCCGCTACCCTCTTAGGTGAATAACGGACATTTATAGTGATGCATTAACGGTGCACCAACCGTGCATCCGTAGCTCTCATCCGTAGCACGCATCTTTTCATATAAAAAAATATACGTAGCAAAGCACATCTCTGGTGGAATAGTAGCGATATGCTCTTGTAAGGAGCTACCTGCTACATGCTTATTTAGTGTGGAAGGCAACCCTCAGCAATGGAGAATACGACGCATAGATAGAAAATACGCAGAATAAAAGAATAAAGAAGTTTCACTTAAAAAAGATACAGAAATTGTTTTCAAGTAACCTACTTTTTACTTAATAGAAAATTTCAGTAAGCACACACCATCCGAACGAAATTAAAATCTTCATAAAGTTGCAATTGCCAAAGTGATATCTCCCAAAAAAGGGAAGTTTTGGTAAACAGCGTCCTAACTTTAAATTGGTTTTCGCGGCTCAAAAGAATATTCTTTCTTCATTTGACACCAATGAAGAACTTATTATGCAAAATTATTATGCATAAGATAGATTTATTAGCTTTTCAGAACTCTGTCTTTGGGTTTTAATAAATTCAAAAGTGCTTTCAAGATCAACTTTTTCATAAGAAACTGAAGGTACCAATCAAGAATATTTCAAATCAAAATTGTAAGATTACCTGAATATTTCTAAATTAAAGTATTTTAGATAAGATTTTTTGGTTTCTAAGAATCGTGTAACTGGGATCTGAATCTTGGATGAAAACAGACAGACAAACATGCAGATAGACAGACTGATACATCTTCGCTTTTGTAATATTAGTGCGAATTATAATAGAAGTGATTTATACTTCGGTTTTTAACCTAATTAAAAGTTTTAACTTGTAATCAAATCAAATCTTTATGAGAGGTTGAATTTACTTAGAATTATATTGCTCTTACAGATTTTACCTCGATGCTAAGTAGGTATCTCATTAAAAGTTAGAGTCTTAAACAATCATAGCAATTCTTAAAGTGGATTCACTTAATGGAATTGGTATTTTTTTCTTTTCATTTAATTTATTTTATTGAAAAGGCACACAAAACAGATTGCAACTATACAATATCTAAATACAAGAACAAGAAGGATCTAAGTGACAACCTCTAATACGTTATTAAACAACATCTATTATAACTAACATAATGATCAAATTCTGGCCTATGATCGATTGTCGTGAAAATTTTACCAAGGCGGTTCTCGGGGAATGAGTTCATCATCATCCTCAACACATCGCCGACCCACTACTGAGAACAGCTCTCAGAATACCTACTTAGGATTCAAACTATAACGCCGCGCTGGCTAAGTGCGGATCGGCAGACTTCACTCACCATTGGAAACTTTATGGAAAACTCTCAGGAAACTTTCCTCCACCATTAAAACAACATTTAATTGCTCAAAATGTACATAGCTCTAAAAAGTTATTCCGGAATTGAACCTCAGTGCCCCCGAGTATGAGGCTCTATCGGGGAGAAGGAGAGAAAGATATTTCGACACTAAGGTCTTACAGTTATTAATTATTATTATCAGTTGTTAGAGGAAATAACTAGGACTTACGCATTAAAGTGCGCTCCGAGCCCCAGAGGTAGCAAAAAGGATCAATCCAGACCTCCGAGGTTGGCCACCCATCTAGTTATCGAAATCGATTTATTTGCATTGCCATAAGTAGGCCACACGTCACTCGTCGTTATAGGATAGCCGGTTACAATATTGTTGCAGGCCGCGTAGCATGTAAAATACGTTTTATGTTTAATTATGAAATTCCCAGAACGTCAAATTCAGGTGTGTTCATTACGTTCGTACGGGTATCGTTTGTTAGTACAAATTGTGTTGTGGTACAGGTTATAAGCGGGAAGCCATTAAAATATTGTTGACTGGACATAGGTTTCTCGTAGTGAATCTATCGGCTCCCCTGCGACTCGTTTTCTGTCGTCTATTCACCTAGTAATTAAGTGTTGTGCTGTTGTTAAGTGCTTTATTATGATCCAAACTAGAACTGATGATATTTAAAAAAGTACATAATTCTAAACATAAATACATGGGCATATATAAAAAAAAATTGTTTACCCAAAACCTTGTACGTCCATAATAGGCATGCATTGTTTTGCATGAATGAATGTACCTAAAACTATACTGCTTGTTTAGTTTTGCTCTTGTTCTCAAGCAACTCTCATTCAATGTAATCTATTGGCAAACCAAATGCTGGATTGCAAGCTTTCTTAATTTCAGAAATCGCTACAATAAAAGCAGTTGTTAATTTCCTCGTTCTCTTACTGATTGGAACACACTTCTTGACTCATTTGAGTCTCGGTGTTCCATTCGTTTGTAGAGTTTAGTGCCCACTATAATGAGAAATAATATGTACTAACAAATATTTATATAATACTAGATGATGCTTTCAATATCTTTTGTGTGGATTTAATTTTTTTAAGAATCCCATGAGAACTCTTTATCTTTTCAATTTCCAGATTTTTTTATTTATGCACAAAATCACGTCAATTCGTTGCTACATGGATTTAGGAATCAACTTAATTATTGCTGTGGCGTGATTAAAGAACAAAAAACAAAAAAAAAAAAACTTTTGCATTTGTAATGGTCAGTGATTTACTACTCTGGCTCAGTTACCTTAAAAGATCTTATTGTGCCAGATCCATTTTTCTACGCACACGCAAACTATGGAATCAACTGCCATCGGCAGTGTTCCCACTAGATTACAAAATGAGGTCATTCAAGGGGTTATAAAAGCTTAAAAAGCAAATAAACAGATACACGTTCATTCCAACATTATTCCGACTTCTTTTTAGAAAAAAATAGGGCACATTAACATTTTTTAACGCAGAATCTAATTAGGTACATCATGACAACTTTTCACATTATGAAAGCAATTTTTTCCCCACTGTCATTAATTAAATGCCTCATTATTCATCGCTTGACAAAAATGCAAATAATTTACATTCTCGGCACATTTTCAGACCTAACCCAAAGTAATTATGTAAATTAGAAACCTTTACCTGAATACATTGAAAAATGCTTGTTGCTTACTATTTAATACCCGTTAATTTTAATAAATTAATTTTATATTTGAAGCATTTCATAAAACCCTTTTTAAGGTCTTCAAGACACGACAGAACTTGAAGATAACCCTTTTGTCTTGATCGATAAGATAACAACTTATATCTAAGATAAACTTTTAAGTATCAAAAGGATAATGTTCAGTACTAAAACCCGACTACTTACTCCTCTTAATAAACGCTGAAATATAGTAAAAAATATGTTTTTTTCGCTTGGTATATTTTAATATTTATGAACTCAGAATTTTCTCCTCTTTTATTTGACATCCCACTCAATACAATAGGAAAAATAATTTTTGGAGGCCCTCACTTTTTTGGATATAACATCTGTCGGGTTGATTTTATTCGTATAGGTAAAACGCCTTATGACACCCGGACTATAATAACAAATCAATTGACACCTCTTTCATCAAAATCGGCTTAGAAGTTTAGGCGCTACAGCGGAACACACATAAATACAAACCTACATACATACATAGACTACTAAAATCATAACCCTTCCTTTTGGCTTTGCCGTCGTAGTCCGGTAAAAATGAACAGACGATCGAAGCGAGTCTTGACGAACCGATTCGCAATAGTAAAAAATGTATTGGAAGGGTATCAAAGTTCGCTTTATAATAATAAAAAAAAGGGCGCATAAAATATAATAATATTATAAAGGGAACTCACGCAAAGGTCTCATCGGTGCTTTAAGGACACTAGCGTTTATAGGTTTGTGAAAATAATTACAAGAGTATATAATACATAACTCAGTATATGCCTCTCCATTGAAAACATGACGACTCCAAATTCAGTTACCAATAATTGTGATCACTGCTATACAACTACTATTGTCTTAGAATAGTAATTATTATTAATGCTGCCCGTTGAATGGATTAAATTACTGTTTGGTCGACTAAACAAGTCATAATTATTTTAAGAATAAACCTGACTGCCCTGATAAACAATGAACCAAAAAGTGAAAATTTTCACGAAAACTTTCACATTTAAAATCGTGCCATATAGCCGCCATATTGAATTTTTCAAAAATTTTATAGGCATTGCCACTCGGGATGATGTTATTGTAACGATACGATGGACATATACCCTGAAACCATTACACTCCGTAGTATTATGGGCAGTCATGTAAAAATAGGTCCCTACTGATTTTCATATATTTTGGGTTGCTTTTACATAATACACCTCTAATTAAGGGCGATTTTAATCAAAACAAGTAGCTAAACTGGATTTAATTTTGCAAGCGTTCGCCCTCGTCCTTGGAGATCCAATGTCGGACGAACTGACGTGTAGATTATGATTTATAGTTGTACAAGTTAGTTACTTTGGGTATTGTAGTGTAAAATTAATTAGAGGGCTCGTTTTTGGGCAATGAGGGCAAACAAAGTTCAGTTGATTTCACGTTCAGTTAATTTTAGTGCTTTGATAAAAGTAGCAAGTTTTAGAAACCTTCATGATTGGGCTTCATAATAATACTGTTAGGTATATCTAATTCATACCTACCACAAGTATAAATTAAAAATTTATAAACAACCCCGACAAGACGTGAAAGTTACAGTAACTAGAAAAGAGCTGATAACTTTGAAACGGCTGAACAGATTTTCTTGGATTATAGCTAAGATCACTCTCGATCAAGCCACCTTTCAAACAAAAAAAACTAAATTAAGATCGGTTCATTACTTTAGGAGCTACGATGCCACAGACAGATACACAGATACACACGTCAAACTTTTAACAGCCCTCTTTGGGTCGGGGGTTAAAAATATAATGCTTGACGGCTGATCTCTGACTAACATGTGAGTCTGTATTTATATTTGTAATAGATACCACCCACCTTAATTTAAACCACATGTTTAAAAGCTGAAAAACCTATACCAAATCTTAAATTATTTATCATTTTAATAGAAAAAAACGAAACTATTATATTTATTTTATTACGTGATAGAATTAAGTGACTCCGTGCCTCGAAAAGGAAACTGATGGTGCATGAAATAGAAACTACTGGAACGTAACATGGGTACGATATGATTTATTTTCCTTCCATACAATAAGTATGCATCGAAATGAAACACGATTGAGAATTGAAAAATTTTTTTTTTTATTAGTTTTGCTTCTTTGTATCAGCAGATAATACACAAGCATTCTTGCGTATCTAGTGTAAAGTTAGGGCTAAATCTGGTGCAAACCCGCTAGCATAATAACGCACAACGAAATCCGGACATACATATTAGCTGTACGTCATTATATTATAATGTACTGTCGTACATGTCGTATGGTAGCCTAGTTAAGATTTTATCTGTAGTATAGAAGTAGGCGTTATTTTGTGGAAGTCCATGATATACAAGGAACCAAAAGCTTATTTTGCTATAATCCGCCAAACCAAAGAAATCTGTATGGTGCATAAATACATAAAAGGAAAAGCTGACTGACTAACTGACTGACGAAAGCACGCAACGTCTATCAAACAGATCGGGCATCCGATCATGCAGATAGCTAATATGTCGTAGACATCCGCTGTGAAAGGAATTTTGAAAATTTAACCCAAAAAATTCGAAATTAGGGGGCAAAATTAGGTTCGAAATTTGTGTAGTCCACACGGACGAAGTCACGGTGATAAGTTAGTTACCTACTAATATACTCGGTCTCTATTATGACACTACTGTAACGAGGCATATGAAAATACACAGCCGAAAGAGCAGAATTTCCGGGTGTAAAATTATAATGATATGGCGGACTTAATTTATTCATGATTTCACTGCAGGAATACATTTCTCTGAATGGAACCTCACTCGTTAGTGTTAGTCTATAACGTTATTGTGAGCGTAATGGCGTCTTCAAATTTGCTGCAAAATGCCGCGCGGAGGTAGCATCGGCCGCGCTGCTGTCGCTAGGTTCGAGCAAAATTACCTTTAGGTAACTGAACCATATCAGTAAGTAGTCAACAACAACTTATTAGTACCGGGATTAGGTGTTTGCAATCTCATGACTACCTAATGATACGGGCGTTTTTTGACGTTTGATAATAATTTAACAGGTCTCTCTCCGTCACTCGTTTCATACAATCGTAGTTCCAATTTCATTTGAATACTAAGCAACCAAAGTCCATGAAATTTTGCAGACATATTCTAGAAAGTAATATCTGTCTCTGTGGTGTTTTAGATTTTTCGAAAAATATGTAGTTTTAAAATTACAGGGGCTCAAAGATTTGTATGTGAATTTTTAAGACCGCGTAACTTTGAAACCGAATATTATAACAGAAATCTGGGATATGTCTGCAAAATTTCATGAACTTTGGTTGCTTAATATTCAAATGAAATTGGAACTACGATTGTATGAAACGAGTGACGGAGAGAGCCCTCTTAAGAGTTTTGCTCCTCTAGTTATAATACACCTCTGTGGTCACTCATATGAAATTGCAGAAAACTAGTAGGTAAGTTCATACAACTTGTCCAAGCTGAACATAATTCTCAACGTTGAAAAGCTTATTGAATATTCTACTTTAGTTTAAGCTCCATAGCTAAAGTTGGCGCATATCGGATTAAATTCTGCTAAAGCGTATTCCGCATAACATGAGCGATTACCTTTAGATTTCTTTGAACTTTATTCAGAGACCCTGCAATTTATTATACATAAAACTTTGAATGGGTAAAGCTCCATGATATAATATAAAATGTTCTCGTTAGATTCTGATTTTTGACCACACGTTAATATATGTATTTCTGTTTCATCATCATCATCATCATCAGCCTGTGGACTTCCACTGCTGGACATAGGCCTTCCCTATAGAGCGCCACCACACCCGGTCCTCAGCCTTCCTCATCCAGCCACTTCCCGCCAGCCGCTTTATATCGTCGGTGCATCGTGCTGGAGGGCGTCCCACACTACGTTTATACGTTTTTTTGTATTTCTGTTTACTCTGACAAATAGAAAGAGAGAGCCAGCGAAGACCTTCGTTATTTTATAAAAGCTGACCCCTCCCCGCCAAAGTCTTCATTCCAGGCATCCAAGCTCTTACCAGAAGCTGAGTAGGCCACCCAGGTTGCCGAGTGCTTCATGAAGTGAGGCTAGGGATCTCAAATGGAGCTCCCATTTATCTGCCACGCCCGTGCAATCCAATCTAAACACGTGCGTCGATGATTTATCGACCTCTGTGCAGGGCCTGCACAGAGGTCTGTTGTGTGACAGCTATAACTAAAAGGTGTTTGTTTAGTGAGCTATGCCCTGTTATGAGTCCCACCACCTTCCTAAGTTTACCTCTGTCCAGGCGGCATCGCTGCTTTATCGTGACCTTTTTACAACTGTATCGTTACAAAAGCCTCGTTGGACAATCTCCCCAAATTAAGTAGGTACTTAGTTAATACAAAATTATCCAACATAACTTTGTTAAACAGAGCGGAAACACAACATTGAGATACGATAAGTAATCTGCGTGAGCAGCCAGACATGAAGATAAGCAGCATCCGGTGCCTACACAATCGTTTACTATTGTTTAATATATTAGCTGAACATTTAATATGATAAAATAATACATACCTACAGTACATGTGCTTTGATATAATCCCTGGCTATAGGCAATCTATGAGATGGATCGATATTACCTAATTGTAATAGTTCTAAGATTCTATAGTGGAAAGAAAATCCTTCTCAATCCGATCCCTTGAAGTCTACTAGCTTATGCCTACGACTTCGTCTACGTGGACTACATACATTTTAAACCCGTATTTTACCCAGAGAGTAGTACCACTCACGGAGCGGTTTTCACCCGCCGCGGTTGCGGGAGAGCTGTTTTATTTCAAGACCGGTTGTTTGTGCGGGAACAACAGCCACCGCGCCAAGTTATTCGTCATAATAGCTATCTGTATGCCAATCTTCAGCCCAATCCATTCAGTAGTTTGAGCTGTGCGTTGATAGATCAGACAGTCAGTAAGTCAGTCAGTCAGTTACCTTTTCCTTTTATATATATTTACAACTAGCCGATGCCCGCGACTTCGCCCGCGTGGATTTAGGTTTTTCGAAATCCCGTGGGAACTCTTTGATTTTCCGGGATAAAAAGTAGCCTATGTACTAATCCAGGATATTATCTATCTTCATTCCAAATTTCAGCCAAATCCGTCCAGTGGTTTTTGCGTGAAGGAGTAACAAACATACACACACACACACACACACACACATACAAACTTTCGCCTTTATAATATTATAGTGTGAAGTGTGATGTGATAAGTGATGACGAGCTCGGCGTGGAAAATATCAAAACTAGCGTGAATTGCTTCTTAAAATTTAATACACAATTGTTTTTCTACTAGGTACGCTAAGTGGTACCACAGTGTATTCTACAGAATATAACGAGTCAAAACCTACTTAGTGTTAGGCAAGTTTCATAGAATCACGCCCAGTGAGAAGGTACCTTAATTACATACCAGATATCACACCAATAGCGCTAATAAATAAAGTTTGTTACTTTTAATGACAAAACTTACACCACAGTAAAAGATTTCTATTAATAATGTTGCGCACATAGAGATCCCGGATCATATTGCCGTGGTATTACTTTTCGATATTGAACATAATGATCAAAGTTATGTAATAATGTTGTTTATAAGTAAACAGAAGTTTGTACCAAAAGAGGTACTTTTCAGTAAGGTTAATTATTATGAATTTAGTAAATCTTTAATACTTGGTCACGAAGTTTAGCGACGCGGTACTGACAGCCACCTACCAAAATGAAGGAAAGTAATAATAATAATAACCGCAACCGCAACCAGAAAGACAGAACATTGCGAACATTTATCTAAATCAAAATTAAACCAAATGCACCTGACGATGATTCTGCATGAACGCTCTCAAATGATCAGCATAATTTTCATTTGACAATACAATACTACGCACAACGCCCTTCGCAACGCGCCATGTCTCCCTGAATAACGCCTAAGGTTTCGCTAATCGCGGAAAGTTCGTGGGTGAGCCCTTAAGAGTTCCTACGCAGATTTCAGTGTTACGGGACGGATTGGCCTGGTAGAGTTTGCTACAGAGCGTGCGCATTGCAGTCTTGATTCTGGCCCAAGCAATTTCAAGTTGATAGGAAGACATCTTATTTCTGTACTGAGTTTATGAGTTTAAGTACAAGTTTCGTTGTGCCAGATAATTTTTTCCACACAATGCAAACTCTGGAACAAACCTACAGTGGTATTCCCACTTGATTTCAACATGGGGTTATTCAAGAGGCGGATCAACAAATTCATAAAAGGCTATTAATGCATTGGTGGTTTCTCTGGAACTACAAATATTACAGGTGGTAGTATTCACTTAACATCAGGTTAACCTGCTCGTTTGTTTGTAAAAATGTAGAGTATGACAAACGTTAGTAAACAGCAAAATAAAGAACCATTACGGGTTAGGTTATATTATGTTGGTACAAAGTTCCTAATATCATTACTTAGATACGAGAATAAGTGTAAGTAGGCGATAAATATCAAGACTAGCCTGAAAAAGGTCGCTCGTGTTAAAAGCGATACCTTTATCCAATGCTTGTTTCCGATAAGCTTAAATCCCTCAGCGAACTTTGTTTAATGTAAAATTGAAGCTGATAACATACATGGAACTTGTTTCTAAAATATTATCACACTTCACACTAATATTATAAAGGCGAAAGCTTGTGTATATGTGTGTATGTGTGTGTGTGCGTGTGTGTGTGTTTGTGTGTTGTGTGTGAGGGATGTGGCTGAAATTTGGAATGAAGATAGATAATATCCTGGATTAGCACATAGACTACTTTTTATCCTGGAAAATCAAAGAGTTCCCACGGGATTTCGAAAAACCTAAATCCACGTGGGGGAAGTCGCGGGCATCGGCTAGTTCACATAGCCTTTACTGTTTAAATAATTATGCGGGTATACCGCATAATTATTTATATGGTACAAAACCTTTGACATACAGATCTTTTAAGATAAAGAAAGGCGCAAAAGTTAACCATGTGAAATACACACGGGCAAAATAAACAATAGTATATTTCATTACAAGTGCGGAAAGGCTGTCATTGCAAAGAGTTCCGACAAATGTCTACCCGAGCCGAGGCGTAGCTGAAGGCGAGGGTTGACAGTCGGAACGAGTTGCAATGACGGTTCCGCACGTGTACTGAACGACTATTTTTAATACAGTTGCGAAAAAATGAAGCAATTTAATAAAATAATAAAAACACAATAAACTCAACTAACTTAATTTAATTTAATTTAAAACAACTTTATTGTTAATAGATATAAAAAACTAGGGTCGAAATTACTCATTTTAGGCAACCAACAACTAAACTCGCAAAGAAAATTTCTAAAAAATGGCGCCAACCGTAGAATATAAGCAGAGTTTTTTTTTTCTTCACCCATTCTGGTAGGCAAAGGGAACTATGCCCATACAGCCAAGTCTTCAGTAGAAGTTTTTTATTGATATGAAATGAAAATGAAATTTAATGAGATGAAATGAAATGAAACCTAACCAAACTCATTCAATCAAATCATTAAATCTGATATTGAAACAAATTAGTAGCTTCTTATTAGAAATACGTATTTGCATGAATCATAAAAACTTCTATGATTTTTTTTAGTAAAAACTTCATGGTTGGTTTTTCTTTTTAATATTTTGACAGTTGGGAAAGAAAAAGCACGAGTGCGGGAAAGGTAAAGAAAAAGCACGAGTATGTAATAGCCCACATCCCGAACGCTATACGTCCCTGCAATACGCCACTTTTTGAGCAACTGTATTAAAAAGTTCTTTTTTTAAAGTTTTAACGAGACGACGGACGGTTGGGGTTTGTATAAAGATCTCTTTTAACAGGGCTCTCTCCGTCACTCGTTTCATACCATTTCATACAATCGTAGTTCCAATTTCATTTGAATACTAAGCAACCAAAGTCCATGAAATTTTGCAGACATATTCTAGAAACTAATATCTGTGTCTGTGGTGTTTTAGATTTTTCTAAAAATATGTAGTTTTAAAATTACAGGGGCTCAATGATTTGTATGAAAATTTTTAAATCCGCGTAACTTTGAAACCGAATATTTTAACAGATATCTGGAAAACCACAGACATAGATATTAGTTTCTAGAATATGTCTGCAAAATTTCATGGATTTTGGTTGCTTAGTATTCAAATGAAATTGGAACTACGATTGTATGAAACGAGTGACGGAGAGAGCCCTCTTAAGCTACGCAAAATTCACGTCTTGTTTTTAATAATACATATTTCTCTTTGGAGAGATTACACCAAAATAGTGCAATTGTTTAGCCTTTTCCCGCGACTTCGTTCAAGTAGATTAAGAATTTTTAATTATCCCGCTTGAATGTCTTAAATCCTTTCTTAGATCTACGTGATAGAGAAAAATGCATTCAAGACTTGACTTTGACTTTAACAGATAATGTGTCTTTTTAACCCCCGACCCAAAAAGAGGCGTGTTTATAAGGTTGACGTGTGTATCTGTGTATCTGTCTGTGGCATCGTTGCTCCTAAACAAAAGAACCGATTTTAATTTAGTTTTCCTTGTTTGAAAGGTGGCTTGATCGAGAGTGTTCTTAGCTATTAAATCCAAGAAAATCAGTTCAGCCGTTTGAAAGTTATCAGCTCTTTTCTAGTTACTGTAACCTTCACTGGTCGTCGGGGGTGTTATAAATTTTAATTTACACTTGTTAATTATTCTTACTTACATAACTATATCGTGCTTACTGATGTCCCTTAAAAAAGAAGACTAGCAATGGATGTATATCGCTTGAGACGGTGGTACCTACGAGTACCTTACCGACTAATAAACTCATTATTTTAAGTATAAGAATATAAAATACTTGCAGTTCAAAGAACACAGGTACCTTCAAATATATTAATTATTATACTTTCAACTTTCATATTTTGGTACATAAGTTTGACGACAGTTAATTAGCAGAGTTACTTTTTGTATTTTCTTAGTAGTGCTGTTTACTAAACTAGAAATTGTTGTGTTTGTTTTGTGTCAACCCGTAATGTACCTTATTTGTATTGGTTTAAAATTACAAATTGCTTGTGGAATTAATGCAATATTTTGTAATGGAATGCAGTACGACGAAAATTTCGTTCACCTTTGCGGTTTCGTCATTTACTCAAAATTACTTTGTTTGCTATTGTCTTTTTGTTAACTTTATATTCGCTTGTAATTTCTTAAAGTTTTGAGAAAGTATAATGTCAAGGACCTAATATATAACTTGTAAAGAATTTTAGCCTTAACAGGGCTCTCTCCGTCACTCGCTTCATACAATCGCAGTTCCAATTTCATTTGAATATTAAGCAACCAAAGTCCATGAAATCTTGCAGACATATTCTAGAAACTAATATCTGTCTGTGGTGTTTTAGATTTTTCTAAAAATATGTAGTTTTCAAATTACAGGGGCTCAAAGATTTGTATGTAAATTTTTAAGACCGCGTAACTTTGAAACCGAATATTTTAACGCAAATCTAGAAAACCATAGGCATAGATATTAGTTCACGGAACGTTTCTACAAAATTCCATTAAGTATGATTGGTTAGTATACCAATGAGAGACGAACTACGTTTGTATGCAGCGAGTGACGGAGAGACCCCTCTTTTTGGTTTTCTGTGTACTTTGCGCAGCACGCTAACCCGTTCGGTCTAGTTAGTCCGACAATAATGTAGAGTCCAAATCATGCTCATAAATTGCTACTATCTGTTCCCCTACACAGTCGAAAATCCATTTCTCTTCTTCGTTTCTAATATGCACAGCTAGAATATGGGATGCCCCTCTGAATCCGTTTTCCCCGCCGGCTACAATGTTGAGATTTTCAAAAGAAGGGAATATCTTCTAGGCAAGCATCTACTATTTGGTGTGATTGTAGTTAAGCGCATGCCTATAAAGTTAAAAAACCGGCCAAGTGCGAGTCAGACTCGTGCACTCAGGGTTCCGTACTCGGGTAATTTTTCGACATTTTGAACGATAAATCAAAAACTATTTTACGTAAAAATAAATAAATATCTGTTTTAGATCTGTGTTAGGGAGATACAAATTAAAATTAGCAATCAATTTTCTATTATGAATTATTAAACACGTGTTATGATATTCAGGTAGGAGATAACATCATAATAGAAGATGTACAAGCATTAATCAAGCCAGGTCCGCGCCAATAACCTTGGATATAACTCAGGGAATCTAATTTGGCCCGACCCCGGCAGGGAAGGGTTAAATGTGCTATAGTGAGTGTTAATATTACACGGTACAACTAAAGTTTATTGTTAGAATCTCGGGGTAATTTGATTATTTTGACAGTTTTGTTGGAAGGGTTAAAATTGGTTGTTTTGAATACCAACCCGATATTAGATACTTCCAAAAAATATTTGTCAAATACTTCTTTATTAGCGATGACTTGCAGCACTCAAAGTGTGAGATCCCACGTCTGAATGGTTGGTATTTGTTTTAGATAAATGCTGTTTTAATTAACTGAATTGGCCCAGATCTGTTCTAAAGCGAAGCTTTGGCTGACTGGGTTTTCCTTGAAAAAGAAATATTGTGAAGTAATTAAGTACTTCAGCATGATGCCGCAAGATATCAAGTTCTATAGATGTCTAGAATTTTTTTCTCTATACAGTTTTATAGAATTTTATAATATTTTATTAACCTCCGACCCAAAAACCCAAAAAGAGGGGTGTTATAAGTTTGACGTGTGTATCTGTATATCTGTCTGTGGCATCGTAGCTCCTAAGCTAATTAACCGATTTTAATTTAGTTTTTTTTGTTTGAAAGGTGGCTTGAAATCCAAGAAAATCAGTTCAGCCGTATGAAAGTTATCAGCTCTTTTCTAGTTACTGTAACCTTCACTTGTCGGGGGTGT
Organism: Maniola jurtina; assembly: GCF_905333055.1. Classification (NCBI taxonomy): domain Eukaryota; kingdom Metazoa; phylum Arthropoda; class Insecta; order Lepidoptera; family Nymphalidae; genus Maniola; species Maniola jurtina. The sequence goes on along the minus strand of NC_060034.1, from coordinate 3,351,263 downwards.
TATAAATTTTTAATTTACACTTGTTTTCAGATTAGCGTTCATTTGCATGGATGAATGTAATATCTACTTATCATTCAAGAAGAATCCCACTAGTTTCTTGAAAGACGGTAGTTTTCTAATAATAAAGTTCATCTTTCATCAAAGAATAGTTAACCTTTCATCTTCCGACATTCCATACAACATACAAAACAAACATAACACGCGCAACCCTTATTTCTTCCGAGAGTCAAAAGAGATTTATATTTCACATGGTCTTTACGCAAAAGCCGCGCGTCCGTTCCCTCGTAACTTTTTTATATTATTCAAAGTTTTCAGAGGGATCTAGGCGTATCTGATCCGTCCGTTTTGGTGAGGGTATCGCGTAATACGAGAAACGGCCTTTCCTACTTAGACTTGATAAATAGGTGCGAAATAAAATGTCCACAAAACTGTCTTATTTTTTACCCCATTTATACAACAAAGCTATGTTTATTTAAAAACTAAATGATGCCTGCGACTTCTGAAATGAAATGAAATTCGTATTTTTATTTCATGTAAGAAATCTTCCACTTATGATATGTCATGACTCTAACATGTACTGGTTCGGAAAGTAGTTCTACTGAAAAGAGCTGGGAAGGAACTCAGCAGTTGCTCTTAAAAGCCGACCGTTTTTCCATGCAACCTTGTCATTTAGAAATTCGTCAATTGTATACCTACCTAAGTACCGCGACTTCATCCGCGTGGACATAGGTTTTTTAAAAATCCAGCGAAAACTCTTGATTTTCTGGGACAAAAAGTGCAATGCTTATGTTCCCCGGGATGCAAGCTAATTCCGCATCAAACGTCAAAATCAGTTAAACAGATGGGTCTTTCATGAGGTAGCAGACAGACGCACACACTTTCGTATTAATATTGTGAAAGTATGAATGATCGCCGACTTTTTTAGATTGTAGGCATACCATTAGCCGTTTACGATCGTATTCACTGTATCGTTTATTAGTACATCAGTGTAACTGACGTACGATCCCTAACAACATAATATCAAAGAACCTCAAAGCGTGTCGGAGGCGTTCTTGTCATCTAATCAAGGGGAGTTCATCGCACTAATGGTATTGCCACAGTTGCCGTATAGAGGTTTCACTATTGAGACTTAAAATTGTATGAAATCAAATGTTTCTTTTTATTTGCCTGGCTAAGGCCTGCCTTTTAATTTGACAAGATCACTATTAATTTACACTAATATCATAATCCAGCTCGAAGATCCAGTTCGTTCGGACATTTGTTTTTCCCATAGGTATTTTCTATATGCTGTGGAGACGTGGACTTTGCCAACGCCTAAAACTACTGAGCCGATTTTGATGAATGAGGTGTCAATTGATTTGTTATTATGGTCCGAGTGACATAGGCTACATTTTATACGAAAAAAATCGACCTGAAACAGTTCGACATCAGAAAAAGTTGGGGTCTCCAAAAAATTTTATTGTCCTGTTGTATCGAGTGGAATATCAAATGAAAGAGGAAAAAAATCTATTCAAGATCTATTCAAGATCCAGATTTTTTTATGTAAATGTAGTCTAGTACAACATTAACATATACTAAGCGACAGAAAAACAATTTTACTATAATATTACAGCGTTTAGTTTTAGTAGTTTAGTTTGGTTTTAGTTTTCAACTTTATCTTGTGATCTCTGGGATTAAAAAATACACTAAAATTAATAATAGTGTTATTCAACAGTAATTAACACATACATAGAAACACTAAATCTTAATCTACAGCGCACACCGCACGATGCCTGACATCGGCTCTCAGAGGACGGTTGGCGCGCGGCGGACGCTTGCAAAATTAAATCCAGTTTGCCCGTCTTGATTAGTTTGCCGAATATAATGCTCTATATTAGATGCAGGATTCTGGCTCTTTGTTCTAATAATACTCTTGGTCTGCTTGGGACTCTGCAAAAGGGACAATTGGAGTTTAATTAATAATACACGAACTTAGCTAAAGTAAAACTAAAAATTAATCTTTCTTTGCTTAGGTATTCGAGTCATATCTATGCTTTCGCACATCGTTCCTTTGATTAAATTGTAACTTCGTATAGTTGTTGTTGGGATTTGCGTGAATATTTCTAGTATAGTACCATAAAAGTAAAGATGGAAAGAAGTCGTATTGCTACACTCGCCGCTTGTATTTACTAAAAAATAATTTTAACATTTTACACAATAAGTTACTAAAGATTGTCTAGTGCGCATACATCAAAACCACCTTGTAGGCCCAGTACTGAGCACTTAAGTCTTCTCTCAGAATGAAGAGTACCGTCAGGAGACTATAAATTAGGAGTGAGTTTAAGGTTTGATTTATGTAAGGGATTGTATTAGGTTCAGAATAATACATTTATAAACAAAAGCAACTCCGTCAAAACTCAAAATCTTGAAAAATAAATAAAGTCCCGTTATTACTACCTATACTTTTTTCAATTGGTAAGACAGGATCTAAAAGATAAGGCAATAAATAACTTTACTGAAAATTCATAGTAAATTCAGTCAGCATGCAATAACCTATGAAAACAAGTCTTGTAGCTTTATTTACAAACATATATAAAAGGAAAAGCTGACTGACTGACTGACTGATTGATATATCAATACACAGGTGAAACTCGGATCGGGTTGTTTGCCATGCAGTTAGCAAAATTATGACGTAGAAATGATCCGCTAGGAAAGGATTTTTAAAAATTCAATCCCTTAAGGTTACCTTCAGTTATATTATACAGAGGTAAAGTTTATATAAGTTTAGATGTAGGGAATACCTAATCTATTGACCAGATCCAATTCTAAAAATTCTTTCATTGATAAATAGCGGCATTATAGCTGACAAATGTAAATTATATCACGCGAACGAAGTCGCGGGCAAAGTTAGTTTTACACAAATAACAACTAAACTTTAGAATTAAGTGCAATAATATAATATAGAGCTAACAAGTGTAAATTAAAAATTTATAACACCCCCGACAAGTGAAGGTTACAGTAACTAGAAAAAAGCTGATAACTTTCAAACGGCTGAACCAATTTTCTTGGATGATAGCTAAGAACACTCTCGATTAAGCCACCTTTCAAACAAAAAAAAACTTAAACTAACTTAAAAAATTAAAATCGGTTGTTTAGGCGCTACAATGCCACAGACAGATACACAGATACACACGTCAAACTTATAACACCCCTCTTTTTGGGTCGGGGGTTAAAAATAAAGTGCAATATGTCTTAAGTAGTTGATTCATTCCGACCGCGTTCAGATTGCTTGATTACTCAGGTCGGATTTTGGATGCAAATACCGTACTCTAGTTCTGTTAGAAATGCGGGGTTCTTGATTGAAGTCTGCGGTATAAAGTAAATTGGGGTTTCTATTTTATACTTGAACTAACATAAGCCCGCGACTTCGTCCGCGTGGACTACACAGATTTCAAATCCTTATTTTACCCCTTATGGGTTGAATTTTCAAAAGTCTGTCTTAGTGGATGTCTATACGTAGTAAAAGCTATCTACATGCCAAATTTTAACTCAATCCGTGTAGTAGTTCGAGCTATGCGTTTATAGATTAGTCAGTCAGTCATCTTTTGTTTTTATATATTTAGATAAGAGAAGCGTTCATAGTACCTACATTAGATTGTAATCCACTATGGATTCGCAAACATAATCATTCACCCATTAACGTAGGCGGCACGCGAGGGCGCCCACACGCACTCCGTAACAATTACGTGTAGTTTCAATAAAAACAGAAATGTTTGGCTGTTTGCGCCTACCTTTATCTGAAGTGACCTTTGTATGTTGAAAGCTTTTTAATCATGCAGCGCATGTGCACGTGCGTCCTTGCGTGAGTGCGTGTTTGCGTGAGTGCGTGCGTGCGTGAATGCGAACATGCAAGCAGGCATGTGAATTACAGAGTGTTTTTAAATTTTTAGTGTACCGTACCTGAAGGGTGCCAATGGGACCCTATTACTAAGCCTCCGCTGTCCGTCCGTCTGTCCGTTCATCTCTCCGTCCGTTCCTCAGGCCGTCTGTCGTCGGTCCGTCAACCCCTGAAAACATTACACTCCTTTTTTTGGACATTCTTGTAATAATCCTTTTCTTCTTACCAATCTTTACGAGATAAACACATAATATATCATGGGAAGACAGCTTTACAGCGCGTAGTACGTGAAGCATTTTTATACCCGAACCTGGAGGAGCGTTCCAGATATTTACAACATGACATCCAACCTGAACTATAAATCCACTGAACCTAAATAACGCGATACTGTTGAATATTGGAGGCTGGCTCGAAAGCGCTCGTAAAAATATAATTTTATTTTGTTCTCTTTTAGATACTTACGTTCGACGCGCATTTCAAATGCATATTCGGCTTTTATATTTCGACTTCTCTGGCGGGGTGTGCGCTTTTCTAAATACATTATAAAAGGAAAAGCTGATTGACTGACGCACAGCTCAAACTAATGGACGGATTGGACTGAAATCTGGCATGCACTGGCTATTATGACGTAGACATCCGTTAAGAAAGGATTTTTGAAAATTCAACCCCTAAGGGGGTTAAATAGGGGTCTGAAATTTGTTTAGTCCACGCGGATGAAGTCCGGGTATAAGTTGAGCTCCTATATGAAGCTGGATAATATAATAATGGATAATTATTATCCATTCTTTACAAACATAGGTCAATGTATAGTGTGTATATTGTATTATTTTTTCCCCAGAAGAGGTATTTCAGAATAGTACAAAATATACCTCTCAATAGAAGAAGATAAAATATAATCTCTCACAATTACGTGACCCGTGTAAGTTACCTAACTAGACTCCTCGCTTAGGATATAAAAAATGTATTCAGTCACTTAGTGGAGTTGGTAGCAATGGTCAATAGAAAACTGCATATGTGTGGATCGATTATTGACTCTGCTGTCAACACTTTAAGGTTTATTTTTGATACGTAGGTACTTCAACTCCAAACATATCTTTGTGAATTTGAGAAAAGCAACTCGCCGTCGAAGTTAAAAGTTTGTTCTGCTCGGACTTAGAGCCATCAATGAGGGTATTATGTTACCGAAAAGCGACTTTTACGTATTAACGTTGAGTTGTTCGAAACAAATTCAAAATTTTAAGTTGAGATTAAACTAATTTAATTTAAAGACTCCATGGAATTCTTGTTTAATCCCCACTTATAATAAAATTTTGAATTTTTTTTGAACAACTCAGCGTTTTGTCAGACTTTTGAATTTTTTAGGCCCCTGAATACGATTGTATTCAAGATAAGAGTTCTTAAAAATAAAGATGAATAAAAAGATTACTTTTGAATATCGTCTTATAAAAAAATTATATATTTTTATAAAACGACGAATTGTGTGTATTTTGCGTAGGCGTGGATAACCTTTAATCACACACCTACATAGGAAGATCCAAGCAGACAGATCCATCATCGAACTTATTTATATACTTTGATCTCATAATAAAACTACAAAAGGAGTTTTCAGAGCAAGAAAGCTGTTCCGTTTTCGCCTTAATTTAATAAAAGTAGATAGCTAATGGTTCTAGTTCACTAGAACTTCTATTTTACCTTGGGACTAAAGAATTTGTAGTTACAAGTTTTCAGATATTTATTTGTGGGAACACTTTGTACAATGAGATGTCACGGATATTTTCCACTAGAAATGTTTCATCTTACATAATCAGGCATGCAAAATGACCTAAATAATTATAGGTAAGTTAGATATCTTCAATTAAAAAAAAAAAAACAAGCAATTTGTGTGCCAAATTTTTCTCAATCGGCAAACAAAACGCAAAAATCATATAAGAAGAAGAGAAGAAGAATAAGAATCGGCAAATCATATAAGGAAGAAGGGTCTGTATAACAAAATCGGTTCTTAAAAATAATAAAAACTGGTCAAGTACAAGTTGGACTCGCACACCAAGGGTTCCGTACAAGATATAACACTTTTCAATTTTTTTAACTTTCATGGCAGCTATTTTGATTATTAATTATTTGTTATTTTAGCGGCAATAGAAATAGTTAAATATTCTGTGAAAATTTCAACTCTCTTCCTCTTACGGTTCATCAGATAAAGCTCGCTGACAGACAGATGGATGGATGAACGGACACACCGTGGAGGCTTAGTAATAGGGTCCAGTTAGCACCTTTCAGGTACAGAACCCTAAAAAAGAAGAAGACATATCTAAGGCATAATATTTTGATCTCATAATACAACTACAAAAGAAACTTTGACGCTTGCACTTTAATTAAGTTACTCAAGGAATACGGCTCTACCTTTTTTCATTCCGCCTTTATTTATTAATTAAAACAGCGAACATAGATCAACGAACAAATTAATGGATGCGCCGTGACTTGTAACTTGGTCTGACTTTGCAAGTCATCGGATCGACTGGGTGTAAGTGGTTTTCAGACTTAGTGTAAATATAACGTTTCGGGGAGTTGTTAATTAGAAAATCGTGTTTCATTATCGATTTCGGAAAGCTTTTGTGCGTTCGTTATCTTATAGGATGATGTCAGAGATTAATGACGAAACTTTTTGTTCAATTAATTATTTGAATATTTTAACGTATTGTACAATTGAAGGGAGAGGGGAGTAAAAATCAAAATGGCGTTATTGCCATTAATTGCCATCAAAGTACCTTTTAGGTACAGAAGGATCATTCCGTAAAGATATTTTTAAATAAATATGATGATATTGAACCGACACAACAACAGCTCACACAGCACTGTGGCCTAAAATTTATTAAATACTTCTCTTTCTATCGCACTCACTTATCTCACAATACTCTTTCTCTCTCTCATTCTTATGAGGGACACGGGAAAGCAGTCGAAGGGGCGTGTCACCATTAGTAAACTTCTTATCACAGTCACATGACTAAGTAAACCTTGTTATACCTACTACCCAGTAACCATCTATGAGTCTTACGATGGGACCTACCGTACTTTCCTCTAGCTTAAACTTCACGCTGTTACCCTTTTAGTTCAAAAGAAAAATTAAATATAAATTCGTATTCAATCCGTAATACTTTTACAAGAAGTGTAAATTAAAAATTTATAACACCCTCGACAAGTGAAGGTTACAGTAACTAGAAAAGAGCTGATAACTTTCAAACGGCTAAACCGATTTTCTTGGATTATAGCTAAGAACACTCTCGATCAAGCCACCTTTCAAACAAAAGAAACTAAATTAAAATCGGTTCATTAGTTTAGGAGCTACGATGTCACAGGCAGATACACAGATATCTACACACGTCAAACTTATAACACCCCTCTTTTAGGGTCGGGGGTTAAAAATCGGTTGGAAGCGAAAATCTTATCCATTGAAAAATTCTGATTCTGCGGTTCTGTTTTCTTTATTGCATATAAGCCAGCGTCACAGTTGTCTGCTCACTCTGTAATTGCTACTGTTTCTGGCGTCATAGTGCGATGTGCCAGATGTTTACAAGTGCGCCGTGGCTGCTAAGAAAAATATTGCAACCCCTGTATAAAACTTCGACGACTTCGAGACTCAAGGGTGGGGTTTTGTATAAAAAAATTCTGATGATGTTTAATCGGTTTAAGCATGTTTTTTATTACCAATTATTTAGAGCCATAAACCTAAAAATCGGCCAAGTGCGAGTCAGACTCACGCACCGAGGGTTCCCGTACTACAGTCATATTATTTCGACATTTTGCGCGATAAATCAAAAACTATTATGTATAAAAATAAACAAAAACCTGTTATAGAATGTACAGGTAAAGCCCTTTCAATTCGGTACAATGATCTTACTTTGAAAATTGAAAATCCTAATTATTTGGTCATGAACACATTTTTTTGGGATGTAACCACAAATTCACGGTTTTCGGATTTTTTCCTTTACTTGTGTTATGAGATCTACCTACCTGCCCAGGAAGTACCCTATAGGTTTTCTTGACCGACACGACAGACGGACAACAAAATGATTCTATAAGGATTCCGTTTTTCCTTTTGAGGTACGGAACCCTAAAAATGAGAGGTCATCAAAGTTCTGAAAACGGCTTATTTTTTTGGTACCTACAGTAATAATTTTCTTTGCGTTTGCTGCAAACAATCATTAATTAGGGCAAAACGTAAACCCACTTGAGGCGTGGCTAATCATTAATCAGTCAGTAGTGGGGAAAACTACGACTTTTTGACTGATTTATAGGATCTCTTTGTCCTAAGGCGCGATTCATACTAAATTCTAAGGGCGGGAATGTGGAGCGGAAATCATTCGTAGACTTTGGAATAGACGTGTCCGTTGCATGAAGTAGAACTAATGAAGAGTTCACTTTCAATACTTATTTGATGCAAATACTTCACTGTCCCACTTCGGCTAACAAATTAGAGCGAGAGATCAGACCTAAGTCGGCCTCTCGCTCTCACTCAGCAGTCGAAGTGGGACAGCGATACATAGGTTTTGTTTCAAGTATTACAAGTAATCAATCCAGGTATGGGCATGTTCTTTTATTTCATGACAAGTGCCCAAACTTCTCAGTTACTTAATAAGCAGACCTCCAACACTCCATACAAGCCAACTCAAAAATTACCTATTAGTACTACCGGATCACCGGCCAGTCCGCCCACAATTTGAGTGTGGGTAGCAGCTGTAGGGCTGAGGTTTGAGCAATGCCAATCAAAGGGGACAAGGATAGCACTATAGCAGTGAATAGGAACTATAACTGCCGTTCTAGAATTTCAATTTTATGGTTTTCGTGGCACTGAAGGAAACAAAAATATTGCCATGTAAGCACATTTAAAAGATTGTTAAAAAAATTTGAAGAAAATTTATTTATGAAAGTATTCTTTTCATAGTTACACCACAGAATAAATAAATTCAAGTGTAAATTAAAAAAATTTAACACCCCCGAAAAGTGAAGGTTACAGTAACTAGAAAAGAGCTGATAACTTTCAACCGGCTGAACCGATTTTCTTGAATTATAGCTAAGAATACTTTCGGTCAAGCTACCTTTTAAACAAAAAAAAAAAAAAATCGGTTCATTAATTTAGGAGCTACGATGCTACAGACAGATACACAGATACACACGTCAAACTTATAACACCCCTCTTTTTGGGTCGGGGGTTAAAAATAAAGGAGGTACTTATATTAGTAGGTAATTAGTTCTTTCGTTAGCGACAAAGAACGATTAATAAAGATCAGTGGTGCTCGTATACCTGGTGTTCCAGGAGTTACCATTAATCAGGCGATAGTAGCGCAACTGTTTTCGCTTCTTTATACTGATTGATGAACTATTGTAATAATAGCTGTTGAATTATTTTCAGGGTTCCGTTCAAACGGAAAAACGGAACCCTTACAGGAATACTTTGCTGTCCGTCTGTCCGTCCGTCGTGTCTGTCAAGAAAACCTATGGGTACTTCCAGTTGACCTAGAATCATGAAATTTGGCAGGCAGGTAGGTCTTATAGCACAAGTACAGGAATAAATCTGAAAACCGCGAATTTGTGGTTATATCATTAAAAAAAAATTAAAATGTATTTCAATTTTAAAAGTAAGATAACTATATCAAATGGAGTATCATATGAAAGGGCTTTACCTGTATATTCAAAAACAGATTTTTATTCATTTTTATGGATAGCAGGTTTTGATTTATCGTGTAAATTGTCTGAAAAATTCCCGAATACGGAACCTTCGGTGCGCGAGTCTGATTCGCTCATGGCCGGTTTTTTTTTAGTAAACTGTGATAGCTTCTTCGTCGTGTTCAACCGATAGCCGTAGATAAGACATCTCTTGCATTTTTAGTACCTACTGAAACATACTATGCATCTTCCGCCTTTGGAAAATTTCGTACCTCCGTTGGTTTTGCGGTTAGTTTCTTGATAAATGTATAACATAACCATTAACCATAGAGTCATTTCTTCGAATAACAAGTACAATACATGTTATCCAAAATATAGTATATAATATAGTACAAAGTGCTAACTTTTATGCAAAGACGTCTGATAATGGCGTATAAAATTTGATATACGACGAAAGTATTGGCGAGAGTTCAAGATATTTGTTGCGGTGGGAATTATGTGAGACTTGTGCCAGCTATGGACCTAATTTTCCTGTATGAAAATTTACTGCCCAAATGTTTCTTCATCAGCTCAACTCATCGCCAGCCATTCCTACGTCGAGGGAGTATGGGTCTCCTTTCAGGATTAGAAAGGATCACAGCATAGATCATAACACCCTTTGAGAACACTATGGAAAACTTTCATGAAGTGTTCCTCACGATGTTTTCCACCACTGTTGAAGCGAATCAGTACTTAATATCATATTGTGAATGAGTGCCTGTTTGTTTGTCTGCTAGCATTTCATGACTCATCTATTTTACCGATTTTGATGTTTGCTACAGAAACAGCTTGCATTCCAGGCAAGAAGTACGTTAATACATAAGAAAACCTAAATCCACGCGGAAAAATTCGCGGGCTTCATCTAGTTATTTTTAAATTGCTTAAAACGTACATATCTCTGAAAGTTAAAGGATGCCAGGATTGAATCCTTAATCCCCGAATAAGAAGCCAAAGTATTAACCTATCTGGTAGATAAAATATGGGTGTCGCATGTAAAATATTGTGATATGTTTTAATTTTTTTTACATACATAATCATGTATAAAATTTGATTTATGTCGAAAGTATTGGCTTGAGTTCAACTTATTTGTCGCTGTGGGAATTATGTGAGGTTGGTGCCAGCTGGGAACCTAATTCTGTTAGGTATATGCAAACTAGTTGATACCTTGACTTCGCTTCACTTGGTGCTGATAATCCTCCTTAGTTTGGTGTAGATCTCCACGTTAAAGAGAAAACCTTAATGCAAAATCTCAAGTTATTTCTCGGATCTAAGTTTTTAAAAAGCAGTTCAAACTGTACGTTGATGTCAGTCAGTCAGTTTATACTTTTGTTTTATGTGCAGAAGTTTTACTGTGCATTTTTAACCCCCGACCCAAAAAGAGGGGTGTTATAAGTTTGACGTGTGTATCTGTGTGTCTGTGTATCTGTGTATCTGTGTATCTTTGTATCTGTGTGTCTGTGTATCTGTGTATCTGTCTGTGGCATCGTAGCGCCTAAACGAATGAACCGATTTTAATTTAGTTTTTTTTGTTTGAAAGGTGGCTTGATCGAGAGTGTTCTTAGCTATAATCCAAAAAAATTGGTGCAGCCGTTTAAGAGTTATCAGCTCTTTTCTAGTTTTCTTGTATAAAAGAAGGTTACATAACCGTTAGGTTCATAATATTATGTCAATTGACAAATGTCAAGCTGTCAAGATGGACGTTGCCTAAATACATAATTATTCATTTGAAAATGATGTTTTGGAAAACTCAGTTCAGCCGTTTGAAAGTTATCAGGTCTTTTCGGTCTGTTCTAGTTACTGTAACCTTCACTTGTCGGGGGTGTTATAAATTTTTAATTTACACTTGTAACTTTATCTATATTTTTTATTCACAAGGCACACGTTGGTCTGCGATTATATAATGTGTATGAATAATATAATGTGGCTTAAGATGGAATGCGTTTACCTAAATACCCGGATGTTAATTGGCAGGAAACACTAATCTCGGGAGAGTATTCCAGACCCCAGCCATGAGACCTATTTATATCGCAAAGCGTTTCGTGCGTATGGCGACAAAGTTTATTCAGTATGATTATATTTTTTATGTGGAATATTGCAAGTTTTATTACTTAATATATTTTCTACCTGTGAAAACAAAGAATATTATCCAAATTTTCTTATACAATGTGAAGTTTTTCACATATTAACTTTCTTATACAAAGTAAAGTGTTTCACAGAAAATATTGTCATGTCTTTGTTGGTCTACGGTATCCCAACAGAGGTACTTTAAAAGTCAATATTAATATGGATCCTTGATCATCAGTTTTGATAGATAACAATTACCGAAATACGTAAATACATTATACAGTAATATGCCATTCATAAATGATAATAAAAACGTTTGATTTTCGTATTTTAACGGTTGTCAGTGTTAACGCAGTGTACAAACCTAACTCAATTGATAAAATTTACCGTAATGATGTCGTTTATCACCATAAATACACCAAATTGCCGATAAATATTCAATGAGAATATAATAAGCGAATAATTTTCATTATGACGTTTTAATTTTGCGAAAGCTAATTTATCGTGAAACGATTGTCGATTAAAATGCGGAATCCCGTCCAATTTTCTCTCATCTTTGTTGCTTATAATGATATTTTCTGGATCGAGATACTCGTAATACATAGTGTAACAAAAATTTAATGCCCGGATTTTTGAAGTGATAATGATAACTTATATAGGCACGATGAGCGATTTTGGGATAGGTCAAACTTGAAGGTCACGTCGACAACATGCTAATTTTATTAAGTACCTTTTAAAATTTGTTTCTTTCACACAATTAGTGGAGATGTCAGGTATGAATCCAGAAGCCGGCTTTTATTTTTAACAGCTCAAATTTTTAGGGTTCCGTACCTCCGTCCGTCCGTCTGTCGTGTCTGTCAAGAAAACCTATAGGGTACTTTCCGTTGACCTAGAAACATGAAATTTGGCAGGTCTTATAGCACAAGTAAAGGAATAAATCTGAAAACCGTGAATGTGTGGATACATCACAGAAAAAAAATTAAATGTGTTTTAATTTTCAAAGTAAGATAACTATACCAAGTGGGGTATCATATGAAAGGGATTTACTTGTACATTCTAAAACCGATTTTTATTTATTTTGGATAATTAGCTGCTTACCTTCGGAAAATTTTCAGCCTGCGTGGAACTGAATATAAAAATGAAATAAGTACAAACAAGAAAACTGAAAATTGCAATTTCGTCCCTTTCGCAAGTTAACTTATTACCTAATAGCTGTAATTGTTGCTCTGTACAAAATTGCTATACAAATAAAGTAACCAACCGAAGTAATTACTGAACACTTCCCACGTGAAAATGAACTTTCTTGTTATCCAAATAGGGGTTACATTCATTTGATTAGCGCGTAACATAACAAACCTCTGGCGAATATAAAAATAGTGCCAGCTAAGAACCCTTCATTAAAATAATTCATTTCATTAGCCCGTCCGGACACGCAAGTTTGTTTTTAAAATTTAATCATACACCGACCTTATTTCATTTGGTGGGCTCCGAATAAACAGTGTAACAATAATTACCACGAATTTCACTTGGAGCATTATTTTTTTGGTGGGGTTTCGGAGATATTATGTAAATGAACGCGTACGAGATAAGCGAGGTTTTAGACGTGCCCCTCAAATGTATAGTAGACGTAGAATTGACCTTGGTAGATTTTTTTAACGTTACTATAAACCTTAAAGCTAGCCTTATCTAATTACTAGCTGAAACCCGCGACTTCGTTCGCGTGGACATACACACACACACACACACACACACACACACACACACACACACACACACACACACACACACACACACACACACACAAACTTTCTCCTTTATAATATTAGTGTGACAATACAAATGATGCCCGCGTGAAATGGTGCCAAAAATACTGGCTGCATTTTCGTGCTGGACAGCCGTTTCGTTACCTACCGAATGTTTTTTGTAATTTATCTTTTAATTTTTTAGTCTAAATTATTAACAATCTTGCATTAATTTTGCAAAAATTAAGTAAAACACACCTAAAACAAAGACAACGGTTGATTGTTTTACTTCTTAACATACGTGTCTTACAAAATATTTAGCAAGATATTCCGGTCACATTTTGTCACATAGTTCACTCACAGTGAAGGCCAAGTCATGTTTGAATCTTGTCCTAAGCTCGAAGCAATCCACGGCGGTTAGGAACATATTGATCCCTAATTCCTGGCTAAGCTAAGGCCCTGTTATGTCATCAAGGCATAAACTTCCCAATACACAGCCTAAAGACCGCAGCCTCGAGCTCACTTAACATGCTTCGTAAGTCAGCATGCAATCACTAGCTTACATATATAGCGATTTCTATGTACAAAACGTTTCTTATGGCCGTTTCACATTATTCCACTACCTAGCACGACATTCCAGCAATCTAATGCAATGATAGGTGCTGTTGTTCTAATAATGTACATGTATATTAATTTTATTTTTATTATTAGATAAGTAAATAAGTATAGGGATGCTGAAAGTTTACTCATAAAGTATGAGTGACGCAATGACCTATCATTTAGAGTTATCGCACAAGTTTAGTTTTCACATACTGAGTGTGGTACATTGGAACATGTTGTTACTGTGGAGCGCCGTATCTAGTGGTACATTTATATCACTGGGTTCTATGACAACAGGATACAAATGCTTAATTTTTGAACTATCCGCTCAGTAGCAATAAAGCCGCATTGCATGCCAGCATGGAAATTTGGAACCCGTGTGTAGATGGGCCATAAACTGCAACGGTCCGGCGTTTTACACGACGACATACTGGTTAACAATCAAGCTATTAACAAGGCAGGTCGCACTCGGCCAAGCGTGGCACATTTCCAACTTGGATATTTTCTCTTAACATGATCGTAAAATATAGATCTGGCTTAAAATGATTAACTTGTATAATGTGAGGTCTTATGGGTCTCAGGATAATTACTAACGACGACGCAGCCTGTGATTGATGGATTGACTGGCATAATATTTCGTGGTCCAAGTGAAACTTTTCTAGTTCATGTAGCGCTGAGCCAAACCTGTCATTAATTGAACAGGCATCTAACTATCGTGTTTAATTTAATCAGCTTCCGTGAATTCATCACACTACCAAGTCCTTTAGTTTAACTACTTATTCCCAGTAGTTCAACTGCATCTAAATCTGAACGAGTGGTTTTTACAACTTTACCTATAATAATTTTTCAGACTAAAAGCCTTTCACAACCGCCAGATAAACTTTATATAGCGAATTAATAAGTTATTTTGAGAGATTCCCAATAGAAAACTGTGATACTGACAAATTTATTCGTTAGATAATAAATTCATTAGATAAAGTTTATCTGGAAGTCATGAAACAAGCCCAAGTATATTGTAACTTAGCTGTCATGTATCGAGCAGAGTTTTAAGTTAGCCACTGACGATATATTCAGCAATCCAAATGGAGTAGACGTCTTCCAAAATAGTTTCGTGAATGTGAAGAACGTATGCCAATTGAATGGACTCATTCATTTTGGATTTTCGAACGTATTGATTAACTGGATTGGTCGAAATTTTAACGCTTATTGATTACGCTTACATTAAAGTCAATAGCTATCGTAATGTAAAACGCACTTTAGTTTAGCGACAGATCTACCGAAATTCCGTGCACAGAATTTCGATTGAATGTGTTATTTTGAAATAGTACGTAGTGCTTTAACTGTACGTAAAAGGTCAGTCAAGTGTGAGTCGGTATCGTACGCGAAGAGTCCCGTACCATTGTATAAGAAATAGCACATTTTTAGGGTTCCGTACCTCAAGAGGAAAAACGGAACCCTTATAGGATCACTTTGTTGTCTGTCTGTCTGTCAAGAAACTTATAGTGTACTTTCCGTTGACCTAGAATCATGAAATTTGGCAGGTAGGTAGGTCTTATAGCACAAATACAGGAATAAATCTAAAAACCTTGAATTAGTGGTTACATCATTAAAAAAAAAATTGAAATGTGTTTCAATTTTCAAAATAAGAAAACTATACCAAGTGGGATATCATATGAAAGGGCTTTACCTGTAGGTACATCCTAAAACAGATTTTTATTTATTTTATGCATAATAGTTTTTGATTTATCGTGCAAAATGTTGGAACAAATACCCGAGTACGGAACCCTCAGTGCGCGAGTCTGACTCGCACTTGGCCGATTTTTTTTTAATTTTCATGGTGGCCAATTTTAATTTTTTATTCCTTGTTAACGTTGCGGTAATATTTCAGTTACATTACAATATGTTATATTCCCCACATGGATACTAAACGAAATTTCGGTATAGGTATTAGGCACTATTATTTCTATAAACCGAGAATCTAGCACATAAAATTATATCATCGTAAAATCAACTTATCACAAAACGTGGTGGGGCTTTTGTTTCTTTAGGACGGTGGAATACGGTACAGTGTAATTTTAACCTTACGGTGTGATACAAAGATAACATTCTTATGACTAGTGTTTGAATATGATCTCCACAAATAAGAAGATGAAACCGTTATAACCTTGTGGTAAGAAGGCGATCATTTCGTCTTCATTCTTCATATAACTTTCGTACAACAAAGTGGTTGCGTTTGTTATGCGAAAAAAAATCCCAGATAGGTGGTGACGTCGATCTGGAGGGTCAAAAGCTCGATTTCGGGCACGCACCTCTAACTTTTTGGAGCTATGTATGTTTTAAACAATTGAATATCACTTGTTCTAACGGAGTAAAATATCGCGAAGATTCGTTCTCCTTAATGTTCAATAACTTAAAATCTAAAAAACCCCCGACACAACAACCTCTATAAGAAAACTGGAAAAGAGCTGGTAACTTTCAAACGGCTGAACCGATTTTCTTGGATTATAGCTAAGAACATTTTCGATCAAGCCATCTTTCAAACAAAAAAAAACTAAATTAAAATTGGTACATTAGTTTAGGAGCTACGATGCCACAGACAGATACACAGATACACACGTCAAACTTATAACACCCCTCTTTTTGGGTCGCGGGCCAAAAAGGTGTAGTCCGATTCAAACCGAGTCAGCGTGGTGGAGCATGGCTTATGTCCTTTCTTTTAAAGGAGTCCCGTGCTAAGTAGTAAGCCGAGAATTGAGAAAGATGAGAGAGTGTTCGTTATGCCAGAAGTACTGATTCCCGAATCTAAGTTTACTCCAGAAAAAATATAGGTATCCTCCTCCTTTTTGGACGTTGGTAAATAGCTAGTGCCAGCTAGCAACCAAAGCCTACCAGATGACCACAGTAGGAACACATTATAATCACACTACTATGACCACAGGAGGAACTCCCCATTGCGTCAGGGAGGTCGTCAAACGTTAAAAGGTATTAAGCAAATGCGTACAAATCCGTAGAATGAATTAGGGTACTGCAATATAAGTTTTCATCGGTGTTCGCAATGGATAATCTCTGTAAATCTCTGACGGAAGCCGATAAGCCAGATGCGTTTTTATAAGACTTCCCAAGTCAAGCGAAAACAGACCTTATGGCAAGGGATGAAGTGGAACATGATAATGGATAGGATAAAGTCAATATCCTATTGACCTGTATTTCATGTAACTACTACTGGTAATACCAGGTTTGCGCTTAGCCACAATAAGACGTGATAGAGAATGATTTCCATTTATTTTCCATGGGACTTATTAGAGAAAATGTACTGTCCAACCTAGTTAACATTTTCCATATATCGTCAGGTAAAAGGCTCATTATCATATCGAAATCAGCTTGGTGTCGTGGATGTCTCGGCGGAATATAACATAACAAATTAAATTCGACACCTGTCCACTGAAGAATGTGGTAATAAAAAATCCGTAAATACAAATGTAGGGCACACCCAATTTGTATTTATATAATTTGGAAAATAATGGACTTCCATACAAACTTTCACCCCTCTATTTAACCCCTCGGGGATGAAATTGCAAATAGTTCTGAAACTTTGCCTTCTTCTTTATTTTTTGTCTTTATCTGAAACTCCAAATAGCAATTTTCATGGAGATAACTTGAAAAATGACGTCTTTCTAGGGGTGCAATTTTAAACTGTTCTTTTAGAGATCAGTCAGTTTGTCAACACGAGTCTTTAATATATATAGAAGATATAAAAACTAATACGATATTCGAGAAGATTATTATATGACATAACATGGATAGACAATTTAGTGTTTTGAAGTAGGACAAAAATTTATAAAGAAAGAAAGAATGGAGGTTAAGATAATATCAGTCGTTACGAATATTATACGAGAACGATATTTATGTAAGGCGTTGAAAAACCAGAGCATTGGCAATAATCATTTTCTTGGAAACAGAGTTTCACTGTTGCTTTTACGTGCTGTAATATTCCGTTCATTCTGTTATTATCTCTTTCTCGTTACATCTTGTTCACACGCCCGGAAAATGCATTTACGTAAATATTAAATAATCCCATATTTTTGCGGACTTATTTCGTTCGTTGTCGTCATTACCAACCGATAGACATTCACTGCTGGTCGTAGGTTTTTTCTGGAAACTTTCACACATCACCTGGGCGATTCGTTAGATTCGTTAACTCAGTGTCTAACACTGAACGATAGCCACCGAGGTTGGTTGGTTCTACATTGCTGCTTCACTGGGTAATACTTTAATATTATTTAGTAGAAAACCTTCAATGGATTAAAAAATGAGCTCAGCGGCTATCATTCAGTGTTAGACACTGAGTTCGCTTCTTTATTCTTCGACGGCTTCCGCATAAGTCTAATTTCATAACAGAGAGAGAGAGAGAGAGAGAAAGACAGAGAGATGAAATATAGGTTACTACTTTATCTTACTTGGAAAGCATTCGACAAAGTATTAGATCTTTTCTTTACGATTTGTATTCTCAAAATAAATACTATCATAAAAGCGCCAACTTACAAAGAAACATTGAGTACCTACTTATAATTTTTTTTCTCTATCTACGCAACGTCCGATATCAAAAGGACCCGATCCCTGTAAAGTACACTTGAATATTCGCAAAAAGTATCTTTATTATTTCTGACCTCACATGTGGTGATAGCGAAAATTGAATTTCGGTCCTTTGTGGAGTCCAATCGAGTTATATCACCAGCGATGACGTGGCAGTGACGTCAGTGTGCAATATATAGCCAATATGGACATTTATCATAAGCTGCTGTTGAAATTTCAGTTAAGGTGCAGTTTCACGGGACTAAGTATCACAAGTTGAGCTGCTTTCTTATTCATGCAAAGTAATAAGCGGGTTCGTAGTACCAGTTTCGGTAGAGTATAGTCATTAATGTCTCACGGTAGGATAATTAATTAATTTGTTCATGCATTTCAACTCATTGTAGACCCACTATGAGTACGGTGTCCCCTTCAGAATGAGAAGGGCTTAGGCTATAGTTAAGTACGTTGGTTGTGTGCGGATTGTCAGACTTCATACACCGTGGGGTATAATGGAGATTTCT
This sequence comes from Maniola jurtina, assembly GCF_905333055.1. Lineage (NCBI taxonomy): Eukaryota > Metazoa > Arthropoda > Insecta > Lepidoptera > Nymphalidae > Maniola > Maniola jurtina. Next base: position 3,332,187 of record NC_060034.1, on the reverse strand, counting down.
GAAACATGCAAGTTTCCTCACAATGTTATGCAAGCATCTAATTCTAGTACAAATTCAACTTATTTTTATTCAATTAGACTTTTACAAGTACTTTGTATCGTCAAGAGGATCTACTATTGGTTCAAAATGCCTTTCCTACAGAGAAGAACCAGCAAGAAACTCGGCGGTTGCTCTTTTCAAAGATTTGATATACATGATCTAAACGCCAAAACTTATAGAAGCCATTTTCATGGAGAGAATCCTGTTTTATTTTATTACATAGCCCGTGTCTGTGATCTCACTTGGTTTTGAGATGCAAGCTAGAGACTGACTTGTAACATTTTGGTGTAATGTATCGAGTTTTCATAACTCAAAACAAAGACTGACTTGTAACATTAGTTTGTAATATAAAATTCGCGGCGAGCGCTGCGTGCTTCCCTCGACTGTCGGTTTTTTCGCGAATTCTCATTGAGTGTTAGTGTTACTACAACAAGTCAGTGCACTTTGCGTCATAGCGTCATTTTGAGTAAATATAGAGCACACTTGAACCAAGAGCATGAATGATACATAACAAACACATGCTATATCCCGCGCTCTGCTCATTTAATTATTTCACCAACGGTTGCCTGTAAGAGATTACTTCAGCAATAAGGCTGCCTTTACACCTTCTTGTTTAGTTTCTTCTGTGTTTTCTGTATATGTATTAAGTACTTATGTGCTTGTGTGCAATAAAGAATTCTAAATAAATATAAGTCAGTCTGTGTCACCGCATTATAACAAGATCGCCTCGAATGGTACATTACAAACAAACGATACGAGTCAGTCTCCAGCTTAAGATGGAAGCGGTAAAAATAATGGTGCTAACGTGATTCATACAAACACGCGCCATGAGAATCTACCCTAGCCTGAGGCTGTTTCAAATTCTCCTATTCGGAGTTTAGAGTGAAAATGCAGTTGATCAGTTGTAGTAAAGAAGGAACAATGTATAACAGAAAGCTATTTATGGCAGGAAATCGGCCAAAATCAACTGAAATTCAAACCATTGTCCAAGCTAGTTTAGCTTAGAAGCTTTGTTTCGTAAATCGAAACGAACGAAATGTTTCCATGAAAACTTACCCCATTTTAAACACTTTTTATTCGACTTATTGTTGAAAAATGTCTTTAAAAAATTTACAGGTTAATTGTAAGAAATTCTAATTCATTCAATATATTTTTTGTACATCTTATTGATCAAGGACGGAATATTTATATAAGTAATCCATACTAATATTTTACTAATATAATAATGCGAATGCGAATGTGATGTCTGTCTGTTGACTTTGTACGGGCCCATCCATTTAATCAATTTTGACGGAATTTGGTACAGTGATATCTTGCATCCCAGAAACGGATAATATAGGCCTCTTTTTATCCCAAAAAATCTAAGAGTTTCTACTGGATTTTTAAAAACCTAAATCCACGCGGATGAAGTCTCTTCTAGTACTTACTTAACTATAGATAAACTATGGAACTGAGATTATCTTATTAGTGCAAAAAGCATCAAATTAACTTAGTTCCTTCCTTTGTACGTCAAAGTTACTAGGTTTCAAACTAAGAAGCGTAAGCTTGGCTGATCGAGTGGCTTAGCGCGAGACAAACGAGCTGAAAACACCATTCAGATAGCGTCGACTAACAAACTGTCCACGCCAACGCTTTATACAGTCTCTGTAACATTTTCAAGTAAGATTTAGAAATACTAATAGGTAGATTTTATTTCATCATCTACGATGATCCCAAATATTTTCGAATTGAATATCGAATGTTTTTTGAAAATATGTTCATGATTGGGTGGTGACTCTATCATTTGTATTTGATTATTAAGGCCTGCGCAGACGAGACGCTATTTTCAGTGAAGAACATAAATGGATCACTAAGGATTGTATCACATACACACGATATACCAATAGTACTAGTAATAGTACATCGAAACACTGCCGTACTAAAAGAAGAGGGATAATTCTCTCACACGCAGGTTTTCTCTCTCGGACCCAAAAAGAGGGGTGTTACATTACGTTTGACGTGTGTATCTATGTATCTGTCTGTGGCATCGTAGCTCCTAAACTAATGAACCGATTTTAATTTAGCTTTTTTTTGTTTTAAAGGTGGCTTGATCGAGAGTGTTCTTAGCTATAATCCAAGAAAATCGGTTCAGCCGTTTGGAAGTTATCAGCTCTTTTCTAATTACTGTAACCTTCACTTGTCGGGAGTGGTGCTATAATTTTTTAATTTACACTTGTTAACGATGTTGTTTGACTTATGATAACCAAATTTAGTAATCAAATATTAGTGATAATAGCCAAGTCCCATGTAGATACTTACTCTACGAGATACGGACGAAAGATAAAGAGCAGATCAACAAAAACAGAGGTTGGTAACTGAATAAGTTGGGCGGACTGGAACTCAGGGCACCCATTCCATTGTAAAAGTTAATTCGAATAAAAATATTTCTGCTATGGTAAGTATACGATTGCATGATAAAAAATTTCAGTTCGTTTTATAACACGCTACAAATATTACTTTTATTTCTTCTTACTCGATAGCAATATAAATTTTTTCAAAGAGTTTTTGATCTGAACGAACTGTCGTTGGCGGTAAATCGTTTTCGAATTTCCGAGTCCTTTTTGATTTTATTCGTACATTTTCACTCAGTCTTTGAGCGGTCAGAATGGAAATACCGAACATATCTCCGTGGAAGTCTATCATCTAGACGTCTATAGATGTATACATACCGCCAGGTAGGTAGTAAGTCTGATATTTGAAAATATTTATACTATGAGTGATTAAGATATATGTTCTAAATCGTAGATAGAGTGTGCCTCGTTTATGAAAGACGCGTAAAAAATGGAAGGTATCAAGAAAAATTGTTGCTCTAACTTTATTTTGTTTATAACAGAAGCAAATAGTGCGCTAATACTTAAATATTGCATTGCAAAACTTACCTTATTCATGATAATGTTAAAGTATAAATAATCACAAACATACGTCAAGTATGGCTTGTCTTTGTAGCTTTATCTTAGTAATAGCAAATTACATTATTTGAAGGGTAAATTACAACGAACTTATACAAATTACAAGTAAGTGCCTCCTACATTCAGTAAAATTAAATAGTCCTTTTGAATCCTTAGTCCTAATTAGCGTTATAAGGTATTCTCATAATTAATTTCAATGTAGGTAAGCTGCAACGGTAACTTTGCATCTACTAAATGTTAATGAACACTGTTAAAATTAAGACATTCTCGTTGCTGTTACATAGCAACGGAAGTTAAGAATAATGTAGGAATTCACCGACGCTATTATTAAAACAAACTTGCTTATCTCGCTGCCTATTCCCAACGGATTTGCTCCTTACCTACCTACCTTTATTTTTTATGAAACTTTCCAAGTTTCAGGTCAAACTTTCACCATCATCGTCGTCATCATAGCTAAGAAGTTCTATTTCTAAACAGCGGTTTTAAAGCCATAAACACGTGGGAGTTTTAAAAAACTGATTTTTCTTATAAATAATGCTATAACCTTAACTAAAAACTGGTTGGTATCTCAAAATGGTTAATCCCATGGATTAAGTAACAGAATAGCGCTACACCAACTTCTTTCCGTGGATAGGGATTTTTGTCTATCGTGTAAATCACTATTGTAAATATAAAAAAGGTCCCCGTATATCCTAATTAAGGTCACCGTTGGGTGCAAGGTCATAGATGTGAAACCAGGGCAAGTCATGTAGTTAATTCTAAGCCTGATTTTTTAAATTCAGGTAGGTACAAGTTATCCATTGATTGCAATCTCACCTGGTGGTAAGTGATGATGCAGCCTAAGATGGAAGCGGGCTAACCTGGAATGGTAGTTTTTATTGAATTCGTCCCCCTTTCGTTTCTGTACAGCATCGTATTAGAACGCTAAATTGCTTGGCGGCATGGTTTTGCCGGTAGGGTGGTAACTAGCCACGGCCAAAACCTCCCACCAGACCAGAGATGTAGAAATTATAAAATTCCAAACCCCAACCGGGAATCAAGCCTGGGACCTCCCACTAATAAGACCACAGCGTTGATAACTGTGCCAGGGTCGTTGTAATCGTGTAAATCACCGTTGTAAATATAGAAAAGGTTCCCATAAATATCCTAATTAAGGACACCATTGGGTGCAGCGTTATAGATGTGAAATCAGGGCAAGTCATCTAGTTGGTAGTAAACCTGAAATAGCGATAAATTCATCGTTTCTATGTATTCCACCGCATAACGTTTGCTTTAGTATTCAGTGCATAGAAGCATGCACTTGGCATATTCGAGTTGAATACACGGATTCCTTCCAGATTAGACGCTATTGCTGACGCTCTACTATGAATTTGTTTATGTAAGTTTGCCTTTGGTATTTGTGATGTAAATGAAATATAATGAATATGTATAACGGACCGGGATGCCTACATAACATTAGAGTAGAATATCCTCAGCGGACTGTACCTATCTCATGAACTGTAATAGGCAGAGAGTTAAATTTTTAACCCCCGATCCAAAAAGAGGCGTGTTATAAGTTTGACGTATGTATCTGTGTATCTATGTATCTGTGTATCTGTCTGTAGCATCGTAGCTCCTGAACTAATGAACCGATTTTAATTTAGTTTTTTTTTTGTTTGAAAGGTGGCTTGATAGAGAGTGTTTTTAGCTATAATCCAAGAAAATCGGTTTAGCCGTTTGAAAGTTATCAGCTTTATTTTAGTTACTGTAACCTTCACATGTCGGTGGTGTTGTAAATTTTTCATTTACACTTGTTTATAGTGTGTTATATTGCCGTTATAACAACAAATAATAAGAATTTCAAAATGTAAATTAAAAATACAAAAGTTACTTAATCTTTTACGATAGCATGGAACCCTTCGTGTGTGATTCGAACTAGATTCGTTTTTTTTTACATACAGCTGCTACCGTACCTAAACTACGAAAGAAATTGTGTGAGTGAAACCAAAGGTATAACAGATTTGAGCTTAGTAGAATATTCTATACGCCTCCAAGGTGTACGTAGCTTATAGAACCTGTGTTTTCACCGCTTGTAACAATAGTGGGTATGAAGTTATGGAATTCACTACACATTATTAAATTCGCTCCTCAGTTGTTCGCTACGTTCCAGCGAATTTCGTGCTACGGTACTCCAGCTACGAGGCTACGAGGCTACGGAGCTACGAAATACGTAGCTTGAATATAGAAAGTGCTAAGACAATTACGGCTAACTAAGTTATAGCTTTGTAGTGTTAGATGTGTATGTGTGTGTATGTAGCATTAGGTTGTGTGTGTATAAATTAGAAGAAAGGGAAGAAAAGTAGTAGATATAATTGCTTTGTAAACTTAAACACCTTTCGTATAAAATCGTACCATCATTGCGACTAAGAAAATGACGAAAGTGGGCATTTAATAAAAAAATATAATAATAAAATTCTTAACTATGTTATCTAAAAATCCCTTACCTTTTTATTTATGACAAAATTTGGTACAAGATAGCTTGCTTCCCGGTTACGGATATGGGCTACTTTTAGAAGCGAAAAATCAAACAGTTTCCATGAGATTTTTAAAACCTTCATTCCACGTGGTCATAGTTACAGGTAACAACTAATTTTCAACACGAATCACGATAAGTTAATATGAATAAAAAAAAACTTTTAAATAATTTTTATAATCGTCCAAGATTATTGAATAAAATCTTCTTGATAAAGTACGGTACCAGAATTTAATGTCGATATCGAAATGCCCCTCTAAACACTCAGTTACATTCCGGAACAAAACTTTCCCGACAACAAAACAGATTCCCAAAACAGGAACATTGAACAGTGCTTTTGTTAGAGTGAAGTCTCACTATGCGTTGCGTAGACGGTACGATGCCTGAGCGGTGCCGCTGCGTCATCTATACTAATAAATAAAATTGGAGTGTCTGTCTGTAATTTCGAAATAAATACCTCATATTAAGCTCATATGGTTATTCGAAAGATGCCAACACTGAATCACACGTTTTTTAAATTTTTGTCTGCCTGTCTATCTGTCTGTCTGTCTGTTTGAAAAGGCTAATCTTCGTACTAGGTACAGAAACACGTTGCATCCCGGGGACGGGCTATTACTACTACTTTAACTAGGCTACTTTTGTCCTGGGAAATCAAAAGTTCCCACAGGATTTCAGACCCTAAATCCACGCGGGCGAAGCTGCGGGCGTCAGCTAGCCCTATATAGAAATCGCTGACCATAACGCACGATGCGTTACAACATCGAGCGGCGCCGCAACGAACGCGCAACTCTTGGGACCAGTGCCTGCAGTATGAGATTTTACTTCTTGCCAATGTTGATAGTATTTGAGAGTCGAAACAAGGTAACGTCAAAGTAAAATGGCCCTTAAGACCCTTGACATAAAGTCGAAAATTTAGTACCATTGATTTTAATTTCGTGACGTTTCCGCTTGGAGCGTTGGCTGTAAATATATGTACAAACTTGACCATTAAAACAAGGCAGTCAAGGGCCATTTTACTTTAAAAAATCTTATACTGAAAGTAAGTACTGAGTGAGATACGGGGCAGGGAAGGGTGGTGCGTTGCAACGCCATACCCTCTGCCGAAGCGGTAACGCAGTGCCCATATGGCACCCAATACTCAAATCTGCAGCGGCACCGCAACGCACCGGAAACGCAACGTGTGGCCTCAGTCTTAGTTCATCGTCGCTCAAATTAATCCGCGACATCTTTTAAATCGCCGAGAGCTGTAACATCCAACCCCTTTTATCAGAATGATTGTACAAAACCACTCAACCCTTTTAATCCCCAATCCGAAGTGCGTCCGGTCGTTAGCCGACATTAATGGAATCCACCCGGCTAGTCTCCCGTGAAAATAACAAGGATTTGGTGACTCAATCTGTTACAAAAAACCTTGAATTATCCCCCTACCTATTGTCTTTCGTGCTTTTGTATTGAATTTGCTTAAAGATTGAGTATTATTGTATGGATTTGAGATTGGTGGCGTCCTCATTTCAACTGACAGAATTGATCTCGTCGGCATGACACGAGGCTAAGTCCATCGGCTGTCACTTGCCAGCAACGGCCTTGAGACAGTATATCAAAATAGAGTACATTTTTCATTACATAGCCAAAGTTTACTGGTTATAATGATGGTGTCCTTTTATTCCTTCGTGGAACTTAGGGTTGCAGCAGTTGTTCTCCACGTCATCCTATCTTTGGCTTCTGCCTTGATATGATTCTACGAGAGTCCTACTATTTTTAGGTAAGTAGGTAGGGTAGGTTTAAGTTTATTGGTACTTTGAGCATTTAAGTATGTATGCTCTAACCATTGGCACTGTAACTTTAAAAAATACTCTCTATCCCCTTCAACTTAAACAAAGTATACCATTTTACAATTTTAAATTTTTAATTGAACTTAAGTTATCTAAATCCAATTCATGCCTATAACGTGGAGTGGAGCCAAGCCGCAGCATCGTTATCTTATCTTATTTGCTTTAACATAAATTGAAATAGAGTTAAATAAAATATGAAGGAGACTCAATCTGTGCGAAGCTCATATGAGCGCGCCGCTGCACCATCTCTTGGATGATAAAGTAAATAAAGCTTAGTTTAAGTTGTTATAAAAAAGATGCAGTGACTCAGTTCCAATCCATCCCTTCAAGTGTGCAATGTGTTAAAATCTCATAACTAGAGGATGCCCGCGACTTCATCCGGATGGATTTAGGTTTTTATAGATCCCGTGGGAACTGTTTGATTTTCCGGGATAAAGCGTAGCCTATGTCCATCCCCGGGATATAAGCTAACCCTGTACCAAATTTCGTCAGAATCGGTTAAACTGATGGGCCATGAAAAGGGAGCATACAGACAGACACACTTTCGCATTTATAATACAGTGCTAAAGCATTTCCATTGGAAAAACATACCTACGTTCATCTTAATTCACAAATTCAAGTACTTACGCACAGTAAGCATAACACCTTGCAGACTAAAAAGTAAACATAGAAGAAAAATGCCAAAAATATTCGATATACGAGTTGTTTTCCCCTTGAACAACTCAGGGTAACTCACTCGGAGAGCGGCACCCAAGAGGAACATTCGTCAAAACAAAACTAAAAACTTACTTATGAATATTCGCTTGTAGCGGCAACGTATAAGCTAGTGTCAATCGGGTTCGCGCATGCGCTTTCGCGGTTTTAGGAAAAGCTTGTGTGAGAAGTTCAGTAATTGGCCAAACGCCGTCAGGTCTGGACGTATTCTGATCAGTTTTGGCCAGTTTTCCCGCTGGACACGCGCGCGTCTTCTGTCAGCGGAATGATTATGGTCAAGCTTCGGACTTGGTAACTTGGCAAACTTTGTGTGCGTCAACCCAACTTTTAATATTAGAGTGAGTGAATTGAACAGTTACGAAGTTATTGTAAGTTCAAGTAAGTTTATGGTAGTTATAACTTGTATATTAAGTGAGTTAAGTGACGAACTAATGGACTTGTGGATTTCGAAACTTTTCTTGAAAGGTACTTATTTTTAGATTTGTTATGAGTGTGGTAAATATTACTAAGTTAAGGCGCACTTTTGGATGGTTTATTTAATACAAAATGTGAAATCAATAATTTTAGTTTTCCACTAAGCTACTTTTATTTTTTATTAATTATGTTTTCAGTTACTTAGGCTTTTAAACAACAATTGAATTATAACTATGTACCTACTACATTGAAATGGATACGGAAATGAGCGATAAATGTTTTATTAGGTCAAACTTAATTAAAATACCAGATACGAGGGAATGCAAATACCCATAGTAGAGCTGATAATTGTAATTGCAGTAGGTATATAAGTCGTGTCGTATATCGATAAAACCACGTTCTCGTAGTCTGCCTGGTGAACTCAGCATGTGGATGGGGTTTATTGTAGTAAGGTCCTAGATTTTTTCCTAACTGGGTCAATTTATATTCCAAAATTAGCTCAAATTTGGAATGCTGGGACACTATAGACTTTTAGCCCTTACAGAAAATGCTTTCGAAAAGGATTGAACTTTCGGATAAAATGTTGCGCATAGAAACAGGTAAGAAATATGTATGATGCCTGAATGAAATTATCTTTAATTTGTAGATAATATAGGTTATCTAGCAACGTTGTTATTTGTCAAAAATATAATTTTAAAAATAATTTTAAAACAACGCTGCTAATCAAATAATTGACAGATTGCTCATAGATGGATTAATTAATTATTATTAATTATTTCAGCCGCTTCATCTCCACCTAATATCATGTGTAATTGGAAGTAGAGTATGATAATAGCAAGTACTTTTCGTAGAAAAAAAAATTATCTACTACTGTATAATTGTCAAGTAAAATATGAAAAAAGAGACTCTACCTTTGATTTGGAAAGGTAGAGTCCAAAGAACCGGCAGATAAATCAGAAGTCACTCTTTAAATTCATCATTATAATCAACTCCTCAATAGCTCAACGGTTGAAAAGCGGACTGAAATCTGAAAGGTCGGCGGTTCAAACTCCACCCGTTGCACAATTGTCGTACCCTCTCCTGGTACAAGCTGTACGCCTAATTGGAGGGGAAAGGGGAGTATTAGTCATGATTAGCATGGCTAATATTCTTTATAAAAAAAACCTTATAAAGCTCACTACTAAGCTCTCAGAATTGAGATGCTCTCAAAATGAGAAGGCTTTATGCCATAGCTACCACACTGGCCAAGTGCGGATTAGCAAACTTCACACATCTTTATGGGAACATTACGGAGAACACTCATGCAGGTTTCATCAAACACACAACCGTGAAATGTTAGAGGTGCGTGCATGGAATCGAACCCTAGACCAGATAATTTAAAAAAAGACTAGAAAAATTACTCGCCTATTTCAATAAAAACTATTTCTCAGTGATTATTAAATAGACCAATAGATTTCCAAAATACGTAAAATTCACGTCTTTTATTAGTTTTAAATGTAATAAACATTTTATATTATCAATTGAACTAAAAAAGCACGTGAAATCTTTGTGAAATCACATGCCAGTATTTCATAAAAGCTCGTGTACTAAGCACGTGAAACGACGATTGGTAAAAATATACTGATTTGACTAGCTGTCAAACACTGGATTTTAAAAATAAAATAATTTCATGTTTGTGCCTTTTGGAGTGGAGACCATGGATTCGTGTGGCGAGAATGCCAGATCCTTTTTTATGGACCTGCCATCCCGTCTTGTGGAGTCCACGGGTGACTGGAGGTCTGGTAGTTACCTTGGTCAGCATATTAGTCTGGCCATTCAACGAGGTAACGCAGCCAGCGTTCTGGGCACCCTGCCTCGTTACAGTGATTTGGATGACATTTTTGTTTTGTAATTTTTATATTTAAGTATTTATATGTAGTGTTTGTGAATATTGTGAATATATGATAAAAATAAATTATTTTTTACCGAAATAAATGATGAGTACTGACCCGATGAAACAATTCACTGATTGAGAGCAAACGCTTTTCTATTGGCAATTTAAAAAGTAATTAACTTGTCAATTGTTTTAGGCGGTCAATTTTGTAGAGGAGGAAAAAAGATTTCAATTATCAACATTTTTACATTGATTGAAAACTGGTGATTGACAATTAGTGTCGAGGTTCAACTTATTTTTAGGGTTCCGTACCAAAATAAGGATTTAAACTATTTTTATTTAGATACAAGTTAGCCCTTGACTGCAAACACCTGGTGGTAAGTGATGATGCAGTCTAAGATGGAAGCGGGCTAACCTGGAAGGGATATGGCAGTTTTTATTGAACCCTTTGATACACGGTATCGTACTGGAACGCTAAATTGCTATTGATTTACGGTGGCAACTAGCCACGGCCAAAGCCCACCCGCCAGACCAGACATTTAGAAATCATAAAATTCCAAACCTCTGTCGGGAATCAAACCCGATACCTCCCACTAATAAGATCACAGAGCTGATCACTGCACCAGGGAGGTCATCAAATTACCCGTTTAAGTGCTTGACAGGTTCCGTATTTCAATATGGGAATTTGCTGGTACAGATCTGCTCTGTATAGCTCTGCGGATCACCATTGTCTTATCGTCGATTCAGACCGAGAGTTCACTCTGGAAGCTGTGACCCGCCCATTGCTTCTTTAGCCTCTCCAGCTATGTCAATTATTCTGCTTCTAATACAGACGTCCTAGCATCATGTAGAGATTCACTGAGCAGAACTCTTTTTAAATGTTTTTTTTTTTTAATTTGTTGTATATAACAGTCGATACAAACAAGTCACTATCTCTGTTATTTCACCTTTCACCTTCTATACGTTCAACCGTATGGGTTCTGTTCAGAGATTTTGAGTTCATAAGTTACCGACATTTACACGTGGATCTACTCCTTACTCTTAGCTTACTGGATCTCTATTTCAATGGAAAAAAATAACAAACAAAGTAAGGAAGTGTTGTAACCACATTTCTAGAAAGGCGTTCACTCTATATATATCAAAGGGTCCTCGAAATTCCTTTGACTGTTGGCAGTCGGTACTTCCAAGTCATCTTTAAATATTTGATTTTCAATGGAGCTTGACAGGAACTTGTAATTTTCTATCTGAGTAAAGACTTCACTGGAATTTATAAATGTTGTTTCAACAGGGAACTCTCCGTCACTTGCTCCATACAAATGGTCGATTTTTTTCTCATTTGGATATCAAGCAGCCAAAGTCTGTGAAATTTTACAGACACATTTTAGAAACTATCTAGTGTAGCTTTTCCGGATTTCTCTAAAAAAATGTAGTTTTGAAGTAACAGGGGCTCAAAGATTTGTATTTTTTGATTAAAAAAGGCCCAACTCTGTGCTCGTTTTCCTAGACGACGAAGCAATTCACCACATTTTGGAAAAACCTGCACAGACCTAAAATTTTATTGTTATACCTACTTATCTATATTAACAAGTTATTAGAAGTTGAGTTATAGTAGTGTAGTATTTGAAAAATATATTTACGCATAATAGGTACGATACACCTTGCAAAAGTACACGCGAAAGGAGTGAAACTTATATTTTGTAACACTCTACGGTATTTTTTTTATTTTGGCAACAATTTATTGTTTATGATAACAAGCAACCTCAGATATCGTTTTCTAAAGTTCTACGAAAGTCCTTTTAGCAAGTAATTTCCACCTATTTCATTTTTCGAAGAACGTAGCTACAGGTCCTTGATCTGTTCCATACGGTTGCGACACAATTCCTCATGTTTAACATATTTTCTAGGAACTTATTATGGAACGTGTGAAACGGTGGCAGACCTTTTTCTCAGTTCACGTTTTCCGTGAAATGTTCATACAAAATGTGGTGTAAATTCTAGGAATTTTCAGGTAGGTACATTTTGGTGTGGATTTTTTCACATTTTAATATTCTTATTTTTGTTACTCGTTTCTATATAATTTAAACATACCTTAGAGGATATTTTTGCGTAGTGCCTTGTTGTTCAGACTAAAAGTCGTGTTTACTAAACAACTAGATTCTTCTCCATGGTGAAAGGAAGACTACTTTTTACTTTAAGCTTGTTACTAGATAAGATAGTAGGACTCTATAGCAGTCCAAGCACAATCAATGCGACAACTCATTCATTCTTGAGCCTTTTCTATCAAAAGGAATTTGTAAAAGTTGAGAGAGAAATATGTCTCAATAATTATGCTTGGATGAATAAATAGATCCATATCCAATCCATAACGTTAGCTTTACTTTATATATAGTTACTAGAGGATGCCCGCGGCTTCGCCCGCCTGGATTTCGGTTTTTTAAATCCCGCAGGAACTCTTTGATTTTCCGGGATAAAAAGTAGCCTATGTCCTTCCCCGGGATGTAGCCTATGTCTGTACCCATCAAAATCGGTTCAGCGGTTGGGCCGTGAAAACGTAGCAGACAGACAGACAGACAGACAGACAGACAGACACACTTTCGCATTTATAATATTAGTATGGATAATAATACTGGTATAATAATAATGGTATACATGAAAGTTGGCTTTGATTTTTTATTCATATTATTACTTATTAGTAATTAGTAGATTACGATCACATTAGATTTTATCAGTACCAATATATTGTCAACGTTAATATAATAATCTTTTGTTATAATTTCGCATGCCATCGCAGTTAAATTTAATTGCATGCATAATAGCGTTGCATGTTCAGGGTAACATAATACATAGTACCTAATAGAAAATTTTATGTACAGTAGTACCATAAATAACTCGGTAGTAAAATTGTGGGAAATGTTGGATAATTTTGTTATAATACAATACAAGCATCTATATAAACTTTATCTACAAAATAAGTGTAAATTGAAAATTTATAACACCCCCGACAAGTGAAGGTTACAGTAACTAGAAAAGAGCTGATAACTTTCAAACGGCTGAACCGATTTTCTTGGATTATAGCTAAGAACACTCTCGATCAAGCCACCGTTCAAACAAAAAAAAACTAAATTAAAATCGGTTCATTCGTTTAGGCGCTACGATGCCACAGACAGATATACAGAGACACAGACACACGTCAAACTTATAACACCCCTCTTTTTGGGTCGGGGGTTAATAATATGTCATTGTCATCGTCATCGCCAATCGATTGATGTCCACGGCTGGACATAGTTCTTTTGTAAGTACGTCCACATGCCGCAGTCTCTAGACACCTGGATTTTAATTGTGAGTAAGTTTTTCTAAGCCCGCTATAGCACCTGTAAGTTTTACTCAAGTAAGTAGCTTACATGATTAACTTACGACAAATTTTTACTAATATAAACACTCTTTTAAGTACTTTTAGCAAATTAGTTGTCAATTAATTACGTAAGCTACATACTTACGTGAGTAAAACTTACAAGTGTAATTGCAGCCTAACATTAGACTCTCTGACATGTGTCTAAATATAAATGATCATGTTCCCAAAACAAACCAGTAAAGGGTTTCAGATGGTGCCTTAATTGGTTGTGTAATTCCAAACGGATATGTAATTATAACAAATACGAGTAGGTACGTGTTCGTATTGAATAATGTATTTGTGTATCCGTAGCACGCTCGCTCCTCTTTATTTTATTACCTCTCTATTTTTGTTGAATGTTTGTGTTTAGTCCGAACAGGTTAGCCTTTTATATCCACTAATGGTGGTACGACCAATCATGCTCCTATTTTTTTTGTGCAAATGGACGTAAAACTTTTGAATGCTACTAACATACTTTTACTGAAAAAATATTAAACTACCAGGTAATATCCGCGAATTCGTCTGCGTGAATTATGGTTTTTAAAACTTTTTTGATTTCCCAGGATGAAAAGAAGCCTACTTGATGGATCTTTGGTCTTAAAATATAAGTATCAAATGTAAGAAAGTGATATTTAATTGTTTAAAAACTCACATAACTCTGAAAATTTAAGGTGCGTCCCCGGGACAGTACCCTGGATCCCCTGAGCAGAAGGACCTAGAGTGGCTAGAGTATAACTGCTTTGTATATAGGCTAACTAATTAATACCTAAGCTCTTCCAGTTAAACTCTGGTAGTGAGGACAGCATAAAAGAACAATGCTCCAACACCATCATTATAGAAAGAATAATGTACTTATTAGATAATAGATAGACTCGTACTCGTAACTTAATAATCTTGTAAAGCAACATCTAAAAATTCCCTACCAATTATCTAGTTAAAATGAGAGAAGAGCTGAGAGGCATCAATAGTGTATTACTTTGCTAGATTAACAACTACAGTGCGCTATTGTCTTCTGTGCTTTTAATACTTTTGTATTTTGCACTACCGAAAATTATTTACAAAGAAAGGCGGAGTTTTCATTAGCATAAGGTGAATTAAGAGTTTTCTTTTTCATTTCCATTATGTTGGTGCCAAGGCCGGCAGCCAGCAAACTGCTCATTTACTTTTATGTTATAACAGCTTTTACTCGTTGCTTCATTCGGTTAAGTAATAGTTATTTATACAAGCTCTTTATGAAATAAGACTAACAACGAGAAACCGCTAACTCACTATGCCTACTTACAATGTCTAATTTGCAATTAGACATTGTAAAGTCTACATGTCCTGAGGATGCTCCGGTGTCGGGGCGAAACGCGCGTCGAGTGGTGTTGGGATTTGCGTGGTGCTCCGTGGTGGTGTTACGTGTGGCTTGCTTGGTGGCTGGCTTTTCCTGCATGTTTATCAGTGGGAGGACGGGCGGTGCATGTCGCATGCTGCATGTTGCATCATACAGATTTCGTTGGTTGGCGGACTATAGCAAATTAAGCTTTTGGTTCCTTGACACTATGCCATCTGCGTGAAGTACAGAAATCCCTTGTGGAGCTGAGTATTTGCTTTTAAAATTATTATGATTTCAAAAGAACTTTTCGATTTCCCATTACCCAAATTAAAACATTGTTTAAAAACACGCTTACTAAGTCAAGGCTATAATGACAAAATTGCGTGAATGTAACCGGCTGAAATTGTTATATATCGTAACTTTTTAACCCCCGACCCAAAAAGAGGGGTGTTATAAGTTTGACGTGTGTATCTGTGTATCTGTATGTCTGTGTTTCTGTGTATCTGTGTATCTGTGTATTTGTGTATCTGTGTATCTGTGTATCTGTCTGTGGCATCGTAGCGCCTAAACGAATGAACCGATTTTAATTTAGTTTTTTTTGTTTGAAAGGTGGCTTGATCGAGAGTGTTCTTAGCTATAATCTAAAAAAATTGGTGCAGCCGTTTAAGAGTTATCAGCTCTTTTCTAGTTTTCTTGTAGAAAAGAAGGTTACATAACCGTTAGGTTCATAATATTATGTCAATTGACAAATGTCAAGCTGTCAAGATGGACGTTGCATTGATACATAATTATTTATTTGAAAATGATGTTTTGGAAAACTCTGATACTTTGGATCGTCGGGGGGTTATAAATTTTTAATTTACACTTGTTACGATTTGAAAACAGCAACTGCAGAGTTTTACCAGCTTTTCTCAGTAGATTTTGCATTCCAACTAGAGTTAATGGACGTAGCAACAGACACAAGTTATCCGTCATGAAAAAAATTTGATTTGGAATTGTGTTCTAAATTTCAGCTCCAAGAGAGCAGCGATTGGAGGAAACTGGACCAAAATTTAGTTGTAAGATTTGATCAAAAATAAATAAGCTTCAAAATAAACTTTTTTACTGGATAACTAGGTACTTATTGATCAATAAATTATACCTTGACTAGGTAACCTTGCGACCTTTTAACCAACTATTAAAGAGATAACGCAATTATCACATCTATTCTATTAGAACAGATGGAGTATGGTTGAATCAAAGAATTACTATTTTACCCTTGAAACAAAGTGCGTGTTCACAATCTTACAACACGCAAACTGACCGTACGATCTACTTGTAGAAGTTATTTTATGAAAATAATTTACTTTTCCATTTTAAGTGAAATGGGCGATTTGAAAGAAATCCTTGGAACATATATTGTACGATAGTAAGTAGGTATAATCATGAATAATTTTTATACTTATTTCATTTTGTAAAAAAAAAAAAAAAACCTGAGAAAATAAAATCTTTTTCCTTATGTTCTCAAGGGTTTCAATAGCCTCTGTCCATGGAACTACCGAGTACCTTATACCCTACAATAAAACATTTTTTTTCAGTACCTACATCGATTCCATATTATTAGGAAACTGATATACCTACCTATGCTGACTTACATGCTTTTATTAGGTACTTACTAACACCATTTTTGGAATTCCGTACCTCAAAAAAGGAACCCTCATAGGATATTTGTGTCTATGTCTGTCTGTAAATCTGCCTATTTAAAATGTGAAATTGTGAACTTGTGGTTACATCACAAAAAAATATTAAAATGTGTTCTCGAACATAATAATTATTTTACTGAATCACATATGGTGATGTCCGTCATTAACTTGCAGTGTTGTACATAACAGTTGTGTTATCTTATACGACGATACAACATTCGCACTTGACCGATTTTTTTTTACCCTTTTGACCATTTATATTATGACACTTGCAAATAAATCAAACCTCTAGGATATTTCCCATTTACATCCCATTACAAAAAAATCGGTGATTTCCATGACAGGCCAACTAGAAACCGTAATAAGCTCGCAACTCCTACGCTCCGCCTCAGAAAAGTGGGAAAGTCATTTGTGGGAATGAGTGTAATATTTTATAATAAAATTCCACAGTCAATGTTAGACTTGCCTTTACAAAAGTTTAAAAAATCCATTAAAAGTATGCTCCTGGCAAAAGCATATTACACAATCGAAGATTATGTAAATGATAAAAAAGCATGGATTTGACTCGCTCCAGCAATGCGCGGGTCTGCAATTGCTTGTAGAGTATAGAATATTATTGTAAATTGAACAATTGAAAAGAGCAACCGCCGAGTTTCTTGCTGGTTCTTCTCGGTAGGAACAGCATTCCGAACCAGTGGTAAATTATTTGACGATTCAAAAGCACTTGTAAAAGTTTATTTGAATAAAAATCTATTCTATTCTATTCTATTCATTGATCCGAAAAATGCAAAAAGCGTAGTCTCCTAGTAGTAGCACAAGTAATAGCACAAGAAAATTTTAACAATTACAGACTTACTTTTCCAGTTGTGAATAATTTAGGCAACAAATAACCACACTATATTAAGTTTGTTGTGGGCTCTTCTCAGACTTGGGCGCGTTTGGAACCCTCGTAGCTTTAGTATTAAGTTCGTAATAAATCATTACCACTATATCGTACAAATATAACAATTCTGACCATTAAAAGGAGTACAATAGTACGTTGAATAAATGATTTTGACTTTGACTTTTTCTTCCAAGGTAAGGAACCGTCGGTATACGAGTACCACTCATACTTGGCCGATTTTTGTGCCGTCAACCAAATGTATCATTTAGTAAATAATAGCCAAGAAATCCCGATGCGTATAAAAAGACTGGTGTTTATTCCGAGGAAATTGTTAAATTATAAACCATTAACAGCTTTACAATATCCAAAACAGGCGTTTCTATAAAATATAGCGTAATAATAAATGGTTCGGTTTTAAACAGATGAAAGGTCGTTTTTCACGAAATCCCTTTGTTTACCACGCAACTAAGCTGAAAAATTGGTACGGAGTTTTTGACGGTGAAATGTTTTGCTGGACAATGTGTTGTACGGTGAACTTATTTTACTGACGATATTGTTTGTCGATGTTTTGAAAATTAACTCGATGTTCCGTTAATGAGTAAAGCTATTTTTTTGGTTCTTGTTTTATAATTGATTGAAAAAAGTAGATAATATCTATGTACTTTGTAACTGCCTTGACCATTAATGACTCTTGTTTGTTGATGTTTGGCAAAGCCTAAATAATATCAGAGTTTTGATGGCCAAGCTTCTTTCCAAATTTTGCCGACGATGATAATATTAATCGATATTTTTGATATTTAAAGTCAATGTAACTTAAACTTGATGCTATTCATCGATTTTGTTTTTCTGATTTTGACTTGCTAAAAGGGGATAAAAAAATAAACTAAAAAAACCTAAAAATAGCAGAATCGTCGCCTGAACAAAAATTATTACAGAGAAATAGTAAACTAAATAAATTGTTTTTGGAAAGAAAGACATGACAAACTAGTAATTTGTTGTTTTCATCATTCCATTGTTATGAATCTTTTATTTGGAACCAACAGCTGATATTGATCATAATATGTACGGCAGTATAATGTAAGTACGTAGATTATGGCAACGCTTCGGCTTCGCTGCGGTGTGATTTCTGTGAGAACTTTATGAGTGGGATTTTATAAGTTGCATGGCGACCATTTTTGAATGTGCCATCTTGATTTTTTATTATTTGTTGTTAATGTGCCCACGTACTCGAACTGAACTGCAGCTGAACTGCGCGTCGCGGCAGCGCGCTGCACGATATTCTCTCCAGCCGCGACGCGCGGCAGTGACACGCTACGCGGTACGCGCGTCGCGGCTCTGCTGGTTGAATTACAACCACGGGATCGGGAAATAGTTTCTACTGAGAAACGCTGGAGAGTACGCATAACCTTTTAATTCAATAACAACAATCTCACCTGGTGGATAGCTAGATTAAGATTTTCCCTGGTAAACATCTCAGGAAAATTCGAAAAGCTCCGGAAACCAAAAGTAACATAGTTTGTTTAAATTCTTTGTTGAATATTGTAAAGGCAAAAAGTATAAATTTAATTAATCCATACTATTCCATACTTAATTACCTACCTACTTAATTTACTTAATTACTTAGGTAATTAGTTAATTTACTTAATAATATTATAAATGCGAAAGTGTGTCTGTCTGTCTGCTACGTTTTTACGGGGACGGACATAGGCTACTTTTTATTTCGGTAAATCAAAGAGTTCCCACGAGATTCCTAAAGACCCATCTGCTCAACCGATTTGTATGTGGTACCGAGGTAGCTTGCGTCCATGTTATTGACGTAGACAACTTAATATAATCCCGGAAAACCAAACAGTTGCCACGGGATCTTCAAAAACCTACATCCACGTGGACGAAGTCGCGGGTATCCTCTAGTAAATTATAATTCTAAGAAATTACACAAAGAGTTTCGGATATTGTAGATAGTGTAATATTGTACACAAAGCTCAAAACTTTTAACGATGGCAATTGTATACGTTCCGATAAAGGGCGTTCCATAACCTGATTGCGTAAATATAGTCTATTCGGATGAAAACAAAAACAGAAATTACAACATGGAGCATTTGAATAAAAATGTTTTGTCCTTTTTCTATAGAAATAGAAGGAAACACATGCACCGATTTAGTACTTGGTTTAGTTTTTGAACGCACGAATTGCCGGTATTGTACGGCGAAAACGCTTCGCCGTAAAATATTTCCAACAAATTTTTCCAGCTTAGTTTCGTGGTTAGAACAAAAAGGATTTTGTGAAAAACGACCCTTCATCTGTTTTTAACCGAGCGATTTATTTATTATACGCTATGTTTTGAATGAAAACTAATCAATACGAAAGTGAGTTATTGCCAAGTATTTTATATTATTATTTTCTATCATAGTAAAATGTTTGGAAGATGGTGATTGCTTCACTTGGCTGTAAATATTTCTAATAAAAATATTCATTTTTATCTAAGTTTATTGAAATAAAGTGCTTCTTAAAATGTCTTGGAATCGATACAAAGGCAAGGATGTCTCAAAAATATATTAAATAACATTTTTATAGTATCGAATCCAATGTTATTATTATTATTTATTTGTATATCTATCTATGTACATGAAACCATACATGAAATAGACCGTAGAATTCGTTGTATTATATAAAACATAATTTAATACATAATACATATGTCCTAAACCTATGGACCTGAAGATTTGAAAGGAGAAAATACATATTGCATTTTCTCCTTTCAAACCTTATTTTGAGAAATTTTACAATGTTCTTTAAAAAATTTATATCCAGGCAAAAGGTGTTGTGGGAACCCGTAACACACATGATAATCTCATAACTCAAAATTTAAAAAACCCCGACACAAAAACCTCTATAAGAAAACTAGAAAAGATAACTTTCAAACGGCTGAACAGATTTTCTTCGATTATAGCTAAGCACACTCTTGATCAAACCATCTTTCAAACAAAAAAAACCAGATCAAAATCGCTTCATTCGTTTAGGAGCTACGATGCCACAGACAGATACACAGATACACACATCAAACTTACCCCTCTTTTTGGGTCGGGGGTTAAAAATGCTATTAACAGCTTAAAGCAATTGATAAACGAGGCCCCAATTGCCTTGTAAATATAATAATATATTATCATTATATGGGCTCCTACCACCTGCGGGTCTTACACGTTAAGCTGGTCCCGGTTATTGCAAAGTTTGTTGGGGATCCTTTAATACTTTAGGCAGTTGATTAATGTTGAAAGTTATAGTTTACGTTTAACCGTTTATGAAGGTCGGGCGTGTGAAGAAAAAGTTTTGTGGAAAAGCTTTCAGTATTGTTGTTTCTTCTTAAATTTTATACAAGGGATTTACTTCTATTATGGATAGGAGCAGGTGTTACTTTGCGGAGTCCATAAAACACAAGCAACAACAAGTTGAATTCGCTATAATCCACCAAAACAGTCAAATCTGTACGGTACAACGTGTGTAATGCGATATTGCTCCTACAGGATAGTGAACCAGGAACCTTCTACTCTCAGAATGAGCAAGGTATAGGCATAAGTCTGCCACGCTGGCCAAGTGCGAGGGACATACTTCACATACCTACCTTTGAAAACATCTTCTTCACATACCTTTGAGAACTCTCATGTATGTAGTTTTATTCACGATGTTTCCCTTCACCGTTAAAGTACGTGATGTTTAATGAAGGCACATATTTCCGAAACACAATACTTAGTGCGTACCCGGGATCCAACCCTGGATCCCCAAATAGAAGTCTTAATCACTAAGTTATTACCGTTCAGACATTAGTCATCATTTTCATTTTGAAATTCGAGATCATAATCATAATAAAATTATTTACTGAATATAAAGGAAAGGTCTTTTATATTCCGTAAATAATTTTATTATGATGCACCTCTGTTCAAGGTCCAAGGTCTAGAGTCCGAGTTATTTAACGCCCAGAGATTTAATTATTATAACAACAAAACCGAGATTACGTCAGCTGCTCCCGGTGAAAGTTAATCTGGTGGTTTTGTAAAGCCATAAGATTTAAGTCATGTCGAATAACTGAGTTAGGGCTTAAAGTAGATAAGCTGAAAGGCTTTGTCGGGCCCGTGTTGGCTTAGTTGTTGACGGCCGGGGCGCAGGTTAGTGTCTATTCACACGGACCACGTTTATAGAATACCACAGTGTAAAAATGTTGCCAGACATAGAGTGTGTGAACTGTTTGCCTCATATGTATAGTGAGTAAAAATTTTGGATGACGAGGACATGGGTTTGATTCTCGGAACGGACCAAAAATAGATGTTGAAACTTAGCATTATTATTGGTCTCGCTGCAGGTGTCTAAAGTGTAGTTTTCGCAACAAATTGCTGACAGTAGTCCGTGTGAATATAGTCTGTCACTTGCTTGTTTTGTTTGTTTGTTTGCTATAGCCGTTGAATGTCACTGTATTGTGGTACGTGTGAAATAAGCGTTCTGATCGATTTTGTCCGGCGACAAAGTCGACACCTCCCACGTAAGTTGTTGTAAGCCACAAAATTGCCATTTTGCGTTTTTTACATAACAATGTCTATTTTTATGTATTTTATATGTTCAATTAAAAAAAATCCTAAAAATGCTGTTTTTTAAAGTACTTATGAGGCGTATAATGTTGTATGTTTCAAACGCGGACGACGTAAAATATCATATTGACCTTTACAACGTTTTATGTGGGGTGAAGTCGCACGTTTGTGCCTCGTATGTAACAGATACAACAGATCACGCCGGACTTCAGATGAAATGTTTGTAACTCAAGACACTGATATGTCACGGTTGTGTTTACATTTTTTTATTTCATTATCGTATTTTAGTAATTTAATAGTGATGCCAAGCTAAACTATTGTATAGATTACATACAACAATTTACGTCGTTGAGGACACCCAAAAACAGTATTGTATGATGACATACAACCGTTTACGTTGCAGAATTATTATAAATTTTGTGTTAAGTGATACATACAACATTTTACTTCGGCATTTATTTCTCAAAATTTTGTTGTATGATTACATGCTATATTTTACGTTGCTATGACATTGTTTTTTTTCTTACATACGACATTGTATACAATAAAACTATGTTAAAATTTAGTTTGATGGCGACGTAAACTCATGATAGTCAATAAAATAACTAATCGGCTCATCATACCACTAGGTTACTATATAATTAACAAAAAAATCACTACTACAATATATAATTTCAGAGCCTACCTTTCCAATAAATAGGTTGGTAGAACCTGCCAGGTGGTGGAGTCCAATTTCTTTACGGCCTATCGTCCAAAAATAACAAATATTTTTTTATGAGTTTAAAGCTCATGGCCAGAAAAAGGCCAGAAATGATACTGTAGTCTTCGGCAGATGCACCTTCCTACTGGCAGATCTCTATTGTACAAACACGTGACTTATGGATCTTTAATTTCGTTTTAAAGATACCATAGAGCGGAACAGGAACTCAAAAGTATTCACGAAAAATCTGTCTGCTAAACAGGGCATGCTGATACGACAAAAAACTGACAACACCTCATTTCAGCTAAACTTGAGCTCTTGAAATAAGTGGAGAAGTTCTATGGACAGTTATACACAATACAACACAATACAATACAAAGACTTGTTGAAGATTTGGCTAAAGATCCCAGAGCTAAATTGACGGGACACTATACCCAAGATATCCCAGATGCCAGTTTATACGAGATAAGTATGGCTCTCAAACAACTCAAGGATAAAAATTCGCTCGGTGATATCAGAATCACAGTAGAATTCCTGAAAGCGGGTGGCAAACCAGTACTTAAGGTCTTTCAGCGATTTTCCAATCTTTTTCCAAGGGATTTTCAATCCCGTCATGGCGATAATGCCGTAATAAATAATAAGTAATGGTTTATTTGTTGCAATGTGGGCACAAAAGGTTAGTGAATCTTATATTCAAATTAATCTAGTTCATTGCATAACGAAATTACAAAGTTACAAACATTACTCAAGAAGAGTCATAGACTCATTTCGCTGCTAAGCCATGTCTATAAGCTGTTGTTATCGTAAGTCATTATGAATCGTCACAATAATAAGTTCGATGACTTTCAGCATCCCTAACAAGCTTGATTCTGAAAAAGCTTAAGCACTATAGGTCACATTCATAAGCTGCGACATGTTATGCATAATATAACTGAAGGCTATTATAATAATCTGCCACTTTGCTAAGCGTTTGTAAACTATGAGATATAAGTTTTTGATTTGGTGGAAACTGGGGCTGTATTAAGGTCGCTATTGAGATGCTGAAACAACTGCCTGTTCATACAAATGCTGAAATAGAATCCTGTACGAAAACACCATGTCAGTTGACATATAGGACCAGACTAGGCCAGTCCAATTGCAGTGACAGGGTGCACATTGAGACGTAATTCTCTGAAACTCTTTACCACTGCTTTGGAAGACGTCCTTATGTTTAAGCTTGGATTGGAATGAACTTGACATTAACATCAAAAGAAATTCACCTTCCATTTGTCGATGACATAGTCACTATCGCAGAAACTCTGGGAAAACTCATTAGGTTTCCCAGTTTCTACATTTACAGCTCAATGACCTTTGCAAAGTTTCACAACAGATGGGCCTGAAAATGAACATGAGTAAGACGAAAATTGTGTCTAATTCTTATGTCTCGGCCCACCCAGTAATCGTTGAGGGCTCTGCACTCGAAATTATAGAAAAGTGTGAGCCTGGAGCAGGTACCTGGACCAGGTAGGTAAGTGCAATTTCAAGAAACAGGTCAGCCAACGAATCCGACTCGGCGGCAGTGTACGGAAACTAAATTAGTTTTACCAGTGATGACATATTATGGATCCGAGATAATATGGTCACATATTATAATGGAATTCATAAGAAAGTTCAGAGTCACTAAGCGGGCAATTAGAGAGCTATATTTGAAGTTTCTCTACGTGATCGAATCTGGAATGTGGATATCGGTAGGAAAATCAGAGTAACCGGCATAAATGGGTTGCGAAGCTGCAGTGTAAATGGCCGGGGCACATAATTCGAAGGACCCATAGACGTTGAGGTCCCAAGGTGCTGGAACCTCGCACTGTAAGGCGCAGCGTTGACAGACTCCCACTAGGTGCACAGACGACATCAAACGAGTCACAAGGAGCCACTGGGTTCAGGTGGTGCAAGACCGTGGCACATAGAAGTCCCTACAAGAGACCTATGTCCAGTAGTGGACTTCCATCGGTTGGAAATGATGAATCGGACTACACATACTACATTTTTTTTAAATTTTAAACGACGTACACTGTTGTATTTAACACATACGATGACAATCAACCCGTTTTTTCCAGCGTAATTTGTTGTAAGTATCTTATACAACATTTTACAAAGATGAAACACGCCGTAAAATGTTGTATGAACAAAATCTCAGAAATGTGAAGTATTTCTATGAATTATCTTTCAGAATATGTTAAAGTACTGTAAACTATAACTAAATACCGAATTTCACAAAAATATATTGAAAAATGGAGCTTTAATTTCAATTTATATCTTTAAAACGCTCTACTGAAAAGTTGTAGTTTTGGGGATACAACAACTTACGTGGGAGGTGTCGAAGTGTAAAGTAGTTCCATATGGCACACCTGAAAAGACGCTAAACATGTTCTATGAGAACAGGCGACATCGGTCAAACACGGTGTGCAAATAAAGCGAGGTAGGTACAAAGCGCTTACTTCAAGCTATATCTGACATTATCAGCTTTTACGGTATTTATTTATTGACTGAGCGAAGAGAATTCTGTAAATAGTCTACGTCGGTGAATTTCCACTTTGTCCACCTCTGTTTTCCTGAACTGAAATAAATGAATATACATATTTTTACCTGAAATTCGCAAATAATATTTAAATCTAGATAGTCTTAAGCTGAAAATTATAATAGCAGGTAGAGGCAACTCGGAAAATATAAATATGAAATTATAACTGAACAGACTTGTAGCTGAAAATAACTTATTCTCAAAAACGGCTTCATCTCAAAAGCTATTAAAATACCGATTAACCATACCGAAGCCTCCTTTCAGACCAGACCGGGAATCAAACCCGAGACTTTCACTTATGAGACCACAACACTTATTACTGTCTCAGGGAGGTTAGAAGCTAAAATTTTTCCCACAGTTATTCCCTTTTTAATATTTACAGGAAATGAAGTAAATTTTTCGATATTCCCACGCGGTTCAGATTGTTGCTACTCGTCTATAATAATGTAAAATGTTCTAAAATGGATGGCAATAATTTTAAAATGGTATGTGGTATGTCAACAGGGCGTTGTGGCTTTATACTAACGTGCACCGGACAAATAGAATGACCGCATCTAAAATATAACGGGTGTAAATACCAGAATATTGAATTGGCTGTTATGGTTATTTTAAAGTATGTTATTATTTCATTTCGAATTATTACGGACAAGTGAGATTATTTCAGATAGGTAATTAGCAGCATAAATAAGTTCTGTTGATATTTTCTATACCTAAAGTGTTTCGCAGTTTTATATTATTTTTGCACTACATAACATAACGCGGATTTAGAACACAGACAGATACACAGATACACAGATATACAGACACACAGATACACAGATACATACGTCAAACTTATAACACCCCTCTTTTTAAGTCGGGGGTTGAAAAATATATCAACATCTGTTTAAGGAAGTACAGGTAAAGTCCTTTCATATGATACCCCACTTGGTATAGTTATCTTATTTTGAAAATTGAAACACGTTTTACACGTTTTAATTTTTTTTAATGATGTAACCACAAATTCGAGGTTTTCAGATTTATTCCTGTATTTGTGCTATAAGAACTACCTACCTACCAAATTTCATGATTCTAGGTCAACTGAAAGTACCCTATAGGTTTCTTGACAGACAGTCAGACAGACAGATAGACAGACAGGTAGACAGACAACGAAGTGATCCTATAAGGGTTCCGTTTTTCCTTTTGAGGTACGGAACCCTAAAAAAGACTACAAAAGCGAACAAAAAGCATTAACTGTAATCTTTATTAGAACAGTAGGTACATATTACGCAACGCAAACAACACGTCACAGCGAGTGTATTATCCGCCAGGGTGTACGAATGTAATTTGGAAATGAAAAATGACTTTCGGGAACCGTCGCCCGGCCCGTTGGAGTAGGCCATGAATATTTTGCACGGTTTAATGCGAAACTCATATGTTTAGGTGAATTTCAAACAAGATTGGCTATGTACCTTCATGGCGCAGTGGTCTAATAAATGAGATCCTATCTTCAATTCCTGGTAGAGGAAAGAAATAATTTCTAAATCTGGTGTTTTTGGTCCGGACTTGTGCGAGAGTTTAACCGTGGTCACCAGGGATCCGATTGCCGGTATTTTTTATAGCGTTACCAAAGTACCGTTATACTAACGTTAACAAGTGTAAATCAAAAATTTATAACACGCCCGACAAGTGAAGGTTACAGTAACTAGAAAAGAGCTGATAACTTTCAAACGTCTGAACCGATTTTCTTGGATGATAGCTAAGAACACTCTCGATCAAGCCACCTTTCAAACAAAAAAAAACTAAGATAAAATCGGTTAATTAGTTTAGGAGCTACGATGCCACAGACAGATACACAGATACACACGTCAAACTTATAACACCCCTCTTTTTGGGTCGGGGGTTAAAAAGAAGAATGTAATGTAGGAACAAGATTCTTTACGACCAAAATACCTATAGTAACATTGTTACAATTTTGATCGCACCATCACTTTTAACGGTATAGTATAATGTTAACACTGATGATCGTCCATGAATTTTAAAAACATATTAACCTTTAACCAAATGTTCGACTGACAGAAATAAGCCCCAGGATATAGATAACGTAACAAGATAAGGTAGGTATACAATCAGGCCATTATCACCGTGAAAATGGTAGCCTCGATTTAGCTTTTATCGAGAACGTAATGACGAAAAAAAAAAGGTTTCATTTAAAAGCCAAACAAATTGCGCTTATTCCTTCCTGTTCCCTTAGTATAAGCACAGTTCACGTCAGTCAGGGAACTTCTAGGGGCGTTAAGTGTTAGTACATTTTAGTGTTAGGGCTTCTTTAGGTAGCCCTAAAGTAGCCCTATTTTTCTATGATTTTACGTCACCAATATTTGACATTCGTCGAAACAAAATCATACCGAGAGTTATTTCACACTAGTTCACTCTTGTATAAGTTTGTACAACACGACAAAGTTGATAGATTCAGGGTATCCTAACATAACAATGGCAGAGTAAAATGGATTTAAAGTCTCATGTATAAAAGTCTTCCTATCTATTTTTATTCAACAAAATTTTCGCTTAGGGCTCTGGTAGTAGATGTATGAACGAAATAGAGCCTTAAAACAAGCCTCTCTTGAATCATTTTACTTTGAATTTACGGGGTTTAGGTACTCGAAATCGATCAACCTTGTAGAGATTTACAAACTTGTACTAAGTCCATCGTTCGAGCCAGCCCTGGTACTTCCGGCTCATATTAAAACCTTATCGTACAATCTTAACTGCTCTGTACTCGAAACTATGGCCTCTACTGAAAATGATATACTATACACAAAAGTAGCTTTTATTTCTAAAAGCACAAAGCAGTTTTTGGCCTACAGCAATCATCGTCCGCAAATGCCCTATTATTTTTCATTATTAATTTGATAAGATGTGCATGTGCCATATTTTCGGCTTTATTATGCAAAATATAGGGACGATTTTCATCTATGAAATATTTTATTATTTTAAATAGGCATTTCGTTATGAGTAGGTACATTGGAAGCTTTTATTCGTTGGGCATTAATTTTACATACAAGGGTGAATACAGTGTTATTAAAGGGCAAAGGGTGGAATATGGTCATTGATAATAATATGTTTGAGCTTGATACGTGACGTTGGTATATGACCATTTGTGTACGGGTCTCTTATGGATCCTAATGAGAGTTTTCATGGAAATAACCTTATCTTGTCAAACTTTTTCAAGTTACGCTAAACCATTTTACATTCTACTTGGACCTTTAGTCTTTATCTACTCAGCACACGAAGTGTGTGACTAGTTTGTAGCTTTAGTAGTTGATATTTCTATAAAAGCAGCTTGTGCAACCACTCTGTGGCTCATCAGTTTTAGCTGTCTTAGCAACTCATAATCAAGTGTTATTTTGTCTGGCTTCGGGGGTGGCTAGTGACCACCCTACAGGCTAAGCCGTACCGCCACGCGATTAAGCGTTCCGGTACGCGGTGCCGCGTAGAAACCAAAGGATAGGTGCCCGGCCGACTAAAATAGAAAACCCTTTTGATGAATGTTTTAGTTAAATATTGGTTATATTATTATTATTAAAGAAGCGTAGGTGTTCATTGTCCAAGTTTTCACCAAACACAAAAGGTATAAAGGCTTTAGCGCTATAGGAATCTAGGCCGGCTACGTCCTAAATACAGTATCCTTCTGAAATGTAGTACAAAAAGGCTTTTACAATAATTTATTGTCACCTTTTTAAAACCTTGTAGTCGTTGCTCAGACAATTGTGGGTATTATTGTCATTTTTCACTTTCATATCTCTTTGTCTGGCTAAAATATTACCCATTTGCGAACGAAAAAAGGGACAACAGAATGAATTGTGTCAAAATGTGATTTTCTCTTTCTAACAGCAAAGTAAGCTTGTATTTTCTTGTACAATAGTTTTGCAAAATTATATGATAACAGTGCTAGTTCTAAAGTTGTTTCCCAAACGCTTTAAAGGAAACCACGCCATCTTGTTTTATTAACCCCCGACCCAAAAAGAGGGGTGTTATAAGTTTGACGTGTGTATCTGTGTAACTGTCTGTGGCATCGTAGCTCCTAAACTAATGAGCCAATTTTAATTTAGTTTTTTGTTTGAAAGATGGCTTGATCGAGAGTGTTCTTAGCTATAAATCCAAGAAAATCGGTTCAGCCGTTTGAAAGTTATCAGCTCTTTTCTAGTTACTGTAACCTTCACTTGTCGGGGGTGTTATAATTTTTTAATTTACACTTGTATTATTAGACAAGGACTCCATGCCCGTGGATTTAGGTTTTAAGAATCCCAGCGGAGCGGAGGCTTAGGCGACAGAGGAGGAGCGGAGGATAGGGTTCTGTGGGCACCATTTGTATACGGGACCCTCAAAAATTGCCCAATGAATTTGTTTCTAAAAAAATCATAAAAATTATCCTGCAAATACCTAAGCATTTAAAAATGATTAATTGTGTAGCTTGTTAATAAATAATTCTCGATAGGTACATTAACAAAGGGCTTTAAATTACATTGCCTGTAGCCGTTATGAGTAGGAATTTCGGATACAAGTAAAAAACGATGTCCGCACAAGGTCAAGTGGTTCGTGGTTTATATTAATTAACATAACACGGTCTGCGAATGGTGTACCCCAATAGCTGTTTTGAGTTTCGACCTTGAGTGAAAACCTTGGCTGACCCACGGCTGGTACATGTAATACTTATGTCAGCGGGAATATAATTGAGCACCTACTGTTTAATACTCAAGAGTACCAATTGACTGGGAATAGGTAATATCACACTAATATTATAAAGGAGAAAGTTTGTATGTGTGTGTGTGTGTGTGTATGTTTGTTACTCCTTCACGCAAAACTACTGGACAGATTGGGCTGAAATTTAGAATGGAGATAGATTATACCATGGATTAGCACATAGGCTACTTTTTATCCCGGAAAATCAAAAAATTCCCACGGGAATTTTAAAAAACCTACATCCACGCGAATGAAGTCGCGGGTATCAGCTAGTTGCTCAATAAAAATTACTAGCTGATTCATGTGATTAAAGTTTTAAAACCCAGTGGAAACTCTTTGATTTTCCGGGATAAAAAGTAGCCTACATCACTCTTCAGGTCTTTAACTATAACCATACAAAAAATCACGTCGATCCGTTGCTCTGCTGTGACGCGAAGGACAAACCAATAAATCAACAAACAAACACATTTTCACATTTATAATATGAGTAGTGATGGGTAGTGATAATACGTATATCTAGTGATGTACCCCACGGTAAAGCAGAAAATTTTAAATAGATGAATTCTACTCGTAAAAACAGAAAGCAGCAAAAAGCAGAAAATTTAGAAAAGATGAATTCTATTCATATGTTCCTATATGAAGCCCATATCACACTTAATATTATAAAGGAGAAAGTTTGTATGTGTGTGTGTTTGTATGTTTGTTACTCCTTCACGCAAAAACTACTAGACAGATTGGGCTGAAATTTAGAATGGAGATAGATTAGCACATAGGCTACTTTTTATCCCGGAAAATCAAAGAGTTCCCACGGGAATTTAAAAAAACCTACATCCACGCGAACAAAGTCGCGGGCATCAGTTAGTAATATATGAAGTCGGGAGCTAGTAAGTCGCTAATTAATAAAAAGAGACACGACAAAATTGTCACGAAGAAAAGTTTCGCTATCGAAGCAAAGTGCTACACTTGCACAGCTGTAGTGGCGCAAGTTAGACCAGAAGTCACTCCGGGCGGATGTGATCCGGGAAATTAGGGTGAGTTTGACACGAGGCCACGTCCGCCGCGACACTTCCAGTTTCAAACTTGTGAACTTGTGAACAATACTGTGAAAGGATTGAAGGGGAGGTTTGCACACGAACTTACTACACATGGTAATAACCACAAGGAACAACAAGGATTGCTCAGTTATTTTGCTAGATATTGTTGCCTTTATGAGGCCTAATTTTCATACCAGAAAATGTCTAAGTTTAATCAAACAAAGACAAATTCTTTGTGAATGAAGTCGGTAAGTAGTCATTAATAAGACAAAATTGTCAGGGGAAAAGTTTCGCTATCGAAGCAAAGTGCTACACTTGCACAGCTGTAGTGGCGCAAGTTAGACCAGAAGTCACTCGCCGGCGGATGTGATCCGGGAAATTAGGGTGAGTTTGACACGAGGCCACGTCCGCCGCGACACTTCCAGTTTCAAACTTGTGAACTTGTGAACAATACTGTATAAGGGTTGAAGGGGAGGTTTACACACGAACTTACTACACAAGTATACACATGGAACAATCACAAGAAACAACAAAGATTGCTTAGGCCTAGCCCGCACAGCGATTTTTATTCTCGCGAATTTTATTCGTGCGATTTTCACCTGCCCGCACTGTGAATGCGGTGAGCATTATACAACTCCATACTGTACAAAATATTCGCGCGTATTTAATACCGCAATTTGTATCAAATCACAGATATTTTTTCCGCGCGATTTTACATCGCAGTGCGGGCATCTCTATATGATTGCATGTGTTACAGAATTACGAAAAAAAAACGTGCGATTTTTATTCGCTGTGCGGGCTAGCTCTTAGTTATTTTGTTATACAAAAATGTCCATGAATGGTCTAAATAGCGATCATCCGCAGCTTTGCTCTGCAAAAATTCAATATAAGTAAGTATATCTCTTTACTCTCTATTCCGTTGGATTTCGAAAAATCCGGCTTTATTCCTTGTCTAAATCATTAAAAGTGGAACCTCTGTGCATTTCAAATTTCTAAGTGCAAGGGTTTGGGGCTGGATGTCGAGTCAGTCAGTCTTTTATAACGCTCTCTAAGGTAAAGGATAGCATTGAATTTAGATTTGTCAATTTTGTTTAGAGATTATGTAAAACAGAACTACTAGTCACATTCTTTGCTATGGATGTTCCTTTAAAAGGGGAATATTCGACAATATGCCAGTGTAAAATCTTGATAATTTAAATAATAAAATCAATTAAAATAACTTATTGTTGTACCTAATATTAGTAAATTCAAACATAAAAAAAGATTTGCTATATAGGTATATAATTTAGCACTTTGCCATGAAGAAAGTTACAAGTTCCACAATTTTCTGAGTGGAAAGTTCCGTGTCGTCCAGAGACTTAAATAAAGAAGAAAGTTCGTTCAACTCACTATAGTAAGCCTGAGGTAGTGGACGTTTCTTTGCAATTAATATCAAAATAGCTCCTCATTATTTAAGCTTTATCAAGCCAACCGTCCCAAAATATTTTGTCGGAACAAGTTTTGTGGCTGTCTCTTCGCTCTTTGTGAGAACTTAAGAGCTTCGAAAAGCTTATTACGTCAGGAACTCGGTTCAGCAAACTATTTGGAATTGGGTGTATTTTATTATAGTAAAGGGTATTAATTTTACCAAGTATTGCTATTTGCTAAATATTTGTACTTTTTCGGTGAGAAAGGTTGTTATTTGTCGCGAGTGAAGTGTTACCATTATCATTTCCACTAAATATATAGGGCTTAACCAGAACGCTACCGAATACTTAGGGTTGATATTATACTACCCAAACACAATCCAATGCCAATACCATTTGCTTTATTTTGTAATATTAGTGATTTAGTTTTTCAAACCCGCAATGTATAGCGTGCAAAACTTTGATCAATGCCCAACCTACGACGCGGCATTGACCTTGATTGGCCTATTTACGTAACGTTCGTTGACCTCTAGCGTTAGTCAGATGTTTTATTTGCAATATATTGTGAACTTTTGAAAAATACAGGATTAGAAAAATTCGCGTTTTTTGTAGTACTATCACCTGTCTCCGTTATTTCTAGCGTTCTGGTTACACTTTGTAATGTACGCTATCTCAAAAGCAGCTAATAAACGGCTTGGCTGTGAAAGACTAGCAGACAGACAGACGCAGATTTTTAAAATCTAATAGGTTACCATCCAGCGTTGTGGGTAAGACATTCCCCTTCTATTCGGTAGGCATTAGTATTCGGGGATTCAAGTCCGTTTACGCACTTTTAACTTTTCGGAGTACAGTGCGTTTAAACAATTATACCACTTGGTTTAATTGCGAAGGAAAAATATCGTGAGGAAATCTGCATACCTAAGAGTTCTCCATAATGTTCTCAAAGGTGTGTGAAGTCTGCTAATCCACAATTGACCAGCGTAGTGGACTATGGCCAAAGCCTTCTCATTATGAGAGGATGCCCATAAGTACTCAGCAGTGAGCTGGTGATAGATTGTTCATAATGATGATGAATAGGCTTTCTACTAAATAAAACACATCAATTAGCTCTCATTTTATTAGTTTCTATAAATATTTGCTTGTTTAAATATACGCTATCCTTTGCAAGTGAGACTCCTTTTCCTCGCTGGATTATTTCAGCTATCCGAGCAAATTCCAGAAGCTTAGCAGGCTGCCCAGGTCTTTGTTATTTAATGTTTTAAATTCAAGACTGACCACTCTGACATAGTCGCTACTTGTAAATAGATCCACTGAAACCTTTTACTAGACTCTAGACTAGACACTCTAAATTACAATAAGTACCTATACCTATGAGATGAAATACTCCGGAATAGCTAAGAGTTATGAATTCTATATGAACGAAAGAGTATGAGTGCCAAAAAAAATGATTTTTTGGCACTCTAGCTCGCATTCCTAACTTATCAAAAGGTTTATTTTTTGTAACTTCAAAAAACTACATTTTGCAACCGTCTCGTCAGAAGATGCGTGGCCTTTTTTTTAAAGAATATTAGCCATGCTAATCATAACTAATACTCCCCCCAATTAAGCGTAAAGCTTGTGTCAGGAGTATGGGTACGACAATAGTGCAACGGCCCACCCGTTGCACTATTGTCGTACCCATCCGTCGTACCGTGTTTGAACCGCCGACTTTTCGGAGTTCAGACCGCTCCTCAACCGTTGAGCTATCGAAGACAACTTTAAAAGAAACTTATAATAAACCCTACATTATCAAAATACATATTAATTTCCATCTTATAAAAATAATTATAATTATTTTACTTCAGAGGCACAGTCTAGGCTTTTAATAAAAGTACTCTTGTTATATTTTAATTAATTGTTTTTTTTTCTATTCTTAAAACTATTGCCACCAATACAAAATTCACTGAAAATAACTAAGTATATGCATTTGTTAGTACGTACTAGGTACTAGTTAATCACATAATCTACTTTCCCAACCCCACTCTAATGACAGATGGGCCTATTTTGAGTAGCACTCCATCCATTTAGCTCTAAAAGGGATAGTGACCGTATTCCGTTGAAGCTTACAAGGCATTTGGGCAACTCTGTGATTTTGTGAACTATTTTCATTCAATATTGAATCGAATAGAAGAATATTTTATTCGTGTGATATGAAAGAGTTTTTAGGCCTTTTTTTAGTGTTATAAGTATTTAATGATTAATGCCTTACATAAGCTTGCACTTACTACTATTGTTTCTGGTCTAAAGCTGTTTATTCTACAAATCCTATCAAAACAATTGAATCTATGTGACTTAGGATTTTGGTTGAACATGTTTTCTTCCTACGTCAACTTCCCTTGATTTTTAAAGGCTTCCCTTTACAAACTAAGTCGATCTAGCAATAACTAGGCCACTAAACCGAGCTTTTTTCTATTGGATGACTCAAGTAATCTTTTCAACAACGTCAATTTTAATAAGATTATGAGTGGGCAATATAATAAAGAGAAATAATTAAAAGCCTCCGCAAGCAGCCCTACTAATTACTTGATAGGCACGTACGCCCAACCTCCCTGGGTTACGCCAAAAATAAGTTAACCAACGCTCGACGCTGAAGACATTGCACGTGCAGCCAATTTCAACGCTAATGTCTTTACGTGAGCCAACCCATTTCTACCATGCATTACGGGACCGGTTCCATTATCGTTCGACGGTTTTTGAGACGTTTAAGTGTTCGAGTTAACGTCGAAATTTGGCTACTTGACAATATTAAAATGAGTTTTTGCATTGCAAACGCCCAATCTCTAGTGACACAAAACATGATATATTTTGTGATCTTCAGGAATATTTTGAAATATCCATACGTACCTTCTTATACATGTTTTGCATTCAAACCACCCCAATTAAACCTTTCAAATAGAAAATTTTTGTGGACTAGTTCATAAATTTTGAATTGAAAAAGCCATCTCTATGGTAAAATTGCTGTGTTGGAACGATTCCATTACCTGATTCCACACAAAATGAGCACATTTCGCTTTTCGGCTATCGACAGTGAAGCCTCCCGAGCGACGCCTCGGTTACATCTGTCCAGTCTGGAATTTGACGGCATTTCGTAGTGTCAAAATGTCTATCTAAGTTGTGGTTAGGCTTTACTGTGAGATCATAGCAGTGACCCGCTTTAAACATAGAATATCTTAAATTGACCCTAATTCATATCATGTAGTGTCGATTTAGCGCTCCGGTACGATGCCGTGTAGAAACCATGGGCTTAGTAAAAACTGCCATACCCCTTCCAGGTTAGCCCACATCCATCACTTACCACCAGGTGAGATTACAGGCAAGGGCTAACTTGTATCTGAATAAATAAATAATATCCCAATCAAATGATGTCCATGATTTTCTTCGCGTAGATTTAGGTTTTTATAATACCGTGGGATCCCGTTTTATAAATATTTTATTTTGCGAAATTAAAAGTAGCCGTAGTAGTAAGTATGTTCAATTCTGGAGTTTAAGCTATCATATTTGCCTAAAAAATTGCATCAGAATCAATTAAGCCGATGGACCTTTAAAATTTTGCAGGAAGTTTTTGCTTTTCCGGGATAAAAAGTGAATGTCTTTCTCAGGAATCAGATTAATGTATTTCTTATAGCTTATAAAAAACAAAGGCAATTTCTTGGGTATAGGCAGGGTCTATTTTAGTAGCACGCTCATAGTAACAAAGACAATCAACTGACTGAAATAAAATATGGCTTCAAGAAAAAGGCTTCTCAAAAATTCAAATAACTTAAGCATGTCAATTACCATTCTTTCGTTTTTGATATAAAATACTAGCCGATGCCCGCGGCTTCGCCCGCGTGAATTTAGGTTTTCGAAATCCCGTGGGAACTCTTTGATTTTTCGGAATAAAAAGTAGCCTATGTGCTAATCCAGGATACTATCTATCTCCATTCCGAATTTCAGCCAAATCCGTCCAGTGGTTTTTGCGTGAAGGAGTAACAAACATATACACACACACACACACACATACAAACTTTCGCCTTTATAATATTAGTGTGATTATAAGGTTCAATAGCCTGATGTGATGAGAAAAGCCTATAATATTTTATTACGCTCCTCTAAGCGCTAAGCTGATTTGTGACAGTGACATGAAGTAATAATGTTTTTTACTTGTTCGTCTAAAATAGAGACTGCTCTGATATTTTTACGGGCAAATATTTTGAGGCAATAAATATAATGACTTTTGGCAAAATAACACCTCTGAGAGTTCCAAGTGGCACTTGTTCTACTTTTTCAAGATATTTTATTCTTTGAAATTATTCAAAATTGGGATTTAAGGTTTTTTTTATCTCATAAATAAATCGAAAACAGACATTATTGACTAATCGATAGTTAAAAAATTACAACAAGCTATGTGCTAGTTCTACATCTATACAATCATCATCATCATTATTAATCAATAGACGTCCACTGCTGGGCATAGGTCTCTTGTAGGGACTTCTACACGCCAAGGTATTGCGCCGCCTGAATACAGCGGCTTCCTGCAGCTCTTTTGATGTCATTTGTCCACCTAGTGCTTGCGTTTGAGGTGCGAGGTTCCCATTCTAGCATCTTCGGACCCCAACGTCTATCGGTTTTTCGAACTATGTGACCTACCCATTGCTACTTCAGCTTCATAATCCGTTGAGCTATGTCGATGACTTTGGTTTTCTTACGGATCTCCTCATTTTTTGATTTGATCACTTAGAAAAACTCCAAGTGTAGCTCTCTTCGTCACCCGCTGAGTGACTCAGAGCTTTCTTGTGAAGCTTATAATAGCTCGTTTACACAGACTGCGTAAGCGTTGCGTAAGCGTAGACGTAGCGCGTACCATTGCGTTGTAATGTATGGAACTGTATGAGACATGGCACGCCGCTTGCGTAAAGCGTGGACGTATGCGTAACCCGGTGTGTAACCCGTAGGCGGTGTGTAACGCGCACTCTTCAAAGACTTAGGTCTTCAAGCAATGAGGAATTTTGGACGAGAAGACATGTTGAAGCATTCCGAACGCTGCCCAACCGAGTTACTACATACAGTATCGATACTTTTCCTAAACCTCTTGACCGTGAATTTTGCACAGAGGCTCCTCAGGCTCCTTTTATTCTTTTCGAAGTTTTCAAAATTCCTACAGAATAAAAACAAATTACATTTTCACCGAGCAAAA
Organism: Maniola jurtina; assembly: GCF_905333055.1. Classification (NCBI taxonomy): domain Eukaryota; kingdom Metazoa; phylum Arthropoda; class Insecta; order Lepidoptera; family Nymphalidae; genus Maniola; species Maniola jurtina. The sequence goes on along the minus strand of NC_060034.1, from coordinate 3,294,370 downwards.
CCCCGACCATTTGCTAGTTATTACCAATTCACATTATGTATTTTAATAAAAGCAGTCAAGTCAATTTTGATCGCACAAAATGTCGAAATGAAAGGTACATTTTATTTTACCGTAAGCCGAATATCGTGAGACTGACATCAAGTAATGACGTTTGGCATTAAGAACTCGCCTCAGAGAGGTTCAAGAGGCACTCGCGACCTCTCCACTACACGTACCATCTGTGTCGTGTCGAAGAAATTAAATCTGAGAAGGGATAAGTGGCACGAAGTAATCTTGCTGTTTTTGTCGATTATCCGACAGTTTCTTGCGAATTCTCGTATTTTTGGGGTAATAAGTGATTAATTAGCTAGATAAGAAGTTCTAAGAGCTCTTACTCAAAGTGATCGGACCTCCAGGGGGAATCCTGGGGTTGACTTCCGGCTGTTAAAATCTTCTATAATAATTTTTGTTAGGGCCAGTAACTGAGTTACTGTTAAACTTTGATCATCAAAAAAAAAGCAAAGCGGGTTGCACAAGTATTGAGTCATTATTCATAATTGATTAAGATAAGGTAAAATTTTGGTATGGTTCAAAGTTATAAAGTTTAGTTCAAACCTTGGCTTGTCGCTTGTGTAACCTATTTTGCTTTTATTAACGTTCAAAGTTTAACGGTAACTTTAACTTTTAGTTTAGTTTTAACTTAGGCAAAAGCTTCGGGTGTTCAATGATCGAAGGTGCTAACGTATAATAACTATGTGGTAGGTATATTATCTATGAATAGGCCAGTTGTGTATTACCAGTACTGCAGTAACTAAAATTTTAATCTTAATCTAATGACAATAATTATAGTATAATGATGACAAAAGAATATGTTATCCAAATTATTATTATCAACTCAAAATTTTAACTGTAAAATATTTATTATTAATTCTAATTTATAATACATAGTGCTCATTTATTCAACTAAGCCACATTATTAATTCGTAATATTATTTTGCTGTAAATCTATTATTTAGCCAGAAATCATAGGCGGTAACGATTGCGATGGTAAATTATACGAGAAACATCCGGTAACGTAAATCACAATAGTTAAACATTGTAATTAATTAACCTCCGCGGAACCGCGATGTTGAATGTAATTAAAAATATCATGCAATTATTACCTATATTGTAGTCGAAAATTTGGTTGAAAATGTTTAAACGTTTTACGTTCCAATGTTTGGCAGTATTAATTACATGCCTTTTTATTTATTGTCTATCACAAAAAATTTAATTAAATTCCTACTTAGTTTTAATATATTTTATACTGTAGATAGATCACTGTACCGACTTTGCCAATTTACCTAATCTATTAAATTGACTGAGTAGGTACAGTAATTTTTAAAATAAGTTAAAATGAAAATCTATTTTCTGTTCACACTTAATATTATAGAGAGGTAAACTTTGTACTTAAGTTTGTTTTTTGGAAGTAATCTCTGAAACTACTGAACCGATTTTGAATTTTTTTTCAACAGTAGAAAGTTAATTTGTGGAATTTTAACATATTGTATAGATATAGATAGACCTTTAAAGTTTAGTTATGGGGTAAGAATAAAAAACAACATAGACTTTCCTTAAGTAGGTTGGTCTGATACTAAATGTAGCTAAGTGTAAATTCTTTGTTCAATATTAATACTTTTGTGAGTAGAGAATCTCGGGTAACCGTTTCAATATTATCTTGTTGAATAAGATAATGGTTATTTTCCCGCCGATATTCGCGAGGTCGTTTTTAAACCTCATTATCCCCATAAAATATGCGGAATCCCTTTAAACGCAGTTTTTCTTCCCAGCTTACGGCTCTGAAAATATTGTTTTGGCTGAGCGTTGGTTGTATTTTAAAAATGTAACAAACATTTTAGCCCTGATTTTGAACGCGCGCTGTGGTAGGGCGCCCACGCGATCAATTTGACTTTTCTAGGACCAAGGCAGAGCGGGGTGATTCGCTAACTTAGTGTCTAACACTGAATGATAGCCACCAAAGTCATTTGACTTTTACTTTTAATCCATTGAAGGTTGCGGGTGCCTTTGAAACATTCATAGCTTTAGCATAAATTATATCACTTCACTACCCATATTATAAATGCGAAAGTATGTTTGTTGGTTGGTTGGTTGGTTTGTCCTTCAATCACGTCGCGTTGCTCCGTTGGATTTCGTGAGCCGTGATATTGTTGACGTCCCTTCCATTCTAAGTACCTATTGAAAAATGCAATTCTTGGGCCCGTTTGCAGTTCGGACGAAAATAGAAATTAAAAAATTGGCAGTAATAGGTATAATGTGAAAACCCTACGTGTTAGGAATATGTTTTGCACAAAAAGGCAGTTTTATCATGTAGAACTTTATAACTTAGTTCGAAAAAATAACGCCAAAAAATCCTAGTTGCGGTCGCTGAATATTGTAATTTTAGTTTGTACGAGCTTTATATACCTACGTTTGCATAACCAGAATCACGGTTTGAAAAAATTGTACTATAACATTCTAGAAAGTGCTCGTATTTACAATGCAAGCAGATGAGAATTTATCAGTAAGTACTTTGTCTGTAATTGCTCAGGTGTTTGTGGCACAGCTTTGCCCGTGCACGTATTTTTGCTTTTAACTTATATGACTTGACTGCCAATCACACAAAATAGTGATGTCACAGCCTAAGGTAGAGCATGCCTGTCTTTAAGAGGGGTCTCTCCGTCACTCGTTTCATACAAACGTAGTTCCAATTTCATTTGAATGTTAAGTAACCAAAGTCCATGAAATTTTGCAGACATATTCCTGAAACTAATATCTATGTCTGTGGTTTTCTAGATTTCTGTTAAAATATTCGGTTTCAAAGTTACGCGGTCTTAAAAATTTACATACAAATTTTTGAGCCCCTGTAATTTTAAAACTACATATTTTTAGAAAAATCTAAAACACCACAGACACAGATATTAGTTTCTAGAATATGTCTGCAAAATTTCATGGACGGTTGCTTAATATTCAAATGAAATTGGAACTACGATTGTATGAAGCGAGTGACGGAGAGAGCCCTGTTATGGTGGCTATAATATTATATATCTAGTGGGGAAAACGAAACTTTGAAGGGCATTTTATTGAATAGCAGTGCGTATTAAAGAGGAAGCGACTCGCTTCATACTATAATTCATGGAATTTCGACTAAGTATATAGGGGCCATACTCTCTCCTACGATGCCTTGCATACGTGAGAAACAGGTAGGTCAAATAGTAGGTAAATTCTCGTGCACACTCCGTGATATAACATTCTGTAGAGTACCGATTAATAGGCAATCTTACGCCAATTTTCTAAACTACATCCAACATTTTTAAAAGGTAATTACGTACAGTAAAATGTGGAATAAAAAATCCTATAAATAAGCAACCTGTTACGGATACAGTCGTTATCAAACCACCTAACTTCATTTCAAAATTCACACTTCCGTTCCGAACCGAAGTCGATTGGAACCATATTTTAGATTGACCAAAGAGTCACGTAGCTAATTCCATCAGACCCACACGAACAGATGACTGGGAGCCAGTGGAAATATTTATAGTGTATTCGACGAAATGGAGCTAGCAAAGAGATTTCAGCGATTTTTTAACCCCCGACCCAAAAAGAGAGGTGTTATAAGTTTGACGTGTGTATCTGTGTATCTGTGTGTCTGTGTATCTGTGTATCTGTGTATCTGTCTGTGGCATCGTAGCGCCTAAACGAATGAACCGATTTTAATTTAGTTTTTTTTGTTTGAACGGTGGCTTGATCGAGAGTGTTCTTAGCTATATTCTAAAAAAATTGGTTCAGCCGTTTAAGAGTTATCAGCTCTTTTCTAGTTTTCTTGTAGAAAAGAAGGTTAGATAACCGTTAGGTTCATAATATTATGTCAATAGACAAATGTCAAGCTGTCAAGATGGACGTTGCCTTAATACATAATTATTTATTTGAAAATGATGTTTTGGAAAACTCAAATACTTTGGATCGTCGGGGGTGTTATAAATTTTTAATTTACACTTGTATAATCCAGTTTGTCAAAAGCTAGAGTTGAGTAAGTTTTGAAAGCAACTGTTCTGTGGTATAAATATAATTTAATAGCCCTCAATGGGATTTGTGGAGATTTGGCTTCATAGGTGGATTGACTCTTTTAAAGATTTAAGCAATTCACTGCGAGTCAGTGGCAATATTATAAATTACTAGCTGATGCACACGGCTTTGTACGCGTGGAATCTCTTTCATCCGGAGAATGAAATGATGATGAAATGAATAAAAGTAGTAGTTCCGGGATAAATGTCTCTCTCCAGGTCATTAACTATACTCGTGCAAAAAATCACGTCAATCTGTTGCTCCGTTACGACGTGATTGAAGGACAAAACAACAAACCAAGAAACAAACACACTTTCACATTTATAATTTGGATAGTGATTAATTATATTATTCAGTGACTGACTCAAGACTTTGTTTTGTGGAGATCCTTAGCAGAGACTTATTTCCGACGGTAGAGGCCGTCTCTTGGTTGAAACCACGATAAAGACTAAGTTGAAAAATGAGCCTTATTTTTGACTGCCTTATTGGTCTAGTTATTATTATGTTCGGATGATGATCGGTGTTCGGTTCGATTCGAGTAACATGTCTAGGGTCACTTCGTCTATTCTAAAAATTTACCAAAATAAATAGTGCTAAAATTAACTGCAGTCCCGTTGTGGCAACGACTCATGCAATAAAATGAGTCGAAATATATAGAAATATAAAACATCACCAAATTAATCGTGGTATACACCCGTTATCTAATATAATAGTGCTAAAGTTATGTCCGCCTATATGTAAAATAAATGCACGAGCAAAACTTTATTAATACGTGTACAACAAAATTGATAGCGAAAATAACAATAAAACTGATATCAGTACATAATTATTTACACTTTTCGAAATGAAAGTCATTAATTACTGTCAAATAATATCACATTTCTATAGCGTAAATATAATAATCCACTGGAATAAACAGCTCAATCAAAATCCCGAATTTTCAAAATATAAAAGTTCACGGTTAAATAATTTTATCTTTTTAATTAAAGTGTGTGTAACTCAAACATGCCGGATTTATTCAAATAAAATTTATAAACGTATAAGGGGCAACGCACACACGATGCTTTCAGCATCTGTTATTTGCGATTTGATCGGTTTTTGTGATTGGACTTTCCGCGTGTTTAGACCTATTTGCGCAAACCAGAAACAATCTGTACTATGATGTTTTTGAGAAAAAGCAGTTTTTGTCCTAATTGTAGAAAATAAATTGTTCATTATCTTTTGTAGTTTTTTTTTTACAATGTCTAGGTTCAATTTTTGAAAGAAACATACCGATTGCGCGTTTCACTTCGCACTCACTCGATTGCAAGTCAGAGCTATTGAATAGTAACAAGTGCGAATTTTTGTAAGTGTGCAGGAAATCATTGCGAGGAAAGCTGCATTCCTGAGAGTTCTCCATACTATTCTCAAAGGTGTGTGAAGTCTTGGCCAGCGTTGTGAAACCCTTTTCATATTGAGAGGAGATCCGTACTCAGTAGTGAGCCAGCGATGGATTGTTTTTGAAGATGATGAAACGTAAAAAGTAGTCAAAACGCGAAACGGCAACGGAGCAACTGATTACTGATCTCAGATGCCAAAAAGCAGCGTGTGTACGTAGGCTTTAAAACGAAATTGTGTTTTGTTAAATAAATCAACAGCGTGATTGTCATCAAATATGATAGATTGATTGCCCAAAATTCCAGAAATAGGTAAAAATTGAATATTTAAATCTAGATTATGCCCGCGATTTGGTCCGTGTAATGTTGATATCAAAATATCTTCGTAACCATAGTCGTCGCGCAACTATGGTTTCTAGAGATCGTTATTTTTGTAAGGGACCGAATGCAAAAAATACCTAGTGACAAAATGATTACTGGCAAAAGTCACCTGCGTGTGAGCACATTGAGTGAGTCGTGTGGCATTAATCATTGTGTAATTAATGTGTCGGTTTCAAAGTTACGCGGTCTTAAAAATTTTCATACAAATCTTTGAGGCCCTGTAATTTTAAAACTATATATTTTTAGAAAAATCTAATACACCACTGGCACAGATATTAGTTTGTAGAATATGTCTGCAAAATTTCATGGACTTTGGTTGCTTAATATTCAAATGAAATTGGAACTACGATTGTATGAAACGAGTGACGGAGAGAGCCCTGTTAAGACATCTCAGCTATACCCTATCAACGGAATAAAATTAGTGTAGCATAGCGCTCTCTGTCTATTACGTAATCCCATTCAAATTATAGTGACAAACATCTCAGTGGGCGTTAACCATTTTGAGTCTACGACAAATCACAAGCTAAACTATGTTATCTTATTGAATTTCGAAAGTTTTTGAAAATATTTTCGAATTGAATTTATGTTTTTTGAAAGCATGTTTTTGATTGGTTAGTGTCACAAAATGGTTAACGCCCAATGAGAAAGACTCTATCATTTGTATGGCATTACTTAACAGAGAGAGCGCTATACTAAATTCATTAGTAGATAGGGTATAGTATTGTTTCTTGTGTGACTCAGTGAGTAATATTATAACACCAACTTAAAGAGTGGTTAATTAACTTACCCTAAAAAAGCCTAATTAGTGGACCTAACATTTTCATATCCAGTATTCTGGGAAACCAGGTCTTTTTAAAGTTGTAGTTGCACAGTAGTACAATATTGAGGGCTTAATTTGAAGTCTTGATGAATACAGCCATTGATTTGAATACGGAATTATTGCAAAATAAGTACTAAATGCAACAATAGAAGTAATTTACCAAAACAAAACAGTTTACCGTCGGGACTGCTTTGCCTTCAGTATAGAATTTAATTTTATAGTTTCGAACCTTAAAGCTCTAAAAGTCTTTGTTTATTGTACTAATAGGGAATTGCTGTGAGCCTAATCTAATTAAATTTAATATTTTACCGTACCTACAAAACTTTCCTACGGTATTATGTACGGAGCCGAAACTTTTGTTTAATATCGAATTTCATTGAGATTATTATAATTGTTATAAATTATATACTAATGCTTTGTTCTTAACGACGCGGCGCTATATTCTCAAACTAAGAGATTTTATGATAAATTAACCAATCGAATATATTATGTTGGTATTACGATAAATCATCGGGCGATTACCATAATACCATTATGATAATTTAGTGTCTTAGTCATAAAATCCCTGTGCCCGATTTGATTGATCATCATCCTCTATTCGGCCTTAAGGTCAATTTTAAGCAATTAAATATCACTTGCTTTAACTTTGCTTTATTCTCAAAGGTGTGTGAAATCTGTTAATCCGCACTTGGCCAGCGTGATAATTATATTTCGTCCTTCTCATTCTGAGAGGAGACCCGCGCTCAGTAGTGACCCGGCAGTGGGTTTATGATCAAGGTCAGTGTACATTGGAAGCGAATCGAAGCGAAGTTCTATCGAAATAAAAATCGCACAAGTTTTGCTTTACGTGGTACAAATCTGGTGGATACAGCACCTGGTGGATTCTTTATACTTATAATAGGTAGGTACAATATGATGCTCCGTAATAATTAATTCACCGATTTGACTTTCAAAAATTGTTCATTGGCACAAAATATGTGGAAGAATAAATAATTTGATTTGATTTGATATAATAGGATTCAAATCATTTCGTAAAAATACGCGCTACGCTCATTAATAATTGCCTTTTTTATTATTTTATACTATTTTATATTCAAGTCAGCGAAAATATTAGGCAGCATACCTACTGAGTTATATATCCTTTTATTAATAAAAGTTTACGTGACCTCTGCCTGTTCGCTGGCAATTTCCTGTGCTTCCTGCTTTATTTGGCAGATCGAATTTTAATTTAAAATTGCACCGCGCGAATGGCCGGTTCGCTCCAACTTTTTGAATAAAATGAACGTTCCAAAGAATGGATTCCGAAAACGTATTTCATTTGAGTGTACTGCAGTGATATAAATTCACTTTTCTAAATTCACTGCGATAAAAATGTGTGATAATGATGTGAATTATTTGGATTGAATTATTTTGCCTACTCGGAATTATTCAGAAATAAAGTTGGCATGAGTTATTGGAGTGTAACTATACATAAAGTGATAATTATATTTAAAAAATGACGTAATTTATAACACAAATTAGATGGGTAGTATAATTAGTGTAGAAGAAAATAACAAAAACAATCTTTGCTTTCATCATCTCATCGTGGTCGATTAGAATAGAATAGACTATAATAGATTTTTATTCTAGTAGACTTTTACAAGTGCTTTTGAACCGTCAAAATAATTTACCACTGGTTCGGAATGCCGTGATTGTGGTGTTTATATGGTGGTGATTATACACCCTAAAGTATTTATACATTTCAAAACAGTTTTTTAACGCCCGACCCAAAAAGAGGGGTGTTATAAGCTTGACGTGTGTATCTGTGTATATGTCTGTGGCATCGTAGCTGATAAACGAATGAACCGATTTTAATTCAGTTTTTTTGTTTGAAAGGAGGTTTGATCGAGAGCGTTTTTCGCTATAATTGAAAAAAATCAGTTCAGCCGTTTGAAAGTTATCAGCTCTTTTCTAGTTTTCTTATAGAGGTTTTTGTGTCGGGGGTTTTTTAAATTTTAAGTTATTAATCATTTTATAATATTTAGAAAGGAACTTTTATGTATCCATTTAATGTAAAGGATAGGATATTGCAGCACACAAACGAAGCTAGGATCGTATTTTTTTCGCATAAGCGTATTTTTTACGCCTACAGAAAATTCAATTCCTGGCTCTAAGATACCTGCCTAGGTATAAAATTCGTGACAACATTAATAATCTTCCTTTTGTCAATCATCCTCAAAGTTACTCGCAAAGAATATTGGATAAACAACAAAGATATTATTGGCTGCTTTTTTTCTTATAGAAATTTCATTTCCATAATAAATCAGGCCTTATTCTCGGAGGTAAAATAAAAGGTTTTCAAGGCGTCAAGGTGCCACGCGCTGCTCATCAATTTTTCTCACTTCCTTATTACTCCCAGACCGACCCAAATGTTCGGGAGTACTCTGAGCTTATTTTTTTTAATAATGAAAGTTTATGTGACCTCTAAGACGGCCTGTGCGTGTTCTAATAATGGCCCGTCCTATATTAGGCGATGTTTGGTCGGATATAATTCACACACTGTCAATCACACAGACCATTCGACCTACATAATATTACTTATTTATTTGAATAATAGAAGTCCTTTGAATAATAATGTACTAACACCCTATGAGTCAGCAAGGGTATTTTTTTGAGAAATTTGAATTTTGAAGAAAATGCGAATTATTACTAGTTTCTAATAAGTATCATTTTCATCAAAATATTTCTGAATCCGGTCCTCACGATAAACATGAAGCATGTTTATTTTGTTGGCTTTAGGCGAATTTATGTAAAAGTATTTTACTAACGTAAAAATGTGAAATCCCAAGCCCAATTTGATACAAGCGAGTATATTCCCCGCTTTTTATTTCGAATCTAAAAATAATGAAATAACCCGTCGACAGCAGACTAAAATATATAAAGTGCATACAGTGAAGTGTTGCTCGGTCGAGCACTGCTCCATCTCGTTAGCGTTGCGATTGTTAGCGACTGCGGGTTAATTACTTTGACGTAGAATAAAGGACAAGTAATGCCGAAAATGTTTAAAGTAAATTCGTTTTTTTTTTAATTATTGCATCTATTTTGCACGATTAACCAGGCTTATAGCTACCATAGCTTCCCAAGGGATTTTCTAAACACACTTCAACCCCTGGGAACCTAACATTAAGCATATTGGATTCCCAAGGGTTGAAGGGTAGTTGCAAGGTCGTCCTTCTAGCTCCTGCTAGAATTGTAATTTCGCACCGGAAAATAAATATTGGGAGACCCTCCACTTATTCAATGTCATCTGTTCTAGTCCTAGTGGCGGCCTTCCAACGCTGTGCTTACCAGTGCGAGATTGCCATTTTAGCAATTGGGACCGAAGGTCTGTCAGTTTTTCAAACTATGTGCCCATCCTGTCCATTGCCACTTCAGCTTCACAACTCGTTGACCAATGTGGGACACTCTGGTTCTCCTACAAATATCCTCATGTGTGATTTAATAACGTACAGAAACTCCAAGGATAGCTGGACTAGTGACTGTTAATGCCATTTAGTAAAATTATTAGACGCTACTTTTACATGACCTCACTTCTACGGGAAAACATTACTTTTTAGAAAAAGCCCATAATAATAAAAACGTCTTCAAGTGGCAGGTTTATCCCACCACTAGCGCAATATAGAACTCGTTTTATATTCAGTCTCCAAGGTGTCATTGTTATTGCCTCACCTTGAATAAAATTTGCGCTTTGTTTCAAATGGGCTCCGAGGTTTGAATCAAGCGGCGACAAATAAAACGCCACAGGAGGAAACAACCACAATAGACTGCTTTCCAATAAGAATTGAGATACAGGCAATGATATTCTTCTTCTCTCTCTTCGTCTTTGTTTGCCCTTATTTCTCCTCGTGTTAATACGCTATTCTTCCCAGTGCTAGACGAGAACCCTCCAAGTTTTTCCACAAGCTTGGTGATAATAATAATAATAAATACACTTTATTTGCACAACCACAAGAAGGATTACATTAAAGAATACAAAACACAGACAGAGGGAAGATACAAAAGGCGGCCTTATCGCTAATTAGCGATCTCTACCAAGCAACCTTAAAGATTGGAAAGTATAAGGAAAATTAGACTGCAGGTGGTGTGTAATATACTAATAAATAGGTGTTGTTGCCGGACGCGATGGTTATCTTCCATTATCTCTTATTCTTCCAGTTCGTGGCCTCCATTCCAGTTATCAATAATCCAACCATATTATATATTACTAGCTGATGCCCGCGACTTCGTTCGCGTGGATGTAGGTTTTTAAAAATCCCGTGGGAACTCTTTGATTTTCCGAGATAAAAATTAGCCTGTGTGCTAATTCAGGGTATAATTCCATTCTAAACTTCAGCCCAATCCGTCCAGTAGTTTATGCGTGAAGGAGTAACAAACATACACACATACACACACAAACTTTCGCCATTATAATATTAGTGTGATTTTCATCTTCTATTTTATTCTCGGAATTGTCCGTACATTATAAGTACGTGAAACCACTGGTTCAGTCCCTTGTTTATTCACTCCAGATATCCAAAATTTATACTATTTTAACCGAATTCATCATATGTGCGATTTAGAATGTCGCCTATAACCTGCACTGTACAGCCTCTAGGTTTATTTCACATTTCGAGACCTCGGCTTGGAAATCACCGCGGTGATGTGACCTGGCCTATATTTTACTGCGGCAGTATAATTTGTATTTAATTCTATCTATTTTAATGCCAAATGTAATTTTTTTAATGTAACACTTGTGGGGAGGTTAGAGGAGTTTTAACTAGCGACCCGCTTCCGCTTTGTACGGGTGTCGATTTTTTTTACCGGTAGCTTATTTGCAAAAAACATTCATTAATTAGCCTGTAGCTTCTTGGATAATTTTTCTTTCTATTGATCAAAACCCTGTGAAAAAGCCGTCTTACAGTAGTTTCTGGGATTAGGCCGAACAAACACGAACTTACTTTAATATGGAGCGATTAAGGTTGGGATTATAAAATAATAATAGCCTAGTTGTAGTGGTAATGGACGACGGCCTCCTATTGGGGGGATCTGGGGTTCGATATCGGGCACGCACTTTTAACTTTTTGGAGCTAATTGCGTTTGAAGTAATTCAATATCACTTGCTTTTACAGTGACGGTGAAGTCTGCCAATCCGCACCTGGCCAGTGTGATCGATTATAACCTTTTGTCTGGTGGGAGGCTTCGGCCGTGGCTAGTTACCACCCTACCAGCAAAGCCGTGCCGCCAAGCAATTTAGCGTTCCGGTACGATGCCGTGTGGAAACCAAAGGAGTATGGTTTTAAGGAAAGCTGCCATAGACCTTCCAGGTTAGCCCGCTTCTATCTTAGATTGCATCATCACTTACCACCAGGTGAGATTGCAGTCAAAGGCTAACTTGTATCTGAATATAAATAAAACAAAATTTAAATTTAAAAAATCCTTTTCATTCTGAGAGAAACCCGATGGGTTGAGATGATGATTGTAGTTTAAGTTTTTTAGTAACTGTGTACAGTATACTATATTCTCTCATATTAACAGGGCTCTCTCCGTCACTCGTTTCCACTCGTTTCATACAATCGTAGTTCCAATTTAATTTGAATATTAAGCAACCAAAGTCCATGAAATTTTGCAGACATATTCTAGAAACTAATATCTGTGTCTGTGGTGTTTTAGATTTTTCTAAAAATATGTAGTTTTAAAATTACAGGGGCTCAAAGATTTGTATGAAAATATTTAACACCGCGTAACTTTGAAACCAAATATTTTAACAGAAATCTGGAAAACCTCAGACATTATTAGTTTGTAGAATATGTCTGCAAAATTTCATGGACTTTGGTTGCTTAATATTCAAATGAAATTGGAACTGCGATTGTATGAAACGAGTGACGGAGAGAGCCCTCTTAATATTATGAGACTGATAATATCGCAAGTGACAAGATGTGTTATGATTTATTCAGAAGTCAGAACTAGTTCATCGATATCTATGATCACATGGATCCGTCTCACGTACTTACTGCTAACCTACTTATTAACACATTCATACTCCTATCGTAAATCCGGAGGAGTATCTGCTGTAGAGTATCTGTTGAGATAAATAGAAAAAAAAAAACTAATTTAAAAATGTTCAGTAACTCGTAGTTATGCTTTTAGGTTCAACATTTTGAGAATTGAAATTCAACATTTTGCGAATCCAATATTTTGGGATTCAACATTTTGCAAATTCAACATTATGAGAATATAACATTTTGGACCTGAAGGGTAGTTTGCTTGGATATAAATTGAAATAGAAAGATTTTTATTTAAATAAACTTTTGCTAGTAAGTTCTTTTGAATCGACAAAATGCCACCACGCTCTTTTCAAAGATTACATTTCAGATTTAGTTTACTCAGAAAACCCATTTCCATACTAATCACACTAATATTATAAAGGAGAAAGTTTGTATGTGTGTGCGCGTGTGTGTGTGTGTGTGTGTGTGTGTGTGTGTGTGTGTGTGTGTGTGTGTGTGTGTGTGTGTGTGTGTGTGTGTGTGTTTGTTACTCCTTCACGCAAAAACTACTGGACGGATTGGGCTGAAATTTAGAATGGAGATAAATTATACCCTGAATTAGCATATAGGCTACTTTTTATCCCGGAAAATCAAAGAGTTCCCACGAGAATTTTAAAAAACCTACATCCACGCGGACGAAGTCGCGGGCGTCAGCTAGTATATTATAAATGCGAAAATGTGTCTGTCTGAACGTCTGTCTGTAACTTTTTCACAGCTCAAACGTGACCTTGACCTAGTACAAAGATAGCTTGTATCCCGGAGACGGATATACCTAAGTTAATTTTTATCCCGGAAAATCTGAGTTCCCACACGAATTGAAAAACCTAAATCCACACGGACAAATTGCGGGCAGCATTTAGTAGTTAATATTATTATTTCCAGCATAAGCACGTTTAGCTACAATTAACTGATTGTGTATAAACTTAATATAGGCACATTATGCTAGCAGCCAGCGTTGATTGCTTTTATTGTCTAGGAAATAGTTATTGCAACTTCCCGAACAATAGCGTAGATATTAGCAGTAAATCCACACAAAGATAAAATATCGTTTGTATTTCAAACAGTTTTGGTATCACAATATCACTACCCATTGTTGTTTGTTGGTTAACTGGTTTGTCCTTTAATCACACTGAAACGGAGCAACGGATTGACCTGATTTATAAGGATATAGTTGAAAACCTGGAGAAGTTAACTAAGCTACTTTTAATCCCGGAAAATCATAGGTTTCGCACGGAATTTTAGGAAATCTGAATCCACGCGGACGAAGTCGTGGGTGTCAGCTATTAGATAAGAATTAGTTGTTTGTAAAGATTTTTACGTGATTTCTATGTTTCCATTGGTAGTAAACTGTCCCGTCATTAAAAGCTAGCATCTACGTCTGGAATGTAAGCTATCTTTATGCCAAGCTTTTTACAACATGAGAAATTTTTGCATTTTGTATCTTTAATTATATTATTATTTTAATTTCAACACTAAAAACTCAATACTAATAGATATTATATCTAATCCTTACTAATATTATAGATTGGATAGTGTGAACAGATAGATAATTTTGAATTTTTATCCTATAGGCAGTGTAAATATATAAGATATTAATTATTCAATTGGTTTACTGCTTCCAATGCTTTGTTATGCTGTGTCGCTATGAAGACTTTACTATAATAGAGTGTGTTATTACGATAACAATAATTATTATCATCTACATCCGGCTATAGGGATGAATATCTTATACCCGGTGTTAATGCTGGGTTATGAGATCTGAATAGCTCTTCAACTATTATTAACTATTAATTACAACTTAGAGCGCAGCCTTGTTATTGGAACGTCGCGTTAATATTACAAGATTAATTAATAATAATCACTAGCCATTATTATTACAAATACAAGTGTTTGTTTGTTGGTTTGTCCTTCAATCATCGCGTTGCAACGAAGGAACAAATCGACCTGATTTTTTGCATGTGAATAACAGTTTTCTTCTCAGAATGAGAAGGGTTCAGTCCATAATTCACCACGCTGACCAAGTGCAGATTGGCAGACTTCACACACTTTTAAGAACGATTTGGAGAACTCTCATTGCAGGTTTCCTCACCATTATTTCTTTAATCATTAAAGCAATTGACAGTCGATTGCTTAAAATGTATATAAAAGCGAAAAGTAGAGGAAGGGCGCTCGTATAAAGATGCAGGTTTCCTCCCCCTGAGAAAAGCATATTATACAATCGAAGATTATGTAAATGATAAAAGAGCGTGGATTTAACCCGCAGCTCGCTCCAGCAATGCGCGGGACTTCAATTACTTTTATACATTGCATAACATTGTATATCAAATCTTTGAAAAGAGCAACCACCAAGTTTCTTGCTGGTTCTTCTTGGTAGGGAAGGCATTCCGAACCAGTGGTAGATGCTTTTGACAATACAAAAGTACGTGTAAAAGTTTAATTGAATAAAAATATTTTGAATTTACTTACAAGTCGGTCGGTGCGGGTCGGTATCGCTCGTAATTTTATGTTATTTTATAAGTACCTGTTATCTGTCTCTTTATGTGAGAGCTCATAAGATGATGAGGTTATTTTATCCGCACCGATCGGTATCAACCCGCTCCGACCTGGCAATACCGAAAGCCTGGCTCTTTATGCCAGCACCCTATTAGTGAATTCAAAATTCACACACCCCTTGTGTGCGAATTTTGAATTCACTTACCACCTACATTAACCACTGAACTTTCACCACTTTTCATCGGTAAAATCGTTAGGCGAACATAAAATTATATTCATTGTACCAATTCCAAACAACTTTACGGTATGGAATCCGAAACTTGATTTAATACTTTGACTCAACAAACTTGCAAAGCAAAAAGGAAAGTCAAACAGACAGCCGAAACGGAGATTACTGCGAGAAAGCTCTTTACTGAAGAATTTTTTAATTGATAATGCTTGTTATACAGATTCAGTGTGCTTTTTTATTATTGTTAAGTAGGTACTCACTTTCATTTGATTGTTTTTGAGATATCAGAATTTAATTTAACAGTATTGTACGGGGCGGCTCCACCCCGATTGCCATGTCGATCTGTCGCGAAGTAGAGTCTAAATTTTAAGGCAGGGATGGTGTTCGAGAAATATGGAATAGTTGTAGCCATTAGCACCTGTCAAATGCCAAGCTATGCGCCTGTTGCTGCAATTTTAATCCTTTGTTACTGTTGGCTTCAACGCTTTATATTTGTGCTTGAAAGCTTTTGCCTTGTGATTGCTCTATTAATAACTACTACAGGGTACTATTAATAACTACTACAGGACTTCCGTACCTCAAAAGGAAAAACGGAACCCTTATAAGATCATTTTTTTACCTGTCTGTCTGTCTGTTCGTCTGTCGTGTCTATCAAGAAAACCTATAGGGAACAGCCCGTTGACCTAGAATCATGAAATTTAGCTTTAATAATTCTAGGTTAACGGGAAGTACCCTATAGGTTTTCTTGACAGACACGACGGACGGACGGACGGATGTAGTAAACAAGGAACCCTTATAGTTGCGCTACGTCCGTCTGCCCGTCCATCCGTCCGCGGCCTAACTCAGAGACTATTAATTACTACTGACATTTTCTTCAAAGTATCTACATAATAGAATTTTCATAATAACAAAATAGTAATCAAGACACACGGCAGTGTGTCAACCAAGTTCTAATTTTATATTACGCTAAATTCTTTAGAGCTTTCATCGTGTAGGTATAATATTTTCACTCGGTCTTTATATAACTGCCATACACCTCCCAGAGCGTTAATATCTTTAGGAGCTAGAATACATTGTGTATGTATATATATATACTTTTAATTCCACCACAAAACACAAATGACAGGTTACAAAAAAGGAAACTTAAAATGTCGTGTACTATTTGATCGTGTTTCCTGATCGGCATTGATTAAACAAAACCTTCACGTAGTATAAATAAAATTGAGGCATCAAGTTGTATTCACGTTTATTGTTTTTTTTTTTCAAGTTATGACATAGCAATTGTTATGGCAATTGTATTCATAGCACGAATGGCACCACAGACTAAAGGAAAAAGATAGACGCTCAAATAATGAAAATTGGATTTAAAAAAGCATACTGTGCTGCCTACTGGATTGTGACAGACCATGCTAATAGGTAATGAATTAATTATGCACACATTGAACAAAATTAGCGTGACATATTTTATATACTTTAAGTGAATAGTTCTTATTAATAGCACAATGTTTGTGTACTGAGAAAACCTTTGCCGCTAATGCCAAGAAAAACTGGGGCAACAGCAAATATATATTGACGAAAAGTAGTCCGCTTATACGGACAACTTAGAGAGGCCATGCACGGACGTCAGAGCACAGCAGCTATTGTTGTCAACTGTACAATTACTTGAAGCAATCGCAACTTCTTATAGCAATAGCGTCTCGTATATGACAATGAAAAGAAAATTTAAACGCCTCACTTAGTCTTAGGTCTATTTTTTCATTTAGTCTATGGATGGAATATGGAATAGTTTTCAAGCCCTTGCGCCTGTCAGTTTATTTGTTACTGGAATTTTCGATTCTTTGTTGCTTGTAGCGGCGGAAAGTTTTAGGACGGCTTTTGTTGTATGCAAATGACTCGCTTTTCATCTCGTGATTTCTATACACAGTAAGTTAGATTAGTTCGTTTGGAATTGGCTTTAAATCTGTTCGCGTAGTATTCAAAGTTAAGTTTTGTACCTACTTGAAAACCTGTCTTATATTTATGAGAGAGTTTTCGACAGCCTTGCAACTATAGTGTATTTTTGAAAGGTAACAAATTAGGCCCAGTTACTATGTCTTATTTATTGCAAACTTTATTGTAATACGGTATAGTATAGTACCACAGATGACTAGAATAAACCTACTGTGCCTGGTATAGGAAAAAACAGTCCGCAGCATTAGTTAGCTTGAAATACAAAAAGTTTCAAGAAAAGAGGAGTGGGTCTCAAAAGGTTCTGTCAAAAATTATTTAAGCTTTCACCAAGAGTTTCGACTGTCGAAAAAAGTTGGGAATCCCGCGTGAAGTCGGACCGTGGCAGTAGTATTATTAAACTTCATCACGTGAAAATGATGTCAAGTTCTTTTCTTTCGAATTCAAAAGAAACTGAAAAGCGGTGAAATTTCATAAAATAAAGCCAAGCTTAAAATGTAAAATCTCAGCCATTTTTATGAGACGAGAAACTTTTATCTGGAACCAGCAAAATTTTACAACCTTTTAGTTCCGAAGTACCGAAGTATGCAAAGGACGTGCTATCTTTGAATTTCAATATCAGCTATTGGACAACCACAGCAGCAGCGTTGTCCTTTGGTAAGGCCATTACCTTATATTACGAATATATCTATTTAGGTCCGTTTTTCTGGACTATCACTACTTACACATAATATTGTAAAATATATGAAAGTGTGTTGGTTCGTATGTCCTTCAATGAAGCTATAATGGAGCAAAGGAATGATGTGATTTTTTGTACTCTAAACTTGAACTCACGTGAACATTGGTCGGATTATTATACATATTCAGTGGTATGAAGTTAAGGCTTGATAATGGGTGCTAGCCACAATGCCTTGGATGGCCAGTGAACCTTTCACTACTCGTCCTATAGAAAAGCATAGTACCAACGCGCAGATACCTACCTTAGCTATTCATGTTCAGAGCTCTTTTATCGGACCTCAACTGTACCCAAATATGTAAAGAAGTTATCTTTGAATTTCAATATCTGTTCTTGGATAGTCACAGTCAATTTTAATGGTAATTGGTAACCGAAGGCCGGTCCGTATATGGTTTTAGATTGCGGGTAAAATCTGGAGCGCCGTTAAGAAAATAGCCTCAATGAATATTCAGCAGGCTAAACGCAGGGTTGGATCGCATGGCTTGTTTTCATTAACATGATTGGCCTGACCCGATTAAATTTCAACCGTGTGTGCCAACCTTAACGAATAAACAGTCAAAGGTAGCAATCCTATATTACCTATTTTCATTGAGCTATTGCAGTTTTGGCCTTGCTCCTACGCCTTACAGGCACTGTCGCGTACTATACCTATTTGTTTTGCCTGCAATATACCTGTTTGTTGCTGCAATGTTCGATGAAATTATTATATCCCTCCACGCTGTCTGCTGCTGGTGACAATTTGTTGTCTAAATACAGTGACCTTTATCAACAAACGCTGGAGCGGCGATTGCTGACCTCTTTTTGACGCAACTTGATTTTCGCCATTTTGGCGCCGCTGATAGCAGCAGTGAACGTCATCTGAGCCAACTCAGAATTATGTTAGTGATGAGACATCGTTCAAAGTAGTGTCATAATATGACAATTTGACAGTTAATTTCCGGTACGCTCGATGAGGCTTCGAATCGGCACAAAAAATAACTGTCATTTTATGTGGCATAAGTACGTCTTCCAGTGTACTTATATACGTCCATGTCAGCGTCTAAATATATTAAGTAGGGCAACACGATCGATCCCGTCAATAAATTATACCATCACATTAACTCTGACCTGCTGTTACGTTAAATACTGAATTAAATAGGATGGATGAACTATTTACGAGTAACATCATTAAAGTTTGAAGAGTTATTATTCAGACCTTAGGCGGAAATGCACTACAAACATCCAATAATATAAGCTCTTTGTGCGTGTTTTACTACCTTTATAACGGGGAGTGTTCTGAGGAGGAGGGTCCTTATTCCAACCTCCTTTTCTACTACCGGACAACACGCTACCGAAAGCAATTTTACCCTCTCCACCTGTGTGCATGGTGTACTTCGACCACTCGTTTTTTCACACATACAAATTGAGGAATCAACTTCCTTCGGCAGTCTCCATTAGGCTACAACAAGAGTATTCAGTAAGATAATTCACTAGATAAACAAATTGCTGAAAAACCGGCATTGATAGTTCTTCTGGTGCTGCAAATATTCATTGGCGGTTATTATCGCTTGGCGGCACGTCTTTTCTGGTAGGGTGGTAGCTAGCCACGGCCGAAGCCTTCCACCAGACTACACCAGAGAAAATTTAGAAATTATAAAATTCCCCGAGCCCTCCCGCTAATATGACCACAGCGTTCACCGCTGTGACAGTGTTGAAAAAATGTCGCGTAGGATGTTTTTGTGTCTAGTTTTATTTTTTGCAATCACAATGTTAGGTTTTTTGTAATCTCAGTAATGTTGCAGTGGGCAAATCGAAAGGGCTTGATAATCGCAATTTTTCCCCCAAATGAATACAAAAATTGCTTCACCATAACAATTACGAAAGGAGTAACAACGGAGTAACAATAATTTAATTCAACCCACTGAAACATATTACGTCATTGTGACAATTTATTCAGCGTACAGAATATAACGCGCGTATTGAACAAGTTAATAATGAAAAGTAAATAAAACTACCCACAATTGTTGATTATACGGCAAATTGCTTACATTTTTCAGCATAACGCTTTTTAATTTCGGGAAAATGGTCTGTACATTTTTCCGTACGTTTTTTGGGTTGTCACAGTTTCACCGCTGCGGGCTTTAAACAGCTGCCGTGGACGGCTCAATGAGCGATTGGCGTTAATGAATCCGGGATGCCAATATGGTGTTATGAAAATTTTATAACCGGACGAATTTTCTTCATTATTCACTTGTTGATTTAGGCTTTCAATCAGATTTTTTACATAACTAACTCTTGACTTCGCTTTCTTATGATCGTAAGTGAAATAAAATGTAGTGAAATCTTTTTTGTATACCATCATAAAAAATAAAGACGTATAACAATAAACAGCAAGAATAGAAGTGCAATTTGTGGCCTAATCGCTTAGTTATGATGCAGTCTAAGATGCTGCCTTTTTTACCCGACTGCGGCAAAAGCCAAAAGTTATGATTTTAGTAGTCTATGTATGTATATATGTATATGTATGTGTGTATGTATGTATGTTTGTATCCAGATTCTGTGTGTTCCACCGTAGCGCCTAAACTACTGGGCCGATTTTGATGGTTGAGGTGTCAATCGATTCGTCGTAAAGGTCTGGGTGACATTGGCTACATTTTATACGAAAAAATTGACCTAACGGATGTTACATGAAAAAAAGTGGGGGCCTCCAAAATTTTGTTTTGCTATTGCATCGAGTGGGGTGTCAAATGAAAGAGGGAACAATTCGATTATATACGAATTTAACGACACAAAAATGTGCGTCGTTTTAGGATTTGAAAGATTAGCTAAAGTTCTACAAAAATTAATAAATTTAGCTCTTCACAAGCCCCATAATTTGTTTATTTAAGTAAGTAAAGGTATACTACCTAGGTTTTGGAGGTAATTTGTGGCGGGATTTTGCCTAAGCCCGCATCACAATTTTCGTACTTTGCGTAGGCGTGGCGTAAAGTCACGAAAATATTTGTATTTTTTGGGGTGGCGTATTTTTGTAATAGTTACATTTTTTTATCTACTGGCAGAAATGAGTAAAAGTGATCTGCGTTTGACCAGCATGGCAGACTATGGCCTAACACCTAACATACTTAGGTACTCTGTGGTAATGGGCTGGCGATGGGTTCATTATAACGATGATGATGATGATGAAGGTGCACATTGACTCGCACTTAACCGATTTTTTCTTTCAAAATGTACCTGGAAATTATAGGTAGAATACTTGTACAAAAGTAATTTCAAGCGCTTCTAATTTAAATGAAAAGCAAAAAGAAAACCTCATTATTACTTTCAATAGGTACGGCGCTAACAATCCGTGACGGGAAATATACAAACAGTACCAATTAACTTGTACACAATATTACAAACCATACTCACCCTTCATCTGGGTGTTTTAGGACTCATTATTGCTTGCTTAATCGGAAAATCTAGTCGACAGTAAGCATTATTCCGTGCTTACATTCTTTTAAAATGCACGCGACGAAAAATCGTTTCCTAAATATTTATGACTGAAAAGAAATGTTGCAGTTAAGTTTACAGGAAGTTAGGTAATTACGTAGCCTATGTTTTTAGTTCTGATATTTCAAAATCCTTCAGCTCAAAAGTGCTGAAGGTTTTTGGAATATCTGATTCATCAAAATCGGCTGAGTAGTTTAGGTGCTACAGTGGAACACACATAAATACAAACCTGGATAGACTGCTAAAACCATAATCCTTCTAGCTTTGTTCCAGTCGGTTAAAAATACTGTAGTTATAATAGATACTTGGCCAGTTAGCCTTATTACAGAAAGTCAGGATAGTTCGTACTTACGCTTTTGTATATGACATGTAAGCGCCAACCATCGATGTATATGGATTAGCCTTTCCCATACAATTCCGTCCGCAAAAATACGCTTGAATCTTACGTCATTGTCATTGACAAAGTCAAGAGACTTTTGCAATTTCTCTTGACTTTTTGAGTGCGTTTTTTTATCTTCGAAGGGCCCATCCATATACATCGATGGCGCCAACAGAAGGTATAAGTTATACCTTGTGCTGGCTAAATAAACTATATCTTCTATGTTTAGTCTGCAGTACTGTAGACTAAATATAGATTTAACTTAATTTATTATAACTTTGTAACTACATATTGTTTAGTACATGAAAAATTAAAAATAAATAAATAAACATAGATAGGTACTGGCGCAGTGTTTATTGTGTCCATGCACTGTCAATGTCATCGACACCTTCGAGTATAAACATGAATTATATTAAAATCCATTCTATCATTAGGTATGTCTCTTCTAAGTTTTGAAAATAAAAAACCTTCTTTATATTTTCATAGTTTACCTTTTAAGTTACGAGCATAAACTTTGCATGCTTTTAGTTTTTACTAAACACAGTCGCTCTCTGCTGAAAGGCGTACAAAAGGAAAAAATCCGTTCTTGCTTTCATAGTTAATACACCATACCTCTGGGTCTCGTTTTAAAGCACCTTGCATTTTTTGAACGACACTGTGTGTTCCAAAAGAATTTGGAAAAGTACTTTTATTTAGTAAGATTTTTTGGCGAAAAAAGTGATTTCTAGAATATCGATTTTGATATGCAATAAATTGTGATTTGTAGCTGTTAGTACCTATAGATTTATAGTTTTATACCTAGTGAATAAGTCAATATCAATGTATGTTATATTTAATAGCAAAGTCGAGTTACCTTTGTATTTTTTTAAATCTTTCCAGTTGTGCGATACTCAGAAGAGCCGCAAGTTTGAATCCTGCTGGTTTAGCAATTTTTGATAGATTAATATGTATTTTGCAAAAAAAAAGATATTTCCTTGAACTGAAGGTAAAGATACTATCATAAAATTACAAATAAGTGCTCATCTTCATTTTTTTTTTAATGTTGTAAAGGTTCCTATAATAAAGGTAAGCCTTGTGAAGCCAGGGTATTGTAGACAGTTAAGACTCATTAGTTACAAAGCAATACGAAAGAAAGCAAAAAGACCTAAAACTCTTGGCAAATCTGTATCTAAGTAAGGTATACAAGAAAATGAAGAGCAAAATGAAAATAAACCACGCGATCCCTCCATTCAATCATCGTTAATATGGCGCACGATAAAACGAAGAAAATCAGGTTAAAAGTACGAAAAAAAGAAATATACCTTCTCTCCGAGTAAAAACAGCCCGCATAAATTATGAACACCGTAAACCTCCAATGTTTCGAACTTACCTAGTAATAACACAGTTTAACGATCAAACAGTTTGCAAGCATCAACTGAGTAGCAGAGGAAACAATAAAAACCGGCCAAGTGCGACTCTGACTCGCATACAAAGGGTTCCGCAACATTGCACAAGATATTATACTTGGCAATTTTTGTAGAACACGGACAATTTAGTAAATTAATTATATTTTTTTGTGAATACATTTCAATTTTTTTATGATGTACCTCTACCTAAACACAAATTCACGATTTTCGGATTTACTTGTGCTATAAGACCAACCTGCCTGCCTGCCAAAAATGGTTCTAGGTCAACGGGAAGTAACCTATAGATTTTCTTGACAGACACGACAATCAGACAGACAGACAGGCAGACAACAAAGTGATACTATAAGGTTGCCTTTTTCCAAAAGAGTATCTACAGTTAATTATTTCATTCGAACTTTCAGGGCCATAAATTCGATTTATTTGTTAAATTTAGTGCGTACTTTTTAATGTATAATGAACGTAATGGGATTGTAAGTGACCAACCTGTGGCGTCTACTTTCAAAGCTTGCAGTAC
Organism: Maniola jurtina; assembly: GCF_905333055.1. Taxonomy (NCBI): domain Eukaryota; kingdom Metazoa; phylum Arthropoda; class Insecta; order Lepidoptera; family Nymphalidae; genus Maniola; species Maniola jurtina. Next base: position 3,270,479 of record NC_060034.1, on the reverse strand, counting down.
GTTATTTACTGAACTGTATGATAGCTAAGCCATGACAATAAGATGTTGGCGAGAAAATGACCGGACATTTCCTGCGGCTATATTGGTTGTTGGCACAGCTTCAACGCGATGCTCACAATTTTCACCTTATAAAAAACCTTTTTGATATAAACATTATCTATTTTAATAATAAAATTACGAGTATATTAAGGTACGGTCTATAAAGAAATTTTATAGGTTTGCGCTTTTTTATGATCGCGCCAGAGCATAACCTATTTACATTTACAAACCGACTATTTCTGCTATGGGGGCTAGTGCGCTTTAATTGTGTCTGCAAACACCGGTACACTCTATTCCCTCACTCTGATAACCCGATGGCGATGACAATATACCCCAATATTAAGGTCAATTTAAAATAATTATTATCTTTATCTATACTGGTTGTCCCGCCCCGTCTTCGCTCGGGTTAAATTTCTGAAATTTCTTTTTTGTTCGGGGTCTACCTTAAGAAATCCTTCTACTAGCAAAATGTCAATTTTTAAACCCGACAGTTAAAGATATCCTTTTTCAGTCAGTTTCTCCTTTTGAATAACTTTTATATCTTCATCATCATTGCTTTTCAGCCAATGAAACTTTGAATTTCTTAATTGACACTCGTATGTTGGTTGCCCCGTGTCAACCTTACTCAAATAGTTAGCGTGAATAATATGAGTATAAATATTGTATCAGTACCAAAATCAAAATAGAGTTGCTCATTCTAATGACACAATAGATGAGGGTAATCTTTGATTATGTACAGGCATCACTAAAAACGATCCGATAGATTTTGATTGAGTAAGTTTTATTCTGGAGGAGACCCGTGTTCAGTAGTGACCTGGCGATGGGATGATGACGATGGTGATAGCATACAATGAATAGATACACTATAATTTATTTTGATACTACTCTGATTTAGGTGGTGTACAGAAAAACTCAAGCGAGTTTATGTTTCCACCACAATCTCAAAAACCCTGTAAATGTGTTTTATTAAAAAATAAATGAAAAAAAAAATCCCATGAGTTTGTCCGCCTGAATTTAGGTTTCAAAAGATTTCTATTGCTCAAAATCCTTTCTTGTATAAGTCTACGTACGCTATACAGATAACCTACCTACATTCAAAGTCCTAAAGGCTAAGCACAGTATTTTAAGTTGTATATTGATATTTCAGTCAGTTAGTTGATTTAGCCTTCTCCTTTCTCATCTTCTCTGTAGGTTCAAGTATAAAAACTCTCTAGGAATATGATCCTCATTCATGCGCTAGGTGAGACCCATTCACAAACTTCCTTAGTTCTTTGCACGTCTATTGTCTATTGGAACCTCGTATACACACTTCATAGTTACAGATTAGTAAGTGTGTCCAGCCAGAATATCCTTAAAATCCGATAGAGGCAAAGATTAAGGCATACCTGAAAATCTACCCGCTGAAAACACTAAAACATAAACAACACCAGACGATGTATAAAAAGAAAACAATTTTGTCAAATTGCATATTGAGGTGAACGGGGAAACCTCATTTATCCCTAAGCCCTCGTGAATCACTATTTTCACGTCATAAACACGTATTGGGAATTCATAACCCGTCCCTTCAACAAACGAGTAAAAATTCCAACCGAAGATTTCGTACGTCTGAAAAATGACAGCTCACTGCCCCCGCCATTTATAGATGGAAGCCACATTCTCATCGAAAATTACGACCTCTGGAAAATTTTATATCCCTGGCACTAAAATGGCTATGGGTACCTACCCTTTGATGTATCTGCCCGTATTTTAGAAACTTTGCCTTTAGGATGCCAATATTTATCTCTCTCTCTGCATTGTGTTCTCATTGCTGAGGGTCTTGACCATTTCTCATGAATCATGTAATAGTAGGAGTTTTCTCAGGATAGTAATGCGGTTGATTATTAGATCCTTCCCTATATTTTTAACCCCCGACCCAATATATGTTGTTATATGTTGTTATATGTTGTTATATGGTGTTATAAGTTTGACATGTGCATCTGTGTATCTGTGTATGTGTCTATGACATCGTAGCTCCTAAACTAATTTTAATTTAGTTTCTTTTTGTTTGAAAGGTGGCTCGATCGAGAGTGTTCTTAGCTATAATCCTAGAAAATCGGTTCAGCCGTTTGAAAGTTATCAGCTCTTTTCTAGTTACTGTAACCTTCACTTGTGGGGGGTGTTATAAATTTTTAATTTACACTTGTTCGTATGTCACTCCAATACTTACTATCTAAATATGATTATGTGTAGAATGTTTAACTGTGGAGGTGTTAAACTATCAATACCGTTATTCGATTTTTGAATCGCAGGATTTCAAGGATATCCGGATACATTTAGATCCTATCATTACCACCAATATTGGAATATTCCAGGACACACTACCAAAATCCAATAAAACTAATATTATCATTGTTACGGTCATAACTTATAAACAATATTACTATTACTATGCACTATCTATATTATTACTTACTTCATACCTGTATTCACTATTCACTGTTTAATAATGACCAATAATAATTATTATTAATTGTTAGTTATTTAGTATTTGATTTTATTTTCTTGACAAAATATTGTACACTGCAAACTATTTAATTTTTTTTTTTAGCTACATGTGTCACCTATTGATATGTTGTATACATCGATGTATAGTTGTATATCAAATAATGATGTGTGTATAGATTTAAGTATGTATAGATATAACAATTTTATATTTCCTCGATACAGGATCGCATACAGCGTGTCGCTTGATAATTGTGTAACAAGGCTATCAAATGATTGAATCAATAATCTATTTTCAGTTTATCAGATAATTGGCATGTATTTCGAAATGTTTCTAAATTTACTCATTCCACCAATAAGCAATTTTACACCATTTCTCTTCCCGACCAAAATAACGATCAAATTAATGTATTGAATACTCAATAAATAATTCACCTACCTATTAGGCGTTTTCAATATATTTTAACACCATTGCTGCGGCATTAAAGCCAGTAGTATTCGAGTGTTATTAAAGATTTACATTATTGTTATTATTGTTAGCCCGAACTATCCCAATGTTGGGCAAAGGCCTCCCCTTCTTCCTTCCACCTGTCTCTGTCTAGAGAAATTTGAGGCCAGGCCGACATGTAGGCATTGAGTTCGTCTCACCAGCGACGCCTCGGCCTGCCTCGACGTCTTTTAAAATTTTTCGTCGGCCATGAATACATTTATTATATTAATTTAATTTCGTTTTAAAATATTATACAGCACTAACTAAAGTATTATTATATTATGTAACTAGCTGATGTTCGCGACTGGATCCACTTGGGCTTAGGTTTTTTGAAATCCCGTGGAAAATCTTTGATTTGCCGATATAAAAATAAGCCTATGTCACTCTTCATGTCTTTACCTACCTATATAGGTACATGCAAATAATGCTGTTGATCCATTGCTTGCGGCGTGGTTGCAGGCCAAAGGAACAAAAAATAACACTATCGCCTTAATAATATTAGCGAGAAATATAGGATATCAGTAGAATATTGTGTGACAAAAAGTAGAATGGTATTCAGTCATATTTTAGTTTATACTATGGCGAATATAGAAAGCAGAGTAAAAATTTTCCGCTTGCGGCCTCGGGCGAGAATGTAACATCGTCTTATATTTCCAGTCACGGACCGAATAACGTTAAAATTTTAAAATCAAAATCGATTTCTACCACCGACCTGATTTTTGCCTTCATTCCATTCACCTGTGAAACTCTATATATACTACTACTCTTTATATATAACTCTATATATAACTCTATTTAGTAAATACTGTCGTTTAGATTAGTAAAACGGACCTAAATACCTAATCAAGAGAGGGAGAGGTGGCGAATGCTCGTGAGGTGTGAGGTGTATAACATCTGCCCTCAAAAAATTCACTTCGCGATGACCACGATCACTCTACCAAGAGTGTTACCACGAAGAAAAAGAAGAAGAAATAGGTATTTCTTCTTCTTTTCGATAGGTATCGACAATCCGTGTGAATTACTCAGAGGCTGAGTACCCATGAAAAGAGCTCAACCCTTGATGTACCATCAAGATCCGGTATTAGAAATATTACCCTCGTCTGTCATTTAATCGTGATAGAAAATATACCTATGTTAGATAATGTATCTACTATCTAGATTGATACATCGTGAACCGGTTTACTAGCTAAACCACGGGCAGATGATGTTAATCAAAAAAAAATGAAATATTTTCGATCAACTTCCCAGATTAGTTGTTTATGAAAATCGAGCATCAGCTGAAATAATATAACCCCAAGGAAACAAAAAAATAAAGGTTGCCTACTTTTCCTCGCGCAACTGTGGGGTTGCCAGGTATAAACAGATAAGTAAGCGATACTAATATTCCCTCATCTGTTATTCAATCGAATTTTATACCAGTGGAAAGATTTTTTTTTGCCAATCATACAGATTCGTACAGATGGGTAAAACGTGGGTAAAACTTACTTAAATATCCACAAACTGTTTAGGTTATCTACAGAAAAAGTTATGTCCACGAAAAAAGAAACAACGACACAACATACAAAACTGAAAAAAAAAACTATGGGTACAGAAGTGCAAAGGTTGTTTTATTGCTAAAGCAGTGTCTTGCAGACAACATATTGAGAAACTGGGAGATTTCCAAGAGATATAGGTATGTAAAAAATTCTATATTTAATTAATATGCATTTAATACGGCATAAAATTATTACGTTTTCTGTGAAAAAATAAAATACTCAGTGAAAAAAATCCAGTTCACAGAGAAAAAAAGAAAGTTCATATATTTTAAGCTCGCGGCCTCGGGCGAGAATGTAACATCCTATTATATTTCCAGTCACGAACCGAATAACGTTAAAGTTTTAAAATCGAAATCGATTTCTACCCCGACCTGATTTGTGCCTTCCATTCACCTGTGGAACTCCATCGTAGAGAAAAGCTGCCAAGACGTAATTCACGATTCGGTAAAAAGGATTTCCCCTCTGTGACATTTGTAATAACGAGACTTTTTTGGGCCAAATTCTCTTTGAATGGTGAATTTTAAAGCAGATGTTTAATGAAGACTCAGAACGAATAATAATATTATATACCTACAAGTAGGTAAAGGTAAAGCTTTTTGATGTTTTTATTGTGTTTTCCACTAATAGATCCTTGACTAGATAGTTAACATATTACCTCTTATGATTATTTAACTAAATCTATAAAAAGAAAAGCTGACTGACTGACTGATCCATCAACGCATAGCTCTAACTACTGGACGGATCGAGCTGAAATTTGGCATGCAGATAGCCATTATAATGTAAACATTCACTAAGAAAGGATTTTTGAAAATTACTACCCCGAGGTTAAAATTTGTGTAGTGTACGCGAAGTTGCGGTATAAAACTAGTTTATTTATAAAGGTGGAAACATAGTTGTAGTTTCACTAGTTTATTTCAGTGGTTTGTAGAGTGATTGTGATCTTAATTATGTGACTGGTTTTTGCTCTACATGCCAGGACAAAGTCCCCTCAAATGCTACACCCTCATAAACTTTTTCCTTCGAGGACTTAATTCTGTCATCTGCGGTGGCACTCAACTACAAAACTTTAGTGTCATGACCTCAATTTGATACTGCAGCTAAAAACGCTAGCATAAAAAGGAACTCATGTTGATATCACTACATATTATAAATTGAAGTCCGTCGATTTTCTGAGTTTGTGTTTTTTTGGATGATCTCAGAAACTACTATACAGATTTTCATACGGATATCAACAATAGAAAGGAAGACTACATAAGGCTATATATAATTTGTGAAAATAAGCTATTAGTGTGATGATAATTGTGAATTAAGTCGGAAAAAAATCATCCTATTCGAGAGCTTTCGAGAGATTATTATTTATTATCGTGTAGGTAACTAGGGAAAAATTTTCTTTCTTCGTGATAAAATCTATACAAAAAAGACTGATTCGTTGGTGTTAAGAACTTGAAATTTTATTGGAAAGTATTTTTGAAAATTCTACTCCCATGCGGGTTAAATAGTCGATGAAGGTTTGTACGAAACTCCGTCATTTTTGGAATTATATCGATGAAAATTGGTTTTTAAGTTTTTGGGTAAAAATTAGGTAAAAGAAGTACGTAAGTACCTCGTCTTTCAGGATTTTTGAAAATTCATCCCCTCATTCAAAAATTTCATTCAAGTGAAGCAAGGGTAGGTTAGCTAGTAATATAATTTGATACAAAATTAGCTTAAAAATTAGAACTATAGAGTACCTAGGTAGTTAGAATTAAGTACATTACCCGAATTTATTTGGTTGGTTGGTCCGAATTGGAATTAGAGCAATCAAATCGCCTCTCGATTCCAATTTATACACAGTAGTAGGTACTAAAACTGTTTTCTCAGAGGATTTACTAAATCAATGCTATTCCCATTCGTCAAGCGAAAACTGCAGCTCACATCCTATTTATCTGCCTAAGCAACTAGATTTAGGAACAATCATGACGAATTACGGGCACACGGGCCTTATATTCTAGACTCTAGTAAACAAATCAGTGCTTGGGTTTAGTATTCCAACCGTTTTTTGGTACAATTGACACTAATTATTATCATAGAATACAACACAATTACTATTTTACTACTTGTATTCACATTGTACATAGAATAAAACTTGTTGAAGTGCCACACTAATCATGAAATCGAATGTTTACATATCAACAATAGCTTTTAGTGACAAAATAATATTGGTCGAACACAGTCGTAATTCATTATTTACTCTACAATTACAAACTCATTTAGGTACTAAATAATGACTGATTATTATGTAGATCTAATCACTCCCATATTCTAAATGCGTATATGTTGATTTGTCTTTCAATCACGTCGTAACGGGGCAACGGATCGATATGATTTTTGCATGAATATAGCTAAATACCCAGAGAGTGATATAAGTTACTTTTTATTCCGGAAAATTAAACTCCCACGGGATTTCGAAAAACTAACTAAACTTTCGCGGGAATCATGTTCCCTTTACAAATATAAATAAGTTACTTATGTCTGCGTCTTCGTCCGTGTAGTCCACGAGTTTCAAACCCCTATTTCACCCCGTTAGGAATTTTGAACAATCCTTTCTTTGCAGTTGTCTACGTCATAGTAGTCGGCTTTTCTTTTTAACCCCCGACCCAAAAAGAGGGGTGTTATAAGTTTGACGTGTGTATCTGTGTGTCTGTGTATCTGTGTATCTGTCTGTGGCATCGTAGCGCCTAAACGAATGAACCGATTATAATTTACTTTTTTTTTTGTTTGAAAGGTGGCTTGATCGAGAGTGTTCTTAGCTATAATCCAAAAAAATTGGTTCAGCCGTTTAAAAGTTATCAGCTCTTTTCTAGTTTTCTTGTAGAAAAGAAGGTTAGATAACCGTTAGGTTCATTATATTCAAGTGTCAATTGACAAATGTCACGCACGCTGTCAAGATGGACGTTGCTTAGATACATAATTATTTACTTGAAAATGATGTTTTGGAAAACTCAGATGATTTGGATCGTAGGCGCGGAATAGTCCAAGAAAATCAGTTCAGCCGTTTGTTAATTTAATTTACAAAAATAAAATTTTTAATTTACACTTGTTATGTACTTAGATAGAATTAGTGAAATGATTTGATTAAGACCCAGGTCGTAAGTTCAAACCCATTTGTATGTTCACAACCAGGATAATTTGGGTTAAGTTGAAAGGGACAGGGAATCTATCTCACGCTTAATTAAAATAATAATTAATCGAACTATTAAGTATTTACCTTGGAGAGATAAATTCCTTACAACGTAAACTTCGTTTTGTGTCTACGAATATTAATAAGGTATTAATTGTTTGTAAGAGGCTTATAAGTGTCGGTATTGTTTTGTTGGATGTTATGTTCTCTCACTTAATAAGTACCAGTAGTATGTTATAAATTATAAATTATAATGGGGTTATTAAAATACTTTGATAACTTTGAAGAATAAGGAAGTATGATACGTAGACTCCTTGGAAAGTTATGTCGTATTAGTATGTAGGTCACACTGAACTTATATTTTGTTTTGAAAAAAGTTTACTAGAGTTTTCTTACCGACTGAAATTCGTACTGTGATGTTTTTTTGAATTAAAAAAAAAAGTGAAGTTTTAGATTACTTAAAACGCACATAACTCTGAAATGTCAGAGTTGCGTGCCCAGATTCATATAACTACCTACCATAATATGTATATGGACCTACATATAAGCCAATGGAAGCCAATATAAGTCAAAATCATTTAATCAAAGTTGGTACTATTGTACTTCTTTTGATGGTCAGAACTTATATTTGTAAGATGTAGTGGTGATAATTAATTACGTAAACTTAAAACTAGCTACGAGGGTTACAAATGCGCCCAAGTCTGAGAAGAGCCCACTCAGCACAAACTCAGCCTGTATTCAACTAAATATCTATATATAATTCATATATAGGAATGTGCAGTGCTCAGACAAGCCGTCAAGCGCTTACGAGCCCGAAAAAACCAATATTGTTTTCATTTTTGTTGAAAATAAATACGTAAAATAAAAATAATAAATAAATTCGAACCTCCAACCTCCCGAATAGGAGGTGGATGCAGTTTTCGTTGTCATATTCTAGGGCCTCTACCAGAATTCCTAGAATATGAGATCAAAAACTTAGTCATCATAGGGAAATCATACGAAAATCACGTCATGTCAGTTTTACAGGAGTAAGCAGACTGGTATGAACGTCAAAGGATTAATATCAATACAAGGATGCAAGAAAGTGCTCTTGGAACTGCTTCAACATGGCTTCAACTAATTGGGCTGTCAGCCGCAGGTGCCGACTCGCGTTTTCGTATGAGGATCGCGGGATAACTTATATTTGCGTTACAGCCCTAGCTTAATTGACAACATCTTACGTTGCGGTTAAGTGTGGCACAGTGTGAATTAATCAGTATGCCTACGATGATTTATCCTTTTGTGATAGAAGTAGGAAGCGCATAAACATATTGGTACTGATTCTGTTGGCATCTATTCAGAGTATTTGCATCCTCTTCTACTAATGTAATTTGATAAGAACAGACACAGTTTGACAGTTTTAAAAATTTTGAGCTGTCAAACCTCCTGACTTTAGCTGCCAGTGCACTAAAATTTAGAGTTTTCAAATGTAAATTCATGTTCCGTCCTTTTTTAACAATATTAAAAGGAGAAGGAGGCAGATAATTTTAGAGAAAGACAACTGGATCAGCGCTATTATGAGTGTATAATAATGAAATTAGAAGCACATGTTGAGCTACATGACGTTAAATAAGTATCTATAGTACTTACCTAATATTATAGATGCGAAAGTTCGTCAGTCTGTCTGCTTGTTTCCTTTTCATGGACTTTTCATCTACTTAATCGATTTTGATGCTTATTATGGAGATATTTTGCATCCTGGGTATAGATATAGGCTAGTTTTTATTCCATAAAATCAAAATTTTGCCACAGGATTTTTATAAATCTAAATCTACCCGGACTAAGTCGCGGGCAACTTTTAGTTATCAATAAAAAAAAGTCCAATATAGTTAATCAATTAATTTTTTTAAGTTATTATATGTCTAATGAGCTAATAAATAATAATAGACTCTAATAATTTAATTAATTTTAGAATAATATAATTTAATATAGGTAGATATAAAATGTATATTATCATTTTGTGCGTAATCATTATGAAGCAATAATTTCACTGCCGTATAATTCAACACGCTGTAGTCAAATTTAATTTTCATTAGTAAAGTTATATTTAACTTATAACATTATTACCTGCGTAAATTACGTTTATTTAATTAGATGAAAGATAAACTAATTAATATTATCTAGCTGCTATACCTTACACTGTTACACGTTGACAAAATGCTCGCTCAATGTTTGCGCTTAATTAATTGTTTCAATAGTAAGACAACGTTATTCCCCACGGTGTAAGGCGCAACGTTCACCTACAGAGTGGAATGACGATGAGGCGCATCGACATTTTTGACTAAAACTCCATCTAAACTTTATTTACGTCTTGGGTATAGCGGGCTGCATTTTTGAGTCTCCTTTATATTTTGCTTTCTTTCCTATAGTATAAACAATTTTAACCGTATTATAAAATAAATGAAACCATAAAAGCGCTCATAAAAGCAACCACTAGGGGCAAAAGCATGCAAGCGGCTGACCACATGGCTTCTACAGTATTTCTTTATTCTTTGCTGTTTTCGGCTGTGACAACTTGGTGAAATCACTGCTGGTGTAGACTGTAAAGACACTAAAGTCTAACTTATAGTTATGGACAAGAGTTAAACAAAGGGATGGTTTTTCCAAAAGCGATTATAATTGTATTTTGAAAACAAAATACGAAGGAGACTCAAACAATGCATCTCATCGGCGCCATTATAGCAAAACAAATAAAACTACGATATGGTTTCCAAATTATTATGGTCAAAAAGACGCTATGCCTCTACTCAGCTCCACTCCTCTTGGTAGGTGTGTATTGTGCCTATGTCATCAGATATTCTAAATGGATCATTCATAACATTATGTTTACGGCTTCAGAGAAGGAAAATGACTTGGAGCAAGTTGCTTTAATAATTTCTCCGACGTCAAATGTTTGCTTGAATTCATCAAGGTAGTATAAAGTCTTATACATATTTTGAATTACATCGTTTTTACGGCCAGTTTACATCATAAGAGTTACTGGATCTAGTAAGTTTAATTGAAACGAGCATAACCCTCTTGGAACGATACAAAAAAGATCGCTTGCGTAATTTCTATCTGGGAATATGAGTTCTTTCAAAGCTGCGTTCTTGGTTTCTTCGAAAAATTTAAAATTGCAAGTTTTTTCTTGTTCTTGACATTAAAATGAAATCTTGTGCCAAATTATCTTCGACTATTGCAATTCTTTATTGAGTTGCAAATATTGCACTGCAATAATTATTTCCATAATATATGATCTTTGAAAGTAATCTTCTAGTCACTCAAAGATTGGACTGAATAACGCACTGGATTTAGTACTCTATACTGGAATCATTCCGTTTACATTGTACCAGTAGCAAGACAGCGCTAGACTAGACTGCTACTGGGATGATGTAAACCAGTCCCAGGTATATCATATTATGAAGAATATATTATGAAATGCTTGGAAAATAAATTATACTTTGCGGAAAAGGGAACACATAAAAAGTTCCGGGCGTTTTCTTAAAGGTACCGCTTTTTCGGCAGAAGGTAAGTAATAAATGTAATTTCAAAGTAGAGTGACTCTTTTATATTTTTTGTAAACTTAATGAAAGCTATTTCTGTACATCATTTTGTCCTTTTAAAGGTATGGTACTTCTTTGTTATGTCATTTATCAATTGATTTTCAAATAAATAACTAAATATACAAGTGTAAATTAAAAATTTATAAGACCACCGACAAGTAAAGGTTACAGTAACTAGAAAAGAGCTGATAGCTTTCAAACGGCTGAACCGATTTTCTTGGATTATAGCTAAGAACACTCTCGATCAAGCCACCTTTCAAGTATAAAAACTAGATTAAAATCGGTTCATTAGTTTAGGCGCTACGATGCCACAGACAGATACACAGATACACACGTCAAATTTATAACACCCCTCTTTTTGGGTCTGAGGTTAAAAATTCATTGGAAACTCACTCTGTCCTGCCATATTATATCATCAGAGAGTTCCAATTTTCCCACGTCCACATTACACCCGTACCGTACCCGTCTACTGTTATTGTATTGTTACCCAAACCACGGGTGCCTTCATTAAATCAATCGTACAGTTGGAAGTAACCTAAAACCTCAGTTATCAATTTCTCATAATTTAAATCATTAATTCTAATATACACAAACACAGAATTCCCAGATTTTATACATTTAAAATTTTCAGTACTGAATTTATTAAATAGTTCAAAATATAACCTCATTTATCCATTTCAAATTAACTCGTATATTTGCCAATTACGAGTTTCAAACCCTATACATAACTTTGTGTATTCCAACATTAATATTATGTGGGTGAGCGCAAAAGCGGAGTAACATATAAATAAAGTAACTCAGACGATTCCAATTACTCCACCTTCCATTAAATTTAATGAAATCTGCTCTATGGTGTATGCTCAGGTATATAGATACTTAATTAAGGCCGGCTCAGACGGTAAGTAGTGGGCAACAGTTTTCTTAGTGAAAATGCAGGAAAATGTTTGACAGTTTCGTCCGTGAATATTTTATTCATTAACCTGAAATTAATAAAATCAATCCGATCTATAATCTGTCGATAGGCAACCTTACATTTTTCAAAAATTGTATGGTCTTCTTTGAAAATTAGCATCAAGTCGCTAAATAACTTATTAGATTACGGATTGTTTTATTAAGTGGTAGCATTGGGAGACTTCCTATGCCTAGATAGCTACCTACCTACCCTAGGAGTCGGAGTAGGAGATACCTACTTGGTTTCAAGATATCAAAACAATTGCTAGAAAACACTGGGTACAAGTGGTACAAGACCATGTTCTAAGGGAATCCATGGACGCATACAATCTTTTTAATTCATCAGTTTAATCCATTTTTTATTTTATCAGTTCAAACGAAGATGACGACAAAGTTTTGGTATCGCATGTTGCTACTCTAAGCTTTCAAGAAAACGGCCAAGTATTGACACACTAGGTTCGCGCTAAATAAGTCTTGTGAGGATAATTATTGTCCGTGGTCTGCGCCGGCACTTAATAAACGTAGAGACGAAAGGTCACCCTGTTATCAAGGGTAAGGGACAAAGACGCTAACCTTTTGCCCTTTTTTCCTTGTTCTAAGATAAAAAAGAGAAAGTGGATTAAATGCACAGATAGCCGTCGCCCATAAAGAGATTGAATTCGAGATAATCCTGGAAGAAAGGCTCGGTGTTATTTCTATCCAAATGCTTTCGCTTTTGTACAGGTGTTCAAGTTTTTATTTTTACTGGGCGACTTTTAATTTGTCTTTTTTTTCGTCCCATCTTTTTGCTTTAACGATTGTCTTATATTATGACATTTATTAATTTTTTCCACCCCTCGACCCAAAAAGGGGGGTGTTATAAGTTTGAAGTGTGTATCTGTGTATCTGTCTGTGGCATCGTAGCTCCTAAACTGGTGAACCGATTTTAATTTAGTTTTTTTCGTTTGAAAGGTGGCTTGATCGAGAGTGTTCTTAGCTTGTTCTTAATTCAAGAAAATCGGTTCAGCTGTTTGAAAGTTATCAGCTATTTTCTAGTTACTGTAACCTTCACTTGTTGGGGGTGTTATAAATTTTTAAATTACACTTGTTGATAAAAATTAATGGTGAAGTAATAATGTTCTCAATGGTGTGTGAAGTCTGCCAACCCGCACTTGACCAGCATGGTAGGCTATGTCCGAAACTCTTCTCACTTTGAGAGGAGACCCGTGCTCTGTAGTGAGCCGGGTTGATCATGATGGTAATAAATAATGGAAACCAAGATATTGACATAAATGGTTTAATATGACTAGCTATATAAAAACTTAATTTATCACGACCTTAGGAAATTTTTGTCCGTTATCACTTAGGATAAACTTAATTTTCATAAAGTAGAAATACTTCCTACATTAATGCCTATTTTTTTTTGTACTAGCTTATGCCCGTAACCTCGTACGCGTGGACTACACTAATCTCAAATCCCTGTTTTACCCCGTTAGGGATTGAATTTTCGAAATCCCTTTTTAGCGGATACCTAAGTCCTAATAGCTATCTGCATGCCAAATTTCAGCCCGTTCAGTCCAGTACTTTGACCTATGCGTTGATAGATCAATCAGTTGCGCAGTCAGTTTTTACTGTTAGTCAGATATACACAGATATAAATAATAAACAGTTTATAAATTATATGAACAATTTTGAGTTCAAAATTGGCTTACGAAGTTTGCCACAACAGTTTATTCAGGAACTATAAGGCACGAAGTAGCCTTGTAAGCACTTTGAGTTTTGGAATATTCCTTGCTGTTACTAGTCTTTGATATCCAGTTTACCTCAGAATTCACGTTGTAGAATGCTCTTGTTGCTCTATTAAAGCATAGACAAAGGTAGGTTATGATTTTAGGTAAGATTATCTGTTTTATAATTATTCCCAAATAATCCATAGTGATGTGAGATAAAAGCTATTTGGAAGTAAATTTAAGTTATAATGATGTCCAGAATACCTTTTAATATATATTAGGCATTAAAAAAAACTGTCATTTCTGTTATTTGGCCACTGTAAGTTGATTTGCAAACTTATAACGGACTAGGGTTCCAAATGCGCCTTTGTAAAGAGCGCACAGACACACAGAGAGACCGATACACAAAATTTAGAAAACAATGTATGTACGTTGCCAAGTGAATATCACTACTTTGGCACGTTGAGTGTTAACTATGTGTTAACTTAGCCATAGATAGTAGTTGACAGGCATAGACCTGTCAGAACGAGAGCGGTGAAATGACGCGACGACGTTCCAGTTCACGTTACACCACTATTTTTTGCCATTATTATTTTGCATTAAATTGAGACATTTAAGAAAGTATGTCTAGTATAGCACAATCAATGCTACCCATTGTGGTGTTTTTTCATGAAAAAAAAACGCGTAAAAGTTTTACTGTACTGCTGGGGGTGTTGTTTATTATCTGAAACATAAAACAATTTTAAACTAAAATTTGAATCCAGCATGAAATTCATGTAGAGTTTTCTCGGCACAGCATTGTGGCCAAAAAGGTCTAAATAAACGTGTGTGTAACAAGAACTTCAAAACAGGGATCAATTTCCGAACTCCTCCCGTCCTGAGAACTTATAATCTCAAACCACACGCCCAACCTTCGGAGCCGTCCGTTTCCGTAACTTATTAAGTATTTCCATCACACCCACTCTGCCGGCTAAGTGCACCCTGGAGCCACAGTTGCGGGGAGACGCTTTTTCTTGAATTTTCAAATCCCCCTTAATCTAAACGCCAGCAAACGTGTTTATAGTACAAAAACTTCAAAACAGGGATCAATTTCCGAATTCCTCCCGTCCTGAGAACTTATAATCTCAAACCACACGCCCAACCTTCGGAACCGTCCGTTTCCGCAACTTATTAAGTATTTCCATCACACCCACTCTGCCGGCTAAGTGCACCCTGGAGCCACAGTTGCGGGGAGACGCTTTTTCTTGAATTTTTAAATCCCCCTTAATGTTCCCGCAAAGTAATCGCGCGAGATCCCCTTCCCCCTTATGTTATTTGCGTCTACATTATTCAATAACGTGTTCGGAAGATTAAATTTTTATTTCTTTACAAGTGGGATTTTTTCGCCCCTGTTTTTCAAATACTGAGAGCTTCGATAAATTATTACACGTGTATTTATCGAAGGCTAAAAGGTAAGCCGTGATGGAATAGTGGTTAAGATGTTCACTTCCCATACGGGAGGTCGGGGTTCGATCCCGGGCACGCATGTCTAACTTTTCAAGTTATGCATTTTAAGAAATTAAATTTCACTTGCTTTAACAGTGAAGGAAAACATCGTGAGGAACATACATACCTGAGAGTGCTCCATAATGTTCTAAAAGATGAGTGAAGTCTGCCAATCCATCTTTGAGCAGTTTGGTGTACTAAGGCTTAAATCCTTCTGAGAGGATACCCGTGCATACCCGGAATCAAATTCCATGCCTCTCAATAAGACGCCGTGAATTGTGACGTTTTAACCACTAGGCTATCACCCTCTGTTTGTAAGTAGGTACCTAGGTATAATTTAATAGGTATCGGTTAAACATGTAAAGCAAAAGTGGTTCGCAGTATAATTTTACGGGCTTTTAATTCTCTAACTTTTTAATCAATATTCAGAGACCGAATTATATGATGAAATCCTTTTACAGACTAATCATCCACCCACCAAAGATAATAAGATGTCATAGAAATGCAAACTAAATTGGAACGGAAATTTAGGAAGCTTTGTAAAAGATATCAAAGAAAACTTATCAGGGTTCCTTTCAAGATATTACTCACTCAATTATATGAGCGGTACTGCAAACAAATTGAACTTGGCTCCCAGTTTTATCAGCTTGCAAACAACGGCCTTTGAAAACAGGTTCCGCAGTAAACTGAATGTCAAAGACTAGATTGAGTTTGAAAATTAAAATCTGAATTAAGTTAAACACTACCACAAAAAAATGCAAAGTATATTTAGTAAATAAAAAAAAGGTTCCGACGAATTGAGAACTTCCTCCTGTTTTGAAGTCGTTTCTAGTGCATGTCTACAATACATAGTTTGAATAAGAATCAAACTTCGTTTGTATGGGGTGCGTTTGAGAGAATGCCACTGCTGTAGAAAACAATAAGTATACCCAAATGGCTATAATTAAAAAGGTCAGTTTTTAGTTATTTTTATGGTAACTGATTTGTTAATGGAGGCATAGTTTTAGAAGCACACATGAGGTCGGTTGTTGTGGACCCAAGCACTGTGACTGGTTCCTTTCTTTCCTAGCTACGTCTTGACATTATTGGTGACGTATATCTTCGTCCTCTGGTACTACAATTTTTGTAATACACAGAATACCGTAGTAGTACTAGCAACAGTATAAAGTTTTATTAACTCTGTGGACTTTATTAGGACTGTGTTATGTTTTAACACAACACAGTCCATATTTAAAAAGAAAAAGGAAATGCAGCCTTATCACCAAAGTGATCCTTTAAAGGCAACCCGAGCGTAGAACAAATTTTTATATTACCTATTTTCGGGGTGGCCTTCACTTTATTGCAAGCAAGTTTAGTAAATATTCATTAAACCATCCGCTAACCCTTATAAAATAGACCACGGCTTTATTTTCAATATCCATGATGAACCATAATGTACTTTGTTCCTCAGATAATAGGTACGGCCGAGCCGTTTATGGTATCCTAAGCGAAAATTTTAATGTACCAACAAAATGAAGCTATTTTCAGAGGCGGAAGATCTTATATAAATTTAATTTTAGAACCTACTTTGTTAGCAAAATGCTTCTTATAACAATTTCCCATGTAATAAACATCTTAATATTTTGCTACCTAGTAAAATTTTTCAGACACTGTTACTTAGCTACTTACTTGGCTACTTATGGCTACTTACTACTTAACGCTTACTGACGTCATAAAGTCAGTGTTTAAAAAATCCGTAAGGTAGAAGAAGGTTGGCTTGGCCAGTGAAATTATATTTTCGCGTAAACCATGCCTCTAACAGGGTAATAAGGGAGTTTAATATAATTAATTATTTTAGATTTATTACACCATTTTCGCTAATTGGCATGACCCTTAATATTTCTTCATTTAATACACCATTTATTTTATCTCACATTTTCGCCAACCTAAAATCGCCTGACGCGTCTAAAGAAATTTTCATTTCAAAAACTTAATTGATATAAAACCAAATCTCAGCTTATCATAATGCACGATATTGCTTGAGGGAAATATTTTCCTCATATCTTGTAAATTAAAATACCAACGAGTTCTTAAAAAATACTTTGTAAAATAAAGCTCGCATTTAAAGTGGAATATGTGATACTCTCAACATAATGACATGAACATAATGATATTTTGTATCTACTTTTTTTAAAGTAACTGTTATAAACTGGGTAGGTTTTTAATAAGATATAGGTACTTGTGGCGTATTGTTTCCTTGTTTCTAATTGGAACCGCTAGGATATGGATGACCCTTTCCGTTGCATCCTTATATTTTGCCAGCAGGTCTGATTGTAGCCAAGCGCATTGTCTATAAATCAAGAAATTATAAATAATTCAAGGGGAAGAAATAAATATTAGTTTTTATTTATAACGAAAACGAATACCTGTTTTCTAAAATGCGATACTGTAAACTTATTTCTAACACTAAAACAACTTACTATAACTTGAAGTGTTAAGTATCTACCTCAGACTATTGAGATGTACCTAAGACGCTTTAATATAGATTTAGTTGCCTAAAGTAATGCTTTTGAAGTCTTCGAGAATCCCGAAGGAGGCGATAATAATCGCTTTTCATTTAGTAGCCCAACGACTTGAGTATTTCGAAATTCCACACCAAAAGCTTTTGTGTTATCAACGTAAAAGGTTTTGACAATTAAACAACAATTTACTATTTCAGGGCCCTGGGATCAGTCTATTTATTATGTCCCAAGTTTTGGATTGTATAGTGTTCGATAGTATTAAGTACCAAACTAGCTGAGACGCTCTGGCTTTGTTCGTTTTTAAAGTTAAAATAGTTAGTTAAATCCTTTTTGTTTCCTACCTGTCTGAAACTGGTACTTTTAGGTACCCCTTCTAAGTTAACCCGCTTGGATCATAATAATATACTGCATCATCAATTCCCACCAGCTAAGAACGCAGTTATGAGCTAGCTGGTAACCGAATAAAAATGTCAAGTGCAAGTTGGACTCGCAAACGAAGGGTTCCGTGCCATCGTACAAGAAATAGCTATATTTTTTGTGATGTATTCACAAAATCACGGTTTCCTAATTTTTTCCTTTACATTTTGTGCTTAGCTTGCTACCTGTCAAAATTCATTGTTCTAGGTCAACGAAAAATGCCCTATAGGTTTTGATTGACAGATAGACAACACGATAGGCAACGAAGTGATCCTATAAAGGTTCCCTTTTCTCTGGAGATACAGAACCCTAAAAACTAGAATTGTTTGGATTTTCGTTCAAAGAAATCGGATCCTTAGCAGCACTTAGCGAGACGAATGCTCGTTGTCAGTTGTTGTTCGGGAAATATGAAGATTGATTGCCGACAGCCTTCAGCTTATCTATTAAGTCGAGTTAATGGTCTTACAAAATCGTGAAATTAAGGAGGCGATAAATTATAAGCAGCTGTATTTGAAACCGGGCAATTAAGACGTTGCTATCGTGATGTTTTCGAGGGATTTTCCGATTTAGGTACGATCGTGGGAACTAAAAGTGTTATCGTAATGAGGATTAAAGCTTTTTAGTGTGTATTAAAACGAAATGTAACCTTTGGAACAGGAAAGAAATACTTATTCTCCGTATACCTACTAACTACAAAGTTATTTGTAGTACCAAGGTATTTTATATTTTATTAAACGTTTATAACTACTTACATTTATAAGTAATTTAATTTTATGTATTTATTTTATGGGCATTCAACCTACACTACACTGTACAGTAATTAAATGACAGGCAATATATAAAACACTCAAACCAATGAAACATTTACATCTATGACACAACTACTCGACTAAACTAGTGAACATATTTTTAACCCCCGAGCCAAAAAGAGGGGTGTTATAAGTTTCACGTGTGTATCTGTGTATCTGTGCATACGTCGGGGGCATCGTAGCTCCTAAACTAATGAACCGATTTTAATTTAGTTTTTTTTTGTTTGAAAGGTGGCTTGATAGAGAGTGTTCTTAGCTATAATCCAAGAAAATCGGTTCAGCCATTTGAAAGTTATCACCTATTTTCTAGTTACCTTCACTTGTCGGGGGTGTTATAAATTTTTAATTTACACTTGTAGTGGAAGAAGAAAGGGATATTCCCTTTTTTCTCCTTTTTATGTACACCATTATCGCCGGAAAAAAAAAAATTTACTGAATATTACAATAATAACTTTGTTAAAAAAATAATAATCAGGTAAAATTATTAACACAGCGTCCGTTGGTTTCAGGTTTTCATAGCAGAAAGAAAATAACGTTGAAAATGTAATCAAGAATCAGTGTAGTGCAGTAATAATTAAGAAGTATAAAATGGAGTGTTCGCCTCGCCCCAGCTCGACGCGAGTGCTCTCCCTGTGGACCTTGCTCATCGGCAGCTTTAATATAGCAGGTCAGTTGGTTTATAATTCAAACTTTTGATGAGAATTTCAGCTATAATATTTTATACTTACTACAGTTTTCTATGATGTTTCATAATGTTTTATTTTGAATTTTATTTCTTAGCGGAAGAGGGGTCTCTCCGTCACTCGCTCCATACAAACTTAGTTCGTCTCTCATTGGCACACTAACCAATCATACTCAATGCAATTTTGTAGAAATTTTCCGGGAACCAATAATCTATGCCTATGCCAAATATCTATGTGGTTTTCCAGATTTCCGTTAAAATATTCGGTTTCAAAGCTACGCGGTCTTAAAAATTCACATACGAATCTTTGAGCCCCTGTAATTTTAAAACTACATATTTTTAGAAAAATCTAATACACCACAGGCACAGATATTAGTTTCTTGAATATGTCTGCAAAATTTCATGGACTTTGGTTGCTTAATATTCAAATGAAATTGGGGCTACGATTGTATGGAGTAAGTGACGTAGAGAGCCCTGTTAATTAAGGGTTCTGTCGATATACTTATAGTACGTGACAGGTAGAGATGGCAATCGGGGTATGAGGCGGAGGGACGCCCCGCACACCCGTTCGTCACCCGCGCTATCTCGCACCACGCTAACCCAAACTTCTGAACCTAGAAAGCTAAGCACTAGCTTCTCCTTTCAGCAGGTTGCCCGGTAGAGATTGCTCTAAGCAATAAGGCCGCCTTTGCACACAATTGTTTTTTCTGTTTTCTTCTTTCCGCGTTGTGTTCCTTTACATGTATTTTGTGTGCAATATAGACTTATATCTATCTATCTAGAAAGCTGAGATTTAGCACAGACATTTCCTTTATCATGTCGACAAGGAATAAATGTTGACTTTTAGAAATTTCCACAGGAGCAAAGCCGTGGGTAATCACTAGTTATTAACATAAAGTTCACCTCATAGTTAAAACAAAACCTTCAAGTATCAGTCGTTAAGGCGTGACCTATTTTTTGTACACACTAATCGTATGCGTGTCGTAATCAGCAATAACTTTTATCGTGCAATGTAAAAGTGGAGTACTCATTTAATTACGTGGTACAAAGTAGGCCACCCGTTTTATTTTGCGTTGCACAGAGCTTTACTTTAAGCCGTCATGAATACCGGGACGTATGTCGAAACGTTAAGGTGGAGACTGACCTCGAATTGTAACGCCACCTAACATTTGCATAGAGCATGTTATGCGACGGTGTTTGCTAAAAATGTTTGTATCAATCTTGCTGCGAGCAGTACTCAGCCGTACTTCGTTTATTCGTAGGGTGCAGTATATGTGGGTATAGGCTTGGTATAACAGAGTTTACAGAGATTTTACATTTCGCTGAGTTAGATAGAGTTTGAGCGTTGCAAAACAAAACGTCAGAGTGAAATAAACCTAAATTAAAGTTTATAAATTAGTCCTTGATTTAAAATTATGCACCTTTACCTACCAAATTATTTTTATTCCACATGGTTTCCACTTGGGCCGCAAGATGTATATGCATGGACGATCATAAGCTTTATAAAAATATTGTTAAGCTCAATTTTATTTTACTCTAATGTTAAAGTGCGAATCCTATCGACGTTGCGATTTAAAATCTCATTCTAATCCATCAAATTAATACAAAATCCAGCAAAGCTCTATTAAGCAAAAAATTCTGTTCTTTAAAGCTTTTAAATGATAATTATTAGTAAGATATGTCATTTGACATCTAATTGTAAGCAAAAATGAGTAGCAGTCTAAAAACCTCTCCTACTAAAATAGTTACTAATTAAGTTGTTGTACTAATCATTGTAATGTAACACAAAAGATTTCGTAAAAACTCGATAAACGGGCGATTAAACCAAGCGGAATATCTCAACTTGCTGTACATAAACGAATGCTCACATTGTCACATGTTACATTACATTACGCTCATATCATACAGGTCAGTTACCAGCTTTACAAGCCGTACGTGAAGATATAAAATATAACATAAGTACTTATAATATTTTTTTTTTTTGTTTTATGACAACATTTATTAAAGTCGCGGAAATGTTGGCGTTTTATTTTTTACGTCGCGAAATAATGGTAGGACACGACGATCGTGATGGTTACAAATGAAAACAGTATTTAAAATATACCAGTGTAATGTTTTTGCTCGTATGTTGCAACTATATTGTACTTTTTAGGAATATTAATTATTAGTCTAGGAAAATAATAATTTTACTCTGCAAGCCCGTTAATATTATAGTAGGTATATTTTACTATGCGATAAAACAGTAAATGGAAGAAAATAATGTATTACGTTTATGGCCAAACCAAGAGCGAGTGAATTTAAATTCTATATCACATTTTGAATCTAAGAGGTCCTAGAAAAAGAGATTTATGTACAATTTTCTGTTAATTCAATTATTATATTAAAAGAAAAATGCAATAAGAATAGTAAAATCATATTTCACTTACTTTTAAAAATTTAAATACTTATACCTACTTTTACTATTACTCCATAACGTTTAAAACACATAGAGATTAAAGCTCAACGCACACTAAAGAATGGAGTGAAGCCAAAGCACTGCATCTTTTTTAACAACAACTTAAACTTAGCGATATTTATTTACATAAACATTCTTTTTAACACCCGACCCAAAAAGAGCGGTGTTATAAGTTTGACGTGTGTATCTGTGTTTCTGTGTATCTGTCTGTAGCATCGTAGCTCCTAAACGAATGAACCGATTTTAACTTAGTTCTTAGATATAGTCGAAGAAAATTGGTTCAGCTGTTTGAAAGCTATCAGCTCTTTTCTTATAGAGGTTTTTGTGTCAGGGATTTTTTAAATTCAGTTATTCATTTAACAGAAGCTTAAACTTAGCGTTATTGACATAAACATAGTTGAAATTGGTATAATGAAAACAAAATACGGAGAAGATTCAAAGGGCATGCGTTAATAGGGCGGCTACTTTCCGTTAATAAAATAAATAAAGCTGAATTTTAGTTGTTATCAAAACAGACGCTGCGCCTAGATTTTACTTTATGGGATGTGTACCTACCTAACGCCTAAGGTACGACCCGACAACGAAACGTTGCTACTTGGTTCTATTCCATTCTGTAGTAAGTAGGTGCGCGTTGCACTTAAGCTAGCATCCGGTGTTCACAGCGACTATTTACTAAGGGATAATATTGTAAATTTATGAATAGTGCTTTTGATCCCGGATTTGTGTCGACTCAAGATATGTGGAGCGATCACCGGCTCTCACACTATAAAAGCGCCTGGTAAGCAACGTTCAAGTACTCTACTAGAAATTCTACGTTACATCGTTATAAAAATGGCTGTGCTTTAAAGCCTGAAACAAACATAACGAGCTGCGTTACAGCGGCGCAATGGCAACTCTACAGGACGTAATACTGGACGCTCACGTATCTGTCGAGCTAAGAGGCTATATTATACTGGTTCTAGTAGATTCCTCTTACATATGTGGTTCTAGAAATTCAGTAACAGTCGTCACATTGGTTACATATACATTGCGTTATGGAAGCACGGCTCGTATAGCAGGATAAAAACATATTGGCGGTAGGTATATTTCATAGACTCTAGAGCCGCGATGAACATGATTGTCATCGAGTCACTCTGATGTCTCGCGTTTTGTGTGTTTCCAGCTTTAAAAATGCTATCAAAGTAGTCTTTAGCCGTAAACTCGGGTGATATGAGATGATGCATAAAACATATTTATTATTATATACTTAATGTTATATACTTGTCTGAGATAAAATAACGAGCTTGACGTAAGCTCTTTTACAATTTAACGAACGTACTTATTCGGTGACTTCTTGGAATCAGATTTGTCGAGCCATCTTGTGATACGTCATCATCACATCATCAGCCTGTGGACTTCCACTGTTGAATATTGGCCTTCCCTAAAGAGCGCCACCACAGCCGGTCCTCAGCCTTCCTCATCCAGCCAGTATCTTTATATCGTCGTCGGTCCATCGTGCGGGCGTCTCACACGAGGCTTGCTTATTATTATCTGGTCTCTATTCAAGGACTTTCCGGCTCCAACGTCCATCGCCTGCCACTTCAGCTTGCTAATAGTTTGGGCTATGTCAGTGACCTTGGTTCTCCTGCGGACCTCCTCATTTCGGATCTTATCCCTCAGGGAAACTCCTAACATGGCCTTGTCCATAGCTGTGACATATAGTTAAGATAATATTATCTCGGATAAAAGACCAGCGTCACGTAGTATAAGGAATCTGAATTTAAGAAATAGAAGCCCCAAGGAGGAGGGGAGACAAATAGGTACCCAGTAGTGAGCGGGTAATGATGACGATGTTTTATGTACGAAAATAAAAGTGTAGATAAGTACAGACCTGCTAATTAAAAAAAATAGCAAAGAAAATACATTTTTCAGGCCGAGTAAACTATGCCAGGCAAACTAGAGCAGCGTAGTATTGTACGACATTCACGCCCTAGTACACAAAATAAAATATTATGGGTTATTTCAAACGCTTATTTACCGTCGTCGGGACGGTTGAGAAGGCATGAAATCGCGTGGAGCCAGAAATTACATACTTATTAACTTCTTTTTCCATTCCATTCCATCAGCCTGTATGCGTTCACTGCTGGACATAGGCCTTTCCAAGACCGCCCCACCAAACATGGTCCTCCGCTTTCCTCATCCACCCACTCCCCATCATCTTCTTCAGGTCATCGGTCCAGCGGGCTGGAGGTCGTCCCACTCGGCGCTTTTCTTTATTGTAGAAATTATTGCCCCAAAAGCGTGTATGGAACATTAAATCCAAAACTTGTCTTAGTGTTATTGTTCTAACCGAAATAGGACATCGCGTTTTTTTTTTAAAAACATAATAGACTATTTAATACATTTATAGATTAACAGTTGACTGATATCAGACCTGCTGACAAGTCATGATGCACCCTAAGATGGAGCGCGCTTGCCTATTCACTCTTGACTTGAAGGTCTAACTAACCTAACCTACCCATAAAACTGATGTCAGACGGGCGTTCTATATCCTAACGGTTCGAACTAGAAACGAGGAAGGAAATCACTTCGTACGTGTCTTTGGAACTACTACATCACTACAATTTTATTTTTGAAAAGTTTATTTTGGTACCTATATCGTCATCATCAGTCGATTTGCTTCTACTGCTGTACATAAGCCTTTAGTGGACGCCCACCACAATGATATGGTCTTCCGCCTTTCACATCCAGCCACTTCCTATTATCTTCTTACTACAGTTCATCAGTAGGCTAGACGCAGTTGTGTATGTTACAGATAATAATATGTGAACAGATAAATACTCTGAAAATAAAATAAATTATGCACAAAATAAATTAAAACAAAAGCAACGAACGTTTCCATCCACTCACAGAATTAGAAATATTTATTTTAATGAGGGACGATTTCCAGCACCGTAATTTTTTATAAATCGCCCGGAACAAGACATTTTAATCTTCCAAATGGAAACAATTTTAATCAAACAAAAGCTAGGACCTGGAATAAAATACGAAGCGAACATCCACATTAATAAACTCAATGCCTTTACAATTATATTAACAGTAAATGGGTAAAGGCATTAGGGGAGGAAATTATTGGTACGTTTGAACTGCTTTTAGAGAAATAAGAAAAGTAATTTTATTTTGAGCTCGTTTTTGTATTTCCAATCAACAATAATGTTTGAAGTTTGAAATCTCAAGGTTCAAGGAGAGAACCACACGAACGAATGCCGATTTTGGCTCATATTCAGACTATTGTCGTATTTATTTCTAATTACTTCATAACATAGTGTTTTTTAAAGTCAAAGTCAAAGCATTTATGTTGTAGGTACACTTTTTGGTTATCAATTGGTGAATTTGTAAGATAATGAATAATATTACTACAAGTGTAAATTAAAAAATTATAACACCCCCGACAAGTGAAGGTTTCAGTAACTAAAAAAGAGCTGATAACTTTCAAACGACTGAACCGATTTTCGTGGACTATAGCTAAGAACACTCTCGATCAAGCCACCTTTCTAACAAAAAAAAATTAAATTAAAATCGGTTCATTCGTTTAGGAGCTACGATGCCACAGACAGATACACAGATACACACGTCAAACTTATAACACCTCCCTTTTTGGGTCGGGGGTTAAAAACTAAAGTGACCAGGGTTCTGAGTACTGAGTGTAAGTAGGTAGACGTAGCACGCATTGAATAACAAATTATTATTATAATTGCATGCTCCCTGATAGGTACCTACTGTAGCCAGATAATACTGTCCTTAGACTCCATGACATCTGAACAAGGATTGTTAAAATGAAATCACTAAAAACTGAGTGGTGTCAGAGTTACAAAGTTAAAATTATGACGTAGTTAAATCTCGAGAGGAATCCCGTAGGATGGCGGGAATGTAAACCTTTGAGCTAAGCGGTATGTCAGCTTTGATAATGTACAAGGAGGAAAGCTTTTAATTTTAAACAAAAAGTGTTTTGCTTTGGTTGTTATAGTATGTTTCCTTCTGTGACTTACGTATTCACTAACTTGGAGGTAAACCATAATTTTAGAATATGTTTGTATTATTTCGGACTTTGAGTGGCGACGCATGCAAGCAAAGTGTAGCCAAGTTTTTTTGGTAACAACTTAAATTACTACAACTTAAAATATTTAAGTCCTTTTTTAAGGACTTGTCATCCCATCTTGTGGAGTCCACGGGTGACCGGAGGTCTGGCAAGTTACCTTGGTCAGCATATTAGTCTAGCCATTCAACGAGGTAGCGCAGCCAGCGTTCTGGGCACCCTGCCTCGTTACAGTGATTTGGATGACATTTTTGTTTTGTAATTTTTAAAGTATTTATAGTATTTGTGAATATTGTGATTGTTACATTCAATTATAGATATTCTATATATTTTATGGACTTCGAAATAGGGTTGAAATTGGTAAATTGAAAATTCAGGGCCAGCAGCGTGGCAGACTATGGCCTAAACCCTTTTCATTCGAAAAGGATACCCGTACTCAGTAGTGGGCCGGCGAAGGGTATCATGATTATGTGTTAAGTGCCTGAAAATCAGCACTAAAGTAGTCAAATACTGCAGCAATATGCTGAGGCAGAGCTCACACACAAAATATTGTTCTTTGTATTTTCTAGTTTTATATTGTATTTTTATTTATTTCTTTTCTTTTGTTGAGCTAAGGGAACTTTTATTTATTTATTTAAGTAAAAACGGGGATGCAGGTGACCATGCAACGGAGCTATATTATTGCGTAGTTAAACCTCGAAGGAATTCCGCCTCAGAATGTAAGCCTTTGAGCTTAGCGGCATACCGCCTTTGGTAATATACAAGGTAAGGCCTTTTATATCGAAATTGTTTTATACCAAGTTGTGTATTTCTTGGTAAATTCTCTTATCATAAATCGGTTTTTGTCTCATGGAATTGTAATAGGTTCAAGAATATATTTTGTAATTTTATTAGACAGCTTAGACAATTTTATTACAGACCTTGCAGACCTACATTCCTACGACTGTACAGAGCATCTCTTTGATTGCCCCACAAATCTCTATCGTATGTTTCTTCTGTAAATCGTAAGTACAACTAGAAGTTATTATTATTATTAAATAGCGGTACTTGTTACAGCGCAATAAAGTGCAACTCAGCTCACACAGGACTGCAGCCTAAAGTTTAACAAACACCTCTTTATCGCTAAAGCTCTTATCTCATTTTTGTCTTATGAGATTGAAAGAGATCAGGAACCACCTTAGGTGGGTAGGTATATATCTTGGATCACGTGACCAAGTGAGGAAATGTTTTCATGAAAAGTTGAACCCATATAAAACACTTTAAACAAATCGTTCACCCACTCTCAGACAAAAATATCTAAACACACTACGCTCATAAATTTTCTTCTATATCCGACAAAAATCACGCACCTTTTTGCCACCGGCCCCGAGCAAAGTAGCTCTTTCTCATGCAAAATACATATACAACGCACGCAACCCCTTCGCTCCGATTTATTTTCAAAAAGGAACAATGCGAAACAATAAAAAAGTGGCGTACGTGCGAACACGACTCCTCGTATCGCGTGACCTTCTGGATAATAAGTGACGGCTAGGTCGAGATTCAATTTATTGTTCTGTCATTTTTCTTTTTTTTATCCAACTACGGAAGTATAATTTCAGTAGTAGCACTAACAGGGCTCTCTCCGTCACTTACTCCATACAATCGTAGTTTCCATTTCATTTGAATATTAAGCAACCAAAGTCTATGTATGAAATTTTGGAGACATATTCTCAGCTAATATCTGTGCCTGTGGTGTTTTAGATTTTTTTTAAAATATGTAGTTTTAAAATTACAGGGACTCCAAGATTTGTATGTGATTTTTAAGACCGCGTAACTTTGAAACCGAATATTTTAACGGAAATCTGGAAAACCACAGGCATAGATATTAGTTTCTAGAATATGTCTGCAAAATTTCATGGACTTTGGTTGCTTAATATTCAAATGAAATTGGAACTACGTTTGTATGGAGCGAGTGACGGAGAGACCCCTCTTAAAATTCTGAAACATTTATTTCTTGTAGGGCAATTCATAATACAGCAACAGTATGAAGAAAGGCACAGAAGTCCAATGCCCTTGATCTCGTGGCAAATGACGACCACTACGACTCTTCAACATAATACAAATACGTACGAAACGAATCGAAACTTCTTCATTATTTTATTATATTAAATTTCAATAATAAAGCTTTATCCACTTATTAAAAAATATGAGCCATATTTCATAATTTTAAGTAGTTATGAAAATATCTTTTATTCTGCAAATAGTTTCGCCTGTTTCGAGGAGTTTCGATTGCGATTCAACTTTTGCGGGAGGAGTTATAGTGGAAGGAGAACGGAAAACTTTGAGAAATGGGAACTTATTGACTCTTTGAATGTAGGATTATTATCTTTGCATTACCTTTGAAATGAGACGAAACATAATTTTTATGGTGAAACAATATTATGTTAAAATAATATTTAGGCTACTGTGAAAGGTATGTTATCTGTTATAGCTATTGTTGTCATTTAAGATTCTTATTCATTGCATAACAAATCAAAATTACCAAGATACAGAACTTTATATTATTATAGTTTATAGAACAAATTGCATCAAAACGTGCCAAAAACAGATACGTCAATGTAATAAATGCCTATACAAGTGTAAATTAAAAATTTATAACACCCCCGACGATCCAAAGTATTTGAGTTTTCCAAAACATCATTTTCAAATAAATAATTACGTATTTAGGCAACGTCCATCTTGACAGCTTGATATTTGTCTATTGACATAATATTATGAACCTAACGGTTATCTAACCTTCTTTTCTACAAGAAAACTAGAAAAGAGCTGATAACTCTTAAACGGCTGAACCAATTTTTTTAGATTATAGCTAAGAACACTCTCGATCAAGCCACCTTTCAAACAAAAAAAACTAAATTAAAATCGGTTCATTCGTTTAGGCGCTACGATGCCACAGACAGATACACAGATACACAGATACACAGACACACAGATACACAGATGCACACGTCAAACTTATAACACCCCTCTTTTTGGGTCGGGGGTTAAAAATAATATGTACCACACAATATTATATATCACTCTCTTACACGAATTTTTGAAAAAAAAAAACACTTCCAAACTGACATAGCGTGCTTGGTATAAAAGTTTATTTATGACTTTCTTCTTCTTGAGTCGACAGTTAGGGTTACCTCAAATACGGGCAGCCCAAAAAGCCGCAACAGCGATAGCTCGGTCAGTAGTATATTACGTAGGTATTATCTGTGGTCGGTATTCTCGTGCAACTCCTCGTTCGTGCAGGTTGTCGGGCACGCAGGGCATATAAGCGCACATTTCTGGACTAAGATTGGAGGGTTACCGGAACCAATCTTCGTTGGAATTTTTACTATGAAACACCATGTCTTGTTGAACATCGCTGGTCAAAGAGAAATCTTAGTAAGAAAATCTGTGCTTGTGCACTGCTAGATTTATTCTTACGATGAACTCAGGGTTCTTGAATACAAATGAGAGCACCTGTATAAATCATCTCGAAACATGCCACACTAGCTTATAGAATAGTAGATATGCCATTCGGGTAATGTCCTTGATGCCATTTTTATGGAACATAAAGTGCAGTTA
This sequence comes from Maniola jurtina, assembly GCF_905333055.1. Lineage (NCBI taxonomy): Eukaryota > Metazoa > Arthropoda > Insecta > Lepidoptera > Nymphalidae > Maniola > Maniola jurtina. Next base: position 3,240,512 of record NC_060034.1, on the reverse strand, counting down.
CACTTGATGTTGGGTTATTGCTGTTAGCGAAGTGCGTTTCGTCCGCCTATTACGCTCAACCGCAGTCATAAACGGGTAAGTGTCGACAACTGTTATTATCACACTTTTGGCGAGTTACACAGCTTAATTGGCATTGAACCTTGAAATGCTTGAACCCTTAAGCATCTTCAATACTCTTGCCAGAAATGAAGTTTTTACGAGTTCTCTGATGTTTACATTTTAGGGTATTTGAATATAAGGGAGAGTACCAGTAAAAATCCTATTGAAAAGTTAGCACACTAACTCATTGGAGGTATATTAGTAGATACACCATTCGGGTAATGTCCTTGATGCCATTTTTATGGAACATAAAGTGCAGTTACACTTGATATTGGGTTATTGCTGTTAGCGAAGCGCGTTTCGTCCGCCTATTACGTTCAACCGCAGTCATAAACGGTTAAGTGTCGACAACTGTTATTATCACACTTTTGGCGAGCTACACAGCTTAATTGGCATTGAACCTTGAAAAGCTTCAGTCCCTAAGCATCTTCAATACTCTTGCCAGAAATGAAGTTTTTACGAGTTCTCTGATGTTTACATTTTAGGGTATTTGAATATAAGGGAGAATACCAGTAAAAATCATATTGAAAGTTTAGCACACTAACTCATTGGAGGTATATTAGTACTTACGCCATTCGGGTAATGTCCTTGATGCCATTTTTATGGAACATAAAGTGCAGTTACACTTGATATTGGGTTATTGCTGTTAGGGAAGCGCGTTTCGTCCGCCTATTACGTTCAACCGCAGTCATAAACGGTTAAGTATCGACAACTGTTATTATCACACTTTTGGCGAGCTACACAGCTTAATTGGCATTGAACCATGAAAGGCGTCCCTCTTTTAACTTCTTCAATACTTTTGACGGAAATAAAACTTTTATTTTTATATCTATCAGAGTAAGTTGCACTTAAAAACTGGAGTATCTGACAAGGAATATACCATATAATTTTATCGAGTTTTTATAATTAGGCTTTATTTTTGTACTTGCTACCAAACTGAATAGATATATATTTTTTTTATTTTTTTATTTGACTAACCAACAACATTCCTACTACATATTTCGTGACTCTACCACCATCCGAACCAGAATACAGATTCTACTGACCGTGTATCAGGCAGGCATGTATATCAATATATGGAATTATTCGTATAGTTACCAAAAGTAGGTCAGCGAGTTTTAAAACTATCCTCGCCAAAATAGTCCATTCTTATTGGTAATCGGTATAAATATTTCATTATTTAACAGTCCTGTTGACATTTCTATTTCGAGTTTCGTTTCGTGACAATCATCACGGGCCGCTGATTGCCGAACAAAGTTCAACGAGCGGACATCCACAAAGGCTCAAGTATCTGTTAAATCATCACGGACAAACGGTTTCCAATTGCTTTGGCCCATTAAAAGGTTTTATTGCTAGTATCACCGCAGAACGTGTAATGTTCATCGAATACACTGAAATTGCTTTCGTGAATTGGGACATTTGGAGTCGAATGTGCCGCGATAATTTAAGATCGTCCCCCTGTGAAATTAGTAGGGTCATTATTTTAGAAAATCCTCTAATATAAACTTCTGATTAATAGGGGTCAACGTAATTATTTAATGGCTTCACTCTTCGTGAACACTAAATTGCTTACTAGACAATTTTCATTGAACAATTCATGATATTCATCATTTCCTCCCTCTTTTCTAATCCGAACCGCCATGATATGGAACGCCCTTCCGGCATCAGTCTTTCCTTCCACCTATAATATGGGTAGCTTAAAGTCAAGAGTGAATAGGCAACTTCTAGGCAAGCGCGCTCCATCTTAAGCTGCATCATCACTTGCTAGCAGGTCTGATTGCAGCCAAGCGCTAGTCTATATAATTTTTTTAAAAAAAAAACATCATCTCAATCCATCGCTGGCCTACTACTGAGAACAAGTCTCCTCTTAAAATGAGAACCGTACTGGACAAGTGTGGATTAGCAGATTTCATACTTTGAGAACATTATGGAGAATCATTAAGGAGGCAAGCAGGTTTCCTTACGATATTTTCCTTCATCGTCATGTATGCATTACGTACATGAAATTATTTTGAGTGTTTTATGTACCAAGATACATCGCAAACATAATCACACAACACACAATATCTATAAAGGTTCAGAAATAGGCAGAAGTGTTACTTCCTTGTGTATTTTTTACGAACTACAGAAAGTTTTACAGTAAGTACAATTTTACAATGTTTTTCAACCGATGCACCCAGGTGTGTCTGTTTTCAAGTTTTAACCCCAGAAAAAGCTGATCAGACCTAATATTCAAGTTCTATTCAGTAGGTCAGTATTGTAATATGTTTAAGTTTATACATTTTATACTTAAGCCACCACGCCAAGCTGGAGCATATAGTGTCCCAAGCAGAAAGCTATTATAACGCCTTGGCACAGTAAGTTCCAGGTTAGCCCGCTTCCATCTTAGACTGCATCATCACTCACCACCAGTTGAAATTGCCGTCAAAGGCTAACTTGTATCTGAATAAAAAAAAATATTCTGCCCAAATTTTGCCACTATGTGATAGCCAGACAAAAATGTAAATCAATTTTTTATGCACATTGATTTTAATTTTAAATGTAAACACAAACTCAATGGCAAATAAACAAGAAATAAATAAAATTGGACAGTGTAAAGAGAGACAGTCATTAATTTTGTGTATTCAGAGACTCAATTCCCAATAAAACAGCCCAATCGTTTCTAATTACAACATTCACTTGATTACTTACTAGGTACTCACGATTTCAGAAAATCTATTTATTCATTAAACAAAATAGTGAATAGGATATAAATAGGCTGTATAATTGTTTAGCGTTTCCAAATTCGATTGCAACAAGTGTAAATTAAAAATTTATAACACCCCCGACAAGTGAAGGTTACATTAACTAGAAAAGAGCTGATAACTTTCAAACGGCTGAACCGATTCTTTTGGATTATAGCTAAGAACACTCTCGATCGAGCCTCCTTTCTAATCGATCGAGCGATCTATCTAGCGGTTGATTTTGCTCAAGTTGCAAATACACTAATTATACTTACCTAAATATAAAATCGAAACAAAATGATAACTAAATCAAGAAGTGTTTTCTAAAAACTTTGAAATAATGTTAGATATAATTTATTTTTACTTTGTCCCTCAAAAACAGATTTGCATGTTAAATAAACGAAACAATATATGCAAATCTTTATGAATCTAATTTAATGTTTGGAGTTTATAAAATTGTGTTCTGTCTACAACTGAAATTATGGTAATAAGAATTACGAATCCCTATCCCTACTTACAACGTAATTTATTATATAGTTTTTTCATTGTGGCTAACTGACGGTTTTACATCCTTACTACTATTATAAATGTGAAAGTGTGTCTGTCGTCAGGTCTATTTACCTTTTCACGGCCCATCCGCTAAATTGATTTTGATGAAGTTTGGTAGCTTGCATCCCGGAGACGGACATACCTAGATATTTTGTATCACGCGGAATAAATCGTATGTATCATTTATTTTTGGATAATAATACTTTTAGACGAATATACAGACGACTTGGTCTTCTTCGTTTTATGCTAGTATTTAGAGATGTGTAATAAAACACTTTACTTAATACAGTTTAACGTTAAATGGTTAGATAAACAAAGTGGGCCACCGCACATTAAGGCAGAAAGTATGCCAAGGTAAGCAACGTTATTAAATGAACGGGAAAGCCCCAATAGGCGTACCTTTTCTCTAATTTATCCGACTCATTTGTACACAAAAACAATATTTGCTTTCTGGTTCAATAGTCTGCCAGGACTCGAAAAAAACATCATGTTATTTTCCTTTCTCGTGCCAAGTTAGCAAATAAAGGAATAGAGAAAAATTATTCTCATAGAACCGACTGATAACCCACACAAATGTTAGGGTGGAAACATACTTTGGACACGTTATGTAAACCGATGCAATGCAACGTTTATTCAAAGCATAAGGGTCTCCTTTCAAATTGAGATGTTTTTAGGCCATTCACACCTGACCAATTGGCAGACTTCACCACTTTGAGAACATTATGCAGAACCCTCAGGCATGAAATTTTTTCACGATGCTTAGGTATATTTACCATTAAAGCAAGTGGTTTTTAACTGCTTAAAAAGTACATAACTCCCAAAAAGTTTGCATTTTGAAGATTGAAATAGCTTTCATATTATCGCAAAAAAAAAACGAATTTCAAACAAAACATTTCTTCGCGGCATGAAAGAATCGTCAGAGTCGAAAAAACAACAATATTTTCTCTCCCCGTGCCAAACTAAGCAAGCAAAGGAATAAAGAAAAATTATTCCCCATGGCCCCGCCTGATAGGTTTATGAAGAATAAACGTTGAATAAGCGCCGGCAACATCATAAAGTCTGATAAAGCGTTCAGTCAACGTTGTATTTTTCACTTTTCATTATTATTATGAGACAGGTGAAAACGGAAGATTGTGAAGACATTTTCATTTGCAGAAAACTTATCGCTGATTTCTGAAACGCTATTCATATAATGGATAACTTTAATAAAATTTAAGCTGTCAACTTTTACAAGATTCAATAATTGCGATCACGCAAAAACGCCAGTCAAAAGATTGAATCCAATCGATTTATGCTATTTTACTTGATGCTTAGTTACATGATGCTTTGTTAAAAAATCATTATTGTAACCCAATTTAGCATTGTTCAATACTACAAATTTAAAAATTGCTATGCTCCAACGGGTTACCTACTTATTGTAATATGATTTGTGATACAAAAGTATGAATATTATGGACATATCGGAAAGCAAAATAAATGAATATGAATAAATCAGATGATTCCCATTAATAGGCATTACGTATGGACTAATTGGGAAAAAACCTTTTGCAGTAAAGTATAATGATCGGGCTTAAATACTGCTCCAAATTAAATTAATATTATTCCACTAGACGAAATAAGTTACTCGAGTAAGCAAAGCCTGGGCAAAAACTAAGAACCAAACATTGAAATATTTGACTTTTCGATTAAGAACCAAAATTAAATAACATTTGCCCTGCAAGTGATCAGTTCTCAGGATGATATCAAAAGTTAGAATGTTGTGTGCACTCGACCGTATGAAACATACATGTAGTGTCTGGAAAATACATCTAATGGCCATTGTAATACAAGAATCATTCAGACCACTGAACTCTAAATTTAGTAATAGAAACGGTATCCGCTGTCTTTAACACGAGGACCGCGTGTAGATGATTTCATACAGTAATAACTTGCTGACCCACTCTGTCTTTCCTCAGTTTTATGAAAATCAATTTTGTTGTGGAGATCTACTGTATAAAGAAAATGTACATACAAAATATCAAGTTTCTATTCTATAGACTTGAGTTGTAAGTTAATATCATTAATTGTTTTGTCTTCATAATTTATATTGCGTTGCTGCTTAACTGCTTATTCTAACCATTTCTATCTCCAGAATTGAACTACGTGAAATAACTGTAACGCTACTTAAAATATTATGTTAATTTTCACAAAAGTACACACTGATGCTTCACCAGTCATCTGCGTGGCGGACAACTCACATTTTTGTTCTACTTCTATACATTTTCTGAATTCTGTGATCGTGTCGGATCTGAAATACGAAGCAAAGTATGATTTCCACAAAGTTGGGTACATTTTCTTTTCCTTTTGTATAGTTTTCTTTTCCCGACAGAGACTTCATCTGCACTTGTTTCTGCCGGCTATGCACTTTTGTATCGAGAATGTTCGCAAGTACACGTTTTCAAAGGGTGAATTAGCCATTTAACTTTGCATACATATTGTTCTAGTCCGCCGGCTTTCGTATTTTTCTTGCGTTCTAAGGAGTACTTGTTTTTTTTTTCAATACTTTTATGAGACTGACTTTCTTTTTAATTGCTGTTTAAAATTGTCTTTTGTTATTGTCTTTCTTTTACCAGTTTTTAATGTTTTTAAATTCAATTAAACAGTAATTTATAGGTATGTAATGTTCATCTGGAAAACGCCAAATGCCCGCGAAATGCATTGTGCATGTGCGAGCGATTCTAAGCGTTTGTGTCAATCTGTTCCTACCTGCAGACTTATTGAGGTTAGTGCACGAGTCCTTAATCCTTCACGTGCCTTTTGACCTGCGTGGACTCTTTCTAAATTTAAATTTAAACCACAACAATCCGCTTATCTTTTGCCGCTGAAGTTAGACAGATGCATACAAATATCTATATTCACGTACTATGTGTGTTATAAGATTTACGTATATGTAGCGCATTCATAATGCTATTATTAATTATTTATTACCAGTCTATAATATGCCGTTAATCATACATCTCAGCGAGTAAACCACAAACTGACAGAATGCATTAGTTATTGAATCCACCATAATAATTATAAGATTAGAACACCATAATAGCTACTTGTATGAGAAAATCGGCATAATCTCTGATTGGCATCCCTAGTCAATATAATTAAAGCGCAAATTACATCTGTGATATTAATAATCTTTTGATTATTAATTATTATTAATTACTGTTATTATTGCGCTTTAGCTTTTGGATAATTTTACAGATTAGACTTAATCTGAAATTATTCAAAAACGAAATTGTAAGAAAATTTGGTTAGAGAACCTCTACAACAGAATTTTCTTAATGATATTAGATGCCTAACATATTATTATATAACTCAATAGTTCATGTATGAATTATGGAATTCGTACATTCCATTTTACATTCAATTCCATTCCATTCCATTGGTACATTCATTCTGTATTAGTAAATTAAATGTAAGTATGTACATTTTGTATGTATCTGGAAGTTAAAATGCATGGGGTTAGGTATGGATTAAAAATATGACTCACATACGAGCTACGAGTTACTAAGCAATGAATGAAGCTCCAAAGGCGAACTTTAAATAGCCTGAGCTTATTTATAAAAATAAACTAAGTATATAAGATTCCTGACTGTCTTTTGTTGAAATAAAGCCGTAAAAATGCTTGCATGCTTAGTGTCTGTATTCACACGGTTAAGATTACTTACCTTCAAACAACTCTCAAGTGTATGGTTAAAAAGAAGATTTGAGTGGTGTTGGGATTTGTGTGGTGCTGCGTGGTGGTGATGCGTGTGGCTTGCTTGGTGGCTGGCTTTTCGCATTATGGCAAATTAAGCTTTTGGTTCCTTGTATATCATGGACTTCCGCAAAATAACGCCTGCTACTATAATAAATTTAATATTTAACATTCCATTTAAAAGAGCCATAGATAGAAATTATCAAAAGTGAAATTCCTTGATAGAAGACAAGTAGAATAGCTAGATTAACCATGTTTATAAATAAACTTATCACTGTCAACTGGCGGTTTCATCATTCACGTGCAAGAGAACGGTTAACTTAAACTTGATATAGCTATTTCAAGCAAAGTTTTGACAGCATAAACGCTCTGTGGCCAGCTCAAACGCTTCTAGTAAGCTTCTAGTGCACTTCGAACTTTTTATTGATGCAAAGTTTTAATTAAAGAGATCTTTCCACTCTAGGCATTTACAACACAACTTAGGTACCTATTTGATACTAGCGATCCGCCCCAGCTTCACACGGGTAGGTTATTACCATTTTCGTAGGGATCTCAAACTTTTTGTACAATAAAATATGTCACTCAGGAATAATGTAGCTTTCTACTAGTGAAAGAATTTTCAAAATTGTACCAGAGGTTACCCCGTAGAAAATAACTTGCAAACTTTACGTCTTTAATATCACACTAATCACACTATATTAATATTATAAAGGAGAAAGTTTGTGTGTGTGTGTGTGTGTGTGTGTATGTTTGTTACTCCTTCACGCAAAAACTACTGGACGGATTGGGCTGAAATTTAGAATGGAGATAGATTATACCCTGGATTAGCACATAGGCTACTTTTTATCCCGGAAAATGAAAGAGTTCCCACGGGAATTTTAAAAAACCTACATCCACGCGAACGAAGTCGCGGGTATCAGCTAGTATTAGTATAAAAGTAAAGATAGGCAGCGATATGAGTATATCTACAGGATTTGTAAAAAGAGTCGTGAACAGTAATACCTAGCCAGAGAGTTGGAAATTTCAGAGAATTTAATATCTATTGCCGCGAATATTTAAATTATTAATTAGGTGTTATTTCTTGTGCAATGATACCCTTTGTATGCGGTGCCAACTAGCACTTGACCGATTCTTTATTTTATCGTACGACAGATTCCCGTGTTTATCACTCCGGAACACCTTTTCAAGGAGGTTTGCGTTGATTATGGCCCCGCCTGCACCTGAGCCCTCTGCAATGGATGACATGAGAGCCTGCATCATCCTCTTTCAACCGCTGCTTCCTTCTCTAAATTAAAAACGTAGCACTATTAGCGTTAACTTAACCTTAACTATTTAACTAACTAGTTAACTTTTAATAGCTCTATCAAGTTGTATCGATCAAACATGTGTGGAATTATTGCATAGGGGTGGCTGTAGGGGTGGCACCGACCAGCCTTTAGTGAAACGGTATATGGTATAGCTAGGCTCAATTTCTGTCTGAATTCACTTTAAAATTCGCATTCTCTACATTGGTTAGGAATTTTGCCTGGAGTGAGGCTTCGGCCGTAGAATAGTGACTATACTCTTCCCGAAAGCTAAAGTTTAAGCGGTTTTTAAAGCGGTTCTTAAAAAGTACATAACTCCCAAAAAGTTTGCATTTTGAAGATTGAAATAGCTTTCATATTATCGCAAAAAAAAAAACGAATTTCAAACAAAACATTTCTTCGCGGCATGAAAGAATCGTCAGAGTCGAAAAAACAACAATATTTTCTCTCCCCGTGCCAAACTAAGCAAGCAAAGGAATAAAGAAAAATTATTCCCCATGGCCCCGCCTGATAGGTTTATGAAGAATAAACGTTGAATAAGCGCCGGCAACATCATAAAGTCTGATAAAGCGTTCAGTCAACGTTGTATTTTTCACTTTTCATTATTATTATGAGACAGGTGAAAACGGAAGATTGTGAAGACATTTTCATTTGCAGAAAACTTATCGCTGATTTCTGAAACGCTATTCATATAATGGATAACTTTAATAAAATTTAAGCTGTCAACTTTTACAAGATTCAATAATTGCGATCACGCAAAAACGCCAGTCAAAAGATTGAATCCAATCGATTTATGCTATTTTACTTGATGCTTAGTTACATGATGCTTTGTTAAAAAATCATTATTGTAACCCAATTTAGCATTGTTCAATACTACAAATTTAAAAATTGCTATGCTCCAACGGGTTACCTACTTATTGTAATATGATTTGTGATACAAAAGTATGAATATTATGGACATATCGGAAAGCAAAATAAATGAATATGAATAAATCAGATGATTCCCATTAATAGGCATTACGTATGGACTAATTGGGAAAAAACCTTTTGCAGTAAAGTATAATGATCGGGCTTAAATACTGCTCCAAATTAAATTAATATTATTCCACTAGACGAAATAAGTTACTCGAGTAAGCAAAGCCTGGGCAAAAACTAAGAACCAAACATTGAAATATTTGACTTTTCGATTAAGAACCAAAATTAAATAACATTTGCCCTGCAAGTGATCAGTTCTCAGGATGATATCAAAATTAGAATGTTGTGTGCACTCGACCGTATGAAACATACATGTAGTGTCTGGAAAATACATCTAATGGCCATTGTAATACAAGAATCATTCAGACCACTGAACTCTAAATTTAGTAATAGAAACGGTATCCGCTGTCTTTAACACGAGGACCGCGTGTAGATGATTTCATACAGTAATAACTTGCTGACCCACTCTGTCTTTCCTCAGTTTTATGAAAATCAATTTTGTTGTGGAGATCTACTGTATAAAGAAAATGTACATACAAAATATCAAGTTTCTATTCTATAGACTTGAGTTGTAAGTTAATATCATTAATTGTTTTGTCTTCATAATTTATATTGCGTTGCTGCTTAACTGCTTATTCTAACCATTTCTATCTCCAGAATTGAACTACGTGAAATAACTGTAACGCTACTTAAAATATTATGTTAATTTTCACAAAAGTACACACTGATGCTTCACCAGTCATCTGCGTGGCGGACAACTCACATTTTTGTTCTACTTCTATACATTTTCTGAATTCTGTGATCGTGTCGGATCTGAAATACGAAGCAAAGTATGATTTCCACAAAGTTGGGTACATTTTCTTTTCCTTTTGTATAGTTTTCTTTTCCCGACAGAGACTTCATCTGCACTTGTTTCTGCCGGCTATGCACTTTTGTATCGAGAATGTTCGCAAGTACACGTTTTCAAAGGGTGAATTAGCCATTTAACTTTGCATACATATTGTTCTAGTCCGCCGGCTTTCGTATTTTTCTTGCGTTCTAAGGAGTACTTGTTTTTTTTTTCAATACTTTTATGAGACTGACTTTCTTTTTAATTGCTGTTTAAAATTGTCTTTTGTTATTGTCTTTCTTTTACCAGTTTTTAATGTTTTTAAATTCAATTAAACAGTAATTTATAGGTATGTAATGTTCATCTGGAAAACGCCAAATGCCCGCGAAATGCATTGTGCATGTGCGAGCGATTCTAAGCGTTTGTGTCAATCTGTTCCTACCTGCAGACTTATTGAGGTTAGTGCACGAGTCCTTAATCCTTCACGTGCCTTTTGACCTGCGTGGACTCTTTCTAAATTTAAATTTAAACCACAACAATCCGCTTATCTTTTGCCGCTGAAGTTAGACAGATGCATACAAATATCTATATTCACGTACTATGTGTGTTATAAGATTTACGTATATGTAGCGCATTCATAATGCTATTATTAATTATTTATTACCAGTCTATAATATGCCGTTAATCATACATCTCAGCGAGTAAACCACAAACTGACAGAATGCATTAGTTATTGAATCCACCATAATAATTATAAGATTAGAACACCATAATAGCTACTTGTATGAGAAAATCGGCATAATCTCTGATTGGCATCCCTAGTCAATATAATTAAAGCGCAAATTACATCTGTGATATTAATAATCTTTTGATTATTAATTATTATTAATTACTGTTATTATTGCGCTTTAGCTTTTGGATAATTTTACAGATTAGACTTAATCTGAAATTATTCAAAAACGAAATTGTAAGAAAATTTGGTTAGAGAACCTCTACAACAGAATTTTCTTAATGATATTAGATGCCTAACATATTATTATATAACTCAATAGTTCATGTATGAATTATGGAATTCGTACATTCCATTTTACATTCAATTCCATTCCATTCCATTGGTACATTCATTCTGTATTAGTAAATTAAATGTAAGTATGTACATTTTGTATGTATCTGGAAGTTAAAATGCATGGGGTTAGGTATGGATTAAAAATATGACTCACATACGAGCTACGAGTTACTAAGCAATGAATGAAGCTCCAAAGGCGAACTTTAAATAGCCTGAGCTTATTTATAAAAATAAACTAAGTATATAAGATTCCTGACTGTCTTTTGTTGAAATAAAGCCGTAAAAATGCTTGCATGCTTAGTGTCTGTATTCACACGGTTAAGATTACTTACCTTCAAACAACTCTCAAGTGTATGGTTAAAAAGAAGATTTGAGTGGTGTTGGGATTTGTGTGGTGCTGCGTGGTGGTGATGCGTGTGGCTTGCTTGGTGGCTGGCTTTTCGCATTATGGCAAATTAAGCTTTTGGTTCCTTGTATATCATGGACTTCCGCAAAATAACGCCTGCTACTATAATAAATTTAATATTTAACATTCCATTTAAAAGAGCCATAGATAGAAATTATCAAAAGTGAAATTCCTTGATAGAAGACAAGTAGAATAGCTAGATTAACCATGTTTATAAATAAACTTATCACTGTCAACTGGCGGTTTCATCATTCACGTGCAAGAGAACGGTTAACTTAAACTTGATATAGCTATTTCAAGCAAAGTTTTGACAGCATAAACGCTCTGTGGCCAGCTCAAACGCTTCTAGTAAGCTTCTAGTGACCTTCGAACTTTTTATTGATGCAAAGTTTTAATTAAAGAGATCTTTCCACTCTAGGCATTTACAACACAACTTAGGTACCTATTTGATACTAGCGATCCGCCCCAGCTTCACACGGGTAGGTTATTACCATTTTCGTAGGGATCTCAAACTTTTTGTACAATAAAATATGTCACTCAGGAATAATGTAGCTTTCTACTAGTGAAAGAATTTTCAAAATTGTACCAGAGGTTACCCCGTAGAAAATAACTTGCAAACTTTACGTCTTTAATATCACACTAATCACACTATATTAATATTATAAAGGAGAAAGTTTGTGTGTGTGTGTGTGTGTGTGTGTGTATGTTTGTTACTCCTTCACGCAAAAACTACTGGACGGATTGGGCTGAAATTTAGAATGGAGATAGATTATACCCTGGATTAGCACATAGGCTACTTTTTATCCCGGAAAATGAAAGAGTTCCCACGGGAATTTTAAAAAACCTACATCCACGCGAACGAAGTCGCGGGTATCAGCTAGTATTAGTATAAAAGTAAAGATAGGCAGCGATATGAGTATATCTACAGGATTTGTAAAAAGAGTCGTGAACAGTAATACCTAGCCAGAGAGTTGGAAATTTCAGAGAATTTAATATCTATTGCCGCGAATATTTAAATTATTAATTAGGTGTTATTTCTTGTGCAATGATACCCTTTGTATGCGGTGCCAACTAGCACTTGACCGATTCTTTATTTTATCGTACGACAGATTCCCGTGTTTATCACTCCGGAACACCTTTTCAAGGAGGTTTGCGTTGATTATGGCCCCGCCTGCACCTGAGCCCTCTGCAATGGATGACATGAGAGCCTGCATCATCCTCTTTCAACCGCTGCTTCCTTCTCTAAATTAAAAACGTAGCACTATTAGCGTTAACTTAACCTTAACTATTTAACTAACTAGTTAACTTTTAATAGCTCTATCAAGTTGTATCGATCAAACATGTGTGGAATTATTGCATAGGGGTGGCTGTAGGGGTGGCACCGACCAGCCTTTAGTGAAACGGTATATGGTATAGCTAGGCTCAATTTCTGTCTGAATTCACTTTAAAATTCGCATTCTCTACATTGGTTAGGAATTTTGCCTGGAGTGAGGCTTCGGCCGTAGAATAGTGACTATACTCTTCCCGAAAGCTAAAGTTTAAGCGGTTTTTAACCCCCGACCCAAAAAAAGGGGTGTTACACGTTTAACTTGTGTATCTGTGTATCTGTCTGTGGCATCGTAGCTCCTAAACTAATGAACCGATTTTAATTTTTTTTTGTTTGAAAGGTGGCTTGATCGAGAGTGTTCTTAACTATAATCCAAGAAAATCGGTTCAGCCGTTTGAAAGTTATCAGCTCTTTTCCAGTTACTGTAACCTTTACTTGTCGGGGGTGTTGTAAATTTTTAATTTACACTTGTAAACTATAAAACCACTGAAAATGACAAATGTGAACTGATTGCTATGAGTATATCAAGTTGTATCGATCAAGTTGCATGTGAGTAATTACGACGCTATTGCATTTCTGAGGGGTGGCACCGACAATCGACATTGATAAGTTTATTTAAAGGCGCGCTTGATAAATGGTTCTGAACGAATGAATTAATGAATGGAATGCTAACGTGATCACTGAATTTGTCGACAATTTGTTTACGTGTCATGACATGAATTTTTTATCTAATGACTGGATGATGCTTGCGACTTCGCCCATGTGTATTATATAGGTTTTTTTAAAATTCAGCCAGAATTCCCGATATTTTCCCAGGATAAAACCTATATGTTTAGTCAGGGTATAAATTATCTTCGTTATTCCAAATTCAGCCAAATCGGTTCAGTCATTGTGGTTTAGAGGAGTATAAAACATCTCTAAGCCTTCCATATTTTATAATATTACTTTAGTAAGATTAATGTTGAGTCATTTTTATGAAATTGGCATGAAATTTATCTGGTAATTAGTAAAATACATGCCTGCATGATCTCCACCATCGAATGTTAATTTAGATTCAGAAGAAACCTTTTTTGTTTAAAACAACATTAAAAATACTGTTCTGACTTTGATCAAAATCTGGTTAACTAGAAGATAATAGGCGAGCTTATTACCACTAGGTATTAATTTTTTTTTTCTTCTTTAAATCTAGCTTTACTCTGATTAGCCAATGTCAAGTTTGTAGTTATTTTCAAGTTATTGAATCTATACAAGTATGGACTCCGTCTGCGCCGGCGCCTACCGACATACGCGCGGCGCCTCTTTAGAGCGCTTCTCAGTCATTTCCACCACCAAAAAACACCAACTAACACAAAAACCATCCACTCTTAACAAAAAAAAGACTCCAAACAAGCACAGCACGCGCGCCAGCAAACGCCATCACAGACGAAATCCGTTTTAATTTTTAGTTAAGAGTTTACAACAAACGAACAAGACCTATATCTACAATTGAACAATAGATATAATTTGATTTGAATTTCATGTCGACAAAGTCATCGTTATTTTACTAACCCCCAACCCAAAAAGATAGGTGCTATAAGTTTGACGTGTGTATCAGTGTATCTGTCTGTGGCATCGTAGCTCCTAAACGAATGAACCGATTTTAATTTAGTTTTTGTTGTTTGAAAGGTGGCTTGATCGAGAGTGTTCTTAGCTATAATCCAAGAAAATCGGTTCTGCTGTTTGAAAGTTTTCAGCCCTTTTCTTGTTACTGTAACCTTCACTTGTCGGGGGTGTTATAAATTTTTAATTTACACTTGTTATAACTTACAGCTATGAATACTTTAGAGGCTCATCATAGCTTGAAAACTTAATAAAAAGAATAACTTCACGAGTCCTACATCCAGTTATAGAAGTATAACATTTAATAAATTTTATTCTAAAGTAAATTATAGTTGCTGTTTTTGTCTATGCAAGTCACGCTCGGCACGCCAGACACGGATACGGAAAGATTTTCTTCATATTTCTTTCTTTGAAATTAATCTCTATGGATTCAGCTTGTCTGGGAAAGATCTGTATGAACTTTGCCCTGGTTTCAAGAAATGGTTAACAGGGCTCTCTCCGTCACTTACTCCATACAATCGTACTTCCAATTTCATTTGAATATTAAGCAACCAAAGTCCATGAAATTTTGCAGACATATTCTAGAAACTAATATCTATGGCTGTCGTTTTCCAGATTTCTGTTAAAATATTCGGTTTCAAAGTTACGCGGTCTTAAAAATTTACATACAAAGCTTTGAACCCCTGTAATTTTAAAACTACATATTTTTAGCAAAATCTAAAACACCACAGGCACATATAATAGTTTCTAGAATATGTCTGCAAAATTTCATGGACTTTGGTTGCTTAATATTCAAATGAAATTGGAACTACGTTTGTATGGAGCGAGTGACGGAGATACCCCTTTTAATACCTATGATGATAAATTCATGTCTCCAGTGTGTTCTGTCAAGTGAAAGTGACAAGGTGCTAAACTGTGCCGGCTCCTGCATAATACAATGTAGGGTATAAATTCATGGAACCGTGATAATGTACCAAGCGTTCACCTCGTCACGCTATGACCATGAACAACTTGTCATCCCATGCGACATCACCTATGCCTAACCTAGCAAGTTTAATTGTATCTTTATTTTTATTCTTGTTTTTTTGTTTTTTGTGTGTGATTCTGTATATGAGCTAAATAAACCTTTATTTATTTATTTATTTATGTACAATTGTACATATACGTCATGTTCTCCAGTACCGTATAGAAGAACTTCTATGATTTTTTAACCTCCGACCCAAAAAGAGAGGTGTTATAAGTTTGACGTGTGTATCTGTGTATCTGTCTGTGACATCGTAGCTCCTAAACTAATTAACCGATTTTAATTTAGGTTTTTTTATTTGAAAGGTGGCTTGTTCGAGAATGTTCTTAGCTATAAATGAAGAAAATCGGTTCAGAGTCAAAGTTATCAGCTCTTTTCTGGGTTTCTTATAGAGGTTTTTCTGTCGGGAGTTTTTTTAAGTTATTCCTAAGGTATTTTTTTCCTTCCTTTTTTCCTTATTTTTAAGTTATTCCTATTTTTAAGGTATTCCTTGTACAGTACTTAAAATATAATTTGCAAAAAATGTATGGTTTGAGAAAAATGCCCACAAAAATTATTACAATATTACATTAATAATTGAAAACGTTAGAGACTGTTTGAATAATATAATATAAATCTAACAAGTTGAGTTAATGTAAATAAACCGTTTTCGATCCATCATTATTTTCTCGTGTAATTGACCTGTAAGTTTTACCCCAATGTTAACATTGAAAGTCTCTTACCCGAGTAAGTATCTCATTAATTTGGAGAGCTACTCGGTACGGCACAAGCCCTTTATTTGAAGGCCAAATACTCTCGGTATAGTGGTTGACTCCAGTAATAAGTGAATCAATTTTCCTATTTATTTTCATCTTACGCAGATATTTTTATCGTTATTTGAGCGAACTATTCATAATTACTACCAATGATATTTTAAACTATGGAAAAGCTGTGAAAATCATTAAAAAAAACAAACAGGTAAGTACACAAGACACACTTTAAGACTTAAAAAATTAACAGAAGTCTTTAAAAACCTAAAATTCTTCTTCCTTATATAATTCTGGAACCGTCCTAGATGCGCCGGTTTGAAAAGAATGCTTCTAATTTAATGACTATTTTTTTAACCCCCGACCCAAAAAGAGGGGTGTTATATTAAGTTCGCCGCGTGTATCTGTGTATCTGTCTGTGGCATCGTAGCTCCTAAACTAATGAACCGATGCAATCTCGAAGGTATCAAAAGGTGCATAAACCACAACAATGGCAGATTTACGCACAGATTTAACTTGAAAAGTTACACGGCTTCAGACCGTTAACGGAATTCAATACACCATCAATTGGACAGTCTTCATTCAATTCCATGACTATTGTCACATGCATTGGCGCGATATGATTTCAGTTTCGGCTTAATAATTGGCATCTCTATAATAGCAATATTGCGACAAAGCTCAGCGTAAGCACGTGGCGGAACAGCAACCAACTTGAGAACAATTCATCAATTAAAATTAACACAGACCTCTCACCACCGCAGCTCGCCCAGTTCCACAATATAACTCTAGGGCTGCTTCCGAATCAATTACTCACTCCACTCTCGACGGTTACACGTGTCCTTCGACCAGTGAGAGATGCTACAGGTATGAGAATTGATATTGCATCAATATAATCTTGGACTGTGGTAATAAAATGATGAGATTTTTTGTACAGCGGTAGTTAATGGGGCTAGAATTCATTATTTAAGGAAATAAAATATAAAATTAGATTTTTCGAAATTTTCAACATAAGTACCTACTTAATTAGTGTACGGAAGGCGATCAATGACATCACAAGGCGTCTCAATCGGTCTAGTGCAGTGGTTTTTGTGCACAAGTTCATGATATCCATACGGAATAATAAATGCGAAAGTATGTGTCTGTCTTTCTGTCTGTCTGGTAGCTATTCACGGCTCATCTGTTCAACTGATTTTGACGAAATTTGGAACGGAGAAGATGCAAATCTTAGGGAATGACATACGTTTCAATTGCAGAAAATTAAAGAGTTCCCACGGAATTAAAAAAAAACTTAAGAGGATCATTGTCAACGATCCCCCGTCGATTTCCTACGTATGATATTATTGTTCTCATCTCTATCTGCCCTGGTTCGTGCATTCTCGGTTCCTAGATCGGTACATTTGTGATAGCCAAATTTCAAATTGCTGTGATTGGCTGAATTTACCATGTTCTTGCTGCGACAGTGAGTTTGAGCCACTAGCGGAACAATGTTAGCCGGTCAGAAATGATTGCAATTAGTCAACCTGTATGACGTCCGTGTTCTGTTTTTGATTACAAAAAAGAAAAAATTGTTGTTGCAATCATCAATTTTAGCAAATAGTGGAAGAGAGTCGGCCAATCAGAGGTCACAACTACCGTCACACTTTCTGTCAAACTATGGCAGTAGGCTTACCGAGTAATGAAAACAATTTTTCATTCTGTAATGTCATGTGGCAAGTAGGGTTGCCACCTGCCTCTTTTTGATTTACAGGCTACCACCATCAAAAATACGGGGTTTAGATTTGAAGAAATTTAAAAATTTGAAGTATTTGAAGAAATAGGCGGTGGTTCTCCCTGAAATGCATGGAAAGCCTATTTAGATATTTCAGTTTATTTGTAAGTTTTGTATTTTTTCTCTGTATGTTGCCGTGTCTTGATTGGTGAACTGTGTTTGCAATGTGATTTTAAATAAAAGATTTATTTATTTAAATAGCTTTTAAAAACTCTAGTTCTGTAAAGCAAAATGTTATACATTTCATGCATACAATCTTTGCATTTTAACTTAAATTTACATTTAACTTGTAATTCCACCTTCACAGTATCAATACTATGGCCGTAGCCAGGAATCGATTTCGGGAGAGGTTTTATCAGGGCCGGAACTGAATCCTGTCATGAGGAAAAAAACATTCGCTCAACTTTATGGGCTAATTACCTGGTTAGTGGAATTTCGCCTTTCAATTTGACAGTGAGATAAAATACAACAATAAAAAAGCGCGAGCGCAGTGAGCGTAAGTATTTTTGGTTCAATACAGAAAGAATTAAAGTGAAAGGGAAACGAGTTTAGCCATAGCAAGATTTTATTTTTAAAGCTCCCTATCCATACTAATATTACAAATACGACAGTATATCTATTTGCCTATCTATTTGTTACCCTTTCACGGCCCATCTTCTTTACCAAAATTTTGGTACTTACTATTCAGAGGTAACTTGCATCCCAGACATAAACTTTTTAGCCCGGAAAATCCCCCACGGAATTTTTAAAACTCTAAATTCATGCAAACGAAATTGCGGGGCTTACACCAAGTAATACAAATTCAAAGCGCGAGTGAAGTGAGCGCGAAATGTTTGATATATTTCCAAAAAAAAAATTGGTAAGCAAATGCAAGAAATAGTGTAAGTATTATTTTAGGCTTAGGTTTTTGACGGCTACCCAGGCGCAGTCGCCATTTCTAAATTTCTGGTCTGGTGGGAGGCTTCGGTCCTGGCTAGTTATATGGTTAGTATGGCCCTAACGGCCAAGAAATTAGACTGCATCATCACTTACCACTAGAAAAGATTAAAGTCACGGGCTAACTTGTATAAAAAAGGCTAACATCCTCAAACCAAGCCCCGCCGCCTTGGCTACGACCATGATCAATATCGAGTGGGTTTCGGCTACGCATTGCCGCAAAAGGAAAATATTCTTTCTACTGGACATAACGTCAGTGTTCGGTTTCGCCAGCCAAGTGCGAGTCAGACTCACGCACCGAGGGTTCCGATTTGGGTATTTTTTTCGACATTTTACACGAGAAATCAAAAACTGTTATGCATTAAAAAAATTATGCATAAAAATAAATAAAAATCTGTTTTAGAATGAAAAGGTAAAGCCCTTTCATATGATAACCCACTTGATATATGTAGTTATCTTAGTTTGAAAATTGAAAATACTAATATTTGTTCATGAACACATGACAGACGGATAGAAGGACAGATGGACAGACGGACAGACGGAAAGACAGACAGACTGATAGACAACGAAGTGATCCTATAAGAGTTCTTTTTGCTTTTGAGTTACGGAACCCTAAAAATATTTAGTTTTATTTGCCCCGTATTTTATTTTCATAATTACCGGTTTCTCTATCCTGACATACGGGGTAACCAGTAAAATACGGGGCCTCTGGCAACCCTATTCGGAAAACGATGTCACATTCAAGTTAATGTCAAATATTTTGTTTTCAATTACAGAAAGCTGCATCAATCATTATTACAATATTTTCTTTGTTGTGATTGGCTGAATTTTTGAGTTTCAGCCAATAAACAGACTGTTTGCCAATTAAACGTCATAACAATATAAATGCCAGAAAGTTTAACCAACAAAAACAAACTTAGTGAGAATGCAAACGGCACACAATTTATAATACATATTATATTAGTCGTATATAATAGATATTATAGTAGTCATCCACTTTGGTAATAGTCAGATTGTCATCAGTAAAATTGATATTGGTTGATGTATCGTAAATTATTGTTTCGGTGACAAATATTTTTATTTTCTATTTATCTTTGAACAGAATGGAATAGAATGAAATGGAATGGAATACAATGATTAATTTTTATTCCTGTAAACTTTTAGGTAAACTTCAAAGTGTTTTTGAATGGTCAGAAAAATTTACCACTGGTTCGGAATGCAGTTCCTACGTTTTCTAGGATTTCGTACCTTAAAACGAAAATGAAACTCTTATAGGATCACTTTGTTGTCTATCTGTCTGTCTGTCGTGTGTGTCAAGAAAACCTCTAGGGTACTTCCCGTTGACTCAAAACCATGAAATTTGGCAGGTAACCTAACTGCGTAATTTTGGGTAGTTTTTTGCGACATTGTTCAATAAAAAATTTGGATTCCAACTCCTCAATCCTGATGTTGCAGGAGACCTGACTACTAAAGCTAATGTCGATTATTAATTGATATTGAAGGTATCTATACCAAGTAAATACTTTGTCGTTGACCTTAACCCTGATGCTGTAAGAAATTGCATTCCTAAATCCTGGTGATCACTCGGGATTTGAAAAGGATCATCCGTTTAAATGTTCTTACGTGATACAGAAACAAGTTGCATCCCGGGGACGGGCTATTACGGAGAGGCAACTTTTGTTCTGGGAAATGAAAGGATCGGGATTTTTAATAACCTAAATCCACGCGAGCGAAGCTGCGGGCATTAGCTAGTTGTAAATATATTTAGAAGCTACTATAAGATAATAGATAAGGTACTTATTTCCTTATATTTTTATTGTATGGCAGCGCGCGGTTTTAAATTATAAATTGCACGTCCTGTCCTTTTCTGTAATACATTTTTTTCTCAATATCTACCGCTTTATCTCATAGGAAGAGTCCGTAAGACATAATACAGTGAAAATAGGCAAAATATGCAATTTTTGCATTTTCCACGTCAGTACCTGTCGATTTTTTCTAACAGTGTAAGCAGCAGAGCTGAGTTTACCATCAAGTGTTGATATATGGGTGTTCCATAGAAACTTTGCATCTAACGTTATACCGAGAAACACGGGGTTCTCCTTTATTTTCAACATATGATTATTTATCAATGAATTTATGTCATTTAAGGTCCTGGTATTGGGCAGTGTGAATTCAACACACTTAGATTTCTTTGCATTTGGAAGTAAATTGTTAGCAATAAATCAGAGAGTGACCTGTGATATGGCATTACATATAGTATACATTGTCAAAAATTATAATATTAAAGCTGTGCGTATTGCGTGAGGAATAGGTTGCAAGAGAGTTGCAACTTGCAGGGTTTGATGCATGCGCTATTGCCAGCAAACATGAGACATATTTTTATCTACAGGCAACGTCTGAGTAGGTAACGCATACGTCTAACACAAGTTGAAATGTACCAGTGTATTTAGTTAGACCTATCGACAAGTTTGGAGTTGGGTGCAGTCTAAATGTGGCCCGTGTGTTTAGACTGTCAGTTTCTGTCAGTTTCACGTGTCGTCCCCCGCACTTCACCACCCCGCTTGCACAAATCGAGACAGCACGAAATTTTCAAGATTTCTGGGTGTAATTTCTGGTTTTCGTAGTTCCCACATAATTATAACAATATAAAATATATAACGATAATTTTTTTACTACATAATATTCATTAAATTTTCTAGGTCTGTGGTTTTTCCAAATTTCATTAAATTGCTTCGTTGTCTAGAAAAACGAGCACAAAGTTGGGCCTTTTTTTAAAGAAAAATACAAATCTTTGAGCCCCTGTAATTTTAAAACTACATATTTTTAGAAAAATCTAAAACACCACAGACACAGATATCAGTTTCTAGACTATGTCTGCAAAATTTCATGGACTTTGGTTGCTTAATATTCAAATGAAATGGGAACTACGATTGTATGGAGTAAGTGACGGAGAGAGCTCTGTTAAACCACGCGGGTGAAGCCACGGGCATCATCTAGTAAATAATAAATTACCCCTGAGTTTTGTCCTATATTTAGCTTATAAGAATTCTCAATATTGTAGTCTAAGAAGAAAGTAATATTTATTATTAAAAATTGTAGCTCTAAAAATAAAGTATCAAATTAAATTCGTGACGACATAATATTATATTAGAATAGAATAGTATCTATAGCTGTCCGTCGAATATTAGGACCTTTAACTTTAGCAAAAGTAGGTACATAATATTCGTCTAACTTGTAATATTCACCTAATATTCAACACTTATCCTAAGTAACGTACGAGTATGTTGCCGAAATTGTAACATCTAATTTTGGTATGTTTCTCCTCGTTTTTGATACGGTTATAATATAGCTTTCTCCTTTACTCTCCATAATGCAGAGAGAGTGGAAAGATCTTCAAGTAGTAGTGGGAGTTATGAGGATCGAATATAAAGTGCCGCTAAAGCTGCGTCAGAATTTTGGCAACAAGATAGCCCAACTTATTCGGGCCTACGTTGCTAATTTTGAGTGTGATATTTAGGATTAATTTTCTGCTTATCGCAAAGTTCTGCTCTGCCAGCTATTGCGGTAAATATTTTGTGGCATTTCATGTGGGTTGTGTAGCATATTTGCGACAGAGCGTGTATCTCTGTGGAACTTTGAAACGATTTCGTTAGTTTAACAGGATTTACTACTAATAGATGTAAAAGGATAAACGAACACCCAATTTTAAACGCTGGGTTAGAAAATTGAAGATTTCTTTTTAACCTAGACTCTCACTATATACACATAGGCAACCGCGACGCACGATTAATATATACAATACTAAGTGTCACGCGATCGTATGTAAAATGTCACCGGTCTTAATCGCGTGATGCAGTCGCAAGTTGCGGTTGCGTAACGATTACGTAGCCTATAGTTTACCTAAGAGGAGAGGCGATACTTACGCACTACTCTGGATAGAGAGCAGTTGAAGAAAACGTCATTGACGCGCAACATTTTACGTTAAATCCTCACCACACATGTCGCCTTGGTGCGTCGCATTTGCATAAAAGTTCGGAAACTCTACTTTAAGAAAGGACTTTCTAAAATTCCACTCGAGTGAAGAATGCGAGTGAAGCTACCTGATATGTGACATTAATTTCGTCTTAGACTGAAACGATCATTAGAATGGAAATTACCTTATCTAGTAAGGTAACTTGGTCAATTCGAATATGCGAAAATGCACCTACTTATCGTTGTAGGCGTGAAGTATTTGATGTGTTGTACTTTTCCCCTAATTTTCACATGAAGTAGGTATATCGGCGCGGCACGCAGTTTGTTGGGCCGTGTGCCGTGCCATGTGTTACGTGCCACATATTGTAATCTCGTTCCAAGACAAGGCTGGGGGTCTATTTACTAACTCAGTGAACGAAATCCATCAAGTTAATTTATTTAGAATTTATTTTTAATCCATTGAAGGTTTGCTACGAAAAATGTATTCATATCGCTCAGTAAAGCAACAATGTAGAATCATGCACATCACATTCATGTTCCCACTTTGATGTGCAAATTTACTATGTATGTGTGCATGTGGGCCAGCATGATTTTTGTAGAACTTTCTGAATATCGTATTACAAGTACGTGATCACGTCATTAGACGGGTTGATTCCCGTATTGGTATTTAAAGCTCTGTTATTGCGGTAAATATTTTACGGAACTTCATGTGGCTTGTGTGGCATATTTGCGACTATGACACAATGTTGGAATTTATCACACACTTAGCGGGATAGATGAATCGGTTCTGAATCAAAATATACCGCCATTCCAGTCAGCATCAAAGCTTCTGAATTTTTGAAATTAACTAGTCTTATTGAATAAAAACCGGTCAAGCGCGAGTCAGGCTCGATGCAAAGGGTTCTGTACCAACGTGCAAGATATTAAAACACTATATAGTACTCTTAAACTCTTTTAATTTGCCGTCTTAGTTTTTTTATTATTTGTTGTTATAGTGGTGATAGAAATACACACGGTGTGAAAATTTCAACTCTCTACCTATTACAGCTCGCTAACAGACAGACAGATAGATAGACGGACAGATGGACGAATAGCGGAGGCTAAGTAATAGGGTACCGCTGGCACCCGTCGAGTATGGATCCCTACAAAAGCACTACTTACCCTGTGTGCGGCTTAATTTAGGTGACCATCCATTGCTGCGCATGTATACGCTACGCATGTTTGCTTTCAATGAAGGCTGCATCATCCACGGTAGTCCATGAAGCCAGTCAAATAGAAATTGATGCACGCAACTGACGTTCGTATCCATGCACAGCTTGCACAGTCATGGAACAGCGCCTTTAAAGTTTTCAGTATCTATAGGCCAGAGTTACTTCATTTATCAACTTGCATATACGAGATCATCAAAATGCTATTCACCTTAAACTGAAAAGTTTTCGGTGAAATACAGTCATAATATGACCGTGGATTTGAAGTAGCCAGATACCGCATTCCATCCGCCGTGGTCGTGAGCCTTTTGCCAAGCGCCTATTTTATTTATTTCTGTGTCAATACTAATCATTCCTGTTACCAAATACAAAAAATGGATCCTCTTTCCTGTTAAAGTCTGTTGGCTCACTGTCACGTGGCGATTGAAACTTGTTATTGCGCGTTGTGATCATCACTGAATGACTCACGTAATGCCATCGTAAGTAGGAAAAAATAGGCGCGGTTGGTTTTCAATCTTCATACTAAATGAACATGCGGCATCTAGCTATTCCAAGTCCGTGCATGAGACCATCTATAATGTCAGCAGAATATAAGTTATCGAGTCACAGAATAGTTTAAACGTCACATAGTTGTTTCGGGAAACCGAAATTTATTATGGAATTCTAGAGGAAGTTTTCAAATAGAGACAACAATCTTCGTTCGGTGTGGAATGTCAAATGCGATCAAACTTGTCGAAAGTTGTAGCGTGCACTAACGGTTTGAGTAATTGCATGGAATTATGTATTGTTTGCTTTGATTTGACTGTATATTGTAATACTGTTTGTTGCTCTTGCTTAGCTGTTGAACAATTGATGCTTTGGTCCAATTGAATCGCTATGGACTCTCTAAGAATAATTCTATGTTTATCGCAAATATTATATCACTACCCATATTACAAATCACTATCTGCACCTAATTTAAATCCATACTAATATTATAAATGCAAAAGTGTATCCGTCTGTCTGTCTGTCTATCTGTCTGTCTGTCTGTCTGCTACCTTTTCACCGCCCAACAGTGTAACCGATTCTGACGAAATTTGGTACAGTGTTAACTTATATCCCAGGGACGGACATAGGCTACTTTTTATCCCGGAAAATCAAAGAGTTCCCGCAGGATTCCTAAAGACCCATCCACTTAACCGATTTGTATGAAATTTGGTACCGAAGTAGCTTGCGTGTCCCTGTAATCGAAATAGGCAACTTTTTAACCCGGAAAATCAAACAGTTCCCACGGGATCTATAAAAATCTAAATCAACGCGGACGAAGTCGCGGGCATCCTCTAGTTTATAATAAGTATCTCTGTAGGTATCTCCTCTGGTTTTGGATTTCTCCATACTGTCCCAGTTAAAAAACATACACCGCCGGCCAACTACTAAGAACGAGTCACGTCTCAGAATGAGAAGGGTTTAGGCAATAGTCCACAGGCATGCATGTTTCCTAACAATGTTTCCTTCACCAAGTGATATATTTTTATTGCAGTATTTCAATCTGTAAGTCCTTTTGAGTTTTTTTATTGAAATTTTTACAATAAAACTTAAAGCTAACCTTATTTTTTGAGAATAAATTCTTTAAACCGATCTTGCCTTCGAATTGTGAATTGCTTGTCACAAAACTAACAAACAGATAAGCTATTACAATATGTCCTAAATCTAATTCCATTCAGATTCAGGCAAGCCCTTTCAAAATGTACTTTATGTTAACATCAAACATTTTAGTCTAATGACAACTCCTCGCTCGAACCCGTCCAAGTCCGTACAGAAATACAGGTAGGTATTTTGAAAGGCAACTCAGTATTCACGCTTCAATATCGTCTATACAATATAATTCGGAAGTCACGGAATCCCTAAAATTTACATTCCCAGATTGAGTCGTCTTACAATCTGCATTTCGTGTTCCGTATACCTAAGCCTTTAAACCTTTCACCTGAGGGCTTCGAAACGGGAATTGTGTACAATGAGGTATAAAAGTGTTTTAATTTTTAAAGTGAATTTTTTTAAGGCGTGTTGGATGATTTTGAGATGGGCAGACACTTCAAGGTAGCATCACTGATATGCTATTAGCTTTTAACGCAACATAATAAAGGTTTAATTTTTAATGGAACTGTCAAGTTTGCTTTCGGTAGTTGGAGTACCTCCTAATTTTTTCATAGTTGTAAGTTTTCAGTTGAATCAGTAGTCCCTATTGGCTACCATTATATTTTTTTTTTAAATTTTAATGATGTTTAAGTTCCAGCAACGCTTAGTTTTGAAGTGGAGGGATTTTTTATCCAAATAAACTTTTACAAGTGATTTGGATGTTTTTTTTCTTTTTTGTGTGATAAGGCTTGCGATTGACGGCAGTAAAAAGCAGTGATGATGAATGTACCCTCTGGTTCAGAACGCTCTTCCTACCAAAAATAATCAGGAAGAAACTCGGCTGTTGCTCTTTTCAAATATTCAATTTACAGTTTGAGATGTGATAAATATGAGATTTCAGATAACATCTTACACAAGAGTTCAACAAGATCACCAGAGAAACTTTTCGATAGTTAATGTGAATTGTTATTTTTTACATAAGGTAAAGAAAATGTTAGAGGATAAAATACACAAAACAGGCCGGAGGCTGTGCGGGTTTTAGCGGACCATGACATATAGAATAACGGGGCCTCGCGGCGATGTTCTCTGTGACATGTTTCATACAAAATCTAACTACAAAAACTTCCAGGCCCAACCACTCACACAACTTGGCTACTGAATATTTAAGTCTGTTTTACGCCATAACAATAAGTTACAACGTTTACAAGGAACCAAAAGCTTAAGTTGCTATAATCCGCTAAACCAAAGAAATCTGTATCTTACAATGCCTAATTGCAAAGTCTTCTTGTCTTGTTGTTGCAAAGTTGTCTTTGCAATTAGGCATTGTAAGGTCTACATCTCCGGTGTTGGGGCGAAACGTGCGTCGCGTGGTGTTGGGATTTGTGTGGTGCTGCGTGGTGGTGGTGCGTGGGGCTTGCTTGGTGGCTGGCTTTTCCTACATGTTTATCGTCGGAGGGTGGGCGGTGCTCGCTGCATGCTGCTTGTTGCACCATACAGATTTCTTTGGTTTGTCGGATTATAGCAAATTAAGCTTTTGGTTCATTTGCTTGTATACTACAATTACAGTGGTTGCGGCAATATAGAGATACGTGTTTAAATAATTTAAAATTTGACACGAATCGTTAGCAGACTGTTGTAACGTAATATTCCAATTTTAAAGCATCATGTTGTCTAAGCATAAAATAGACTACCGCATGCTGCATAAGGCTGCAAAATTAATGTTTCCATTTGTATCGCACCATCGCATGTTGTTGCTGCGGCGTAAAACAGACTTTAGTGCTTAAGAATATGTATGTGGATATTGATGAAATCAAACTTCCAGGATGACGATTTTAACTTTTTTTTTTTTCATTTTTTAACTGCTTAGCAAACAATAACTTATTTATTATATAATATACCTACTAAATAATAATATACAAAATACTTGTACTTTGCATTATACACGACCACTTTGCACCACCACACACTTCTTAAGTAGTCATTGCAAGAGGCTGGAAGTTCTCCCGCACTGTGCTTGTCGATACAACCTTGTAAAAAATAGTACTAGTATAATGGAGAAAAACTGTTAAGCAATTTCGGACTCAACAGTACCGATTTAATCAAAGATAAGACTTTTAATTGCCATCATTTACAATGAAATCTATACGTATACTTTTCAAACGAACTGATAGAGTCAGCGATTACTTTTCTTCATTAAATATGGCTCTTAATTGGACAGATTTATAATCGCTTTCCTTTCCTTTGTTCTGTATAACGAAGTAGGGGGAAAAAATGAAAGGAAATTAAATATCGTCAAATGGTCGGCCGATATTCTGATTATACCTTTATTTGCCTTTCAGCATTTATTATAGTGGCTTTGTAATAACGTTTCACGATCAAGATTATAATGTAAGGTGTAAAAAAGTACTAAACCTACTGTTCAGACTTTATACTCACTCTATTCTCTGATGTTTTTAACCCCCGACCCAAAAAGAGGTGTGTTATAAGTTTGACGTGTGTATCTGTGTATCTGTTTGTGGCATCGTAGCTCCGAAAGTAATGAACCGATTTTAATTTAGTTTTTTGTTTGAAAGGTGGCTTGATCGAGAGTGTTTTTAGCTATAATTCAAGAAAATCGGTTCAGCCGTTTGAAAGTTATTAGCTCTTTTCTAGTTACTGTAACTTTCACTTGTCGGGGGTATTATAAATTTTTAACTTACACTTGTTAAGGAGATTATTTAATTAAATAAGTTGCAAATTCTTTTAGTACCTACTATTGTCTCATGAAAGCATGAATCTACATGAAAAATGAATCTACATGAAAAGCATGAAATATGATTTCTTTGATTATCAGGTTCATCATCACCATCATCTTCATCGTCTCAACCCAACACACTCCATTATCGGGCACGGGTCTCTTCTCATAATGAAAAGAGCTTCACTATAGAAAACTCTCAGGCATGCAGGTTTCCTCATGATGCTTTTCTTCACTGTACGAGCAAGCTATAGATTGAAATGCTTATAACTCAGACAATTAAGGTTATTGGTTAAGCCTCAATAGCTCAACGGTTATAGGAGCGGACTGAAATCCGAAAGGTCGGCGGTTCAAACCCCACCCGTTGCACTATTGTCGTATCCACTCCTAGCACAAGCTTAACGCTTAGTTGGAGGGGAAAGGGAATGTTAGTTATGATTAAAAATGGCTAATATTCTTTTTAAAAAAAAATTAAGATTAAGAAGTGCATGCCCGGTCCCGATAAATTGGGTTAAATTGGGTAATTGTCGGGTTATAGATTAAAAATAGGTTTTAGGAAATTTATACGCTGTTTATGTTTCATGTAATGTAGGTATTATAGGTATAATATGTGTAGGTATAGGTGTATTACAGGTAATGTAGATATACCATATATTATGTAGGTCGGTACATAGCAGTAGTTACGCCTCTCGTACGAACCACGGTATTAGCGGCGACCACAGTCATAAAGTGACGCGTCTATTTTGGAAAGGCACACAAATAAATCTTATTATCCGAACGCTAAGAGCATTTTGAACATGTAAACATACTTACTATTATATATTCCCCTTTAACCACTTACACACCCCAGCAGTCAAGTTCACGCGTCAACCGCAAACATAACGCCTTGAACCGCCTGTAAATAGCGGTAGCTATTTGCCAAATAGCTACAAGATACATTATTCAAAAGCAACAAACAAAGAGCAAAGATATTTAAATTAAATGAGTGAAAGATGGGACATCGCGACAAAAGTAAAGTCAATAGCCTCAATAGTCCACGGTTGAAGAGCGGACTGAATTCCGAAAGGTCGACGGTTCAAACCCCACCCGTTGTACTATTGTCGTACCCACTCCTGGCACAAGCTTAACGCTTAATTGGAGGGGAAAGGGGAGTATTAGTCATGATTAGCATGGCTAATATTCTTTAAAAAAAATGATGAAATCCCAAAGGATTTAAGGAGCTCTTATCAGGAAAATGAGTCAATAATATTAAATAAACTGGCACGTTTTTGGATTTAAAATATGGTTTGTTTTCTAAACCACTTATACCCCAACAGTTATCATCTTTAATATTGTAAGTCAAACATAGCGCTTCCAACCCAAGCAATATATTAAATCCAATATTGTAAATAATTACGTACAGCTAAGTATTTGTAAAATAGCTATAAACAAAGAACTACAATATTTAAACTATTATATATAACAGTTTAGTTAGTAATAGATGATAAAATTTTAGGAAATGTAAGAAAAGGGAACTATGGCTTCTTCATTCCTTCCTTCAAGCATGAAGACTGTTCCCACGGTCTTCTACGTGCGAAGAAGAATACACAATAAATTCCAATAAGTTTTCTTAAGTTTCAAAAGTTATACTCTTTGTACCGTAGTTAGTGCGTGAACCTCCTTTTAAAGAGATATTATCAGCGTTACGCAAAGGTCAGCATCCCAGTTCCCTTTTAGTTTTAAATGATAATTCTGAATGAATTTTCTTTGATAGATTTTTTTTAATTAATATGCATGCATTATAGTAATACATTTGTAGGATATTCATTAATTTAGTTTCCGCATAAATAATTGTAGTGGGGGTAAAAAATGTACAGTTACCCTCTCTACTCTTCATCTTAATCTCTGTGTTCAAAAGACTGAGAGTTCCGATGTATAAACAACATCCCAATTATAAGACGCGACGGTTCCAAATGCTAATTTCCGGTCCCCCTGAATAAATTGAGCAACTCGCAATTTTGTCGCCGCTTCCTACTGGTGCCATCGATTGAGATGTTATTCTCGTGGTCTTTATTCAGTTAGATTTTTATTTTTGTCAATACAATATGACAGGAACTGAAATCACCGATTAAATTTTTACTTTTGCGTAAAATTTTGCTCATTTAAGTCCGCACTTCTTTCTTTTTCGCCGAGTTTCTTGCTGGTTCTTCTCGGTAGGAACGGCATTCCGAACCAGTGGTAGATAATTATGACGATTCGAAAGCACTTGCAAAAGTTTACTTCAATAAAAATAATTTGAATTTGAATTTGCTTTACCACTAATAATAATAGGAATGGAGTGTTTTTAATTTTTTATCTGAACCAATGTACCCTATAGGTCTCTTGACAGACACGAAAGACAGACGGACTGACAACGAAGTGATCCTATAAGAGTTCCATTTTCCTTTTGAGCTACGGAATCCTAAAAACTAAACCTATGCGAACAAAGTCGTGGGCATCAGCTAGTCATGCTTAAACTAGAGAGCTGCAGCCGGCTCTTCTAAGTAGAATCTGGTTTTCGATGCTCTGGACTCAAGACATCATTATTGAGCCATGCAAGTTGGCCTACATCTAAAAAAATTATATGCATTGGCATATACGCGTAAAGTGAGCGAATTTTAGATTTCGTTAAAAATTATTTCATTAAAGAATGTATTATTATCCAATTGAATTAAAACAGGAAAATTATACGTCTTTTCTATAAGTGCGCTCAGGTGTATACCAAGTCTTTTATAAAAATCCGTCATAATCCACACAAAGAGATCAAACGTGGATGAAATTAAATTATTCGGGCTCCCTTATTCAAATCCCTAAATCCCTATATAAGAGAGTATAAGAAAGAGCCCGAAAATTTAAGCCGGAATTATATAATTGCGCGTTATGACATTAGCGGATATATCGTGGGCCATAACAATGACATCGTGAGTCCCTCGTTCCCTTAATCTTGTTCATATAACCATATTAAGGATGAAACTCCAAGGCAAAGATATTTTTAGCTTCATCAAAGGGACACTTAAAATTGTCTTTTATTGTAAAAATGGCGAAGATTTTTTTTATTTATATTTCGCCATCACTGAGGCATAAATTGTTTGTTGTATGTTATATAATTCCGTCATATTGCTTCGTTAGTGTATAACATAGTACGCGGACTTTGTCTGTGTCGGTGTTTGTCTTATGGGAGTGTTTTTTTTTGTTAAAACTGGCTGGAAAGCGCTCTAAGGGGGTGCCGTGCGTATGTCGGCGAGCGCCGGCACAGACGGGGTCCATACTTGTATTGTTTATCTAACTTGTTACAAATAACTACAAACTTGACATTGGCTAATCTTTGTAAAGCCAGACGAGAAAAAAAAAACTTAGTACGCTCAACCGACTTACGCGATCGACATCAGTGTAGGAGAGAATCAGGTCTTACAAAGTTCTATAGCTTATGAAACGGCAAGTCAGTACATGTGTAGGTGTCTGTAATAACTGTAAGCATATTCCGTCTCTGGTTATTCTAAGATTCTGTTTATAC
Source organism: Maniola jurtina (assembly GCF_905333055.1). Taxonomy (NCBI): domain Eukaryota; kingdom Metazoa; phylum Arthropoda; class Insecta; order Lepidoptera; family Nymphalidae; genus Maniola; species Maniola jurtina. Next base: position 3,208,371 of record NC_060034.1, on the reverse strand, counting down.
CCAAATGTATTACAGATATTATGATATATGTAATCTATTTATGATACTGAATTAAACTTTGAAAATTTCAGTAGCAACTCAAACCGAAAGAGAACAGGAAGAAAAAGGAAATATTTTGAACTAAAACAAGTGTAATTAAAAACTTATAACACCCGCGACAAGTGAAGGTTACAGTAACTAGAAAAAAGCTGATAACTTTCAAACGGCTGAACCGATTTTCTTGGATTACAGCTAAAAACACTTTCGATCAAGCCACCTTTCAAACAAAAAAACTAAATTAAAATTGGTTCATTAGTTTAGGAGCTACGATGCCACAAACAGATACACAGATACACACGTCAAACTTATAACACCTCTTTTTTTGGGTCGGGGGTTAAAAATCAACCCATGATGGATAAAAGAAAGCAATACTTTTTATAGCGATTAATTGTTGGTAAAAATCTAGGTAGGTACCTACGCATAGTCGATACAGTCTCAATTTTGCGGCTAGATTAAGGTTAACGTCAATGTCCAACAACGCCATAATTATCGCGATAATCAACGCACTAAACTGAGTGGCCACACTTGATCGGTTTACGTTTAATGCCAATTGAATTGGGGTTAAAATCGCCTAACGCCTAACGGCATTGTGAATGCCGTTGTACGTTGATCGTGAATACATCTTCGGGAAACGCCGTTAAACATCGCGTTGTTGGCCGTTAATGTGGCCGGGGCATAAAAAGAAATAACTTCTCACACTGGAAAATTACCTTAAAATCTGCCTTTTATCTCAACGCGCGCAAGACTTGCTCCTAACTCGTTTTAGCTCGCACATGGCACGCGTTTCAAGTACTGACCTCATTCAGCGTTGTGTTATAATCCAAAGAAAGTTGGCAGTTTCGCTAATTCGTCAGCTACTCATATGAGCGAGAATTTTCATTCGAATAACCGGCTATGGCTTAAGTAAGCTTTAGAAAGTTAGTAGGTGTGTGTTGATGGTTTTATCTTGTTACTCCTGGAAAATATGAGTTTCGGATAGTAGATTTTTTTGTCGAGAAATAGGTTCGATGTAACAGACTAGGAAGAAACGAATGTACTTCGCTCCATCCTACTGTAAATATTTACAAGTGAACTTAGTAGGTAATATTTTATGTATTTGGAAGTCTTCTTGCTTTTTTATTTGTACTTTGAATTTTTGAATAATCTCCTTTAATTTGCGCGACGAAGTTTTGTAAAATTTTACAAAACTTTAACACTATCGTATTAATTTATATTCGGAACTTCGGAACTACATAATGCCCGCGACTTTATCCGCGTAGATTTACGTCTTTGTTCCCGTAGGAATGCTTTAATTTTCTCTCCAGGTCTTGAATTACATCCATGCAAAAAATCTAGTTGATGTCCTGCTCCGTCGTGGCGTGATTCAAAGTCAAAGTCATTTATTCGAAATAGTAATCACTATTCCCTTTTTGATTGTCAATTGTTGTATTTGAATTAATTACTTTCAATAAATCCATAATCAATATTTTTTATATAGACTAAATTACAAGGGTTCCAAATGTGTTCAGATCTGAAAACAAGCCTGAAGGTCAAAGAAAGGAAAGAAAAGATCAATATTGAAGGGCAAACCGACAAACAGACACATTTTTGCACTTACAAATGTAGGCATTACTTACTGTACTTACTGTATTTTGAGTCTTTATACAATTTTCCCGTCCAGTTTGTTAAACCATTTTAAACAAATATCACAGTAAAATCGACATTCGTAGATCTAGTACACATTCGGAGGAAATCCGTGTCGACCGCTCTTGGCACAACACAATCAAGATTAGATAGGATTACTTCCGTAGTATGTCTTCTTTCAGCATGTGGCATCGTACTTGATGCCACATGAGTATATGCCAGTATGAGCCAAATGTTACAGTATTTTTAACTGAAGTAAAATCAAATGATTTACTCGCTATTTAATGGATTTTTTTAAGAGGGCTCCTCCATCACTCGTTTCATACAATCGTAGTTCCAATTTCATTTGAATATTAAGCAACCAAAGTCCATGAAATTTTGCAGACATATTCTAGAAACTAATATCTATGTCTGTGGTTTTCCAGATTTCTGTTAAAATATTCGGTTTCAAAGTTACGCGGTCTTAATAATTTTCATACAAACCTTTGAGCCCCTGTAATTTTAAAACTCATATTTTTAGAAAAATCTAAAACACCACAGACACAGATATTAGTTTCTAGAATATGTCTGCAAAATTTCATGGACTTTAGTTGCTTAATATTCAAATGAAATTGGAACTACGATTGTATGAAACGAGTGACGGAGAGAGCCCTGTTAAGTGGTATAATCAATTAAAGGGTTTAATGATGACGTATTGTTTTGATTTCACTGAGAGTTCGATGTGAATTACAAAAGTTTACCACAGAGTTGATTTTTATTAAAGAAAGTTTATTGAAAGAGTGCGATTTTTGGTAGATTCAATTCTAAAAAGTTGTAAATGTCTGTGTAAGTACTGATAATATGGTGTATATTTACAGTATGTTCTTTTTGAGAATATGTTTCTCTGAAAATCCACTATTTCAGTTGATTTATAGAAGGTTAATTAAGTTAATTACTTTTAAAGTTTCCGTCAAACTATTTGAATGTAGAATTAAATCAGAGTTTATACGTCAAATATTATCTACGCTGGTTTTTGAGCGCAAGTTTTTAATTAAAACACTATAATAATAATAATTAATTATTGTGTATGTAGAAATTAACTCATTTCTATAAAGATAAACGTGACGTTACCCATTCATATAATAAGATGACTAAGGCTTCAGTCAATGAGCGTCACGACTTACCGGATTATGAAATCGTCATCAAACCGCAAAATTGCAGGTATAAATTTTAATCATAATTTTTAAAATTTTACAAAAAAAATACATAATCAAAAGTTTGATAAAACAAGCGTAATTAGATACGTCACAACTTACGAGTGTCAAAGTAAAAGCGTAGGTAGAAAGACATAAAGTTTACACGATTTTCCGTGACAATGCCCAACGCGGTTGCGTGACTGGCATACAAGGTACAAAGGGTGAGTTTGATGGTACGCTCATTTCACGAAATAATTCTTTGTACTTACTTCCTCGCTGTTCACGTTTGAGATAAAATATATAACCAACATAAAAAAAATGTTCCACTAAGCTTCATTACAACGAATTATTCTCATAAAAAATTTAAGATCAAGTTGAAAAATGTCCGTAAACATAATAAGTGTAGCATTTTATGCTGTTGCTGTTATTTGATTACGAAGTGTTACAGAAGTTGTGGTTTTATAGATCCTTTAGTACATCAATACTAACAAGTGTAAATTAAAAATTTATTACACCCCCGACAAGTGATGGTTACAGTAACTAGAAAAGAACTGATAACTTCCAGCGGCTGAACCGATTTCTTGGATTATAGCTAAGAACACTCTCCATCAAGCCAACTTTTAAACATACAAAACTAAATTAAAATCGGTTCATTAGTTTAGGAGCTACGATGCCACAAACAGATACACAGATAGGTACACACGTCAAACTTATAACACCCCTCTTTTTGGGCCAGGGGTTAAAAATTTACAAACTAATTAATTACAAAAGTAAAGGTAAACACTATTACTTTGTTTGTCAATATATACACCCCGGGTGATTAGGTAGGCACACTAAACTTAAGGAAAATTATGACTTGACTAGTTTTTTACATAGATATAACTAAAACCTTTTGTTTAAGTTTTTATTCGGTGAATTTACTCCATAACCAGGTCCGTGCACTATGTCACAGCATAAAAAAATAAGCGCTGAAATAAGCGTATCATCAGCTCTTCCTTTGTACGCGAGTCACGCAACAACATTGTGCATCGTCACGGAAAATCGTGTAAAGTTTACGTCCTTAAACCATGGACGTGTTTATTATTACTAGGTTCAAATACTCTTACTTTGTAAGTAGACCCTTGAAGTAGACCCTGTTATCTTGTTGCAATGACAGACGTCAATATAGAAGATTGGGTGGTAAGAGATATAATAGCACAATAATTAACTTAAGGAAAATTATGACAAGATAATATGAAAAACATGAAGAGTGATTTTGAGCAATTTATTTTTTACTTATAATTTATTTACACTGTAGGAGAATAAAATCGGTCTGACCTCGGAGCATCGCAACGCAGTGTTTTCTAGAGCACCGAGCATTGAAATTGGTAGTGGTTGATTGCCGCTACTAAGTATAAAAACTTGATAACAAAAACCAGTATGGCGAATTTCCAAATGGCCGCTATTTAAATTAAAAGATACATGGTGTTAAAGTACCTATATACATAGTTTAAGATAGTATAGAATGCAGTCACTACTCTCATAAATGAGGAATACATCACAGAGAGAGAGAGAGACCATCAATTTATTTCGATGTTAGAAGGCACAAAATAGCATTTGAAAACAATATCCAGACATCCAACAAAAGTAGAGCAAGGTGCTCGTATTAAAGTAAAATTCATCCACATATGAAAATTATATGAAACCGTACCTAGCGAATGTAACCTAACTTAGTTGAAACTTTTCCTACTTAGTACTTGGAAGTCTAGTTAACTTTAGCTAACTTTATCATAACTTAATAAAGGTTACTCGAGCTTAATCCAATGAAAGGTGTACCTGTTGAGATAAATTGTTTTGAGAAGAAATTTTGTTGTTGCTGACACTTTGAAAGTTTATTATAATTCTTAGCTACTACTAGCACGGGAGGTACCGGGTGCGATTACCTCTGAGGAAACCAGCCCGAGTTCTGCATAATGTTGTCAAAGGTGTGTGAAGTCCCAATCCACAATTCTCCAGCGTGGTGGATCTAAGCCCTTCTCATTCTGAGAGGAGACCCGTACTCAGTAGTGGGTCGGCGGCTATTATCCATACTTCCATACTAATATTAGGTATAAATGCGAAAGTGTGTCTGTCTGTCTGTCTGCTACCTTTTCACGGCCCAACCGATTCTGACGAAATATGGTACAGGGTTAGCTTATATCCCGGGGAGGGGGCATAGGCTACTTTTTATCCCTGAAAAACAAACAGTTCCCGCGGGATTCCTAAAGACTCATCCGCTTGACCAATTTGTATGAAATTTGGTACCGAGGTAGCTTGCGTCCCTGTAATTGACATAGGCATTTTAGCCCGGAAAATCACGGGATCTTTCAAAACCTAAATCCACGCGGACGAAGTCGCGGGCATCCTCTAGTTTACAATTATTGGCAATACCTACTATAATAGCACTTTGTAATGTGTAAAAAAGTGCAACATTTACAGAAAAACGATAAAACGTAATAAAATATGGCGGCATTTTTATTGAATCAAACGCGTTTTAAATGCATGAAGTAACCGACATTCGAGCAGATATTCAGTATTGTATTGTTACAGCCTCCCCTTTATAGCTTTTACCATTGCGTTTATAGACTTTTCGACCTGCACTTGTTTACTTGGTTTACAATGGATTTGCTTTTATTCGAACTTTATTTTTATTTCGAAATAGAAATCTAAGTTTAGTTTACAACAAAAATTAGGCTCTTGAGTTTCTACTCAAGTTCGAAACATACGAGTATTGGCGAAGAAGCGAAGCGGTGCGTCTTTCTAAAACATTCTAAATTAATGTGCTGAACTTTACTTTTATTCTACGTGTTGTATTAATTTTGCTCAAAATTATAACTAGCCAAGCAAAAGAGTGCTTAGGATTTTCCATACAGAACATCATGTAGGTATAGGTATGTACAATATGTAGTCAAGGGTTCAGTCCACTTTTCAAAAAAGACGCGCGAATATGCCTTGATCCTAATTAGTTTCAGTTGAAATATACTTAGCTATTGTCAAATCTAATTTACCTAAGTGTAGTATTAAATTATAAGATGACAAGTTATGTATAGCTCCGTAACTTATTATCTTACTTACCTACGTAAATTATGTCTTCAGTAAATTTTACTTATTCGGCTCTTAGATCACATATATAATAATTATATCTGATGTTCATATTGTATAAAGTTACCAAGTTTACCTTAAGTAACAATATTACAAATTAATGTAAAATTACACCTGTTACAAATACATGTGATACATATCGAAGTTGGAGGATCATCTGGATATAATTTACCAGGTGAAACTGCTGAATGTACTTACCGGTACAAAGCAGTTGGTACCGCATCACTGGAATACACGGCGTATTACCCCGCCCTTATTTCCAAATGGTACAAGTCAAAAATGGTTATGGTTTATAATTTTAGCTCTTTTTTGCACTTAACGTTTTAGCACCCAGGTTGGGGTTTACTTTCCTACATTTCGCTGCTCACTTTGTCAGTCTTGAGCATATGATTTACTGAGTCTATTGGTTTTCAGGTCTGCATTCACTATGTCCAGCGAGCGCTTTCTTGAGCGGCCTCAGGATTTAGCTCGAGGGACGATGCTGTTGAGATATCTATTGCCGATGTAGCTTTTTCCGTGCTGCATGACTATACCATCTACGATTGGCCTCCTACAACTTGTCATTGATATCATGGACACTGAGTCTACTGCTGATGTGTTCATTGCGTTGTCGATGGCAACATGTGTCATTGCATTGCACATCCACTGCAGCATTTTCATCACTGTGAGTTTAAGCTCTTGAACATGCCCTGCCGCGCCGGTCACGTTTCACAACATACAGTACAGCTGAGATGATGGACTTAAATGTTAGTGTCATTTGAGCTTAAGCGGCATCTTACGATCAAACCCCCCATTAAGTGGACAGACGATATCAGACGAGTCGTATGGAGACACTAGATTCAGGCAGCATAAGTCCGTGGCATGTGGAAATCCCTACAGGAGATCTATGTCCAGAAGTGGACGTTTATTTATATTAGTCTATTTCCCAGAGAGGTCATCTAATTTGTATATATGTAGGTATATATTAAACTTCACTGTAACTTAATGTCAAAAATATTTTTGTTATGAATATTATTTTCTTATTTTTATTGTTTTCAATATTCTAGTCTGTAAGGGGAGAGCCCTGATGTCTATAACACGAGTGTACAACTTATTTTAGGCAGTCAGTGGCTTCACCTAATTCTTGGCTGTAATTTTATGGTGAAAAAATAAAAGATTTATTTATTATTTATTTATTATTGTCTATTTGTTGATGATGATGATGATGAAATGAATGATACCTATGACTTCATCCACGTGGGTTTAGGTATTTAAAATGGCCGTAGAAACTTTGATTTTTCATACTTTATCCATATCAATTATTGGCCCCGAATAAAATTAGTTAACGGTATGGACGGTCGGCCTCAGAATTCGAGTAGCAATTTCGCGAAACTATTGCATAAAAAACCTGTCGCATTTATGATATTTTTTCTATAAACACGCCACACACACCTAACGCATGTGCCACGCGAATATGATCATCAAGGTGCTAATCGACTTACGGCCTTTGACTGTTCAGCATTTGCCAGTTTAAGATTTAATCCGCTCGCGCTTATCGCTTGAACCATCACATAAGCGTTTAAGCCGGGACATTAACATGCCGCGTATTCTGCTCTATCATGAATATTTATATCAACGCCGCATCAATGCTCTGCGATATTTAACTCGCGTATATACGTGACTAAAACTAGTTTGCGTTTTATTGTCATCTGCTATCTAATGGGCATCCGTCTGTCGTGTATGTCAAGAAAACCTATAGGATACCTATGGGACCGGCAGGTGGGTAGGTCTTATAGCACAAGTTAAGAAAAAAATCCAAAAAAAAATTGTGGTTTTTGAAATCGGTTTTATTTTTCTTTTGATTTTTTTTTATTTCACAATTTTTAGTAGCCCCACTGTACTATAATATGCTATGCCCAGTTAAAACCCTACTGTTTACGTTAAGTACACTGATCGCGAGCAATTTGCTCTTATCCATTAAGGAGTTCTGTTCTCCATCTCCGAAGATATTCATCAGATCTTTACCAAATTTATATGGGACCACAAAAAAATTTCAAATCGGTCCAAGGGTCTTTGAGTAATCGGGGAACATACATTAAAAAAAAAGATTCTGACGAATTGAGAACCTCCTCCTTTTTTGCAAGTAGGTTAAAAATAAATATTAAGATCATGAACTAGTATTTTCAATTTTCAAAGTAAGATAACGATACCGAGAGGGGTATCATATGAAAGGGCTTCAACTGTACATTCTAAAACAGATTTTCATTTATTTCATTCATCGTGCAAAATGTCGGGAAAAATACCCGAGTACGGAACCCTCGGTGTGCTAGTCTGACTCGTCCTTGGCCGGTTTTTTCGTGTTTCGTGATTCTCGTAGCGTGCCACGAATCATAACCTATCATATGTTCGCACCAATTATTGCCACCGCCATTATCTAATATACTGTATATTTATAGTATTATATTAAATCAGGCAAAATAGCATGCTATGTCCAGATCGAACGATAGATACGTGTGAAATAAGTTAAGAATGTTCGTAATGAAACACGCTCGTGGCGTGAAAAATTTGTTTTAAAATCGTATTTTGTGTTTGTTTTGAATAATTCATACCGTTTAATATCGTTTCAAAGGAATTTTAGAATGCTTTTACTTTAAATGTAAATGTGACATGATTTAACATTTCGTGTCGTAGTTTGTTGTGAAATTCAGATAAAATGTGGTGTTCCGTATTAGTCCAGTTTTGTATTGAATTATTTTTAGAGTTCCGGACCTCAAAAGAAAAAACGGAACGCTTGTAGGATCACTTTGTTGTCTGTCTGATAACTGTCCGTCTGTTCATCTATCCGTCTGTCCGTCTGTCCATTTGTCCGTCTACCTATCTGTCGTGTCCGTCAAGAAAACCTATAGGGTAGGTCTCGTTGACCTAGAATCATGAAATTTGGCAGGTAGGTTAAGGTCTTATAGCACAAGTAAAGAAAACTATCCGAAAACCGTGAATTTGTGGTTATTTTATGTAAAAAAAAAAATGAACAAATACCTAGTTAGTATTTTCAACTTTCAATGTAAGATAAATATACCAAGTAGGGTATCATATCAAAGGAACTCACCTGCGCATTCTAAACAAAGTTTTATTTATTTTTATGCATAATAGTTTTTGATTATAGTGCGAAATGTAAGAAATGCGTAAAAATATGACTGTACCTAGTAAGGAATCCTCGGTGCGCGAGTCTGACTCGCACTTGGCCGGTTTTTTAGCATTTATATCTCGTCGATATACGGTTTTCACCATAATTATTAATATTGAAAGATAGGATAGTTAATAAAATTATACTCATCGATTCGTAATGGAGGCGCATACAATTTTAATCATATTAATGAACACTGGAACAATTGAATGCACAATTATCTGAATGAAATCCTTTTCATTGGTTCGTAATAATCCTAGCTTATATTATAAGCGGTGATAGTGAAGTTTCGACGTCGGCCTTTTACTTGAATGGTCGGGAGTTCCATCACGGACTTGTGCGTTTTAAGCAATTAAATTTCACTTTATTGAACTTGCATACCTGAGAGTTCTCCATAATGTTATCAAAGGTGTCTGAAGTTTGCCGAGCCAGTGTGACAGACAGTGGCCTTAACCCTTCTCATTCTGTCAACATGCGGAAATTCGGCATGCTATAATGCAATCAATTTTATACCAAGTCAACATTACGCTGAAGAATAAGAATACTATAGTAAGACAGAATACAGCTTGCAGCCCTATGGCATGCTTCAATATCGCACTGTGTCGCTGCGGCGTAAAATAGCCTTTAAGCCAAGTTTTGTCGATACAAAAGCCGTGAGAAAGCATTATCACACTGGTGTGCTTGGGCTGCAGTTTTATTTAACACATATTATATAAAATCAATTTCAGTTACTAACTACTAAACTTAGTCAGATTTTCGAATGCGGAATAATCGTTCACTTTAACAGACACAGCGGTACTGTGTCATAGGGGCTTAAAGGTACGTTCACACAAACAGTGCAAAGCGTGCGTTTTTACTTAGATACGTGATGTTATTAAATGTGCTTGTCATTCCTTGTTGGATTAGCCTCCAAGACAAATGAAATTGTAGGTATGTTTTGAATTGAAGTTATTGAAGTCTTAAAGTAGTAAGTTTTCTACTGGAATTTTACAACAGTACAGCATTGCTTGTAAAATGACAAATAACCGCAGAGAAGGCTCCTCAAAGACTAGAGTTGTACCTAAGAAAACATATTTTTCTTGAAACAAAATATTATTTACTACATTTTATCGGATGGCGTCGGATATCACAGTGCATCGTTATTTTTGGAGTACTCATAGATATGAATTTAAGCATTTTTTTATTTTCATAACTACTGCCACATAGCGGCCACAATGAAGAGTCGACTGCTGTTACTGAAACTCTATTTATCTCGAACAATTATTACACTAGATGGATCTGTAGCTTATAGCAATGTCTTAAACATCATAGCCCGCTTTAAAAGAACCCCTTATAACTGTAGCGGTAGCACGCCATATCTTATGAGCTATAGCGGAATACAAAACGCGTCGCGTCGCACTACAAATGTGAGCTGACCCTAATGCTCTCAGCGAGCAATCACAGTGAAATAGCACCAACCAGTAGGAAAACGGATAGATGACAGGGCAAAAAACGTGCAAGCGATTCTCGTCCCTAAGGAGTAGAGCAAAGTTAATAGATTTCATTAATTACCCCGTTCACTGAGCCGCGTGATTGCACCACTGTCCCAAGATAAAAAGTGACAATTCGGTGCCCCTCGGGATTTCGGGTTATACACCTTTTTACTAACGGAACGCGACACGAGTAAGCCGCTTAGTTTCATTCGTATAGTACTGAAATCCTTTGTGTTCTCAGAAAAAACACGACCCATTTTGCGTATCAACCTTTGCTGGTGAAAATAAATGAAAACAAACATTACCTAATTTTGTAAGCTGTTAAGAAGCGAGTAACGCGTGAACTTACTTATGCTTTACAAGCGCTCTCGGCATTCTTGAAGATTAAGTATCTTTTCTTTTAATTATCAAAATAGGGAATATTTAGCGAGACTGTTTTCTACACAGCGAAAAACCACTGGTTCACATGATGTGTGTCATTCCGTCTGCTTAACAAAATATGGTATGATAGTGTTTCCATAAATACCTAATATCTAATGTCTTAACTATAACTAAGTATAAGTATTAGATAAATATCTAAGTATTGTAATATAATAAGCTCAATTAATTGATGTCATGTCATAGTTTAACAACGATGTCCTGTTAGAACTATTTTATATTAATTAATTAATTTTCACTCTCTAACTAAGCCTAATGAAAATTTTCATTTCATTTGAGAGGATTGCTATCGCAACATCAATTTATATAGTAGTATCCTCAATTTGAATATATATTTCTCTATGTTTACATGAGCTTCGTAACTTACGGTTGACAATCAATAAATCTATTGGTCCAAGATTCCAATCCACCAGACGTTACTAATTTTCTGAGAAACAAAATGTATGAGATAGGCTATAGTGTAGTATTAGTATTAGGTAGCTTGTGTTGATGGTCAATTTAAAGATATCATCGGCTAAAATACGATTAATTACGTTTCTTAAAGTGTGAGTGCTGATTTTTATGACCCTTTATTAGGTACTAGAGGATTTAAGATTTTAAAGATCCCGGGGAAACTGTTTGATTTTCCGGGATAAAAAGTTGCCCATGTTAATTACAGGGACGCAAGCTACTTCGGTACCAAATTTCAAACAAATTGGTTAAGCGGATGGGTCTTTAGGAATCCCGCGGGAACTGTTTGATTTTCTGGGATAAAAAGCCTATGTCCGTCTCTGGGATATAAGCTAAGTCTGTACCTTTCGTCAGAATCGATTAAACTGTTGGGCCGTGAAAAGGTAGCAGACAGAGAGACAGACAGACACACTTTCGCATTTATAATATTAGTATAGATTAGTATGGATATACCCTTCAAAGATTAAGGACTAAATACTTTTGACATGACAGTTAACACATAGAGCAAATATGGCGAGACCTTGTTCAAAATGTATGCATTATAAATCAGTTTAAGTGTCCTTGTGCAAGTGAGCCAGTATTCTAATTAATTTTGAACAAGAATTTGATACTGGAGACAAAGTATCAAGCACAATCTTGATATTGTTGTTGTCCTGATGTATCTTGACACGGCGACCTATATAAAGGCCGAGTATAACAAGAGCCTCTTTTGCTTAGGGAGGTTGCGTCGAGTGTAGGTGAGTTGGATTTTTCTACTATGTTGCGGTTTGAGTCATCTAAGTACTGAAGACTTTCTTCGTGTTACCATGTTTTTGACCCAGTGAACGTGAAAGCATAGAAACCGCGTTTCTTATTGTCATTTGAAATGGTCTACAAACTCATGTCTGTTAATAGTTCACATTGTAACTTCAACCAATTAAATTAGCGTAAATCGCAACTGGCTCACGATTGTGCGTTATGCGATGCCGTGACTGGCTGACTCAAAGTGACACTTACGGAGTTACAATTAAATTGAAGACGCGTTCATTATGATAAAGATTTTGTTACGCTATAATTGAGCATACGGAATATTTCTATGCTTTATCGTTCACTGTAACCAAGTTTTGCTTATCATCCAAAGATAATAAGACAGGTTTTTAGTTTAATAATTGTTTTACCCGCGAATTTGTCATCTAAACGTTTGCTTTTAAACGTTCTATGGGAACTCTTTTTACCTCAGAGTAAAAAGAATTTCTGCCTATGTTCAGCTTCGTGATGCAAATTTTCTAAGCAAAATTTCGTCATGAATCTTTTAGCACTTAAACTGTCAGACCGCACTGAGATAGACAAATTGAATGAATAAGATAAACGCACCTATAGGTAATATGCATAGGATAATATACCTTTATAATAAGTAGATAATCAAAGTAAATTTAGGATCATAGATTAGGATCGGTTTAGGCTGCACTCCAAAAGCGCTCGGACTTCCATAATCTCCGGATTCCTAATCATTTTTAAGCTTTAAACTTTTACTAAGAGTAGGTATACAATACTAAACTCAAAATTCAAGTTTTAGTCTTAACCACAAACAAACAGACGATTCAGTAATTACTCTTGATTAAATGTAACCATCCACAACTAACGTTATTTTTTTTAATCCCTTCTGTAGTACCTAAATCAACAAATTTAATTTCAGTGTCTATTTGCACTGTAAATATTAGAGAATCGTTAGAACTGAGGTTAAAATTTAATTTAAACTTGCTACGTACGAACCCACAAGCCGTATAAAGAGAATGGATGCTTATTTTTTATACCGTCCGAAGAGCTAAGCGACTGGATATAAAGGCAAACGCTAAAGGTAACATTTCAAATGAACTCGGGGTAAAAGAAACTATGGACAAAAAGAAATAAGAGTCAAAATCGTTTAAAAGAATAATGTTTATCCGTGCTTGACCGTACGTTAAGTATTGCTTTTTACCTGGGATGAGAGCATAAGTTTCATTCAGTATCTAGCTACTGTATAATTCAATATTAGCTCCGGCTCTCCAATAGGGAATCTACTTTGTATGAATCACAAATGAAGTTTGTTTAATCGTTTATTTGTTTGCTAATTAGATTTGAATTAAGATACAAATAGATCCTAGCACAGGGAGGAACGATTAGCGACTATGAAGTTTGGATCAACCTTGGGAGATAATACGTGAAAAAGGTGGAAAAAATCTTACGTCAAAGTATTATTTTTCATAATATTTTCATCGGAATAGTACAAAAAATCACGTCATACATTGTCAGACACTTATGTCGTTGCATCCCTCTGCAAGATGCCCTTAAACTTTTAAACTTCAAGCTGTAAGCCACCATGATCCAAACTTCATAGTCGCTTATCGTTACTCCCTGTGCTAGGGACAATACGCAGAGAAACTTTCAGCTTTTATAAAATAACGGAGGTCTGGCACGCGCTGGCTCTCTCTATATTAATTTGACTTGGGAATCGCTGCTATTTAATCCTTGTACATACATTTATCGTAAACACAGTAAGTTTTGTAAGAAGACGACTTGTTGTAATTGTTCAGGTCAAAGGCAATTAAAGTAAATAAGGGTCACAAAAACTCCGTACAATCCCAAAAAGGAGATAAACATCAGCTCGCAAGTACGTTGGCTGTAAATCTTCCTACAACATCTACTAACCTATAGAGATAACTAAGATATAGCTTAGACTTTTATAGTTTCTCTTGTAATAAAATTGAGCCGGCCTCGTGTTTTTGTCATTTCCTCTGTTTTCTTTTTGTTGCCCTCTCGAGTTTTATTATTGTTATCATTTAATTGCTATTTTGATAAAATTCCTTGCAACAAAACTGTTTTGTATTAATTTTTTTAATCCTTTTTTCTTTGCATTCAGGTACATATTTTCAAGATGGTGGCTTTGGCGATGTCTTTTCACCTTTTACATTGTATTTTTTTTGTAATGTTTTTTATAATGAATTTTAATACGACAATACACTGAACTATTTTCACCTTTTACTCTTAAAACCATTACTCACTTTCTCTTAGAAAGGTCGAATACTTTACATTTGAGTTCAATGATGACGTAGTTAGATGATTAGCTGTTATGCAATTATATCCTTAAAATAATATTAATATTTTATTTCTAACTAAAAATTAGCAGATGTGTTCAATAAAGATACTCTATCAGAAACATCCAGCTATATTTTTGCCATTTCTAAACTTTTTCCCGTCTATTTCATTGTTAAGGTCACTATACTAAATAGAGTCAACAATACCAAAAAACAAAAGTCTGCTTTCAAATACGTCGTCGGTAAATCTTGCGACAAGATCTAGTGACTTAGGTTTAGCTAAGCCGTATACCCGAATAGTTTCTGCTGTAATAAATACAAAACCTACGTCGTGTTTTTTTGCAATTTTGTCTTTATTCTACGTTATTACTCTCTTGAGTCTGATTGTTTCTGTTGGAATTGGTATATATCAGTTTTGTTGTTATTAAAATGATCTTCTCAGAATCTTACTAGGACCGTTTGTGCTAATGTGTAAAAAGTATGTAACGTCACTTTTATCAAGGTTATGTAAACCTTTAACTGTGTTTATTACATTGTTATTTTATAATCACTTTCAAGTTTCAAATAAAATTCAAAAAGTCTTCTTGACAAAAAAAAACTTGTAAAGTACGATGGACAATATTTTTTGTACAAGGTTTCTACGAAGCCCGATTGTAAAGGTTGAATCAAACTCTATATACCTAATATTGCATATTATTATACGATTTCCTTTTCAATTTTCCTGCAGCATCATATCCCTTTCAACATACAAGAAATATCAATGTTACAAGAAAATGTCAAACGCGTCACCCACGCAATAAAGCTATTTAAAATACCCCCATGTCATCGATCCCGAACAATTCAAGCGTTACGTGCTCTTCGCAAATTTTCCCCGAGTCCCCGTCACGTATGAAAAGGGGAAGAAAAACACGATCTAAAAGCGTTGACACACTGGTGATTCGCGCACGCGTTTCTAGCGAGGCGATCGTTTAACGCAGACGCTGCGCGTGGGAGCATACTCGGATACAGTTCGCAACGAATTTGACATATTTAATCCTGGTGAAGACAGTCTTTTTAAGAGACGTACATTGTTTTCTGTTGCTTCACTTACTGTTGTTCTTAGAATATGACTGAAAAGGGACGGGCAGCTATTTGTAAGTGTAAATATTATATCAGTGTCAAACACGTTCACTGCACAGCCACGGCAAGATCACTACGCACCCGCTGCGAGCTTTTTCTCTCACCTGGTGGTAAGTGATGATACATTTTAAAATGGAAATAGGCAAACTTGGAAGCGGTATGGCTGTATATTTCTTCTTATTGGTGTCTACACGGCATCGTACTGGAAAGGTAAACACTTGGAGGCACAGCTTTGCCATCAGCTGATCAGATCAGTGAGGATTTAGAAATTATAAATTCCCAAATTATCCTGGCCTGGAATCAAACCTCCTACTTATGAGACCACAACGTTCACTACTGCGCTAGGCAGGTCGTCAAGTTCGTTTCAAAAACGTTCATTATTCGTCTCTCTTGAAAAACGCTCGTATATTTCCAGTGTGAAAACGCCCGAAGGATGGGTATCGCACTTTACAAACAGTTTTGGTAGGTAGTAGGTCAATATAAGACACACGTAACGCTGAGTCATGGCTTGTGAGATTTATATTGTTAAGTTTGATATCATGAGCTTTTACAAATCTTTATGGTGTCTGTCTCGATATATTGTTATAAGTTCTTTGTTGTTGTTCATAAAATTGTATTTAGGCTGCTCAGCAGTTCTTGGTTTTCTTTAGTTGTTAGTGTTTTAAGTGGTGATTCTAAAGAATTTCCCTGTAGCTTTAGTTTTTCATAATTGATGGTCGGCAAATACCGCCTTAACATCAACGTATCTAAAATTATGAAGTAGGTAACGTTCACAACAAGTGCCTAGTATGTGTCTGGAGTTATAACGTATTTCGTTAGTTTTAGCGCTTGAACTATTTGGTATTCATCCATACCTAATACTTAATCCATACTTTAATATTCTAAATTCGAGAGTCTGACTGTTTGCTACCTTTTCATATTCCAACCGGTTAAATAGTTAGGTTGTATCTAGGTTACTTTTGTTCCTGGAAAAATGATATGTCCCCACAGGAAATTTAAAAAGTTGTACCAATTTTGAAAAGATTTGGAAAAACGAAAAATTCAAAAAGCACTCTCTGTTCAACTGATTTTAACGAAATTTAGTGCCAAAATAGAATGGAAGGTAATCCATACGCGAAAGTGTGTATGTCTGTCTGTCTTTCTGTCTGTCTGTCTGTCTGCTACCTTTTCACGGCCCAACAGTTTAACCGATTCTGACGAAATTTGGTACAGGGTTAGTTTATATTCCGGGAAGGACATATGCTACTTTTTATCCCGGAAGATCCAAGAATTCCCACGGGATTCCTAAAAATCCATCCGCTTAAACATTTGTATAAAATTTGGTACCGAGGTAGCTTGCGTCCCTGTAATTGACATAGGCATTTTATCCCGGAAAATCAAACAGTTTCCACGGGATCTTTAAAAACGTAAATCCACGCGGATGAAGTCGCGCGCATCCTCTAGTAAATAATAAGAGAAATTTCGTTTCCGTTAAAATAAAGCGTACTCTGCCATTCTCATAACATTGTCGCCATTATCCATTAAGTAATTTCGCACATCCTTTGTCACAACACTTTAGTGCCTCGAAAGAACGATAAGTTTTAATTTCATTTCCGGAACCGGTTCCATAAAACACATATTCCGAGAGAATTTCCGAAGCGTTAGTGTAGCGTGCGAGGAAGTTTTACGAGCAAACATTCGGAGCAACTGTTCCTGAGACGTGACGCGGGATGCGAATAGATAGACAATTGTTTTAAGATTGCGATTGATGGCAATGGGTGTGCGGGAACTGATTGATTGTGTGCAATATAAATGTATTAAACAGCTCCAACGGAAAAATAAATACAATAAATGTTCCCATCGGTCTTTTTCCAGATCTTGTGTATGCCATTTGTGTGCGAATTAGATGAATATTCTTGTGAGACTGACGTTTTTTTTAATATAAAAAATAGCAAATGAGCAGGCGGGTCACCTAGTGTTAAGTGATTACCACCGCGCCAGGAACATTTGCAATAGCAGAGGTACCGCCGATGCGTTGCCAACCTTTCAGGAATTTCTTGGTCCGCCCCTTGAATAACCCCATGTTGTAAACTAGTGGGAACACCGCCGCTGGAAGTTGATTCCACAGTTTGCATGTGCGTTGAAAAAAGGATCTGGCACACATTATTATACATTCTGTGAACAGGTAAAGGTACCATTATTATTATTATTATACAGGTATTTACCTGTTATAGTTCACGAGTTACAGCCCGTTAAAAGACTGACAGACGGACGGACGGACAGCGGAGTCTTAGTAATAGGAACCCGTTGGCATCCATCGGGTACGGAACCCTAAAAATGGACATAGATAATATATTCATTGTATGTATCATTGTCATAAAATAAAATTGTATCTGCCACTCACGTTTAGCGAAAGTCTTTATGGCATAAAAGATAAAGGAAAAAGAGGTCTCAAGTAAGACAAAAGCCAATACGACTCTTGCACTTAAGTTCATTAATAAATAGGAAATTGCTCAATCTCGTCAGGGTGTTGAAAAATCCTTTGATATATTGGCTCGTTATTCGCGCCATCTCCTTCGCCGGGGACTCGGGATTGTTAATCGGGCCATTTGTCACGATCACGCTTGGTATTCACTGCAAACGAACGATTCAAATTTCGCGAGCGATTTCGTACGGGAATCGGGAACCGGAGCGGTTCCTTGGACGGTTGGCGCAATAATCGGTTAATGCTAATTCGGGCAATCTTGTCGAAAACTGTTATGGCTCACGCTCGACGCTGAGCAACCGTCACATCGCGTATCTAAGAAATAAATCTAGTACGGAATTGTTATTATTTTGCCGAGTTAAGTATACTCGTAGGCTGTTGTATAGAAGTACACGTTACTTTGCGGAAGTCCATGATATCCATCCATCCATCCATCCATCCATCA
This sequence comes from Maniola jurtina, assembly GCF_905333055.1. Classification (NCBI taxonomy): domain Eukaryota; kingdom Metazoa; phylum Arthropoda; class Insecta; order Lepidoptera; family Nymphalidae; genus Maniola; species Maniola jurtina. The sequence goes on along the minus strand of NC_060034.1, from coordinate 3,189,810 downwards.
GCCTGTATGCGTCCACTGCTGGACATAGGCCTTTCCAAGAGCGCGCCACCAAACACGGTCCTCCGCCCATTGCCACTTCAGCTTGCCAATCCTTTGAGCTATGTCGGTCGCTTTTGTTCTTCTGCGAATTTCCTCGTTCCGGATTTTATCCCTGAGAGTAATACCCAACATAGCTCGCTCCATAGCGCGCTGAGCGACCTTTAGTTTGTGGACGAGGCCAACTGCCAGTGTCCGCGTTTCTGCTCCATACGTCATCACAGGTAGGACGCACTGATTGAAGACCTTAGTCTTAAGGCTTTGCGGTATCGACGATTTGAAGACCTGACGTAGCTTTGAAAATGCTGCCCAGCCCAGCTGAATTCTTCTGTCAGCCTCCTTTGACCATGATATACAAGGAACCAAAAGCTTAATTTGCTATATCCCGCTAAACTAAACAAATCTGTGTGGTGCAACATGCGTCATGCGATATGCACGGCCCGCCACCCTACTGCTAAACATGCAGGAAAAGCGAGTGCGAGAGTGAAATGAAAGGAGAGTGGTTACGCCATATCCCAAGTGGGTCAGGTATAGGTATTACTCCATAGTACCTTAATGTTATAGAGGAAATAATATTTGTTTGTAATCGATAAATTCTGAAATCGCTAAACCGATTTTAATCATTCTTTTAACATTTCAAAGTTACTTTACCTAGAAGTGATATAGGCTATAAATACCATAATATATGTATACCTACCGCGGACCAAGTCGTGGGTAAAAGCTAGTTTCTAAAGATAGAGAATGAATTTCAACATAATTTCCAATCTTCCTTGAAAACGTAAAGCATGCATAATATAATAATTAATTCTGGTACAAATAAACCATTTTCGTAGCAAAACAAAAACAACAACTAATCTCGTACTTCACCACTAAAGTAACATAAAAAGTGGCCACAATAAATTCCGAACGTAAAGACAACAAGATAATACTGTACTATTAGAACTAACCGTAAATTAAAGCAAAGTAACAGAGCTTATGCGATTCCGTACAATTTAACGTTCCCAAACACGCTTGTAAAGGTAGCCGGCAGAGGCTTGCGATATTTTCAAATGAAACCAATTTAGTGTCGCCAAAAGGAACTTTCCAAAAAACCAATCAAGTGCGAGTCGGCCACGCACACGAAGGGTTCCGTACCACATCGTACGAGATGTTATAGCACCATGTATTTTTAAATTATTTAATTTGCATGGCGGCCATTTTGATATACGTCATCTTTATTTTTTTTATTTTTTATTAAAGCGACAATATAAATACACATTCCTTGACTACCCATTACGGTTCATGAGATACAGACAAACGGGCGGACAGACAGACGGATAGCGGAAACTTAGTTAAAGGGTCCCGTTGGTGCTCTCAAGATACGGAACCCTAAAACGCACAGATTTTTGGCATAACGATGCCAATTTAGAAGAAAAATAATAGTATAAACGGTTATCCTCTCAAAGAGAAAAACAAGCAAAAAATAAACAGTAGAAGCACAGTAGAAGTGTTTGTCTCATTGTACGATAAAGAAGGCATTTTTATTGTGTTAATTTGTTATTTATTTAAACGAGCGTTTCTCACAATATTCTAAGTGGACCCGTTAATTATTCTAACCTGGAGTCATTTGTGCTAAGTATATTAATTTTATAAGCGTTTAACCTATTATGATAAAATGTTCAACACTTTTAATTTTATCTTTTTTCTTTAAAACAAGAGCGAATAGGCATCTTCTAGGTAAACGCGTCCTATCTTAGCCCACATCATCACTTTCCATCAGGAGTGATCGTGGTCAAGCGCGTATCTATAGTGAATATAAATAAACTTATGCTCGCGACTTCATCCGCGTGGACTACACAAATTTTAAACCCCTATTTTACCCTCTTAGGAGTTGAATTTTTGAAAATCCGTTCTTACCGGATGTCTACGTCATAATAATATCTATATCCATGCCAAATAGCCTGATCTGTCCAGTAGTTTTAACTGTGCGTTGAAAGATCGTCAGTCAGTCAGTCAATCATTCCGTCAGTCATCTTTTCCTTTTATATATTTTGATTTTTTGCCCATGTCAGGTGAAGCTTAGTTTATTTAGAAAATTAACTTATGTTATGTTTTTTGTATATTATAAAGTAATTTTTAACGATTTTATAACAGACTACAAAATTTCGAATAATTCTTTGCAACTTGGTACTATCCAACACTAGCTTTACCTTTCAGCAAAGGTTGCCTGGTAGAGATTGCTCTAAGCAATAAGGCCGCCTTTGCACACAATTGATTTTTCTGTTTTCTTCCTTCTGTGTTGTTCGTTTACACGTTATCGTGTGCAATAAAAACTATCTATCTATCTTGTTGTCAAATAATATAGTTTAAGAGAAATTATTGGAAAGCATAAATATAGTTAATAATTATAGTATACTCTTTTCATTCAACGTAGTGACATGGCTATTATGGAATTCATTGATGAGTACGATTCCTCTGACATGAATGGTGTAAGCACTAGGTTTCAGCCATCTTCCAATTAATTTGAAAAACGAGCTCCATGCGATCAAAACGTCAATAAATTTTTATTAACACCAATACACGAGAAACGTTGTATTCATTTGCATACGCATTTCAATTTGATGGATATATTATTTTCTCGGCAAAAAATTGGGTTGAAAAATAAAAACATACACGTGTTCGATTTAAAACATTTGCGTTTTCAACTTTTCGATAGTGTTTCATAAAAATTAAGAATTTTGTATTTTTTGACGATAAAAGTTTACTTTTGATCACTGTCAAACCCAATAGCAATAAAAGTTGACCTATAACATAGTAATATTTATTTTTAGATTTTACTTCATTTTTCGTTAGGTCGAAAAATGCTTTGCAATGGGCAGGGGTTAACGTACTCTCTGCAACTTTTTAGTCCCTTTTTAGGGATCCACACCCAAAGGGTAAAAACGGAGCCCTCTTAATGTCACTCTGCTGTCTGTCTGTCTGTCCATCTGTCTGTCTGTCTGTCTGTCTGTCCATCTGTCTGTCTGTCCGCGTGTCACAGGACAAAGTTTTGTATTTTGTCGTGGTTACAAGACGTTGATCATGATGATGATAAAATTATTATTGTGGTTAGTTAGTGGAAACACTGCATCAGTTTCCTTGTTCTGATTACATAATTTCTCCCAATCCTTTATATTTAAAAAAAAATATTGAACAACCCAGATCTTGGCTTTGTACTTTGTTTAACATTTACATGGAGGGTGATTCCACTATGTATTGCACTGCATAAATAAATGCAAGTAAGCATTATAACCGAGTAATTTTTCATCAACAGGTCTGCGACCGGGTCCAAGCGTGTGGGCGGAGTCACTCGACGCGGTCAACTTGTCAGCGGTGGCGGGAGGCGATGCGACACTGCCCTGCGACACTAGGTCGCCGCAGCCACCAGATGCATTGCTACTTGTCGTGTGGTATAAAAACGATGTACCTATATACAGGTGAGGTTTTTTTTTTTTTTTATGTGAGGTTTTTATAGGCATTATAGGCATGTGCTTGACTTCAATCACACCTGACGGAAAGTGATGATATGGCCTAAGATGGGATGCGCTTACCTAGAAGATTTACTATGGGATATTATGGGTTTATAGTATAACTTCAAAGTCTTCAAGTTGCGTATATCGCAAATTGTAAAGGCTACACACAAACAAATAACTAACTCAATTTCATTGCGTGGCATTTCTGAAAATCGTGTATGAAACTGAATTAAAATTAAATCCCGTCCTCTATTTTCTAAAACGAATATACCAGTCAATTCCACTAGATTTTGGTGTAGCGTGAAATAATAAGCAGACCGTATTTAAACGCCGGAAGTATTCAAAGACGTACAATTTGTCAACGCCCTTCAAGCTTTCAGGTAGGGACGCGAAGTTTCCGTGTAACACGCGCTTTAACCTGAGGTATCGTGACATTTCGTTACGTACTTACTTTACTATGAAACGATAAAGGTCATAGCTTATTAGATCCACCCAGCACCTGACCAGCACCAGTAAATTTTTATATAAAAATTATTAATGACGCAAATAACGTATCCGACTAATCACATCGGGGAAAGCAGCTCCCTCTTAAAAGAGGCATTAAAAAACCAGACCACCTCATCGTTCAGCATCCACTAGTTATCTGCAAGTGGTCCACGGGTGGGCGCAACCTTGTCAGCAGTGAACTTCGCGTGGTCAATGAGTAAATGTCGCTTGGTCAACGAGTGTAAATCGCGTGGTCCACTCAATTAGTCTGTCAGCGATTGGCACTAGGTCTACGCGTGAATCCCGTGAATCACTTGAAAGATACAGCGCGGTCCACTTGAGTAGTCAATGCAAGGAAAGCTGACTCATCGTCCGCAGGTGGACAGCTTGCGAGCGAGGCGATCCTCTAATGCTATGGAATTGATGTAGAGAGCGTATTTCCATAGGAGTCCATTTAAAGAATACTAACCGCACGAGGCGAGGTGGTGCAAGTCGGGTGCCAGGTGATTTTAATGAGTTATGACCTTTACCTTCCATGAGGTATCGTGACATTTTGTTAGCGACTAAGCTATGAAAACGATAAGACTGGGTACCTACGTTATGTACGCGCTTATCGTTGTACTATTAAGCGTTTGAGTGTGCCAGTGATATGGGTAACTTTGTGCTGTCGTGGACAAATGTTTTTTTTTTTTGGTGTTGTTGTTTACAAAATGCTGCCGTCTTTTTACTAAAATGCCGCTAACCTCAAAATTAGTTTTTGTTATTGCAAAAAAAAAGTATGTCACGAACTTCAAAACCTTGGCACTGCCAGCATACTTTTTTAGAAAATTTAGTTTCTCAAAATCCAATGTTTTTTGGCGCTAACCCAAAAACCAATTTTTGGGTAAACAGGTTTTTTTACCAAATGTACTAATATTGAAATTTATTATTTTGACAAAGGTTTGTTCTGGTAAATATCATGGTTTTGCTATTTGCCTAATAGTAATTTATTATCTTGAAAATAGCATTATTTTCTTAGTTGTGGGTTTTGAGCTTAGTTCTAAAGTAGAATAAAAATCAGTAAGTAAGAAATTACAGCGCACTAATCAGTCTCTTGGATAATTCAGAAAATAGGGGCTGAAACGTGAATGTATAAAACGAACAATTTCCATTTAACCAAGGCAACAGAACACCTAGGGAAGTTTTAATAAAGACCGCTTTAAGGACGGCTACAAATTTGACGATTGGCCTACTTAGTCGAGTAATCTCGTTCCCGTAAACCAAAACCGACGTTAATCTTTGCTAAGCCGAATCCTACTTTGTGGTGTTACGCCAAGGACTGTGTTTGTGGAACGCAATAAGGTGGGCAGGAATAAAATATCAAGTAAGGTTATCTCTGCTTTAATTAAGAAAACGTGGTTTTATTTAAAGTGCTTATTATTTCGATCACGAGAGGTACAAATATATTTGTATTTAAAAAAAAAAAAAAATTGAAAATATTACAATAAAACTTAAAGCTAGCCTTATCTAATTACTAACAAATCATGGCCGCGTGGAATGGTGCCAAGAATACTGGCTGCATTTCCGCGCTGGACAGCCAGGTTGATCCGTTGCGCAAAAAATGAGCTAGCCCTTCTGTCACCCGATGAGGCTATTAATCGCGCTGAAATGTCTCGTAACTAGTGTAAATTAAAAATTTATAACACCCCCGACAAGTGAAGGTTACAGTAACTAGAAAAGAGCTGATAACTTTCAAACGGCTAAACCGATTTTCTTGGATTATAGCTAAGAACACTCTCGATTAAGCCACCTTTCAAAAAAAAAACTAAATTAAAATCGGTTCATTAGTTTAGGCGCTACGGTGCCACAGACAGATACACAGATACACAGACACATATATACACAGATACACACGTCAAACTTATAACACCCCTCTTTTTGGGTCGGGGGTTAAAAATGTAATTTAGCGCAGAACTATACAACATTTTGGAGTTCCCTACCTAAATAAAAAGCAAAAAAAACAGTTAAGTCCGAGTCGGACTCAAGCTCGAAGGGTTCCGTGCCACGGTACAAGAAACAACACATTACTTTTTTTAGGATAAGTAAGGTAGCTAACATATAAACAGGCTTTTCATGCGATTTTGCACATACTGCCTGTGAAAGGGTCCGTCTCTAGTAGATCCTACTAAAATACTCAAGCGTGTCCTCTGGGAAGCTTATGACCTCTACTTAAGATCCTAGGTATAGACTTATAAACTTAAGCTTCGTATAAGTATGTAAGCACACTTAGTTATAAAATTATAGTTATTTAAAACTCTTTAATATGAGATAAGAGAGTTTTGAAATTACTTGCAGCACAAAGATATTAATAATTTCTTGCAAAAACTATAAAAAACATTCAAGTACAAAGAATAAAATAATCTGACTGGTGGTCGTTCAAAATAAATGTACCCAGTAATAAGCATCGTTTGCTTTTTTGAATGTATACGACCCGCAAACGGTCCCCAACGGTGTGTCCCTGTCGACACATCAAAAATGCAAAGTCCACTTATATCACAAAAGTGACTTTGAAATATTAATAGCCCTCTCCGCATTGTGCATACTAAACAACGATTAAGCTGAAGAAACAACTTGTGTGCACAATATTCCCTCGGTTAGTTACTGTTAACTATCTTTTGGGGGTTGCTTTTGAGAATTTTCGCAGCCCCAGTCGTTTTTGATTTCAAGTTCAAGTACTATTTATTACTAGCCGATGCCCGCGACTTCGCCCGCGTGGATTTAGGTTTTTCGAAATCCCGTGGGAACTCTTTGATTTTCCGGGATAAAAAGTAGCCTATGTGCTAATCCAGGATATTATCTATCTCTATTTCAAATTTCAGCCAAATCCGTCCAGTGGTTTTTGCGTGAAGGAGTAACAAACATATACACACACACACACATACAAACTTTCGCCTTTATTATATTAGTGTGATTCTACTAAGACTAAAACAAAATTGTGGGGCGTAGCGTAATCTGAGTAAATAGAAATTTGACTCGTTCCATGATTTTTTAGGCTGATCAATGCTCTAGATTGGTGAGAAGAGGTGGTACGATGACTCGTATGGTATCTACCAAATTTTTATTTTTAAGTACATTATCTGCATCATTATTAAATTTTTGGACAATAAAACCGTTTAATTTAAAAAATGTAGAATTTATTTGTGATTTAATTCACACTTATTTATTTTCCCCAAAATTTTCATAATTTTATAGCCTGTTTGCTAGTGATTTTAATTAATTTTAATATGTAGTAAAGTGCTGACTCAATAACTCCAGCCCAAGTTCTTGAACTCAGGCTGAAATTTTGAAAAAGTTCCCTTTATGAAGGTAGGTAGACAATAAATAAGGATGGAGTTTTCGAAATCTTCACGAGATCGGAAATAAATAGGATTTATACAAGTACTATTTAATGCTCAAGGGAAGCGCCAACCAACTTATAAGATGTAATGTATGGCACAATCTTTCTTTCCTTCTTTCTTTACTTTCGCTGATAGAAGCTAAGGGCGGTCGCTAGTATATTTTTAGAGCAGGTAATTTCATTGGCTTAGGTAAACGAAGTCTAGGATTAGATCTAGTATATTATATCCTAGTCTATTACATCGCCGGATCGCGCGGAAACTAATTCGGCATACACTCGGGAACGCTTATGAATATCAAATGCGCGCTTGAGCGATTTATAAAATATGCACGCACACTGTTAGGCTGGGATTGAACCATGAATCCGGACTGATGGGGTAATAAGACGAAATAGACCTGGCAATTGGGTGTGATGGTAATATGAGAGAAACAAAATGTGTTAACCGAAATGAAGACTCATTTTTTCCTCGCGCAGTGGTAAGATTTGAAATCATAAGCAACTCTCTATTCTCTCTAATCTCTCTCTATAATGGCTATACAGTGGACCCCCGGTAATCCGACAAACGTTATGCAGGGCAGTGTCGGACTATCGAATTTGTCGGATTATAGAGTACTGCGTAAGAACCCTATAGTCCGGCGTTTTTTACAAAAGAGACCTTGTGATGCGACAAATTAAAGATCCAACGATAAGATTCTATATGTTATTCATACCTACTCTGAAATACAAATCATAAGTAGGTACTTCACTATGTATGTCAAAAGTAAATCACATCACATCACACTAATTTTAGTAAGGGGAAATTTTGTGTGTATGTATGTGTGTGTATGTTTGTTACTCCTTCACGCAAAAACTACCTACTGAACAGATTATGTTAATATTATGGATGGAGATAGATAATTATACCCTGGATTAGCACATAGGCTACTTTTTATCCCGGAAGTGTTCCCACGGGATTTTTAAAAAACCTACATCCACGCGAACGAAGTCGCGGGCATCAGCTAGTTCAATAATAAAATAGACTTGTCGGATTACAGGGGGTGCCGGATTAGACAGGGGCCGGATTACCGGGGGTCCACTGTATTATTTTGCAGCGCAAAATAATATAGCCATTGAGTGAGAGTAAAATAATTCGATAAGTTTCCATTGAATAAAATAAATAAATAAAACTATAATGGTGAGTCCAGTAGCTCGGATATTATAAGCAAGTGAGTTTGTTAATTTAGGTAGTCTTTACCATCATGATCATCATCATTGCCGGCTCACTAATGAGCACAGATCTCCTCTCAGAAGTAAAATGGCTTAGGCCATAGTCTGCCACGCTGGCCCAGCACGGATTTAGGTAAAAAATTAAAAGAGCTCCCACGGGATTTTTTAAATAACTTAGGTATATTCACGCTAACGAAGTCTCGAGCATCATCTACTCTTTAATAACTAAAAGTAAACCTCTCTCAAAAATAAGACTAAAAATGTTTTGTAAGTACATGTTATGATTTTTACCATTGAATTTTGTTAACATTTGGATGCTGTGGACGAAAATAAGATACCTTAAAAAATTATAGCAAAATAATAATATTGACAAAGCAAAAAGAAAATTTTGCTTCAATGAGTAAGAAGAAAATAAAGCTCGTCGGAATCATAATGGTCAAAGCTGTTGGTTTCCAATAGATAAGGTTAAAGTCTGAGACTTATGAAAAGTGATAGACAAAACGCTTGCGATTAAAACGTTTCACACAATATAAAGCTTAAAACTAAACTCTTAATAAACACTTGAATATAAAAAAAATTGTTTTTCCGTCGCTGGGTACCTTTGTATTTATGAATAAAATAAAAATCAGAAACCCACACTTTTTGGATGTAAAATCCGACTTATTGATTTTGTTCATAATTAAATGGAAATTTGAAATGAGTGATTCCATGCTGGCTTCGTTCAGTTTAGCGTTCCATTTTCTGTCTATCTTTTTAAATTAGTCTAAGTTTAAATCAGTATCAACCGAAGAATAATTCCATCGAGAATAATAATTTAAGTAAACGAACGAAAAAAGAAAAAAGATTTTTCCTTTAACAGGGGAATGAGACAGATTGTCTTTATTATCTTTTTCTTTTATTATTTAGAACTTAAGCTGTTTTTAAATAAATTAATATGAAATAATGATGTCGTCCGTCCACTTAGTGGGGGGGGGGGGGGTAGTCCAACAATGCGCTTTCTGGTCCATGTTTATTTGATGATGAATATGGCTATAAAGTTTTTTTAAGTAACTAAAATATCCACATTTTTCACTAAAACACCCTAAAACATCCACACTAAGGTGTTTGCTGAAAAAATGTGTCTAGACATCAATCTTATTAACGGAAATAGAGTATTTTTTTTAGTTATGGGTGAATAAATAGACCCACGCTGCCGAGTTACACCCTAGGGTGGTTTCTTAGCGTGTATAAACGGAATCCAAAAAACGATTTGTGCGCTAAACAATATTGTGCGTTTAGGTGATAAATTAAACTCATAGCTGTACTAGTATTATCTTACTGAACATTTCCTGGTAAATGATCACGCAGCAATGACGGATTATGACGAATTTATATAATATTGGGTATTACTCCTGCTCAATCGATCTTGATTGATGATGCTTTAGTAAATAACCGCTAGTTACGGACCCATGTTGAAGTCTTATTTATCGAAATTGGGGTCATTCATCATTTAGGATGGCCAGCCGCGGAACCACAGATTGCTTTGTAGTTAAATGTTTACAGCTTATTCCCGCGACTTCGCGTGGACTACCCAAATTCCAAATCCCTATTTAACTCCCTTATTGGGGGTAATAATTACAAAATACTTTCTTAGAGGATGTCTACTCCATAATAGCTATTTGCATGCCTTTCGGCCCGATCCATCGAGTAGTTTGAGCTGTGCGTTGATAGATCAGTAAGTCACTCGGTCAGTCAGTTTTTTTAAATAATATAAAGATATTTTATTTATATTCAGAAGTAGCTAAATGAATCTTAAGGAATGGACTGAAAACTGGTACTGCAGCGCTGGCCTACCTTATACATAAAAGTGTGTGGACAAGTAGGTGTACCGGTAGTAGTAATAAGTAATTAAATCAGTTCTCGGTATTACCGAAGCTAGGACTGGTATCTTGTATTTTTTACAATTTACCATGATGTGTATTCACAATTTATTTTAACGTGGTTATATCCTACATCATTGCCGTCAGTTTACCTCAATGTGACAGCATTACATTCGGAGCTACACAAAGAACTCGGCCGAGTTAGCAGGCCGTAAGCCGGCTCCGTTATGAAATATTTATGAGTGAGAAAGTTTTCATTTCCAAAGTATGGAGCCTTATGCGAATTTATCGTAACTTTTGAAGGAAATAAATGATTCAGGATAATTATAATGTTCTTATCACATAAGTAGCTGTGCCCGAATGGATTTAGGTTTTAAAATCCCGTGACAACTCTTTGATTTTCCGTTATAAAAAGTAGCTTATGTCACTCTTTAGGTCCTTACCTAGGTCTTAGACTTTACCTTTGCAAAAAATCAAGTCGATAGCTTTTGACAACCTCCCTGGCGCAGTGTTAAGCGCTGTGGTCTTATGAGTGGGAGGCTTCGGCCGTGGCTAGTTACCACCCTACCGGCAAAGCCGCCGCCAACCGATTAAGCGTTCTAGTACAATGCCGTGTAGAAACCAAAGGGGTATAGGTTTAATAAAACTACCATACCCCTTCCAGATTAGCCCGCTTCCATCTTAGACTGCATCATCACTTACCACCAAGTGAGATTGCAGTCAAGGGTTAACTTGTATCTGAGTAAAAAAAGCTATGACGTGATTGAAGGATAAACCACCAAACCAGTAAACAAACACACTACCCATCATCACTACCCATACCTATTATAAATGCGTTTATAATTATTTTATTATAGGTACGTAATGGGTAGTGATGATGAGATAAAAAGAAATGACCTATGACCCCTTTATCTAAGATATAATAATATATAAATACTTGTTCTTTTTATGTCGGAAAAAAGTTTAAGCACACAAAAATCCTTTACTTCCATTACCTTTGATATTTTTTGCGATTGTATTCGATTCGATTTATTTAAGATGCCATTTCGTTTAAGGATATTGAACAATAACTATTGTTTGTTTTAACCGGGGAAAAATTCTTTCAAAGATCTCTGGAGTTGCTTTGTCCATTGAGATTTCTAACATGGCTTTCGTTTCAATACGAATTTATCTACGGATGTATTGGGTTTGACTCAAAGAAATATACAAGTTACCTTGCAATTTCCGTTTCTCTTTGATCTTTTGTAAGTTTGAATCCCACCAAAAACATTTCATGTAAAATGTTGCCAAGACTCACAAGTTCATAATGCTTTCACTGTTAAAAAGTGATGAGATCTCTAGTAGAGCCAAGCCCCTAGCTGAGCTTAGAATTGCGCTGCCCATGGGACCTATCCCAAGTCCAAAGTATATAGCTCTTAAATGCTCTTGAGTATATCACATTTATAACAATAAAGAACAAATAACTCTACTTACAAGCTCTGATTTTACAAACCCTAAATCTTGGTTAAAAAAGGACGGCTTGGCCGTTTAATGTTCGTGGTACTTTTATCTGATATGACATTTAAGCCCGGAATAGCTTGTGCGACAATCATGAAGTATAATAAAAATTAGTAATTGTCGAACAAACTATTCCTTATGACCTTAATATAATATGTTATGCCATGTAATGCTTTCACGAACATTAAACGGCCAAGCCGTACTTTTTTAATCAAGATTTAGGGTTTGTAAAATCAGAGCTTGTAAGTAGAGTTATTTGTTCTTTATTGTTATAAATGTGATATACTCAAGAGCATTTAAGAGCTATATACTTTGGACTTGGGATAGGTCCCATGGGCAGCGCAATTCTAAGCTCAGCTAGGGGCTTGGCTCTACTAGAGATCTCATCACTTTTTAACAGTGAAAGCATTATGAACTTGTGAGTCTTGGCAACATTTTACATGAAATGTTTTTGGTGGGATTTCATTTCTTTTTGGCAGGTGCCCTAGATTTTTTTTTGGATCTATTTTTTGTAGGTACCTACATCATTTACATGGCCCGCTCTCTATCGTTACCTCTTTTTTTAAAAGCTTTTATTCTTGCAATGTATGTAACTATGTTTGTTTGGGTGGAATCTTGCAACTCAATTTTAAAGCAGATATATCAAATTTCAGTCTTTTAGGACTTCAGGAAACACATTTTTTAAATGTACAGACTGGGAAAAGTTTATTTTCCTGTTGTTTTAATGAAATCCCTAGCCTACATACCAAATTTCAGTCTTCTAGGACTTAGGGAAGTATTTTAGAACTTTTGACTAGAGGGGTTTTGAATGGCAATAAATCTGAAACCATAACAGGTAGACAATTGATACTTGGCACGTTTGATAAGTCTGTCAAGGACATATTATCCTGAAAATATCAGCATTCTAGCGATAGACTTTACAAATAATTTGCTTCCCTTATACGTGGGAGTGGAGGGGGAAATTTTTAAATTTCTTAATTTTCCTGTAGTTTGTATGCAATTTCTAGTGTACACACCAAATTTCAGTCTTCTAGGACTTCGGGAAGTACCCTAGAATTACAGACTAGAAGTTTTGACTGTCAATAAATCTGAAACTATAAAAGCTAGACAATTGATACTCAATGCATTTAATAAATCTGCCCAGGACATCTTATCCTGAAAATATCAGCTTTCTAGCGACAGATTTTACAGATTTGCTTCACCCGTAAGAGGCGTAGAGGGGGGGCATTTCCAATTTCTTAATTTTCCTGTAGTTTGTAGTCAATTTCTAGTCTACATACCAAATTTCAGTCTTCTAGGACTTCGGGAAGTACCTTAGAGGTTTTGAGTAGAGGTTTTGATGATCATCAGTGAGGGACGAAATCTGCGTATTTTAGGTATCAATAAATCTGTAACCATAAAAGCTAGATATTTGATATTTAGTATATTTAGTAAATTTGCTGAGGACACCTTATACTGAAAATTTCAGCTTTCTAGCGTCATCCAGACCGAAGTTATGACGGGTCGAAAATACGGCGAAACACTTCGAGAAAAAGGTACGTAGCGCCCCGGCCGCCGTTTGGCTCGTCTTGGCGGGGGCACTGCCGTGCCCCCTGATAAGTTTTGATTGAGACAAATTGAAGTAAACATTTGTAAGATGGCTCTTAATACAAGTTTTCATACTTCGCTCTTTACGGCTGCTCATTTTGCGAGTTCTACGACTTGAATAGTCGTATTCTACGAATATTCAATACGTTATATTCATGCAGCGTTTTTCTCAGTTATTTGATTCTTACACTTCAAATATTTACACCATTGTGTGCCATATAAACATTCATGTAAAGTTTTTGAAGGCCTTTCATATGCAGTTATGTGCTAGGTCCCGGGTTCCAACCCCGGCAGGGTCAATTAGGGAATTTATTATTATTAATTAGGCTCAGATATGGTCTGGTGGTGGAACTTTGATTTTCCGGTATGAAAAGTAGCCTATGTCCATTCCCGGGACGTAAGCTAACTCTATACCAAAATTAATCAAAATCGGTTGAATTGTTGGACCGTGAAAAACTAACAGACAGACAGACAGACACCCTTTCGCATTTATAATATTAGTATGGATGAGCTGACGTCTGCGGCGTCGTTCGTGTGGATTAAGGGTTTTAAAAATCCGGTAGGAATTGTTTAATTTTCTGGGATAAAAACCGGCCAAGAACGAGTCAGACTCGCGCACCGAGGGTATTTTTCCGACATTTTTCACGATAATTCAAAAACAATAATGCATAAAAATAAATAAAAATCTGTTTTAGAATGTACAAGTAAAGCCCTTTCATATGATATCCCACTTGATATAGTTATCTTACTTTGAAAATTGAAACATTTTTTTTTTTTTTTTTAATGATCTAATCACCAATTCACGGTTTTACGATTCATTTCTTTACTTGTGCTATAAGACCTACCTACTTGCCCCTGATTCGGACGGACGGACAGACAGACAGACAGCGAGACAGACAACAAAGTGATCCTATAAGGGTTCCGTTTTCCCTTTAGAGGTACGAAACCCTAAAAAGTAGCCTGTGCCATTCTCCAGGTCTTTAACTTGCCTAAGTTTATTTAATCTTCTTTGCAGCTACGACAGTAGAGCCAAAGGGCCCGACGCGCACTGGGCCGACGCGTCGCTCGAGGGTCGCGCGCGCTGGCACGCCACCCCTCACTCGTCCCTGCGCATACACGATGTGATCCCGACAGATCGCGCCCTCTACCGCTGTCGAGTCGACTTCAAAGTGTCACCCACCAGGAACTACAAGTTCGTGCTTCATGTTATAGGTGAGCTAATTATAAATTCTTTTTTTTTTATTCCTTTAAAAAAAATATTAGCCATGCTTATCATGACTAATACTCCTCTTTCCCCTAGGTAAAGCTTGTGCCAGGGGTACGACAATAGTGCAACGGGTTCAGTCCGCTCCTCAACCGTTGAGCTATTGAGGCTCTAAATGTACTAGACTAGATGAGGCCCGCGACTTCGTCCGCGTGAATTAAGGTTTTTTAAAAATCTTTGTTTGTAGGAAGTCTTTGATTTTCCGGGATAAAAGTTGTCTATGTCAGTTTCCGGGATGCAATTTACCTCTGTACCTTTCATATAAATCGGTTAAATGGTTAGGCCTTTAAGAATCCCGTGGAAACCCTTTGATTTTCCGGGATTAAGAGTAGCCTATGTCCTTACCCGGGATACAAGCTATCTCCGTACCCAATTTCGTCAAAATCGGTTAAACGGATAGGCCGTAAAAAGCTAGTACACACACACCCATCTTGATTGAAATCAAACCAAAGTCGATTTGCGAGTAAAATCAGCCTTATAATGTCATTCCGTATCCGCGAAACTATCCCTATCGACGCGACGCTCAGACTTCAAGTTAAAAGTGCGCGCTTCTCTCTATCAGCAAGTTGTTCATTGAATCATGGAGTTCTCTTGAACTTCCGCACTCAAAGTTTATCAAAGAACCTCGTGAAGCACGTATTGGCCCAAATATATTAGGTCCAGTATTTGTTAGGAATAGAGCTCGATTGGAAATTAAGTTCTGTCCGATTCCAGTTGTAAGTTGAGGATTGTTTAAATTGAAGTTTAAGTAAGATACATACGATTATTTTATTGCAGAGTAAGTTCTTATCATTGTTGTAAAATAATTGTATTTTAAAGCCGATTCACACCAAGCACGTAAGCGTAGTGACGCGCTTGAATCCATAGACATAACTGCTCGCATTACGTCTACGCGAACGTTCACGCCACGCAAGCGGTATGCCATGTCTCATACAGTTCCATACATTACAACGCAATGGTACGCGCTACGTATACGCTTACGCGACGTATACGCGGCCTGTGTGGCTGGCACTTAAGGGTATGATAAGGCTGAGATATATCAATGTCATCATCATCATCATCATCACGATAAACCCATCGACGGCTCACTACAAAGCTCGGGTCTCCTCTCAGAGAGAGAAGGGTTTTGGCCATACTCTACCACGCTGGCCAATGCGGATTGGCAGACTTCACACAAAGACCTTTACATACATTATGGATAACTCTCAGGCATGCAGGTTGTTCGAACTGCTCTAGCCTTGTATCTGTTTGTTTGGTTCTACTTCTTAATATCTTGTATCTTGATCTGATTTTGATCAAAGGAATAGAATGCGCATTGTAAAATTGTACCCGTCGGTCCATCGCATCGTCCATAAAAAAGCTTGACATGTTAAAATATGAATAACTACTTACTGACTAACGTACTCAGAGACAAATCAAATACTACATTCAGTCTTGAATATAATTTAATTGTTTACTAACGTTAATACAGTTTCTCTCTAATTTACATTCCTTAACAGTCTGCCAATCAAAGGCAATTAAATATCAAATCTACGTACCGACATATTATGTACATACTCGTATAATTTAATTTCATAGAATAACTTCAAATCAAATGCTAAAACGGGGTCAAAAGAAGCTGCCCTAGAAACTATCATTAGAAAGTTTTTAATTAAGAATGTATTTATTATTCAGATTGAGGAGAGAGCTGAGTACGAAAATTTATTTTCCATTTTCAAATTAAAGATGGCTGACATACATTTACAAAAAAATCATAATATTGCAATAATATTCTTATGGTTGTGGTTAGATATAGTTTCTCTGGTTCTATGGTTGGTTGGAACCATTACATTACATGCCGTAATGGTTCTAATTTCCAAAGATATTTCAGAGATTTTTTTCGAGAAGGGGAACGCGGCTACCGTTTTTTTTTTTTTGAAAAATTGCATAATTCTGGGACCTACTTTCGATATCGGATAGGGAATCGGGATGTTGATTATAAATATAATATAATAGTACCGAAAGCACACTTGGTCTTGTTCCTAAAACAACATTAAAGTCGCCGCAAAGCGCCGCGCGGAGGCAGCGCGGCTGCTACGCTGCCTCCGCGC
Source organism: Maniola jurtina (assembly GCF_905333055.1). Taxonomy (NCBI): domain Eukaryota; kingdom Metazoa; phylum Arthropoda; class Insecta; order Lepidoptera; family Nymphalidae; genus Maniola; species Maniola jurtina. The sequence goes on along the minus strand of NC_060034.1, from coordinate 3,172,918 downwards.
TGCTTTGTCCATATAAAAAAACCGGCCAAGTGTGAGTCAGACTCGCGCACTGAGGGTTCTGTACTCGGGTATTTTTCCAACATTTTGTATGATAAATCAAAAACTATTATCCATAAAAATAAATAAATAAGAGGTACAGGTAAAGCTTTACAGACAACAAAGTGATCCTATAAGAGTTCCGTTTTTCCTTTTGAGATACGGAACCCAAAAAAATCGATTAACCGATGCGCGGCCGCAGCGCGGATGTAGCGCTGCAGTTGTGCATTTTTGTTTGCTCCGCGTGGTACTTTGCGCAGAAGGCGCCCTAACCTAAAACGTGCCAACCGAAAATAGAAGGTGCCCGTAATCCTCATAATTTAACTGTAACGCGGCGTAATCTTACTCCCCTACTTATCGCCGTCCTCGAACAAGAATCCGAGATGTTCAACTTGATAAATAACCTTTTAGTTAAAAACGAATCAATCACTCGTTGAAGAGCTGACGACGGAATGGCGAAGATTTTTCTCTGGACTCTTGAATCACTGTTCCATTAGTTTTTTGTGTGAAAAGATCTGTATTCGGTGACGAAACCCATGTCACCATACATTATGTGTATGTACCTATAATATATTTACACGACTACACGTAACTGAACGTATGATAAATTTTTAGAAATTTAGTTAGAACTTTTACTGTATTGACGTACAATATCATGATCAAAGTTAAACAATAAATGTGTTTAAAATTAGGTACGTACATACTGACTAAAATTAATAAATAATAATACTAAGGTTTAAAATAAAATTCCTAATTGTTTGATACCTTGCACAAACTTGGCTAACCCTCAGTCAATAATAATTTAATTGAATAGCTCAAGTTAGTCTAGCTACTAAACAATGAGATAATCATTATTCAACCCCCTCCCACCCAATGCATTCCGTAGCGCCATTTAATATTTATTGGCGACAATTTCATATTCCCATCCCGGTGCAGAGTTGCAAGGCTTCTTAAATATGCAGCGCAAATTCCTGTTTATTGAAGCGGAATATAAAAGCCCTTGGGCACCCCGGTGAAAACATTGTTACAGGCAATGAATGAAATGCGAATCATAATACTTTTGTATTTTTATGTTCCGTATTTTAAAAGAACGTCTCGAAATCTCAAGCGTTGCAACGAAATGAAATAATTTTGCTTTTACAAAAATATTATGCTACAATTTAATTTTAAATTTTATAGGAATAGTCTTTTTTTATAAACTGTTTTATGGTAAATACTTAATGCTAAACCGTTTCACCTCATTATCATCATGATCACCCCATGGCCGGCTCACTACAGAGCACGGGTCTCCTCTCAGAATGAGAAGGGCTTAGGCCACACTAGCCCAGTGTGGATTTGTAGACTTCACACACCTTTTAGAACGTTATGGAAAACTCGACCATGCAGGTCTCCTCAAGGTGTTTTCCTTCACCGTTAAAACGAATGATATTTTTTGCTTAAAGAACGCACACAACTCTGAAAAGTTAAAAGTATATGGCCGAGATCCATTCTCTCGACCTCCCGAACAAGAGCTCGACGTCTTGATCAACCACTAGGCTAGGCTAGGTTTCACTCACTTTATTTTTATTTTTTACTCACCATTAACTACAACCTCACCTGGTAGTAAGTGGTGATGCAGTGTAAGATGAAAACTGCCAACCCCTTTGGTTTCTGCACGGCATTGCAGGCACTTGGCGGCACATTTTTGCCGGTAGGATGGTAATCAGCCATGGCCAAACCAAACCAGAAATTTTGAAATTATACAATTCTAAACACTCATTTAGCAAAAAATCTTGGTAAAGCAAAAAATATAATAAGAAAGAACGATATAATTTATTTCAAACAATAGTTACCGAGGGGTTTACGTAATGTACATTTATAAAATCACGTCGAGGTTAGATTCTAAAGCTTTCAGCCGCTTTGTCAAAGTAGGGCATTAATATTAAGTAAAGGGGTCTTTTGATGAAATTTCAGATAAAATGGCCGTGGTCTAGAGTCTAGACCGACTGTTAAGGGTGCGTACACATCTGATATGTGCACCGCGAATGCACAAGACTAATGCACGCGCGTTGTATACCTATGTCTTACAGTTACTGCAACTGTTTTCATACTATGGTCAACTCTTCACCGGCTCACTACAGAGTATGGTTGTGCTCTCAGTATGAGAAAATGATCCACCACATTGACCAAGTGCAAATTAGCAGACTTTACACACCTTTGAGAACATTATAGAGAACTGTCAGGTATACAGAATTTGTGGTCACATCATTTAAAAAAAAAATTAAAATATGTTTCAATTTTCAAAGTAAGATAACTATACCAAGTGGGGTAACATATGAAAGGATTTTACTTGTACATTCTAAAACAGATTTTTATTTATTTTCATTCACAATGGTTTTTGATTTATCGTGCAAAATGTCGGAAAAAATACCCGAGAACCCTCGGTGCGCGAGTCTGACTCGCATTTGGTCGGTTTTTTTTTGTTCTTTGTTTCGTGTGTCTCTTTAATTATAGCTCACGCAAGGCTCGTGTGACGCGCGTTTACACACACATTCTGAACGGTTGAAGATCACGCGCATGGTTATCAGGTTGCTCTTTCATTTATTTATCCCTCGTACGCGCGCTATAGCGCAAGCGCCGTTTTCGCGTTTCGCGTAACTTGCGCGTGGGTTGCACATAAGTGGCGCGCAAAGTTTGTACTACTGACCAAGTTATTACCCTTTTCAAAACAGAAGCATTCGCGGCGCACATTCGCCAGATGTGTACGCGCCCTTACGTTTAAACCTCGTAATAACTGACAAAAGTAACATTCACAAAAGGTAGTCTGTTGCTTTATTTCTTTATACCTATTACCGAAAAATGATCCCTTATCTCTAGAGAGGAATACTATATCTCAATTTTGCTACAATGCTCTAATTTGATTTGGAGGATTACACTGGTTTCTCCCAAGGTATTATGATATTTTCTATTCTTGGTTTCTTCAGTGAAAATCTTGATTCATTTGTTTTGTAAAACTAAAATGTATCTAAAGACGTCTAGTTTTTTGGGCTCTGCACTTACTGCACAAATGAGCACTTAGAAGATGGAATTTAATTTCTTGCAAAGATCAAAAATTAAATCGAATTTGCAGTTTCATTATGATTTTCAACGATCTCTAGGCATGTAGTGCGCACTAGATTGGCCATTTGAACAAGATTTTTTGATGCGAATTGTATGCTTTGCTTAAACCTTAAGGGAGCGTTTCCATTGTCGCGTAGCTTAGCGGAGTGAAGCGGAGCGGACCGTGAATTGGCCAATCATAGTGCTCGAAATCTCCACTACGTACATATCAGTGGAAACTGTAAGTGGTGCGGGGTAGAACTGGATGGACTTTCAAATAAAGTTAGTTGATAAAAATAAAAGTAGGTAAAAGATAATGATATACATTTATTTATGAGACGTTAAGCGTTTAAATTGCGTCGAATTGAACAGATTTATTACCGAGGAGATGTGAGGGCCATAATTTACATAATTTCACGTGATTGCAAGCGATCGTACCTACTGTGAAGCTGATTTATTGAAATTATTCGGAAAGCTATCATGTGTCAAATAATATGATCTCAATAGGATTCAATTTTCTTTATTTAATTTTACATACCTTCTTATGAATCGAATTTATCAATATTTATCCTGATCGCTGGAAAATGAATAAAATAATAGATTTTTCGTTGATGACAACTATGGCTATACTGACGCTTCAGTCTGCTGGTGGTTTGGTCTGATCTCTGAACGAGGATCTCTGACATACCTAATTGTTGTCTGAGATCTTCGTTCTTGAGCGGATTTCTTCATTTCAGATTCCTTTATTAAGGGAAACGCTTAACAAAGGTCAATTTATCTCGCTGAGTGACACTGTAGATCAGGTCGCTTGTTAGCTAATGTTATGTAAGTATGAATATAGATTATTTTTATTAAATAACATCTTCTTCTTCTTTGTCGTAACACTCTTGGCAGAGCGGTCGTGGTCATCACGAAGAGACGTTTTCGCGGCAGATGTTATACGCCTCACGAGCATTCGCCATTTCTTCCTGCTGGTCTATAGTAAATAACATAGCAATTACTAAACAATAATTGTACAAACTAGAGATTACTACACAATACTACAACAACTAGTCAAATCAGTATCTTTTTATCAAACGTCAAAACGCGCGCTGGTATCCGAGCTTCTATAAAATACTGGCATGTGACGTCACAATGATTTGACGTTTAATCGATAATCTAAACTGATTATTACACTTATAACTAACAAAGGACGTAGATTTTACGTATTTTGGAAGACCCTCTGTTTAATAATCGCTGAGAAATAATTTAATTTTGACATTGGCAAATACCGTGTTACTCACTATACAATAATTGTATAAACTAGTAGTTTGAGAATAAACCTTTACAGTTTAAAAGCGTAATGCGGGCGAAAGCTCGCTGAGCAGTATAATTAGAATTTTAAAACAATTTAGAGTAAACAGATTCGCTCTAAATCCACTGTGTCTCGTCATCAAAATTCTAATGTCGTCACACCACCATTTATTTTATAAATCCCAAACGCAGACAGTGGCCAAGTGTTTATATGCCATCAGCAATAAAAAGGGATAGAACAATAAAATGTTCTATTATTGTTGGAGATAAAAGCAAGCTTAATAGGGGTTTTATTGCCTCGGGGAAACTTAAAACTCTCCGTTAGTTCCATGGAAAATAATGACGTCGATTTTATATGGGCTCGAGTAATAGGATGCATGGTTTTGTATGTCAGAATAATTTTCGAAATGACTACCAACGTTTAAAACTCAACAAAGTGATTACTTGAAAGCTTTTGAAACAGGGATTATTTTTAATAGTCTTACCGTCGAGTTATATATTTTATTAAACTATTTTTGACCAACTTCTTCTGTCCCGTCTTTTTTAACCCCCGACCCAAAAAGAGGGGTGTTATAAGTTTGACGTGTGTATCTATGTATCTTTCTGTGGCATCGTAGCTCCTAACCTAATGAACCGATTTTAATTTAGTTTCTTTTGTTTGAAAGGTGGCTTGATCGAGAGTGTTCTTAGGTATAATCCAAGAAAATCAGTTCAGCCGTTTGATAGTTTTTTTTATTTTTATTAATTAGGTTCACTTACAGCTACTTACATTATACATTTAAAATAGTACTTAGTCTAAGCTTACTTACTAAATGTAGTCGCTATTTACAAGTGAACACAACATTCACCACAACAAGTTTACAAGAAAACATATTATTAACTAATACAATGATAAATAAATAGATAATTTGGAATAGTTTCACGTGAAATGTCATAAAATTATAGACCACATCATCACTTTCCATCAGATGTGATTGTGGTCAAGCGCTTGCCTATAGTGAATTAAAAAAAAAAACTTAATACATTAAAATAATGGGACACATATTTAAAATATATCATATTATATGACACTGCACAGTTTCCGAACTACTCCAATAAATCGAGTAGCGACATACGATTGCCTCCAATCACGTGAAAATATGTAAATTACCATTTATTTAAAGCCTTTCTGTCTTTTTTGCATAAATCAGTACAATGCGATGCCATTTAAACGTTAAGTATTAAAATCGGAATGTTGAAATCATCAGAAGACAACAATGAATAATTTCTTTTTATTTACTGCTAGTTATTATGAATTCAATTGTACATATTCATAAGTAGATTAAAATAATCAATATGATTAATCCATTACCAGGTCACGGAACTCCTTAGAATGAGAAGAGATTGCCCACTGTCCACCAAGCTGGCTAATTGCAGATTGACAGAGTCCACAGATATTTGAGAATATTACAAGCGTGTTTTCCATCCCCGTTAAAGCAATTGATATTTAATTGCTTAAAATGCACATACATAACTGCGAAAAGTTAGAAGTGCGTGTCTGGGATCGAACCCTGACCTACCAAACAGGACAGGCGTCTTAACCACTAGGCTATCGTAGTTCTGGTGTAGGTATAGTTGGTGTACCAAGCTCGATGTTGCATCACCTACAACTCACCTGGAGCAGACGCCTGGCAAATTTATTTCCGGAAGTGTCGGAACTGGGCCAAAATTGTGGTTTCCTGAACGAGCTCTGTGCTAATACTGACTGACGTCAAATAATATTTTTCAATGTTCCTGCTGACTGTGTGTCAATTAAGCACATAATCTATTTCTATAAAAGGAAAAGCTGACTAACTAACTGACTGATGTATCAACGCACAGCTCAAACTACTCGACAGATCGGGCTGAAATTCAGCATTGAGGTAGTATGACGTAGGCAGCTGCCACTAAGGATTTTTGAAAATTCAACCCCTAAGGGGGTAAAATCGGGGTTTGAAATTTGTGTAGTCTACTTATATACGGGCACAAGCTAGTCTATCAACAGAATACATGACAGTAGACTTGTTCATTCGTATACACGCCCGGTACACATTGGCCCGTTGCGTTTGGCAAGTGCCGGTTTCCGAATAGCGCTAAGACCCAAAATATACTTATTGATAATATTTTATTGATACTTTATAATATTATGAAGAGTCAGTTTACTGGCTAATGCTGGCTGCATTCGGGAAATATATTGTATCAAGTAGTCCTGCACAAATTCTTCGGATGCATTAGCCGAGCGTTTTAGGTTTTAAAATGTATAAGGTTTTTTTTAGTAAATCGTACCTACGTGAGTTCAGTGTGAAATCATGCCATGCTGCTGTCATTACAAGTCTCTATAATTTCAATTTTTTTTAAAGTAACGCAGAGCACGTCCACACGCTCACATCACGCTACTCAATTGACATGCCTCTCATAGTTCCAAAATTTGGACAAAATGTTCGGCAAGTGACGACAAACGTCTTCCAAATCACGCCTAGGTAAATCGTTTGATACTGGTTACAATATGTGGCAAATGTATACGAACTAGCCTAGTTCGCCGAGCGCATTGGCCGAGCTCGTTAGACCAATGTGTACTAGTCTCATAAACTAATGTACCTAATCGCAGGGAACAACTAGTGATACATAAAATGTTCTAACACGAATTATCCACTTCAGATAATAACGTTTTGAAATATAACATGAGCGCTCGCGTAATTTGCAACCGAAACCATTACACGCAAGCCGGGCGAGATGTGGGCCAAAAATTCCCAGTACCCACCCCTGATATCCCAAATGAGCGTAATTACAAACTTCTGAATGTAATTCGACCAATTTTGTTTAACCCTGTTCTTAATTAAAAACAACAATCTAAAGCTGCGACTACACCGCGACAATTTTGATATTATAATCTGCTTTTACGAGTGTTTTTAGTGTTTTGGTTTATTAAGATAATTTATTTGGTTTCATTTTTTTGCCCGCTTGGAGCCTTTATATATATAACGACCTTTAAGGTCGTTATATATAAAGTTTAGATTTTAAAGGTGACTAAAAGTAGCTGGAATTAGATATTTATGGAGGCATTAGCGTGCCTATTGAAAGCGAAGAGCGGCACTTCGTGGATCAAAAGGGTGCCTGTTGCCGTCGTCGCCTATCGGCAGCAACCAGCTGCACCCTAGCGGTTGCCGTTGACACGCTGGTGGCTGCCGTCGGCACACTGACAGCTGCCGACAACTCCCGTTGACATTCTGACTGCAGTTGTCGTCGTAAAATGTCGGTGGCTGCCTTCAACGCATGTCGACGTTAGGGTATTATTTTGTCGACGTCGACAAAGTGCTACTCGTCTATAAGAACAGTACGAAAATGTGAACAAGATAATCACGCTAATAATATAAAGGTGAAAGCTTGTATGTGTGCGTGTATATTTGTTACTCTTTCACGCATACTGGATTTGGCTGATTCTCTGACTTAATACATAGGCTATTTTTTACCCTAGCAAATCAAAGAGTTCCCGCGGGATTGCAAAACCTATGTCCACGCGGATAAAGTCGTGGGTATCATATAGTCCACTGATTTTGGAAGCACCTTTAGTCGATTTATAGTTGCTAGTGGTGTGCTTTACGCAACATCGCGTTATGTTTAACCCCCGTCCCAAAAAGAAGGGTTTTATAAGTTTGACGTGTGTATCTATGTATCTGTGTATCTGTCTGTGGCATCGTAGCTCCTAAACGAATGAACGGATTTTAATTTAGTTTGTTTTGTTTGAAAGGTGGCTTGATCGAAAGTGTTCTTAGCTATAATCGAAGAAAATCGGTTTAGCCGTTTGAAAGTTATCAGCACTTTTTTAGTTTTCTTATAGAGATTTTTGTGTCAGGGTTTTTTTAAAATTTTGAGTTATTATAATGTTTAAACTATCGTGAATGAAACTATCCGGCTTGCATCGACTAAATACGTGAGTATTGCCAGTACATTCCATATTTAAAATCGCGTTATTTGCCGAACTATTCAGACAATATTAATATATGAGCCATATACAATATACAACCCTCGTGATGTAAGGTTACGCGCCTACCTACACATTCTTACATAAAAGAAACGTTACAAAAAGCGACGACGCGTCTGGCGTTATAAAGGTTTTGTCACCCATTATATTTGAACGAAAGCGCTTCGCTTCTTCATTTCTAAGGCTTCCCTCTTCCCTGCCACTTACAATTAGGATATTTCAAGGCAAAATTGAATAGGCATCTTCTTCAAGAGCATTCCATCGTAAACTGCGTCATTTTCAATTACGTAATCGTGGTCAAACCCCCTGCGGGAACTACCTATTAAAACTGGACTAATGAATTGCATCCTTTTCCGTGTGCTGTATAGAATTAAGGTTGTTTACGCCAGAGCAACACAGTGCAATATGGTAGTATGCCACATGGCTGCATGTAGTTTAATGTAGCAAGAATCGTTGGCAGATTGACGTTCCTTAATATTCAAACTCTACAGCACAATATTATCTCGGAATACCATGGACTGCTGCATGCTATTTAAGGCTGCAAATCTTATGTTTCTATTTGTAGCATGCCGCATTGTCGCATGTTCTTGCTTCGACGTAAAATAGCATTTACACTAAGTATAGATCAATATTTCACATTATAAAAGTTTACTAAGGTCTACATAGTCCTTAATTTCGAAAAAGCTTCGCCTACGGCTAAAAACTTTCCTCTCTAAATTTCAAGCTTCTATTGTCAGATTAAAAGGCAATTTAGATTTAGATGTTATTTCATGCCACAAAATTGTACAGGCTTTATGAAATCAGTGAATAGTTTAAATAATGTGATCGTGACCTGAAGCAAAAACTAGTTAAAATGTATGTTGGAATTTCTAAGAGAATTTCTGCTGCATTACGACATAAAGCAACGAACGAAGCGGGGGAATAAATAGCAAAATGATTGATATAGGTAGCAGTAATAAAGTCCAAATTGGCCGGACGCCAGCGATGTATGTGGCCATTCAGCGAGCCAAATATTTTATGGAGGTATCCATTTGCTTTTATGCGAGAATGTACCTAAAGTTTCCACTTTTGGCTGTATAGAAGTTTCATACTTTTATAACGAAAAATTTATTTAGAAGTTCTACTACAACTTCAACGTGCAAGTTGGAGCGTTTTTAAAAATGTATTGAAAGGAACAGCATTCCGAACAAATAGCAGAGTCGAGCGGACAGCAGGGCTTTGATGATTCAAAAGACCTCCTAAAGCTTTATTTGAACCTTTGACTCAATTTATATTTAATTTTTGGAGGGTATATTTTTATTTAGAAATAAAACTTAACTCAACACATTATAGTTTCATTTTTTTTTCAAATGTATGGAATAACATTTTGTCTTATTTGAGTACTACACATTTTTATTAGTGGAGGAACAAAAAGTCCCGGTTTTTTCTATTAAGTATATTATAACATTATTTTCTCGATAGTTTAAAAGGAGTTAAGAGGAGTTTATTTGCAGTGCGCTCGAAATAAACTTGGTTTGATTCTCATTTGAATACTAAACCAATCAAACGCAAAATGAATACCTGTGTCTGTATATTTACAGATATTTTTACAGAAATAAGTGCTTTAAAAATACACGGGCTTTAAATTTTATACATATAAAACTTTAAGCCCGTGTTACTTTGAAACTACATTTACGGAAATCTTAAAAACCACAGACACAGATGTTGTTTGTAGGACGTATTTATTAAATTTCATTTGATTCAGTTAATGGGTTAACATTGTAATGAGAACCAAGAACCAAATTACGTTTGTACAAAGTTGTACACAAGTTTCCATGGTACACTCCTTAGCAGACTAAGGAGTGCGCCATGGAAACTTCTCTTGAGAATCTTCAACAGAAAAAGTTGCAAGTCAAATTAGTTACTCTTCATTTTATTGGATGCAGATAAGTTGCAGCTTAGGCTCAAAGCTCAGTGTGTATTGACTCTTACGTAGTATTCAGACTGATTATCCCAGATGTATTTTAATTTGCCTCATGGAGGCTTTTCTAGTTTTCCGGTGCGAGCACAGCGCGAATTTCAGCGAAATATTTCATTATATCTCGCTGTAATGCAGCCGATTAAAATTTTGTTTTTCATTTTTAATTCAGATACAAGTTGGCCCTTGACTGCAATTTCACCTGGTTTTTTTTTTATTTAGTTACAAAGTGCTAACTTGTATCTGAATAAAAAAACCAGGTTAGCCCTTGACTGCAAACTCACTTGATTTTAACTGATGTAGCTGAAATGGAAGCGGGCTAACCTGGAAGGGGTACGCTAGTTTTTACTAAACCCATGCCCCTTTGGTTTCTACACGGCAGCGTACCGGAACGCCAAATTGTTTAGCGGCACGACTTTGCCGGCAGGGTGAAACTAGCCACGGCTTAAGCCTCCTCTCCCACCAGAGCTGACCAGAGAAAATTTAGAAATTATAAAATTCCAAATTTCCCCCGCCGGAAATCGAAACCGGGACCTCCCACTCATAAAACCACAACGCTGAACACTACGCCAGGGAGGTCAACGCGTTTTTTTTTTGCTAATTATTAGATATACTTACTAACGTATACGTGCCACTAACTTTTCAAAATTATGTACCTTTTAAGCAATTACATATCACTTAACTGTTACTGTAAAGAAAATTATCACGAGGAAATTGCATGCCTGAGAGTTCTCAATAATGTTCTGAAAGGAGTATGAACTTTGCCAATTCGCACTTGGCCAGCGCGGTGGCAATGGCCTAAACCCTTCTCATTCTGAGAAGAGAACCGTTCTCAGTAGTGGGCCGGCGATGTTGGTAATGATGATGATGATATTTATTTGAGATTAGCTAGGTGCTTACAAAAAACTTGTTATAAAGAACCAAAATAAAGGGGAAGTAACAATGAGACACCGGAGACTAAAGTGCAAGAGAGGGCGTGCAAGAAATTAAAATAAAACCAGCCAAGTGCGAGTCTGACTCGCACACCGAGTGTTCCGTACTCGGGTATTTTTTTTCTACATTTTCCACGATAAATCAAAGACTTTCATGCACAAAAATAAAATAAAACTGTTTTAGAATGTACAGATTTCATATTCTACCTCACTTGGCATAGTTATCTTTCGGTTGAAAATTGAAAATACTAATTATTATCATTTGTTAGAACACAGTTTTTTGTTTTTTTTTTGTGATGTAAACAAAAATTCACGGTTCTCGGATTTTTTCTTTACCTGTTCTATAAAATCTAACTACTTGCCTTTCATGATTGAACTGAAAGTACCCTATAGGAATTCTTGACAGACGAACAGACAGACAACGAAGTGATCCTTTAAAGATTCCTTTTTTCTTTTTGAGGTACGGACCCCTAAAAAGTAGAAAGTGGAACATTGAATACCCATATCGAACAATACCCGTACTCTGAGAAGTGTGTGTGAATTTTGCGTACCCCTTTTACATTAATGAGGATCCCACTTGCATGTTCAGTGATTTCGCGTATAAAGGGACGTGTTTTGTGTGTGAAGTGCTAACAAACAAGGTGGGGTGCGGAGTTTTGAGTTTAGAGATAAAAAAAATACTGATGTTGTTGATAATTTTACCATTTGAACTTAATTTTAATTTGAAAGTAGCTTTCACTTTTAGTTTAGACTGCGTCATAATACATGAAATCGAAATCTCTCTGACTTTTTCCACGCGAATTTAGGTAAAAACCTCGTGGGAACATTAAATTTTCTTAAATAAATAGTAGTCTACGTCCATCTCCAGAATTAAAGCTATACTAAGCAGAATTTAGGTTTTTATAAATCCAGTGGAACAGGAAATTTTTAGGACCGACCAAAAGTACCAAATTATATGCTTCCTCGGGATGCAAGTTGCTGTCCTCTATACCAAACATCAACAAGCTGACTAGATGAAAAGCTAGCAAACAGACAGATAATAATAATCAGACAATATACAATATACACTTTCCCATTTTTAATATCAATATGCAAGTATGGATTATATTTCGTTGTATTTGGGTCAATGAATAAGCAATGAAGATACGATGCAAAAGAGAAAAATATATTTACCAGCTTTTATATATTTATATCTAATAATGACTCTAGTTGTATGATAGCTTTAAACTTATTTTCACTGAAAATGGAAAGATTGTATTTAACAAATAAATTAAAAAGCTTACATCGTGAATGAAATTCAAAATACAAAGTGACATCAGAGAGAACTAGTATAATTTAAAAACAAAGTTTGAGTTCATGATATCAGAAATAAAAAATGACATCTCAAAAATCACAATAACGACGATGAGATTGCTTTGGGCCGAAAGTAATTTGAGTTCGGGGTGACCTTAAGGCACAACGCCCACCGGAAGAGTAAAGTGAAATTGGTTTCACTTTACTCGTGTTGTGTCTATCTTGATAACAACTCAAAATAAGCCTTATCTACTTTAGCACTTTCGCACATCCTTAGAGTCTCCTCCGTTTCGTTGTGCTGTGATCGTAAAACAAGTAGTCTAATCTGAAGAAGCGTCATAGAGATTTACCAAGGATTAAAATCTTCTAAATACATAAACGGAAAAGGTGACAGACTGATTTATCAACGCACAGCAACTATTGGACGAGCGGCTAAAATTTAGCATGTTGATAGGTATTATGATGTAGACATCCGCTAAGATTTTTTTTTTTAAATTCAACCCCTAAGATTGTAAAATTGGGGTTATATAAAAGCAATACACTAGCTGAGATCTGGCTCAATAAAGCTCAATCATATGCCCCGTGTTCAGATTGGACTATTAGCTTAGCACGCTCTATACCAATTTATTTATTCATATTTATTAGGACACACAAAAATTAAATACCATATCTATAGGTGCATCCTTAAATTTATAAACACACACGAGTTATTTGATATTTAACTTATTAAAAAGTGTCACAACATGTCCCAAAAGTGAAAATAAAAAAAATTTAGACATAAAAAAAGTTTGCATTGTACAAAAAGTCTATTTCAACCGAACTATGTCAAAATACATAATACTGAGTTGTTGTTATCAAAACAATTGGTTCTGCTCCACTCTATCTGTGTGCGCCAGTCCTAAGACTTTTATTTTAGCAATATACGGCCCGGGAAAAAAGTTAAATGTAGGGTAACTCAATTATGGAGTCCCTACCTCGTGTGCCCCCAATTTATCACGAAGTCTCATCGCACTAGAACTGAAGGTTCAATGTTGCTCATATAACGCTTTGTGCGTTCCCATTATGAGCTAATGTATTAAATTGCTTGCTAACACTTTTCATTAACTTTAATGTGCAGTTTTATGAGACATTATCAAGTGAAGTTCAGTTGAAGAAAATTATTGCTCGTATGGTCATCATCATCTTCACTAATTCCGGCCCACTACTGATCACGGGTCTCCTTTCAGAATGATAAGGATTTAGGCCATAGACGAAGTACCACGCTGAATAAGTACCAATATAGGCAGACTTCACAGACCCTTTGAGAACTTTAAGTATGAAGAACTCTCAGGCACCCATGTTTTCTTACAGAGTTTTTATACTTTTTTAATTGCTACTACCTATTACGGTTCATAAGATACATACCGCTGACAGACAGACAGATGGACGGGCAGCGGAGGCTTAGTAATAAGGTTCCGTTGGCACTCTACGGGTGTGGAACTTTAAAAACGTATCTGTTGCTGATCTGTTAGGGAGGAAAATTGCTTAGCCCAAAGCGGTTTTTTAAATTAACGACTGACAGCGCTTGCCTATAATCCAGCGTGATGGAAAGCAAGCATCACGTGTGATGGAAACCATTTGCCTCTAGATGCTTTTTCACTTTTCCTTTGAGAGTATTCAAATTATATGTGCCGGAAAATATAGCCGACAGAAGAGGTTTGACTTTACCGTATCTAAGTACCTATTCGTTTAAGAGGGCTCTCTCCGTCACTCGTTTCATATAATCGTAGTTCCAATTTCATTTGAATATTAAGCAACCAAAGTCCATGAAATTTTGCAGACATATTCTAGAAACTAATATCTATGTCTGTGGTTTTCCAGATTTCTGTTAAAATATTCGGTTTCAAAGTTACGCGGTCTTAAAAATTTTCATACAAATCTTTGAGCCCCTGTAATTTTAAAACTACATATATTTAGAAAAATCTAAAACACCACAGACACAGATATTAGTTTCTAGAATATGTCTGCAAAATTTCATGGACTTTGGTTGATTAATATTCAAATGAAATTGGAACTACGATTGTATGAAACGAGTGACGGAGGGAGCCCTCTTAAAACATGTGTAAGCTTAGGCCAAAAGGGCCGTTATAATTTAACTATTTTTATAAGTTATTAAAATGTTCTTTCATACTAAGCCTTCGCGAGGTAATAAGCCACAACGCTCAGAGGCTTATCAAGAGTTTTGATCTTTAAATAATCCAACTGCAATATTAATTTGATCGGGGCGCAATTGCTATTGCAACCACTCAATCAAAATAGCGACCCAAACACAAAAGTATTAATAGTCGTTGAGTCTCGAGTCGGAGCGAGACTGGCTTAAAAACCGTCAAGCAGCCGTATTTATACAAATCGATTCAAGATGGCTGCTCGGAAGAGATCGTGTGACGTCGAATGAGTCAAATATCTGTTTTATTATTTTAAATTTCAAATAGTTTTTTTGAAAAAGCTAACAGTCGGCCATCCAAATTGGGTCGTTCGACCTCGAGCGACGAAAATAAATATTAGGCCAGGTTGTCCAGAATACTAATAGGGGCACGGTTGTTCGTAATACTACGGGACCAGGGTTGTCCTGACACATTTTATTCTAGGACCAGGGTTGTCCCTTAAAGGGTGTTGAATGAGTGGACCAGGGTTGTCCCTTAAAGGGTGTTGAATGAATGGACCAGGGTTGTCCCAACCAATTTTATTCTAGGACCAGGGTTGTCCCAACCAATTTTATTCTAGGACCAGGGTTGTCCTTTAACTTCGAATTATATTCATTTGTGAACTATATTTTGTATGCTTAAGTGGATTTTTGCGTTAATTCCATCCCACTTTCTGAACTGTAAGCTTAGGCCAAAAGGGCCGTTATAATTTAACTATTTTTATAAGTTATTAAAATGTTCTTTCATACTAAGCCTTCGCGAGGTAATAAGCCACAACGCTCAGAGGCTTATCAAGAGTTTTGATCTTTAAATAACCCAACTGCAATATTAATTTGATCGGGGCGCAATTGCTATTGCAACCACTCAATCAAAATAGCGACCCAAACACAAAAGTATTAATAGTCGTTGAGTCTCGAGTCGGAGCGAGACTGGCTTAAAAACCGTCAAGCAGCCGTATTTATACAAATCGATTCAAGATGGCTGCTCGGAAGAGATCGTGTGACGTCGAATGAGTCAAATATCTGTTTTATTATTTTAAATTTCAAATAGTTTTTTTGAAAAAGCTAACACATGAAAGCACAGTTGTTAGAATATAGACACTTTGGCACTACTAAATAGTGTCTTTATCTTACAGTGAGCATGTAATACGGACCTTAAACTAAGGACTATGAATTGATATTGGTGATCATTATTATGACAGTTAGGTACTTACGTAGAAATGAATATTAATTGAATGAGATAGAGAGATTTGATTGAAGTTAAGATATATTATCAAAATCATTTTTTTTTGGTCGAACAGACAGATCGACAGACAGACAGTTCGGACTAGTGCAAATTCATCCAAGTAGACTGGGTAAATTTGCTCAGTAAAAATTTATATTGAAAACAATAGTTTTAAGAACATAATAAAAATATTATCTGTATTATAATATTGTTTCTTCAGAAACAAGTACCTAATAACTGTGACATTATAAAGTATATTTCTTCGTTATACCAAGTTCAGTGTAACAACTTCTACAGCACTTACTTTGATGAAGTCATTAAAAACAGCAAACTTAAGGATAAATTCCCAAGAGAGCCACTCAGACATCTTTCGCATTAGATAAAACACTTTACAAGATAATAAAGGTAAAAAAAATGAAATTAATGAACGCCACACTTAGGAATAATTAATTTTTCTTACCTCATAAGAAAATCTTTCTTAGCTCGCAAGAAAGCTCAGAGTCACTCAGCGGGCGATGGAGAGACCTATGCTTGAAATTTCTCTACGTGATCAAATAAGAAATGAGAAGATCCGTAGGAGAGCCAGAGTTACCTAATACAAGACTTACGTTTAGCTGAACGGGTTGCGAAGCTGAAAGTGGCAATGGGCAGAATACATAAATTCAAATTCAAAATTCAAATTATTTTTATTCAATTAAACTTTTACAAGTGCTTTTGAATCGTCAAAATAATCTACCACTGGTTCGGAATGCCGTTCCTACCGAGAAGAACCAGCAAGAAACTCGGCGGTTGCTCTTTTCAAATGTACGATTTACAATAATATGCCATAGTTTGAGAAACCGATAGACGTTGGGATCTCAAAGTAGATAAGCAGACTTAACTTACCGGTACATGCTTGCACTATCATATTATTATTGGACCTGGTCATCACCTTACTGTATAACAGTAACAAAATAAATATGGACCATTTTCAGAACATTAATTACTATCGCATATTTTTACCCACTGTACGGTGTTCACAGGCCTTTTTATCGTGGGAAATCTATACTGGCGAAACAAACGAACTATTCAGCTCTTTCAATATCAATTTGGTATTCAAACAAATCTTGCGCGCTCTATTTCTTAACTTCCTGTTTATTCCGTTTATTTGATAAGGTTGAATAAGAATTTACATAGAAATAACGTGTGCAATTTTAAATTTATAAAAATTTTGTCTCTTATCAACAGCTTTTATTATGTGTAAAAACTCGCCTAATTTTTTTTAAATTAACTTTTTACCTAAAAACTGAATTCAATAATAATTGAGTGTAAGAAAAAAATTATCAACTAATCTTGATACTCAAAAGTTCTTGTTGTGTCATTATTATTAAATTATAACTAAGAATTATGATATCCTACTAATATTATGTGGATGTTTGGATGTTTGTTACTCAATCACGCAAAGACGGCTTAACGAATTTGGATGAAATTTGGAATGGAGATTGGAGTCTGGATTAACACATAAGCTACTTTTTATCCCGGAAAATCAAAGAGTTCCCGCGGATTTGGACGAAGTCACGACCATCAGCTAGTTTTCCATGAATTCTAATTTTGCGAACGAAACTGTCCGCAAAGTATCCTTCATCTGCACCAACCTTGTTTAACCCGCATGTTTCTAATTAAGGGTAAAATATCATAGGGTCATATTAATGTTATTCAAGGGTAAAACATACATAATATGTTATACAAATAACATTGTTAACTGGGATGTGATATTTTCAAACGCTGCGGGCTCTCTAGTAATGAACCTGTCATATTATTACGATTCCATACAACTAGATACTGAAAATTCAACAAAAGTCTGACCTTCTCGCGCTCTACTTAAGGCTTTATTTAAGGCTTTTTATATAGAAAGTGTGAAGTGAGGTCATGACATATTTATATACGACCGAATGACAAGGTTTTAAGAGGAAAACCACCTCGAATGACTTAGACGATTTCACCTTCAAACTAGCAATTTTGACATGTCATGACCCTCTATTGACAATTAATCAAGCAGACATTTCAATCTGCGAAATTTACGCGGACTTTTAGTATTTTGACGTAGGAGGGTAAAAGATCCAGTACATGAACGAATAAGGATTACCCTGACTTTCACCTAAAATTAAGATATATGAGAATTGTTCTATATATAATTTTTATTTTTTTGTGTATCTGTACACAGTATATCAAAAAATCAAATAAAATGCGTGGTATTAATTATTATAAATTATTTTATTTAACAAAAGGATAAATTGCCAGTAAATGAACTGGAAATTTCAGTGAATGAACGAACTCTATCTAGTGCATAAACTCTCGATTCCTATTAATAAATTCTTAAGTATATTTTCGGCTTGGAATTCAAAAAAAATTGTCAGATTTTCAGTTTTTGACTTATTGTATATTTTTTTCTACATTTTGCGCGATAAATCAAAAACTCTTTTACATAATAATAATAAATAAAACCTGTTTTAGAATGTATAATAGAGCCCTTTCATATGATATTATCCCCTTTGGTATAGTTATCTTAGTTTGAAAGTCACCTAAATTTTCTGAAAAACAGTCCAAATGACTACAGAGAAAATGAAACTTAACGCCCTTGTTGCATCCAAGTCGCTGGAAATGCAACATCAGCTACTGAATGTGTTAAGAGTAGTGAGAATAATATACCGTAACACAAGTGTCTGATGTTACTCGTATCAGATTTGTTCCTTTGAGCCGAGAAGCCACATGTTCTGATGCTTTTTAGACAATCTAAGATCTCTCATTAAGTGATCCAAATAATTTTGATTGAATGGTCTAAGTTGAGATGTAAAAAAGTCACTACATCGTCACTACCTTCTGAAAGTTCTTGAAATGGTAGATTAGAGGTACTGGGTTGGGGCTGAGGTACAGATTTATCACCAGAAGTCAGAATCGTTCAAATTGCAGACTGCAAGTTACAATAGAGCCGCTTGGAACAATTTTTTTGCTGTTTCTTCTGGTAATATTCACAACGCAGAAATAATAATCATCATGGTGTTTAGATGGTTCGCGCCAAATAATAAAATTTTTTTTTAGTAAAAGTAGTTAACTATTCTTATTTGCTCATAAACGCAACGAGGAAATACAGCTTCCACATATAAAAATTGGAGTCCAGGCCTTGCTGTTAGCTGCTAATGGGTTCTCAAAGTAGCCCGAGTATGCTTGTTTTACTGGGCACAAAAGGAAAGAATGAAAGGAGCTTACCCAGTACATCTTAAAAGATCCGTTATAGATACATGCATCCTGCCATGCCTTACCTATGCCAGCCAAACATGGGTCCAGACAAAGAATATAAAAAGAAATAGTAACTTGCTAAAGGGCGATGGCAAGTTGCATAAATTAAGCAAAAAATATTCAAAGTGAGAATTGAAGACATAAGAAAAAAGACAAAGCCTACAGACACCTTGAGACATGCCCTAAAACTGAAATGCAAATGGTCATATTGTATCGATTTTTACAGATGAAAGAAGGACAGGTAGGTAGACCGAAGACGCGTTGGTCTAATGCTATTGTGCAAATCGCGAGAGAAAATTAGCTTGATAGTACCAAAGACAGAGAGAAATGGGGATACCCAAGAGGGATCCATATCCAAGAAAGAAGAATACCAGAATAAATATAAAAAAAATTCAAAAGAAAAATAAAACCGATTTCAAAATCACAAACACTAAAAAGTAAAAAATAATTTAAGTTATTGTGGTTTTTGAAGTCGGTTTTATTTTTCTTTTGAAAATTTTTTATTTCAAAATTTTTAGTGGCCCCACTGTACTATAATAATATGCCATGCCCAGCTAAAACCCTACTGTTTACTAAGCAATTACACTGATCGCGAGCAATTTGCTCTTATCCATTGAGGAGTTCTGTTCTCCATCTCAGAAGATATTCATCAGAACTTCATCAAAATATGGGACCACCTGCAAAGTATACCTAGCTTTTCAAAAAAAAATAATTTCCAAATCGGTCCAGGCGTCTTTGAGCAATCGGTGAACATACATTAAAAAAAAATTGAATTTGCTCTTATCCATTGAGGAGTTCTGTTCTCCATCTTCAAAGATATTCATCAGATCTTTACCAAATTTATATGGGACCACTTGCAAAGTATACCCTATCAAACAAAAAAAAAATCCAAATCAGTCCAGGCGTCTTTGAGTAATCGGGGAACATACATAAAAAAAAAGATACCGACGAATTCAGAACCTCTTCCTTTTTTTAAAGTCGGTTAAAAATATACTAAGATTTACTAACATGGTGTTATACCACAGAGTAGCAAACAGAGGCAAAGCTTCTAAGAAGCGAGCAAATTTTATAACTATTTTGGTAGGGTTGGCACTGGAGGATACAATTTAATTAACAATAGTTATTTGTTCAACAAGATGGTAAAGTTTGTTTTTCTTGTTATTGCCTAGTTTAAATATCGATCTTTAAATATCGATCAATAGATCTAAATATCGATTTTGAACGAAATCAGTCAATTTAGAAAGAATTATAAATGGCGTCGACTTTTTTAAATTTTGGTAACAGTTTCTTATTTTGTGATCCCAGGGAGCTCTAAATATCGATTTTGAACGAAATCGGTCAATTAACAAAGAATTTCAAAATGGCGTCGACTTTTTAAATTTTGGTAACAGTTTCTTATTTTGTGATCCCAGGGAGCTCTAAATATCGATTTTGAACGAAATCGGTCAATTAATAAAGAATTTCAAAATGGCGTCGATTTTTTTAAATTTTGGTAACAGTTTCTTATTTCGTGATTGCAGGGAGCTCTAAATATCGATTTTGAACGAAATCGGTCAATTAACAAAGAATTTCAAAATGGCGTCGACTTTTTTAAATTTTGGTAACAGTTTCTTATTTTGTGATCCCAGGGAGCTCTAAATATCGATTTTGAACGAAATCGGTCAATTAACAAAGAATTTCAAAATGGCGTCGACTTTTTAAATTTTGGTAACAGTTTCTTATTTTGTGATCCCAGGGAGCTCTAAATATCGATTTTGAACGAAATCGGTCAATTAACGAAGAATTTCAAAATGGCGTCGACTTTTTTAAATTTTGGTAACAGTTTCTTATTTTGTGATCCCAGGGAGCTCTAAATATCGATTTTGAACGAAATCGGTCAATTAACGAAGAATTTCAAAATGGCGTCGACTTTTTTAAATTTTGGTAACAGTTTCTTATTTTGTGATCCCAGGGAGCTCTAAATATCGATTTTGAACGAAATCGGTCAATTAACAAAGAATTTCAAAATGGCGTCGACTTTTTTAAATTTTGGTAACAGTTTCTTATTTTGTGATCCCCAGGGAGCTCTAAATATCGATTTTGAACGAAATCGGTCAATTAACAAAGAATTTCAAAATGGCGTCGACTTTTTTAAATTTTGGTAACAGTTTCTTATTTTGTGATCCCAGGGAGCTCTAAATATCGATTTTGAACGAAATCGGTCAATTAACAAAGAATTTCAAAATGGCGTCGACTTTTTTAAATTTTGGTAACAGTTTCTTGTTTTGTGATCCCAGGGAGCTCTAAATATCGATTTTGAACGAAATCGGTCAATTAACAAAGAATTTCAAAATGGCGTCGACTTTTTTAAATTTTGGTAACAGTTTCTTATTTTGTGATCCCAGGGAGCTCTAAATATCGATTTTGAACGAAATCGGTCAATTAACAAAGAATTTCAAAATGGCGTCGACTTTTTTAAATTTTGGTAACAGTTTCTTATTTTGTGATCCCCAGGGAGCTCTAAATATCGATTTTGAACGAAATCGGTCAATTAACAAAGAATTTCAAAATGGCGTCGACTTTTTTAAATTTTGGTAACAGTTTTTTATTTTGTGATCCCAGGGAGCTCTAAATATCGATTTTGAACGAAATCGGTCAATTAACAAAGAATTTCAAAATGGCGTCGACTTTTTTAAATTTTGGTAACAGTTTCTTATTTTGTGATCCCAGGGAGCTCTAAATATCGATTTTGAACGAAATCGGTCAATTAACAAAGAATTTCAAAATGGCGTCGACTTTTTTAAATTTTGGTAACAGTTTCTTATTTTGTGATCCCCAGGGAGCTCTAAATATCGATTTTGAACGAAATCGGTCAATTAACAAAGAATTTCAAAATGGCGTCGTATTTTTTAAATTTTGGTAACAATTTCCTGTTTTGTGATCCTAGGGATCCTCAGATATTGATTTTGAACAAAATCTATGACAGTTCAAGAAAATAGATTTTAAACACTATTTAAATTATTATCATTAACATTAAATTAAATGAAAACACGACGCGCGACGTGTACTGCAGCCCCTCAGCTTGAGCACAGGCCGAGCCGGTATAAACCGATTTCTCTCCGTACGCGACGTAGCGCCTGTGCTCACGCACACACGCGCCTCAAGCTTGTAGTAGTGTACCTATCGTAGCGCGCTTGTATGAAGCTTTGACTCTGTTCGCTACTCATGTGGTTATACAACGCAATACCACACTCACAAACACTCGTACAAACATACAACACACTCACACACACACACACATGGACGCACGCACACGCACTTTTGAACGGTTTGAACGGAACACGGTTTTGAAATTGAAATTGAAAAAAGTGTAAGAATTTGTAAGAAAATATTTAAAAAAGGTATATCAGCCGGTTTTTTATTCCAGCTCTTAATACATGTAAAAACGTCCAATCTGTTCATTTACTCGAGCCTTTACCCTAGTACCTAATTATATCGACCGCCCCATATCAAAACAAAGTAAATGTCATTTTTCCGAAAATCGTTTTATGTCATAAGCCTAACTTTCATAGTATGTCCCGTTGTATTGTAAGGACACCCACATTAAAGTAAAATTAAAAGCTAGTAAGTCGCTTTGACCATTTTAAAACATAGTAAGTCTTTGAACTGGCTAGGTTTTTATAGATTAATGCGCCTTACTAAGTTTTTAAAAGGAATTAGATTAAATAAAATAAATATCACCCATTATCTAAATACCATGTCAAAACAGTAAATACTTAATAATGCATTAAAACTTAAAAGTAAGATAGGAAAAGTCAATGACCTCTACATGTCAACTGTTAAATATGGTTTGCAAGGGGAAATACTTTGCATACTTACATAATGTTTTTAGGGTTCCATATCTCAAAAGGAAACACGGGACCCTTATAGGATCACTTTGTTGTCTGTCTTTCTGTCCGTCTGTCCGTCTGTCGTGTCTGTCAAGAAAACCGATAGGGTATTTCCCGTTAACCTAGAATTATGGGCAGGTAGATAGGTCTCAACTCTCATAGCCCAAGTAAAGGAATAAATCCGAGAACAAATTTCGTGATTCTAGATCAACGGGAAGTACTGTATAGGTTTTCTTGACGGACGGACGGACAAATGGGCAGACAGCAAAGTGGTCCTTTAAGAGCTCCGTTTTTCATTTTGAGGTACAGAACCCTAAAAAAGAAAATGATGCACATGTAATGAATAAATGTGTTGGCCAGTCTTCACACTAAAATATTTAAACCCCTTTAATTTAAAAACTGTCATAGCCTAGTGGTTAGAACGTCCGCCTCCTAATCGAAGGTCGGGGGTTCGATCCCGGAATCACGCACTACTAACTTTTCAGTTATGTGCGTTTTAAGCAATTTAATATCACTTGCTTTAACGGCGAAGGAAAACATCGTGAGGAAACCTGCATACCTGCAAGTTTTCCATGTTCTCAAAGGTGTGTGAAGTATGCCATTCCGCATTGGACCAGAAAGAACTACGGCCTAAACTTCTTTTGAATTTAAACCACTTACTAGGTTTTGATCTGAGAAAGAAATTTGACATTAATTGACAAAATTGAGAGACCTAAGCTTGTATAAGAACACAGAAGTGTCATAATTCGTGTTCACTTTGCCTAACGTCTCTCAGAGAGCAGAGAGAGATTTAA
Source organism: Maniola jurtina (assembly GCF_905333055.1). Taxonomy (NCBI): domain Eukaryota; kingdom Metazoa; phylum Arthropoda; class Insecta; order Lepidoptera; family Nymphalidae; genus Maniola; species Maniola jurtina. The sequence goes on along the minus strand of NC_060034.1, from coordinate 3,148,983 downwards.
ACTGTTTCTTATAATCACTGGCCATATTTCAAATGCGAAAGTGTGTTTGTTGGTTTAATATTCAATCACGCTGCAACGGAGCAACCACTCGACGTGGTTTTTTGCATGGATACATTTAAAGACCTTGAGAGTGACATCTCTCTCCGCATCGTATTCTTTATTGCTGAGGGTTGTGACCTCTTTCCATTATTTCTACATCTAATGGTAGGTTTTCTTGGGATAATAATGCAGTGGGTTCAAAGAGCCTACGGAACTCGACTAGAAAAACGAGATTTTGACACTTAGGTTTAACGGTTATGAATTAGTTATTAATATCAGTGATAAAATTGATTAGGGCTGTCAGGTAAAATGACATTTATCTCGGAAAATCAAAGAGTGTCCACGAGATTTTTTTCCAAGTTTGCGCTACTAACTACATATATTATGAAGAGGAAAGGTTTGTTTGTTTGTTATCGATAAACTCTGAAACTACTGAACTACTTGCACTAAAGACATAATCATCAACATCAACCGACAGACGTCCACAGTGAACATAGGTCTTTAATAGGGTCTTCCACATGCTACGGGTTTGCGCCGCCTGAATCTTTGCGCTTCCGCTTGACGACAATCATGCTTTAAAGAAAGCAATGATGAGGTCCAAGTTGGAGCACGCTTACCTAGAAGATGCCTATTCACTCTTGGCTTGCAGGTATCTAAGGTATATATGGCAGGAAACACGGCCGCCGAAATGGCGTTCCAACCTTTAGGCTCTCCCCATTGCCCGCAGCATGAATCTGAGCTTTCTTATGAGACCCATGGTTATATTATGTACATATAATATCTCATAAGAAAGCTCTAACACACAATCCAGCTAAGTAAGTCCAATTTCGAAAAAAGCTAGCTAGCCGACAAATCTAACTCAGGCAGCCTTCGGGAACCTTCGAGATGTCTCTGTCCAAAATTCCTCAATGCTTGAAGAACAGTCTTTGAATAGTGCATATTGTCAGTGATGAAATATGGATCCGAAATATAGGTCTTTTTTTTGTACACAGGAAATGCCTGACGCATACCTCTCCGTCATGTGGGGCTTGCACCAAACTTGCACTACTACGAAATCCATTTCGGAACACGGCACCCGGAACGAGGCGCGCTATCTCCTAACATAGGTATAATACCTATTTAGAACACTTACTATCTGTCATCATAATCTATGACAACCTCCGAGTATTTACCTGGTAAAACCGTAACTTTAGAATAAAATTTAGTATATAAGCAGGCTTCATTTAGAAATGAAAAAATCCCTATTTTATTTTTCAACGATTATAAACACAACTTTCATTCAAAAATAATAAGCTTAAATTCATTTTAAATAATATTTTGCGACGAAATGACGCGCGCAGTCCGTCCGCCATTAGAGTCCAGTGGACACTGAATTCCATAGAGCGCCTGCAAGAAAATAAATAGCACAGGAAGTTTTTTGGTTAGTTTTAGATTATTTAAGAAACGAAAAACATTTAGTATAAAACTAACAGTTAAAATTGATTGCTAAACCTAAACATATCATTTTCTGGAGGTTGGCTTCAAAGTATCAAGATGTTAAAGAAAACTTTTACAGAACAAGTTGCGAACAGCAATGTTTTCAACTTGGTTTTTTTTTTTATTGGGATAATGTATACTAAATAAAAAGAGGCCCTTATAATCTTCACAAACTGAAGTTTTTAATTGCATGTATTTAATAGCTGTTAATGCTTTAGAAAAATAAACAATTTACTTCAAAGTACAGCATTTTTGCGATTTGTCAAATAGCAATTACCTTAAGCCGGATATTATAATAACGAGAATTGTGAGTCTTTTTCAAATGAAAGTAGGTACTATTTGGTAGGATAAATCCTAAAAGTTTTGACGAACTCTCCAGTGATACATTAGATTGTAGTATTTATTCTTTGGTCGCTGAATTCACAGTTCTTTCTGGAAAAATATACTTTGCTAAATCATTTTTAAATAGCCAGTCTATATGGTTGTTAATGCATTAAGTAGCGACGCTTTACGGCTACTAAAATTACTTACAAATGCTCATAATGCAATTAAGTTCTTACAATATGGGCTAAGTGAAATATTGCTTATACCCGGCTGAGATTGTTGTGAGCTCTTCTCAGACTTGGGCGCGTTTGGAACCCTCGTAGCTTAAGTTTTAGGTTACGTAATTAATTATCACCACTATATCGTACTTTAATAATTTCGACCATCAAAAGGAGTACAATTGTACCTACTATGAATAAATGATTTTGACTTTGACTTTGACTATACCATTAATGACAATTTCTATTATATTTTGTTACTTGCCTATCTGTTTTTGTGAAAGCCCTCGACCATGGTTCCAGTAGTACTATTACCAAACTCGTATATTCAAGACATCTTTTAACCTATATTTTCCTTCTTTACAGAACTGCCAGAAAAGCCGAAAATCTTTGACGAAGCCGACAAAGAAGTAGTAGGCATAGCGGGCCCATACATAGAAGACACCAGCCTGAAGCTTACCTGTGTTGTAAGTGGAGGTAAAATTAGAGTACAAATCAATTATGTGGTATCACTTTTATCTTTAAACTAAGTAAAGCCTGAAATATTATATCCAACATTGTTTTGCCCCTAGCATTTAAGAAGATACTGACTAATGTGCGTATCCATAGGTGCATTTACATATTATTATCTAAAATATTTTCACTTCAATATTTTGTTTTGACTCGGAACCAGTGTGAATTAAAAACTGTATGTACCTATAAGTAGACGATGCCCGCTACTTCGTCCACATGGATGTAGGTTTTTGAAGATCCCGTGGGAACTGTTTGGTTTTCCGGGATAAAAAGTTGTCTATGTCAATAACATGGACGCAAGCTACCTCGGTACCTTTCATACAAATCGGTTGAAAGGATGGGCCTGTAGGAATCCCGTGGGAACTCTATGATTTTCCGGAATAAAAAGCCTATGTCCGTCCTCGGGATATAAGCTAACTCTGTACCAAATTTCGTCAAAATCGGTTAAACTGTTGGGCCGTGAAAAGGTTGATTTATGCTGTGACAATAAGAAAATTATAAAAGCTATGTTCAGAACCCTATCTCAAAAGTTAATCCGCCTGTAAAAAAAATTACTTTCAGCTATTTCTTTCGTTGTATTTCGTGATAATGGTCAAGAAAAATTTTTCCTTTGGTCACGCTATTATATAATAATATAATGTCATCAGTGGAGCGGCAATTCCGACCTTTTGTTACCTTACCGCGACCCGCTAAACGCAGTAATTAATTGAAAAATACTACAGAATGTGGTATAAGAGTAAGCCCACACCTGATCGTTTTGCTGATCAGGGTCATGTTAATTAGCGTCCTACTAATTGATTACAACCACTTCGTTTGCGTGGATTAAAAATCCCATGAGAACTTTTTGATTTTCCGGGATAAAAAGTAGCCTATGTGTTAATCCAGGATATAATCTATCCCCATCCCAAATATCAGCCAAATCGGTGTAGTAATTTATACACAAACACACACGTACATATAAACATTTACCTTTATGATATTAGAGTGATGTGAAGTAATTAAAGCATGAGTCGCTTATTATTAAAATGAGCCTAACGAACTGAAGTTATACCTGCTGTTTTTTAATACAAATTATTCTCCTCAAAACATGTCTATGACTACTTACCAATCTCTATACGCTTATTCATTGCATGGTGAAATTTTGGTGCTGTTGTTTGGACCGTATCAAACTGGAAATTGCTTTCCGGTCTGCAAACTTTGCTTCCAAATCACCGATCGTGATCTCGGTGAGGATACGCGATATCATGATCGATCAGGTGTGGATCTACCCTTATTTTGTCTCGTTAAACGCAGTAATTAATTCAGAATATGACCTAATACTCAACACACAAAGAACGTTTTTATATACTTGCATGCTAAAGTATAGAAACTATGAATAATGACTGTTATTATTATTAATGTAACCGCTTTGTAAATTTGTTGGTCGTTCGCTCCCCGATCATTTAAATGGAACAATAGTCCGTTCTATCCGTAAACTAAATATGCCTAATTGAATCTCTAATCCAGGTAGGTACTCATAGGATGGAACAGTTTAATGTTTAACTAGCTGATACCCGCGACTTCGTTCGCGTGGATGTAGGTTTTTTAAAATTCCTGTGGGAACTCTTTGATTTTTCGGGATAAAAAGTAGCCTGTGTACTAATCCACGGTGTAATCTATCTCCATTCTAAATTTCAGCCCAATCCGTCCAGTAGTTTTTGCGTGAAGGAGTAACAAACATACACGCACACATACAAACTTTCTCCTTTATAATATTAGTGTGATTATTTAGGCATGTAAGCATGAAACGTTTTTACAAATTCATCCCCTAAGGTAGTAAAATAGGGGTTTAGAATGTGTGTAGTCCACGCAGACGAAGTTGCAGGCATAAGCTAGTAAGTAGTAGCTAGATTCAAAAGCAGTAGTCGTTAAAGTAAATAGCGTTAATAGGAATACAAGAAACAGTACGTAATCAACAGCGGGGCGCCAACACTACAGTCACGCCACGTTTTTGGCACGGCCGTGTCGGCTTAGCTTGTTATGCCGTTTCGTTGTTACCCGGATACGTGGCTTATGAATACTTTGACACGTTTGTTAGTCTAAACAAAGGCAAGCACACTTCAGCTTATTATCGAAGACAGGTTTGCACTCGACTGCGCTCTCATTATTCTACACTGTAGAATCTACAGTGTCAGTTTTGACTAAACCACCTTCCTTGTGTAGTTGTACGCTATCCATATCCATGTTATCCATACTAATATTATAAATGCGAAAGTGTGTCTGTCTGTCTGTCTGTCTATCTATCTGTCTGTCTGCTACCTTTTCACGGCCCAACAGTGTAACTGATTCTGACGAAAGGTACAGGGTTAGCTTATATCCCGGGGATGGACATAGGCAGTAGCCTAGGTAGATAGGTAGATCCCGTGGGAACTGTTTGATTTTTCGGGATAAAAAGTATTTAATTCCGAAAAATCAAACAGTTCCCACGGGATCTATAGAAATCTAAGTCCACGCGAACGAAGTGGTGGGCATCCTCTAGTGGTTGTATAAAGAACCAGCTACGTGGTGGTGTGGGTGTAGTACTGATCGGTGTAGGTAAAACAGCCCATATAAAAAAACAGGTGGAGAATAGGTATATAACAACATCAGACTATTTTACCCGCTCCAACCTATCGTTACCGGAAACCTGCTTCTTGTAAGCACCCTGAGTCGTCTTATTAACCAATGTACTCGTACGTCCACTTCTGAATAGGTATTGGGCTCTTGTAGGGAATTCCACTCTCTGAGGTCTTGCTCTTCCTGAATTGAGCGACTTCCTCACTCTCGTTTGATATCACCCGTCTACCTAGTGAAAGGTCTGTCAAAGCTGTGCATTCTGGTGCCTTTTTATGGCACTCATGAAAGCTCAGAATCACTCAGCAGGTGATAGATAATGCTCGGAGTATCTCTTAATCAAATCAAAAATGAAGAGATCCGTAGAAGAACTAAAGAAACCGACATAGCTCAAGGAGTTGCTAAGCTGAAGTGTCAATGGGCGAGGCATGTTAGTTCGAGGAACCAATAGCCGTTAGGGTCCCAAAGTGGTGGAATGGCGAGCTCGCGTTGGAAAGGAGCGCTATCACACTAATATTATAAAGGTGAAAGTTTGTATGTGTGTATGTGTGTGTATATGTTTGTTACTCCTTCACGCAAAAACTACTGGATGGATTGGGCTGAAATTTAGAATGGAGATAGATTATACTCTGGATTAGCACGTAGGCTACTTTTTATCCCGGAAAATCAAAGAGTTCCCACGGGATTTAAAAAAAACTACATCCACGCGAACGAAGTCACGGGCATCAGCTAGTGTTTTAATAATTAAATAGCAGTTCTTAGGTTCGATTATCAGCAGGGACAAACAAATTGGTGATTTTTCTGGTGGTACAAAATAAAGGGTTAGTAAAAAGGGGTATAATTATGAAACCTCATTAGAAATGACAACAGAGCCATTAACAGTAAAGCGCGAACATTTAAGTCTTGTCACGTTTTCTTCACGCCTGTGGCGCGTTCAAACTTTTCATGTTCTTGAAGTTCTTGCATTGTTTGTGGGATTCTGCGACTTTGTTAATGAAAGCCTGTTTTTCACGTGTTTTTTTTTCCTAATTGTTATGGTTCATTGCATAACTTTTATGATTTGATCATGACAAATTGTATTAAAAATACTCTTACGTCAATTGCTGTAATTCTTGCTGTTATGACCCTCTTAGAGTCATTGTTAGAATGGTACGTCTTATTTTGAACTTTGACTAGTTTCAGTAGTAGTAGTAGTAGTAGACAGTAAGTTAAGTAGTAATAATCATTGATTGTTTACAGGAAAACCAATGCCACGGCTGCGGTGGAAGAGGGGCGACGAGATAGTCGCAAAGTTGGACCCGGTCGAGGACGAAACCCGGCTAAGCCTCCTAGAGCTTAGGATACCTAAGCTGACACGGGCGTACTTTGAAGCTGTGTACACGTGTACGGCGGACAACACGGCTTTGGTGCCGCCACTGCGGGTCAACGTGCAAATACAATTATACTGTAAGTAAAAACCGGCCAAGTGCGAGTCAGACTCGCGCACTGAGGGTTCCGTACTCGGGTATTTTTCCAACATTTTGCACGATAAATCAAAAACCATTATGCATAAAAATAAATAAAAATCTGTTTTGGAATGTACAAGCAAAGCCCTTTCATATGATACCCCACATGGTATAGTTACCTTACTTTGAAAATTGAAACATATTTTAATTTTTTTTTTTAAATGATGTGACCACAAATTCGCGGTTTGCAGATTTATTCCTGTACTTGTGCTATAAAACCTACCTACCTGCCTTTCATGATTCTAGGTCAACGGGAAGTACCCTATAGGTTTTCTTGACAGACACGACGGACGTACGGACGGACGGACAGACAGACAGACAGACAGACAGACAGAGCAAGTTGTAACTTGCGCAGTAGGCTGATGCTGTACTGCTAACTGTTATCGCGTAGACAGCGAGCTTTCTGTTAGCTGTCAGCGCGTGGCCCTCTAGCGGTCACTTCGATTTGAGGCGAAGCAGTGTGTGTGTTGTGTGGGACCGCTGTCGTGTAAATGAGTTACGACCTTTACTGATCATGACAAACTGAATTTTGTGATGTTAGTTTGAAAATACTTGAAATGCATCTAGTAGTTGAGTTTTTTTGAACTACGTTTTGTTTGTGGTGTTTTAATCAAAAAAATAATAACCACTTAGGCTATGTCATAACTCATAAGTAAGTAATAGAGTATGACCAGAGTGAATAACATAAAAATAATACTAATTAAAACAACATCTCAAAAACTTATACGAACAATAGGAATAATGAAACACATTCTCTATAAAACATTAGTAGGTATTTAGAAATAGAACGACTTCATTCATGAATAGAAATAAGCTACTACTGCATATACCAGATTGCTATCTAGATTGGAGATTGCGGCGACATTTTTGCCATACATAATACATATTATAGTAGTGAATTTATCGCCGTCTGAGAATAGGAACCGTATTTTGCATTTCTCGCTTGTATTTCAGAAATTCCTGAACACAGATTCGTAGTTCAATGTAGTAGTACCTAGTAGTGATCTATTTGAATGAGATTCTGAGATAGAATGGTTTCGTTGCTTTACACATCCACTTTGTTATTGGTATAGCCATTGATATAGGATTATTAGATAGATGACAAAGCACGAGCAAAATGTCATTGCTCAGTAGCCAGCTTTGCAAACAATACACACATCTATAAACTTCAGTTTACTAAAAACTTTAACACGTCTTTAATAAAAGTTTAATAGATTGTGAATAAATTTAAAACAAGTGTAAATTAATAATTTATAACACCCCCGACAAGTGAAGGTTACAGTAACTAGAAAAGAGCTGATAACTTTCAAACGGCTGAACCGATTTTTAGGATTATAGCTAAGAACACTATCGATCAAGCCACCTTTCAAACAAAAACAAACTAAATTAAAATCAGTTCATTAGTTTAGGAGCTACGATACACAGATACACACATCAAACTTATAACCCCCTCTTTATGGGTCGGGGGTTAATAAACAAAACAGGATGTTATAAAATGAAGATTGCTTGTTCAAGATTAATTTTGCAACAAACAAGCTTGTTTTGCTAATAACCGCAAGGGAAAGAAAATCTATGTACCTACGTCCTACTCATATTATGCAGTATGCAACGTGCGGCATAATGTACTGGTATATGCACCGTCTGCCCCTGCACCACTTCACAACACTATACATAAAATTATTATTTTCTACTAGACACTCTCCTATCGGATAAAATCTTTAGTAGGTTCCTACTTAAAATCTTTACGTGTAGCGTTTATCTTTGTACGTACCTATACGTATCAAGGTAACATATTGTTAGCTTTTTCCGATTTTAGTTATTGTTACTGTTTGTCAGTATACAACTGTTATATTTTTAAAGAATTAGTTGGAAATGGTCAAGATTATTAATTTATTTAGTGAAGTTAGTTTATTAGACAATATTTGACTTAAGCCACCTTAAAATCGATTTGTATAAAACGGGTGTTGATGATTTATAGTGCGTAAGCTACCATAAAAATACATAGTTCTATGACAGTTCATGGATTCGGATCGGATGGAGTGCGTAATCGCTTTTAGGGGCCGAATTTTCATAAATCCTTTCTTACCGAATGTCTACGTTATAAAAGCTATCTGTATGTCAAATAACCCGTCCAGTAGCTTGAGCTGTGCGTTGATAGATCAGTCAGTCACTTTTTCCTTACTTATTCAGATTTAGATGAATAACTCACATAGCTCTTATTTTATATTGAGTCGAATTTGAAATGTCAAATAATACTCTTGACTTTAACTCTCTTACATTGTAATGTAGTGTATATTCGCTGCTCGTAAGAACAGTATGGAGTGGGTATATTTTCAGGTATGAAATTGGATGCTCAATGCCGTAGGGACTTGAGACAGTGTTGGGGATTATTTCAGTATTCTTGCCTCCTGAACTGAAAGCTTCATAAATAGGATTTTGTTTTGAAGAGCATCTTGCCTGTCGAGTTTTGTGCTGGTTCTGGGGATTTCTGCTCCTGAAAAATATGTTTGACTGGGTAGCATTTACAAGCTTAAATATTGCGACAAATATCATTGTAAAAATGGGACCAATATTATTATGCAGAACCTATTGTGAGATTTTATGTTGGTTTACCTACGTTGACTATTATAGACTTATATTATTATGGAGAACATCGAGTTTTTAGGATGGATTTACTATGTCATCTATACTAATATTATAAAGAGGAAACCTTTGTAAATTTGTATGTTTGTATTGAATAGGCTCAAAAACTGCTGGACCGATTTCCAAATTTCTTTTCCCATTACTTAGAGGGATTCTTCCGAATCTGTATAGGCTATATTTTATCCCGGAAAATAGAAAAAATAAATGTCCACCCGGGCGAAGCCGGGGCGGGTCGCTAGTACTAAATAAACTAGCTACGAGATGAACTGCATTTCATTAGGGAGCAGAAAAGCCAGTCTACCTATTAGCTCATTAAGTTACTGATGGCTTTATCATATCAACCCATCGTTGGTTCATTAGTATCTCTCAGGTTTAGATTAATAGTCCACTACAGTAGTAATCCGTACTTGTCTATTGCCAGACTTCACACACCTTTGAGAATATTATGGAGAATTCTCAGGCATAGGAGGCCGACGTGATAGCCAAGTTAGGGTATTACCGCATACTGATGGTTTGCAGTACATTCTCAACCTTTGTCATCGCCATTTAATCGTTTTGAATATTAGAAATAAATATAACAGTTTTATTTTTCAATTAAGTATTTTTTACGTAAAAGAAATCTAAACGCGGTCCAGTTAATTTTATGACCGTATATAGATTTCATATCAAATAAACTCGGTTAAAATTACGAAATGCCAGGAAATGTGGTCCAAAAACTCTTATACATTTTGCGACGACAAAATTACATTTGCTCGTTAGGCGGACCACAAAAAGCAATGCAATTTTCAGAAATTTTTCGCATGGAAGAATTACCTACATGGCGACACGTGACTGCAATCTTACTTAACTTGTACCCAACTTGCTCATGTTGTGATGCTTTACTGACTAAAGCCGGGCTCACATTAACTACTGTCGCCCTCTCTAGCAGACATAGCACCTGAAAAGTAAAACAGTTCTAAAACCCGACTACTACCCGCGAACTGCCAATAGATAAGTAGTATTAAATATAGCAAAATTGATTTTCTGTCGCTCGGTGTATTTTAACATTGTACTATATTTACCAACCCCCAACCCAAAAAGAGGGGTGTTATAAGTTTCACATGTGTATCTGTGTATCTGTCTGTGGCATCGTAGCTCTTAAACTAATGAACCGATTTTAATTTAGTTTGTTTTGTTTGAAAGGTGGCTTGATCGAGAGTGTTCTTAGCTACAATCCAAGAAAATCGGTTCAGCCGTTTCAAAGTTATCAGCTCTTTTCTAGTTATTACTGTAACCTTCACTTGTCGGGGGTGTTATAAATTTTTAATTTACACTTGTATTTATGAACTCAGATTTTTTTCGCCCTTTCGCTTGATATCCCACCCGATACCTACAGTAGCAAAAAAAATTTTTGGAGATCCTCACTTTTTAGGTATGTAACATCCGTCAGCTGATTTTTTTCGTATAAAATATAGCCTATATCACCCGAACTTTTTTCTTGACTTGATGTGTTGGCTCAACTCTGTATTATAAATACCTTGTCATCTCATATTCAAACGAATAAACTATTTCATTTCATTCCATTCGCGAGTGTTAGATAAAACGACTGCGCTTACATTACCACAGGTATGACAGCTAACGCATTTCTTTTGCCCGTCCCCAGCAGCGAACCATTAATTTTTATTTGTGAGCTCCTTTGTTCTCGGATAACACCATTTCCTCAATAGCGGGAAATTATTCTTCATTGTATTATTCTTTCCACTTATTTATTATTTACTAGAGGTCCACGGTTTCGCCCGCGTAGATTTAGGTTTTTTTTTAAAATCCCGCGGGAACTCTTTTCGGGATAGAATGGGCCTTTATCTGTGCCCAAAATGCAATATCTGTAGATGAAGACCGGGGCTTCGTCCACGTAGATTTATCATTTAAATTTTTTTTAACCCTGTGCAAACTCTGTGTGTCTGTCTGTCATGGTCCTTTCATATTAGTGTGTAATGTATCATCCCTTTAACAAAAAAATAATAATTTTAGATCCAGTCTAATTTATCTAAGTCTAGACAGTATAATGGATGAAGTTGTATTGGATTTTTTGCCACACTTTTTGCATATAAAGACTATTGCCAACGACGATTACACTGATAAGAAGGCACATAGCATTAAATTGTCGTCCAAGAAAATTCGCGACAAGTTTCTGATAGTCCATGTTATCATAATAGAGAATGATTTCCTTCTATTCCGAGGCCAAGGTATTATGCGAGAACAAAGGGGCATACAAATAAAAACTAATGGTGCCCGTGTGGTACGGACAAAAGAAATCCGTAAGCTGTCATCACACCAGGTAATCCATGTCGTGCCATTGGGTTGGGTTAATAGTGTGGATTCACCTTTAGTTTTAGTATGTAATAAATTGTTTTGGTTGCTTCCTTTTTTGTGGAAACATTGGCCTTGATCTTGGTCAGATGAGATGAAACACCGTAACAATAATTCACGGATTAGTTGACCTGACACTTATTCTAAGGCTTTAATTGGATCGGCTCTAAAAAGACGTTGAAACTTTATTTAATTTGAGTGCCCTCAAGCTGAGCAGCCTAAATTCACTAAATGACCATCAATGGCTAAGGCATCTTTGTATATGAGAAGTAGTGTATCTACGGTTAAGTTCTCTTCTCTTCTGGGTTGGTGGCTCATATTAATTTGTTCATTAGTTTATTGTTTTTGTATACACCAATATCACATAATACTTACTATGATGATCAGCTTGTATTATTTTGTAGTATTGTAAAAGTAATATTATGGTCCAAATTCAGACACGTCCACAACTGGGTTTTTATTCTAAGGTCCACAAGTATTGTTGCCCCTGTCACTGTTTAGTAATATTATACGAACACAATGTGTTTCGCAAAGAAGCTGCTAGTCTCTGCATTTATTGACAGAGCTAGGTATAGCCGAAATGAGATGAAAAGTTCTGAGACTGATAAATATCTGTTCCTGACGTGGTAGCAATTTTCACACCAAGGGGCTTAGTTGCCATCGGAAGCCAATGTCTTTATGGTGTAAAGCACGCTATGTATATCACGGCTTACCATCGTTTTATTACAGCTTTTAATTTCGCCTTTCAAGTAATGTTAATGGTAGACATTAGCGGGTTTTTGTTTCACGTTCGCTTTAGTTCGTAATGGTCTCATGATTTTTCTGTTATTATAGTGTTACGGCATTTAATTTGCGAGTTTGACATAGAATTTTTTAGAACTGTAGAGCGTGTGGAATTCTAAAAAATAAAAAAAATATTAAATTTTTAACTTATGGTAAAAAAAAAAATATAAGTTTGACAGAAAAGAATGATTAAATAAAATTATTTCGACTAAATACACAATTTTCTGTAGGTACCTCAAAAAAAAGGAGCCCTTAAAGGATCACTTTGTTATCTGTCTCTCTGTCTGTCGTGTTTCTCAAGAAAAACCTAAAGCGTACTTCCCGTAGATCTAGAATCATGAATTTGGCAGGTAGGTCTGATAGCACAAGTAAAGGGAAAAATCCGAAAACCCTTTTTCACCGAAGCGAAGCGGAGTTTTCGAAGATAACATATAACTTTTTCAAGTCATCTATTATGTATTTGATTGGTCAACTGAACAAAAGCTTTTCTCCGCTCCGCTTAAGTGGGAAACAGCCCTTAAATATGCCCGCTCTACACTCGAGTATAGAGCAAAGCTTGCAAACCCCTCTTAACAATATTGTAAATGGTGTTGTGGCCACGCAACGTTCCTCCCGGGGATTGGAAACGGAACTGACATCCACATGACAATAATTATATGTATATAATAATTAATTTTGTTTCGCAAAATTCGCGGACTTTTGCGGTGCGAGTGTAGGGCAGGCATTAAGCCTATGCTATATAATATTTATTCGATCAACTTTATCGTTATATTACGGCGTTTAATTTCAATGAATGTTAATGGTAGACATTAACGGGTCCTGGTTTCATGTTCGCTTTATGGTATAATGACATGGTTTTATGTTTTCTTATTATAATTGCCGTATTGTGTAATGAATTCACTGCCTGAACATAGACTGCCAACTTTCTAGTCAAGTTTTACTAGGTAAAATTTTGTACTATTAAGCACTTGCAAAGCAACTTTGTTAAAATAATTACGATTTATAATCATATTTTTATGAAAGAAAATTATATATTATATTTATTTTGTTAACTCGCTGTGCTTACCTACATATGTGAAATATTCTAAAAAGTTACCAAAATAAGTATTATTAGTTAAGTCGATTTATAAAATACTACACACCAACGAGACAATTCAAAATACTTTTTTTTTTTTTAAACATTAAGCCTATACTATTTTTATCCAAGCAGTAAAATAAACCTTCTACCTGCCATCTTTTGAAGCAGACTCGAAGGTGTCAAAAGGTGCCTCAACCACACGCCAATATCTTTATGTAGTGACTTCATTTTATTTTATATATTTGGTAATTAAAAAAATATTGTAGGTAAATGTTTTTTACCTCTTTCATTAAGTATTCATTTCAGTAAATCCACTAGTTGCTGCAAAGTTTTTATTTTCTTCCATTCACCACCGAAAATATTATGAAAGTAAGAGTAGATAGTGTGTACTCGAAATAATTCAAAAGCACGTTTTCCGTATTCACTGTTTGTATAATACAGAAAATTTTTACGAAACATTCAGTTTGAACTCACGTTTCGCGCGAACCGGAAAAAATAAAAGAACCTCTATGAAGCAAATTAAAATACATGTGGAAAGTTAACGCTGTATTAGGCCATTGCCTATTCACGTGTGAAATGAAAATTACTTTCGGAATGTACAAAAATTTATTTTAATATAACTTGCTGTTTTAAATCCATGGATTATTTTATACAAAATATTATATCAATATTTTTATTACTGAAACGCAAAACCACTTTGGTAGGAAGATAACCACGACCATACTACAATCGCAATATACAGAGACCAAGTTTGTGAATATTAGGATCCTAAAAAAATTATCAAAATCGGTTCATTGGTTTTGGAGATAATCGCGGACATAATAATATACTTAAATACATACATACATAATATTTACCTACATTATCTACATACATTCCTCTGGATCGTAAAAAAACTCCTTTTTTGAAGTCGGTCAATAACACAGCATTGTTTTGCAGTACGACCACTGCTGGTTGAGATCCTGGCGCGAGAGCAGCCTATATCGGTCGGTCAAGAAGCTGAACTAGCGTGCAGAGCAGTGGGCTCCAGACCACCGGCCATCATCACATGGTGGCTTGATGATAAGCCTATGGTGGTTGCTGATCCACAAAAGGTATACCTAATAAATATATACAAAAATCAAAAACTCCTTTCTGATGCAGTCGGGTAAAAATAAAATATTTGGAACTTTATGTGTATTGATGACATTATAAGCATTAAGAATTTTCCGGGATAAAGGTAAGATAAATTGTGTCGGTCCTCGTGACATAAGCTAACTCTGTACCAAACTTCATCAAGATCGGTTAAGAATGGATGGGCTGTGAAAAGCTATCAAACAGATAGACAGACAGCCAGACACGTTCGCAGTGATGAAGTAGGATTTGATGACAAGTTATTCCTTCACGACATATTTCATTACTCAACGTTGGGACCCCTTTCCATTAATCTCATGGTAAGAGTTTTCTTATATTAATAATGCAGTTTCCAGAGAAAGGAGTGTGGCAGTTAAATAAACCCATACCATAGTTTCTATACGGTATCGTACTGGAATGCCTAATTGCTTGGTGCATATTAGCTTTGCCGGTAGGGCCTCATTGAGACCTACCAGCAGAGATAAATTTTGGAAATTAACCACTAGTGCCAGGAATCAAAGCATCGAAAGAATTTACTTATGACTTAAGTATCTTTGCTAAAAGTGTGACCTAACTCAAAATTAATCTAATATATTTTTTTAACTTTCTCTAAGCTAAACCTAATATTTTTCTTAAATTCATGCAAAAAAATAAACAAAGAAAGATAAAATAGAGATTCCGCTACCTTTCACACAAAATCCGTAAAAAGGATAAAGCAATTCGTTACAAGAACAAATCTAGGTCGTTTCCGAACGTTCTAGAATAAATACGTGAGCCAAGGACGTCTGAATCTAGGCCTAGCTAGTTTGTAGACTGGTTGGGTCGATTAGCTAAACAGTTCAATCAATTACACATTTAAATTGTTTTGGTAGTTCAAATTATGTAACAATTTATAGTCTAGACATCCACTAATAGTTTTAAATTACGAAGATATGTATAAAATCATAGAATTTAAATTTCAACAAGGTATTGCAAAGGACTTAACTCATGTTAGGTCACATAAGGACAAATCATATTATTTTAACTAGTTGATGCGTGAATGAAGGTTTTAAAAATTACGTGGGAATATTTGATTTTACGACGTCGACGTAGATGCGATGGCCGTTGGAGCCGGAAAGTCGTTGAGTGGAGACCGCGTATATGCAAGCGTAGTGTGGGACGCCCTCCAGCACGACGGACTGACGATATAAAGCGGCTGGCGGGAAGTGGCTGGATGAGGAAGGCAGAGGACTTGGTGTGATGGCGCTCTTTAGGGAAAGCCTATGTCCAACTGTGGACGTCCACAGGCTGATGATGAGGATGATGATGATGATGATGATAATATTACCATGGATTATTTTAATATAGGTTTTTACTTATCAATCCTTTGTTACAGAATTCCGACGACCGCAACGAAACGGTTTCGTTTCTAAGGTGGACGCCGCGCATGGAGCACGACGGCCGAGTGTTGACCTGTCGGGCACATCACGCGAATCTGGAGCACGCTACCCTCGAAACTAGCATGAAACTCAACTTACACTGTAAATACTATTTCTTGTTATATAAATAAGAAGGGATTATAATTTTTTAGAATTCCGCATCTCCAGAGAAAAAAGGAACCCTTCTTGTCTGTCTCTCAGTCTGTCTGTCAAAATCCGTCAAGGCTGTCAAAAACTACAGGGCCATTCCCGTTGACCTAAAATCACGAAATTCATTTCTTGTACAAATGGATAGAAGCTTTCTGACCTCGAACTTTTTTTTTCATACGAAATAGCGAGCTAACGAGCAGCTGGGTCACTTGATGTTAAGCAAACATGTCGCCTATACATATATGCCAAATAGGATAGGTATTTAAACTTTGGTGGCAGACCCTAGCTTGTTCGTAAAACCTCATCAGCTCTAGAAATTCCCACACACTGTGTTAAAAATAAAATTTAAACTCTTTCCTCATTTTATTTTGTCGACAGATGTCCCCATAGTCGTGCTTCAACTGGGTTCAAAATTGAACCCAAACGACATAGAAGAGGGTGATGACGTGTACTTCGAGTGTGTCGTGCGCGCAAATCCGCCCGCTTACAAAGTTGTTTGGGAGCATAATGTGAGTAAAATGGCTTAATGCCCGCAAAGCTGAGCTATTCTTTAAGCAAACTTCTTACTTTCAACGATGATGCAGCGATGAACCTAGATATTCCGTAATATCAATCCATAAAATGATAAATCGATTTAGTTGGCGTCAATAAAATTTACAGCTAGCCCAACCATGTTGAAGAATGGATTCCATAAGTCGGGACACTGCTTTGACCAATCAAAGTCATCTGTTTTGATCAACCATCTTAGCTCAATTACGTCATTGCCTTCATCTTAACCAATGAATGACCAAAACTGCAAAACTTCAGCCTTTTGTATATTCCTACCAAAGTCACAGCAAAACTAATACCTAATGTTTCGTCGTCCATCCGCTCTATAGTTTTTCTGTGACTTTGTTATTTGGCTCTAATAAATTAGCTTGTTTGATAAAAATACTCATTCATTAAATAGTTTATGCCATCCTCCTTTATAATTATAACAATCTATCCACGTGCAAAGAACTAATTGACACGTGTGACAAAAACACGTGTATAAAGAAACGTTGCATGAAAGGTGTCAGTCCTTGACCTCAAAATATAATAATTATAATTTCGACGGCAAGCTCACTGACGAACACAGCATTAGAGAATAGCATGTCCTTGCTTGAAGAGCTTTAAAGTTAGCGAAAGCGAAATGTGCTTGGAAACAGATTTCGTACGTAATATCATTGTATGTTATATGTACTTACTTTTATTTGTGTACCAGTTAAGTCCTTTTAATCGTGGTATTAGATTTGACTTCGTAAGTAAGTAGAATGTACATAACAATCGAAAAATTTTGTTTGAATATTATTTTTATTTGTATTGCTATTATTCCATTGATGTTTTAGGATTTGAAAGATAATTTATATTCCAAGTAAGTAGTCGACATTGCTATTGGGACAGTGGCACGGTCGCATGTCGCATGTCAAACTAGACCCTTTACATGCGCTCTGTAGACCCAAAGACTTCCCTGGTGCATTGTTGAGCACTATAGTCTTAGGCCCGGTATCCATATAAGAGGCCTTATAAGTTGAAGGTCCCGGAATCGATTCCTGGCAGGGGCAAGTTTGGAAATTGGAACTTCTAATTTGTCTCTGGTCTGGTCTGGTGGTAGGCTACAGCCGGCTAGTTACCACCCGACCGGCCTTGCTGTCAAGCGATTTAGAGTTCCGGGTTCCGGTACGTTGCCGTGTAGAAAAATAAGTGATATGAATTAAAAAAAACCATACCCCTTCCAATTTTGCCCGCTCCAACTTACACTGCATCATCACTTACCATCAGCTGAGATCGCAGTCTAGGGCTAATTTGTAATCGATAAAAAAATAATCTTTATTCAGTTTCATTCTCTATCTATTTATTGTAAACTTTTACAATCCATACATCCATACATTTTATGCCGAAGCTCAATAATGTAGAATTTAACTTTATTAAGCTTGGCCATACAATGAAGTATTTATGTCTGTATACATATTTTGCTTTAAATCAGAAATTTTAATAACGCTCTAAAATTAATTTTAAAATTCATAAAATAACTTCCCAAGCACATTAATTATAATTGAGGAAAGGGATGCTGAAATTATTTATGGGGCATTTTTATAAGCTAGTTGAAAATTTTTTGTAGATTTTTTTTGATACGTCCTAAATATAACAATCATATTATTATGATATTTTTCCCCTACAACAAGCTTTTTCCGCGGTTTTAGCCACGTAGATTTAAACGTAGAAAATTGAATTAAAATTCTGATAATCCTCCGTCTCTCTATCATAATACACTCTGTAAGTTACAAGTGTAAATTAAAAATTTATAACACCCCCGACAAGTGAAGGTTACAGTAACTAGAAAAGAGCTGATAACTTTCAAACGGCTGAGCCGATTTTATTGGATTTTAGCTAAGAACACTCTCGATCAAGCCACCTTTCAAACAAAAAAAAAACTAAATCAAAATCGGTTCATTAGTTTAGGAGCTACGATGCCACAGACAGATACACAGATACATGGATACACAGATACACAGACACACAGATACACAGATGCACACGTCAAACTTATAACACCCCTCTTTTTGGGTCGGGGGTTAAAAAGTGGGGGGTCTTCAAAAAAATTTTTTTGCTTTTGTATCAAGTGGGATGTCAAATGAAAGAAGAGAAAATTCTGAGTTCATAAATATAAATGTACTACAACACTAAAATATAACAAGCGACAGAAAAACAATTTTACTCTAATATTTCAGCGTTTATTAAGACGATCGCAGTCGGGTTTTACTTTTCAACTTTATCTTGGGACTTCGTCTGTGTTGGCGTTTACTGGCGCGCGTGTTGTACCTTTTTAACCCCCGACCCAAAAAGAGGGGTGTTATAAGTTTGACGTGTGTATCTGTGTGTCTGTGTATTTGTGTATCTGTGTATCTGTCTGTGGCATCGTAGCGCCTAAACGAATGAACCGATTTTAATTTACTTTTTTTTGTTTGAAAGGTGGCTTGATCGAGAGTGTTCTTAGCTATAATCCGAAAAAATTGGTTCAGCCGTTTAAAAGTTATCAGCTATTTTCTAGTTTTCTTGTAGAAAAGAAGGTTAGATAACCCTTAGGTTCATAATATTCAAGTGTCAATTGACAAATGTCAAGCTGTCAAGATGGACGTTGCCTAGATATACATAATTATTTATTTGAAAATGATTTGTCGGGGGTGTTGAAAATTTTTAATTTACACTTGTATTTATTGGAATGTTTTTTTTGTTACAACTGGCCGGTTTTTGTGTTCTGCTGGTGTTTATTGGTGGTGGAGCTGACTGGGAAGCGCTCTAAATGGGCGCCGCGCGTATGTCCGCGGGCGCCGGCACGGACGAAGTACATTCTTATACATATAGTTTCCCTAACTTGAAAATAACTACAAACTTGACATTGGCGACAATGTCAAGTTGTCAAGTCATGTCTGGCTTGACAATGTAAAGCCAGACGAGGGAGAAAAAAAAACTTTATCTTGTTCAAAATAATCTCCATTCCGCAGGGCCAAGTAATGACGCACAATCAACGGGCGGGGGTAATCGCGGGGTCAGCACACTTAGCCCTCCAGGGCGTGTCGAGGGAGCAAGCGGGGAAGTACGTATGCATCGCATCCAACGTTGAGGGCGATGGGAGATCCGCACCTGTCATTTTGCAGGTTATTTGTAAGTATTCCATTCTTAACACGTTTTTTTTATTGAAAAGGCACACAAAACAGGTTGCAACGAAGAAGTCGTCTAAATACCAGCAGATTAGGATGTAAGTAACAAACGCCTATTTATGTAACTTATCCACGGAGAGAAGTTAGTATAAGGCTTACTCTGTTACGTAACCTCCATACAAATGACAAAAAACAAGAAATTCAGTGGGCTAACAAAAAGGTGTTCAAAAAACATTCGAAATTCAATTCGCAAATGTTTTCAAAAAACTAAAATATAATCGTTAATCGTATATAATGTAATCGTTAGTAATTGTTTGGTGACTCAAAATGGTTAACGCCCACTGATTTTTTTGTTTTTGTCATTCGTATGGGATTAGGTACGTAACAGAGAGAGACCTATACCTACTAAGTTCTCTGCGTGGATAGAGTACAATGTGTACACAACATAAATAAATTAAACCTAAGCACAGAGTTCTGTTCAACAGGAACGGTTTTTACTGGTTCCCACATGATTGGTTCTCACCTCTCACGCAGTTGTCTCTATCCTGTTTTCACAGAATATAGCGCTAAAAACCGTATGCGGGACGCTCATGAATGTCTTGTCCTTTTTCACTACGTAAACCAAACCATACGAATGCCTACCGTTGTTTAGTATACATTTATTCCAAGCTTTTTCTATAGGCTCCTAAGTTCATCACCTCAGCCTTTGTTACGTGCAACAATGACAGCATCATACCACAGTAAACCAAATCCCAACGCTGATAAGGTGCTACGCCGCAAGCTATACTGTGAATCGATGTAATATGCAGTCACATGCAAATGTGTATCGAAACTTGGATGTTAACTTCGCGATGTATTTACATAAACCCGGGTTAGATCCCCTAACTATGGAGCATTGTGTTAAACTAGGATAACAATTGCTAGTGCTAAGACGCATATATGCACTAAATCATCTATACTAATAAATAAAATTGGAGTGTCTGTCTGTAATTTCGAAATAACTACCTCATATTAAGCTCATATGGTTATTTGAACGATACCATAACTGAATCACACGTTTTTAAAATTTTTGTCTGTCTGTCTGTCTGTCTGTCTGTCTGTCTGTTTGAAAAGGCTAATCTTTGGAACGGCTGAACCGATTTTGACGGGACTTTCACAGGCAAGTAGAAGATTGACCAGGGCGTAAAATAGGCTACTTTTTTAACCGACTTTCAAAAAGGGAGTTGTGTTTTTCTACCTATGTACACCGAAATCTCTGAGATTTCTGAACCGATTTGCGTCATTTCTTTTTTAATCGATAGAGGAATTTTGCGACATTGTTTCATAAAAAATTTGGAGTCCAACTCCTCAATCCTGATGCTGTAGGGGATCTGACCAATCCACGCGGGCGAAGCTGCGGGCATCAGCTAGTTAGTAATAAATGTTTATTGTTCTGAAGGTATACATCGCGCCAAACTTCGTAAGCTTTGAATACCGGAGCATTATTATGAAATCCCACAGCTTATAAAACGCTTTGTCTAAGAAAAACCCTTATCGTATTGTATGCTATGATAATTATGGATTATAGTGTTCCACTCACGACAGTTTAACTCCATATTACATACAGACTAATGTCTCCATATTAAAAACCTTATGTCGTCAACATTTCATTTATACGCACGAAACGGTTTGAGCCATCATTCCTTAAAGGTACGTATTGCTAAGGGTTAAAACACTTTTCTACCTACGGAAAACACTTGTATACGTCTTACTTTCGACACATAGCCAGAAAAGACGCACACAGCACAGAAAAGCTCATGCTCTATTCTATCATTCTATGACATTAAAAAATATAACTAAGTACATATTATATTTTTTATGAAGTCAAAGAAATCAACTTATTTCTAAAATAAAACATGGTTTAGCTTTTTAAGTTACAAACTCTAAAATACTTTGACATGGAAATTAACATCGATCAGTCACATAAAAAATGTGTATTATAAAAGACAGCATATTAACATCATATTGACCGAATGGACTGGTCAGACATACCCGGAATTTCCCTAGAGAAGGCATTGTTTCCCTTCACAGAAAAGCGCGTAATGAAAGGTAAATATCAATTAACCATAATTTCTCCAATTTATTTTCTCGGTATTTCACTTGATCGCATCCGATTGTTAATATCTACCTACTGAATATACCTAATATAATCGGATTTTACTAAGTAACGTTCTGAGAAATTGGTATTGAAAACATTTAAAAGACCCATGTCCCACACGTTTTTACTATTTAACTCCCGACCCAAAAAGAGGCGTGTTATAAGTTTGACTTGTTTCATAACTTAATATCTACTTAAGAAAGCAATACATAAATTACGTAGGTGGACGAAGTTTTTTTTGGCAAGAATAACAAATTCAAGACAAATGATTTGATAAGAGCGTTCAGAAGTCTATTACTTTATTAGCTCTTAGCTTTTAATAAAAAAATAAAAATGGCATAGATATTATTCCAAAGTTTCGCTGCCACCCTAATCAATCTGCAAGAAACAATATTAACTACTATTGTTATACGAGTAACTATTTATTATTTTGCTTATACAAAACTACCGTTTAAATATATACATATAATACGCGACAGATTAAAATGGCAATCGGGTAGGGAACGCCCCGCTCACCCGCACAGCCTCCGCGCTAATGCGGGCTAGCGCAGGTGACGTGCGGGTGAGCAGGGCATCCTCCGCCTCACACTCCGATTGCCATCTCAACTTGTCGCGGACTTTATAAACCTTAATCCACACGAAACCGTAGGCAAAGTTTGGTAGATAATGAAATTATTGCAGAAAAGCTGGAACAAAAATGTATCATACATTATATTGATGGTTTTTGAACCCAACTCAAAGATATTATTACAAAAATAAATTGAAAGGTAGAGTGAAAAGAAAACTTATAGTACCTTTTACCTTTAGTTGTTAAACTTTTAGCGTGTACAATATACGGGATTGTATTGAACCGTTAGTAGTTTATTTTCATACGGAGTCGTAAAAGTTTTGAAACGTATTTACTTCCATAAATCGAATGCTTTTACGACCTTTTCTGTTTGAATCGTGAAAACTGCTCTTTAGAAATGTGTCAAAGTTTTTATTAAATTACTTGTATTATGAATTCTTTGAATTCGAGATTAGTAATAAAATATGAGCCAAGCATAATATAACTACCTACTCCAAGTAAACTAAACTGGTAGAACAAAATATCATGTAATCTTTTTTAATAGAGGACCTTTCAAGATGTTAATACTGAAATTACTACTACTAGTTCATTCATATTATATTATAATATGAATAGCCCAAACCTAAACTATGGAAGCTGAATTTTGCACAAAGGTTCCCTTAATAATATAGACAAGGAATAAGACCGGATTTTCCAAAATTATACTATTACGAATTATTACGAGTATAAATACAATAGTGTATTTATATGTCTATCTGTCTGTCTGATACCTTTTCTCGGATACACAGCAGATCGTAACAAAATGAACCTAACATAACTACTAACTCTCGAGATTTCATAGAATATTTTATATCACAGAAATAAAACCAAGGTTTCCAAGGAATTTTGAAATCATCCACACGAATGAAGTTATAGATTGACATACTTAATTATTATTTTCAAATGATTTTGATGTTTAAAAATTTTTTTGTTATGGGTTTCAAAACGGCCTTCGATTTCCTCAAACAAAAATTTCCCTAATTCCTAAGGGCACCTCTCAATAAGCATTCATTGTTAGGAGTTCCTTACAACCATTCAAAGGATCATTGAATTCGATACGAAAACTTTTTGAAAACAAAGCTGAAGGTAAAAAAAAAGTAAAAAACTTGTAAGACCTTCTTCAGCGGGTAATTTAACTTCATCGAAGTAAATACGTTTCACGACTTATGGGTACTGTGACATTTCTTTGGACCTTAACTTGTATGAATAATCTAAATAATTGCTATTCGAATAATAATATTATGATCTCAAATTATATCTTTTATTATTTACAATGTCCCATTATTGCAATTTATAATTTAATTTCGTTTTATTCTTTTGGTGGATAAACAAGTTAGCAATGCTGTCGGGGACTATCGTCATTTGCACCCAAAAATTAAACTATCCCAGAAACTGACTTACGTATCAGGTAACCCAAAATCTAACGCTTATTAAGTCGAACGGAACCATCTACCGAAGCAATAGTTCCAGTGTATTATTAGAGACTATAACTATTAATGATTACTTTAGATATTACTTTGGAAAATATGTTAATTTTTAGTGATATATAAAGAACATTTTATTTTATTTGATGAATTATTTTGATTGGTTTATAACAAAATGATAATTTTTCTTGCTATTGTTAATTAAAAAGAAGTTTGTTTCCTAATATGTACCGTAAGACTTAGCATGTTTAAGTACTTGAAAGTGAAATTATGTATCTGGACATTACTATTTCAGTGAAATCAGGACACTTATGTAATAAAAAAAATATTATAACAATATCTTCCAGCAAAGTAGGCTTGGAATGCGTGTCTTAAAACTGGTAAAAACGAACGGACATAGTGTTCGCAGTACCCATCAGCTGTGAAACGGAATAGGTACGCGTTACGATACACGCGAGCGTATTGTAACGTTACCTGTTTATTATTATTTCGAATCGTAAAAGTTTTTAAAGCGCCTTTTCTTCAATAAATCGAAGGCTCCCACGATCTTTTACGGCCTGTTTATACGCCCTTACGTGGCGTTATTTATAGGCACGTATAGTTTGTTAGGAAAATATTTCGATCAGAACGTCGAATGTCGGTCACGTAGAAATACACTTCGATATTTCTGTTTTGTTACTACGTCATACTGCCTACGATTCAAAATAGAAAATAATGTTTACTACTGGGTTTTTATTCTAAGGCTTACTATACCATTAAGCTATCTTTATATTTTATTCATTGAAAACAAAATTTGCTTACAATACTGAAATATTTTTGTGAGTTGACCCAGACCTTAGGCTTGTGAATTGCCTTATACTTATATTTTGAGACTGTATCATTACTTTAACGCTCATAAATCTGTTAGGGCTCTGGCTATCCACGTGCTGATTGGCAGCATAAACTGCAGTTTCGTAACATGAGTCACTTGAGCCCGAAAATTGTGTTACAATTAGTCAATTAGTCAAGTATAATATTATTTGGATATTCTCGCAGTAAGCAAGACCACCTCGAGAATATTCGCTTGAGCGTAGAGCGTACTTTGATTTTCCTTAGACATAAGACATAGGTACCTAGTTAAAAGTTAAAATGAGACAAAGTCTCTAAGGCTACGTTATTACCAAGTCAAAGTAATCTCTTTATATCTCAGTAGGTATTAGTTAAAGATTTTCTTGAATTCTTGAACTTTCTTGTGAGTCATAGTAGTATATTTATATGCTTCATGGATAACCACGTGAAACATTTCATGGGGGTGCCTTTATTACCATATTTAAATAGAAACATAAATATTGCAATAGAAAATATTTAACTGGAACGCATTTCTACAGATAAGCCGGTTTGCAAGAACACAATGACCGCCATAGTGGGCGCAGCCATCAACGAGGCGGCGCGGGTTGCATGTGAAGTGGACGGGTTCCCGACACCCAAAAACTTCCAGTGGACGCTCAACAATAGCATGGGAATGGTCGAACTGGAAGCGGTAAGCTATAGCTTTTCCAAGACGAATTTTTAAATAAAAATAGCGAGCAAACCAGCAGGCGGGTCACCTGATATTAAGTGATCACCGCCGCCCATAAACATTTGCAGCACCAGAGGAACCGCCGATGCATTACCAGCCCATCAGGAATTCGTAGGTCCGCCCCTTGAATAACCCCATGTTGTAATCTAGTGGAATCAACTCATATCGACGGTGTTAAATGAACTGTCGCACGTTCCTTGAGGCCACAAAACTTAGGTTTCCATTTGAAGTATGCCGCATTGTCGCATTTGTTGCTATGGCGTAAAACAGCCTTCACCTAAAACACCAATAAGGGAAATATATTCAAAGAAATACAGAGAGTTGGATAGATCAAGTTTTCTTATTTTTATAGTATAGGCGTCGGAAATTGTAGAAGAATAGCGACCCTCAACGAGCATAATTGAATTACACGCATTAACCTTAACGTTACCTTTCTGAAGAGCACTCTTGAAATGAGCTCCAGAAATAGGTTGCCCGACGACTTGAACAACTAATTTTACCTAAGAAATTATATCTTTTGCTCTTGTTGCGAGACCTTTTATGGTTGCTAGATAATTATTATTTTAGTCAGATATTTCATCATATTTTTATACTCATAGACGGTTCTTAGCTTAGTTTTTCGATTTGTTAAAGAGTCTACTAAATTTATTGGCTTCTTAATAATTAAATAATGATAAAAATGAAATAATTTAGACATACGCAACTAACGCCTCATTCGCACGAGAGCTTTTTAACATCCGTTAAAAAAGCGTTCAAATAGAACAAATACAAGAAACAGCTAAAAATTATTTTCAGTTAAGTTCAGTGCTTGCTTGGGAACTTGGCTTTATTGCTTGGTTGGGGAGGTAAGCGGTGCTTAGCTTGTAACTGCATGTTTGACCATACAGATTTTGTCTGTTGGCGGATTATAGCAAAATATTTTTTAACTGTTTCTTGCTAAACATGAACTTTCGCAAAGTAACGCCTGATTCTATCCAATAGAACAAATACATTCCCAAGTATCTGTTCACACGCCAACGCTTTTTTAACGCGCACGTTGTAATTATCAGCGCAACGCCGGGTTTTAACGCAACGCTTTTTTAACGCTCGTGCGAATGAGGGCTAACGCATGCCAACAGTTAAAGCAATGGAACATTGCCTTTATTTAACATGGCTTTGGGTACACTTTTTGTATATCAGATTATTTTTTTTCAAAAAAGTCACATCCTCAAAATTATTTTTTTTCCAACAGGGAAAATTCACCGTAGAAAAGACAGGTCGTTCCATTCTGACGTATACGCCAGCAACGGACACCGACTACGGGTCCCTCGCTTGCCGAGCGACTAACCTGGCCGGACAGCAAATAGAACCTTGCAGATATACGCTACTACCAGCCGTGAAGCCAGACCCACCAACGAACTGCTCCACCTTGAATCTGACTGACGATTCCGCCGAGCTGAGATGTTTAGCTGGTAAACTGACTTAATTTTTAACCCCCGACCCAAAAAGAGGGGTGTTATAAGTTTGACGTGTGTATCTGTGTATTTGTCTGTGGCATCGTAGCTCCTAAACTAATGAACCGATTTTAATTTTGTTTTTTTTTTTTGTTTGAAAGGTGGCTTGATCGAGAGTGTTCTTAGCTATAATCCAAAAAAATCAGTTCAGCCGTTTGAAAGTTATCAGCTCTTTTCTAGTTACTGTAACCTTCACTTGTTGGGGGTGTTATAAATTTTTAATTTACACTTGTATTTCTATATCTAAGTACGCGACAGGTAAAGATGGCGATCGGTGTATAAGGCGGGGGACCCACGCACAGGGTACACGTCACCCACGCTATTCCGCACAGGGTTAGTGCGGGGGATATGCGGTCGTGCGAGGCATCCCCACCCCGATTGCCATCTCGACCTGTCTCGAACTATAATATTATAGCACTTACCTTGGTTGTGTTTTTGATGATCTTCTTCGTAAAGTGGTAAGCGATGTTTATACGTGAAAAGTTCTAGATCCAATTCCTATTATTATGACAAAAAGTTAAGATGCATCCATACTTCCCTTTCCCCTCCAATTAAGCTTAAAGCTTGTGCTAGGAGTGGGTACGACAATAGTGCAACGGGGGGAACATTTAGAGATTCGAGTACGTTCAAATGACGCTCACTACTCCCATCAGTGCACAGTAAGTTTTTTCAAAAAACGGTGGGCAATTGCAAGTCCAGCGTAATTGAATTAGTAGAGGTCAGTGGGCCAGACTTACCCTGTTTTCAACCTAGCTTAAGATAAACGCTAGCGTATCAAAATAAAGAGTCTCTTACCACGAACTTAGCGGGGCAATAAATTAGGCGTTACGGATATTCCCTATTACCCGCAAGCCTGATTCTCCTAACAGCCGTTCCACGCTGAACTTGATTGATGATTCAGCGGAACTACTATGTTCGGACGTTAAATACGTACTAAAATACCGTCAGGATTCCGGAGAGTGCGATTAGACACTACACCATCTCGCTCCTATTTGAGCTTCGTAACATCCAACTTAAATTGATAGTGTTCCAATGGTTATAAAATTTCTATAAACCATAGGTACCTACTTACCTATGATTTCAAGATATTTTTAATGCCGTCTTCTAATCATCAATATATAAAAATCCACGGATAGACAAGCAGTGGATGGTCTCTTATGGATTTATACCCACCACAGTCTTTAACAGCCTGAATCCACGACTCCTTGCGACACGTTTGATGTTTGGTAAGAGGCCCGGTTTCCAGTGAGAGGTCGACATTCAGCATCCATCTTGGGACCTCAATCGGTTCTTCAAAATATCGATACTAATCTCTACCAATTTTTCTCACATCCAATTCTTATTGCCTAAGACTTGATGAACTTTAATTTGAAAGACCCCATTCGTCTCATCATTGAATTAGGTATTTGACTCGATCACACGGATACTTTTATGATAAAGAAGCCTTTTACATATATACCTATTATTTTACTAACATATTTGGCTAACTGGCTGGATTAAATTGTCATAAAAATATACACTCAGTATAAATGGAAATCTATTTTAGATAAGTGATAGTTTTAAAGGAAACAAGAAAGCAGTTACTTTCTAGAATCTAGATCAAATAATATATCTATACATTTTATATTAATATGTTCTTATTTAATTCTACGTATCATACCTGCGCCTATCTTAAGGGTAGAGATAAGATACATTAATCAAATATTAGGGGGCCAAGATACAAAGACATAGTTTGTGCAGTAGATG
This sequence comes from Maniola jurtina, assembly GCF_905333055.1. Taxonomy (NCBI): domain Eukaryota; kingdom Metazoa; phylum Arthropoda; class Insecta; order Lepidoptera; family Nymphalidae; genus Maniola; species Maniola jurtina. The sequence goes on along the minus strand of NC_060034.1, from coordinate 3,120,137 downwards.
ACAGAAAAATGTAAAGGGAGAGGTGACATGGGTCAAAAATGTTCCGCTTTGAAGCGGATCCTTCTTACGAAAAAGCTGGCGTTTACCTAGTAAAAGGTTCAACTTAGGAGACCAAAAAACCAGCCAAGTGCGAGTCAGACTCGCGCACTGAGGGTTCCGTACTCGGGTATTTTTTCCAACATTTTGCGCAATAAATCGAAAACTATTTTACATAAAAATAAATAAATATCTGTTTTAAAATGTACAGGTAAAGCCCTTTCATATGATACCCCACTTGGTATAGTTATCTTACTTTGAAAATTGAAATACATTTTAATTATTTTTTTAATGATGTAACCACAAATTCGCGGTTTTCAGATTTATTCCTGTATTTGTGCTATAAGACCTACCTACTTGCCAAATTTCATGATTCTAGGACAACGGGAAGTACCCTATAGGTTTCTTGACAGACACGACGGACAGACAGACAACAAAGTGATCCTGTAAGGGTTCCGTTTTTCCTTTTGAGGTACGGAACCCTAAAAATTACCCATGTGTTCTTTATGTGTTGTACAAGAAAGAATATAACTGTGTACATTATTTTTGCAAATAACTAGATTGTTTTATTTATTCAACAAAAATATAATTTAATATCAAAGTTAGGCTATGATAGTAATTTTTATTACGACTTGAAATATTATTATAATTACTCTAGAAAGTCAGGTTGTTCGTTTGAATTAGCTAACTCATTAAAACAATCTTTTGAACACAATCTTGGTTATACCTGCCTTTGAATTTTTATAATAGAAATAATATGGCTGAAATATTAATTAGTATAATTACTTAGTTTAGTACCTACTCGTTTTATTATGAATACTGTATATGAAATTTTAAATGAAAACTTCTTAGAAATCTTAATAACTTTTGCGTTCGACTTTCCTTTCGTGAAATTCAGAAGCTTACTGGAATTTATCAGGTTATGTTTCAGAATCTAGTAGAAAGATTTTGATCTAGAAAATCTTAGCAATATAGATGTCTAGGCGGCATCGGGTTGGATTTTATGGTTTTCAAAAGGAAACACAGACAATTTAAGATTATTCGGCGATTTAATATTTTTCTACTCTTTTGTTATTTTGATCCATATTATTCTAATCCATATTAATATCAGATTAGTAATAATATTATATACTACGAAACTGTATCTGCCTGCTAGTTTTTCATAGCTTATTTGTTTAGTCATTTTGGATAAAATCTGATTCAGGTACATATATTTTTTTCCCGGAAAGTTGCCGGCATCATCTCTTTAAGATATAAAAGTTCAAAATAAAAATATTCTTTTGTATATAATTTTGTGATAATTTATTTTATGATTAAGTTCGCGTTTTTGTTAAGGTTACGATGGGGGTCTTCAGACCACTTACTTCGTGGAAGCCTGGGAGGCCGGCAGCCTTATAGCCAACGTATCAACAATAACACCAGTTTGGAAGCTCCAAGGTCTAGGGTCTGGGAAGGCTCTGAAGCTAGTGTTCTACGCGAACAACGCCAGAGGGAGATCTGAAGTTACCACTCTTAGAGTGCATACGCTATCAAGACTAGCTTTGCATACAGGTAAAAAACTGAATAATTTAGAGGATATACGAAAATACAACATGGAGTAAACATGCTACTTAATTTCTAAATACTCCAAAGGTATACGGCATTTCAATAGATAGTCTGTTTAGTATTGAAAAACAAATAGAAGATATCTTATTCACGTCATGTTTTTCAAGACTTGAACCAAAAATAAATTTATAACACTGATTTTTTTTTACATAACCTGAGTGGCATAGCTTTTAAGTGGTGGACACTTTTGATGTAGGTACTTGGCATTAAACCTCAAGTTTGAAACTTTAAAATATCGATATTAAAAGAAAAACTGACTGATATATCAATGTATAGCTCAGACCGAAAGGCTTAGAAAATAAAGTTGTTGGACCTAGATTTTCAATTCACGTACATATCCCTGTTAAGAAAGGATATTTAGAAATTCCATAGCAAATTCGAAAAAGCTAGTGCTCAATAGTTTCAAACCAGGCCTAACAACGAGGCCTCATAGAAAAATGTCACACATATGTACTAGTTACAAGAGGGTATTAGGCATGCTATGTTGAGAACTCCTACTTTACCTCAATTGTTGTATGATATCACTAGGGTTTATGCCTGAAAACCAGCACTGCAGTTGACTGACTGCCGCATTAAGCCGAAGTGTCGCCCCGTTCATCCAAATATTAGATATTAAGCTAGATTTAAGAAGTATCGGGGAAACAAGGAGCATAAACTTTTGTTGGCTAGTCCCTGGGACTATGGTGCTCAATCTGTTTGTACTTTTTCTTTCATATGTAGTTTTTGGCTGAATAAAGATTATTTATTTACTAAAATAGCCTAACTAAATTTTTTGTAAGACTTTCACAACTCGACGTCTCGTAAAAGACGTCGAGGCAGGCCGAGGCGTCGCTGGCGAGACAAACTCGATGCCTATATGTCGTCCTGGCCCCAAATATCCCTAGACAGAGACAGGTGGAAGGAAGAAAGGGAGGCCTTTGCCCGGCATTGGGACAGTAAGGGCTAACAATAATAATAATAAATTTCACAAGTGTTCTAGCAACCATGTCGTTTGTACAGAAGCGAAGCACAGCAACATCAGCAGTATGGACTCGAGCTGGGCCCTCGGCATCATCGCGGGTGCAGTCGGAACCCTCGCTGCAGTTGCCATCGTCGCTCTGCTAGCGCGAAAGCGACACCACAGGCCTTTACAGTACGAAGGTAACATTTTACTTAGTATAATTTCTTTATAACAGCTGGTTTGAGGTTACCTAAGAAGTCGGCTACACATTGGCGGTTCCTCTGGGACTGCAAATATTTATAGGCCGCGGTAATCACTCAACATCAAGTGATTTGCCTGATCGTTTGCGCTCTATATGAAAAAGGAGCTTAGGATAACAGTGAGCGGGGAGTGGGGGTGTTTGCGCATAGGTCTGTACCAGAAAGTTGTAACAATAAAGAGACAAAGAAAGAAAAAGTGGACAGGGAAACACTTATCCCTAATGGAGATCTCTACCAGTGACCCTTGGCAGTTGGCAGTGCGAGAGGTTGTAAATAGACGAGAATAGGTACAACAAAGGTAGAGAAGTATTCATTAAAAAAAAAAACGAGATAAGACTAATAAAAATAAATTATCTTCAATAATTAATCTTCGTTTAAGTAAGTAAATAATAGTCTAACCTGGACTATACCTAGCCATTAAGTAACTAGTATCTGTAATAGGGCAACATACCAGAATTCTAAACCGTTAAGCGATTCAGCTTTATAGGTAACATTTCCAAACAGTCAAACCAGTAAAGATCAGATTTAGGTCATATCCAAAATTGACCTAATGGGAATCAAATTTGAGCTATCAAGCCATTTAACTTACCTACTGATAGCACCAGTGTGCCAAACAGACCGTGCCTAAAGTCAGTTATTTACCACTAGCTGAATAAACCGGCTTATATGAAAAACATTTTTCATAAGACATCAGCTATCTATTTTGCCGTAAGTACTTCTTCTAAAAAAATAGATTTTGAGAAAAATTTTCAAAAAATAGTTTTTCTGAAAAATTATACGTAGGACCAAGGTGTTTAGACGTTTCAGAAAGCTCAGTTTTTGAAAATTCCTTTATTTTTTGGCGATAATTATTCAAAAACTACTTTTCGCAGTTAACTGCTTTTCCGTACAAGGCAAGTAGTAGGTATTGGTTAAAATACGTAGTGATACAGATTGGATGTATACAAATGCAAACCACATTACTGGATACACCTCTCTATTTTACTCTCGCAAAATTCTTATTCATTGAACACTGGTGGTAAACTAGAGATCGGTTCTAAAAGCACAACAAGCTACAAGGGATGAATTGCGAATAGACAATTTTGTTGATACAAATATACATTGAGATAACGATCATAGAGATCCAAACCTCACACTTTAACCGTCAGAAAAGCGCCATTACTTAGGCATACAAAAATTAAATAGACGTCATAAATATTTTTAAATGAACATAATAATTCATTTACCTCTTTTAGTATTTTTGCAATATTATAAAAATTTCTTCTTTTGATAAAAAAGCAGAATAACTATTGACAAAGCGAGTCAAAGTAAGCAATTGGAAACAGTAATTAATATACCATCGATATACATATGATTTAATAAAAAAATTCTTCAACAATTGTGAAATTAATTTTGACTCTTCGTTCACGTTTTCTATTAGGACTTATATATATGATTTAACATGGCATGACTGGTCCTCTCGTTTTCCAGCAAGGTTGCAGTTGTTTTAAGGAAAATTGCCACCTCTAGTATATATAACACCTCTCTGCGAGTATCCTACCCTATCGATAGTGTAGTACCGATAGCGTTATTCACAAGGTTTTCGATTGCTTGTACTGGAATTGTAATTGGGTTTCTGTCTTGTTTCTGTGCAACATCCTTTCAAAGACTAAGGTCCAATGTTCAACTGGATAAAATCATTGTAGAGGAAATTCTTGGATATTCTCGTACCTCTAGCATAGGAAACCGTAACAATTCGTTTAAAAATATAACGTGCAACTATTATCTATTTAATTTATGTATAAAACAAGCGATTAAAGCATATTGATAGATACATAAATTAAGGTAAATAAAAGGAGCAAAACAGTAGGTATATTATCTTGTTTTACTAAGGGAAATACATAATTAAATAATTGTTGAACGTGTTTTTAGTTACAATTACATTCATCTTTTCATGAGTTTTTAAAAGTCAAATGAGCTCGGTAGCTATTTAATCAGTGCTGTGTAGAAGTACCTTGTGGAAAGTACCTATGCAAACTGATTGTTCTTCCAATTTTTTATCAAAAAGAAATTTTATTTCAATATATATTCAATATATAATATATTTCAATCCACATATGTACTCGTACCTATATGGAACAAAAAATACCGCATTGTTATTTTTAAATCGGGATAACGGAACTTAAATCCCGCAGCCTTTGTCCTTTGCCCTCATTTTTTCTATCGGCACCAACGCAAAATTCATTACAGAAAGTGCAATACATTTTGCAGCTGGCAAGGTTAAAAATACAAAAGGTATTTTACAAAACCCATTGCAAACAGTAATATCTCATAGTGGGCTTTTAGTGGTTCCGTGCGAAACATATTATTGTTATGAGAGCCAGTGGGAATATATCCGGATGTGCTTGGTAAGCCATCTTGGGAGAAGGATTTTAATCCGTAGGCCGTTGGTTAATAGTCCCAATGGAGTTGCGCTATTTTCCTCCTCCTAAAATGCAAGGTGCTTGGTGAAGATATTTCGGATGATTTTGTCTCCGTTATCGACGAAAAATAAATTAAGCCTGCCAATAACTGGTCTAAGATGCATTTACAGTCGCTTATTTTTCATGCCACACATAACACAATAATATTATGTAATAACTATATTGTGGTGTACGGAAAAACTCAACCGAGTTTATGTTTACACCATATTTGTACTAAAAATTGGAAACATTTTTTCTAAACATTTAAATAAATAAAAATAAAAAAAACTGCTGCAGACTTTCAATTTTTATATTTAGTATTAAATCAAATCAAATTTATTTATCTCTTGTGTCTTTAGTGACTAGATTCTCAACACAACGAGGGTGTCTAATGCAACTTCTGTGACTCTACCACTGGTTTTGCAGTTTCGGATTAGGATTATCTTTTTCATAGAATCAGTTGCCAATTTATTTTATATTATTTATACGAAACAGGCACGTTTCTCGTAGAACAGTCACTGATTAGTGGACAGGTTTAGTTTCAAATGCCATATTACACAAGGGTAAAAGAACCATAATGTTAATAAACATTCAGCTTTTATCAAGCACTTCTTCAAAACATACTATTGCCTCTCGAGCCATACATTATCCATCGCGTGTAGGATACCTATAGTTTAGTCAACTGTAAACTTCTAAATGGCCTAAGTTTGAATTTTTATGACACCATTACCATCACCTACAAGTGACAAAGTAATTTAGTTACAAATGATGTCGACGCCTGGGTAATTAGAAAATTATACTACAATCAAAGTTAAAACTTTGAAATTGCTTTAAATAATGCTTTCGTGTTTGCATAGACAAGGAATTCTAGGAAATTGTTTTCAGTTTGAGAATTTTAATGGAACAAATTTAACGTTTAATATACTAAGCACAAAATTTAGCAAAGTTTATAGTCTTATTTAGATTTTAGCGACGATAACACTCTCTAATGGAACACACATTATTAAAGCCTCAATAGCTCAACCGGTAAAGGAGTGGACTGAAAACCGAAAGGTCAACGGTTCAAACCCCGCCTGTTGCTCTATTGTCGTACCTACTCCTAGCACAAGCCTGACGCTTAGTTGGAGAGGAAAGGGGAATATTAGTCATTTTAACATGGCTAATATTCTTTTTATAAAAAATAAAGGTGTATCATACCTATAACCTTTTTCTTTATGACTGGGTAGTGTACAAAATCCAGTGACTTCCTGCGACTCGTTTGATGGACTACATAAAGGGGTGGTCTGCCAACGCTGCCCTTCTTGGTGTAAGGTCCCATTCTAGCACCTTGGGACTCCACCGTCCATCAGTTTTTCAAACTATGTGCCCTGCCTATTGACACTTTAGCTTCACAACCCGTGGGGCTATGACGGTTACACTGGCTCTCCTACGGATCGCTTATTCCTGATTTGAACATGTAGAGAAACTCCAAGCATAGCTCTATCCATTCCTCACTGACCAACTACAAGAACCTTGGTGCAAAATCATGACGTGCGGAAGTCCCTAGAAGAGAACTACTCCTTCCAGCTGTGGACGTATAGCGGTCAACAATGATGATGATGATGATTATATAACTTTATCGTTATCGTCTTCTATGACAAAACCAGATTCTTAACTTGAGCCTATTATATGATAGCTACGCAAAAAAGCTGTCAAAATGTGTCGCTTTTAAAATTCCTGTATACTTCCAAGCAATGGGTTCACTCAACACCTCCGAAAGTACTCTACGTTCAAAGAATCTTCCAAAAACCTATTTGTATAAAGCGCACTTTAAGTTTATCTACAGTTTTTTTCGTCTGTGTCATAAAAGAGGCATTAAGGATTTCTACGGGGAATACTCAGAGCCTCATTTACGTCGACGAGTTGCCTGATGTCTCAAAAAAGGGACATAAGGGCGAAGAGCTTAGATAAAGATCACCCAATATCTCCGACGTTTCTATTAGGGCAGGTGTATTAAAATTGCGACTTTGACTCCTGCAGGTGCTTCAATGCTTTGAAAAGCTTTTGATTAGGTTGCTTTGTTTGCATGATGTCATTTTATAGAAAGAGGTAAATGATTTTTTTGACTGTTTCCACTGCCCGATTGAGTTGAAAGCCAGAAACATGTGGTCTGGATGGCAATAGATGATTATGGTAACATTGAGAGTCTCTGATGATAAAGGTGTGAGGATTAGATTGGCACTTTCTGATGGCATGAAGAATTTAGACTCATTTGCTTTGTTTTCATGAGTTGTTGCATGAGCAAGTTTCAATCCTTTTTAATACATAAAAAATATTTTACTTTGAAAAGTTTTTTACCTTTTATCTATATTTAGTTAGTTTGTTAGTATTTTGAACTTATTGATTTTATATTTACCCAATTTTGTAAATAACATCATTAACAAAGGAAACAGGAACTTTATTTCTATCTCACGGGATAGCAATTGCGAAATGGATATGGAAGTCAGACAGAAATAACCACTCCAATTTAAAAAGTATGAAGTGATAGACGCCCATACCTGTACCTAATTGGTTTCACGCTGTAAACAATGGAAGTCAGTAGGTATTTTACCGAAACCTAAATTCAATCGAAATGATGTAAAATCTTATAAATATGAAAGTTTTGATGTTTTTTACTCCTTCACACTATAATGAAAACCAATTTAGCTAAAATTTGTTGTCATCACTGAATTAACACATAGGTTAAATTTTATACTGGGAAATCAAAGAATTGTCTCGGGATTTTTATAAAAACCTATCCATGTGGATGGGCGGGCATCACTAGTAATACATTATTATATTTTTTTAAATTTTACTGGTTAGATTTTTTGTCTTCCTTTATTCGTTTCTTTTAAGACGAAATAATTTAATCCGCTAAAGAAAAGATTCGAGCAACACCACAAAAAAGTGAAATAGAAGATAAGAAATAAGCCACAAGAAAGGCGAATTAATCAATGTTTCCCAGGATTCACTGCCGTGAATCCGGATTAAAACTTGAATCTTTCCGAGAAATGAAGATGACTTCTAAATCCTATCGTAAATAAAACCAGGGCGCTAAGCTGATCACGGACATCCGAAAGCTTTTGGCCAACATCCAAAAAAAGAAGGTTTTTTATGTTCAGTTCAAACGCAAAAGGCTCGAAAAATGTCCACGATAAATTTTTTTTGACTGAAACACAGCTGTATTAGAATGATATATGTCGTAGGTACGTGTAAAATATGAAATAGGGGAATATTTTTATGTCAAAACATAAAAGCTCGGTAGTTTATTCGATTTATTTTACAGACGTGTTCCAGTAATAACGAACGCAAAACAAATGAATGTGATTACAAATATCGAATAGGCAAATATGATATTATCAAAAAATCAATATCGATAAAAAGATGGCTATAAATAAAACTACGGGATAACTTAAATAATTTTAGTTTTAATTTAATTTAATATTTTTATTTGTTTTTTGTTTTTATTTAGCTGTAAGTTTATTTTATATATAAAAAAACTCTTATGTTGATGTCGATTTCAAATAAAATAATATTAATCATGCTTATTGGGTACGAACTATATTCAGTAGGTATGGACCCAGGTATTAGGTATTTTTGGAAAACGATGAGAGAGCGGAATTTCGAAAAATCCTGATACACAATCGTTATTTTTAACCAAAAGCTCAAAAAGTAATTTCATGTATAACCTTGACAATCGGCGGGCTTTTAGACAAACTTCCACCCCTATTTGATTCCCTTTGGGCTGTGTTTCCAAAAATCCTTTTTAGCGATTACCTACGTCAATATAGGAACCTGTCTAGGTACGCACTGTCAAAATTTAGAATACTAGTAGTTTAGGCTATGCGTTGATTGGTCAATCAGCCAGTCAGTCAGGACAAATCGATTTTTAACCCCCGACCCAAAAAGAGGGGTGTTATCTGTGTGTCTGTCTATCTGTGTATCTGTCTGTGGCATCGTAGCTCCTAAACTAATGAACCGATTTCAATTTAGATTGTTTTGTTTGAAAGGTGGCTTGATCGAAATGTTCTTAGCTATAATCCAAGAAAATCAGTTCAGCCGTTTGAAAGTTATCAGATCTTTTCTAGTTACTGTAACCTTCACTTGTCGGGGGTGTTATAAATTTTTAGTTTACACTTGTATGTATAGATTTAAGTTAAGATTAATAACTGTGACAATACCAAATTAGGATATCGATTGTTCTTCGTGTCTTGTAGAAGTTCTTCACTAAGATACCAAGAACTAATAAGAAGAATTGCTATTGCACAGGCGAGAACATTTTTCAAGTTCGTTAGAAAGCTTCGCTGAGACCACAAAGTAAATTGGAATTGCTCGAGTACAGTGAAAAATAAGGGAGATCCTTCGTGTGTATCGATTTCAAACGCATTACTAAGAACTTGATATTCTAGTACCTTACTTTGTCAGGTATCTCTACATGATGATAAAAGGCATACAAAGTTTTGTAACAAATATGTATGTATGTCTGTATGTATGTATGTTTGTATCCAGATTCTGTGTGTTCCACCGTAGAACCTAAACTACTAGGCCGATTTTGATGAATGAGGTGTCAATTGATTCGTTGTTAAGATCCGGATGACATAGTCTATATTTTATACGGAAAAAATTGACCTAACGGATGTTACATCAAAAAAGTGGGGGTCTTCAAAAATTTTTTTGCTATTGTATCGAGTAGGATGTCAAAAGAAAGAAGAGAAAATTCTGAGTTCAGGGATATAAAATATGTACTACAACATTAAAATATACCAAGCGACAGAAAAATAATTTTACTAAAATATTTCAGCGTTTATTAAGACAATCGCAGTCGGGGTTTAGTTTTACAACTTTATCTCGTGTAGCTACAGTATTATTTTTATTTATATCAGTAGGCATATATACAGTACAGTATATATTATATCATCATCATCATCATCAGCCTGTGGACGTCCATTGCTGGACATAGGCCTTCCCTAAAGAGCGCCACCACACCCGGTCCTCAGCCTTCCTCATAACATTATATATATATTGTATATTCTTCAACCCATAAAAAAAACAATTATGACGCAGAAATATTTCAAACAGCTTTCAATGACGTATAGCTCTTCTATTACAAATCATTTACGCGTACGCGAGTGTTCGAGGTGAGGTTGAGTTCCTGCATGCTGCTTCATCGCTCACAGTCTGTGTTTCAAGCTTTAGGTATTTGCCTTTCATCTAGATTTCTTGTAGTAGTATGTTACTGAGAGTTCACATCCACATATAATTCCACATCGATCTGAATACAAAACTTGAATGTCACAGACGACAGCGTCTTGATTTCAAGTCGACATGAGTTCCATTGCATTCCAAATATGATTTATGCCCTTATACATTTCAACTGTTATCGCTGATGTTTCGTCACTTGGATGCCGCCAGTTTTATTAAGTTTTCACCGCACCCGCGGGACCGCAAAAAGGAATATCATGTTTTGAATTTGAATATTTTAAAAGTGCAGTAAATTTCGAGTTATAACTGATATTGAATAACGCTTGAATTGTATTGGTGGAATATTGAATTTATACCTACTAGATAATCTACTTCAGTGAAGTTTGTTTTTTTGGGACTAAAAGTAGGATCACTTCTTATATAGTTCTTAAACTGCCTGCAAAATTCGTGTTAAGATCGATTTAGCTCTTTAAACATACATGCAAACAAAATTAATATTTTTGGATTTTTCTCACTTAATTTAAAGTTAGGCAAGATATTTTTTATCTTCTGTCTAACATCCAAATTTTCACATTTATAGTATTACTAAGTAAGCCTAGTTTCTTCTTGTGACATCCTCTGCGTGGATTTACGTTTTTAAAGAATCTGTTCGAATTTCTCAAGTCCCTTTCTTAGTTTCGGTTAACGTTACAGAGAGAATTTACATGCCTAAATCTCATGTTCCTTGACTGTACGTTGAGAAGGTTAACTTACCAATCACCTTCAAAATATATTAAGTAGTTTCGTGACAGACGGTTTCTCCTCTAATATTTATCAATATTGAGGTTTTTGCGATCATTTACGTTGTAATTTAGTTTGTACCAGGACAGTACCAGGTCTAATACAAAAGACCTAAACATCGTTTGGCGTGACAATCGACGATCTTATTATTTCGACACGAAATGATACTGAAAATGATCGGCGTGTTATCATTATCTTAGTATATGGAACATAAATAATATAGTAGGAGTCTGGGGTTCGTTCCGAATATGTCGAAGATCGTGTCGAAATTGTATTGAATTATTTATAACACAAAAATATTATTTCCCACACATATACCTACCTATCATATTTAGGTATCTCAATTAACTAAGATTATGATGAATGGAGTCAATATAAACGAAGCATCGATAGACCTAGACTAATTGTTGCAAACTATGCCAATAGTGATAGAGCAAGGAACATAATTATTTAGTCTAGGAATCCGTAGAGTCAGTCAGTCAGAGTCGATAGCGAGCACCTATTATTTAGTGTCACGTACTTCAGTTTGACCTGTTTCGCAGGTATTATAAGCCGAACACGATTACTACTAATCGTACATGATCGCTACAAATCAAACATTCGTATAGGTCGAAATGGCAATTGGGGTATGAGGTGAGGGCAGCACACGCGCACCAGGTTAGCACAAATACTGTGCGGGTGTGCGGGGCGTCCCCAGCCTGATTGCCATCTCGGACTGTCGCGAACTTTGATTTTACGCATTAAGCGACGTCTTGCCCTGTTTCTTTTCTAGTTTTCGCCGTACAGTATGGGTTTTAGAGTGTTCTCGTTTGTTTTATATTAGGTATAAAGTCCGATCTTCACTCTCTTGCAAATTGCAGCGTGAACTCCCGTGAACGACGCGATGCTAAACTCCAGTATGAGCGTTGTTTTACGTCGTTCAGTAACTCTCGTGCCACAATTCGCATGCGAGTAAAGATGGGGTATAACACAGGGGCATAACTAGCTCTTGGTAACTAGCTAAATAAATAAGCTCTTTGCTCCATGCGCTCAACTTTAAAATGAAGAAATATGGAGTGACATTTAACTGCAACGTCGACTGCACGAAAATGTCAAAACTTACGTCGGGCGTTAGTCTTTGTATTTGAGTCACTTTAGGCTATTTTAAGGTAACGTGAAAGGTTAGAGATGTGAATAAAGTATTAATTATGAACTCGAGCGTTGTGATATAACTATCTGATAAAATCAAACGGAAGCAAAAATAAATCTACGTCCAAATAATACGTACATAGTCTCTGTGTGAAATGTCATTAGTCCATAGCATAGATATGTAGTCCATAGAAATTATAAATACTAGTACCTAGGTGTAATAAGAATTATTACTTCCTACATCCATGCCTTGATCCTCATTAGGTACTGAGAGTCGCGACCCCTTTTATGAATCAATATGGTAGGAGTATTCATGATTTCAAGATTCTAAGATTAACAAGTATAAATTAAAAATTTATAACACCCCCGACAAGTGAAGGTTACAGTAACTAGAAAAAGCTGATAACTTTCAAACGGCTGAACCAATTTTCTTGGATGATAGCTAAGAACACTCTCGATCAAGCCACCTTTCAAACAAAAAAAACTAAATTAAAATCGGTTCATTCGTTTAGGCGCTACGATGCCACAGACAGATACACAGATACACACGTCAAACTTATAACACCCCTCTTTTTGGGTCGGGGGTTAAAAAGAGCAATTTCGAATCATACACTTAAATGAATTTTAGTGATAATTACAGCAATTAAAGCTTAATTATATGCTCTACATAGGCTTTAGAAGACAAGGAGGAAAGATGCCTAACAAGGCCTTCGAAGTAGGGCAATCTGTCACCAATTTGATTCAACGTTCCTTGTCTAGCTAATCCAGCACGATCGACTGGTATGACTGGTTTGACTTGACGATGGTTGTCATAACTAAGGGCGATTACGCACTTCATCCGATCCGAATCCATGAAAATATGTTCCAAAGTAGTCATAAACTCTTTGTAGTCAAGAAATCTTTGTATGCTAGCTTACGCACTAGCTCCGATTTCGGCATCCGAGTTCTCTCCGTTATCCGTGAGAATATCTTGGATGTGCCTCGGATTCAAATCGGGCGTATGACAAAGATATGATAAAGATGTCCATTGAATAGCTTAGATTTGGATCAAAGATCGGATTAGTGCATAAACAATTATTAGCATAGTTCGGTCCGAGTTTATTATATCTTTTTTTTTTTCACGGACGCAGATCGAATAAGTACTAACCACTCTTAGGTACACTAGTACTATAGGTAGGTATTTTTTACCTAAGTATTATTTTATATTTTGTGTATTATAATAGAAAAGAAGCGGGATATAGGTCGTATAAGCCCCTCCTTAATTATATACCTAATACGTTTTTCCTATAAGATTTCGTTGAACAAAGACCTATTTTGCAGCGCCACTGCAGACGGGGAAGGCGTACAAAGGTGCTTTGCATAACCACTCCCCCCTCCAACCGGACGACAAGAACCCAGATGTAGTGCCACTCGGGAAAGGTGAGTGCGTTTGTTTGTTTTCTGCAAATGAGGAACCATTATTAATTCTAATTATCTTGCTCCGACGAGAAATTTATTTTAACTAGGGCAGATTTTTAATAAAATTCCCAGAAGAATATGTGAGTATTTTTTTCTTTATTCATTAAAAAATAAAATCGCGAAATACTGAGACACTCATTCCTCTAGCCATTCTACAAGAACTCAGTATAGTGCCACTCTGCAAAGGTGAGTGCATTTGTTTGTTTTCTGCAAATGAGGAACTATTATTCCTAACTATCTTGCACCGACGATAATTTATTTTAACTAGCGCAGATTTTTATTAAAATTCCCAGAAGAATATGTGAGAATTTTTTCTTTATTCATATAAAAATAAAATCGCGTAATACACTCACTCCTCTAGCCATTCTACAAGAACCCAGTATAGTGCCACTCGGGAAAGGTGAGTGCGTTTGTTTGTTTTCTGCAAATGAGGAACCATTATTTCTAACTATCTTGCGCTGACAATAATTTCTTTAAACTAGGGCAGGTTTTTAATAAAATTTTAAACTACCTTGCGCCGCCGAGAATTTATTTAACTAGGAAAGGTTTTTAATGAAATACAAATCCAGATATAGTGTCCTCGGGAAAGAGAAATGCGTTTGTTTCTTTTCTGCAAATGAGGAACATATTCTAAATTATTACTAATCATTAACGCAAAATTTCTTTAACATTACGACTACTTCGGTGATCACTTTCGTAACAAGTGGTTTTGTGATTTCGTTTCGTTATGTTTCGTTCATTCGTTCGTCATTTCGGTTCGTTTTAGGCATTAGTTGCAACCTATTCATTAAGTTTTCGTGAGCATGTTCCTTACACCCCATATTTCCAGCGTCACAATATGGCGGTTTTTTTTCCTATTCTTAGTTTGGACGCATTATAGTCGTTTATTTTTTTAGCTGTATCATGTATCACACTAATATTATAAAGGCGAAAGTTTGTGTGTATGCGTGTATGTGTGTGTGTGTGTATGTTTGTTACTCCTTCACGCAAAAACTACTAGATTGATTTGGCTGAAATTTGAATGGAGATAGATAATTACTGGATTAGCACGTATTCTACATTTATGCCGGAAAATCAAAGAGTTCCCACGGGATTTGGAAAACCTAATCCACGCGGGCGAAGTCGCGGGTATCAGCTAGTCTGTAATAAACGTTTCCTTTCAAGATTTCAACTGCACGCGAGACTCTGAACG
This sequence comes from Maniola jurtina, assembly GCF_905333055.1. Classification (NCBI taxonomy): domain Eukaryota; kingdom Metazoa; phylum Arthropoda; class Insecta; order Lepidoptera; family Nymphalidae; genus Maniola; species Maniola jurtina. The sequence continues at coordinate 3,105,077 of NC_060034.1, read as the reverse complement.
GCCGCCCGAGCCGCCTCCCTACGGAGTAGTGGTGTCGCCGCCAGTGGGGTCGTCGAGGAGCGTGCACAGCTTACATGAGCGCGCCAACACCCCGCACACGCCTCACACGCCCAACACTCCAGCGTCCGATGCACAGGTTAGAATTTTCATAAGCGACAAAAAAACTGCGATAATATCTAGTAGGCACTAGATGGTATACTGATTTTTTGCCTGAATAGATAAAATAGATATAGTTAAAGAAAAATTGGCTAGGCTCCTTTTATCTCGGAAACCAAAGAAAATTTTAAAAAGTTCAATCCAAGGGGATTATCGTGGGAATCATCTAGTTGTTTATATTGTTCATTAGATTCAAAATTATTCATTAGATTTAGATAGGTAAATGAGATGTTTTCTCATGAGATGAGATGAATTCACGGTTTTCGGATTTTTTTCTACTTGTGCCCTACCTACTTGACAAATTTCATACGGGAAGTACCCTACAGGCTTTTCGTGACGGACAAGACAGTCAGACAGACAGACACAAAGTGATCCTATAAGGATTTCTTTTTTCTTTTGAGGTGCGGAACCCTAAAAGCGGCCAAGTGCGAGTCGGACTCGCCATGAAGGGTTACGTAGCAGCAAGTAAAATCAATAAAAGTTCTTGTACTTCGTTGTAACTTTGATCGATGTTTTAAAAACCGGCCAAGTGCGAGTCAGACTCGCGCACTGAGGGTTCCGTACTCGGGTATTTTTTTTGAACACCTTGCACGATAAATCAAAAACTATTATACATAAAAATAAATAAAAATCTGTTTTAGAATGTACAGATAAAGCACTTTCATTCATGATACCCCACTTGGTATAGTTATCTTACTTTGAAAATTAAAACACATTTTAACTATTTTTTTTAATAATATGACCACAAATTCGGGGTTTTCAAATTTGTTCCTGTACTTGTGCTATAAGACCTATCTACCTGAAAAATTTCATGATTCTAGGTCAACGGGAAATACCCTATAGGTTTCTTGACAGACACGACGGACAGACAGACAGACAGTTTTTCCTTTTGAGGTACGGAACCCTAAAAATTAGACAATTTCCTGGTTTGACCTTATGCTAATAAGTTCATTTTGTTTCAGAGCATCGGTACACTAGCGGAGGACCGGCGTAGTGTGACAAGTGGTACGCTGTCTCGGAGGAGGGAAGTTGTCACGACAAGAACGCCCCTCTTAGCGAACGCGAGAGAAAGCTGTGTGTAGATACTATATAGTGACGTTTTATATTGGACACATTTATATTTACTATTGAAGGATAATTATGTGGTGTGAACAAGACTTTATTAGTATAGTAATGGATGGACATGGAATTAAGGGACGTTATACACATAGTCGGCTCGATACAGGGTAGAATCGGATTTAATACATGAATGTTTGATAAAAATGTCCGCCTATCAACTCGGTTTGAATTTAAGAAGCACAATGGGTGTTTAAGGGTGCGAAATCAAATGCGTAGTGTTTAAAGCCGAATGGAGTTCGGAAAAACTCGGGTGGTTATGCCGATCGGGCGAGCCGAGTAAAACTAGAACTTATTATGTGAAAGGGTTGGTTTTATTGTAGAGTAAAAGTCACCGAATCAAATGTGATGATCCGACTATGTGTATGACCTAAAATAGGCTATTTGACTAATTGTTGGAAATCGTTTTAAATTATTCTTTATTACATAATAAGCACACTATATCGATATTTTTCGGAAGATCTACTGTATTAAGAATTAAAATGAATTATAAAGTTTAAGTTTTTAAAAATGCGCCAAAAATGACATTTCTATAATGGCGCTGGTCACATGACACGTGTGTCGTCACACGCTAGTAAACAAGTTCACAGTTGTTTACACAATGTGAACCTAAGTGCACTAGTAATAAAGAATAATTTAAAACGATTTCCAAAAAATATTCAAATAGCCTATTGCTTAAGGCTCAGGGCACATTGAGGTAGAGTCAAAGCGAGACACGTCACTTCTAAAATGTTGCAAAACTAAACTTATTTATCTTCAAAATGTAAAGTTCTTGTGAAGAACATATTTAACATAATTAAAACCAATCGACTCGCATCCACACGCTTTTATTTTATCACTTTTCGTTTTGATTCACATTGAAAATTAAGTACCTAAGGTTAAAAACCTTTTTATTATATATTGTTTCAAAAGGAGTGTGCCCCTTTGCATTGACTATGCCACAATAGGCCTAAAATTTTAGGTATCTTAATAAGAACGAAAGTCTGTATTTATAAACAAAAATTTATATTGAGGGAATAATTTACGAGATCAACGCGCAACGGTGCTAATTTAGTTGTACACAAATAATTCTAATTCAACTAAATTGACAGTTCTAATAATAGTGCTATATTCTGAAAACATTCCATGGAAAAACTGATAGCGCTTGTTTTATAGATCAGTCGATTTAATTGACTGTACAGCCCAATTAGTAGATTGCATGATATAGAATTCTTTATTTATATACCTAGATAGGTTTCAATTATAGATTTTATATAATATTTAACTAAAAAATACACTTGCAACAATATACCAATATAAGACAACATGCCATTATTAGTATACGAATTCACGTAATGACAAAGATTTGATTTATCACAGAATACGTGTGAGCTAAGGATGGATTCAGACTAGCGTTTTTCTGCACATATTGCGCTACCTACGCACTTACATGTGCGCAATATTTTACGTTTCAATAAATCGAACATGCGTTCACGCACTCACTCTAGCTGCTCACTCGAACCAGTGAGTCAGTCAGTAGAAATATTCCGACGGGGAATCGACTTCTGCATATACTAGCTAGCCAACTTGATCTGGTGGGAGGCTTCGGCCGTGGCTAGTTACCACCATACCAGCAAAACCGTGCCACGAAGCAATTTAGAATTCCGGTACCTACGATGCCGTGTAGAAACCAAACGGGTGTGGTTTTAATAAAAACTGCCATAGCCCTTGCAAGTTAGCCCGCTTCCATCTTAGATTGCATCATCACTTACCATCAGGTGAGATTGCAGTCAAGGGCTAACCTGTAGGCTGTATCTGAATAAAAAAACGCGTCTACGCCCGTACAGATACGCGTGCGACAAAAATTACGCTTATACGCGCGCACAAAATCGAGTTTATATGCGCAATTTTCCACTCTAAATGAAACCCATAACCACAAAAAGTAGTGCAATGAGCAGAATCAATAATTTTATTGTAGGTATAACTTATATTCGTTTTGACTCCGAACGTTTCTGAATAAAACATCAGATAGCGGGTTCAGCACGAAATATTATGATAACTTTATAAAGACACGTTCACAGTGCGATAGAATAGCAGACAATAGACCCTTTCTGAATAAATTTTTAATAGGTATTTTGACTTTAAAAGCTGTGTAGAAAGGAACTACTTTCATTTATTTCGATTGTTTAGGTTTATTGTGACTATATTAAACTTTACGAAAGTTTATAAAACCAACCGCACGCGTCTGACGCGGGAACTCAGAAGTAATGCCATACATTTTCATAGTATTTATAGTACGCGACAGGTCGAGTTGGCAATCGTCACGCACGCTAAACCGCACCAGGTTAGCGTACAGGCTGTGTGGGTGGTGGGGCGTCCCCACCCCGATTGCCATCTCAACCCATCGCGTACTATTTGTCGCGTCAGCCGCGGCGAGTCCACGGTGCGGGTCAATCGCTTCAGCTGCAACCCCCGGGAGTCTACCTATTTAGTTACGGGTTTTTAACGCAGTGTAAACGTATCTTTGAACTACAAAATATAAACTTTAAAAATTGCAACCATAATTTCCGCTCGGCGAACTTTAATCTAATTTTAACTCTATGAAACTTTTTAACGTATTTTGGTCGGATAGTTGGAAATTGTAAAACAGTAGCTCAAAGCGACTGTAATTCTTTGAGCAATAAAGAAAAGGCTCACAAAGCGCGGATGGGGCGCCATGTTGGATTCAAACAACAAATAACAAAACGTAAAATGAAATGCACCTAAAGTACAATCTGGAAAATTCATTTTCAAAGGTATCAGGTCACCATGCTAACAAATTTTTAGATGATATTATAATCCTTATGAATATGTCAATAAGAACGTGTTTTAGTTATTCTGACAATAAAAAAAACTATACTTTCGTTTCTAGTTTGAGTTTGTTATTTTACAATAATTTTACCCAGAATTTTTTAGGTATACTTGGCAAGTTGTATGCTTTCTTATTTTTAAAATAGTAAAAGAAATGGCAAATGTATAATTGGAAAATAATAGTTACTTATACAAAATAGAAATCTTTTACATTTCAACTTGCAGTTAGGTAATTTACCTGTCGTTGTAGTGTGTTGTTTCGTGACCCGAGCAAAATTATACTATATGCTGAAACAAAATAAAAAGCAAGAGAATCAGTTCGCAGTAATATACTAATAAATAATTAATTATAAAGTGTTTTATTGCCTCACAAGACTTTTCGACTAAACCAGCGAAAAATGAAAAAGTGTCTGTTTGTTTATTTATCTATCTGTTTGCATCCATGGCTAAACTAGTGAACCCAATCTCAATGAAATTAGGAACACAAATAACTTGTATTGTAGAAAAGAAAAAGTTTTTTTCCACAACCTTGTCCGCATAAATTTGGGTTTTTATTTATTTAAAACTATAATATTTAAAACCCTTTTTAGTGGTCTACGATACATCATAAAGGGAATAAACATCAACTTGAATTATGCGTTGATAGTCAGACGGTTTTTCTATTTATAGTAGGATACTAGTCGATGACGCCGGCGACTTCGTTCGCGTGGATTTAGGTGTTTAAGAATCACATGGGAGCTCTTTGAAAGTGGCCCATGTCAGTGTCCGGGATGTAAGCTATCTCTGTGGCAAATTTCGTCAATATCGGTTAAACAGATGGGCCATGAAATGCAAGCAGACAGACAGACACACTGGCATTTATGTTAGTGTGAATATGGATAAAAGTAAATATATGGAAAAAATTAATTACGGGGAGACATAAAATCTACGGGGATGAAGTAGGTATTTTATAATTTAATTAGAGAAACTAGGCATAGCAAGCTTGTGCTAAAAATCTTCGTAGTAATGTATAAAATGAAAATTTTTTTTTTACGATTTATGAGTTATTACTGAACTTGGTGTTGAACGTGGGTACATGAAAAAGACGGAAGATCATTAATTTCTACAAACGCACCTCACGCCACCGTAAGCAATTTCACCCTCACCACCGATATGCCTGGTGCACTGCGACCGCCCGTTGTGCCAGATCCTTTTTTTGACACACATGCAAACTGTGGAGTCAACTCATTTCGGCGGTGTTCCCACTAGATTACAACATGAGGTTTGAATAACCTCCTTGGACCTACAAATTCTTTAAAGGCCGGCAACGCATTGACAGTTCCTCTGGTACTGCAAATGTTCATGGGCGGCGGTAATCACTTAAAATCAGGTGAACCACCTGCTCGTTTGCTTGCTATTTTTATTTATAAAAAAATTGTGGTGATACGCTCCCCAGGTCTATGCCCAGCTGTGGGCGGATTGATAGAAGGAAAGACAAACTTTTTATGAGCTCAACCGTAAAATGTTCTGAACTCGGAAAAAATACACGCTTTTCATTTTATCGAGCAGAAAAAATACGTCACGTCTACTCTGCGTCTAAAAAAATAATTAAAAAATGTCAAGAGCACTAGGCATCGTTGCTGTGGACAACGCGCTTCAAGCGTCGCATGGCGTGTGAATAAAACATGGGCTCGGCGTCGCATTGGCGCGTCGAAAAACTTGCACTAGGCTGCATATTAGAGGTGGGCTTTATTGCTACTTTTTAATCATTTTCATTTGGAATGCTCCCACTGCTAAACATCCAGGAAAAGCCAGTCACAAAGCAAGCAATACGCAGACACACACACAGCACAGCACAGCATGCACGCATACAGATTTGTCTGGGTTGGCGGATTATAGCGAATTAAGCTTTTGATTCCTTGTAGGCCTTCCTCAAAGTAACGCCTACTTCTATACAAGATTGGAAAAAATATTATTTACCTACTAAATGCCCCTATGTTACTTCTTCTTCTTCATAGTCCTCACTGCAGTGCTGTGGCAAGCTTAACAATGCGTTTCCATATTCCTCTCTGATTACTGCCTTGTACTCATGTAAAGGGACGTCCATTGCGACTCTCACTTGACTTTTAACTATTATACCCATATAAAAAATCACCTTGATTCGTTCTCTGCCGCTTAGTTGAAAAACAAACCAACAAACAAACACATTTCGTATTTTAATATGATGGGTACTAAGGGAAATAGAAAGTAATTTCACAGGTGTTTTAACGCAAACGATTTTTCAATTTTCGAACATACAATCCTATGCTACAATTCGTAAGAAATGATCACGATCAATAGCACTGATATATTTTGCAGGAGGGTTTTCACGTAAAGTAAATTTACAGATTTATAAATGAATGTACTTAAGTGTGAAAATTCACTTTCAGTTAATCATAGCGAATCATAGTTTGCTACAATTATTTAACTAGATGCATTTCCCTTTTTAACACGCAACGTGAGAGTGTTCTCGGTCACGCGCTCTTTACTCGGGTCAGTGACCTAATGCGTGAGAAATTTAAACTGGAAAGTGGATTATAATAATTTTTAAACTTTGTGGGAAATCGCTTCGTTATTTTTCACTCATGCTACTTGTAGTAAGGTAGCATGTGTTAAATATGAAACGATTTTTCACGTGAATTTTCACGTGATATCTGTGAAAGAGTCCACCTCTACTACACAACATGCATACCTACTGCTTACATACCTACGACGCATTATCTGATGTGGAAACTTTTCTTTGTTTTCTTACAATCTAGCTAAAGTGTCGTGAACTTATCACTTAGTGAGCCAGCCTAAACTATTCGGTGTCCATGCAAGGTGATCGTGTCAAATATTCTCAAAAGTAAAATGTTGCAAGTATATTTCATGCATCGAAATGTAACTTTAATGATTTCATAATTAAAATTATATTTTCCTCAATATAATATTGTTGTATAAATATTCTAAGTAATTTTGTAAAAATGGTAAATAATTGTAATAGAAAAATATTTTTACTTCAAAACTAAAATATTAATGAACTAATCGAAAATTACCCATGTATATAGACAAAATGCTCACAATTATGTAATATAATAACGAATTATAAAAACCCATTGTATACAAAAATCTTAAATCAAATTTATTCAATTTTTTGTTAAAATATTAGTAAGTTAATAATTTTTAATAACTTTTGTATTCTTCCATTGTGTTATATAATCCTTTAAAAATTATATTAGAAAGAATTATTATAGTTAAATGTACTCCAAAAAGAAAATTATGTAGTGGCCGGTTCACATGATTCCAGTAAGTTTTTTCAGCACAAGAGTGGAATGCAAAATGCTGTCTATATTGATACAGAAACAAAAGCAACTGTGCACTAAAATTATACAAATTTCGGTATCTAGAGTCTACACTCTAGAGTTCTAGACATTTAGTCTTGACTAAACTTCCAATCGCGCTGAATCAAGTACATTGCAGAATCTAGTATCTGAGCTTGATTACTCAGTGAACTCATAACTGTACTGAGCTGATGTCAATATTATTTTCATTGCAGCAGCAATTAAGTACTGGAATAGATTGCTGGACTGGTTTAATATGAGCCGGCCATAAAAATGTTAATTATTATTATTGTTGTCAGAATTCAGGTCTAATAAAGAATTATAATTACTATAAATTGTTTCAAAAGAAACAAAGACAATAAGCGAAATGCGTAGTAATTTTATTCTATATCCATTATTTCGATCGTTGTAATATATTTGATTGTAAATTATACAAAATATCATATCTTACAACATATCTTTAGAGGACGTTTATGTTTCATTTTTTATTACGAAAGAAAATGTAATAAAAAATGTAAATACAAAAAAGTTTCCCATACACCGACTAATAATATTATCGTTACAGATGCTGTCACGTAAGGTCGGTTCGTCGTGTGATTGAAAGTGCATTTAAGTGCGTCGTGCATTTCAGCAATAAAAAATCGATAAAGCGTGAGTCGGACTGGCACACGAAGGGTTTTGTACCCTAAAATACAAGAAATAATGCTTTTTAATTTGTGTGGCGGCCATTTCGATTTTTTTATTATTATATTTATTGGTTCATATCAACAATAGAGTTAATATCTACACATTCTGTGGAAACTTCAACTCTCTAGTAGTTCAAGAAATACAGCCCGCTGATTTAGATCCCTATGTCTATAGGGACCGGCAGACGGATGGCCGAAGGACACACAGACGAATGGACAGCGGAGGCTTAGTAATTCCATTGGCACTCTTTGGATATGGAACCCTAAAAATTATTGAGGCCGGTGAAAATTATTGCTTATTAAATCAATTTAGTTCTTCGACAAATTTTCGTCATTGTGGAAGTTTTTGCGAGGATATACATGAGAATTTGCGCAGTATTTGCCTGTACATTGGGTAGGTTCACAAACTTCATTGCTCAAGACTCAAATTACATGACGGCACCTGTATAAAATTACTTATATTTGCACTTATGTGTATTTGTATGATAATTATATTATCAAAGTGAATTCACTGTGATGCTATGAAATTTATTACATTTAATGTTAATTATAATAATAAATGAATATACATGTAAATATTCTAAGTAACGTTGTCTACTTTAAGTCATAAGTACTATTAAATATAAAATTAATCTTCTAATTACTGTGACACTGAAATTATTGCCGTTTTCTCGTATAAATGTATAAAAAATAATTCTAAATGTAAATGAATTGGTAAATTAAATTAAATGAATAGATAAAAAATGTTATAATTACTAATGACGGTAAAATATTCTTTGCGAGTCGCTATTAATTTGATTTTGTACCTGTATTGTAAATACTAAATGTACTTTCTATAACAATATTACAAAAATAAAGAAATATAATATTATACAAATTAAGTTGTCCTACGTATTATTATAATTTCAGTGATTTTCCAAAGACTTCTTGACATATCGTAAATTTAAGCAGATATGTGTAATTCTTGAATAATAAATTTGCTTATTAGAATTTTCATCGTTTTATTTAAACCCTCAGGAAAATCATGTGGTAGGGTAGGTACAAAGAAAACTTTGACACTTTGCGTCAAGGACTTTAACTGGTAATAACTGGTAGTATCACAGCTGTAGCTAGTGAGAAAAATAAGTGTAGGTTAGGTACCATCTTTTTTCCTTGAGGAAAATCCATCATGTATAACCACCGGTCGCGGAGGAGTACAGTGGTTATATCAGCCTCCTACCGACTAAAAACCTCACGAAGTTCCATCCCACCGCTCATAACGCAGCACAGGGGACCTACAACGACGCCTGGTTACTCCACCACCTGACGTCCGCTCCAGCAGACCCACGACTGGGGTCCAAACACCCCAAACACCGTTAGAGGCATGCCGGAACCACAGCACGCCAACCAACCCAAGGACCATACTGTAAGCGATGGTCCGTGTCCATCATCTAGGGCTCTGACTCACGGGGAGGGCGATTCCAAGTTCCCTATCCTCTACATCTCCCTCGTCCGTCGCCAACTGGACAGGAGAGCGATTGAATGGGTGATGAAAAAATCTTTTGCCAACTCATTAAAAAAAAAGTTAATCCAGCATGCGTTTAGTTTTACTTCAATCGCGTTAGCTTAGTATTGTAGTTATCAATCTACATTATTTTGTGCCAGTATTCTAGTGCAAAAAATTAATTCCCCAAAAATACTCTACAAAAGGGCGAATATTATACCGAACCATCACGATTGCGATAAGAATTTTTATCCCGTGTTCCTTGAAAGTCTTAAAAGGTGGAAAATTTAAGAACATCATAGACTGTGATGAGTTTCTTGTTTATGTCTTTGTTTATGGGGGCACTGAATAGAATAATCTCGGGGACAAAAGAGAAAAAGGTGCCTTTTTACCTTAACTTTTTTTTTGTTAAAGAAAACTGTGGCGATAACTCCCGGAATGTTATATTTATGGCAAATAATTTTATCTGTACAAACAAAGGACTCTTTCACGCTGCCCAGTTCATGTAACAAAAAGGAATTGGGAATATTTTGACTTTTTGTTTGTGTTTTACCTGAAGCACCAGGTCTTACCTCACAAAGGCAGATGAAAAAAAATTCTAAACGTTTACCACAAAGTGCTATAAAAATATGTACTCTAGGAAATATTGTAGGTTTACTTATTTTGTTTTTTTTTTAGTTTCGTTTAAGACCTTTTAATAATTATCAAGAAGTTAATCCTTGATGCGTGTGCATCTGACGTTAAGTGTCGAAGATGAGATGAAATTTTATGTTAGTGTTTATTAAACTTATAGCCCAGTCGGTTTAAGCTGGAGCTTTCCACCAGACCAGACGATAACAATTTTAGAAATTATATCAATTTTCAAATTGCACTTGCTTGGAATTGAACCTGAAACTTCCAACTTGAGATCACAATATTACTGCGGTCTGCGCAGGAAGATCGTCAAAACGTGTCATAGTCACGAGTTTGAACATGGTTTGAACTCACGAAACAGTTACATAAAATCACTTTGAAAACTTTGTTTCAGTTAATATATCGAACTGAGTTTGCATCGTCATATAGCTTATTGAAGAGTAACTTGTTTATATTTTGTAAAACAAGTTATTTTCATTTTTCCTGAAATCTGTGAAAGAATTTATCCAATTTTCTGCAGTGCCAACGAAAATTCAACAAAACAAGTCATAAGATTTATCATATACGATGCTCTGTCAAACATGTCTGACTCAATTTTAAGTCATGTTTAATGTTTTTTTGGTGCAAAGTCACAGTAACTATTTTCAATACAAACCCCACAAAGTTAAAACGCCAAACCCCACAAAGTTAAAACGAAACAAGAGTATTAGTTACGTTCATAAAATGGGTCTGTATTAAAAACACAAACGTAAAAAGTAGGTCAGGCGTTGTTTACCTACCTGATATTATGTTTTACTCATAATATAACATACTGCGTTGCTGATGCCCTTAACTAGAATTAAAGCAGATTATTCTATTTATGGAATAGGAAAACATCCTTAATTGACAGTCCTCCCCTTTATAAGCTTTATGCTTGGGTTACACCTGGGTATAATAGCGTTTTCGTTAAAAAATATTACGACAGTTTGTTCATTTTTTTTTAAATTCATTATAGGCAAGCGCTTGACCACATTCATACTTGATGGAAAGTGATGATGTGGTGTAAGGTGGCGTTTACCTAGATGGCGCCTATTCACTCTTGTTTGAAAGATACCCGGATTGTAATTGGTAGGAAACACAGATCGCGGATACCTGAGATTATGTGTACTTAGGCATAGTAATAAGGTAAGTAGGTAGTTAGGTACGTATACAACATAAAAAATGCGAATTTTGAACTCTCCGTATAAACGATTTACATTTTCAAACGTGAAGAATAATTGAAGCAAAACCTATATGCATTTCAAACGATCTTCGCTGAAGCGCAAAAATGCTTCGAAAATTCGGGCCAAAATCTTGTAATAGCCGGTTCGATCCGGTAATATCTCGCTCCAACCGGTTTCACTCGAATAAGCCGACGGTTGGAGTGGTAGCGAGCGTTGCGTGCCGACTTGCGAGCCTGTGTGCATATGTAATTGATGGCCTCTTCCCTTCAATTTAACTGGCACGAATGGTACGTTTAGCCAGACATACTTTATCATAGTTTTGTTATCCTACCTAGCACTAATCGTCTGCGTGTAAAAGTGAATATATTTTGCACAAACTTTTACATTTTAGAGAACAATCTCGAACGAGTATGATTTTATCTCTCACAATGTTTATCTCCTTTAATATTTATATAAAAATAAAAGTGTTTTTATTTGCGTGTTTTTCCCATATTATGTGTTTCTATACCATTCATCAAATTTAATGAAACTTTTTACAGTAGGTAATTGTTACTGAATTTTACTTGCGGAAAAGTGGATTTGTAATACTATTACGAAAAAAATATAATGAAATTAGACTTTATAGTTGACGTAAGATTTTTTACACCTTTGTTGTCTGTTATCTCCCAAAGCCACCATGATCCAAACTTCATAGCCGCTAATCTTTCCTCCCTGTGTTGGAGGCAACACGCAGAGAAACTTTCAGTTATTAAAAATAGCGAAGTTCTGCCACGCGCTACTTTTAGTCCATCATTATAAGTTATTGAATGTTTTTTCGTTAATCATTGTAGTAGTCTATAATTTTAATTGCCTTCTCATGGTGTCTTCTATTTTCGTTGAATATGATTTAAATCACGAATAAGTACCTACTTTCGTAAATATCCCTCGTGTGAAATATTAAAATCTTTTTCATTCTCAATTAATAAAATGCCGTTTATTAATTAAATGGGTCACGCATTTTTCAATAGATTTTATTGGGCCATGTTATAACGTACTTACAAAAATATGTAATTTTAATGCCACATGAAAAACTATTTTTATTAATATCAAAATGGCCAAGAGCGAATAGAATTCGCGTTTCGAAAGGAGGGCTCCGTATCATTGCATGTTTTAGACATATCCACAGACACAAACATTGTATGTAAGCACAAATTTTATATTAATATTAATAATTTACGGCCTTGCCACACAGACAGTGAGATGTGAGTGAGTGAGACAGTGAGCGTATGGACAGCAAATAAATCCAAGAAAGGTCGCATTTTTTCATTATGAAGTACGGAACTCCAAAAACAAATTATGTCACGCCATACGTTATCGCCACAAAAGAATTCCTAAGGGACAAATTATGTCACACGGAAGTCAGTTTATTGAATAAAGGGCGTTAGCTTGAGTTTCATATTTGTTTTGCGGCTCTATGAAAGCTAGTTTCAGCTATTGTATGCTTACGAATCCATATTGTTTTCTCTTTACTGTAAAAAGATATTACACTAATCTCAATAAAGTTGAAAACTAAAACCCGACTGCGATCGTCTTAACATACGCTGAAATATTATAGTAAAATTGTTTTTCTGTCGCTTGGTATATTTTAATGTTGTAGTACATTTATATTTATTAACTCAGAATTTTCTTTTCTTTCATTTGACACTCGATACAATAGCAAAAAAAAAATTTTTGGAGACTCCCACTTTTTTCGTGTTCGTTAGGTCAATTTTTTTCGTATAAATTGTAGCCTATGTCACCCAGACCTTTACGACGAATTGATTGACACCTCATTCATCAATATCGGCCCAGTAGTTTATGCGCTACGGTGGAACACACAGAATCTGGATACAAACATACACACATACATACATACATAGGCCGCTAAAATCATAACCTTTCCTTTTGGCTTTGCCGCAGTCGGGTAAAAAGTGCTAAATGGACTTTGTTGTTTGTAGTGCTAATTGGATTTGAGTATTACCAGTTACCAAGTACAGTATCTTTCGGACTAAGTTCTAGTCTACATAGATTTCTTGTAGAAACTTGCTGCAATCTGACACCCCTTGGATCCATCAGTGGTTCCCTGCGACTCGTTTGCTGTCGCCTGTCTACCTAGTGCGGTTCTATCAACGCTGCACTTTCCCGTGTGAACTTTGGAACGTGGCTATGTTGGTTATTCTGGTACTGATGACTACTAAGGTCTTCATTATTTCCAATGAACGTGTGTACTATTATACATAATTGTTAGTAAACGATCTTTTACTAACAATTTTATTACTTATACCTATTCTTAGTTCTATACAAATTATAAGTATACAAAAAGTTCTAACTCACTTACTGACTCATCCACGCCCAGCCCAAACTTTTGAACCTAGAAAGTTGAACTTTGGCACGGAGATCCCTTGTATAATTTAGACAAGGAATCAGGATTTTTTTTTGAAATTTTCACGGGATAGTAAGAAGACTTAGATTAAGGATTGGTCTCCGCTCGTTGAGCGCAACGGAGATCAATTTCTTAGTCTAAGTGAGAAGATTTATTTTTCGCTAGGTGAAATCGCGGACATACTTATATGAAAAAGCTTAGCTTTAAATTACAATCTCGCAAAGCCTTACCTCAGAATAAATAAGGCTCCAGTGAGCAATTCAAACGTTCGCTAGTGCTCACAGCTTCAATATACAGCCTCTTTCGGTCAAATACGCCCAACGTTTCAAAAACCTATAGTTCCTTTCCGATCAAAGCCCGTGGGAGCCGTTTTGGGTAATTGATACGTACGGCCCGTCAATATAACTAGGGTTAGTTTGCCTAGCACTCGTGATCCGAAGAAAATCGTTGGACAGTTAGCGCCTTTTTAGAGCACTTTGCGTAAAATGACCTTAATAATTAAAAAAAATACATAATATACCTATCCTATTGTGCTTCACCTGAGTTTTATCAAAAACTTAAAACTATGCGCGGCCTTAATTTCAATACGCTACTATGTATGTATTCAAAATTGAACCTTATTAGTTAACCTTGATGTTTTTACCTATCTCAAAATCGCCGAACGCGTCTAAAGAAGTTTATCTACGCTTAAATCCTGACTATGAAATCAATATGTGTCACCTTTTTGCCTACTTTATTCTACTTAAGTACATCGTTAGTAAAAAAATATATATTGAAATATCGTTTTGTTGGCAAAATAATACAAATTAATGCTTTAACATTAGAAAAAATCCCAGTGAAGTACATTTCGGCCAGTTTCAGGTTCTGGATTCAAGCTACATATTTGGTGCCATAACGGGAAATCCGTGCGTCGTTTTTGTCCGTTTACGTAAGACGTACTATGCTTTTTTTTTTATTCACTATAGGTAAGCGCTTGACCACAATCACACCTGATGGAAAGTGATGATGTGGTCTCAGATGGGACGCGTTTACCTAGAAGGTGCCTATTCACTCTTCTTGTTGTTGCTTTTCAGTTTCAAAAACTATTTCTCTTCGTATATCCAACGTAAAAACATTACCGATGCACATGATCGCACGGTCATCTCGTGGGTGTCCGTCCAAATGATGTTTGCTCGCTGAGCGAGGCTAACAGCCACTCCCGTCCAATCACGGCGACAGATAACTGATCGCAGCGAACCGACCTCTCTGTGGAATTATATTTTACGCTACAACCAATGACATATTTATACCATAAACAAGTTACGTATAAGCATGGAATGTACCGGCTATACTCACGTATTTAATCGATGAAGTCTGACTAATTTCGAACCCATCCATTTATTCCATATCCATTGATTTGAATTTGACGGACGGACGGACAGACGGACAGACAGACAGACAACGAAGTGATCCTATAAGGGTTCCGTTTTTCCTTTTGAGGTACGGAACCCTAAAAACACCGATTTAGTACTATAAAACCGTAAAACGTACTTTTGTCATGAGTAAATATGGCAAATCCTTTCTCATCTACGCACTATGTTTTATTGTTTCATAGTTGTTACCAAAATCACAACGTAAACCTCAGCTCTACTTTCACTAATACAATACGACCTCCCTGTATTCGCCATTTAAATATAGCGATTCAAATGCGAATCTAAAATTGTTCGCACACGAACGATTACCAGTCATTTTAATGTATATCCACAATTACCTACTAGGTATATTGTCTGTCTATCGCACTTATTTATACCTATAATATTTTCTGAAATTGTGAATGAAAACAGAATAGCAACAAACTATGTCGTCACAGTATTATAGGTCTATGGTCGTCACACACATGCATACAAATTTGTTTTAAGCATTTAAATTCTGTAAGGTCATTCAATGTGGTAAGACCTTTAGTTGGGGCACGTTGCATTCACAGCCGAACGCCCGTCAACATTCATTTGGGCGAGCGATGGCCCTGCTCCGGAGTAATCTACGTTAATCGTCTCTTAAAGTAAGGTCATTAAATGTGGTAGCTATTAAAGTCCATTTTGTAAGGTCATTCAATGTGATAAGACCTTTAGTTGGGACACGTTGCATTCACAGCCGACGCCCGTCAACATTCATTTGGGCGAGTGATGGCCCTGCTCCGGAATATTCTAAGTTAATCGTCTCTTAAAGTAAGGTCATTAAATGTGGTAGCTATTAAAGTCCATTTTGTAAGGTCATTCAATGTGATAAGACCTTTAGTTGGGGCACGTTGCATTCACAGCCGACGCCCGTCAACATTCATTTGGGGAGTGATGGCCCTGCTCCGGAGTAATCTACGTTAATCGTCTCTTAAAGTAAGGTCATTAAATGTGGTAGCTATTAAAGTCCATTTTGTAAGGTCATTCAATGTGATAAGACCTTTAGTTGGGGCACGTTGCATTCACAGCCGACGCCCGTCAACATTCATTTGGGGAGTGATGGCCCTGCTCCGGAGTAATCTACGTTAATCGTCTCTTAAAGTAAGGTCATTAAATGTGGTAGCTATTAAAGTCCATTTTGTAAGGTCATTCAATGTGATAAGACCTTTAGTTGGGGCACGTTGCATTCACAGCCGACGCCCGTCAACATTCATTTGGGGAGTGATGGCCCTGCTCCGGAGTAATCTACGTTAATCGTCTCTTAAAGTAAGGTCATTAAATGTGGTAGCTATTAAAGTCCATTTTGTAAGGTCATTCAATGTGATAAGACCTTTAGTTGGGGCACGTTGCATTCACAGCCGACGCCCGTCAACATTCATTTGGGCGAGAGATGGCTCTGCTCCTGAGTAGGTATTCTACGTTAATCGCCCTTAAAGTAAGGTCATTAAATGTGGTAGTTATTAAAGTCTGTTCTATAAGGTCATTCGATGTGATAAGACCTTTAGTTGGGGCACGTTGCATTCACAGCCGGACGCCCGTCAACATTCATTTGGGCGAGTGATGGCGCTGCTCCGGAGTAATCTACGTTAATCGCCTCTTAAATTGGTTTACATTGGACTCTAGAAATAATATGTAGCAATTGCAGGTTTAATGATCACTTTAGATTTCCTCTGCGTCCTTACGTGGCAACATTATTTTACATAAACTGCTACAGATTTTAAATCTATATCGATTAATTAATATAAAAACTCGAAGCTGACTTAACATCAAAGCACAGCTAACCGTTAATTGAGATTTGAAACTTAATGCTTTTCATGCTCATGCAATTTAAAAGTTTATTTTGATTTCACCTTAAATTAATGTGCATTTGGAATAGGTAATAGGTTTATAAAACTGAGCTTTTCATCTTTGTAGCTGATCTTCATAGCTCCTTATAATTTAGGTTAAGTTAATTTTAAACTGGCTACACAGACAAACAGACGGACGGTTGGACAAGACGATCTATGCCGAGGAAGTTGCAGAAAAAGTTAGATAAGGTAAGTTTGATAAGGTAAGGTAAGATAACTAATTACAGACACATATAACTTTGCTACCTCACTACCAATACCATAACGTCATTTTTTGCCTGGATATATTTAAAGATCTGGAAAGTAATATAGGGCTACTTTTTATACCAAAAAAATCAAAAAGTTCCCACAGGATTTTTAAAAACCAAAATGCACGCGGATGAATTCCTAAGCATCAGCTAGTTTTTCATAAGGAAATCGAATATCAACAGAAAAACAATACCCTGCCACTATATCTGGTCACAACTGTCGATAAGACGGTACAATGGGACGAAAACAAGAGCCGTCCTTTTGTCTCACACAAACAATATGAAAAAGCTTGCAGCGAGACGCGCTCGTAGGATTTATGAAGGACAGATATTGTGATGTAAAATATGGAGTTTATTAACTCTAGTAATACTAACTGAGTAGCCCTGGTTTAGCTCGGGTTCAACATCATCATCGACCCATCGTTGACCCATTATTGAGTACCATAATCTCTAAACCCATAATCTCCTATCATAATCTCTAAACCCATAATCTCCTATCATAATCTCTAAACCCATAATCTCCTCTCAGAATGAAAAAGGTTTGGTCATAGTCTACCACGCTGGCCATATGCGGGGTGTTAAACTACAGCTTTGAGAACATTTTCGAAACCAGGTGCGCAGGTTTCCTCACAATGTTTTCCTTCACCGTTAAAGCAAGTGATATTTAAATGATTAATACCTCAAAACTTAGAGGTGTGTGCCCGGACCTTAACCACTAGGCTATCACAGCTTTTGAAAGTTGAAATGTTATCATCATTACACCTATAATGTGATTGACAAAGAGTAAAACAGGTGTAAAGTAAAAATTTATAACACCCCCGACAAGTGAAGGTTACAGTAACTAGAAAAGAGCTGATAACTTCCAAACGGCTGAACCGATTTTCTTGGATTATAGCTAAAAACATTCTCGATCAAGCCACCTTTCAAACAAAATACAAAATTAAAATCGGTTCATTAGTTTAGGAGCTGCGATGCCACAGACAGATACACAGATACACACGTCAAACATATAACACCCCTATTTTTGGGTCGGAGGTTAGCCGATCCAAGTCCCTATGAAAGAGGACCCCCGAATGGGCTCAAAACATTGCTCGAAACTAGTCGGGTTTACATCGACTAAATACGTGAATATAGCTGTTACATTCTACACAAATGGAAATCACTCACGATAGTTTAACATTAAAATAAAATATATACAGCAAAATAAAAACGTACAATATTTTGCAACATGCTTCTCCCCAGGGCGGCCAGCTAAACGATGTTTGTTCACCGAGCGCGCAATCGCATCCAATCACAGCGACAGATACTGATTGAGGCGTGTGGGAGCTATAACCGTGTGGATTACGCTTTATTTCTCTTAGCATTCCGTTAGTTTTGTCAATTAACAGGGCTCTCTCCGTCACTCGTTTCATACAATCGTAGTTCCAATTTCATTTGAATATTGAGCAACCAAAGTCCATGAAATTTTGCAGACATATTCTAGAAACTAATATCTGTGTGTGTGTGTGTGGTGTTTTAGATTTTTCTAAAAATATGTAGTTTTAAAATTACAGGGGCTCAAAGATTTGTATGAAATTTTTTAAGACCGCGTAACTTTGAAACCGAATATTTTAATAGAAATCTGGAAAACCACAGACATAGATATTAGTTTCTACAATATGTCTGCAAAATTTCATGGACTTTGGTTGCTTAATATACAAATGAAATTGGAACTACGATTGTATGAAACGAGTGACGGAGAGAGCCCTCTTAATGCTGCCGTGGTTCCGTAATATCGAATGGTTAGGTAAAGAAGGGGACCGTAATTGATGCTACATTAGGTTATCGTTTCACATTTTGAATTGTGATCTGATTTTCTGATTACCAATAATCATCTTTCGATACATGATTATGAAATGATAACAATGAATCAAAGAACTGGCCCAGCTCATTATAAAGGTTAAGGAGAACATCGTGAGGACTGAGAATCCTCCATAATGTTCTGAAAGGTATACTAAGTCTGCCAATCAGCACTTAGCCACCAGCGTCGTGGACTATGTTCTATCTAAACTCTTCTCATTCTGAGAGACGACTTTAACTTAGGTAAAATAAAGCTACTTTTGCTTGTTGTAACAATAAAGAGCTTATTTTTAATGAATGCTTGCTGATAGCTTTTTCTTAGCAAAACTATACAAACCGCTGTCTAAACTACACAAAACTATAGGTGGAAGAGTAGTGCTATCCTTTTCTCCACGAAACATTATAAAAAAGGTAAGTACATCATTTAAAACTTGTCAGCATAGTTTAGTTTAGTACCAATATTAAAATATTATATTAAAGCAATGACTAAGAATATCCCAATTTGATTCGTACAGCAAAATCCAAACTCTACAACAAAAATTAATGACATTAATAAAAATATTAAACTGGAATACTTAATCACTTTTTAATACAATCCCATTTCTCCAACTCTTTACTCGCATTCAAATTATTGAAATCTTTAATAAACAAAAGGCAAAACATTAATCATGGCACAGCTTGGAACTAAGGGGCATACGAAGAAATCCAATTTTCTAGAATGGTTCCACGAATTTGGAATTGGAAAACTTCCAGATTTCTAACGTCTGTGATAGAGACTCACTACGCGGCTGTATTAGGGAATTCCTTTTTATTTCGAATTAGAAATCCTATTATACGATGTAATACGGCCTTAAAGCTTCCTCTTTGGGAATAAAAATGAGATACTGGATAAGGACCGGAATAATTGTGATTATTTGAATTCGTCATTTTGTGGATGAAACTTTTGTATCACACTATAATATTATAAAGGAGAAAGTTTGTATGTGTGTGTGTGTGTGTGTGTGTATGTTTGTTACTCCTTCACGCAAAAACTACTGAACGGATTGGACTGAAATTTAGAATGGAGATAGATTATACCCTGAATTAGCACATAGGCTACTTTTTATCCCGGAAAATCAAAGAGTTCCCACGGGAATTTTAAAAACACATATCCACGCGAACGAAGTCGCGGGCATCAGCTAGTGCTGAATATTTTTTATTTAATCAAATTGCAATCTCTCTAACTAGCTGAATAAATACCACTCTCCTAATAGTTAAAATTCATATAACTAGATAAAATAATTTATCCAGTCAATTATCATCATCATCATCTCAATTCACTATATTGGAGACAGGTCTCTTTGAATGAGAAATTCCTACTACACTGGCCAGACATTATTGAGAACTCTCTGGCATACAGGTTTCCTCACGATCTATTTCTTCATCGTTAAGGTTCAAAACGCACTTAACAGGGCTCTCTCCGTCACTCGTTTCATACAATCGTAGTTCCAATTTCATTTTAATACTAGCTGTGCCCGCGACTTCGTTCGCGTGGAATAGTGACTTTTCGCGCTTTAGTATATAGCCACGGACGCTCAGGCGCGAGGCGCCGTGATTCTTTAAATTGACATAACTTTTTTATTTATGAACCGATTGACATGAAATAAACACTAAATCCTAAGTGAAGCTTACTACAATATATTAGGGAAAACCGTATCTAAATCAAATAAGCCGTTTCTGAGATTAGCGTGCACAAACACACAGACAAACAGACAAACAGACAAAAAAAATTAATTACAATTTCGGGTTCGGAATCGATATAATAACCACCCCTGCTACTTTTTTTTTATATATTTCCATTGTACAGACACCACTTTTCTACAATTTTATTATATGTATAGATTAAGCAACCAAAGTCCATGAAATTTTGCAGACTTATTCTGGAAACTAATATCTGTGTCTGTGGTGTTTTAGATTTTTCTAAAAATATGTAGTTTTAAAATTACAGGGGCTCAAATATTTGTATGATAATTTTTAAGACCGCGTAACTTTGAAACCGAATATTTTAACAGAAATCTGGAAAACCACAGACACAGATATTAGTTTCTAGAATATGTCTGCAAAATTTCATGGACTTTGGTTGCTTAATATTCAAATGAAATTGGAACTACGATTGTATGAAACGAGTGACGGAGAGAGCCCTCTTTACTCCGAAAATGGTTGAAATTTTCCAATCCTTTATTTTTATTAACCCCCGACCCAAAAAAAGGGGTGTTATAAGTTTGACGTGTGTATCTGTGTATCTGTCTGTGGCATCGCAGCTCCTAAACTAATGAACCGATTTTAATTTAGTTTTTTTTGTTTGAAAGGTGGCTTGATGGAGAGTGTTCTTAGATATAATCCAAGAAAATCGGTTCAGCCGTTTGAAAGTTATCAGCTCTTTTCTAGTTCACTTGTCGGGGGTGTAAGGTATAAGTTTTTAATTTACACTTGTTTTCTCACTTATGTTTAATTGCCTGTCAGCCTCTTAGATTAAATAAAAATAATTTTGCACTTTTGGCAGGATATGTGGATAATTTATTCTTAAGACATGTGTAAATAACAACATTATCTGCCATGTACTTACCATATTTTGACAAAATAAATCAATATGATTATATTTTTCATGAAAGTTTTCATAATGGAAAACCATACTGCAGTGAATTTGCACATTTTATAATCATAATTGTATGGAAGCTGTTGGTGTAAATAAATAAATAAATTTAAAAAAAGTTAGAGGTACGTGCTTAGGGGCGAACTCCCAAACTCTATGTGTGTGATGCAACATCGTGTTTTGCAATGTTCTAATTACCAAATTGGGTTATGTACCTGTTCTGTAGCAGCTACTATGTAATGCCCGCTAACAACGCCATCACGATTGTACTATAAATCACAATCAGTACAACAAAGGTGCATTTTAGTTGGGAACTGGAGTATTATCAAGAATAATTACACTGTGTCGAAGTTAGTACAAGTTCGGATTGTTATAAATGGTCAATCGGTAAGTAGCACCTTCTGTGTAAGGAATATTTATTAGGTTTTACATTTTAAAGCGATTCTAAAGTCAGTGGATACTTTCCGTTAAACAATAGGTATGTGTAACAGAAAGTATAACTTGATTACTAAGCTTAAGCCTAAGATTTCACCAATGGAAAATAAGTCCGAATATAAACATGCGAGAATAATTTGACAGGTTTTTAGTACAAAAACATGACGAAAACTGTCGTTACCCCCAATGTATTCATCGATTACACGTCACTCGACGTTGCTGAAACTTAGATGCAGTACTCTAGTAGTTTTTAAGTTTACATTTTACTAAAAGGCCCGGTTTCCACCTAAGCGGAGTGGAAGGAGAAAGCTATTGTGTTCAGTCAACCAATCAGATTTTCAAAAGATGATGTGATTATTTATTTACGTCATGTGTTAAGAATCTGATTGGTCGACAGCATTGATTTTAGAGCCACGTTTATTCTGTACATGTCCTCTCCGCACCACTTAGGTGGAACTTAGGTCAGCCTGACATTTTATCCAAACAACAAAAGTCAAAAACAGCCACTTAGCTTTTGGAACGCTTTCATAATATTCAGCTGTAAGGGTTATTTTCAACTGCAAGGTAAAGGCACTTACGAGAGTGTAATACATTAGAATAGTCGTAAGTTAATCATGTAACCTAGTTAAGTTAGTAAAACAGGTGTATCCGCGGCCTAAGAGAAGAGATGTTCCCGTATTTAGCTATCTGCATAACTGTGCACTTTGCTATACTTTGCTTTATTTATGTAGGCCAGGGGTATTGAAGCCAAATCCTTATAAGAGCTTATAATAGTGTCTCAAATTAAGAGATGTTTTAGTATTTGACCATCTACATTACTTTATTAGTTATGTATGTGTTACCGCAATTAAGATGGTACTGACGCTCAGATCCTTATTAGAGCTTATTACAGCGTCTCAAATTATCCCGTGGTAAGCGGTTATATCGGGCTGCTGAATATTCCAGTTGCAATTACATTAATGGCAACCACCGGCGTGTTTCACTCCCAGGATCTGAACTGGCATTAAGTCGGATTACGAGCCTTATTATGGCGTCTCGCCTGCTGTTTTCAATTTCTTTAGGATTCTTTTGATACGTGTTATGGAGACAATTTGGTGAAGGAAGGCACGGTGAGGAATGAAACCTGTATGTTTGAGGTTCTCCATAGTGGTCTCAAGGTGTGTGAAGCTTGCCAATCTGTACTTGGTCAGCGTGGTAGACTATGGCTAAATTATTCTCATTCGGAGAGGAGACCTTACTCAGTAGTGAGCTGACGATGGGATGATCATGATGATGATTTGAATCCAAGGCACATCTGAGATATTTTCTCGATATTTTTTTATTATCAAGGATGTCGGAAAAAACTCGGTTGACAGAAGTCGGAACTAGTGCGTACCACGTGCGTGCGAAGTAATCACACTAATCACACTAATATTATAAAGTCGAAAGTTTGTATGTGTGTGTGTGTGTGTGTGTGTGTGTGTGTGTGTGTGTGTGTGTGTGTGTGTGTGTGTGTGTGTGTGTGTGTGTGTGTGTGTGTGTGTGTGTGTGTGTGTGTGTGTGTGTGTGTGTGTGTGTGTGTGTGTGTGTGTGTGTGTGTGTGTGTGTGTGTGTGTGTGTGTGTGTGTGTGTGTGTGTGTGTGTGTGTGTGTGTGTATGTTTGTTACTCCTTCACGCAAAAACTACTGAACGGATTTGGCTGAAATTTAGAATGGAGATAGATAATATCCTGGATAGATATTATCCCGAAAAATCAAAGAGTTCCCACGGGATTTCAGAAAACCTAAATCCACGCGGGCGAAGTCGCGGGCATCGGCTAGTAGAACCATAAAAATATAGTTCTATGACTACTTCAGAACGTATTTTCACGGATTCGGATCGGATGCGGTGTGTAATCGCCCTCACATTTCGGAAATAACATGTGCGTTTTAAACAATTAAATATTACTTGCTATAACAGTGAAGAAAATCTTGCATGTTAAGAGTTTCCCATAATGTTTTTAACTGCCTAGCTACGTACGGATTGACAGACTACACAACTTTGAAACCCCCATTTTGAGAGTTGGAACAAAACTTCTGTTCAAGTGGATATGATAATAATGATAAATCAAGAGCTGTAAATTAGTGACTGCAAAAGAACAAAATAATATATGTACATTATTTATTATTATGGAGTAGTTACCAAAATAGTTTCAGGTAAACATGTATATACCTAGTGTTATTTAAGAATTGTACTGAAAAGAACTCAAAAACATATATTTCTTACTAGCTGATACCCGCGACTTCGTTCGCGTGGATGTAGGTTTTTTAAAATTCCCGTGGGAACTTTTTGATTTTCCGGGATAAAAAGTAGCCTATGTGCTAATCCAGGGTATAATCTATTGCCATTCTAAATTTCAGCACAATCCGTCCAGTAGTTTTTGCGTGAAGGAGTAACAAACATACAGACACACACACACACACACACACACATACAAACTTTCTCCTTTATAATATTAGTGTGAAGTGTGATGCAAAATAAAAGCTGAAAAACTAATATGAGCACACGATATTCATAACTTTTGCACACTTAAAAGTTTATTAATAGTCTCGAGCCAAATTAGGAAGCAACATTTCTAAAACTAAAATAGAACTCTGATATAATGTTGCAAGGAGCAGAGGATCGTTAAAATATATATTAAGTACCCAGAGCTTCCAGGAACAAATTGAACCTGCCTTATAAAATAACAATTACTTACCAAAACATCCGAATACACTCTCCTGTTAATTACGACGTTGAATAAATAAAGGCGTCTGTAACACAAAGATAACGGTAGAGCCCAAGTTGGCGGCTTAATTGACGCGCCCCTTAAGAAACTTGAAAATATTAATATTTGTCAAGCGACCATTGATACACTAACACTCTAGATATTATAAACGACCTCTCTGGCGCAGTGGTAAGATCTGTGGTCTTATTAGAGGGAGGTCCCGGGTTCGAATCCCGGCAGGGGTTTGGAATTTTATAATTTCTAAATCTCTGGTCTGGTCTGGTAGGAGGCTTCGGCCGTGGCCAGTTGCCACCCTATAGGCAAAGCCGTGCCGCCAAGCGATTTAGCGTTCTGGTACGATGCCGTGTAGAAACTAAAGGGGTATGGGTTTAATAAAACTTCCATACCCCTTCCAGGTTAGCCTGGATCTTAGACTGCATCATCACTTGCCACCAGGTGAGATTGCAGTCAAGGGCTAACTTGTATCTGAATCAAAAATGAAGAAAACAAGAATTATATATCTAGAAGCTGGCAGCCTACCACCGTTGATTGCAACACCTATGATTGGTCGATACTCTCTTATGCAAAAATACTACAAAATAAGCCAACTACACCAAGTTTTAACGATCATAATGTACTCGTAATAATGACAACTCCCGTGCAATCTGGATGTAATTTTAAGGTCGTAAGAAAAATTTGACCCTAAGAATATCTATTATTGGAATAGTTACTATGGGTAAATAATGTATTTAGCTTTCATTATTACGGAGGCCATGGCACTAAAAAAAATTAGAATGGAATTGTTGAATTACGAAATTGCAAAAATTAAGTTACTTTTCATCACATTGAAAATTATAATGTACAGGCTGGAATTTGATATTTTATTTACGTTTTTCTAATACACTGTTTATCTTTATTTTGTATATCAACGCAGCCGTCTCTTGAATTAATTCGTTCAAGAGGATAATAGGCGTTAGTCTTTAAATTAGGAACACTAATTAAGATCTAAAACCTAATTTGAGCGTCCAAGTAGAGTAACATTTCTAAAGAAAACTTTTTAATTAGTAGACAGAATTTTGGACGCAAGATACTTAACTATACAGCAAAAATAATATGTTTGCTTTAATTTAATATTTAAAATTGGTTTGAATAAAAATGTCAAAATGTGAAAATAAAAAAAAACTAATTTTAAAAATATTTCACTGAGCCAACCAGGGTCTCCGAGTCTAAATGGGTGAAATTAGATTTGTCTGTCCATCCATTTGTTAGAATCTCATTTCTTCTGAATGAATACACATAACTAATTACTTACTTTAAAAATAATTTAGTAAGATAATTCGAACTAATACTAAAATTAGTCAAGAATCAAATATCACACTAATATTATAAAGACGAAAGTTTGTATTAGTGTGTGTGTGTGTGTGTGTGTGTGTGTGTGTGTGTGTGTGCGTGTGTGTGTGTGTGTGTGTGTGTGTGTGTGTGTGTGTGTGTGTGTATGTTTGTTACTCTTTCACGCAAAAACTACTGAACGGATTTGGCTGAAATTTGGAATGAAGGTGGAATGCTGGATTAGCACATAGGCCACTTTTTATCCCGGAAAATCAAAGAGTTCCCACGGGATTTGGTAAAACCTAAATCCACGCGGGCGAAGTCGCGGGCATCGGCTAGTACAATATAATTACTCATTTTTCTCTGCCAGAAAGATATTTTACGACAAATACTTTATACAATAATTCTTTAGTTAGTTTTACTTAGGTAGTTGAACGTTGTATTTGTAGCTGTAGTAGGGCCTAACTCAAAGGATGCAAGGTCTTAATTCGGGGTGATTTTTTTTTGAGTATCCGCAAAGTATTAATTAAGTATTTTTACCTATTAAAAAAAATTTGAAAAACTTTATTGTTAGTAAAACAATTTGAGATAATTAACCTCTTTAAAAAAATAACTTTTCAGATCGAAAAATTTCACGTGCAAGGAATATAAATAAAAACGCACTCATAAAACAAGCTGAGCAATTTAAATATAAAGTATTCATGCAATATTTTTCAATGTAAATTGCAGGGGAACATTTCTTTTTATGGCAACACTGAATAATCTGTCACTATCAGGGGAAATTCCTGTTATACAACGAAAGGCCTCACCTTTGTTGGGAACAGGGAAAAATGGTGATTCTCTACCTAAGCATTATACAACCTCCTTTGAATCACGAAGATTGTGGGACATTTATACTCTCAGGTTAGCCGCAATTTCGATACGAGTTTGTGTCGTACGTAAAGGTATAAATACTGGTCTTCCATCAAATAGGCAGTGTCCCGGTTATTATCTCACGATAGTAAAAACTTCGCTAGGGTGGAATTATAACTGAGTGTTACATAGTTATTACTTAAGTTATTACTTAACTTATATATTATCACTTAAATGTATATATTTTTACATATTATCTTAGATCAGTAAATAGGTCACCCGAAGTCAATATCGCGTTGTAGGTGGGGCATTGACCCGAGTTTTGCACGCTATAAAATGCGAGTTTGAAAAACTCTAAATTACTAGAACTACAAGATAAGGCAAAATGCTTATTGGAATTGGATTGTGTTAGGGTAGTATGATAATAACGCTAAGTTTTTGCTAGGTTACACTCTGTATTGTCTGTATGTCTGTGGTTCAAAATCGTGTCGTACACGTGTCGGATGTCCTAACGAGATCTAAAACAGAGAACAAATGGCGACGTCAACCGCAGTGCGTGCACCGTCACGGTCTCCAGTCTATCATGCGCACCACATGCTGATTTTACACTCGAGCACACTCCGAGGAAAATATTATTTTATTTCAACAAAACTTTTATTTATTGTCTACTAGCTGCAGCCTGCGACTGGATACAGGTTTTCGAAAATCCCTCTGGATTGGATGGGAACTCTTTGATTTTCCGGAACAAAAAGTAAAACCTATTGTTAATCCACGGTATAATGTAACTCCATTCTAAATTTCAACAAAATCCATCCAGTAGTGTTTGCGTGAAAGAATAACGAACATACACACATACTAACATTTAAACTTACGCCTTTATAATATTAGTGTGACGACCACAGTAAGAACTTGTAATATCGAGGCTGAAATCCGACCTTCGCGTTCTCATTTTCTATGCATTGAAAGTAGTAATTTAGTTCAGAAGTTTTGTTCAACTTTTTAGTATTTAAAATAATTGTACGACAAAAGATTACCGATATCATAATCTTCTCTTTTTGACTAATCAAAAACAAAGTTGCAATCCACATTTATTTTATCTCTGTATTCGCTGGTTTTTAATCTCATTCAGAAACAGAACAAATCGCAGGTGGGGTTTATTAACAAAATAGGGTATAGAACTCACATGGGTGAATGAGCTGTTAAGCTGATTTTATTAAACATATTGTTTGTGATGGCATAGTTATACTTGAAGCGATGATAGCCTAATGATAGCAGATAGACATCGGACTCTTGTTTGGGGGTCCGGAATTTGATCTTGGGATCACATCTCTATCATTTCGGAGCTATATGCTTTTTGACCAATTAAATATCACTTGATTTAAAGGCGAAGGAAAATATCGTTAGGAAACCTGCAAACCTGAGAGTTCTCTTTAATTTCTCGAAGTCGTTTAAAGTTTACCAATCTGTCTGTGTAATCCAGCATAGTGAAATACGAACTAATTCATTTTCATTTTAAGAGGAATGCAGTGTTCAGTAGTGGACTGGCTATTGGTTGAAAATACTCGTCATTTCAATCGCCGATATTTTTATATAAACGATATGTACCTAATATTTATTGCCATACTTACAAAAAATAAATAAAACAGTGCCTTTCTAAGTAATCCGCGAGTAAAATTTTAAATACACAAAACTGGAAAATAAAAGCAGTAAAATTCAACAAGAGATAATTGGGCATGCCTGATATTTCAGCTTGATTAATAACATTATAAATCAGCCCGGAATCCCGGCCTTAATGCGAAAATAAAAACGGCAATTTAGATTAAACAAGACGATTTTGGCTTTTGTAAAATTAATAATGTATTTTTTAACGCCCCATAAAAGGAATGTAACGGGAATATGTCGTGTGATAACGGTCTGTTGCCATAAAAACGTGTTTTATGTATATGGCATTTCACTTCAGCACGTAATTTCAGTTAATTAGGTCTGTCTGGTGGGAGGCTTCGGCCGTGGCTATTTACCACCCTACAGGCAATATAGGCACCCTATAGCACAGCAGTCCAATAAAATCAATAAACAAACACACTTTCGCATTTATAATAATGATAGTGATGTGTGATTTTTGTTTGTTGGTTTGTCATTCAATCGCGCAATGCTTCAATGTAGTTAAATAGGCTACTTTTCATTAACTAAAATTTTTAAAAACCAAAATGCAAGGTAACCTTCGAGATTTTTAAATCTACGCGGAATAAGTTTAGTTTTTTGTACATTATTTTCTTCAAATCGATAATCCAAAATTAATTTCCATCTAATACAGTTAGATGTACCTATAGTTCTATTGCTATTACGAACACCAGTATTTTGAAATCACATTATAACTATAATAACAATATTTCTGATTTTCGATAGCAATAATAATATTATTATCCTGTAATTAATTATGTATCCTATAATAATAACATGTAATCAATACTAGATTAATATTGGAATGGAATGTACAGCAATATATTACATTGTATTAGATACTAGTTCACAATTAAAGCCAGTGGTAATGGAGGCAAAACAATTCCAATTTATCACAGTTCGATACGGCGTGGGATGCAAAGTAATGTTCTAATTAGGTCAATCTATATAATTATTAAAGGATTAACTGACTGACTACCATAATATCAACGAATAGCTTAAACCAGTCAGTAACCAAAGATATTATAATGGATTTAGGCTTTTTTTTAAATCCCGTGGAAACTCTTTGCTTTTCCAGGAGGAAAAGTTACCTATGTAAATTTTCGGGATACAAGCTACCTCCAAATTTCATGTAAATCGGTTAAACTGATGTGCCTTTAAGAATCCCGTGGGAACTCTTTGATTTTCCGGGATAAAGTAGCCTATATCCTTCCCCGGGATGTCAGTTTTCCCCTTCTATTATAATATGGGTACCTTAGAGACAAGAGTGAATAGACATCTTCTAGGCAAGCATGCTCCATCTTAGGCTGAAGGTCACCACCAGGTCTCATTGCAGCCTAGACACACTTTCTTTAATTCAATGATAATTTTCTTATCAATCTAGTGCAGTAGGGAACACACCAAAATGCTTCCATGATCCAAACGCTAAGTTTTGCAATTAAAATTAATTGCCAAAACGTTGTGTTGTCTGTTTTAACCCATTCTTGACCGCCGTACCAATTTGGGAACACTTACTTATTGAAGTGAAATAAAAAAAGTGTTGACTTTAGTTAATATATTATTACATTTATGAGTAGTTGAAAGTGCAGTGATTGAATATAAAATAAAATAAAAAAATTATCATCAGTATTATTTTAGTAACGATCCATCAAATTTCGTTATCGAGAGACATGTGGAGGTATGTATAGTTTTATAATTATAATTTTATATACATAAAATATTTCATCAATAATAATTATATTTTGTCAAATTCAATAAATTCCTAAATATTTGCAAGCTTTTTTAGTTACTTATACTAAGTATATAAAATTTTATAGGACTTGAAATATTACTGTACCAATTTGGGTACAATGGCCACAAGTATAGTACTGGAACACTAAATATATCAATTTTTACAGATTATCAAGATGACCTGAAAAGGCATTATAGTGCCAAATACAACCTTTGAAGATAAGAGGAAGCTATTAATTCGATCTTAGAAGATAGAGATAACAGTTTGAAGTATGATTTCGCTATAAATCTACGAAAGGTTGACGCCGTTACTGATGAAGAAGTAGGGTCTGATGACAACGAGACTCCATCAAGCTTGCCAAATGACGTTGTTGGAAATATGGAAATACTAGCGACCACTTGCGGCTTAGCTCCCGTGGGAATTTTGCGAAATACGACCTTATTCTTCATCAACGTTATAAAAGAAACATTTATGCAAAATTTCAGCTTTCTCGATCCAAGAGTTTGGGCTGGGCGCTGATGTGTAAGTTGCTGAGTGAGTCCAAAGTTTTTTTATTTTATTTAGATTTGTTCACAATGTTGGTAGGTACTCTTTCTGGTGCTGAAGGCAGCAGTGACGACGAGTCGTTGGCTGTAAAAAGAGTTCTAATTAGAATCAGTTCACCACAAACTGAAAAGCTTAGTATTGGACCAAATCAATCCATTTTGAATGTTTCAGTTTTGCGAAAGTGTACTGCAAGTTATTTGAAAACTAACACAGAATCTTACGATTGAATTCTGAACGAAAATCGTATGAAAAACTCCACATTTGTTCCAAATCTTGAACAAGGGCATGAATGGAGTGGACGAAATGGACCAATCAAAATTGCTGTATCGAATCGGCATTCATGGCAAAAATAGTAGTGGATCTCATTCACTTACATGATTGACATGACAATATGAAATGCCTATAGCGATTGCCTATAAAGACTACCCCATGGATCGAATTATTATCTCGACGAAGTTTAGCCAGAATCGCTCTCAAGGAATCAATCCAAAGCCACTCTGCTCGCCCATCGTCACAACTAGACGGCGCTGATTACATTCCTGAGAAGCTTCTTTAGAATATTCCTTGTATCATTTGCCAAAATTACTCCGTTGGGGTCGTAAAAACGCAAGAAAACAGTTCGCTATGACAAAGCTTGTATTACGAATTTTGACTCTTAAGTGGCCATTGTGCCAATTTGGGTACACCCCTGTAAAATCCTGAAAAATATTTTTTAAGACTATTTTCTTATTTTTTTGTATCATTGTATTGCTAATAATTAATAAACTAAAAAAAAACTAAGGTTACCCTTCTAGTTTTTGTTTGGCCTCAAATGGGTTAACACGACCTACAAGACTTATAGGTAAGGGACAGGAATACAATTCTTTGTTACGAGTTACACGACTGACTTTTGACGACATCCCTGGCCCAGAGGTCTCAATAATGGGAGGTTCCGGGTTCGATTCCAAATTTTATAATCTCTAAAGCACTGGTCTGGTCTGGTGGGAGGCTTTGGCCGTGGCTAGTTACCGCCCTACCGGCAAAGCCGTGCCGCCAAGCGATTTAGCGTTACGGTATGATGCCGTGTAGAAACCAAAGGGGTATAGGTTTAATAAGAACTGCCATACCCCTTCCAGGTTAGCCCGTTTCCATCTAAGACTGCATAATCACTTACCACCAAGTGAGATTGCAATCAAAGTCTACCTTGCATTTGCATAAAAAAAAAGAAGAAAAGCACGTAGCGTCAAAAACCTATAACCTTGAAACTGCGTAGGGGGTGATTTATGGTTACTAACCATTAAACTTCTGTGTCATCGTCAACCCATCACCGCTCACTATAATCATGGATCTCCTCTCAAATGAGAAAAGGTTGGCTATAGTCTATCACGCTGGCCAAGTGTGAATTGGCAGACTTTGCACCACGTTGAGTCTTGAGCCTAGAACTCTCAGGTGTACAAAGTTATTCACGATGATTTTCTTCACTGTTAAAGCAAACAATATTTAATTACTTAAAACGCACATAACTCTGAAAACTTAAAGCTGCGTACCCGAGATTGAACCCCCGGACCCCAACAAATAGGCTAATGTTTTAAACCCTAGGCTTTCACCGTTTCAATATTTTTATGTTTAAGTTAGTAATTAGACGAACCTCAAAAATGTGTCAGAAGAGAGGATTGGGCCGTGGCTATAGTAACACCAGCAAAGCCACGCCACCAAAGGATTTAGCATGCCGGAATTTCCAGAACGGTGGCAATTAAGGATATTATAAGTTTAATAAAAACTGCCATATTTCTTCCAAGCTAGCCTGCGTTCATCTTAGACTGCATAAACTACCATTCAGTCTTCAACGTACGTATCTGAATAAAAACTACTCTAAATAAAAAAGAAACCCGTGACAGCGTAGGCCTGCAAAACTTAATTAAAATTCAGTGCTAAGTGCTAAAGAGTATTCATCGAGGAACCACTCAAAGGAGTGCGTATTTTTTTAGAGTTCCATTTTCATATTTAGAACATTTTTCTCAAAATAATTTATTTCATTTTATCCACTGCCACTTAAGTCTAAACCTGAGACCCATCTCAGGATACCGATTTTATTAAAATTAGCAGCCGACTGCGCCAAAAATATTTGGTTTTTGTGGCTAGTTTCTGCCATAATATATTTATTTATTTATTTAAACATCTTTATTGTACAAAAATACAAAGAAAATAATAAATGATACACTTATAAAAATACAAAGGGCGACCTTATCACTAAAGTGACCTCTCCCAGGTAACCCGTATGTTCGAACCTACAGGATAAGACGAGGAGTCGTCATGCAGCTATATATACAATTACAATACATTGTTTTTGTTACTGCACCTAGCTAGTTTAATTTTCTCAGCCAAGACGAATTTAACAACACGTTATTTGTTCAAAATCTATCAACCCAGTTGTGCTGCAAGTAGCGCCAAACATTTTTTTGTTACATTTTTTTTTTTAATTTTAATAAATAGTTTTTATTGAAAATATTACAATAAAACTTAAAGCTAGCCTTATCTAATTACTATACAAATCATGCCCGCGTGGAATGGTGCCAAGAATATATCTACCCAAAAACCTTTTTTATCCGTGAAACATTTGTGTAAAAGTGTATATTATGATGTCATAAGTCACATACTGTGCATATATTTTGACTTTATATATTTTGACTCTATTTTGATGATAGAAAATGATGACATAATAGGTTTTATTTGAACTTTTCCTATGGTTTCAATTTTCTGAATTCCACGTTCGTTACACGCTCCCCGATATTAATTCCAAACTCATCAGAATGTTTTGTCCACTATATGAGAGTTTGCTCCAGTTTTAACTTCGGCTTTATATTATGTGGGTTGACCCTATTGTTAATTACTTCTCGGTGTTCCTGCATGCTACTATCATAATATGAACTTTTCCCGATGCCAAACACTTTTTGTGTCTGATTTTTTTCAGAGACTTTTATTTTAATTTATGGACCAGCGTTCGACTGCAGTCAGACTTGCTGGAGAGTGTTGAAGCAGTTTGAGATGAAGCACAGTTGCCTAGATGATGCTAATTCATTGTTGATTTGAAGAAAACTATATTAAGAGGGAAGGGAAAGTCAGAGGCCGGAATAACACGCAATGTCCTAGCGATGAAAAAAATTTGACTTGGAGAAAAATCGTTAAATGTAACGGTCAACTATTTCATTTTCCTCGCTTAACTTAAATCTCTTCATGTAGCTTTCTTTGCTTAGATTTACTTGCCTATCTCAGCTCGCTCGTAGTTTGAACTGAAGACGTATGAAAAGATGTAGAAGCTAAGTGAGCTAAGCTAAGTTAGCTCAGCCCGTACTATATCTTGTGCTTAAAAATTCACGCCGGCTCATTGGGTTCAATGCACATTGTTTTTAGCGTATATTCTAACTCGTATATTCTATCCATCTTCAGTAAAAACTCCGATCAAGTTAATTCACATCTCATTTTAGTGCAGCATCTGTGCTGTCGAAAATAACCTGTGTTCTATTTTCGTTAACTTTTCGAACCAATAATGTTTATTGGTCAAATGCGATAAGCTTAAATGCTTCCCGTTCCATTAAGTTAATGAAATCTAAAGGCCAGCGTAGACCTTTCCTGTGGAGTGATAGGATAGCGTCGAGTGGAGACACAGCGCGTCGAGTCACTGAATGACAGCGAGTGGTTTCACAGCGCGTTGAGTTACGGTGAGTAGAGTTCGGCAGGTGGCGGTGAGAAGAGGTGAGGTACGCGAAATGGTGGCTAAAGCATGTTTAGATATGTGTGAGAATAAGGCTTGGTATTCACGCGATGCGCCTGCGTTACCCACTTGTCTCCTTCTTCTTCTTCTGCTTGAAGTGCCATCTCCCACCAGAGGTTGGCAACCATTAAGGCTATCTGCACCTTAAACACTGCTGCTACCGTATGCCAAAATATGAATAAGCTGAGATTAATAATGACCTGCCTGATGCAGTGGTTGATCCTATGGTTTTACAAATTGGAGATACCGGATTCTATCCCTGGTAGAGGCAATTTGAGAATTTGAAATTTCAATATTATATACTTTTTTTGCAGACTAGTTATTACCCTACCAGCAAAACCGTGCCGTGTCACCAAGCAATTTGGCATTCCATTACAATCCAAACCAAAAAGAGTTTTGGGTTTATTAAAACTGCCGTACTCAAATTAGGCCACTTTCATCTTAGACTGCATCATCACTTACCACTAGATGAGATCTCAGTTAAGGGCTCACTTGTAATAGAATACTACACTACTACTACTATAGAATAATACATATGTGAGGATCGCCTGGCTATTCGCATGGCGTGCCATTACAGTCCACTACAGCACTCAATTTCATTATAACAATTTCAACCGTATGTCAATATGATTAAGCTAGGATACAGTCGATAAAGGCCAGTAGCTGCGCTTCGGTGCCATTCCACTCTGTCTGTGGGCGTTGCTATGTCAATCGCATTTCGGCCATCTTTCCAAGTTTCATTGAAAAGGTCAAATCGGACACCATTTTTCACCAAAGCCCCACCGCTCTCAACGAGGTGCATTGAAATAAAAACAAATGACCGAAACAATACAAAAATCCCCTATAAAGTCCACGGTCCGATTAACTGATAAGTTACGTCGCCCTCTTTATCCCCTGGCGTATCCCCTGGCGTGCCCGAGTCTCGCGCGGCTCGCTTCCCCGACATTAGGAACCAATACTTCTCTTTTTTCTTTGAAACCGTGACGTCAATGTAATCGGGTACAGAGGTGAATAGCCGCTGTGGGACTTACAGATATTCACCCCGAGTAGAAGGTTTATTTTTTACTAGCTGATGCCCGCAGCTTCGCCCGCGTGGATTGGTCAGATCCCCTGCAGCGTCAGGATTGAGGAGTTGGAATCCAAATTTTTTATGAAACAATGTCGCAAAGTTCCTCTATCGATTAAAAAAGAAATGACGCAAATCGGTTCAGAAATCTCGGAGATTTCGGTGTACATAGGTAGAAAAACACAACTCCCTTCTTGAAAGTCGGTTAAAAAAGTAGCCTATGTTACACCCTGGTCAATCCTCTACTTGTATGTGAAAATCCCGTTAAAATCGGTTCAGTCGTTCCGAAGATTAGCCTTTTCAAACAGACAGACAGACAGACAGACAGACAGACAAAAATTGTAAAAACGTGTGATTCAGTTATGGTATCGTTCAAATAACCATATGACCTTAATATGTGGTAGTTATTTCGAAATTACAGACAGACACTCCAATTTTATTTATTAGTATAGATTCAGAACAGGCGCAAGCTTGACAATCACACGTGATGGGAAGTGATGATGTGGCCTAAACGGAACGCATTTGCCCAGAAGGTGCCTATTCATTCTTGTTTTAAAGATGTTACATACAGAGTTGTCAGTTTACAGCAAATTAAGCTTTTGATTCCTTGCACTTCCAGTAAATCTAAACTCGTTAACGGGTTAAATGCACTTCTTTCTCGTATACTTAGTTATTATTATATTGCATTAAATAGTCACAGTAATATTATTCTAGCTACTGCACACTAGGACAGACATTTTAAAATAAGTTTCAGTAAAAAGAAGCACTTCCATTAAATCTAAACTCGTTCTCGTAGTAACGGGTGAGGGAATAAATTTCACAAATCCGCGTACGGTTACCGTTGATATACATCGGGGCCTAATGCACCAATATGTCGCTTCGGCTTACTCGACACTGGTGGGATACGGATACGATTAACGTAGACTAACGGCGATGCTTTGCAGTTTATTTATACTTTTTTTTTGCTTCAAAGCGTATGTGTTCACGGCTTTGTTACTTTTAATTTGCGATTGGTTTTATTTTTGTTTTTGTTTCGAAATTCAATAATAATACAGTTATAATGCTTTTGTTTTGTTCTTTTGTGACCCAATAATAAAATGATGGATGCAATATGTTTAATTTATATTCTGAACTCATCCATACTAATATTATAAATGCGAAAGTGTGTCTATCTGTCTGTCTATCTGTCTGTCTGTCTGTTACGCTTTCACAGCTCAACCGCTGAACCGATTTTAATGAAATTTTGTACAGACTTAGGATACATTCCGGGGAAGGACATAGGCTACGTTTTATCCCGGAAAAACAAACAGTTCCCGCGGGATTCCTAAATACTCATCCACTTGATCGATTCGTATGAAATTTGGTACCGAGGTAGCTTGCGTCCCTGTAATTGACATAGGCAACTTTTCATCCCGGAAAATCAAATGGTTCCCACGGGATTTTTAAAAACTTAAATCCACGCGGACGAAGTCGCGGGCATCCTCTAGTTACACATAAAAATTATATAACTGAGTTATGAGGAGATGTTATAAATCACGTATGTTGTGTATTTAATACAATTTAACGGACCTTGTGACGGAGAACTTATCCTTGTCCTACTCCTAAGAGATTGTGTTTTATAGTTTCGTAGTAAAAACAAAGTTTATGTTTTACTATGGTCAAATTGTGTTCTGTTGTTAACAATAATAACTGTTTATAGCCACGAAATTTAAACGTAAATATTATCCCTGAACTTCTTCAAGTTTGAAGTTCTTCCGAATTGAAATTCATGATTAGATTATAGCTGCGTTTAGATAAAGTCGAATTTAAGGCCGATTCACACCAATTGCGTATGCAGTACGTACACGTGACACGTGCGTTGTGACGCGCGTGAACCCATAAACGGAACGGATTACGTCTACGTGAACGTCACGCCACGCGAGTGGTGTGCCATGTCTCATACAGTTCCATACATTACAACGTAATGGTACGCGCTACGTCTACGCTTACGCAGCCTGTATAAACGAGCTCTTAGGCAAAGTTTCGTCTGTCAATACAAATCACGGTCTCACACTGCCTGAATCCAGCAGCTCCCTGAGGCTAGTTTGCTGTCATCTGTCCACATAGTGTGGGTCTGAGTGCGAGGTCTTCATTATCTTGGGACACCAACGCTTATCGGTTCTTCGAACTAGGTTACTACTTCATTTCGCAACACGTTGAGCTACGTCGTGCGTCGGTTAATCTACGAGTGTATTGATCAAGAGGGCTTTACATATTTTTTTAGGTATTTGTATTCTCTATCACACACATAGACCAATATTTGTTTAGTACAGAGATTTTTCAATTTTATGTTCAATAAATTCGATCACAATTAAAAATCAAAATATTGTCATTTTTACATTTATCAAAAGCAGAACTTGTACAAAAATAGACAATGCCCTTTATAAATCCAACGCGCTGGCACCATGCAGGAATGGAACATTACGTCCGGACATATAATATGTTTTGTTACTTTATTAGATACTCCCATGAAAATGCTGCTAACATTTTGGGCCCGAAAGCACATAGCTTTATAATATCGTGTTCTATTCAACTTCTAATGGCTGAACGCCTGTGGCTATTTTTATATGGGACGACAAAACTTTGATGATCGCATAGTTTTGATTTATAAGATTCAACAAAGCTTGGTTCAAGAAAATTCATACAGGTATGACGATAGTGAATTTTGGATTAATTTTGCAATAGTTTATTTGAACAAAATATTCATAAGTTACAGTATTTCCTGACTTTTACATAATTCCCCTTTCTTTCGATGGAATCCGAATGAAAATTCTGTATATCCTGAATACAGTAGTTTACCTAAACTAATGAACCGATTTTAAATTAGTTTTTTGTTTGAAAGATGGCTTGATCGAGAGTGTTTTAGCCATAATCCAAGAAAATCGGTTCAGCCGTATGAAAGTTATCAGCTCTTTTCTAGTTACTGTAAACCTTTATTAGTCGGGAGTGTTATAAATTTTTAATTTACACTTAAATTAAAAATTACACTTGTAATCACACTAATATTATAAAGGAGAAAGTTTGTATGTGTGTGTGTGTGTGTGTGTGTGTGTGTGTGTGTGTGTGTGTGTATGTTTGTTACTCCTTCACGCAAAAACTACTGGACGGATTTGGCTGAAATTTGGAATGGAGATAGATAATATCCTGGATTCGCACATAGGCTACTTGTTATCCCGGAAAATCAAAGAGTTCCCACGGGAATTTTAAAAACCTACATCCACGCGAACGAAGTCGCGGGTATCAGCTAGTTTATAATATTGTTGATTATTGTACTCTGTTGTTTGTCGCTATTATCCATCAAAATAGACGTCAGTGTTGTTGCTGCAACTGCACAAAACCTCACTGCAATGTCGTATCGTAGCCGTGTCCCCGTCGTTCAAAGATACAACCAATCGCGTGTACACTATTATGCGTTACACGAATTTTATCTATGCATTCGGGGGAACATTAAGGACGGTGTCGACCTATTATATTGTTCTCGCGGGTAATTTCACTGTACGCACAGCTAATAAACGCTCGTGGATTCTATGCCAACGCATATTGGCAATGGTTTTAACTGATATTAAAATTTGAATTAGGTTATAACAGTAGAACATAACCTGCGTTATAAACTTCGATAAAATTTGGCCGTTCTACATGTGATACAAACTAGCTGAGTTACTTAACTTCGCCCGTGTAGATTCAGGTTTTTTAAGGATTCTGTTGACTGTAAATCCTTGCTAAAGCTTGAGGTTTTTAGGAAAGAGGTGAATAAAAATGATTCAAAATATAAAAGTAGGTATTCAAATACTGGTTTCTGGATCTTATAATTTAACGTCGTTTTTTTTTTTTTTGAAAACCTGGAGGAATAAGTACTGACATAAATTATTTTAGCATAAGTATAAAAAAAGGTCTATTAGACAGTTTCATATAAACAACATTTTAGCGTGACGTAAAAATATTATGTATGGGGTCCAAACATACGGTCCAAAAACTCCTCAAAAACGCGCGTAAATGTAGTCGCAAGAAAAAGCAAGTACCTATATCAAATATTTATCTCTAAAAGCTAACTACAGAATGATATTCGCACATATCCGTGAATAAATAAAGAAGTGGTGCAAAATTAATCCATGCTCTTGTCTCATTTGCATAACATTTGAGATGATAATTTTAGCAATGGAATAAGCGAGTGTAGAGTTGGGTATTTATATGGTATCTCGCGACATACAGTCCCGGTTATAATGTGAGATGTGACAGAATAACTTAGCTTATCATTTAGCGAAATGCCAAGATATCTGATGTTAGAAGTATCATCTGTATATTTACAAGTAGTGTAATATTCATTAATAACTTAAAAGAATATTATATTCACGATTTTATATATTCCTGACTAGCTGATGCCCGCGACTTCGTTCGCGTGGATGAAGGTTTTTTAAAAATCCCGTGAGAACTTTTTAATTTTCCGGGATAAAAAGTAGCCTATGTGCTAATCCAGGGTATAATCTATCTCCATTCTAAATTTCAGCCAAATCCGTCTAGTAGTTTTTGCGTAAAGGAGTAACAAACATACACACACACACATACAAACTTTCGCCTTTATAATATTAGTGTGATTAAGTACCTTGAATAATTAATACATGGATTACATTTTATCTCGTACAATCAAAGGATTTCCACGAGATTTTTAAAATACTGAATCCATAAACTTGAGTCTGTACCAAATTTATCGGGTGGGCCGTGAAAAGGTGACAGACAGACTGATAGATAAACACACTTTCGCATTTATAATATTACTTAGTATGGACAAAAAAGTCATGTCCGGTGAAGCGAATGGAAGTCTAAAATAGACAGTCTTTCTTCGCTTTGAAAATAATTTCAAGTGCTAGTCGGACTCCCACATGAAGGGTTCCTTACCATCGTACAAGATATACATATCTTACAGTTTTATGTAGAACACTGCAAATGAATGATGGACTGCACCAATTTCATGATTCTTCATGAACGGGTCAAACTCTATAGTTTTTCTTGACAGACGGGATACACAGATATACCGACAGACAGACAGATATGCAGACAGGTAGACAGACAACAAAGTGATCCTATAAGGGTGCCTTTTTTCTTTTTGAGGTATGGGATCCTAAAAATATGTTTGGCTGTCAACCTGTCACAACATAATTTTTTTTCCGAAATCGGAACCGCGAAGCTAATAAGAAAGCTGTCAAACGAAAGTACTACAAACCGAAACAACTCCGAAGCTCGGAATAAACTCGACTCAAACATTGGTTGTAAGACAAACGTGCCGCAGGGTACAACTTTTCATTAAGTCTTAGTAAGACAAACACAATTCTGAAGATGTTTGTAAGGATGTGATAAATTCTTGTAGGTATTCATACATTTTTAACACAGGTTTTGAATTTAATCACGATATAGAAGATAGTGTATGGTTCATGGCTGTAATAACTATATACAATACCAATAGTTAGGTATCTGGAAGACTCCAGTCACTAAGTGGTCATTTAGGATGTACTTACCATGTTATCAGCAAGCCTTGTGGCAGAAGACATGGCACAGCAGAGGTAACCTATAAACTAACATTTGAGAATGTCTGAATACTGAGATTAAATCGAAAGGAAATCCTATTAGATATACGGTTAGTCGGATAATAATTGTGAAAACCTAATATCGAAAAATCCTATAAGTAGGTACTTTTAGTCAAGCTGTTGACGAAAAGATCTTGCCCGTCAATATTTCTCTACAAGTGATCAACACCTTCAACAATAATTCAACTCAGAAAAAGGTGATAATATTACACTTTTGAATCAAGTTTAGCATATTGTTTTTCCGTAGAAGTTTTACATAATACGAATAGCATCAAGATGGTGTGAAATTAGCAATTTGTACAAACTTGTGCAATTGAAACTCCGATATTATAATCTCGGTTGCATTTGCGGTTGTTTTTGCCGCATTCGGCCATTAAACGTTTATATCTCCGCAGAACAGTCGTCGGCTTTTCGGTACAAGAAACATTGATTTCGTATCACGCTGTATTCGTATTGCACCTTATGCGGACGCAATACGGTCTAAACTTTATTTTAATAAGGTAACCTTACGTCGTTTTAGGATTTGGGTGGACTTTAAGCTTCTCGTAGTAATTACGATAAGTTCATTTTGATAGCACTACTGCCCGTGAAAGCTAGCAAAAATTAGGTGTGAGTAATTTGTTTTGACATTTAGGTATATCGGTTTTGATAATTTTGCACTCATTTTTACCCAAGGAACTAGTTTTTTTTATTAATGAATCTTTTTAAAACATTTTTATTAGGTTGTTCAATGTTCGTCCTAATTACAGTACCTACCTGACTGATTTATTGGCTACTTTTGATTATCCGTTTGAGTTAAAATTTTGCAGGCACATGCAATTTGGATTAGGTACCTACAATAGATGATAATAGCACCATTGAGCTTAACCATTTTTTGCTGTTAAGTAGAGAACACTAAAAAAGTAGGTAAGTAGGTACATAGATAAATGACTACTGCACTTTCAACACCATAAACACAGACTAGAATAATTTTAGGCCGAGTCAAATTTACGTCGGCCCTACGCCGAGGAGAGCCGCAAGGAAAATTGGATAAAGGGTCGCGTGGAATATTTCAATATGCCATTCACATTTTTTACGATCGTCATGTGTGCCGCCTTACGATTGTGCAGAACCGCAATATTGGGCGATTTCTTTCCTATGTTTTTCTTGCTCCTTCTTAGTAGTTTAGCGCCAGATTGAATTGGCGTTACTCGAGAAAGATTTGGATGGAACGGAAAAAACTCTATGGAAAATTTCGTTTTGTAAACGGTGTTGCTTTTGTGTCTACGTGTGCTCATACTACCCAAACAAATCCTTTATGACATGGCATACCGCTTGCGTGGCGTGAACGTTCGCGTAGATTTAATGCGTGCAGTTATATCTACGGATTCACGCGCGTCATTAGGCTTGTGTCACGTGTAGGTACGTGCTTGGTGTGAATCGGCTTTTAGATCTATCTTAGGTTCAAGACTGATTCGTATGGTGTCGAAAAAGATTCGACTCCTTTATCTGTAATGTTACTAAGTATACGAACATTATTTCCTCTATGTAAGTAACAAACATAACAGCAATATCAACACACGTTAGAATATTACCACGCGGATAATTTTCAACAAACGTTCCGCTAATTTTCTTAGCAATTAATGGTCTTTTACAGGTCTAGGTGGTTAGCAATTAAAATAAATTTATGTGCACGCGTGGCACTCGAGCTTTTAATTCGGACCACTTGATCTCGACTCTGAGGTGTTCAAATAGATTTAAAGTACGCTCAACCTAGAATTTAAACTCGAAATATATTGCACCTGATACGAATAATGGTTTTGGGAGCGCAACCTGCATTTTAATATATTATGTACTCGTATATATTTTAATCCAGTCTCGGTTTAAATTAAGATTTGGAAGAGGTCATAGATTCTGACCATAAGTACCTGTAGACTGTTGTAAGTATACATAGATAAGGGAACAAACAATACTTACATACATAGTTTTTTTCGTAGTTGTAAGCAGTGTGAATTATTTATTAGAACAACAAACTTAATTTGCTATGAACTGCGAAGCAGATAAATCTGTGCCTATGGTAAAAATTGCAGCATGCGTTATGCACCTTCCGCCTTCCCGCTAGTACATTCGCAGAAACAGTAAAGTGACCATAATATTAGATCTTGCATCAGTCAGGCGATAGGTAGGTATCGTCCACGATGTCAAAGACAGTGTATGCGCTACTTTACTTGGACGATATGGTAGGAAATTGGTCGAAAAATGTAGAAAGTCTGACTTCACTTAGGTAAGACAACGCTAAATCGAAAAAAAGAACATTCGTAGCAAGCAACCAAGTACCACTACGAAACATGATACAAACATTCCAAAACGTAGGTACTCTACGCACGTTTCATTCTGAACTAGGAGCATCTGCAGTCTTCATATATTGTAGACTCTACCATGCGCCATCTTAAAGTCATACACAACATTTCATGCCTGAATTGTTGGTACCTAGTAGTTTTACATGAATAAACAAATAGGTAGGTCACTAAAAAAGAAGTAAGTATTTAAAAAAAATAACAAAGCCATCAATCAAGCAGCGTTATTAACGGACGAAACCTAACGTTAATGTACATTAAAATTTAACTTTTCGATCAGTCGCATGGTGTGTTGTTTACGTTAATATTCTAAAATGCAATTTGCACGGCGCAGTGGGGAGTAGAGTCCATTAGAATTTATGATACATGGGGCCAGACAGTAATTAAAAGAGCCCACAGAGGAATATAACATACTGCATTGCTACGAACTTATCATATAAAGTCCGTATTCAGAGCGAAATGGAATGACCAGATACCTAGTCTGTTCTAGTTAATTAAATCGTCGTGGCTTAATTTCGTCTTGTCGACTGTAAGTGACAGATAAATAACCGTACGGTTCTATTTATTACTAAGTAAGTAGCTAATATTATATTGTGTTGCAAATTGCAATGCCTCTTTCCAGTGTTTTGCACTTAATTTATTTAACAGAAGATTCATCGAAGTCGGTTGTATCGAAGATAACCAGTGATGCCAGTAGAGGTTAATTTTGATTTGACGTGTCACGAGTTCTGCTAATGTCCATTTTTTTTTGATAGACGACGATTTTTTTAGGCCTGGCATGAGTCGAGTGGAAT
Source organism: Maniola jurtina (assembly GCF_905333055.1). Taxonomy (NCBI): domain Eukaryota; kingdom Metazoa; phylum Arthropoda; class Insecta; order Lepidoptera; family Nymphalidae; genus Maniola; species Maniola jurtina. Next base: position 3,060,370 of record NC_060034.1, on the reverse strand, counting down.
TTCCCATATAGAACCCTACGAACAAAATGACACTCGTAGAATTTTACTCCAATGTAGCGTATGGAAATATTAGAAGAGCGCCATAACATCTGGGCGGAATTTTGCGAGCTGAATTCCGCATTCAGCTCCCAAACTCCGCGTTCCGAATTCTCTTTACTTCTCGATACGTTGTTGGGGTACACTAAGGTCCGGTTGCATGACGGGAAGATTTTGGGTTAATTTTGGACCATTTTAATTTAACCTTAATCATGGTAGTATGAATGTGTAACACAATTATTTGTTTTTATCGGTGGCCAAAGTTTAACCGTAACCGTCTTAACTTCAACAGCTTGTCATGCAACTAGACTTCATGCTACATGTTACATGCTGTAAAATGCAATGAGAAATGAAAATAAATACATCATAGGAACAAGTTTAAATAAAAAATTTATAACACCCCCGACAAGTGAAGGTTACAGTAGGTAACTAGAAAAGAGCTGATAACTTTCAAATGGCTGCACCAATTTTCTTGGATGATAGCTAAGAACACTCTCGATCAAGCCACCTTTCAAACAAAAATTCCTAAATTAAAACCGGTTCATTAGTTTAGGAGCTACGAAGCCACAGACAGATACACAGATACACTCGTCAAACCTATAACACCCTTCTTTTGGGTCGAGGGTTAAAAAGATTTTTAGAAAAGAGAACAAAGTTATTACATGCCACTTGATTATACATCCTTACTTACTGTTCTTTCATAATGTTCGCTTGCCAACTTTTCCATATCCAAAACTTAACAGGGGACTCTACAATAGGAAATGACCTGCACAGTGGGGTGGGTGTATCGTTGTAAATTGCTACTGCTTCGACGTAACACTCTTGGCAGAGCGGTCGTAGTCATCACAAAGTGACGTTTTTGTGGGCAGATGTTATACCCTTCACAAGCATTCGCCACTTCTCCCTGCTGTTCGACAGTCTCGTACACTCGTGCACGGCTCCGCCCACAGCGGACCTAATTTGGTCCATCCATATCGTAGGCGAGCTTCCTCGCCCTCTAGCTATACCCTCCAAACAAATTGCTACTAACATTAAAAAACCTATGGTTATCTGTCCGTATGTCTATGCATCAAGCTGCGGTCACATAAATTATATAAATTAATTAGCATGAATTAATATGTAACAATGTGAGTCCAATGAACTGCGAAATTGTTTAAAATGTTTTATTGCCACTCGTATAAATTCAGCCAGGCTTTATTGTTTCAATAATTTATTGCACATAATAATTATCATGTTTATTACTTGTATCAAATAATATATTCATATGATCTATTGTATGCGCATTTAATTTATTACCATTCGATTTAAATAACAGTCGATATTTTATTCCTACTTTAAATTATCATGTCTGAGGGAAAACAGAATAAAGCTCTTCTAAAGTCATGACGATCGAAAATAATGCTGAATATTCCTATTTATATTTTACTAGAAGAAGTACTAAGTTTTTAAAGATCCCGTGGGAACTGTTTGATTTTCCGGGATAAAATACCTTTGTCAATTACAAGGACGCAAGCTACCTCGGTACCAAATTTCAGACAAATAACTTAAACGGATGGGTTTTAAGAATCCCGTGGGAACTCTTTGATTTTCCGGGATAAAAAGTAGCCTATGTCCATCCCCGGGATGTAAGCTAACTCTATACCGAATTTAGTTAGAATTAGTTATACTGTTGGGCCATGAAAAGGTAGCAGACAGGCAGACAGACAGACACACTTTCGCATTTATAATATTAGTATGGATATTAGTATGGATTGGACTGAAATAGTGTGATCCATAGTAAAAAGTAGTCTTTCATCATCATCATTATCCAACCGCCGTCCTTTGTAGCCCGCTACAGCTGATCATCTCTCTCTGATGAGAATGAGAAAGGTTTAACCCATAATCCACCATGGCTGGTTTGGATGGAATTGCGGGTTGGTAGACTTCAAACATCTTTGAGAACATGCAGGTTTCCTCACGATGTTTTCCTCAACCGTTAAAACAAGTGATTTTTTTTAATTGCCTAAAACGTACATAACTCAAGTTAGTCATGCGTCCCTGTTATCGAACTATGGATCTCGCGAATAAAATGGACACCTATCACAGATTTTTCATAAAGAGGTCAGATTTGTTAGTTCATACGTAGCTGGTAATCTATGGAACTAATGATCCAATTCTGAAAGTTCTTTCACTAATAGACAGCTACATTATATTCGAGTGCTATAAGTTATGAATTACTTGCCGATGCCCGCGACTTCGCCCGTGTAGATTTAGGTTTTTTGAAATCCCGTGGGAACTCTTTGATTTTCCGGGATAAAAAGTAGTTTATGTGCTAATCCAGGATATTATCTATCTCCGTTTCAAATTTCAGCCAAATCCATCCAGTAGTTTTTGCGTGAAGGAGTAACAAACATACACACACACACACACACACATACAAACTTTCGCCTTTATAATATTAGTGTGATACACATCTAGTCAAGTCGCGAGCAAGAGCTACTTCATAATATTAGTGCAGATTAATACTTGGAGCTGTAACAACGTAAGCATATTGCATACATAATAATATAACTGTTGGTGTACTATGTTAATAATCAACATAATTACAAGGCGAATCAGGCTAAGTGCATTAGTTAAATTGGACATAGCGCGTAGACACCTGACAGGAGATAATCTCATCACTGGCTTCACCGCCTACATGAATATTACGTTATGTAGTCACTGAAATACAGGACTGCATGGCCTAGACTATCTATCTATCTAGACTATCCAAATATGACCCCTTGACTACATACGACTAAACATTCTAAGTTACAAAGAAACTGGTCAAGTCCGAGAAAAGATAACAAGTGTAGGTAAAGTAAAAATTTCTAACACCCCCGACAAGTGAGGTTGTTACAGTAACTAGAAAAGAGCTGGTAACTTTCAAACGGCTGAACCGATTTTCCTGGATTATAGCTAAGAACACTCTCGATTAAGCCACCTTTCAAACAAAAAAAAACTAAATTAAAATCGTTTGATTAGTTTAGGAGCTACGATGCCACAGACAGATACACAGATACACACGTCAAACTTAAACCTATTATAATAGTTAGTGGATAATAGTTTTTGATTTATCGTGTAAAATGTCGGAAAAAATACCCGAGTACGGAACCCTCGGTGCGCGAGTCTGACTCGAACTTGGTCGGTTTTTCATCTTTATCTAAGTGTCGACACTTATACCAAGAAAAATTATAGTCGAGGGCTGACCTGTCATCGAATATATTAATACATAATTTAAAAAAAACCATTAAACTTAACCAATTTATGGTAAATTTTAATGAATACTAGCCACTTTTTAAGATTTCAAGTCTGTACGAATGTAAAGAAATTATAACTAAAAGACTACTTATTCGAGAATTATCCCCAATTACCGAAAACAGCTTACTTTTCATCAATTCACTAAACTCAACGAACCAGCCAACTAACTAGGTTTATTGGCATTCAATAATATTCTGTACTTAGTTCACATTAACGATGGTTTCTTGGAAAACCAGCATTTCATAGATTAATAATTTTCGTTTTATATTTCAACGAATTTGACATGGTACCTATTCAACTTTTGAAGATTATTGGATTTCATCAACGAACTTTGAATTAATGCGTCTAGAAATTGGAATATTTCTCAGAATATCACATAATACTAGATGATACCCGCGACTTCATTTGCAAAAAATAATATCTTCCTTTTTAAATTTTATAAATCCGAAAGCTAGAATCCGAAGGATTTTTAGTAATCCACAAGAAATCTGAACAAAAATTGTTGGCATAATCTAGTTAAAAATCTATTTCAAAAAATTCAGAACTGTCTGTAAGCATATCAACCGGATTTTTTCTTGAAAGAGTAAAAAAGGGACTTCGTCTGTGGTGGCGTTTGCTGGCGCGCGTGCGGTGCTTTTTTGGAGTGTTTTAACCCCCGACCCAAAAAGAGGGGTGTTATAAGTTTGACGTGTGTATCTGTGTATCTGTGTGTCTGTGTATCTGTGTATCTGTGTATCTGTCTGTGGCATCGTAGCGCCTAAACGACTGAACCGATTTTAATTTACTTTTTTTTGTTTGAAAGGTGGCTTGATCGAGAGTGTTCTTAGCTATAATCCAAAAAAATTGGTTCAGCCGTTTAAAAGTTATCAGCTATTTTCTAGTTTTCTTGTAGAAAAGAAGGTTAGATAACCCTTAGGTTCATAATATTCAAGTGTCAATTGACAAATGTCAAGCTGTCAAGATGGACGTTGCCTAGATATTGAACTGAATTCACACTTTATATTACGTAAAATTCTGATTGATCGCACCAAAAGTCATCAATGGTAAAATTACGGTAAAATGAAGAAAAAAACGTTACAGATTACAGTAAAACATTAAAAATTACTCTCATTGGGATCGCATACTCCGCACACAAATTATTTTGTGAGAAGTGGCTGGTTTTTGTATTCTGCTGGTGTTTATTGGTGGTGGAACTGGCTGGGAAGCGCTCTAAATGGCGCCGCGTGTATGTCGGCGGATGCCGGCACAGACGTAGTCCATACTTATACATATAGTTTCCATAACTTGTGAATAACTACAAACTTGACATTGGCTAATCAGTGTAAAGCCAGACGAGAGAAAAAAAAAGAGTAAAAAAAGGAAATACGAAAGCTATATTATTATTTTGACGACCAGCACTTGAAAAACCGGCGCGAAAATTAGCGGATGGAAGATAAATTTAAGTAAGAATTCAAAGTTAAGAGGATAAACTATTAGCTCTGTAAACTAGGTGGAAGTAATGCAATTGAACCGCAGTTAAGACACCTTTTAACTGTAGCAAGTTTTAATAACTTCTGAACAAGGCCATTCTACAAACTACAGAGTAAGATTGTAAGAACGGTCAGATAGATGAAAAAAACAGCGCGAGTCAGTCAAGAGCGAGTTGGATTCACACACGAAGGGTTCCGTATCATACCATGGTTTGCCATATTGTTTTTTTTTTTTTTTTCAAGAAACAATATGGCAAATTTGAACCCTGAAAACTTTTTTCTCTCTCATCTGGCTTTACAAAGATTAACCAATGTCAAGTTTGTAGTAATTTGTAACAATTAAACTATACAAGTATGGACCCCGTCTGTGCCGGTGCTCGCCGACATACGCATGGCACCTCCTTAGAGCGCTTTCCAGTCAGTTTTAACAGAAAAAACACACCAAAAAGGCAGAGCACGCCCGCCAGCTAACACCAACACAGACGAAGTCCCCTGAAAACTTACACTTCTTTTTTGTTGAAGTTGTTTAGGCCAGAAAGTAACGAATGTCAACCGTCACTTACCCTTGTGTCAATGGTGGGGATTTCTCGTTTTCCTTGGGGTACCCCTTTCAGGAGTCCTACAGGTCTGCAGTAATTTCAAATAGGTACCTACTCCACCAGTAGGTTTTAATTATGTGCTAAACATATTTGATTTGATATACGTTGCAGCGTTGCACGCATTGCAAAAGGGTGTCTAACAACTGACTGGACTCGAACCCTGACACAACGTATAGGAGGCCTAGACTAGGCTATCAATAAAATACATTCAAAAGGATTCAAGAAAGGACCGCCGAGTTTCTTGCTGGTTCTTCTCGGTAGGAAAGGCATTCCGAACCAGTGGTAGGTGCTTTTGACGATTCAAAAGAACTTGTAAAAGTCTAATTGAATAAAAATATTTTGAATTTGAATATGATAAACTGATTGATATATCTACAGCAAAAACAGCTGGGTCTCGAATTTTGTATGAAAATTCAATAGCTTTAAACTTCATTAAGAATTAACAGGGTTTTCAAAATATCCTCTCAAGTTAAGCCAATGCGGTCAGATATTCAATAATACCTAGCTTGAAACAACTGAAAATTCAGCTTCAAACCGGTATTTGGCTGGCGGGCTTCCGGTTACTAAGTAGATACAAAATGCAGGATGTACTAAACAATGCATCATATCAGCTTGCCCGTACGTTGGTGATTGGTATATTTACCTGATAATAATATTAATAGAGAAAGCCAGCACGTGCCAGACCTTCGTTATTTCATGAAAGTTGAAAGTTTCTCGACGTATTGTCCCCAAAACACGGAGAAACGATCAAGACTATGAAGTATGGATCATGGTGGCTTTGGGAGATAACAGGTAATAAACGTGTAAAAAATCTTACGTCAAAGTATAAAGTCAATTTTTTTTTATTTTCTTCGGAATAGTATTAGAAATCACGTTGCACGCTGGCAGACCAAAATTGAAAAGTTTAAGGGTGCTTTTATAAAATTACAAAGGTCTTGCTCGCGCTGGCTTTCTGTCTCTATGAATTATTTGTTCAAACAAAATTATTTGTCCATTGAAATTATTATGAATTATTTGTCCATTTAAAAACATTTATAGGTAAAGAAAAAGACGCAGACACTTTAAATTTAGTTTTGCGGAAGAGATTGAAAATTAACACCAGTATTCGAAACTGCTCGAAATGTGGGCATGGTTGGGTCCACTTACGCTCGTAGTCTGCAAACACTGCCGAGAACATTGTGGAGAATTCTCAGGCATACAGGTTTCCTCACACTCTTTCCTACTGCTATAAAGCAAGTGATATTCAAAGCAAAATATTATCTTATCCTACTTCCTACTTAATACTTAATATTACATATAAACGCGAAAGTTTGTATGTATTGACGGATGTATGGATGGATGTATGGATGCTTGTTACTCTTTCACGCAAAAAATACTTGTCGGATTTGGCTGAAATTTGGAATGGGAATAGATTATACTTACCGTGGATTAACACATAGGCTACTTTTCATCCCGGAAAATTAATGAGTTCCCACTGGATTTTTAAAAACTAATATTCAAGGAAACGAAATCGCGGGCATCAGCTAGTTAATAATAAAGGTAGCTACGTAAAAAGAAATAAAAAACAACGTAGGCACATCGTGGGAAAATCACAAAATGCTAGAAGCGTACCTTCTTGACATTATTTATCGTAATACGATACGGCGGAAATGAAAAACTCGTCATGAACGTCAATGACCCCATTGAAATGAGCTACGCAATTTCCCCTCCGATTCTATCTCTGAGGAAAATCATTTATTTCATTTGAAAAAAAATCACCATTTTCCAAAAACTTATTATAACATTTTTTGACACATCTACGTTTATATTTTACTAAATGAGGGCTCGTGGGAAGCCACGAGCCCTCATTTAGTAAAATATTAACGTGGTGCTCGTGGATTTTTTAATCTTGTGGGAACAAGACTTCCCAAAGAAGAGTTCAACTAGATCAAAGATGATTCCCGGGGTAAAAAAAGCATATACCACTCTAAATGTCTTTAATTAAATCTATGCAACAATTTGCAGTGTAATTGAAAATGTAATAATAGGACAAGACTACTTTTATCCCGTGAAATCAAATAATTTCCACGAGATTTATACAAATCTTAATGTGCACTGCAAAAGTTATGGTATGTAGTAGATAATGAGTAGATATAAATAAAGTAATATTAATTAAATAATAAATAAATAATAATAAATAAAAAGTTCCCGGAACCATATACCTGTCTATGCCTGTCTCTTATAAATAAGCCACAATAACGCATTTCATCAATCAAAGAGTTCCCACGGGATTTTTATACAACCGAAGCCAGTCAGCTAAGTATATTTATATGTACAGAACATTATACTACAAAATTAATAAAATTGTTCATTTTCAACAAACACAAATAAACCAACCAGCTCTAATACTGAACATAAAAACTAAAAGTAACTTGCGGGCGCTAGAAAACACCGTTAATCGATTCCTTTAGCGATGCAGAACAAACTGTTCTCTGTTTTTCTCAGCAATTAACGGTCTTTTACAGGAATAGGTAGAGCTAGCAATTAAAGGATATTTATGTGCACGTGCGGAACTGGACTTTTTTTAATTCGGAACACTTGATCACGATTCTGAAGTGTTTGAATAGTTTTAAAATTAAAGTCAAGTTACTTTGCTATCTGCTCAAAATCTTTTTCCACAAGTATAAATTAAAAATTTATGACACCCCCGACAAGTGAAGGTTTTTCCGAAGAACCGATTATCTTGGGTTATAGCTAAGAACACTCTCGATCAAGCCACCTTTCAAACAAAAAAACTAAATTAAAATCGGTTCACTAGTTTAGGAGCTACGATGCCACAGACAGATACACAGATTCACAGATACACACGTCAAACTTATAACACCCCTCTTTTTGGGTCGGGGGTTAAAAATTGAAGACAATCGAGTAAGACGATTAAAGCTTAGGCCACGGATACACCTGTAAGCTACTTACCTACTTACGTTTTACGAGTAAAACTCTTAGGATTGCTACTCATCACCGTTGAGTTTGTCTCCGAGGTAGGCAGAATATATTATATTAACTAGGTATAAGTATACGATAAAAAAGAAATATTGCTATGTTGGCTATAAAAAGTTCATTATAATCTTTTGAAGCTATAAAATATGATTAAATGGTAATAATAATTCAAAAGCCTGCCCTTTGTGATACGGACATCGCACACGAGGACTTTATAACTTAGTTAGCGAGCTTATCAAAATACATTGAATTATTTCGCCGATGCAACTTTGGAATAAAACTGGTGCCAGTTTATTAGTCCCACGCTTGTAATAAAACCCGCCATTCAGGCCAGTATAGGGTTGCCAAGATCACCTAAACAAAAATGGAAAATTAAATCAAAGCATTTTTTTTTTCAAACTAAAAAAATTGCAAAGCGTCAATAGTTGAATTTTACAAGTAAATCAAACCGGGCCGTAAGAAACATTTCATTTGTGAAATATGAGGGCCTCTTGTCATAAATATGTATAGTTTTGGTATAATAATATGACGTCATAATTTTTTTAGAAAAATATATTTTTTTAATAATATATACCTAGTGTGGAAATTAAAGAGCTCTAGAGCTATTTCAAAAAAGTATGCATTTTTGCTTTCCTGATATCTAATAAATATCAAAACCCTTCTTATTCTGAGAGGAGACCAGTTCTCAGTAGTGGGCTGGCGATGGCAAGATCATGATGATAATAATGATCAATATAAGGATATTATAAATCATTTGACATGTCTTAAAAAAACATTTATCCTGTTCCTATTTTTTATTTTTATTTAGTTACAAGCACATTAAGTTACATTGGAAATGCTTATCTCTAAACAGAGATTTCTTCCTAATTGGAGGCGTCCAAGCTTGGTATGTTTTTCTCAGAAAAATTTAAACGAAACAGAATCTGTTTTTGACCCCAGTCTATCTCATATTACCACACAAGTAAAGTCAAAATAAGCTGTGTAGGTTTGCCAACCCTAGCACACTCACGATATAAGCTTAGCCCCGAATTAAAGCCGTATTTATAGCGGTCCACGCATCGATTCCCATGATGATAACGTGTAATTCCCTGTTTTTGGTCAATACAAGACTTGTGTACTGCCGTTAGTAGCGAAATATGGGCTGGCCCGACACCTCGTCGACCCTTGGCCGAAAATATAACTATTGGTGGTAATAAAAGAAATTTGGTGCCGCCACTTTGTTTTAACAGGGCCCAAAAGGATTTTATTTTACGTGTGCGTTACCAAATGCTGTAATTTACATTGAAACCATGATTTATTTTGTACATATAATATCAGTAAATGATTGGTGTAAAATTTTTTTCTTCAAAAATCCTTACCTAAGTTCAAATTCCGTAGACTTAAGCGCAACGCACACTACCATACTGGTAAAGATAGAGAAAGAAAAGCCCTTGACTGCAATCTCACCTGGTGATGAGTGATGATGCAGTCTAAGATAGAAGCGAGCTATCCTGGAAGGGCTACGGCAGTTTTTATTAATCAATCTCTTAGGCAGCATGGCTTTGCCAGTAGGATAGTAACGTAGGTAGGGTTGCCACGGTTAAAGCCTCCCACCAGACCAGCCCCCCGATCGTGTAATAAAACGTATTCATCGTTATCGTTATCGTCAAGAAATTCTGCCCTTTGATTGGTTCGTTCGCTGTTTACCTTTTTTCACTGCTAATTAGACTAATAAAATTTCAAACCCCTGCCGGGAATCGAACCCGGGACCTCCCACTAATAAGACAGCGCTTACCACTGCACCAAGAAGGTCACTAAATGTTCCTGTTAACTACAGCGATAATGGCATAAATATCTAGTTCGCATCCATTCCCCGGGGAGCTAAGCGTCGTCTTTCTCACCGCCATTGCAAAATTCAATTTCGTTCCTTGTCGTATTTGCGTTGTCATTTTGTTGTTGGTGCCTGGCGGATAGCGCAGAATCTATTTTCATTGAAGTACACCTCATAGTCGTAACGAATAAAGAGCTTGCACTTTATTAAATAAGACATTCGAAAACTAAAACTTGATTGTAAATTAGTATTATTAATAGGATAAGTTTTTGTTTATCTTATAAATAAGTTATGTAAGATGTAAAATACTTAATATTATGATAAAATGTAATTATTGTATGAAAGTTCTCAGTATATAAAGGCTATTTCATAATTATAATTATAAAAAGAGGTGAAAATACTTGAACTAACCCTTAACTGTGGATTGTGAATTAGACTTGTAAAATTAGATCCAAGTAAAATACGAACGCTTCTTTATTAAAGTTAAAAGTCAAATGCTTGCAATTCTCAGCAAAAATCGGTTCAGGCTGTAGAATCTAGGTTAGGTTAAATAAGCAGAACCAGCCAACTGGCAAAGATGAAAAGTAAATGACTGCGATGAAGTTTCTTCAAGGGCCACGTTCAACTGTGGACTTTGAAAACATTCAGTTGCATTTATGTAAAATCTTTCGGCTAGCATTCTCATATTATTCCATATTATAATTTCTATTAAGTACCTCTGTTAGGAGAAGTTGAAAAGAACTTAAGAAGAAGTTGTTGCTTAACTAAGTAATTTTAATAGTAAAGTCTAAATTAATATGCAGTAGGTACTTAGGTACTGAAAAGTTACTAATAACTCAAAATTTAAAAACCCCCGCCACAAAAACCTCTATAAGAAAACTAGAAAAGAGCTTTTAACTTTCAAACGGCTGAACCGATTGTCTTCGATTATAGCTAAGAACACTCTCGATCAAGCCACCTTTTAAACAAAAAAAAAAAACTAAATTAAAATCGTATCATTAGTTTAGGAGCTACGATGTCACAGTCAGATACACAGATACACACGTCAAACTTATAACACCCCTCTTTTTGGGTCGGGGGTTAAAAAGGTACTTAAATGGTCTTAAAAAGGTACTTAGGTAAGGTACTAATAGCTGTGATAGCCTAGTGGTTAGAACTTCCGACTCCTAATCGGAAGTCGGGGGTTCGATCCCGGGCACGCACCTCTAACTTTTCAGTTATGTGCGTTTTTAAACAAGTAAATATCACTTGCTTTAACGGTGAAGGAAAACACCTCTTTCTTTATAATGTACGTCGGTATGTAAGTCTACCTATCCACACTTCACCAGCGTGGTAGACTATGGCCTAAACCCTTCTCATTCTGAGGTGGGTTAGTGCACAGCAGAGAGCTCGCCGATGATTAGAGACGATGATGATGATGAAATTAAAAATACAAAGTGTATACCTACTGTTTATCCGTCTGTTAGTAGGTATAACTAGCAAAAAAAATATAAATAAATATAACTAGTCACATATCAAAACCATACTGAACCGATATTCATTAAAAATGAATTTGAAGCCACTGTGTTATAATATTTTGTATCTTTTCGACAAAAGTATCAAAGTACACCACTTTATCAAAAAATATCATATTCAACCGCCTCTGTTTTAAAAGCGATTAATCTGAAAATAAACCGTGCTTAAATGATGCAATAACAAAACAATTTAAGTCAATAACACTGACGCAATTGAATTAGGCATAAGCTTATTGAACAACAATAATGACCGAGTCTTCATACAGTTTGTTATTCATTTCATTCAATTGTTCATTCATTAATGAGCAAATATGGACAATAATAACGAAACAATAGATCGATGTCATTGTTAATGATATGATAGCTGGATTTTTGTTTTGGATAGGTAGTTTATGCCTAAGCACTTGTTATGGACAAAGGACTAGCGCGTCCCAGACCTTCGTTTTTTTTAAAAGCTAAAAGTTTCTCTTCTTATTGCCCCCAACACAGGAAGGAACGATCAGCCACTATGAAGTTTGGATCATGGTGGCTTTGGGAGATAACAGGTAATAAAAATGAAAAAAAATATTACGTTAAACTCTAATTTGTCATATTTTCTTCGGGATAGTATTAGAAATCACGACATGCATTACCAGATACTTAGGATCGTGGCAACCCGCTGCCAGACACCTTAAACTTTTAAACTTTTCTGCGTAGAAAAACTTTTAGGTTCATCCTAAGAATATGAAAAGCTACGCATGTAAATCAGTGGTAGGTGATAATAAGTCTCTTGAAACATAGATTCGTTTTATGAATCAACCAATTTAACAATACTAATTGCGTAGGCTTCACCCAATGGCTTTCATTGCCTAGTTAATAGGCAAACATGATGAAAACCTATTCAATATACAGCGGGGTTTAACATTTGATTCCCCTGGCGTTTGGATAATTAGACTGTTCAATATTTACGTACTATTGATATTGAGTTATTTTGACGATAAATTGACTTTTTTTTTCTTTATTCAGATACAAGTTAGCCCTTGACTGGAATCTTACCTGGTGGTAAGACATGATGATGCAGTCTAAGATATGTGACTCTAATAAAATAGTCTGATATATTTTTAGTTCTGATGATATGATTGGCTTTTATTAACTCTATCTGGGATGCCAGAGCCGTGGGTTATTAAGCTGACAGGATGAGGATGTTCGTCCGCACGCCCTGTCAATCTAAATCAGAGCAGAGGGTGTAGTGGATGAATCCAGAGGTTTAACCCCGAAACCTGAGAACTGCCCAGGTATGAGAATAACAGAGGAGTGGAAGACGACAAAATGTCAGTTCAGGGTAGGTGGGCCTAGTTCTGGACGTGTTTTGGTTGACGAGGGTTATATAAATCAGAAAGGATGGTTTGTGAAAAAAATTACGTAAGTGCTCGTGTTTGAGAAAATGGCAATAGTTTTCCATTCTTCATCATCATCAGTATCAGCCTGTGGACTTCCACTGTTGGATATAGGCCTTCTCTAAAGAGCGCCACCACACCCAGTCCTCAACCTTCGTCATCTAGCCACTTCCCGCCAGCCTGTTTACATTGATGACACAGACAGACACCGAGGTTATTCTATGAGGGTTGTCTTTTTCCTGTTGGAGGTACGGAAAAACAGCAATAATACCTTCATCGCTTAAAATCGATAATTATTTCACAGTGAATTGAATTTACCTTCCCTGGTTCACTCTTCAAGGGCTATTGAAGTATGGAAATGAGGGCTTGACGACTCGATGGCTTTCATCCCTATTCTGGGAACAATAGAACATTGCTACTCGACTGCAATTCCCATGTTTACCTAGCTTCAACTGAAGGTAATTGATCAGTGATTTTTAGGGTTCCGTTTTCGAAGGATGCCAATGAGACCGTATTACTAAGCCGCTGTCCGCTTGTCCGTCTGTCTGTCAGTGGGCTGTATCTTGTAAACCATAATAAGAAGAGAGTTGCAATTTTCAGGTAATGACCATTTTTTTTGCTGCTACAACAACAAGTAATAAAAATTTCACAAAAATGGGTGCTATGATACTTAAAAAAATTGAAGTGGTATATTTTTACGGTGGCACGGAACCCTTCGTGTACAAATCTGATTTGCACTTGACCGATTTTTTTTTGGACGACGAATTAACTCTTGATGTGACCTCATCGAACGTCTACAACTGATGAAGCATTCAACTCTTGATGTTATCTCATCGAATGGAAAATGCAGATGGAAACTAAGCATGCGTGATTTATGCAGTTTTTACTAAGCCCTTAGCTTTATCGGTTACTATGCGCTATCGTACCGGATCGCTTAACTGCTTGGTAGCACGATTGATAATTTAGCCATGGTTGAATCTACCAGACCGGACCGGAATCGTTCAAAATTCCAAGTAACTGCTGCCGAAAATTGAACCCAGACCTTGGTCTTAAGTTCGTAACTTACCACATCTTTGACGTATCATATTTAATTGGAAAAAAAACCATCGTTAGACGCTAATTTTATCCCGAAAAACTAAAGCGTGCTTACGGAATATTAAAAAAAACCTGATTCTATTCAGATAAAGTAGCAGGCAGCATCAAAAAATTAAGCAAAAGTAATAAAAGATCAAACATAAAAAAATCATATTGAGGTCGGTCTGGATTTCATTAGACCGAATGTTAAGTGTGCATTTCTGGCAATTACCCTAAACAAACTCTAACATAAAGCTAAATAAAAGCTTTTGAAAACATTAACATCAAAAGCAAAACTTAATAATGCAAATATGAAAACCTAAATAACCTTTAAACATAAATAACATGAGGAAAATGACCCAGAAAACCTAACTCGTTTGATTTTTCAATTAAAATCTGAAAGGTTAAAACAAAGCCCTGGGCTACAAAAGCCCGAATCACAAAATAAAGAGGTTACAGAAGGTCTATTCCATACAACGCATGGTCACAGACTTACTTGACTACAGCATAATAGGCTGTCACTAAAAAATTTTTTTAAATATTCCACCCAAGCGAAACCGGGGCAGTTCAGCTAGTATTGTAAAAAGAGTAGAGCGATAGACTAACGTACGAGTAGGTTAGTCCTACCTATTTTTCTCTTCTATATATACAACACTAGACGATAACATACGCTCAATATAGATTTCTTCTAAAAGTCCCGTGGGAACTTTGTGATTTTCCGCGATAAAAGTAGCCTACATCTGTTTCCAGGAAGAAAGCTATCTCTGTATCAAAAAGATATGGTATGTGACTTCATCGAGGGGAATTAGGTTTTTTGAAAACCCTATTTTAGATTTTCTAGGATTTCTTTCTTGGATTTTCTAGGTTAAGCGGATGAAAGTTAGTAAGCAGACGACATACTAGCGCATTTATAAAACAAGTGTAAATTAAAAATTTATAACAGCCCCGATAAGTGAAGGTTACAGTAAAACGGCTTAACCGATTTTCTTGGATTATAGCTAAGAACACTCTCGATCAAGCCACCTTTCGAACAAAAAACTAAATAATTAAAATCGGTTCATTAGTTTAGGAGCTACAATGCCACAGACAGATACACATATACACACGTCAAACTTAATAACACCGTAACACCCCTCTGTTTGGGTCGGGGGTTAATTAATATGGATATAAATTCTGTGTGAGTGACTTGTTTATAGGACGATGTCAGAATAAACTAGAGTGAGGCAAGTCTCGGTTTAATACTGAAATCGACATCAGAAATCTAAGGTGAAATCAAAGAAATCGTTTCATCATTTCAAATGGTGGTAACATTTGACACCTGCCAGTATACGTGAAGCCCTGAGGTTTTGTTAGAAGTTCCCCAAATGTTGTGAACTGTGACATTGTACCGAGTGGACCTTCTGTCACGTTTATATTTTTGGCCAAATCTCTCGCATCCACCGCGGTTTCATAATTTCCCTATTTGCGAATGTCGTCCAGATTTTTCATATTTTCCTTTTCGTTATCACAACGAAGCTTGAGAATTACGCTCGTCCTCTATTTACATAAAAATGGGGCTTATTTTTTCCTTGTTCGCGTAATATTCCCGGTATACTAATTGAGTTTATTAATTTTTATGTAGTCTGTATAAGCAGTAAGTATTTACAGAGTATAATTATGGAAACTAAAAAAACACCTAAGTACTTAATTTTTAGCCATAAATCTACATTATAAAGAACTAGGTCATGCAAAAACTAAGTAATTACAATACAGAAGTTTCCAACAATTACTTTAGCTAAATAGCTTAATAATACTTTTGGTACTAAATAATTTGTACTCAATTTTTTTTTAGTTCTAATTTAGATTTAAGTTTATTACATGTCGATAAATTAAAAAAAAATTGAAATATAATACCTGTATTCAAATGAAATGTAAGGCTTGATTCTGCATTTATAGTCTTGAGTTCTAGGATATTTTCTCTTTGAAAACGACTGGAATAAATTCGTATAGCAAGGTGGGCGGACAACCATCCCTCTAGGGATTAAACTACTTCCCAATCCTCACATGAAATTCTAAACCATTGCTCTCAACTTTTAGGTCTAAGTAAAACGTAATAAATCACTAAAGTTTTGTACTTACACTGAAGTTAAAGTAAGAACTTTATGAAGGTAAGTAAGAACGGTATTTGAAACGTAGAGTTGTTGGAAATCTCAACTATATTTTGTAATCCTCTTACGAAGACTCTAGATAGGCAAAGCTCATACAGTTTTAGTTTATAGTGACACATACGCATAGCAACTCAGACTACATACCTATAGATACGGCCATCTATTCATTATTAATTTAGTGAATAATTTTTTTCGTGAATACATTTTAATATTTTTTTTTATAACGTAAGCACACGGTTTTCGGATTTATTTCTTTACTTGTACTGTAAAACCTACCTAACTCCCAAAATTTCATGATTCTAGGTCAACTGAAAGTACCCTATAGGTTTCCTTGACAGGCCCGACAGACACGACAGACAGACGGACAGACAGACAGATGGACAGACAGACAACAAAGTGATCCTATAAGGGTTCCTTTCTTCCTTTAGAGGTACGAAACCCTAAAAAAGATTTATTCCCCATACAAAGTTATTAACTCGAAGCATGATCATAATATTATTGGGATTATTAGGTCATTAATAAAGCAACAATGAAAACCAACCTGTTGTGCATGGATCTAGTACACAATAGCGTATAGATTAATTTATTAGCTATCGAATTTGCAATAACTTCAATAGCGCCATTATATTTGTTCACAATGTGCATTAATGATCATTTTCGTCATTTGTATAGGTAGCCTCCGCTCTATTTATTAATTGTTGACTACTAAATCAATTTATCAAAATTTCAATCTAACACACAACATTTAAGGTGCCCACGCACTCGAACTGAACTGCAGCTGAACTGCGCGTCGCGTCAGCGCCCCGCACGATATTCTCTCCAGCCGCGACGCGCGTACGTCACTGCCGCGCGGCGCGGCTGGAGAGAATATTGTGCAGGGCGCTGACGCGACGCGCAGTTCAGCTGCAGTTCAGTTCAAATGCGTGGGCACCTTTACAATGCATAAACGACGGCTTCAAAAATATGTGAATTATGTATCATTATGTAGTGAAGTTACGAGTATTATTTTGCAATTTGTACCAACCGAAATTGCTCTGGAAAAACGTTTACATTTTGGGTTTTGAAAAGAAAAGTCTAAGTATCCAAAATTACTGAAGACTAGGCAATGCCTGCTTACTGTAACCGATTTAAGTTTTTAAAAATCCCGTGGTTTTTTCCAATTTGTTTCTTAATTTAAATTAATTAATTAAAAAAAAATCTTAATTAATTAATTTCAAAATACCATTTTTGATTTCCAGGGATAAAAATATAATATAGGTCTTTAGCTTTCTTTATGCATGCTAAAAATAACGTCGATGTGTTGTTTCGTAACGGCGTGATTAAAGGACAAACCAAACAAACGAACAAATAAACACACATTAGCATCTTATTAGTGATCGAATTTAGGCAATGAGGCATTATAAACAGTCAGTTTTATAAGTATTCACTCATCGTTCAAACATCCTTGCACTGATTTGGATTGCATCTATACCGGCTTACCAATGATTGCATAACTAACAAAATACCTACTCATTTGATATACGCCATCCGAACTAGGTCATCTCCGCGTCCAATTTTATTAAACTTCAAAATTGAATTCTCGTATGCGCCAACCATAATAGAAATAGCTAACCCATTTGAGTTTTCAATTAAAAGGTAAAAAGGATAAAACAAAGGCCGTCGTTAAAACAAAGGCTCGAATGCTGGCATTCTCAACGGTACAATAATTTCCTTATTTGCAGATGTCTAGAAGATTTTTTCATTCCTTTTATTGTAAGGTGCAATTCCGTGACAGGCGACGGAATATCACGATGGCACACGACACAACTTTGATTAAAAAAAAAGGTTTTTTTTTTCAATAATACACGGGCTAATAAATATAGCAGTGTTATTACAAAGTCCACACTCCTATTCAATTTCTTCTCGGTATCATCGTACCAGAATTCTAAATCGCTTGGTAGCACGTCTTTTACCAGTAGGGTGGTAACTAATAATGCCGATGCCTACACAGTGCCTGACAGTAATTTTTTTAACCCCCGACCCAAAAAGAGGGGTGTTATATGTTTGACGTGTGTATCTGTCTGTGGCATCGTAGCTCCTAAACTAATGAACCGATTTTAATTTTTTTTTTTGTTTGAAAGGTGACTCGATCGAAAGTGTTCTTAACTATAATCCAAGAAAATCGGTTCAGCCATTTGAAAGTTAACAGCTCTTTTCTAGTTACTGTAACTTTCTCTTGTCGTATCTTGTTATAAATTTTTAATTCACACTTTTTAATCTGATTAAAAAATTAACTGTCCGGCACTGTAGGCAAATTTCAGGTCATGTTTAATGCCTAACATGCCTTCACTCACTTCATCACTTCAGGCAGTTCGCGTAGTTAGTAGTTGTTGAACAATTCTGCCGTTTGCCCTCGCGGAATCATACCTTTATTAAAACAAAGCAAGTTAAGAATAATGCTTCCAGTTTGCTGTAGATGCCTTGCAATAATATTCCCGAGCCATATTTCCATACACCTAAACTAATATAGGAAGATTTATTATGTCTTTGATAATATAATGATTGATATTAACAAGGCATTAATGTTATTAAATGGTTAAACCATAAATAAAGTTAATTAGAAGTATTCTATAGTAAGATGTACAATTATTTTCGCTCATCCACTAGATGCAATATCTTAAATTTCTGTCAACTTTTTCAAGTTCTAAAAGTTTGGAAAGGTTTCCGTCCTATCGCAGTTACCTATATTGGTAAAGGGTAAAATAAACAGCACGAAACACGTAAGTATGTGTGTAGTACCAAGTTTTACACAAGTGCCGGTGTTTGTGTTTGCAAAAGAACCAACTTACGCTGACTACAACTTCTGCCCAAACTGATTGTATGGTGCAAGTTAGAAGAGATTTAAAAAACATAAAAAAACCCGGCCAAGTGCGAGTCAGACTCTCGCACTGAGGGTTCCGTACTCGGGTAATTTTTCCAACATTTTGCACGATAAATTAAAAACTATTATGCATAAAAATAAATAAAAATCTGTTTTAGAATGCACAGGTAAAGCCCTTTCATATGATACCCACTTGGTATGGTTATCTTACTTTGAAAATTGAAACACATTCTAATATTTTTTAATTGATATAACCATAAATTCACAGTTTTCAGATTTATTCCTTTACTTGTGCTACAAGACCTACCTACCTGCCAAATTTCATGATTCTAGGTCAACGGGAAGTACCCTATAGGTTTCTTGACAGACAGACAGACAACAAAGTGATCCTATAAGGGTTCCGTTATTCCTTTTGAGGTACGGAACCCTAAAAATAAAGATAATAAAAAAATGTAATCGACTATATTAATTTTAACAATACAAGATAGTGTAGCCACAAAATAAGATTGTGGCTTTCAAAATCAACAAGCTTTAACCTATTACGGTATCATCCATATTTTTGGTTCAAACTGTATTTCAGATACACTTAGATTTTTAAGATTAATTGGTTAATAAAGAAAAAAAAAAATTGGTTAACGTTCTATCTGTACCTGTATGTCTTTACTGGCTTGCTTTTATTTGTTTTAACAAGCAGAAAATATAAAAGTTTAGTAGAGATTGATTTTGTTGCTACTGAGATGAACTATTTTTCAAGTGTTCTTTGAAAATCTCTAAGAGTCTGTAAATTGTTTTGTACTGTGAGTTTGTTTTGGCCCTAAGGCTTTGTTTACCGAAGGAGACTGATGTCTATATTCCATACATAGCACAAGGAAATGTTCTTTTCTTTTAAATTTAAGAAAAAACTAGGCTTACCTTATAAGCCGCTTAAATCGCTGTTATTTTTTATAGTATTTGTTGAAATGATTATTATAATTTTTTTTATATTTATTATGGAAACAAATAGTACGCTACGAAGAAGTAAATAAAAATAGGTAGGTAATTCTAAACTTAAGTAGTTTCCATTTTCCAATGAATTATTATTGAAATAATACTGTAGCATAAATAGAATATTTTATATTGGTACTTTTATCAGGATATATTTATTTTCATGCCTTGAAATTTATTTCAGTTTGTAACAAATTATCAAATGTCATGTAAAAATGATAAAAAAATGTATTTTAGAAACTGCATTAAAAATTCATAATTTTCGTAAATCTGCGTTTTTACGTGAAATAAAATAAAACACTTGTAGTTACTTACTTCATTTGATTTTTTTGCGACCGCACTCGCCATCGCGCTAACCACTTCTCGTAAACAAGTTCTTATTTTCCACTGAATGACTAACGACTTTTCCGGCCACCTTTAACGGCGTAGGACCTGCAATATTATACTGTAAAATATTCATACAATTTAAAATTCGTCACTTAAAAATGTAAAATGACGAAATTTAAGAGTCCGTTCAGACGTACCACAACCACGGCCGCTAAAATATCACTAGCCTCAACATTTTATGAAACTGTGAAGTTCCCATTCACACGCACGACAGTTAGCAGTCGTGTGGACTGAGATCTATAGAGCTCGTTTTGACTTTGCTCCAATTTGAGACACTGTTATGTAGACATTGTCGTTCTAACTAAAATTTATGTCGACGCAATGCATGCAATAAAATATGCATCTATGCATATCATTAATTTGTACGAGTGGCCTGTGCATCACAAACATGGGTGAGGATGCATGAGAGTGCGTGCCTTATTGCGTGCACCACAGGGTTTGATGCAAGCACTATTGCCAGCGAAAATAAGGCATACGTCTGGGTTGTTAGTTCGTGCATTCGAAAGCAAGTTGAAAACGTACCAGTGAATTTAGACATGTGTTTCTCTGAAACTACGTAAAAGTTACACACCCAACCTTAATATAAATTAATATTATGCATAGATACAGCATGTGCTCTTGCATGCATTGCTTCGCCCGTACATCTGCGCAAGTGTAAACGCAAGTTTTTAAGCACACCAGTGTATTCAGGTTATTTTTTAGCGTGGTGTGGTCTGTCTGAATGGACCCTAACTGGACGGCACGTCGAGTTGAGAGCTCTTCATCCCCTTTGACACTTGAACTGTGCATGACTAGAGCTCTCAGCTAAAGCCTAATGATTGAATGAGCAAGGAATTAATGTTAAATGTAAGCTTAAACCTCATAGTATAGGTACCTACTTGAAGTTATGCGGACATGTGATAAGTAATTTATTCGGCCACATTTCATATTCAAAAATATTTGTTTCATAATATGCCGAGGTCAACTTGTGCCTTTTATAAAAAATACATGTTTTGAATAACTGACTGATTTATCAACGCGCAGCCACTGAGATTAGAAACTTGAAATGTCAACATTAGGTATAGCCATGGCAATCGGGGTAACGGGGGGGGGGGGGGGGGGGACACGCCCCGCACACCCACACGTCAACCGCGCTCGCCCGCATGCGGTAAGCGCGGGGGCTGGGAGCAAGCTATGTCGGTTACTCTGGTTCTCCTATGGATCACTTCATTTCGGATTTGCTCACGTAAAGAATCTCCAAGCATAGCTCTGTCCATTGCTCGCTGAGTTACTCGAGCTTTCTTAGAACGAAGAAAGGAAAAAGTTAGTATAGACTACGTGTTTTAGCCTGTTAGCAAGTTCGAGACTCGAAGATTTCAGATCGATACAGTTCTCGGCACTGGTACAGTAATTAATCATTTTGTAATGATATTTGAGTTAGTTCCTTCGTTGCTCGGATTTCTTGCTTCGTGTTGCTACCATTCAAAACTACTTAAGCATTTTCCTTGAAGATTTATTCCTTGCTTCAGAAAATTTAATAGTTTTCTTGTAAAATAATGCTGTACACTGATTTCTTAGTTTACTTTTTTGTTCAATCTATAAGCGATTTGTTCAAAGGAACTTTGTAATATTTTTCTTTAAAAATCTTTTATAACATAGAAGAAGAAACAGATTGGCTGAAATAATATAAACATAGAGCTCTATACTACCAAGAATTAGTAGAATTTTGAGGATCTTTATGATTTTCACATAGGTAAGTGGTTTATATCCCCACTAAGAAGAGATTTCCAGAAACTCTACTCAAGCAAAGCCAGGGTGGATCGGCGAGCCGTATCATACCTAAGTATGTATTATTGTTATAATACTTATACAATGAAGTATATATTTGTTTCTATTTAAAGATTAGCCCTATTTTTCACTTTTTGCAAAACACACTGTATAGATAGATATATTGGCAAAAGCTATAATGAGTCTGTTTAGCATTTTTGAGGTAATCATTTTTAATTTGATAAACGGAAGTGACGTTTCTTTCTACTCTGCAGACAGGCGGAGATACCAATTTTGGGGATGGCATCTGATTTCATCATCATTATCATTATTATTAAATGACAGACGTCTACTGCTGGACATAGGGCTCTTGTAGGAACTTCTACATGCCATGGTCTTGCGCCGCCTGAATCCAACAGCTCGTTTGATGATTTGCGACCCGGTTGGGGATATCTGCCCACCTAGTTGGGGCTGAACCAACGCTGCGCTTGCCGGTGCCAGGTTGCTATTCTAGTACCTTGGGATCCCAAGGTCTATCGATTTCTCGAACTGTGTGCCCTACCCATTGCCACTTCAGCTTCGCAACCCGTTAACCTATGTCGGTTACTTTAGTTCTCCTACCAATCGCCTAATTTCTGATTTGATCACGTAGATTAACTCCAATTATAGATTTCTCAATTGCCCGCTGGTCCCATTTGACTTAATGACCCCAAAATGCCATTCAATTCAATTTCCGTTATTTCATTCATTCATTTATTGATTCATTCATTTTCAGAGACTACGTTGTGAACATTTCCGAGGAGCAAACACGCAAGGGAACATCCTTTAGAAACTACTGAACCTGGCAGCAATGTATATCAGAGAAACTATCACAAAAGATTGGCAACTTTCAACGTAGAAAGGCGTTTGCACAGCTCTGCACAGTCACTTCTCCAAATCAGAAGATGAAGAGTCGGGAGATGGTCAAAAACACTAAAAAAATCTATTACTTACGCGTTTGAATACATTTTTACAGTTCAGAATTTTTATTCAGACCCTAACACGTCTAAGGGTATCCGATCAGATGGACACACATCGTAAAATCCTACAGCAAAACTTATTGGGAGCAACTTTATCGCTTGTAGTCATATAACATAGCTGATCCTTCATAAAAATATGTATCGGATATTGTAAGAAACGTACGATAGCGAACTGAAGTTAAGTCATTCAACACCCATATACACAGGAAACTGAGTGTTATATTCGTACTTTGTATATAGAAATAAGGAGAAAATCGTCTGTATTATTTTGAGGTTTTTTGGTACATACGTTATGTTTGGAGTGTAAAATACTGGCGGCGTGTTTTGGGGCAGTCGAATGTCTGTTTTGACCTTTTTTCAGATAAGTAATACTGTTTCGATTTTATTGTTATTTGGTGCGATATTTTAATTCTAATATCGCTAACGCAAAAGAAAATTTGTATTTGTTGAAAATAGGATCAAGTACGCATCTACGGGGTTTTATTTTAGCGATGAAGAGATTTTTATTCCGTTTCTACATTTATTCGAAAATAGGTAATACTCAGTATTAAAACATAAAATACTTCTTTTTTTAACTCCCGACCTAAAAAGAGGGGTGTTATTTAAAGTTTGAGTGTGTATCTGTGTATCTGTCTGTGGCATCCAATCCATGAAAATCGGTTCAGCCGTTTGAAAGTTATCAGCTCTTTTCTAGTTACCGTAACCTTCACTTGTCGGGAGTGTTATAAATTTTAAATTTACACTTGTTATATACCCTTACACAAAACTTAACAGCATTTAATACTAGAATATTTCATCGCTTTGACCGGTGTAGCAAAATACCTAACAGAGCATATCCAACCAGAAAAATAAATAGAAGACTACGAAATGAGATTCGTAAATAATTCTAACAGTTTAGACTCTGTTCATACTTGAAACGAATGCAGAATATACGAGCTTGTGTTGCCTAATAAAACGACTTACGAGTACTTTTATTTTTAACCCCCGACCCAAAAAGAGGGGTTCAGTGTTCTTAGCTATAATCCAAGAAAATCGGTTCAGCCGTTTGAAAGTTATCAGCTATTTTCTAGTCACTGTAACCTTCACTTGTCGGGGGTGTTATAAATTTTTAATTTACACTTGTATTTATTCTCTCTGAAATTACTGACAGAACTTAAATCTACGCCAATTTTATTATATCAATAAAGTAGTTTGATGGTAGCTGGTGTCGATATAAAGGAACTAATGTAAAATGGATAAACGCATAAATTAGATAAGAATTTCGAGGGACTATGTCAAAAAAAGTGGAGACAAGGATTTAGAAAATATTGTGTATGAAAATTGCATGTTGCCTGGAATGTTTTGCAGTCTCAACCACGACGCGCAGCAAGCCGAGTCCTTATGGAAAAGGACCCCGGATGGTTTCGAAACTAGTCGGGCTTAGATCGACTAAATACGTGAGTATAACGCGACGATAACGCGCGAAATACAGTCCCGTATGTCATCACAAAAACTATGTTCCCGGGACGGCGCGTCCGGCGAAGCATTTGGTAAATATTTGAGCGATTCACATTTTACAATTTACACCAGCCGGAGGAGCCGGAAAGTTCCTTTACGCTCTATCAGATGGATTGGAATTTAGTAATTACAAACGTATGGACTAACGGACTATATGCGATCGTTTCGATTAATTTGAGTGTTTTTAACCGTTCTCTTTGGGTGCATTTCAGTTAAATCCATATTATGTCTGCTCCAATTAAGATTTAGATACTTTCCTAAAGTTATGGAGCTTATTTATTTATTCATCCACTACCTGATACCCGCGATTTCGTCCGCGTGGATTTAGGATAAATCCAGTGGGAATTTTTTGATTTTTTGGGATAAAAATTAGCCTATGTCAGTCCCTAAATATTATTGACTAGGGATATAGTCAAAAATATTTAGAGACGCAAATAATTTCGATCCATTGCTTGGTGTGGTTGAAGGACAAGCCAACAAACAAACGCCCTCACGTAATTTTATAATACTTATAGTGATTATTGAATGTGTTGGTTGCTTGGAGACGATTGAAGATAATGAAGTCTGATGATAATAAACAACTTTAATTTTGTACATTGAAGTTTGTTGTATTTTCCTTTTAGCACCACTTACGGTAAAGCAAACTAATTAAGGGGCTTCATTAAATCCCTTCAAGTTTAGCGAAATTACGATAGACAAAGCTAAATTGATTCCGACAGGCAACATAATGAGCCGGATGTAAATAAAGTAACCGGATATTATATAAGTTCTTTACAATAATGTATTCCGAAAAGGAAAGGTGTCAAAATTAAACTCGCAATTAAATCCAAATACTTCTCGTTGAACTAAAAAAATGAAAAGCAAGATGCAAAATCTCATAAAACAAATGAAGAAAAATGATATTGCGATTACGAACGTTTGGAGTTGGTGATAAATAATATTAGGCACTTAAGTATATAAGTAAGTAACAAAATAACCCTCGGTGCGTGAGTTTGACTTGCACTTGGCCAGTATTTAGGGTTCCGTACCCGAAAAATGCCAACCCTATTACATTACTAAGCCTGCGCAATCTGTCTGTCCATCCGTCTGTTTGTCAGTGGGATGTATCTTATGAACCACAATAGACAAATAAAGAGTTGAAATTTTCACAGTATGTTGTGTATTGCCGCTATAATCATAAATAATTAATGAAATTAACAAAAATTAGTTACCTAAGTCTTTTTTTTTTTTATCTTTATTTTACGAGATTATTCGCTGGGCGAATATGCCTCTCAATATAGCTCCAATATATGAAAGAAGGAATAGAATTAGGAATACCTAAGTCTTGTACGATAGTATGGAAACCTTTAGGTACTCATATTTGCACTGTCGCCTAAGATACAGGTTCTACCGAGTTTAGGGACAGTGGATCAACAATATAATTTGTGCTAGTTTTGTCAGTTTTATTAGGTTATACTAAATTATTTTGAATTATATTTTAGTTGTTTTAGTTGTAATTTTGTCTAGAATAAGTTGTAACTTTTGTAAAATTTTGGCTGCAATAAACAATTTATGTATTTATTTATTTATTTATTTATTTATTATTTATCATATGTGCGAGTGAGCCTCAAAATTGACCAGTTTTTTGGATTTTGGCTGACTAGAAGAACTTGTAACGCAAATTCTTTTAAGTCTTATCCTTTTTGGATAGGTATACAATATGTAGTGTAATCTAATGTGCGTGTTCACGAGGCAGAAGTTAAGAGTGACGTTGGCGAGAAACGTTTCAATCAAAGTTCTAGCATACATTATTCAAGAGGCAACACTGGTGGGTGTACTAATTGAAATACGCTAAACCGGCCGAGCGGGCTCTTTGATGCTAATCGTGCGCCACACAGACATAAATCACCGACAACCCCAAATAACGATGTTACCTATTACTACATGAAAATTTGGCTAGAAACCACTACTAGAAATTGCGCATCTTGGATACAAGTGAACTGGAGTAGCGTACTTTCTCTGATGAAGCTCTGATTTCATCATTTGTGGCGAGGACTGACGACGGCGGGTGCTACCAAGACGAAATAAATGCTACGCGAATATTGTGTTCCGAAAAATGCGTTAGGGGCTCGTTTTAAATGTATGGGTGCCCGGTTTTTGGGCAAAAGAGTGTATAGTTAATAGAAATGCAAAGATAATATAAAACTCTAGATCGTATTTAGCCTCAATAGCTCAACGGTTATAGGAGTGGACTGAATTCCGAAAGGTCGGCGGTTCAAACCCCACCCGTTGTACTATTGTCGTACCCACTCCTAGCACAAGCTTTACGCTTAGTTGGAGGGGAAAGGGGAATGTTAGTTATGATTAAAATAGCTAATATTCTTTAAAAAAAATGTGAAGAACTTGTGCGATTGTTATTTCGTTCTCTTTGATGTCAACTGAGAGGTGATTTGCTAACACAGTGCCTAACACTGGATCATAGCCACGGAGCTCATTGATGGGTTTCTACTTTTCTGCTTCACTGAGTGACACAAAAGCAAGTGTTTCTCGGTAGTTATCATTCAGTGTTAGACACTGAGCTAGTAAATTAGTAGGCTGCCCTTGATTTCAAACTTACATGTTAATTTAAAGGATGAAGCGAGATAAAAGCGGGCTAACCTGGAAGGATGTTTATCCTCTCTGCAAGCTAAAGGTTTTAAGGTAACATCAATGATCAAGGCTGGTATAGATAACCTGCGGAAACTCAAGTGATTTATATCACTTTCAACTTAATGTAGACTGTAGTTACAAGTTCGAGGCAGGAAGCTCTTTCGCAGATCGATAGTTACTCTAGTACAAGATAATCTTCTATACTAATAAATAAAATTGGAGTGTCTGTCTGTAATTTCGAAATAACTACCTCATATTAAGCTCATATGGTTATTTGAACGATACCAACACTGAATCACACGTTTTTAAAATTTTTGTCTGTCTGTCTGTCTGTCTGTCTGTTTGAAAAGGCTAATCTTCGGAACGGCTGGACCGATTTTGACGGGGTTTTCACAGACAAGTAGAGAATTGACCAGGGAGTAACATAGGCTACTTTTTTAACCGACTTTCAAAAAGGGAGTTGTGTTTTTCTACCTATGTACACCGAAATCTCCGAGATTGTATCATCCGAGGAACTTCGCGACATTGTATCATAAAAAATTTGGAGTCCAACTCCTCAATCCTGATGCTGCAGGGGATCTGACCAATCCACGCGGGCGAAGCTGCGGGCATCAGCTAGTTAAACATAATTTCCTTAATTATGCTCTAGTTTTCTTTTCTCTAGTTAACAACACTTTGTAGCTATTTTAATCTGGATGATTTTAGTTGAATTTAGTTTATATTTATTTATTTAATATTATTTACTATTTATTATTTAATATTATTTAATACAGTTATAATTATTTATTTAATACTAACGGCCGTATTCACAATCATTACTATGAGGTCACACAGTGAGCTCGAACGCACAGTGTTGGTCCCACCAATCAGATGTGTGTCACGTCAATATACAAAGATCTGATTGGTGGAACCTACACTATGCGTTCGAGCGCATTGTGAGATCTACTAGTAATGACTGTGAATACGGCCGTAAATGATTTAAGTTCACAGTTACACAAGCTTTCTTTGTACTAAGTTAAGCGGATGAGCCGTTAAAAGCTATCAAACAGCAAACACAAAATTACTTACTTACTGCCAAAAACCCAATTAAAAAGTTTTTTTTTTTCACTTTTTAAAATTTTGCCATACCTTTATTAACATAATCACCATATTGAATTTTTTTTCTGTAACAATTTAGTCAAGACATTTAGAAAATATGGTGGAGTAAGGAAACTCACATAACTGCTTTTATTATGCAGTCCTATAAAAATCTTCATGGCACCGAGCATAATAAATTACTAGTTCACTGAGTAATTATATGACTACTTTCTAATATATTAATGTTCAGAGTTGACGCTAAACGATCAAACAAGTGGGAATTAAGGGCAACACAGCGAAGAGCGTTTCAATCAAAGTTCTCGCATACATTATTCAAAAGGCAACAGTCAGAGCACTAATTGAAATGCGTTAAACCGACCGTACCTACCTATTGCGTGTTTAATGTTAATCGCATTGACATTTCGTATTTAGCTTGAGCCCTAGAAATAATAATAGGGGTTAAAGTATGAAATTGCCGTTTTATTGTAATAGGTAATAATATATATTGATATAAATAAAGTTAACCCATTGAAGCGGTTAACTGTAATGAAGCGTAACCCAAAAGGAATGGGGTTTGTAGAAACACTTTGGATAAACCCTATCGAAAATCTTTTCAAGGGGTAACTTTCTAGTGGTTCCTGAATTCCTGCCAAGCATGGCGTACAAAATAATTTTTTACTTAATCTAAGAGTTTAAGAAGCGACAATTATACAATCCCTAAAAAATGATCTCCAAGTAATTCCCTATCTTGTTTTAATAGATAAAGTTTCACTGAAATTATTCGTCGCCATATTAAAGCCGTCATGTAACGTCACCGCTTTCCTAGGAAACTAGAGTTAAAAACATGCTAAACAGTAAAACTACTGGATTTTATTTAGCATGTCAAACATCCGCTCGTGAATGCGAGCGAGCTCAGATCCACGTGAATTTTAACACGCGACTGACGCCCGAGCAAACTAATTCCGGTGCTATAATTTGATTCAATTCCTTGAAGTTTAACGTGCAAATTTCGTAATAGACGAGGCAAAATTGATTCCGGCAGGCGAAATAATGGGCCGTATATAAATCTCCATTAGTTAGTTATAATGTTTGAACTAGCCTGTGAAAGCAGTGCATTAAATCTAGTACTTTACTTTCTTTTTCTTTCTTTTTGTAAAGGATATTAGCCATTTTACTAACTAACAACTTTCCCCTCCAACTAAGCATAAAGCTTGTCTAGGAGTGGGTACGACAATAGTGCAACGGGTGTGGTTTGAACCAGCGACCTATCGGCTTTCAATCCACTCCTTAACAGGGCTCTCTCCGTCACTCGTTTCATACAATCGTAGTTCCAATTTCATTTGAATATTGAGCAACCAAAGTCCATGAAATTTTGCAGACATATTCTAGAAACTAATATCTGTGTCTGTGGTGTTTTAGATTTTTCTAAAAATATGTAGTTTGAAAATTACAGGGGCTCAAAGATTTGTATGAAAATTTTTTAGACCGCGTAACTTTGAAACCGAATATTTTAACAGAAATCTGGAAAACCACAGACATAGATATTAGTTTCTAGAATATGTCTGCAAAATTTCATGGACTTTGGTTGCTTAATATTCAAATGAAATTGGAACTACGATTGTATGAAACGAGTGACGGAGAGAGCCCTCTTAAACCGTTAAACTATTTAGGATTTTGTACTGGATGAGGATTTTTATGTGGTTTTAAAGTGTTTAATTTGTTTTTATAAAATAAACGAATATTCGACCATACTCAAGTATTATTTTATGAAATGCGTGCCAGTATGCTGCCAGCTTACCTATTAGGAGGTTCTGGATTAAAACTAAAACTTTGTAAGCTGATTTTGCCAGCAGGGCTGCAG
Organism: Maniola jurtina; assembly: GCF_905333055.1. Taxonomy (NCBI): domain Eukaryota; kingdom Metazoa; phylum Arthropoda; class Insecta; order Lepidoptera; family Nymphalidae; genus Maniola; species Maniola jurtina. The sequence continues at coordinate 3,030,031 of NC_060034.1, read as the reverse complement.
TGGGTTTGTGACTTAAGAGAGTTTAGTCATTTAAAAGTTTTAAAGCTAAAATTTACCTATAGTATGCAATTAAACCAATATATTATATTATAAAAAATTGGGGCATGTTGTGTACCTACTATTGATGTAGAAGGAATCTAGATTATGTTGTGTGCCCAACCATGGTACTCCAATTGATCTTGGGTAAGTTTTCTCAAGCGTTAAGCCCAAAAAGGTGTAAGTACTAATAGGTATAGTAATACTGTAGTTAAAATATTCGAAAAATAGTAAAGATGCATTTCTAAACCCATAACCAAAAAATTATACTACAAGTAATTACTAAATTCCATTTGGTAGAACTAAAGCTGATATTCAGGCTTCTCTGGGTTGCTATAAATTGTAAAATGTGAATCACTCAAATATTTACTGAATGTTTCGCCGGACGCGTCGCCCTCAGGAACACAGCTATTTGTAAACACACGAGGATAAATTTTGAACGGTCCTGTTAGGTTATTCAGATTTTTAACACTCACCGGTTGAAAATGAAAAGGTTCGTAATTCCATCTGTGTGTAAATACCTACTATTTTCATAGGTATGCTTAATATATATCTTTTAACTGGTATGACAAATTTTGCAACGGCTTGAAAGATTAAGTATGTAATAATAAATAATCGTTCAAGCGTTGTAAAATTTTGTCTCTCTATAACATAAAAAACCTGTGTCACATATTTAAGTTATGATTTTTTGGGAAGATTACAAAAACTTGTTCTGTGCTGTAATTCAACAAATGTTTTAAGCACACTTTTAATTAAATAATACTTTTCTCTTGTATTTCCTTATTTAACATAGAATCTAAATACTTAATTTACCGTTTAATTAGTAAGATAGAGTAAGATTAAACATTTCATAAAATCAGCCTGTACACGTCAACTGCTAGACATAGGCCATTTTTAAAAGCGTGTCACTAAACTCTGCCTTCCTCTTCCCACCACCTTCTTCAGCTCTCCAGTCCATTGGAGTGGAGGCTGTCCTATTCTATACTTAGTGATACGTGGTCTCCACTCCAAAATACGTCTGTTCCATCGACCGTCATTTTCATGACTGATGAACACACAAATTTAAACGCGTCAATTCAAGCATATTCTCATCCCGTACATTTCACATTTTATAGTGCAGCTGGATCTAAACAACTAGAATTAATTTACAGAATTAGTTTTCTAACCTTGTATACTGTTTAAATGCATTTCTTGATTTAATTAAATTCGAGGAGTGATTTGGATTACTTTTTATTGCTAAGATTACGTAAGACTTAATTTTTGACCTTAGAAATTTACCATTTGTCTCAATAATAGTCATCAATCCATTGTCGTTTTCTTTCCAGAAAAAAAAAATTGAGCTAAAATACAACGCACTGGCCAAGTACGTATTGGCAGATTACTAACACCTTAGAGAGTATTATTGAGAACTCCCAGGCATGTAGGTTTATTTACAAACTCCGAAAAGTTAGAAGTGTGTCAGTTAAACAGATTAGCCGTGAAAAGCTGGCAGACAGACAGACAAACAAACTTTCATATTAATAATAACTATTATCATCATCGTCATCAACCCATAGACATCCACAGCTAGACATAGATCTTCTGAAGGGGTTTCCACATGCCACGGTCTTGCGCCGCCTGAATCCAGCGGCTCCTTGCGACTCGCTTGATGTCGTCTGTCTACCTCGTAGGGATCTTCCAACACTGCGCCCTCCGGTGCGAGATATCCATTCCAGCATCTTGGACTTCAATTGCTTTTATACATGGCATAATATTGTATATCAAATCTTTAAAAAGAGCAACCGCCGAGTTTCTTGCTGGTTCTTCTCGGTAAGAAAGGCATTCCGAACCAGTGGTAAATGCTTTTGACGATTCAAAAGAACTTGTAAAAGTCTAATTGAATAAAAATATTTTGAATTTGAATTTGAACTTGGATGGGAGTTTATAATATTAGTAGGTATGGATTAATAGTACCTACACAAAATAAGATACTTCCAAATGTAAAGAAGTTCCACTGTCATTTAATTTGAAGTAAGTAGCGGACGTTGTTAACAACAACAGGATGTAGTATTTTCCGTCGCCGCCCCACTTCCGCCGCTAGTTCCGCTCGCTCTCCAGCCTCGCTATCTTGTTCGCCATTCGTTGAATCTGTTTGCTTATTATGAGATACTAGCCGATGCCCGCGACTTCGCCCGCGTGGATTTAGGTTTTTTGAAATCCCGTAGGAACTCTTTGATTTTCCGGGATAAAAAGTAGCCTATGTGCTAATCCAGGATATTATCTATCGCCATTCCAAATTTCAGCCAAATCCGTCCAGTAGTTTTTGCGTGAAGGAGTAACAAACATACACACACACACACACACACACACACACACACACACACAGACGCACACACATACAAACTTTCGCCTTTATAATATTAGTGTGATAATTCGAGGGTCAAAACAAAATAACTTCAAAGAAAAATGAACCTAAAAGTCCTTGATTTGAATTAAAAAATTCAGTACCACCGGTTTCATTGTCACTTAATTTGAAGGAGCGGACGTCGAGATGTAGTATTTTCCGTCGCCGACCGACATCCGCCGCTAGTTCCGCTCGCTCTGGAGCTTATCTTGTTCGCCATTCGTTGAATCTGAAGTTTTGCTTATCCTAAAATTACCTAGCACCTATAATATACGTTGAATATCATTATACATATCGTATAGGCCTATTATTCCATACTCCACAGATACACACACACCAAGGGTTTCTAGAAGGGGGTTGCCACGATACTAACTGTCTGGTAATGCGTAACGTGATTTCTAAAACTATTCTGAACCAAATTACACTTTCTATTTTGACGTAACATTTTTTACACCTATTTCACCTGTTATATCCCAAAACCACAATGAACCAAACTTCATAGTCGCTGATCGTTCTTCCCTGTGTTTAGGACCGAATGCGCAATGAATTTTCAAAGTAAGATAACTATACCAAGTGGAGTATCATGTGAAAGGGCTTTACCTATAAATTCTAAAACAGATTTTTATTTATTTTTATACATAGTAAATTTTGATTTATCGTGCAAAATGTCGGAAAGAATACCCGAGTACGGAACCCTCGGTGCGCGAGTCTGACTCTCACTTAGCCGGTTTTTTTAAGTCGGTTGACGACAAAAATCTGCGGAGCTATGGTGTCCATAATCTTTAATTCGTTGAATCTTTATAACATTATCAAAAACATACTTGAATGCAATTGTGATCGCGTTTATTCCTATTATATCATTTTCAGATATAAAACCGTATCGTGGTAGCAATAAGAGTCATAATGAAACACAAGTATTATTTTCTGCTCGCATGCTCTCCCAATTTTCAATCAGCGTTTTTCGACCCATTATCGTTTTGGATACCTGTAACATGAAATTTCAATTTGCCTAAATATTAACACCGGCCGTTCAGTCGAAGTCAGGCGTGAATTATATGAATTCAACTTTCGTTTATTAAACAAAAACTTTATACCGATTACCAATACTACGGTATTTTCAAGAACCTTTACCAAAGTTTATTGACAGAGGAAGTGGAAAGAGCTGATACCCTCGAAGTTGAGATCTTGTCAGGATCACGATGTACCTATTCTTGGAAGCCGCATCATGAAGCGTAGGTATACCATAAAATTCTGAGTTTCTTTAGTCCAATAATATGGGATAATTTTTCCATTGAAGCCGTGATCACACGCTTTGAGTCTCCTCCAGGATTATATGTATTCAATACTTTGCTTTAAGCAATAATGCTTGAAGTATTCTCCACCAGGCAACTCTTGGTGAGAGGACCAATTTCAACTGGATGAAATAAGGCTGTTAAAGCTGTTGTTACAAAAAAAAACTCCGTTTCACTCATAAGCTTCAGCCCTAAAAGCTTCGTTGTAAAAATTAAATACGTATACGTTACATATACTTTAACTGTTATTTAGCAGTAACCCTTTAGTCTTTACCGACCTCGTTTGCAAAGCTGTAAGTTACGTCCGTCGTGCTGTCTGTCCTTTATTTAGGGTGTTCGTAATAGACCTAATTGTATTTAATTAAGCATTTTACTGAACTAAAATAGATTGCAAGCCAATTGTTTAAGCCACGTTAATCGAGGCTATTTGCATTCAATGCACAGATTAGGATCAATTCAGACGGACCACATTAGTGTGACCACATAGTGAAATATGTTTATCACAACAGTTAACAAGGTCGTGTGTTGGTTTTACTGTTGTGTTATTGAAGCCAAAAAACACCGTCACGTTTTCTGGTACTGGAGTTGCTTTGAAACAGCCACAAAATACTTATAATATTATGTTGCTCGCATGCTAGTGCCACGAATAGTTGTGTTAGTGGCCACAATACCATCGGCGCTGATCACACGTTTGTGGTACACGTGTCGTTTTAGGTACATGGGAATTAATCTACGAGTTTTTATACATAATATTATGTGGTTTTTTTTCTAGTGACTGGTGCTGATCTGGAATGGGTGTGGTTGTAGTCCGTCTGAAAGGACTCTAACAGATTTTTGTAAAAGTGTAACTTTAAAAACGGACTTCGTCTGCGATGGCGTTTGCTGGCGCGCGTGCTGTGCTTGTTTGGAGTGTTTTTTTTTTTGTTAAGAGTGGCTGGTTTTTGTGTTAGTTGGTGTTTTTTGGTGGTGGAACTGACTGGGAAGCGCTCTAAAGGGGCGCCGCGCGTATGTCGGCGGGTGCCGGCGCAGACGGAGTCCATACTTGTATAAATTCAATAACTTGAAAATATCACAAACTAGACATTGGCTAATCAGAGTAAAGCCAGATTTAAAGAAAAAAAAAAACTTTAAAAACGGACTTCGTCTGTGTTGTAGTTAGCTGGCGGGCGTTCTCTGCCTTTTTGAAGTGTTTTTTTTTTTGTTAAAACTTACTGGAAAGCGCTCTAAGGGGGTGCCGTGCGTATGTCGGCGAGCGCCGGCACAGACGGGGTCACACTTGTATAGTTTAACTAACTTGTTACAAATAACTACAAACTTAACATCGGCTAATCTTTATAAAGCCAGACGAGAGAAAAAAAAAAAAACTTTAAAAACTAAAACCAAACTGCTCTAATAATATAATACCTCACAAAATAATGGTAACTTTTTTATATCAACAATGGATGTTATTAGAATTTCCTCAGTGAAACCTTTTATATCAAACTTGAAACATTTTTCGCATTTTATCTGCATGTTCTGTATTCATGTTCTCTATAAAAAAGCTGATTTTGTTTTGAAAATAAATCTGATATCTACCTGAATTAGTTATTTTATTAGTGAATTAGTTGTCTTTAGCTAGACAATACTCATAGATAATATTAATATTAATAACCTACGTTATTAATTTGGAATGTCGTCTTAACTTTGATGAATCGCTCAGGTATTCTCTCAAAGGATACGTGAAGAGGTACACATACAAGCGACAAAGTGAGAATCGGATAATTAGTTTAGAGTTGTAATTGATGTGTATAATAGAGATGTGTGTGTTGGTTTGATCTTACAGGATTTGATATAAGTAAACGTAGCAACGCAGCATCCAAACAGATGTACGGAGCAAATATTAATATAATGCAATAACCTGATATCCTGCATCGTGAAATGAAACATAATGACAATTTCGACTTGATAAGATAAAAGTGGTTTGACGGTGAAGAAAAAGAATCTGAGGAAACCTACATGCCTGAAATTTCTCCATTAAGTTCTCAAAGGTATGTGAAGTCTGCCAATCTGTACTTGGTTAGCGTGGTAGACAATGGCCTAAGCCCTTCTCATTCTGAGTGAAGATCCGTGCTATGTTAGTAAGCTGGCGTTGGGTTGATCATGTCATGATGGATGATGATATACTTAACTAGTCATGATCAATTAGATGGTGAGTGGTACAGGAAAGTTTCTTTAATTTACTGTCAAATTGTTTGCCTGTTTCTTATGAATCTTACGAACTTTATGGGGTTTGAGCAAAGCAAGCTCCCTGCAATGCATTAATATCAAGCATGATCTTTTTCCATCTTCTGATTTACGTTTTGGTGAATCTTTATTTCTCGAACTATCATACTAAAATTTAACAATTTCTCTTACTTGATATAGAAGGCTATAAGTTAGCTTCGCTTAAAAGATCTGCCATCGGTTCTCCACTAGAAATACTGTTACTCGAAGCGGATTTATAGTGCCTACCTAGTTCTTCGTGAATTTATTGCCTTAAACATAATATATTAGTATTAACTCTTTACATTACTTTCGCTTAGCGGAATACCGTTTAGTTAAAAGTGAGTACCTTATAGTTCCCGATGTTTAACTCTTACTAGAGAAGTGCCGAAATACTTTAAATGCAACTTGAGATTCTCTTAATTTTTAAGGTGCGGTGGAGAATGACTTATCTTCAGTGAAGTTCTAACAGTAGGTAGAGTCGGTAGAGTCAGTAGAGGTTGGAGCGTCCCCAATCCGATTGCCATCTCTTCCTGTCGCGTACTCTAGTTAATGGCGTCGATTCTGATAACTTTTTCGAAATTAAATTGAGAGTAGGTATCTATATATTTACATTTTTAATATTAATATTCCTAAAAGGGCTGAAAATGACTTTTATACTTTTTTCCATGAGGAAAATGTTTAATACCTAGTAGGTACAACTTTACAAATTTTAACACTACCTACGCGTAAGACTGGCAAAGATTGGCTAAAGTCACGAGATTTGACAATTTGAAATTAAATTAAGATTTTTTGTCCTTTTTAACCCCCGACCCAAAAAGAGGGGTGATATAAGTTTGACGTGTGTATCTGTGTATCTGTCTGTGGCTTCGTAGCGCCTAAACTAATGAACTGATTTTAATTTAATTTTTTTTTTGTTTGAAAGGGGGCTTGATCGAGAGTGTTCTTAGCTGTAATTCAAGAAAATCGATTCAGCCGTTTGAAAGTTATCAGCTCTTTTCTAGTTACTGTAACCTTCACTTGTCGGGGGTGTCATAAATTTTTAATTTACACTTTTTCAGTTTATTATAATAGGTACATTGGTATGGAACAGATGCGAAAAATACGAACTTTTCCTCTAGTTAAATCGGTACCAATTTCATTGTATTGTTTATTTACAGTTAATAAATAATAATGATAACTCCAAGTTTACCCGGACCCGGATATAGCTTATTTCCGCATCGAATGAGCAGCTAATTTGCTACAGATTAGCAGCACTAGTCGCAGGTAATAAATATGCTTCGTCGTGATTTATTCGTCGCCCGGGCGCGTTTCGCCGCAGATATTATCTACCGGGATGTTAATCACATTTATTTATGGGTATTGGCTAAAAACCAATCGCGTTTGTATTGTGCCCCTCGATTACGGTAGAATGATAGCTACAATGTCACGATTTGATTGGTTGACGCTCGCTCCCTATTGGCTACAATGCATTGCTGCAACAAGAACACCATAAATTCAGCCAATCACAAAAATTTAGGTTGTAATAAGATTGATGCAGGTTTTTCGCAATCGACCAGCTGGACCATTTGCATGAGACGCGGTTAATGTTACGTTACAGTTAAACTTTGATTGGCAATAAAAGCAAAATGGGTCTCACAATAATATGTCAGGATTTGTTTTTGCTTACTCGGATTTTAACTTCAATGGATTGTCGTTGTGTGTGTAGCTTGTTATTATCAAAGTTTATCGCTAAAGGTAGATTTTGAGGTCGCAATCGTGATCTGTAGCGGCGACGCGCGACACGCTATCGTATTTTTTTTTTAATATTTTTTATTCTATTATGTACAAGTTAGCCCTGGTTGCGATCTCACCTGGATCATTTATTGTATGTAAATCATCGTGCGCCATCCATTTCATTTCAAAAAATTATATTTTTCTGCATATTTATATTATTTTTATACATATTATATTTATATCCATAGAAAACAAATTAATATTTTTTCAGTAGGCCATGTTCTGAATTCATAACATGAACTCTTTGTCTTCTTTCGTTAACAGCGCCATCTCTGAGCAGACTGCTGAACTGCGTAACCATACACGTGCATTCATTGTTTCTTACCAACCGTTTTCATTGTACTAAGCAAACTTCGCTTCTAGTTTTACAACTGTACGGATAGATGTATTTAGTTACCTTTATCGTTGCCTTACAAACTTTGGTGTTCATAATTTATGGTAATTTAACATAGTAAATCATAGATCATAAATTATTATTTATTAGGAAAGAAGGATGTCGTAAATTTGGTTATTACTAATCTTGAAGATGACTCTTTTTAGGGAGCTGATTTTACTTTTAACAAGATAACCAATGTTTTTCTCCCACAAGATCACATATAAGCTAATTTAGAAATTATAGCAACTACTCAATTGGCATCGCGAGAAAATCTTCAAGAATAATAAGCAAACGTTGTTTAAATACCGCGAAAGAATAATTCTTCTTTTTCCTTGCATTTCCGTGGTAAATAATTCCCAATTTTCCCATTTTACTAGGCTCTAGACTTGAAATGCCACTGTCCATTTATAACAGCGTAGTACAAACCGTAGCAATATCCGTAGACTCGTAGCACTTAGCTACAATGACTACGGCGTAGCAAATTCCGCAAGTAGGTAAAGTGAAGTGAAGTGCCACAATACAAAGTAGCGAGCTGTTGGAACGAGCAAAAATTTGTCAAAGCGCTCTTTAAACAAGATTGTGAGAGGTAAGGGGGTAAATACCTTCTTAAAAAATTGTTATTATGATCACTATGACTACCTATGTACAATATTTTATAAAGCGAATTGTTTTGAATAGTATTATTTTTGAGTCTCCATCTCAGGATCGCATACTTTCGGTATTTGGATTGTGAACTGGATAATTAGATATTGTGATAGTATCACGCTTTAATTAAATAATCATTTTGCCACTAGCCGATACCCGTAACTTCGCCCGCATGGATTTAGGCTTTTCGTAATTCCGTGTGAACTCTTTGATTTTCTGAGATAAAAAGTAGCCTATGTGCTAATTCAGGATATTATATATCTCAATTTCAAATTTCAGCCAAATCTGTCTAGTAGTTTTGCGTGAAGGAGTAACAAACACACACACACACACACACACATACACACAAACTTTCACCTTCATTATATTACTGTGATTAGCTTTTTTAGATTAAAACCAGCGGCTAACCTCTACGCATTGACCCTGTGTTTTTTGCGTATGTTTTGGGAGGACATTCCAATAATTCTAAAAATATTTAAATAATACCTGCTTTTCTGAGTGATGCTTTTAAACTGTGTTTTGACAATTAGCTTAGAAATTTTCAACCTTTGTAAAATAACGAAGGTTTGGCCCTCACGGACTCATAATCCATTAGTTATAAAATCACGTGGCAAATACTCCAAGTTTCAGCTTGTTTCATTTTCCAGCTTAATAAAGCCGTTGCTTACCTGTCTGCTGTCAATGCGTTTGAAAGCTAATCAAGTTCCCAAGAATGCAGTCGCTATAGAGACTAGGATATAACTAAGAGGAAATCTGCATGGAAGGTATATAGTATTTATTACAATAGTAATAATTGGTTCCTTTTAAATATAATTCATTAATAGTAATATACAGCTAATAAATATTATATATAACTGTTAATATCAAACGAGGTTTATATTTCGAAAAACAGTAGGGATCGTTCAGGAATGATATTTGTTATCGATGTACTCCATCAAGTCTTAACAAATTTCGACAATTATTTTATTTTTTCAAAATCATAGTTATAGTATCAGGTATATTTCATGTAAAAGTGAAGATTTGATGAATAGTTTCCCTGTTGAAAAACAGGTGAGCTCTCCAGGGTAACAGCAAATAATTGATGGAGATCAGTTTAATACCTCAGTAAAAATTGTTTTTTAACAATATTATATTATAATGCATACTAGATAAGTTTTTATTCCTTCCATATTAGTAACAGGTTCCATTTCGATAAAATATTGTTATCAAAATGTCTCAGTGCACCTACCTACCTACTAATTTCATTATCACGAGGACGTCTTATCCATGTCATAGATCAACTAGTATTACTATATCTACAGACCATGTGAGAAATTAGTTTAATACTAGGTATATTAAACTCTGGACTTAAACATAATATGAAATTTATATCTTCAAAAGCTTTGAGGCAAATACATATTACGACGACTTAAAGCCAAGAAATAATTGTACTCTCTGCTACTCTCTTCATTTTCTCCGCAGCGCCGATCGTACGTGTCTTATCTTAATTAGTATCGTAAATTGATGTCCTTAATCTAGACTCTCTGCGCTTCAACAGTACTTACGTCTGACTGCCGCATTTATAATACTCTAAGATTTAAAACTAAGTTGAAGGAAACTGTTTCATTTTACGTGTATAATTTACTAGCTTTTCCCTTTGGCTTATAATATCATCATTACCCCTATCACACTAATGTTATAAATGCAAAAGTTTGTGTGTATGTATGTGTGTATGTTTGTTACTCTTTCACGCAAAAACTACTAGACGGATTTGACTGAAATTTAGAACGGAGATAGATTATCCTGGATTAGTATATAGGCTACTTTTTAATTCAGGAAAATCAAAGGATTCTCACGGAATTTCGAAAAACCTAAATCCACGCGGATGAAGTCGCGGGCATCAGCTAGTTAATAAGCGAAAAAGTATAAAACGCGAACGTCTGTTTTTTTGGTGGATTGTCCATCAAGCAGTGGAGGAATGGAGAGACTTGATATATAGTGACGTGAGCTACTATTTACCACGCAAAATCCAAGTTTGCCTACGATGTTTAAAAATACCTACTATAAATCCATCTGGACGTATCACGGGCATCAACTTATTATATGCCACTATTGAATAAAAGCCTCTTTTCGGTTGGCGCAACGTTTGTTAAAAGAATTTTTGCATCCAATTGATGCAAGCCTCTTTTTGGGTGCCAACCAAGATTGTATACCGATGCTACCAACGCCCCACCAATCCGTTTAGTAGATGCCATGTACCCTGTTCAAACAAATTACTTCGAGTCCAGGCTTCTCTGTTTAAAGCTGCTCAAGAATACAAAGCAAAAGAAAACCATTGTAAAATATCAGAATCTAGGATCAATTGAAATAAAAATATAACAAACAAGCATTATTATTTCCTAGAAACGTAACAATATCCTAGAACAAACCTTAGAATAACTCGGGTAGCCACTTGTTGCATCTCATGTTGCTCAATGAGTCTAGCTCTTGTTTCTTGTTAAATTTTCTCCATAATGTGTAGTTCTCAGCAATATGCGAACAATTTTATGGCGTGTAATTTTACTTCTGCGAGACTGCAATTGGTTACTCGATATGGAAATAGTAGAAACTGAATGTTGTTTTTAACCCCCGACCCAAAAAGAGGGGTGTTATAAGTTTGACGTGTGTATCTGTGTGTCTGTGTGTCTGTGTATCTGTGTATCTGTCTGTGGCATCGTAGCTCCTAAACCAATGAACCGATTTTAATTTAATTTTTTTTGTTTGAAAGGTGGCTTGATCGAAAGTGTTCTTAGCTATAATTCAAGAAAATCGGTTCAGCCGTTTGAAAGTTATCAGCTCTTTTCTAGTTACTGTAACCTTCACTTGTCGGTGGTGTTATAAATTTTTGATTTACACTTGTAAATTCTTTAGATACAAGACACACCAGCAGAGGTGAGGAGGGGTGAATTAGCTTTCTTCATAACAATTGATACCAAGATTTATTTCCTTTGGTATAAGAGCGGTGGAGCACGGCAAGCCCAGGCATAAAGCGTAGCGCACACCTTCTTTATTTATTTTGTTTTCAGCGTGCTAATTTCAACGGTATGTCAAAGTACATAAACCTGAGCTTAGATTGTTATCGTAAATATTCTACTTCATTCCATTCCGTCTATTTGCGTTGGCTCTTATGCAAGGTCTCGAGGTGCATACGAGCTCGACATTAGAGCTACATTAAATTCAAAGTAGGTACTGACGTTACTCCGAGTATTCTTCACAGGAGAACTTGCTTTCCGAACTGTTGCCATTGGTAGGTTTCTCTTGCACTTTAAAAGTCATAAATTGGATATAAATTATTATGTATTTTAAATTGATTTGCTCCATAAAGCTTACTTGACAAAAATGAATCTGCATGAGAAGTTGAGAACATACTTGCTAACTACTCGCGTTTGTTCGGTCACAAAATATAATATAAGTTCAGATATACTAAGTTGGTCTATATTTTCGAATTAAGCAAATATTTGGTTCCCAAGAACATAGTCTTAAAATAAAATACGACGAAAACGTTTTCATTTCATATTTGAGTAAAGCATTTTATAATCTACCTGATTAATATTGTACCACCTACTTGCATATCATTGCATTGGTTGCCAAGAAGATATCGGTAGGTAGCAAAAAGGTTGAGAAATTGTACCTGATAAATTTTTTTTTGCTAAGTATTATGTTTAATATCGGCATGGATTTTTATGGTGTACAATAAAAGTATTCATTCTTTTTATTTGTTCTTGTTCTATTATTTCTTGTACAAATATCTTCAATTCGCAGTTAAGTGCCATAAAGCAAAAGCAACAAAACAAAAGGATATAATTGGCGTGACTGTGCGCTGTCCTCGAAGCAATGGCCGAATTAACCCGCAGCGCACCGCAGCAGGCCCCAGTCAAGGAGGCTCTCGCTAGAAGAGCTCCCAGCCGTACTTCAGTGCACAGAGTAGCTATCGATTACAGAGAGTAAGTGAAAAAATCTAGGAGGACTTCGTCTGTGATGGCGTTTGCTGGCGCGCGTGCTGTGCTTGTTTGGAGTGTTTTTTTGTTAAGAGTGGCTGGTTTTTGTGTTAGTTGGTGTTTTTTGGTGGTGGAACTGGCTGGAAAGCGCTCTAAAGGGGCGCCGCGCGTATGTCGGCGGGCGCCGGCGCAGACGGAGTCCATACTTGTATAAATTCAATAACTTGAAAATATCACAAACTTGACATTGGCTAATCAGAGTAAAGCCAGATTTAAAGAAAAAAAAAAACTAGGAACCAACCCTTACGCAGCTATTTTTGAACTTGAACTTTTTTTGTCGACCTCCTTGGCGTATCACGACGCACACATTCGCACACACTCGCACTCACTCGCACAAACACACCCATACCCCTTTGGTTCCTACAGGGCATCGTATTCGAACGCTAAATGGCCCGGTGGCACGGCTTTGCCGGTAGGCTGGTAACTAGCCAGGGCCGAAGCCTCCCAACAGATCATACCGGAGGTTTGAAATTTATAAAATTCCAAACCCCTTTTTTGATATTACTTGGGTTTGATACCCGGCACCTCCCACTGATAAGACCACAGCACTTACCACTGTGCCAGGGAGGTCTTCAAGGAGGGTAAAAAATCTATTTTATTTTAAGAATAGAAAAATATTTATTTAACAAACACAGCAAAGAAATAAAAGGAAAACAGGAGCGCCTGCGGGTGTACCGACACTATGTTAGTGAACAGACTATAACATCTTTCGTGTTTTAGAAGTTATTTAAGGATTTTTCAATATTTTTTTTTCATAAAGGAGGTCTACATTATAGAAAGAACCTACATGTAAAATCTTAAGTTTCTAGAACCCAGAAACTACACTCGAGAATAAACACTTTGATAAAACATAGTTAACTAGTTGGTTTTCCTTTTTTTTGTGAACACAAAAAACGCTGTAAGTACATAACTTAACGCCCTTGAGCCCCAAATTAATTTCGTCATATGACTGACAGGCTAATAAGAACTAATTCATATTTCGCACGTTATATTATATGAAACGTTACGAAAATTATATTACACAAAGTAAATTAATGCTTTCACTTATTACATGTTTTAATAAAACGTTGAGTCATTTCTTCTAATTATTAACAATGCAAAGTTATTAAGTTTACATAGATTACCTTAAAAGGTAAAGTTAAAAACGTAATTATATGGTGATAAGTTTAATTTACTTTTGCTGTTTTCGGATTACATCTAAAATATATAAAAGAAAAAGGTGACTGACTGAGCTATGACAGCTCAAACAACTGGACAGATTGGGCTGAAAGCCATGCAGCTGGCATATTATTGTAAATTGAATACATGAAAAGGCAACCGCTTAGTTTCTTGCTGGTTCTTCTCGGTAGGAACGGCATTCCGAACCAGTGGTAGATTATTTTGACGATTCAAAAGCACTTGTAAAAGTTTAATTGAATAAAAACATTTTGAATTTGAATTTCAATTATGACGTCAACATCCGCTCAGAAAGGATTTTGAAAATTCAACCCCTATGGAGGAGTAAAATAGGGCTTTTGAAATTTGTATGGTCCACGCGAACGAATTGGCGGAAAGCTTGTTTACAATAAAATGTTTAAAGAAGAATAGTATCGTTTAATGAAACGAGATTGAGTTTCTTGCTGTAACTTTAATTCAAATGAGGTATTTTCTCTTAAGGTTTTTTAGTCGATATGCACGTTACAGTCAGTCATTTAGGAATAAGTCATCTACTACACGATATATTTTGCAGTTAGATGACAGTGTTTACACTATGCTGTAACTTATTTATAATAAATCGCCTAATATGATGACTGATGTTTGTATGATAAATATCTGGATCATCATCGGTTCATCAATCTTTCATTACTCAAGATAGAAGACAAATTATTTGGCAAAATGTTTTTTGGAGTTGTGTTGATACAACTTCAAAATTCAACATTTTGCCAATTCATCATTATGAGAATTCAACATTTTAGGAATTCAACATTTTGAACCTGAAGGGACGGAAGTTACTGACGCAGAACCTAAAGCATCACTTTTGTGTTAGATTGAGTTTAATGCCGTCATTTCAATTTATTGTCAAGTGTATTAAGTCTCTCCTATAAAAAGGGTTTAACATTCAGTCGTAAGCACAACACAAGGCCAGCAATTGATAGCCTATCATTGCCCTATAAAAGGTTTTATTTTGTTTTACATTCTGTGTAAACACTTTTTTATAAACTCAATATTTCAAGGCGAAAGTATGCTTTTATCCACTTAACTAGGCTAACATAACATTGTTCGCAACTCACAATTAAAATCAGATTATTAGATTATTTTTTGTCAAAAGTAAACTCTTTTCAGTATAACAGGGCTCTCTCCGTCACTTACTCTATACAATCGTAGCCCCAATTTCATTTGAATATTAAGCAACCAAAGTCCATGAAATTTTGCAGACATATTCTAGAAACTGATATCTATCTGTGCCTGTGGTGTTTTAGATTTTTCTAAAAATATGTAGTTTTTAACTTACAGGGGCTCAAATATTTGTGTGAATTTTTAAGACCGCGTAACTTTGATACCGAATATTTTAATGGAAATCCGGAAAACCACAGGCATAGATATAAGGTTCCCGAAACGTTTTTACAAAATTCCATTGAGTATGATTGGTAAGTATTCCAATGAGAGACGAACCACGTTTGTATGGAGCGAGTGACGGAGAGACCCCTCTTAATATTATGGCTTCACCGTTTATTGTTCGTATTTTACGTTAAACAACCACGTATCAAATTTTTGCTAACACAACCAAGCATCAAATTATTTATTATTTGAGTTTTTGCAATTACAGATACAGGAGGTTGTCAAAATAAACAAACACATCGAAACTTTGGCAGTATGGATATGGATTTCAATTTTTCTTGTTTGGTTATTCAAAAAAGGAATCATTTTATAGTCAATATTAATTGGGAAATTAATTAATTAACAATAAGTAATATTGGCATCAATAGGGAAAAATTGCGAAAAGTTTATGGTTTATAATAATTTGTTAAATAACAGTAATATTCCGGTTTTCACTCACATATACGTACAAACAAAACCACGTTATTTTATAATGTCAGCAAACATATTATTATTTACTCTGTGAAATAGCTACTCTACGCAAAAGAACATTACCCGCAGCTGGTACCGTATTAATTCGATATCGGTAATTTAAACGTTGCATAATCAGACACAGCGTAATCTATTTTATCTTCCTAAGAGGAGATAAAAGAGTGTCACTTCATTTAGGTACACTCCTCCCTTTTTTTTATTAAGTAAATGAGATAGATAGAAGTCTTTATTGCACACAAAAACACATGTAAAGGAACACAACACAGAAATAAGAAAACAGAAAAATTGTGTGCAAAGGCGGCCTTATTGCTTAGAGCAATCTCTACCAGGCAACACTCTATGGGAGTGCATCGCTCACCGGAATTGTGGAGTGGAGCAAACAATGCAACGTCTTTATAGAATTCCGTACCACAACGGTGCCAACGAGACCCTATGACTAAGCCTCCTCTGTCCGTCCGTCTGTCCATTTGTCTGTCCGTAAACGGTCTGTATCTCATGAACCGTAAGAGATAGAGAGATGAAATTTTCACAGATTGTGGATCTTATAACGAAGGTCTGGCACGCGCTGGCTCTCTCTCTACACAGGCAACAGGTATTGATTTCTAAGTTTGATGTGAAGTTAGAAAAATGCAAGTTGTCAAGAGTCATTATGGGTGACAGACACAGGGTGCATCGGGGAATCTCAGTTCCCTGTCGGCGCTTCAGACGCGATCGCTTTCACCATTTATTCTTTATTAAAGACACACTGTATTATTTTTACAAGTGCCTTCTTAGACTAGAAATAGAAAAAATACTACTAATACCATGTTTATTGACTTCTCAGTTAGATGTGAAGCTGTGGTGTGAAGTTAGAATAGTGCAAGTTGTCAAGTGTCATTATGGGTGACAGATACAGGGTGCATCGGGGAATCTCAGTCCCCCTCGGTGCTTCAGACGCCATCGCTTTCACCATTTATTCTTTGTTACAGACACACTGTATTATTGCTACAAGTACCTTCATATACTATAAATAGAAAAAATACTACATTTTACTTTGTATTGTACTAGTATAAGGTATTTGTTGTTAAGTACTACTTACTCTCTTTAGAGTTCCGTATCTCTAAAGAAAAAAAGAACCTTTATAGGATCACTGTCTCTATGCCTATCTGTCTAGATATGTCAAAGGGATCAAAACCTATAGGCTATAATTATGCGTAAAAAATGAGTTCTCACGTGAAAAATTAATTTTATGTGTCAAATATCATGTCAAAAGTACAATTTTAGTCCTTATTGCAAAGGTGAACCGTACTTTTGACATGGCAGCTGTTGACCCATCGAGCGCGTGAGAAGTCATTTTGCACGGACTATACTTCCCGTTGAACTTGAATCATTTGGCAGGTATAATGTATTATAGCACACGTAAAAGGAAAATCCGAAAACAAAAAAATGATTTTGCTAATATCACAAAAAAAATTAAGTGTTATTTGTTGCACGATGGTACGGAACCCTCCGTGCGCGAGTCCACTCACACTTAGTGTGTGTTTTTATTACACGTTTATTTATTAATTTCCTTTTTTGTTTATTTCTTTATCACCGCAACATACCGGTGTATCGATTTCACAGTTAGATAAAAGTGCAAGTTTTCAAGTATCATTGTGGGTGACGGCAGTGCGTCGGGGAATCTCACCCACCCCTCGGTGCTTCAGACACCAACGCTTTGTTACAGGCACCGGTTTTATTGTTCATAAGTATCACCTATTTCCTAGTATAAGAATTCATAGCTATGACCACTCTGCCAACAGTGAACGATTGAGAAGAATTATTATTATTATCTTCTTACATATGAAATGGAAAAAAAACATAAAAATATATAGGTATTATTATAAATATTTTATTAATTTTATTGTACTCAGTTTTATTGTATAGAAATTATTTGTTCTTGTGCTATTATCATTTATCATTATTGAAAAATTTTATCGCTTTTAGCTTTATCTATCAATCTGCCCACTTGGTCAGATTACGTAGTTGGAGTAAAGCTAGTTTTACACTAAACCCCCTGAATCAAATTATAAAATACCCCCCTGACTAACCCCCTGAATAAAGCTATCGCTATCTACGGAAAAAAGTTAGGCTCTCTTTGTTACGTAATTCCAAACAAATGATAGACGAAAATCTAAGCGGGAGCTTTTAGATTTTGAGCCCACAACCAATCACAGATATGTTTTCATAAAACATTCGAAATTCAATTCCAAAATGTTTTCAAAAAATATTCAAAATTCAATTTGAAAACATAGTCGTTTGTAATTGGTCGGTGAATCAAGACGGTTAAGGCCTACTGAGATTTTTGTCTCCATCATTTGTATGGGATGACGTAACAGAGAGAACCCTTTAGTAACTTCTTTCCGTGGATAGAGCACAAGTTGATATTAACTAGATTTTAAAATAAAACAAAAAAACCGTGGGAGCTTTTGCCTATGTAAGTAGAATTTCTATGATTCTGATTAAAAAGATCTAAATTTATTTTTCTTCTAAAAAGGAGATCTAATAAAAATAATCCCTTACTACTTACATTTTTCCATGACCTCGCAATAAAAGCGATGTTTCAACAAAATAAGTTACACCCTAATTTTTTAATTTGGAAGTGTTGCCAACAGAAACAAGCCCGTGGGCGTTGGTATTACAATAGCCACGTTTCATAAACAGGGCTTTTACGTAGATATAACATCCTATTAACATTATTTTTTAATCCCCGACCCAAAAAGAGGGGTGTTATAAGTGTATCTGTCTGTGGCATCGTAGATCCTATACTAATGAACCGATTTTAATTTAGTTTTTTTTTTTGAAAGGTGGATTGATCGAGAGTATTCTTAGCTACAATCCAAGAAAATCGGTTCAGCCGTTTGAAAGTTATCAGCTCTCTTCTAGTTACTGTAACTTTTACTTTGTCGTAATATCAAGCATCAAAATACATTTTCAAGCTCCAAACTCCAGCGCCGTACCAAGGAGAGTACGGGAGCATAATTAAATTTAAGTTGTGAACTTTCCGTTTCGAATAAGTAGGGTCCTTCCTGTTAGCCAGGTTTTCCCAAGAGTCCAAGTTGAATTGCAAAAAATAATCCTTATTCTAACTTAGCAAAAGTTGTTTTGCATTAATCTGACTTCGCAAAGCTTAGTTCATTACTAGCTAAAGATCTGATAAAAGTTTCTCTAGGTTAGGGCGTTTCTGCACGCGGCACCGTACGGTGTGATAAAATGTGGTGACGACTCTGAGCGTCATTATTATATTTCTATGGGTCTTTTATTCATTCAGCGACACCACACACCACGATTTGTTTGTTGTGAAGGTCCGGGTGACATAGGCTATATTTTATACGAAAAAAAGGCCTCACAGATGTTTGTGGTTCTGTTAAAACAGTTTTACCATGCGGTGACTCGTGTAAAAACAACCTTAGATGCAACATGCAAATCTTGCTTTCAATTCTGCACCCAAGTGAAAAGTTGGATTACAAAGATAACATTTATGCTACAACCAAAAAACCAAAAAAACCTTATTACCAGAACTCCACTTCCTAAAATTTAATTTTGTATCAATTTCGCAGGCAGAATGTGTTTTCAGCCAAGTTAACCCGAAGGTTCTTAAAAGGCAGCCGTTCATTTTCCAAGCCATTAGCCGCTACACATTTCCACCTTATTATTTCTTGGAGGCCCGGCGTAATTATGTTCTCTCTACGTTTGCAAAATTCTATTGAAATTAGCGAGCGAATTTTTATTTAAAATAATTATAAATGCGAAAGTGTATCTATTGGTCTGTTATCTTTTCACAGGCCATCCGTTTAACCGATTTAAGATATTTGGTAGAGTTTTGCATCCCGGACATAGGCTTTTATCCCGAAAAATAAAAGAGTTACAATGGGATTCCCACGGGATCCCTGCTTCTAATCAACATGCAAAAATGAAATGTTGGTATGGTTACAATGATTCCACAATGTTATATAATACAAAGAGCAGGTGCATTCAGTTACACAAATGCGCGAAAACATTTCGAGTACATAAAATAACGTTATATAAAGTGATATTTGACATGTTTGTGGTATAATAATTACCTGTGCCTATTGTTCACGATCAAAATCCTCACTGTTATTATATTGCATGTTTATATACCGAAATATTAAAATCCTATGTTGAATTTCATTAGGTATACTAATTTATGTTAGGAAAATAAAATCCTATACTATGCAGATTTCCTCATAATATTTTCCTTCACCGTTAAAGCAAGTAATTAATTGCTTAAAACGCACATACCTCCAAAATTTTAGAAATGCCTATAGGATCGAACCCTCAACCTCTCAAATAGAATCGCAGACGTCTGAACGACTGGGCTATAACTATTTTGTGATACAATTACATGTAGGAGTGGCTCTATATGAAATACAAAGTGAGACATTTCATTTGTGACATCAAAATATAATATGAAACTCCGCAATGACGAGCGACTGTAATTGCGTTGTACGCTGCGTAACGTTCATTCATTTGCGTTGAAAATTAACGCAAATGAATTGCAACGCCTCGTAATGTGATATGAGTATGTGTGCTGGGAGTTATAATGAGTCATTCTGAAGTGTGTATGTTAGTTTATTTCACTAGCTGATGCCAGCGACTTCGTCCGCGTGCATTTAGGTGATGCTCACCTTTTAATTTTTCATTACAAAAATTAGCCTATGTTAATTTTCAGGTTCCCATCCATGCAAAAATTACGCTTATCCGTTGCTGCACCGTGGTTGATGGACAAATCAATAACCAACAATCTCACTTTTGCATCTAAAATATGGATAGTGCTACATGAGAGTGGTTCTATATGAAAATAAAAGTGAGATATTTCATTTGTTACATCAAAATATAATATGAAACTCCGCACTGACGTGCGAGTGTAATTGCGTTGTACGCTGCGTAACGTTCATTCATTTGCGTTGAAAATTAACGCAAATGAATTGCAACGCCTCGTAATGTGATATGAGTATGTGTGCTGGGAGTTATAATGAGTCATTCTGAAGTGTGTATGTTAGTTTATTTCACTAGCTGATGCCAGCGACTTCGTCCGCGTGCATTTAGGTGATGCTCACCTTTTAATTTTTCATTACAAAAATTAGCCTATGTTAATTTTCAGGTTCCCATCCATGCAAAAATTACGCTTATCCGTTGCTGCACCGTGGTTGATGGACAAATCAATAACCAACAATCTCACTTTTGCATCTAAAATATGGATAGTGCTACATGAGAGTGGTTCTATATGAAAATAAAAGTGAGATATTTCATTTGTTACATCAAAATATAATATGAAACTCCGCACTGACGTGCGAGTGTAATTGCGTTGTACGCTGCGTAACGTTCATTCATTTGCGTTGAAAATTAACGCAAATGAATTGCAACGCCTCGTAATGTGATATGAGTATGTGTGCTGGGAGTTATAATGAGTCACTCTGAAGTTTTATGTTAGTTTATTTCGTGTTTTTAACATTTGTGTTGTGAAATTGTCTCTCTCTTCGTCATAATTCCGAAATTCCATTTCGTTCCCTGTATTCCTTAATGCCAATGTTCATTTTTCGAATAAGTATTAGGTATGATGAAAATATTTCTTAGTCTACAACTTAGCTTATAAAATCACAATATCACACTATAATATTATAAAGGAGAAAGTTTGTATGTGTGTGTGTGTGTGTATGTTTGTTACTCCTTCACGCAAAAACTACGGGACGGATTTTGCTGAAATTTAGAATGGAGATAGATTATACCCTGGATTAGCACATAGGCTACTTTTTATCCCGGAAAATCAAAGAGTTCCCACGGGAATTTTTAAAAACCTACTTCCACGCGAACGAAGTCGCGGGCGTCAGCTAGTAATATTATAAAGGAGAAAGTTTGTATGTGTGTGTGTGTGTGTATGTTTGTTACTCCTTCACGCAAAACTACTGGACGGATTGGGCTGAAATTTAGAATGGAGATAGATTATACCCTGGATTAGCACATAAGCTACTTTTTATCTCGGAAAATCAAAGAGTTTCCACGGGAATTTTAAAAAACCTACATCCACGCGAACGAAGTCGCGGGCATTCTCTAGTCCGCAATAAAATTATTGCGGAAGACATCGTACTATACTAGAACAACTTGCCCTAGTGAGGTTTTTGTAATAGAGCTGAACAGGATACAAACCTCACAGTTAAGGGTAAGGGATAACCACTCGATTAGATCATTACATCGTCATGGCGAAGTTTGTTCCCGAGCAATAGATGCCCAACTTGGTGTTTGCGAACATAATTACGGCTTTCGCAAGCTGCGATTGGGCGAACGCGCCGTGAAATTGGTACACGCTACTTACGGTGCCTCCGCTTATACTCTGAACTTGTGCTGATTTTCATAATTTATAATTAACTAGAGGATGCCCGCGGCTTCGCTCGCGTGGATTTCAGTTTTTTGAAATCCCGTAGGAACTCTTTGATTTTCCGGGATAAAAAGTAGCCTATGTCCTTCCTCGGGATGTATCCTATGTCTGTACCAAATTTCATTAAAATCGGTTCAGCGGTTGGGCCGTGAAAACGTAGCAGAGAGACAGACAGACACACTTTCGTATTTATAATATTAGTATTAGTATGGATTTATTGCTCCTGCAAATAAATTTAGTGGTGTTGCAAGATTTTTATTTTTTATTGTTATAAAAACAGAACACTTATTCATCTTAGTGTTTTCATCATTTATAATTAATTGGTTAAATAACTTACTTCATACTCCATAATAATTTACATAAATTACGTACAAAACTACAAACAAAAATTAAAGTACTTAGTGTAGCGTTTAGGCTGCGGAAGAATCTCTTTAATTATTATATTACCTTCTAGGTAAACGCATTCCATCTTAGGCCACATCCTCACTTTCCATCAGGTATGATTGTGGTCAAGCGCTAGCCTATAATGAATAAAAAAAATTGAAAATATTATGCTAATTTACAAAGAAATAATGTTTTGTCAGAAGTCAATAATATTAGTAGTTTTCCTAAAACCTAACTTCGGTAGCATGTTGGTAAGTTTGGCGACTACCGATCAAACCTACAAACTAATTCCAACTATCTTGCTAACTTCCCCTTATCATACGGATTTCCACCTTATTCCGTTGATTTATAACACCCTTTACTTACATGCAATGCATCTTGCCTTCCTGATAAATTAATATTAATGTGAACCTCAAGGATGTCGGGTACCTTATTTAATAATGATTAATTAATTATTTATTACAGTAAATAACTTTAGTTTTGGTAACTTAGCACGACGATATTAGTACTGGCGTACCAATTACATGTATAGGAGAACATAATAGCCTTAAGTGAATCAGTTCCTTATTTTAAAGGTTTTGTGTTAACACAAAACCTTTGACACAATTCTTTTCATAGTTATTCGCACTTGGCCAGCGCGGTGGACCATAGTCAAACCCTTCTCATTCTGAGAGGAGACCCCTGTTTAGTGGTGAGCTGGCTGACGGTGAGTTGATAATAATGATGATCCATATTAATATAATAACTGCAAAAGTATTTGTATGTATCTGTCTGTTACCTTTTTACGGCCCATTGTAAACAACTTGCATTGCATTGATTTTCAAAAATCTAAATCCACGCGGACGAAGTTACAGGCATCATCTGGTTTAGAATAAATCACTTCGAATGTAACACAGAGCAGGTACCTTGACAGCAGGTCATTATCAACTCACGACTATTACAGGGGTCCATTCGGTATCGCCCAAGATTGATGGGGGCGGCTTTCACTAGGCCATTTCATTCACTCCGGTTACAAATGGCCGACGTGTTCAGCAAAACGGATTGGCCTTAAGAACCTTACAGACTTATTGGCCCATTACAGCATTCTGTTAATAGCTACGTGCACGCAAGGTTCACATCTAAAATGTTATATTAATATACAAAACTACAGAGTACAAGAATAAAAACACGAACAAAAAATATAAAAACACGAACATTTGGATAGCGCGACATTATATCTTACATCGCCATCTAGCGAGCTTACCACGATTGTTATAGCTTCATTTTGTATCGCTGAAGATGACAGTGGCTTAGGTAGACCTTTTTATTCACTTCAACTTACAAAATGTATTTATTTGAAAAAAAAAAATTGATGGCTAAAAGTTTACATCTAAAATGCTATAATATGCACAAAACTTAACATAACTTAAGCATTTAGCATAAATCTAAGAGTTTGTTAAATGTAAAAAAATAACACTTTGTTAGTGAGATATTACATCTTACAACGCCATCCAGCGGGCTCACAACGATTTTTATGGCTGTTTTCTTCATTTGCTATCGCTGAAGAGTGATAGACAGTGACTAACAGTAGGTCATTTTATTCACTTCAAGTTTCAAATGGCCGACATGTTTAACAAAACGGATTGGCCTAAGAACTTTGCAGACTTATTGGCCCATTTCAACATTCCGTTACAGCACGCATAGCCTACATCACGCTATTTAAAACTGCCAGTAACCAGTAATGTGTTGGTTATCAAATATCTCGCTACCACCATACGATCCGATAAGAAAAAAGATTTTTTTTCTTAATTATTGTGAACATGGTCAAAAAACTAGGTGTAACTGTGTTAGCGAGAATATATGTGTGTTTGTGTGTTTTTGAAAAAAAGCTAGCCTAATGTGACTTTGGCTTCCTATTTAGGGGTCTAGGGATCTCTTGAAGTTATGTGTGTTTTAATTAATTACATATCACTTGTTTTAATGAGGAAGGAAAACATCGTGAGGAAACCTGCATGGCTGAGACTTAGCCATAATATTCTCAGAGGTTTGAGAAGTCTACCAATCCGCACTTTATCAACATAGTAGACTATGGTGTGAATTATTCTCATTCTAAGCCTCTAGTCAGATCATGGTCAAGCGCTCAACTGATGTCGATAAAAATACTAAGGAAAGAGTATTTGCTTAGGTATGCAATGCAATTTTTGTATAAGCGCCTTTGCGACTATACCACGCTGCCAAGCTCCTAGTCCACTGCATAAATCTCCAACGTTGTTTTATTTATATCGGTATTTACATGTAAAACTGAAATACGTCGGTACAGCGTTTTTAAATCAAGGGCTTGAATTATTTAGCTGCGGTCGGAGCGGCGCGACGTACGAGCGGTATGGTCGATATATTTTGCGCTTTTTACAAAAATTACTGGAACAATTTGTAAAATTAAGCTCGAAAGAGTTATGTAGAGCTTAATATTACAAATCGTACAATAATGTAATAGGCGTCCATTAAACAATACAATTTTGCATAAGCAAATATTGTCAATCATGACTCAATTATGATTAGGCAGCTTATCCGTTGTATTAACCCTAAAACAGATATCCTAGAGTAATTAATCCAGGGCGGATATATGGACACCAAATAATGTCACAATAAAACGGACCCTAAATCTATTAAGTTTAAAGTTAAAAATTGAGTAGTGATTGTCGCAAGGTTTCCAATTGTAGCGTTGCCGCTGGTTGTTGACGTATGGATGAACCTGAGTTTTAAATCAAGATAGATAAAGTCTATTTTACTTTAACGTTAAAGTGTTTTGACGATCGAATTATAAAATTGATTGATATTGATAATTGATACGATTGATATTGATGAACGTTGATAACAACGTTGATGAAAAAAATCTTATACCACAGAGTAAGGAATCCTTTTTTTTTATTTTTTTCTCTCATCTGTCTTTACACTGATTAGCCAATGTCAAGTTTGTAGTTATTTGCAACATGTTAGTTAAACTATACAAGTATGGACCCCGTCTGTGCCGGCGCTCGCCGACACACGCACGGCACCCCCTTAGAGCGCTTTCCAGTTTTAACAAAAAAAAAACACTCCAAAAAGGCAGAGCACGCCCGCCAGCTCAGACGAAGGATGATATACAGTATTCTGTGTTTTTACTAAGGCAATCTGTGGAGAAAACTTGTGGCCGTGCTACTCCTTGCCACTTCTATAACATAAACTGTGGCTCAAAACCGCCTCACGTGCCATGCACAGTTTCGCTAATGGAAAACCGATTAGCGACATATTAGTGAAGTTGGGATAACATGTGGGGATGCTGCCAAGTGTCGTTATCTGCTTGTATTGATTATCAGGAAACAAAATACAGGGTGTAAGTAGAACGCCAGCAAAGACGAAGACAGGTGATAGTTCTGATTATTACTGATAATGCCACAAAAAAAAGGCGTTAATTTTTATTAAAACTGTATTTTTTTAAAGTACGCAATGTATTTCAAATAAAACATCTGACTAGCGCTAGAGAGAAACGAACGTTGCGGAGTTAATGCCACGCCATACACAGTTTCGACAGACAAACAGACTCACTTTCGTATTTATATGCAAATATATCAAAATACGGTTAATTATTATTTATTATTTGTCACTACTTTGCCAAGCAAATTATTGTCTTTTTATAAAATAAAATGATTAATAAGTTCATAAGTTTTATCTATCATAATAACGTTTTATATTATTTACTGGTTAAATAACGTTATCTATTATTAAAATAAAATAACTAAGGAGCCGTTACAAAATTATTATGAGTGTTTTATTTAATTTAATAATAAAATTGCAGTAAAACAACAATATAAGTAGCACATATTTCAAGGACACCGGTAAATAATGTAATGTTCATCGGAATTATGCGCCAAATTGTGTATATTGGTGGACGGTTCTCAAGGTACTCCAAAACGTAGTTGATCAATTGATGTAACTCTTCATCTAAAATATTGGAAATCAAAATTATATTACTAAAATTTTATAAAAGGCTAGATGATGCCCGCAACTCTGTCCGCACGGATTTAGGTTTTTTAAAATCTCGTAAAAATTCTTTGATTTTCCGGGACCAAAAGTAGCCTTTGTCCATTCCCGGGATGCAAGCTAGCTCCGTTTCTTTCGTCAGAAAAAGCTACCAGACAGACAGATACACAAACTAACTTTCGCATTTATTATTAACTAGATGATAAATATTACGCAGCTTCGCCCGCGTGGATTGGTCAAATCCCTTGCAGTATCAGGACTAAGAAGTTGGAATCCAAATTTCTTATGGAACAATGTTCCAAAGTTCCTCTATCGATTCAAAAAAAAAGCGCAAATCGGTTCAGAAATCTCGGAGATATCAGTGCATAGGTAGAGAAACACAACTCCTCCATTTTTAGAGTCGGTTAAAAAAGTAGCCTATGTTACCCCTTGGTTAATCCTCTACTTGTCTGTGAAAGTCCCGACAAAATAGGTTCAGCCATTCCGAAGATTAGCCCGTTCAAACAGACAATCACTTCACTTTTATTTATTATAATATATAGATTAAAAAAATAGGAAGTCACAGGCTTAGCTACTAACTTGCTAGCTCACTTATAAAAAATCTTTAATTTTACCTTTGTGCATCATTAACATATCTCCAAGTGTCGCTTTGATTTTGTCGTATTCATCGAATAGCATTTCTGCGATGAAAGCTGATACACACATTAAAGCTATACTGACTATTCCTTCAGTTAAAATATTTACTATCGTATTTACCTCTCTCTGAGAAAAACAGAAACACTATTATTATTATTTTAACTAAATAAATAATTCTCACTTCCATCGCTTATAATTTAAATAAACCCTTTTGAACTAAACATATCTTTTCCATGTTCAATAATATTATTTATCTATTTTTTTAATATTGACAGACTTAGATGGAGGCTTGACTGCAATTAAATCTGCTAGTAAGTGATGATGCTGCCTAAAATAGATAAGAAATCCATCCATACTAATATTATAAATGCGAAAGGGTGTCTGTTTGTCTGCTACGTTTTCACGGCCCAACCGCTGTACCGATTTTGATGAAAGGTACAGACTTGGGGTACATCCCCAGAAAGAACATAGGCTACTTTATATTCTGGAAAATTGAAGATTTCCGACAGGATTTAAAAAAAAACAAAATCCACGCGGGCGAAGCCACGGGTATCCTCTAGTACTGAATATTATAATGCGAAAGTGAAAAGATATTTTCACGGGCCAACAGTTTAACCGATTTTGATGAAACTTGGTACAGAGTTAACTTACATCCCGGGGAAAGATAGAGGCTACTTTTTAGTCCGGAAAATCAAAAAATTCCTGTGGAATTTTTAAAAGCCGTTTAACCGATTTGTGTGTTTGGTATGGAAGTAGTTTGCATCCCGGAAACTGACATAGGAACCGTTGGATCCCGGAAAAGCAAAGAGTTCCCATGGAAATAAAAAAACTAAATTGACGTGGACGAAGTTGCGGGCATCAGCTAGCAATTAAATAATTTGCAATATAATATATTGTATAAGTACCGAGTAGAGTAGTAGAGTATTTTTACCATCACACTGTATCTATAGGTAAATAAATATTTCAATATATTTTTTCGTAAGGAACAAAAATAAGTTTGTTATTATTACTTACTTAATTATTATAACTTAGATATCCTCACTTAAGACTCACTTTATTGCAAATCGATGGGTAGACAATGGAAATCGATTACATTAACTTTATTCTTTGAAACCTATCTAGGAAATTTAACAAAATCGTTTTGGAAAAAATATTTATTACTTACACCTTCACTTATAATTAATACGATGCCGATATATTCGTAATATGTTGCTTTCAAGAATACCCATACAAGATTGAAGAGTAACTAAAATGAAGTAAAATGAATTATTTTAATATTTAGACATAGAAATTGTAAAAAGTTGATTTCAAACTACGGAATATAACATAATGTATAAATATCGCTCACCCTACTTTTAAGTGACATTTACAAAGTGGGGTGAGCGATACTTATATATTATATTATATTTCCGTAGTTTGAAGGCAACTTAAATATTTAGAGATACAACATTACTATTTTGTTATACTTTTGTAATGCATACAAAATAGTAGGTCGTGACTGACTAAACGACAGGCATCTTGAACCTAGCTCTAGAGATTTGAAATATTCAGAAAAAAAACCTCAAGAAACTTAGAGATGCATCAAGGAAGGATTAAAAAAAAAGTTTTAGAAAAAGTTTAAGTTCACGCAATTAATTATCGCCATTAGATCTTACAAATTCAACAATTGACAATCAAAAACTGTGCAATGGTACCCAATTTGGTTTTTTGGTACCCAAATGATTTGACTTTGACTTGTAGTTTGACTTTGAAAAGAGATATTGATTGATATTCATTAAAGTACAGACATAGATACTCTATTTATCTTAGATCCTCACCAAAAAATGATTTTGTGAAATTCTAAGGGTATCTTCAAATTAGCTTAATCCATATAAAAGGTAATAAAACATATTACTTACCGAACATTTTAATGATTTAGTTGTGTAGCTCATTCCGTCCAACAAATTTTTGTATGCGTGTAAAAAAAGTTTCAACAAAACACAAATATCGTCTACAGATATATTTTTGCTGGTACATTTTCTTTTTAGCTGCATTCCTAAATTTAAAGATAAAATGCTTAAATATTGCAGACATAGGGGTAACTTACCACAAGACCTTACTTACCAAGATGTCTCGTCCTGGTCCATATCAATTCAAATATTAGAGATCTTGTTAAATGACTCATGTGGTTTGTTGAAATTAAACAAATGCCGGCAAAGTGACGATACGACCAAGTCGTTCTTGAATCATATGAAAACAAAATCTCTATTGTATATTTCACGGACATAACAATACCAAAAAATACTAATGTCACTTTTAAGTCAAAGCACTTGTTGTTAAACCCCGTTGCCACATCTATAGTTTTAATGATATAATACAGTTTTCTTAATTTATCTTTAACAAATATATTTATTAGAATATTTGCAACAAATTGCAATATCGTTAAAATTCTGAAATATTTTGATGGCGTTGATGCTGGTTTTGCAAAAGAGATAAATAAATTATACAAGCCAAACACAAAGTAACCGACGCAATAGAACTTAGCTAGATAACGAAGCACTTTTGATTTGAAAACGTCGTTGTAGTAACCAAATAAAAGCTTTATGATCATGATGAGTTTCAATGATGACATATTTTGCTGTAATGATTTGTATATAATAGTGATAATAATGTAACAGGTCTTATACAAAAGAACTTTGAAAAATAAATGAATTAGTAGGTATCAATCATTATGTTTTCATATTAACTAATGACTTTTCCACTTAACAGTATATTTGGAAGTGGGTTTTATCATAAATTAATTGTTAGTTGTTATAGTAACGGATTATATAAACATTTGAAAAGTTTTACGTACGTGCTATTTTCACCTTGTCCAGTACTTTGAGCTGGGCGTTAGTAGATCAATCAGTCAATCAATCAGTCACGTTCTCCTTTTATATACCCTATACAACTAAATGTTGTACCTATTACCTTATTTGAAGACTAAGGTGATTTAAATAATTTCAACAAAATTGCTTTTTAAAATATCTTAAATATAAATTCAAAAATAAAATGAAATATAAAATAGGTACTTTTCTTTATTAATCTAGTAATAAAATTGCAACAAAACAATTACATAAGTTACACATATTTCCAAAAGGCCTAAAAATAATGTTATGTCCATTGGGATAATGCGCCATAATGTGTATTTCGGTGGGCGGTTTTCAATGTATTCCAAAAAGCACCATATCAGTTGATGTAAGCTTTCGTCTAAAAATCAAAATATTTTATTAATTTCAGGACAAAATGGCTCGATACTCCTTGAAATTTTTGGTGTTTTGGAATAAAATATTTTTGTATTGTACGAGTAGATAACGGGTACATACCACGATAAAGAAATTTTTAAATGACGATATTTCAACAATTAAAAACACCAAATTAATCATGGTATGTACCCGTTATCTTTAATATAAAATATTGTAAAACCACAAAATAAACTTAAAATCACTAAAAATATATTATAAAATCTCGGTGCTGCCCGTCGGTTTCACTTGCTGCGGCCCGCCAATTTTACTTGGGTCTTCCAATAATTCAATATATTCAATGATTCAATTTAATACTTCAAATTCGTCGCTATCTTGATATAACGACGAATGTTAATGCGACAAAATAACGGGGCTAGATATAATAATCGTTAGAAAATCATACAGCAAGATCCCAGGACCTCCAGACGTACCAGAGGTACGTATAGGTACCAGTTGCTGACGGTACATAAAATATTACTCACTTTTCTACTGCTAGTCGCGGTGTTGATTTTTATGGGTGTTGTACAGAATATAATTAAATTCAATACTTTACTAACTTAAATTTACAATAATAATAATTAATGTTTGCCGTGCACATAGGCCCAAACTAGTAGATAGGGGTACGTTAAAAGTACATGGACACATCATCACTGCTATATCTCGCATATTTTGCTTCTTAGAAAATAAGTAACATCTGGCGGCCTTGGGATCTTGGACCATCAGCTGTAATAATATGCGTAATTTTATTTTACCTTTGTGCATCATTAGTAGTTCACCGAGTGTTTCTTTAATGTTGTCGTATTCATTTAGTAACATTTCTGCAATAAAAGCTGATGCACACATTACAAATATTGCGATAATCCCTTCCATCAAAAGATTTATAGTTGTACTCGTTTGGTTCTAGAAAAAAAATCAAGTTTTATTTAAGGGTCCTCGTATTTAAGACTGAAGTGACCGTAAGGAGCGATTACCGGAAAAATTAAAGAGTGCTCACGCAATTTTAAACAACCTTAATCCATGCGGACGACGTCACGGGCGTCATTTAGCCTAAATATATAGAAGGAAAAGGTGACTGACTGACTGACTGACTGAATGATCTATCAACGCACAACTCAAACCACTGAATGGATAGGGCTGAGCATTATGACGTAAACACTATTATGAGGTAAGCATCCGCCAAGAAAGGATTTTTGAAAATTCAACCCCTAAGGGGGTGAAAGTGTAGCCCACGCGATCGAAGTCGCAGGTATAAGCTATGGTCAAATAAAACTCATTATAATATTAGGTACCTATTCTTGATTAGTGAATTAATATTTTACTTACGCTTGCAATAAAAAAAGCAATGCCAGTATAGACGTAATAAATCACTTTAAAGAAAACGATTATTAAGTTGATACAAACCTAAAATAATATAATAATATATTAATGACTTAAATAATTTACAAATATTATGTCCTATTATAATATTTAATAATTACAATAATAAACAATCATATCGAATCAAAATTTTGCTAATAATGATCATGGACCCAATAATGTAAAAACATAATTGATATAACTTACCGCAAACTTTATTGATCTGTTTGTATAACTCATTACATCCAATAAATTCTTGTATAAGTGCATAAATTGTTTTAGTTTATCAAGCTTCTTATCTGTAGAGATATTTCTGTCACTGCAATTTAATTTTATTTGAATGGATAGATACCTCATTCTGGACCACATCATTTCGAACGATATCGATATTGTAACAAGGCTTAGGTGATTTGTTGTTAACATTAACAAAGTGGCTATGTGAGGAAAGATCCAAAAATTTGTTGTATCAAACCTAAAAAGAATTTCAACAATGTATTTTACACAAATGCTTGCACTAAAAAATACGTAAGTCACCATTAAGTCAAAGTATTTATTTTTGAATCCCATTATTATATCAATGGTTTTGATAGTGGAATATATTTTATGTAATTTTTCTTTAATAAATAATGGTGTTAAAATATTTGTAACAAATTGCACAATAATTAAAATGTTAAAAAGTAATAGTTTTTGATCACTATAAATGTATATTATGTAGTGAAGACAAAATCCCCAGTAACAAAAGCAATATATTTTTGCCAAATGGCAAAAAGTTTTTGATGGAAACACTTCGCTATAGTAACCGAACAATAGCCTTATACACATAATGAGTTTTAGGGATGACATGTTTTGGCATATAGTTTTTAAATACTTTTGGAGCATGATTATTCAAACCGCTAGCCGAACACCAAATAAAGAAATTGTTGTTATGAACAACAAGATTAATCAATTTAATATTACTTAATATTATGTCAACGCAATAATATGTCGTTACAATCAATAAATAGACTACTGTTTGTATGGTTTTATTAAAACAGCTTTTACAATAATTAGAACAATGTAATTAAACAGGTGGATTGTGTAGGTTAAGTTTTTTATTGATAATAAAACTAACAAAATAATCATATAGGTATATTATACAGATTTGAATATGGTTAATACATAATGTTTCGAACATAGATCTTACAAAAAGAACATAACATACATTTTAACAAACATGCTTGCTCGATAAAGTTTAAGTATTTAACAAAGTAGGTAAGTACCTATGTCGGTTTATATCCTAATTTATAAATTGCCTAAATGCGTTTTACTATTTACCATTTTATTTTTGAAGTTCCGTACCTCAAAAGGAAAAAAGGAACCCTTATGGGATCACTTCGTTGTTGGTCTTAATAATATGTCCCGGCCACATTAACGGCCAACAGCGCGATGTTTAACGGCGTTTCCCGTTAAACGTAGATGTAGCCACGATCAACGTTGAACGGCATTCACAATGCCGTTTGGCGTTTGTCGATAAGTCTGGTGGCGGTATATTTGGGCACAACAAAGATATAGTTAGTTACAAGTATAGCAGTTCCGATGGAATATTGCATAGGTTAGTCAATACCAATTTGTTTGAGTGCATGATCTATCAACTTGATAGGAATACTTTTATAAATTAATCCTTAGTTTAATAATTTAATGGATTGATACTTCATTGGTGACTTAAGTTTTTGAATAATAATTATTATTAACGATCGAATTTTCATATTATGTTAATTTTATATATTCAATAATAAATCGATAGTTATTTAGATTTGAATTCCATACTACTTTTTAACAATTTTTCATTGACAAATTAGCCTTTGACTGCGATTATCATCATCATCATCAGCCTGTGGACGTCTACTGTTGCACATACGTAGGCTTTCCCTAAAGAGCGCCACCACACTCCGTTCTCAGCCTTCCTGATTCAGCCACTTCCCGCCAACCTCTTTATATCGTCGTTCCATCGAGCTGGAGGGCGTGCCATACTATAGGTACTTACTTGCTTATACTTACGCGATCTCGCCTCAAGGACGTTCCGGCATAGGCCATAGTCCACCACTCTCATTACCAGATAAAAGCATGACAAAAACATTGTCAGTGTCAAATTCTGATGATTTCATTATTCTGATATATCATTGACGGGTTTCCAATGGCTCATTTATCATCGTTTGTTTTACGTTTCATTTTTTGTTCAGATTGGCTGATACTGTCTGACAGCTCTTATCATAATTTTGATATTCAATTCATTCTTTTCTGATTGTTCGCTTCAAAGCCAAGAAGTCTCCGATATTTACAAAAATGTCTGATATAACCTTATTAGGTATTTTGGATTACTATTTTATTTATAGGTTACTTTATGTAATATATTTTTATTTATACCTAATATATTTTTTTTATGATATCATTCATTTTGAAGATCCATTTGAAATTTATTTTCATTTTCAGATATTCGAATTAAAACTGAAATTAATTAAAACCACTAGTCCGGGATTTTACA
Organism: Maniola jurtina; assembly: GCF_905333055.1. Lineage (NCBI taxonomy): Eukaryota > Metazoa > Arthropoda > Insecta > Lepidoptera > Nymphalidae > Maniola > Maniola jurtina. The sequence goes on along the minus strand of NC_060034.1, from coordinate 2,995,623 downwards.
CCTGTTCGGATAAAATCTTAAAGCTTTTTTGTCCAACGATGTTGTACCTATTGTCCAGGGTGTAACCAGAACGCTAACAAAGACGAAGGTGATAGTAGTACTAATGATTACTGATAAGACACCATACAAAACCGCGATTTTTTTAAAATCCTGTATTTTACACAATATATCATCACACTAATAATATTATAAAGGCGAAAGTTTGTATGTGTGTGTGTGTGTGTGTGTGTGTGTGTGTGTGTGTGTGTGTGTGTATGTTTGTTACTCCTTCACGCAAAAACTACTGGACGGATTGGGCTGAAATTTAGAATGGAGATAGATTATACCCTGGATTAGCACATAGGCTACTTTTTATCCCGGAAAATCAAAGAGTTCCCACGGGATTTTTAAAAAACCTACATCCACGCGAACGAAGTCGCGGGCATCAGCTAGTTGCAAATAAAACATCAAACTGAGATTAGAGGACAACGAACGTTCCGTAAATAGGTCACTCGAAGTCAATGCCGCGTCGTATGTGAGGCATTGCCCCGAGTTTTGCACGCTATACAATGCGGGTTTGAAAAATATCTAATCACTAAAACTAAACAAGATAAGGCAAATAGTTATTGGCATTGAAATGTGTTAAGCTAGTAGGTATAATAAGAACACTAAGTTTTTGCTAGCGTTCTGGTGTTAAACCCTGTATGATGTCTCTGCTTTAACTTAGTCTTCGTGCAAGAGATTTTAAATATACAAGAATAATGAAGCCAACTTGTGAGAGACTGACTAAAGTAGCTAGGCATAGCAGACAACAGACAGGCTGCACTTTGAAAGGATGAAACACTTGCGAGGAAGTTGTGGTGTAGCGCCCTTGCCTTCGAAAGCGTGCGTAAGCCCACTCACTTCACTAGCTAGCTTTGTTAACAGACTTCAAAAGAACTCAATTGTATACGTATCTGTGTTTTAATGAAACTGTGAGACAATTATTATAAGACTGTCTGGTGTCTGCAGTTAAACTCGAGCTTTTTTCATACGCCTCCTGTGTGTTGAATCTAAACTCTATCTACGGAGAGAAATAAGTACCTATAGGATTCTCTCATGTTTCCCTCTGTATATTATGTAATCCTATACCTACAAATGACAAAGACAAAACGCCAGTGGGCGATAACCTTTCACAACCAATCACAAATGAACCTGCGTTATTATATACTCTATTACAGAACCTATGTTTTCAAAAAACATTCGGAATTCAATTCGAAAACATAGGTTTGTTTGTGATTGGTTAGTTACTCACAATAGTCAACGCCAATGTTATCTCATACATAAGCAAGACGGCTTTTAAACATATTAAAAGTATAGAAGAATTACAATATTTAATTTTTCTATTAAACTATAGGTACCTACTGAAAATTCTAGTCAGCTTCTGCTTTTTGAAAAGCTCATTGGGTGGTAATTATGTCAGTCAAACTTGCATTGAATTATGTTTTAAGGTACAATATTATCTGTGATATAAAAGTATTGGATAAAGCTATGTGAAAATCTTCTCTTTCATCCAATATTTTACAGAAACATGTTACGCAGGTCATTTTTACAATTTTTACACCCAAATTTATTTGAATGGGGGAAATTTTTCTCATACATACAAAAAAAGGTGAAAAATTCAATAGATCTTACTGACATATAGATCAAATGGGGAATTACAGTGTTGATAGATTGCCAGAGGATCACGCCGCATTGATAGAGGACGGTCCAGTCAATGGCGGCGAGATAAATAGCCGGGCATTGAATGCTTAACAAATGGTCTTAACGCCTCGCCATCTCCCCGACGTGGACACAAACGTTTTATACGTCGGACCTGCATCACCGACACAATGCTTTTAGGTACGGCCGTGTCGTTATTTATGAGCCAAATTTTTCTCTGATCCCTTACTAGGAAATATCCATGGAATCGATTTGATAGAATTTGATGAGCAAAAAACGCCTTATTGCGGAGTGACTAACAAAAGTGATGGTACCATCACATAATTTCGTGAATTGTTTTGATCACCGAATTTGTTTTTCTTTTTAAATTCAGATTCAAGTTAGCCCTTGACTGCAATCTCACCTGGTGGTAAGTGATGATGCATTTTAGAATGGAAGCAGGCTAACCTAGAAGGGGTATGGCAGTTTTTATTAAACTCATACATACCTCTTTGGTTTCTATTATACACGGCGTCATACCGGAACGCTAAATCGCCTAACGGCACGGCTTTACCAGTAGGTAACTAGGTAGGTAGGTAGTAGTTTAACTAGTCACGGCCGAAGCCTCCCACCAGACAAGACCAGTGATTTAGAAATTATAAAATTCCAAGCCTGGAATTGAACTCGGGGCCTCCCACCAATAAGACCACAGCGCTTACCATTGTGCCAGGGATATCGTCAAAATTCAAGTAAAGAGCACAAGTCAGTATTCTTACCTCCATAAGCTTGAATGTTAAAATTTGGAAAATGTTTAAGATCCCTGACTTGTGGAGCTCAGAGCTTTTTTGGTGGTCTAATTCCTGTGATTGGCCCGTAAAGTTGATTTCAAACTAGGGAATATAATATAATATACAAATATCGCTCACCCTACTTTTAAATGTCACTGTTCACACTGTTAGATGTAATAATATTACATCTAAGTGTGAACAGTATATTTCCGTAGTTTGAAGGCAACTTAATAAATGGATACACAAATGTTTACACGTCGAACCGCTATCACCAACATGTTTTTAGGCATGGATGTTTTAATAATCATACTTATTGAAGTTTTGTTCATTTCCTAATATTAATGGAAAAAGAAGTTCAACTTCTTGTTCTCATAACACAGGATTTTAAATTCAAATAAAGTGCTTTTAAATCATCAAACGAATCTACTTTTACCTACCTTATTTACTTACTTGATCATGTAAACCTTTGGTCTGCAGATGAGCATTCTCATAGCATTCAACAATATTTTAATAGATCATGTAGATCGTTGGTACTTTTTGTCAGACTCAAAAATACTTACCGCAGTTGGCTCACATTCATACATAGCTATCTTGTTTTACTCTCGTGAGCTTTGTATCTTCGGTCTTACTCATCAGCGACAACGGATTTTATATACCATGTAAAATGAACGTACCTAAGGTAAATTGTATGGAATATCGCTTTTAACGAATTCCGCTGTCGAAATATTAGAAATTAAGTAGGTATTAGCTAAAAAATACCAAATTTTCCGATTTTCGTCCTTGCTTTTTGCAATTAATTTGAATTTACCTTTATCACTAACTTCCTATATTATATTTAATGCTGGTTATGCCATTAAACTTAATTTTTAATTTAAAATGTTATACTTAATACTATCTATTTTTTAGATTTGGCATAACATTTTCAAGATTATAACTTTTGAAGCACTAAAATTTATTTGATATTTTACTTGTAATAGGTACCTAGAATGTTATTAATTTTTTATTCATGTTTCTGTGAGGAAGAGGAAAGGAAATTAAAATAAAAACAAGCCATAATATATTTGAGTCACTTTAATGAAGACATATAAAAAAATGCTGTTCATTAATTTAAAACATTTCACAATTTTATTCTATTCACAATGAATATCATTAGTGCATCCATAGATTCATAAATTCATTTAAACTTTACATGAGCAATTCATTTTATTCAATTTCCTGATATTATGAAGTTTTATGATAATGCTTTTGTGTTTTACAAAATGAAATTACTAAGCTATAGTACCTAACCATAAATTAAGGTATCAAACGGCTATTCTGAGCAAAAACTGTGTTGGTAAAATTAGTATGACATTGGATATCAACAAGATAAACTTGAAAACCCGACTGCGATCGTCTTAAAACACTGAAATATTAGAGTAAAATTATTTTTCTGTCGATTGGTGTATTTTAATGTTGTTGTACATTTATATCCATGAATTCCGAATTTGCTCCTCTTTCATTTGACACAATAGCAAAAAAATATTTTTGGAGACCCCACTTTTTTTGATGTAACATCCGCTAGGCCAATTTTTTTTCGTATAAAATATAGCCTATGTCACCCGGGCCTTTACAACGAATAAATTGACACCCCATTCATCAAAATCGGCTCAGTAGTTAAGGCGCTATGGTGGAACACACAGAATCTGGATACAAACATACAAAATCTGGATACAATCATACAAACATACAAAGATACATACATACATACATACATAGACTGCTAAAATCATTACCCTTCCTTTTGGCTTTGCCGCAGTCGGGTAAAAACCAGGAGCTGCCCTCAAATATTTTTCTTCCGAATGGCCTATTGATATCTTATTGATAAAGGAATGGCTCGTGTAATGCTAATTAAATCAGTAAAAAATAATGAAATTTTGTAGAAGCGCTTTAGAAAGTTATTCAGTCTGTGGTTTAACACATACCAACTTTTCATTCAGTTAGAGAATCATAACTTTCGTTTATTCGTATGAGGTGATTAGACGTAGGATGTGTACACTTTAATTCTGTATTATAATATTTTACTGATTTCATATAGGTATTATATTGTCTCTTGTTTCAGGTTTAGATTATTTTGTCTTTTTTTAAATAATACATTTCTTACAAATGATAGATATAGTAAAACATAGCATACTAAAATAAAATAAAAAGTTAGTGCTCATTATAATATTTTAGTTAATTTCGTTTTTCATAATAAATACTTTTATTCACTAGTGAAATATACAACTGCATCGTTATTTCGTAATAAAACATTAACGAAATTTTCGATTATTTTATTACAATAAATAGAATTTAACAATTATTATAAGTATAATTACTTATTCATTTTCTTATCGAATCTTAATTTTATCTTATTAATTTTTAAGAATAATTTTATTTTTGTACATTTAATACATCATTATCTATTTCATCATTTACATTAGATTAGATAATAGTAAAAACAAACAAATCTTTGTAAAATAGTTTCGTAGTTAGTAGAAACTATAAATTTTTGAAAAAAGTTGAATAAATTGTCTTTAATAATAATTACAACTTCTTTATTTTCATTGGTTAACAAAAATATAATTATTACAATTAGCTACAAGTTACTGTCAAATAACATGCATGCTGATGAGCCAACTTCAAAATATAGACCATAACAATATTTGAAATACAATAAAAACATTATTGGAATTTTAAAAAACATTACAGGGTAAGCATTATTTTATAGAACTAGCATTTGCTAGTTCTATAAAACAAAGTTAAAACAAAGTTCTATAGTTAGATAAATTACAAAGTGAAATAAAAATTACAAAAACTAAAAGTTTGTGAATTTCCTACGCAGATGTATTCTTTCTAACATAAAGTTTAGTTCTGATGTTACATTAATTTAGCTATTTATTTACATAATTCGATAAATCTCCATAATGACTTAATCCACATCGAATGTTGAGTTTAATAAAAATTATCTTACAATCTTAGGTTTAGACTAGTAGTATAGATTTATTTACACATCTTTACTTATCAGTCATAGCTTTGCTCTAAAATTTCGCGAGAAATATTCTATAAAACGTGTGATTTCACATCAAAGTGCTAATATGTTAATGTTACAAGAAACTAAAGTCAAGGTAAGGTTACTTCTAATTATGAGGTATAAATCAACAAAAAACAATAAATATATTCTAGTTAAAATTATATTGAAATCTTTGGTATGGCTACTTAAATATTAAATGAAATGGACTTAAGTAAAATATAAAAAGAAACTCGTTTTATTTATCTAAATCCATATTAAGCTATTCGTTAAATAAACAACCAAATAAATAAATAATTGACTTAATAATGAACACAAAAATGAAATAAGTATCTATTTCAATTTTCCTTTCAATATTTTACAAATTGGTCAATATTACAATATCCAAAAAGAGTATTCCTTGATTTAGATTTAAAATAAGTAATAATTGAATTTGATATACCTACATACTTCAACCATTAAAATACAATTTGCTAATATAATTTAACGCTATATAAAAATTCTTATCAACGACTTTTAGTCGACAATTTATGTTTACTTATTTACATTTTATTTTAATTTACAATATTTTATTGATAGCTAATGTAATTGCGTTACAACTTTACAAATTCTGTTTTATTTCATGCTGTAGGTTTTTTACCTAAAAATCGTGTTTTATAAGGCCTTGAACGAGTTTAAACATAACCATGAACAACCGATAGACCCCCACTGTTGGACATAGGTTTCTTGTAAGAACTTCCACACGCCACGGTCTTGCTAACAGTTGTTGTTGTACCAGTAAAATTGATATTTTTTTAAATTCCATTACAAGTTTGCCCTTGACTGCGGTCTCACCTGATGCAAGTGATGGTGGAGTCTAAGATGGAAGCGGGCTAACTTGGCAGAGGTATGGCAGTTACATTAATCGCATAATACGTGGCATCGCACCGGAACGCTAAATCCATTGCCAGCAAGGTGGTAACAGATTAGACCAGAGAAAACTTAGAAATAATAAAATTCCAAATTTCCTTCGCTGTGAATCGAACCCGGGACCTCCCATTAATAACACATAGCGCTCACCACTGGGCTAGGGAGGTCGACAAACTTGGTGAAGCTAATTTAAAATTTTTAAAACATTTATATTTTGAAAAACCCAACAGTCAGATTTAAATGTAGTATAGAAGCAGGCGTTATTTTGTGGAAGTCAAAAATAAATGCCTTTGCAATTAGGCATTGTAAGGTCTACATCTCCTGAGGATGCTCCGGTGTCGGGGCGAAACGTGCGTCGAGTGGTGTTGGGATTTGAATGGTGCTGCGTGTTGGTGGTGCGTGTGGCTTGCTTGGTGGCTGGGTTTTCCTACATGTTTATCAGTGGGAGGGCGGGCGGTGCATGTCGCATGCTGCATGTTGCACCATACAGATTTCTTTGGTTTGGCGGATTATAGCAAATTAAGCTTTTGGTTCCTCGTTCAGTCAGATTTGTAAAGTCGCAACGCAAGTTAAACCTTATTGCCACTAAAATCGTTACACACAACTTTCTTGATGTGCTGCCAAGAGCGGGGTTCGAGTGGTCACGACCTCTCGATGCGACCTCAGAGTTCCATTTACGCCGCTGCGGTCGCCCTGGAACAAATATTTTATGTTAATCCAGTTTCAGTTTAACACGCTCTAATTAAAGAGTTAATTTTCACACCTACTGTATACAGACACAGTGTTAATCCTATATTTTAAACGAGTAATTCTTTAACATAACTAGCTGAAGCCCGCGACTTCATTTCCGTGGATATAGGTTTTTGACCTCATTGATTTTCCGGAATAAAAAGTAAGTATTAATATATCCCCATTCCAAATTTCAGCCAAATCCGTCCAGTAGTTTTTGCATTATAGAGTAACAAATATCCATATATCCATACAAACTTTCTCGTTCATAATAATATTAGTAATATAATATACCTAATACCGACCGCCTGCGGTATTACTCCCGTGGGAATTTTGAAAAAGTCAGCTTTGTTCCTTGAGACATTATAAAAGGAACTTGAGACATTATAAATTATTCGGTGGATAATTTCAGCTTTCTAGATCTTAGAAGTGGGTGTTGATGGGTCAGTCATGAGTCAGGGTTTTTATTTTTACTTAATTTAGATAATGACATCATATTATTTGTTTCTTGGAAAGATTTGGATAAAAAATTCAAGATAATGTTTTACTTTCCAAGTAATCTAGATCAGTGTCATTGAACTGGTAAGAACTCTAAAGGTCACGAGAGACCCCAGGTACTACTTATTAATTATTAAATAATTGTAATGAATACCTAGATAAATTTTCCTCTTGATCGGATTTCAGCCACGTCGGCCAATCTCAACACAGACTAGCCAACTATGTCGGAGATTGAAATGTCATTTCCTTTACAGTTAAAGAAAGTGACATAATTGCTTAAAACGCACCTAACACCGAAAAGTGAGAGGTGCTTGCCCGGGATCGAACCACCGAGTTCCCGAATAAGATGCCAACTTCTTAACCACTACGCTATCACAGCCTATCACACTTCACACAATCACACTTCGCACTAATATTATATAGGCGAAAGTTTGTGTGTATGTATGTGTGTATGTTTGTTACTCCTTCACGCAAAAACTACTAAAGGGATTTGCCTGAAATTTGGAATGGAGATAGATTATACCTTGGATTAGCACATAAGCTACTTTTTATCATAGAGTTCCCACGGGATTTTTAAAAAACTTACATCCACGCGAACGAAGTCGCGGGCATCAGCTAGTATATAATAATAATAGCTTTATAACTTGTGTGCCTTATATTGACGGCACTACGTCCTACGATGGTGTACCGAAAAACTCACCACAATCGTAAAAACCTTGTAAATATGCTTTGTAAACAAATGAAAAAATAATAAAATAAATGAATAAATAGTTTCAAATAGAATTCGATAAATTACTTGCTCCTAACTAAACATGCAAGAACAGAACGATCGCAAGTCAAGGGATGTATGTAAACTCATGTAGGCATGTTTCCCCTAACACAGTACCCACTGTGAATTTGTGAATTTCGAGGAATTTCTGTTACGCGGGCGCCTGCAACCTGTTTAGCTGTCTGTTTAAATGTTTATGCTAAACACTACCTATGTTTGTACCAAGTAATTAATACACCCGCTTTAGTAAATACAGAATAAAGTTTATGTATGGCTTGGGGTAGGACCTAAGACTCCAGCATGGAAACCCACGAGGTTTAAGCTGGAACCAACTATTGCAACTCGTAATATTTTTGACGTGACAACGTCTTATAATTCGATAGAGCCGGCTGCACGCACGAAAAATCGTGACTCATGCGGCGTTACCTCGCTCTGAGGCGTTCCATGTAAGGCTTGAAGTGCAAGCGAGAGCGCGGAACGAGCGATAAAGAAGCACAAGCGGCCTTTGTTGTCACGTTCAACTATCGTCAGTAAACCGACTTTACAGACAACCTATTTTTTTTTTATAATTTTGGATAGTAAAAGAAAAAAGATAAAACTACGGGGATATCTTGAGGATATAATAAAGGGCCCTCGAGACTCTCAATGGCAGTTGTCAGTGTAACTACGTTATTGACATTTCCAATTATTATGCTCCATAGATGCCGTTTCAATCAGTTTATCAATATTTTTGCTCTCAATTTCAATTGATGTGCCAATTTTTTGGTAAACGATCGATTGGCATTGAAATATTGATTGAGCATCAATAAAACATTGACAATTGCCATTGATCGTTTCGGGGGCCCTTAACAGGGCTCTCTCCGTCACTCGCTTCATACAATCGTAGTTCCAATTCCATTTGAATATTAAGTAACCAAAGTCCATGAAATTTTGCAGACATATTCTAGAAACTAATATCTGTGTCTGTGGTGTTTAAGATTTTTCTAAAAATATGTAGTTTTAAAATTACAAGGGCTCAAAGATTTGTATGAAATTTTTTAAGACCGCGTAACTTTGAAACCGAATATTTTAACAGAAATCTGAAAAGCGAGTGACGGAGAGACCCCTCTTAACAGAGCTCTCTCCGTCACTTACTCCATACAATCGTAGTTCCCATTTCATTTGAATATTAAGCAACCAAAGTCCATGAAATTTTGCAGACATAGTCTAGAAACTAATATCTGTGTCTGTGGTGTTTTAGATTTTTCTAAAAATATGTAGTTTTAAAATTACAGGGGCTCAAAGATTTGTATTTTTCTTTAAAAAAAGGCCCAACTTTGTGCTCGTTTTTCTAGACAACGAAGCAATTTAATGAAATTTGGAAAAACCACAGACCTAGAAAATTTAATGAATATTATGTAGTAAAAAAATTATCGTTATATATTTTATATTGTTATAATTATGTGGGAACTACGAAAACCAGAAATTACACCCAGAAATCTTGAAAATTTCGTGCTGTCTCGATTTGTGCAAGCGGGGTGGTGAAGTGCGGGGGACGACACGTGAAACTGACAGAAACGGACAGTCTAAACACACGGGCCACATTTAGACTGCACCCGACTCCAAACTTGTCGATAGGTCTAACTAAATACATTTCAACTTGCGTTAGACGTATGCGTTACCTACTCAGACGTTGCCTGTAGATAAAAATATGTCTCATGTTTGCTGGCAATAGCGCATGCATCAAACCCTGCAAGTTGCAACTCTCTTGCAACCTATTCCTCACGCAATACGCACAGCTTTAATATTATAATTTTTGACAATGTATACTATATGTAATGCCATATCACAGGTCACTCTCTGATTTATTGCTAACAATTTACTTCCAAATGCAAAGAAATCTAAGTGTGTTGAATTCACACTGCCCAATACCAGGACCTTAAATGACATAAATTCATTGATAAATAATCATATGTTGAAAATAAAGGAGAACCCCGTGTTTCTCGGTATAATGTTAGATGCAAAGCTTCTATGGAACACCCACATATCAACACTTGATGGTAAACTCAGCTCTGCTGCTTACACTGTTAGAAAAATTCGACAGGTACTGACGTGGAAACTGCAAAAATTGTATATTTTGCCTATTTTCACTGTATTATGTCTTACGGACTCTTGCTATGAGATAAAGCGGTAGATATTGAGAAAAAAATGTATTACAGAAAAGGACAGGACGTGCAATTTATAATTTAAAACCGCGCGCTGCCATACAATAAAAATATAAGGAAATAAGTACCTTATCTATTATCTTATAGTAGCTTCTAAATATATTTACAACTAGCTAATGCCCGCAGCTTCGCTCGCGTGGATTTAGGTTTTTAAAAATCCCGATCCTTTCATTTCCCAGAACAAAAGTTGCCTCTCCGTAATAGCCCGTCCCCGGGATGCAACTTGTTTCTGTATCACGTAAGAATATTTAAACGGATTATCCTTTTCAAATCCCGAGGGATCACCAGGATTTAGGAATGCAATTTCTTACAGCATCAGGGTTGAGGTCAACGACAAAGTGTTTACTTGGTATAGATACCTTCAATATCAATTAATAATCGACACTTTTTAAATCCCATTAGCTTTAGTAGTCAGGTCCCCTGCAACATCAGGATTGAGGAGTTGGAATCCAAATTTTTTATTGAACAATGTCGCAAACTTTCTTTATCGATTAAAAAAACTACCCAAAATTACGCAGTTAGGTTACCTGCCAAATTTCATGGTTTTGAGTCAACGGGAAGTACCCTAAAGGTTTACTTGACACACACGACAGACAGAGAGATAGACAACAAAGTGATCCTATAAGAGTTCCGTTTTTCAGTTTGAGGTACGAAACCCTAGAAAACGTAGGAACGGCATTCCGAACCAGTGGTAAATTTTTCTGACCATCCAAAAACACTTTGAAGTTTACCTAAAAGTTTACAGGAATAAAAATTTATCATTGTATTCCATTCCATTTCATTCTATTCCATTCTGTTCAAAGATAAATAGATAATAAAAATATTTGTCACCGAAACAATAATTTACGATACATCGACCAATATCAATTTTACTGATGACAATCTGACTATTACCAAAGTGAACGACTACTATAATATCTATTATATACGACTAACATAATATGTATTATAAATTGTGTGCCGTTTGCATTCTCACTAGGTTCTCATTAAGTTTGTTTTATTTGGTTAAACTTTCTGGCATTTATATTGTTATGACGTTTAATTGGCAAACAGTCTGTTTATTGGCTGAAACTCAAAAATTCAGCCAATCACAACAAAGAAAATATTGTAATAATGATTGATGCAGCTTTCTGTAATTGAAAACAAAATATTTGACATTAACTTGAATGTGACAGTGTTTTCCGAATAGGGTTGCCAGAGGCCCCGTATTTTACTGGTTACCCCGTATGTCAGGATAGAGAAACCGGTAATTATGAAAATAAAATACGGGGCAAATAAAACTAAATATTTTTAGGGTTCCGTAACTCAAAAGCAAAAAGAACTCTTATAGGATCACTTCGTTGTCTATCAGTCTGTCTGTCTTTCCGTCTGTCCGTCTGTCCATCTGTCCTTCTATCCGTCTGTCATGTGTTCATGAACAAATATTAGTATTTTCAATTTTCAAAGTAAGATAACTACATATATCAAGTGGGTTATCATATGAAAGGGCTTTACCTGTTCATTCTAAAACAGATTTTTATTTATTTTTATGCATATTTTTTTTAATGCATAACAGTTTTTGATTTCTCGTGTAAAATGTCGAAAAAAATACCCGAATCGGAACCCTCGGTGCGTGAGTCTGACTCGCACTTGGCTGGCGAAACCGAACACTGACGTTATGTCCAGTAGAAAGAATATTTTCCTTTTGCGGCAATGCGTAGCCGAAACCCACTCGATATTGATCATGGTCGTAGCCAAGGCGGCGGGGCTTGGTTTGAGGATGTTAGCCTTTTTTTATACAAGTTAGCCCGTGACTTTAATCTTTTCTAGTGGTAAGTGATGATGCAGTCTAATTTCTTGGCCGTTAGGGCCATACTAACCATATAACTAGCCATGACCGAAGCCTCCCACCAGACCAGAAATTTAGAAATGGCGACTGCGCCTGGGAAGCCGTCAAAAACCTAAGCCTAAAATAATACTTACACTATTTCTTGCATTTGCTTACCAATTTTTTTTTGGAAATATATCAAACATTTCGCGCTCACTTCACTCGCGCTTTGAATTTGTATTACTTGGTGTAAGCCCCGCAATTTCGTTTGCATGAATTTAGAGTTTTAAAAATTCCGTGGGGGATTTTTCGGGCTAAAAAGTTTATGTCTGGGATGCAAGTTACCTCTGAATAGTAAGTACCAAAATTTTGGTAAAGAAGATGGGCCGTGAAAGGGTAACAAATAGATAGGCAAATAGATATACTGTCGTATTTGTAATATTAGTATGGATAGGGAGCTTTAAAAATAAAATCTTGCTATGGCTAAACTCGTTTCCCTTTCACTTTAATTCTTTCTGTAATTGAACCAAAAACACTTACGCTCACTGCGCTCGCGCTTTTTTATTGTTGTATTTTATCTCACTATCAAATTGAAAGGCGAAATTCCACTAACCAGGTAATTAGCCCATAAAGTTGAGCGAATGTTATTTTCCTCATGACAGGATTCAGTTCCGGCCCTGATAAAACCTCTCCCGAAATCGATTCCTGGCTACGGCCATAGTATTGATACTGTGAAGGTGGAATTACAAGTTAAATGTAAATTTAAGTTAAAATGCAAAGATTGTATGCATGAAATGTATAACATTTTGCTTTACAAAACTAGAGTTTTTAAAAGCTATTTAAATAAATAAATCTTTTATTTAAAATCACATTGCAAACACAGTTCACCAATCAAGACACGGCAACATACAGAGAAAAAATACAAAACTTACAAATAAACTGAAATATCTAAATAGGCTTTCCATGCATTTCAGAGAGAACCACCGCCTATTTCTTCAAATACTTCAAATTTTTAAATTTCTTCAAATCTAAACCCCGTATTTTTGATGGTGGTAGCCTGTAAATCAAAAAGAGGCAGGTGGCAACCCTACTTGCCACATGACATTACAGAATGAAAAATTGTTTTCATTACTCGGTAAGCCTACTGCCATAGTTTCACAGAAAGTGTGACGGTAGTTGTGACCTCTGATTGGTCGACTCTCTTTCACTATTTGCTAAAATTGATGATTGCAACAACAATTTTTTCTTTTTTGTAATCAAAAACAGAACACGGACGTCATACAGGTTGACTAATTGCAATCATTTCTGACCGGCTAACATTGTTCCGCTAGTGGCTCAAACTCACTGTCGCAGCAAGAACATGGTAAATTCAGCCAATCACAGCAATTAGAATTGGTTATCACAAATGCACCGATCTAGGAACCGAGAATACACGAACCAGGGCAGATAGAGATGAGAACAATAATATCATACGTAGGAAATCGACGGGGGATCGTTGACAATGATCCTCTTAAGATAAGTTAATTTGTTCCATACCGGTAACTCATGTTGCGTATTAGTCGACACAGGCGAGGTTGGTGATTGGGTTCGCGCCAAACTGTGTGAGCTGGACGAATTCTTGGCTTCCGACTTGGCTACCACTGCTGAATACTGTGGCGGGTCGGGCGGGCAATCTATACCTGTACAAACAAAATAATGGTCATTAGTAATTGGCATCATCATCTCAAACCAGCACCAGTCTACTACTGAGCACGGTTCTACTCTTACGCTAAGATCTATAGAGCGCACTTTGACTTTGCTCAGACTTAAAATTGAGGTAAACAGAGACAGATTTATGTGAGAGACATATCTCTGTCTCTTTTTAACTATGTCTTAAGTCTAAGCAAAGTCAGAGTGCTCTCTATAGATCTCACCCTTAGCATGAAAAGGGCAAAGGTCCACCTTGCTGGTCAAGTCAGACCTTATATATTACTTTTGGGAATATTATGGAGAACTATCCGGTAGCATGTAAACTACAGTCAAAGCATCTCGCCAAACCAGAACAAATCACAAATCTCCAAATAGCCCCATCAGGAACCGAATAAGGGCCCTACCACTTACAATATCACAGAACTCACCACTGCGCTGGCAACATCATCAAATTTTTGAAATAATTTGTTCAATTAGAAAACAAGAATCAGAATCAAAGAATTGTTAGCAAAACCAAATTGATTCACTCTCGGAACAAGACATCCCAAATTGAATTGAATTCACGGGTCATTTATTTTTATACTCACAGCTTGAATGTAAACGGTCCACTCCCACTGAAGATAAGATCATAACATTAACCGTAACGGAAACTCAAATGAGTGCTCCCTTATATGAAAAGCCCAAAGGATTCCCTCGCAATCTTGGACATCGCACTTACTTAAGCCTAGGCCTATTTGGCTTAATAGGTAGGTAGTAACCTTTTACCATTTGTATTCTTTAATCTTCTGTTGGGCTTAAATATTTTGATGATATGGTTTTAATGTACCTATTACGAAGTTTTACCTATTTACTAAGGTAAATAAAAGTAACTTATCTATCATCAACTTTTTGCAGGATTTAGAATCGCACGTAGCTCCGAAAATTAGCCCCTAAACAAACACCTTTTCGTTATAGGCGTCACCAACAGTGCTCTGTGTAGGGCCTGTATGGAGGTCGATGAAACATCGATGCACGGACGTGGCAGAACAACGAGATCGCCATTTGGGATCCCCAACCTCACTTCATGAAGCCCTCGGCAACCTGGGCGGTCTACTAGGCTTCTGGAGCGAGCTTGGATGGCTCGAGTGAAGACTTTGGCGTGAAGGGCCAACGCACGCACAACAGATGGAAACTCTAACCAGCCCAGGGAGACACAAGAAAGAAAGAAGCTCCGAAAATTTAGAAATGTGCGCCCGGGGTCGGACTCCTGACCTCCGGAATAGGTGGACGACAGACTATCACTGCTCTTAAATCGAGCCTCCACGAATCAAGGCTCAAGTAGCTGACTGAATTGACTGACTGACTGATCTATCAACTTCAAGAAAAAATTACTGCACGGACGTGGCTGAAATTTAGCATGCAGATTTATAACGTAGACATCCGCTAAGAAAGGATTATTGAAAATTCAACCTCTAAAGGATAATAGAAGTTTGATGTTTGGATAGTCCAAGTCGCGAGCATAGGGTAGTTTGTTAATAAATGAAATTCACAGTGAATAACACATTCAATCATATATACAGTCAGAGAAACGTGGCAAAATTTCAAAAACGCATTTGTTCCGCAAACGCGCGCAATAAACCCCTGTGTCACAGATGTTGTTAGACAAATTGCACTAGAATTTTAAAACCAATTCCATTGTTATATGGCACTGTCGCCCAGCTTTGAAACTTTGCTTATTAGCTGAACAAACTGCTGTTCTGTTCCATCCATTAGAGGAAGAAGTTGGCGGTTCTTTTTGTTGAGTTTGCGCTTTTAAATTGAATTAACACTCGGTGTCATTGTATCACGTAAGTTGAACGAAACAGAACTTTCCGGATGTTTTTGATTAAAAAGTATCTCACTCGCCACTGGCTTTGCACATGTCACCCCGGCTTTGCGCGTGTGATCTAACCTATTATGACACAACTAAATTCGTGCATAAATGTGAAAGTGTGTCTGTATGTTTCCTTTTACCTGCCGATCCAATCTGACCTTTTCAAAATTTGGTTTATAGTTAACTTACAGTACTAAAAGACTTCTATCGCGCCATTTCAACTCTATGGGTCAAATATCATGTCAAAAGGACGGTTCACCTTTAAAATAAGGACTATAAAATCGTACTAATGACATGGCACTTGACACATAAAGTTAAAATTGCGCATAAGAAGTCATTTTTAACCCCCGACCCAAAAAGTGGGGTGTTATAAGTTTGAGGTATGTATCAGTGTATCTGTCTGTGGCATTGTAGCTCCTAAACTAATGAAACGATTTTAATTTAGTTTTTTTTGTTTGAAAGGTGGCTTGATCGAGAGTGTTCTTAGCTATAATCCAAGAAAATCGGTTCAGCCGTTTGAAAGTTATTAGCTCTTTTCTAGTTATTACTGTAACCTCTACTTGTAGGGGGTGTTATAAATTTTTTATTTACACTTGTTTATACATTATTAGCTAATTTTATTCTGGTAAATCATAGAATTCCTTACAAAACCCAAAATCAACGCGGATGAATTTGCGTACAACATCTAGCGCTTTCAACCTGTAAGCGCAGCACAGTTTGGAAGATAAACTTTAAATAATAATTCCTTGTTATTTGCATCTTGTATCTACTCGTACAAACTCCAATATAACAATGAAACATAAGTGTCATCAATGTTTTGCATTTATTAAACTTATAAAAGAAAGAACCTATTTTTACATTTTCCTTGATATAAAAATAATTTATTGTTATCCTGAATAGTTTCCTTTGTAACTCGTAAGTAGGTAGGTAGGTACTGTAACTGAACTAACGGGGTCTTAAAAAACTCTACCCTATTTTTCCTTTGGATCTTTCTAAAGATTACATTTTAAAACAATTTCGTTAAAGTGGCACGTGTATCGTATAGCGGTAGGACCCCTTGTAATGTTGTGTCCATAATAAACCAAGAACTTTTAGAGCGTCGGAAATAATGAGTTCATCAGACTTAAACGACTTTACAGAGTTCAAGTATTAAAAATGTGTGTCTGCGTATAACATCTCTCATGCATTCGGTCCGGCAAGACTATTGCCAGTGCGAACTTAGTTCGAGTATTGAAAGTGTGTTGTTTGTGTATGAATATTTATTTAGCATTTGGTATGGTGAGACAAGTGCTAGTTCAAGAATCAAAATGTGTATTCCCGCACAGGAACGTATTAAAATATGGAAGGATCATGAGACCGCTCTTACAAGACAACACTTCATATAGAGCCCTACTTATTAAACGTGTGTGTGTGTGAGTGTGCTTCTTCCTTAGGAAAGGAAGAAGTTGTGTGCGGCATCATTCACTCTAGTTGGCGTAAAAAGGGTTTAGAGTGAATGATGGTACGTAGCTCCACCACGCCACGTACGGTGAGCTTCTGCCTTCCCTTGGTATCCCATCGTCATACTGGGACCCTCGATAAATCAAGAGATCAATATGGCACATAAAATACCAATGAACAGTAGCTCCCCCCCCACACACGTCATCATCCAAATAAACAGCGCAGCGTATGCAAGCATACTTTAGGAAGTGGTGCGTGCCACTTATGATCCCACGTTGCAGCCGAAGCTGAAATAGCATTTTTATAGTGGTGCCCTCCCACTACAGACCTGTAATAGGTTTCAAGGACGGGTCAGACTCACTGCGGGAATATCCACAGGCCTTAACCCAACCTTCAGTATATATGCATTAGCGTAATTTTGTATGGGTATGTTATTAATATTGGGTAACCACCACAAGGCGGTTAAGTATTCCAACAAATGTCAGAATACAAACAGAACAGCAGCATTACCTGCCCTCTGTGGTCAGTCTGTTATTAAAGCACATTAGAATCATCTCAGCGAAGGATTCACAAAGCGCCTAAGACACTAGGGCTCGCCTTAGTTAGGATTGACAAAGCATCAAAGGCACCAGGGTTCTCCCACGCATAAGTTTCTTCCAACGCGCTCTGTCATATGTCGGATAGTTAATATCACCGAAAGCCATCTCAAGCAAAGATCACCGAACATCCGGAGGACACGCGGTTCTCCCCGCCAGAGCAGCCACGTCGTCAACAGTTCAAACATAAATCGCTTTTAGATCTTAGGAGGTATCGCCCCTATATAACAAATATATCTGTGTAATTAAAGTGGTCCCTTCTATTCGAATGTTTGCTTAGAATGTTTCTCTCCAAACACTAACTTGGTCCGAGTCTCAACTCAGTATTCTTTAATATAAACTTTATGTATCGCCCCAGTACAGAATTTAAACAAATTAATTATCTCCGCGCATTACGACGTCCGCGCAGGCACCGCCCGCCGACGCAAATGCACGCGGTCCCGCTGTGCGGGTTCACGTTCTGATTTCGACTCTGCTCCGAGCGTTACGACGCCCGCGCACACATCGCTCGCCAACGCAATTCGGCCGCGGTCGATCGCGTCTCTGCATCACCGACGTGCGAAACGGTGTTTGCCTCTTTTCGAAAATTCAAAAATTAATTTTATGTTTGTATGTGTAAGTACATCTCTACAAGTATTCACTGACCTGATTTTGATAAAATTGAAGTAAAAATTTTAATACAATTTTTTTTTTTTTTTTTTTTTAATATTATTTTGGTAACACTTTGGTGTAAAATGTAGGGTCGTTACATTCAACCCCCTAAATTCTATGAAGAATGCGAAAAGATTACGTTCTATGAAGCATGCTGAATAGAATTTACACTAGAAAATACAATTCCTGTTTACTTTGCGCTTTCAATGGTCAACCCCCCCGATCTTATGATTCTATGACAGCTGAATTTATCTAAGATTAATATTCTTATACCCAGATCCAAAAACGATCTATGCTTGACACTTAATTTGACTATTTTTTGAATTTACATCATATATCATTTGTTCTACACACTTCCTTTTCATAACTTACTACTTTATGCTCACTTCTTTGTCATATCATTCATCGTCAATCAACATACATAATATTTACTCCCACATTCATTTGACAACATCTTGATAATATTCTCATAACATTCTCTCGTTTCTAAACAATATTAAGTATTTAATCACAGTACTTCCGTATTCCCCACTATCCCCTTTTTAATTACCTAAGCGTAAATTCAATAATTCTTGATTCCCCTAGTTAAGGTGTCTAATGCTCCCTCTTTTCATTTTTCCTTTTTTTTTTTTTTTTTTTTTTTTTTTTTTTTTAAGTTATCTACCCATTTCTTACATCTTGAATTTTCACAAACTCTGACTTTATGACTTCATGATCTAAAACTTATTAAGATTTCACGTTATAGCATGTGTTATGCTATAACATGATTACCCTATAATTCCTCTTAAAATCCACGTCTCCATCACCTATTATCCATCATCGATCAATATATTTAATTCTTTCGCTTCAACAAACTAACTTTCTGTCTTTCGCTCTGTCCACCTTTTATTTATCGTCTTTCGCTTCATCAAGCTTTCTTTCTTTCGCTCTGTTCACCTTTCATCTATTATTTGTCTTTCGCTCCTTATTCTCTGTCATTTACTCCGTCAATCATTAAACATACCATCTCTTATAACCTTTTGCGCATATAAGCTTTAAAACAGGGTACTTGTACACTAGCTAACTCTCACAATCACGACACACAACCAGCTACCACAACCCCCTGTCAATTAGACAGTTACTACATTCTTACTTCCTTCTCTTCAATCATCTTTCCCCCACAACCCCCTGATAACAAGTCGTTTAAGTCTTTATGAACTCAAAATTTCCTTACTCTTTCCATTTCACGAGCAACAAATTGTAGGCTTTCGCCTACTTTACCCTACTCTATTTAGCCGTTATGACCAATCCTGGTCACGGCCACCAAATTGTAACTGAACTAACGGGGTCTTAAAAAACTCTACCCTATTTTTCCTTTGGATCTTTCTAAAGATTACATTTTAAAACAATTTCGTTAAAGTGGCACGTGTATCGTATAGCGGTAGGACCCCTTGTAATGTTGTGTCCATAATAAACCAAGAACTTTTAGAGCGTCGGAAATAATGAGTTCATCAGACTTAAACGACTTTACAGAGTTCAAATATTAAAAATGTGTGTCTGCGTATAACATCTCTCATGCATTCGGTCCGGCAAGACTATTGCCAGTGCGAACTTAGTTCGAGTATTGAAAGTGTGTTGTTTGTGTATGAATATTTATTTAGCATTTGGTATGGTGAGACAAGTGCTAGTTCAAGAATCAAAATGTGTATTCCCGCACAGGAACGTATTAAAATATGGAAGGATCATGAGACCGCTCTTACAAGACAACACTTCATATAGAGCCCTACTTATTAAACGTGTGTGTGTGTGAGTGTGCTTCTTCCTTAGGAAAGGAAGAAGTTGTGTGCGGCATCATTCACTCTAGTTGGCGTAAAAAGGGTTTAGAGTGAATGATGGTACGTAGCTCCACCACGCCACGTACGGTGAGCTTCTGCCTTCCCTTGGTATCCCATCGTCATACTGGGACCCTCGATAAATCAAGAGATCAATATGGCACATAAAATACCAATGAACAGTAGCTCCCCCCCCACACACGTCATCATCCAAATAAACAGCGCAGCGTATGCAAGCATACTTTAGGAAGTGGTGCGTGCCACTTATGATCCCACGTTGCAGCCGAAGCTGAAATAGCATTTTTATAGTGGTGCCCTCCCACTACAGACCTGTAATAGGTTTCAAGGACGGGTCAGACTCACTGCGGGAATATCCACAGGCCTTAACCCAACCTTCAGTATATATGCATTAGCGTAATTTTGTATGGGTATGTTATTAATATTGGGTAACCACCACAAGGCGGTTAAGTATTCCAACAAATGTCAGAATACAAACAGAACAGCAGCATTACCTGCCCTCTGTGGTCAGTCTGTTATTAAAGCACATTAGAATCATCTCAGCGAAGGATTCACAAAGCGCCTAAGACACTAGGGCTCGCCTTAGTTAGGATTGACAAAGCATCAAAGGCACCAGGGTTCTCCCACGCATAAGTTTCTTCCAACGCGCTCTGTCATATGTCGGATAGTTAATATCACCGAAAGCCATCTCAAGCAAAGATCACCGAACATCCGGAGGACACGCGGTTCTCCCCGCCAGAGCAGCCACGTCGTCAACAGTTCAAACATAAATCGCTTTTAGATCTTAGGAGGTATCGCCCCTATATAACAAATATATCTGTGTAATTAAAGTGGTCCCTTCTATTCGAATGTTTGCTTAGAATGTTTCTCTCCAAACACTAACTTGGTCCGAGTCTCAACTCAGTATTCTTTAATATAAACTTTATGTATCGCCCCAGTACAGAATTTAAACAAATTAATTATCTCCGCGCATTACGACGTCCGCGCAGGCACCGCCCGCCGACGCAAATGCACGCGGTCCCGCTGTGCGGGTTCACGTTCTGATTTCGACTCTGCTCCGAGCGTTACGACGCCCGCGCACACATCGCTCGCCAACGCAATTCGGCCGCGGTCGATCGCGTCTCTGCATCACCGACGTGCGAAACGGTGTTTGCCTCTTTTCGAAAATTCAAAAATTAATTTTATGTTTGTATGTGTAAGTACATCTCTACAAGTATTCACTGACCTGATTTTGATAAAATTGAAGTAAAAATTTTAATACAATTTTTTTTTTTTTTTTTTTTTAATATTATTTTGGTAACACTTTGGTGTAAAATGTAGGGTCGTTACAGTACTTCAACAAACTTAGATATAACAATTAAATACAAGTATCATTGTAGTTTTGCAAGTCTTTAATGAAACATAAGTATCTAAGCAATTTGTGAGAGGAAATCTTAATCCTTGTTATCCGATAATTTCCTTACTGTTAATTTATATTGGTTGTACTTGATGATATTAAAATCAATAGTTTGCAAGTATTTATGAAACTTATAGTAATTTGAGCGATACAGGAATCCAATTATATAGTCAAGCTACAGTTTCAAGTAAGTTGAATGTTCTTAGAATTTATAACAATGCATGCCTCGGATGCTTAAGAGGGCTCTCTCCGTCACTCGTTTCATACAATCGTAGTTCCAATTTCATTTGAATATTAAGCAACCAAAGTCCATGAAATTTTGCAGACATATTCTAGAAACTAATATCTATGTCTGTGGTTTTCCAGATTTTTGTTAAAATATTCGGTTTCAAAGTTACGCGGTCTTAAAAATTCTCATACAAATCTTTGAGCCCCTGTAATTTAAAAAAAACATATTTTCAGGAAAATCTAAAACACCACAGACACAGATATTAGTTTCTAGAATATGTCTGCAAAATTTCATGGACTTTGGTTGCTTAATATTCAAATGAAATTGGAACTACGTTTGTATGAACGAGTGACGGAGAGAGACCTGTTAAGAAACTTCAAGTAAGTTTGGAAAGTCGTCACATCTCAGGAGGATGCTCGCCAAACTAGATTCAATAAATATGAATCACCCTATTCGAGTGTAATAGTGAGTAACTGTGGATGCTAGAACTTTGAATTCGTCTTTATTCTTTAGTGATGTAAACTGTTGTAGCACTGAAAGATTTTGTTTACAAAAAGAGGGGAGTTATAAGTTTGACGTGTGTATCTGTGTATCTATCTGTGGCATCGTAGCTCCGAAACTAATGAACCGATTTTAATTCAGTTTTTTTGTTTGAAAGAACACTCGATCAAATTACCTTTCAAACAAAGAAAACTAAATCAAAATCTGTTCATTCGTTTAGGAGCTACGACGCCACAGACACACAGATACCCACGTCAAACTTATAACACCCCACTTTTTGGGTCGGAGGTTAAAAAATAATATGACATACAAAGAGAGAAAATCACTATTGCTGACGTGGTAGACCAAAATATGAATTAGACTTTTATTGCAACTTTCCTGACACCAATTTTCTTGCTTCGTTTTGTCAATTTTTACCATTTTGCCATCCTAATGGATCAAGGATACATTAATTCGTAATTTGGCTAAGCTTTGTCAGGTATGTAGTTTATTCGATCAAGAAAGTAGCATTTTCATTTTCCCTGCGCCCTACAAACGGTTTTATTACGTCCCGCCTTGTCGTCGACCATGCAACGCGGTCAGCTAATAAATTAATTAAAAAACGAAATATAAACAGCCATTTCCATGAAATACCGCGGAAGGAACTTTTAAATTGCCCTGTGTCGTGACTGGTTATAGCGGCTGAGGTAATTATTCATCCAATGGCGTGCCCCGGGGAGAAGTTCGATCGGTTAACAAAATACTCTCATGGGGTAATCGCGAATAAATCCAGCATAAAGAATGTATCGCAATATAAAAGCCGATTTATTTTCTAAAGTTTTAAATACAAAGCGTATCATAAAAAATAAATAAAGCTTAATCTAAATATATAAAACCAGTCAAGTGTGAGTTGGACTCGCTCATGAAGGGTTCCGTACTTATACAAGACTAGCTGATGCCCGCAGCTTCGCCTGCGTTGATCTAGGGTCTGAGATCCCGTGGAAACTTTTGATTCCCCAGGACAAAAGTAGCCTATCCGTAATAGCCCGCACACGAAAATTACGCAAATCGGTTCAGAAATCTCGGAAATTTCCGAGATTTCAGCTAACCCTGTACCAAATTTCGTCAGAATCGGTTAAACTGTTAGGCCGTGAAAAGGTAGTAGACAGACAGACAAGCAGACAGACAGACACACTTTCGCATTTATAATATACAAGAAAACTTGAGGTTTTACAGTATCATTTCGCAACATTGTAAGTAAGCTGTACCGTACGAAAGGCATAATTAATTGCATTCGTTTGTAAAACAAATGAGATTTTGAAATATTCCACGGTTTTGCTCCACAGTAGAAAATAGAAATGTGATATCGCTACTGAGGTATTTTGCTCGTAACAAAATTTCTAGAACAGCTAAGAATTTTTAAAGACCCACTTTATAGCTTGTACCAAACACCTTTTTACATTTAAATACATGAAGCAACTTTATAAATACTTTGCATTAACCTCTCATTAATTTACTCAATTCACGAAAATATAGGTACGTAAATACATAGACTGCTAAAATCATAACCCTTCCTTTCGTGTAGTCGGGTAAAAAAAGAAAGTGGGCTTTAAAATATACCTATTACGTATACTACAATATATTTTAAAGCCCACTTTCAAAATTCACCTGCCTACCTCTATGTGCTAGTAAAGTCAAAATCAGCATTTTTTACAAGTATTGTTATATTGTTCTAAACTTAGCTACATTTACCTATTCGTGATATTATGCCTACTTTCACTAAAAACAAGTTTTAAGTTAAGTTTAAGCTAAGAATTTAAACTTTAAGTTTAAAATAAGCTTTTATTTGATCAATGGATAATTCGCTTTTAACACAGCTAATAGCACAGATAAACACAAAAAGAATCAAAGAGTGTCGGAGTTTGTTCAGCCAATAAGCCAAGTTTCAAAGCCAGAGACTTCTATATATAACAATGGAATTGGTTTTAAAGTTGAAGTTTAGTTTGTATTACAACATCAATGACGTAAAAGACCAGGCCCAAAATACAATAGAGTAGGTACTTAAAAAATATCAAATGAAACCTCTAGTGATTAGAAAAACAACAAACAAACACATTACTTATCGCATTTATTAAAATACTAGCCGATGCCCGCGACTTCGCCCGCGTGGATTTAGGTTTTTCGAAATCCCGTAGGAACTCTTTGATTTTCCGGGATAAAAAGTAGCCTATGTGCTAATCCAGGATATTATCTATCTCCATTCCAAATTTCAGCCAAATCCGTCCAGTAGTTTTTGTGTGAAGGAGTAACAAACATACACACACACATACACACACACACACACACATACAAACTTTCGCCTTTATAATATTAGTGTGATTAGTGTGATGTGATGAGTAGTTATAAGTAATATATACGGTATGTATAAGTAATGTATAAGTATATATTACGGGCATTAAAAATTTGTACAACTAGCCAACTGCGTCCTTATCTATAGAATTAAAATATAAAAGAAAGAAAGCAAAAATTTAATGTGATAATTACAGAAGGTAAAATGAATTTTAAACACAAAATAACAAAAACATTTTAATATATCGGAACAAGCTTGAAATAATTAAATAACAAAATAACGAATACTTGTGTGAAAGTAATATTCGCGTATGTAATTTAATTTTAGTGACATTCACGTCGCGCCAAATTAAAATGACACCCACTACTTACTCATCCTGTAATATTATTAAATATTCTCTTTTTAATATAAACATATACCAGATGTTTTTTTAGTCAAGACTTTGCTAACGTGATTTAGACTTTTTTAGAATCCCATGGGAACTTTTAGATTTTCCGGGATAAAAGTAGCTTATTTCCATTTCCGGGATGCAAGCTATCCCTGTAAAAAAATTTACCTAATCAGTTTAATAGATGGATGATGAAAGCTAACAGGCAGACAGATACTATTTCATATTTATTAACTCCCGACCCAAAAAGAGGGGTGTTATAAGTTTGACGTGTGTATCTGTGTATCTATCTGTGGCATCGTAGCGCCTAAACGAATGAACCGATTTTAATTTAGTTTTTTTTGAAAGGTCTGGATCGAGAGTGTTCTTAGTTATAATCCAAGAAAATCGGTTCAGCCGTTTGAAAGTTATCAGCTCTTTTCTAGTTACTGTAACCTTCACTTATCGGGGGTGTTATAAATTAATTTACACTTGTATAATTAGTACCTAATGGAAATAAAGCTAATTGTATCAATCTATACTAATAAATAAAATTGAAGTGTCTGTCTGTAATTTCGAAATAACTACCTCATATTAAGCTCATATGGTTATTTGAACGATACCATAACTGAATCACACGTTTTTAAAATTTTTGTCTGTCTGTCTGTCTGTCTGTCTGTCTGTCTGTCTGTCTGTCTGTTTGAAAAGGCTAATCTTTGGAACGGCTGAACCGATTTTGACGGGACTTTCACAGGCAAGTAGAGGATTGACCAGGGCGTAAAATAGGCTACTTTTTTAACCGACTTTTAAAAAGGGAGTTGTGTTTTTCTACCTATGTACACCGAAATCTCCGAGATTTCTGAATCGATTTGCGTCATTTCTTTTTTAATCGATAGAGGAACTTTGCGACATTGTTTCATAAAAAATTTGGAGTCCAACTCCTCAATCCTGATGCTGCAGGGGATCTGACCAATCCACGCGGGCGAAGCTGCGGGCATCAGCTAGTTTCTTAATAATTTCAATATTTTTTTAACCAATTAACAATTTTCATGGTTTATGAAGACGTCAACCTTGCACCATCAATGACATAGTCTATATATACTTATTATTAGTGGTTCATGTATAAAATAGTATACCTGCAACATTAAGATTGAGGAGATGAGACTTGGTATTCATGTAACAGTATCATGGGAATGAAATCCATATATAAAGTTCCTTAAGAAGTACAACTACAAATAATTGAAAAACTCGTCAAAAGCAAAAAATAAAGCAGAAAAAGTGTTTAGCACGACTTTAAAATTCCTTTTCTAACCTAATCCTTAATTCTTTGGTATATAATAAGGCACGTAAGCATTAAATAGCGAAAGGCTTAACAAAAGTAAATGGCCTGTCCATGATTGCGAAAGAAAGCCGCCGGGATTCTCATGTAAGGACGCACTCATTTGAGTTTCCATTACGCCTAATGATATGATCTTATCTGCGCAAGTGGACCGTTTAGAAACGGCCTGTGTAAAAGTAAATGCCCCGTGAACTCAATGTGAAATGTTGTCTTACAAAATACAAATCAATTTCTTCGAAAGATTATCGAGCAAACAGAGGTATACCTACTTGAGACATAATAATATAACTATCTATCCTGTCTCAAGTATGCAGTATAGTTGCTTACCTTGCTTAGATCGAAAACTAAAGTATTGACTTATTCGAATTTAAACGCTGAGCATAGAGTGGTTTTCAAATTAAAGGTAAATGTGCGTAAATCTATCATTTAGAATGGAGATATCGACGTCTTTCGTCCTTTTCCTGACATTACTAAATGATAGATTTACGGTCACTAGTATTGTTAAGGGAGAATCAACGTCACAGGAAAACTGTCATTAGGTCATGGTTTTAAGAAACAGTAGAAATATCTGTAGTAGGTATAGGTAAAGTATTTACCAAGAAAGCAAAAAAGTTATTTAAGTATTTTTATCGCATCTTAAAGCTTATCTATCTACATAGAAATTTCTTCCAGCTTCCCTTGAATATGATAACTCACTTTCTCTCAATTAGTGTTTGGACAATCATGGGACCAAATTTCTAGACTGCTAACAGATATATTGTAAAGAAACGTTTTAATATAGGTACTTACATAGTACGAAATGGTACAATTATGTACAGGAAAAATAGTGAGTTATAAAAACCAAAAGTATAATTTATTATTAGATTAGAAAAAAATTACCTTTACTAAGGGGAATTAGGTCGGGATTACGGTCGTCCGGAGAGCATCGCTTCTGTAGGGAAGCCTTCTGGTTCTTCGTTGATTGCATTGTCACTGTAAATAAGTATCGTATTACGAACTTTTCTCTTGATAATTCTTTATTCTCTTTCCTCAAGCAACTTTATTATTTCTTAGAAACAAATAAAAGTCTCATCAAATGGTACACAGTAATGCTCTGTATACAGTAAATTGATTAAAAAACGGGAAATCGAATTAAGTGGGTAGGTACATAATAAAGATAACAATGAGCTTATTCAGTTTCAATAAAACCTAAATTTAAATGAAAAAAATTAAACAAAAATCATCATTTTTTTTATACAATATGCATAGTTATGGTTTTACATATCTTAAGTGTGTACTGAACTAAAAAAAGGAAAGTACAATTACTCTACTTAGTACAAATTATTATTTTTACTAGCTGATGCCCGCGACTTCATTCCCGTGGATATAGGTTTTTAAAATCTCGCGGGAACTCATTGATTTGCCGGGATCAAAAGTAGCCTATGTCACTCTCCTTTAATATGGAAAAAAACATTGCGACGTAATTGAAGGACAGACCAACAAATCGATAAATATTAAACACACTTTCGTTTTTTTTAAAAGAATCCTCTATCCCCTCCAACTAAGTGTAAAGCTTGTGATAGGATTTATAATATGAGTAGTGATACTGAGAAAATCATCCACAAAATTATCGCTTACACTTTGTTTAGTTAAATACCTTCGTAATCCCGAGACCTCGGGCGTAACCTCGTCGCTACTAAGGCCAGGCACAAGATGATGGCGACGGTTAACGCGGCGCCGAGCACTCCGCCAACCGCCCAATTCACCTCCCACGCTTCCTGCGCTTCTGTGAACAAAGGAAACACTTTTAGCGCTATAAAAAATAAAATTTGCTTACAATATACTCTGCGGGTTACAAAACTGACGTAGCAATGGCAGAGCACATAGTTCGAAAAACCGATAGACGTTCGGGTCCGCTTTTCTTAACCCCCGACCCAAAAAGAGGGGTGTTATAAGTTTGACGTGTGTATCTGTGTATCTGTGTATTGGTGTATGTGTGTATCTGTGTATCTGTCTGTGGCATCGTAGCTCCTGAACGAATGAACCGATTTCATTTTAGTTTTTTTTTTGTTTGAAAGGTGGCTTGATCGAGAGTGTTCTTAGCTATAATCGAAGAAAATCGGTTCAGCCGTTTGAAAGTTATCAGCTCTTATCTAGTTTTCTTATAGAGGTTTTTGTTTCGGGGGTTTTTTAAATTTTGAGTTATTTATTTAGATACAAGTTAGCCCTTGACTGGAATCTCACCTGGAGGTAAGTGATGATGCAGTCTAAGATGGAAGCAGGCTAACCTGGAAGGGGTATGGCAGTTTTCATTAAACCGATACTCCTTTGGTTTCTACACGGCATCGTACCGGAACGCTAAATCGCTTGGCAGCACGGCTTTGCCAGTAGGGTGGTAACTAGCCACGGCCGAAACCTCCCACCAGACGAAAGGTACTGGAAAGGCGACCTCGCACCGGAAAACGCAGCGTTGAAAGACCTCCCTCCCTCTAGATGGACGGACGACAGCGACGTGTGGTCTTATTAGTGTAAGGTTTCGGATTCGACACCTAGTTTAGTCAATTCGGGAAGCTGTGATTTCTGAATAGGCCCTCCTGGGTGATTGGCTAACTTAGTGTCTAACACTGAACGATAGTCACCGAATTCATTTGACATTGGTTAGTTCTACATTGCGTCTTCATTGAGTGATATTAAAATACTTTTCCGTAGAAAACCTCCAATGGATTAAAAATAAATGTCGAATGAACTGGATGGCTGCCACTCAGAGTTAGACATTGAGTCAGTGAATCAGTAGATTGGTCTAGTCTTAATGGAGGCTTTAGCCATGGCTAGTTACGAGTTACGACCATAGAGGCATAGCCATGACACATTGTGTAATGTAAAACTACTTGCATATTATCACCTAACAACAATTATATTTATGAATGTGGTCAATTAGTTCTGAAATTATCACTAAACAATTTGTGCGTTAGTTAATTAATGCACAATGATGTGAATTTTTGGTTATGATCAACGTGTTCCAATTTCTATTCTAGGAACACGAAATGAACGGCTCTGATAATCGCGCTAACAGTGAATTATAAAATATCGCATTAAGTGCCTAAAACGGCTTGTATTCGTCGTATATAAACGGGTTATTGCAGTATTAGAATAACATTCTCATCACAACTCGATTAAGCTCCAAAATTGACACTTGAATTTAAGCCAAATTGCCGTTTTCATAGCGACGGCGACGCCTTTACTTTCAGCCAACCGTAATATTCGTGGGGCGAGGCCGGAATAAATATACGGGTTAGAATTAATGCTAAGAGTTCGGAAAAAATATTGGTATTCTTCAAAAATAGTTATATTCTTATTAGCAAAACTTGCTTCTCTATGGGCAAAACTTTGCAGGATACTCGAAAAATCATACCTAACGAGTGAAGTTTTTATCTTTTTAAACGACATCAGAATCACGTTATAAATCTGACGTGTCTCTAATCTATTTAAAATTAGAGATTTAAGCCAATAAACCAGCCATTTTACTGTAATAGACTGTTGTCGTTGAAAAGCTGTGAAAATTTCAACTGTCTACCTATTACGGTGTATAAGATATAGCCCACTGACAGACAGACAGACGGATGAATGGGTGAACAGATGGTTGGACAGCGGAGGCGTAGTTGTAGAGTTCCGTTAGTACCCTTCGGTACGGACCTCTAAAAAGTACCTTTACGTGAAAATTTCATACATTTTCCATACCCCGATATCGGATCGGATAGTGTAAAAATGTTAGTACAACGAGCATACTTTTCATGCTAAGCAAACATCTTTTGCTCCGGTAATATTCAGAACAAAAACTGAAAACATAAAAAGTTTTATTTCCCCTTGTTTCGTCGCTTATTTTGCGGTTGCATTTGCTTTTCGGAATAACTTTTTAGAAGTACTTTCATGGTCGGTAAAATTTCCAAAGTGTTTTTGCTTTAACTGTAATTCCGTTTTCAAAGCATAAGTAGATTTTACAATTTGTAATGGAAAGTTGGGAACAGAAAAACAGTCATTCACGTTTCTACCGCAGCTCTTTCGAACAGCTAAAAATGTAGAACTGATTTACACAAACTAAAAGAAAAATAAAACCGACTTCAAAAACCAAAAACACTAAAAAGTAGGAAATAATTTTTGTTTAGCTACACGTGTAATGTACCTAGGTATGAAGTCGAGCGAGCATATTAAAACAAAAGAAATTCAAGAGTGAAGCTCGCCCGACTTCATAACTAGGTACATTACACGTGTAGCTAAACAAAAATTATTTTCTACTTTTTAGTGTTTTTGGTTTTTGAAGTCGGTTTTATTTTTCTTTTGAAAATTTTTTATTCACAATTTTTAGTGGCCCCACTGTACTATAATATGCTATGCCCAGTTAAAACCCTACTGTTTACTAAGCTATTACACTGATCGCGAGCAATTTGCTCTCATCCATTGAGGAGTTCTGTTCTCCATCTCCGAAGATATTCATCAGATCTTCACCAAATTTATATGGGACCACCTGCACAGTATACCCTTTCAAACAAAAAAAATTCCAAATCGGTCCAGGCGTCTTTGAGTAATCGGGGAACATACATAAAAAATAAAAAAAAAATAAAAAAAAAGATCCCGACGAATTGAGAACCTCCTCCTTTTTTGGAAGTCGGTTAAAAATAGCTTTTGTAAATAAAATACGACCATAGCTTTTATTTCAAAAGATTTTTTGCTTTTTATTAAAATAGGAACCCACTAATTGCAAATTTAGCTGTCGGTAAATAAAATTAGTCATTACTCGGTTGCTATTAACTTAATAGACATCAATTTATAAATTATTAATCGGTTATCGATATTAATTAATAACTAAACGGTCATAAGGGGTTGCTCCACGGTAATTCAATATAATTATCTCGGTAAATCAATCAAAGTACCTATCTTCTTATCTGGCAAGAGGCCATCCTATACATATTAATTGACACTGAGTAATGACGTCATGACTCAAGCTAATTATGGCGGATCCTGAACACAGAGGTGGGATCCCTTTCTTAGCGTGGTAATTAATTATTATCCCCGCGATCCGCTTAATTTCTGACAGTTGTTCTTTTAGCGACTGGAATTAAGAAGTTTCTGTTTCAACAACTTGGAATAAATTGTTTTAATGACAAATTGTGTCAATTTATCAAAGCAAAATAAAGTAAGACTTAGGAGCTTAAAATATCGAGTTATTGCGAAATGGTCTAAGAAAGCTTAAAGTCCACGACCAATATGAAGATGACTGAATTCTATCAAAATTCAATTAGAAGTTTGGGAGACACGACTAACTAATTCTGTAAACGTACAAATGGATATAATATCTTATATACCTTATATTACATTGCATATTATATCTTAGTTTTGGACGAACCATTAGTTAAACTAAGATACTAGAAACTTTTTATGTTAACTCCGACTAATTTTTCTCACCCAAATCATACTGATAGTTACTATCACTTAAAGACATTGCTACCTGAAAAGTTTCATGATTCTAGGTCAACGGGAAGTACCTTATAGATTTTGATTCGCTTGACGGGTCTTGGCAGAGACGACTGACAGACAGGCAGACAACGAAGTGATTCTATAAGGGTTCTTTTTTTTTTCTGGAGATACGAAATATTGAAATGAGCGCTGAGTGTTAAAAAAGCATTCTTACCAGTTCTAGGCGCTAATCTCGGCGCAGTTTCAACAGTGAACGTCACATGTTCGGATCTCCCCCGAGCATTGGCCGCGTACACCACCAACTTGAGATGTCTTTTAGCACCAAGCCTCCTCAGGTTCCAAACTGTCGCTTTATTTGTTGAATTTGTTACTAAACCCTCGTTTGCCCACACTTCTGCTATGTATGTACACTGGAGACCGCCTTCGTAACCTATTGTTAGAATAAAAATTAAAGCATTAGTGCCTAACAGCAATATTTCACAGGAAAAGATTCTAAATGGTGTAAGCTACTGAAGTTAATTTGAAGAAATTATCCAGCAATAGTTCAAAATCTACGAATTGGAAAATAAATAATAACTTTTATGATAATTTTATTGGCTGATGTTATGAAGAAATATCAGCATCAACCTGCCTTTACATTTAGTCAATAGATAAGTAAATAATTGAATAAGTATGTAGTACTCGATCCTACAAGTGATATTACCTGTAAGTCACTTTACATTCAACGACTTAGAGACTTGATACGGCAAAAACCCCGATCCTAGTGGACAGGGCGCTGTGCAGAAAAAAATTAATGGCGCTCTATGGAATAAAATGTAAACAGCGATATTGGTCCCCCAACGCAACTACGTAGTTATCATTGCGTAGAAAATCGAATTACCTGCAAGACACGTCAGATCCAACGAATCATCAGTGAGATTGTACACTGAGCAGTTTGAAGGCGGGTCGGGTCTCGTCGCAGGTAGCAATGTGTAGACGCACGGCGATATCTGCTGCTCAGCCAAGTTGGTCCCCCGACGCAACGTTGTTATTATTTGGTACGTGAAAAACTAAATTACCTGCAAGACACGTCAGATCCAACGAATCATCAGTGAGATTGTACACTGAGCAGTTGGAAGGCGAATCGGGTCTCGTTGCAGGTAGCAGTGTGTAGACGCACGGCGATATCTGCTGCTCAGCCAAGTTGGTCCCCCGACGCAACGTTGTTATTATTTGGTACGTGAAAAACTAAATTACCTGCAAGACACGTCAGATCCAACGAATCATCAGTGAGATTGTACACTGAGCAGTTGGAAGGCGGGTCGGGTCTCGTTGCAGGTAGCAGTGTGTAGACGCACGGCGATATCTGCTGCCCAGCCAAGTTGCTCCCCCGACGCAACGTTGTTATTATTTGGTACGTGAAAACCCAAATTACCTGCAAGACACGTCAGATCCAACGAATCATCAGTGAGATTGTACACTGAGCAGTTGGAAGGCGGGTCGGGTCTCGTCGCAGGAAGCAGTGTGTAGACGCACGGCGATATCTGCTGCCCAGCCAAGTTGGTCCCCCGACGCAACGTTGTTATTATTTGGTACGTGAAAACCCAAATTACCTGCAAGACACGTCAGATCCAACGAATCATCAGTGAGATTGTACACTGAGCAGTTGGAAGGCGGATCGGGTCTCGTCGCAGGTAGCAGTGTGTAGACACACGGCGATATCTGCTGCCCAGCCAAGTTGGTCGCCCGACACGACAACGTCCCGTAGTCGATGTCGGAGACCGGGATGTAAGTTAACACTGATTTGCTTTCTTTCGCATTAACTGTGAAGCGATCCTGAGAAAAAAGGAAGGCAACAATTATTTTCACTTATTAATGAAGCGTTTTATTTAGAACTACATTTAACAGAACCCACTTAACCACTTTACTTTACTATTGACATATTATACTAAAAAATATGAACAAGACATAACCGAAAGTATTTTTTTACTAAAGTTCATTATACAAAGTAATAAAATTGGGTAAGTATTGATAGCTTATTTACAGATTAGGTGCTAAAAATTTCATATTATCGAAAAAATCAATCAAATTTTGCAGCTATCACAGTTTTATGGATGTTTCACATTGGACCAGGCACTGTTCAGGCATGTTTACCTAATTTTCATGAAGAATCGTGGGTTAGAAAGGATGGCTGGACGAGTCGGACACGACTTGTGCTATGGTTTAATGTATGTACCTTTATTATCTCTTTTAGCAATACTCAGAAACTCACTAAATAAATATGAATAGGTATATGAATCGTAACTCGTAAGCAGCTTTGTAATAAAATACAGATATATACAAGAATCTCTTCAAACATTAAGATAATGGATTTAATGCGAAGTATTTTCATTTGTCTTCCATAAAACCGTTAAGTAGTTGTAATGCAAAGTCATAAAAAGAAAACGTCGAGAAATGTGCTTCTCTTTTTATTACGTGTAACGTTTTTATTTTCTTCCAAGAGTGCTTTTGTTGAGAGACGACCCTATCGTGTTAAATCAGGGTTCGCAAACCTTTGGTACGCGTGCCACAAGTAACACATTGTAACTATTGGCTTTATAATAATGTATAATATAAATTCATTCAAGTTAAATATTACCTACTTGATTTATTTACATCCATCTGTTCGATATTAGAATTTCAAATGAATACTTTTTGTACAAGAGTTAATTATTATGTTTGCTTTTTGTGTTAGGAATTAAAATTCAAGATTGGTCAAATGTGTAACTAAGTAATATGAAGAATTTCTAGGAGCTAGAACTCTACGCCAACTAGAAAACACATTATAGGAAACTTCACTTGCGTGAACATTTCTGGCATACTACAATCTACGTACAACATTACCTACTTGTCGCCCGCGACTTTTTCCGCGTGGGTTTAGGTTTCTTAAAAATTCCATGGGAACTCTTTGATAGAATTAAAGAAAAAAATATCTAGGAGAATTCGTTGTACGCAAGTAGAAAAACACAACTCCTATTTTGAAAAGCATGGCACATTGTAATAATATATTTATTATATATACTATAGGTACGACCCAATGTCAGTTCTTGAAAATAGCAGTGTCCTGCTTTACTGGGATCGGTCGGTTATCACTGACAGGTATATTGTAGCCAATAGACCTGATATAATGCTAGTTGACCGATCAGCGCGTCGAGCAATGATTGTTGATGTCACTATTCCACATGATGATAATCTAGTGAAAGCAGAAAAGGAAAAAGTATCGAAATACTTGGACCTGGCCCACGAGATTACTGCCATGTGGAGTGTTGCCTCAGCGATTATTGTACCGATAGTTGTATCAGTCCACGGTCTTATTGCGAACAGTTTCGACCAACATCTTAAGAAACTGTCGCTTAACTGTTGGATCAAGGGTAAGATACAGAAGGCAGTGGTTCTTGAGACGGCACGCATTGTGAGGAGGTTCCTCACTCTGGAGCCCTGACCACTGGCGGCTTGGGTCCAACCCACCCTGTTGCCAGTGGGGTACATTTTATCATATTTTTATTCAATGTTTTTTTTTTTTTTTTTTTTTTTTCCCCCGTTACTTTAGTTTTTTGTTGTTTATGTTATTTTATTTCTCTTTTGTTTCTGTTATTTATTGATTTTGTTGTTGATGTTATTTTATTTTTTGTTCTTTCTGTGTTTCTGTTATTTTTTCTGTTGTTTTTGTTATTTTATTGTTTAAAAATAGGATAAAATGTAAAAAATAAATAAATGAGAGTATTTAATCTTTTTAATGAAGAAACTGTTCACGAGCCCTGTATACATAGGAGCTATGGTTGTCAAAGGAAATTCTTAAACAAAAAAGAGTCAATACTTAGATAACGACAAGTAAGCTTAAAAAAGGCATCTTAATTTTTTCCCAACCACAAGGTTAAACATTTAATGAAGCTTTTCGCTCTTTGATGGAAATTAATTACGTCTTTAGAACTTTCGTCTTGATTTTTTTTCTTGAAATAATATTACATCTCGATTTTTGCTTGTACGAAACTGCGGTTGGTAAAAAAATCAGGTTAGTCTCATAGCTTTTTAACCCCCGACCCAAAAAGAGGGGTGTTATAAGTTCAACGTGTGTATCTGTGTATCTGTCTGTGGCATCGTAGCTCCTAAGCGGATGAACCGATTTCAATTTAGTTTTTTTTTGTTTGAAAGGTGGCTTGATCGAGTGTTTTTAGCTATAATCTAAGAAAATCCATGAAAAAGTTATCAGCTCTTTTCTAGTTACTGTAACCTTCACTTGTCGGGGGTGTTATAAATTTTTAATTTACACTTGTTGTCACGTAAGTTGTGGAATCTGTGTGGAATGCAAGAAGACTTTGTTTTTGACTTTGAGAAATTAATACAAACCTTACATATTTTGTTAGATTATGTGCCCTGGCTAAGCATGACCGGTATCTAATATTACTAAAAGGCATTAAGAGATTGAGAAACCTCCGATTTTTAAGGGGAAACTTAAATGAAATTTAGTACTTTGTTACATTAATGCTACCAAATGCATAGACAATACCAGTTAAATATTTTGTACTATTTCTTGTGCTCGCTTTACATTTACGCCAGATCATGGTACGGAAACCCGTGAACAGCGCGAAAGAAAACTGAAACAACCATTCACACTATTGTTTCGCACCGTTCATGGGTTTTCGCTCGAGCGAAGTACGGCCATTTGGTTTACTTAATGACATGCGAGCTGGAAATATAGATAAAAACCGGGCAAGTGTGAGTCAGACTCGCGCACCGCGGGTTTTGTACTTGGTTGGGTATTTGAAATTTGAAAATACTAGTTATTAATTGCTCTTGAACACATTTTTTCTGTGATGTAGGTAACAAAAAATTTATGGTTTTTGGATTTTTGGTTTTTGGACACGACAGACAGACAACGAATTGCTGCTATATATTTTCCTTTTGACCTCAAAACCCTACGAAACCCTAAAACAGTTCAGAAAATACAAGAAAAATCAAATGTACACGGATGTGACGTCACTAAAGTCAGCTAGTAACAAGTCCCTTACTTAAAAGGGAACGCCCCCAAGTACCATTCGGGCTGTGAGTTCTATATTATGAGACCCTTACTCGCTAACCCTTTCAACAACTTCATTCTAAACATAAGTTTTGTACAAACTCTGCGTATACAAAAAACGATATAAATACAAATAACTTATCTGAAGCCTTAAACACATCAACTTTTCCTTTTTATGGTTCCGTACCCCAAAAGGAAAAACGGAACCCTTATAGGATCACTTTGTTGTCTGTCTGTCTGTCCGTCCGTCTGTCGTGTATGAAGAAGTCAAGAAAACCTACAGGGTACTTTCCGTTGACCTAGAATCATGAAACTTGGCAGGTCGGTAGGCCTTATGGCACAAGTAAAGGAATAAATCTGAAAACCGTAAAAATTAAATGTGTTTCAATTTTCAAAGTAAGATAACTATGCCAAGTGGGGTATCATATAGGCATCATAACCTGTAAATTCTAGAACAAATTTTTATTTATTTTTATGCATAATAGTTTTTAATTTATTGTCGGAAAAAATACCCGAGTAAGAAACCCTCGGTGCGCGAGTCTGACTCGCACTTGTCCGGTTTCTTCCATTCCATCAACCTGTAGCCTTTCCTTCTTAGTGCAAATTTTGAACAGAAAGACAGAAGTTCTGGCTCATTTTTTGCGCAACGGATCAGCCTGGCTGTTTAGTGCGGAAATGAAGCTATATTCTTGGCACCATTCATTAAGTTTTACTGTTATATTTTCAAACCAATCAAAATAAAAAAATACATATATTTACACTTTTCCTAAAATTCATCACGAAAATGAATATAGGTATGGTAATACATTGACGTTGAATTATTATGGGACTGAATAAAAACACCGTTTATATGACAGAACAAAAGCAAGATCCTCTACTCAATAATTCTTTATGCCCCGAGGGTGGAATCATGGAATCAGGAAGTATTCCCAAAGTTGAGACCTTTTGTGACTTTTAGCATGAATCGCGAACGATGCGAAGTGTTTTTTCTTTGTGCTCTCATCCTATCCTTTTTCGAGGAAAATCTCGGAGGGCAAAAAATGTCTGCGTAATTTTTTGAGACATTTGATCTATTTTCCGATTTTTTTGCGAATGATCGCGTTTCACTCTACTTTTGAGAGAAATCTTTACGAGCGTTGTATCAAAATTAAGTATTTTTGTGAAATTATTTATATCCATTATACGTTTGCTAATTAGAACTAATAACTATGACTCTTTCACATTCATCAGGAAATCAAGTGGCTTTAAAAAAGCTTTTCTGAGGGGTGATAAATAAATCTTTTTCCAATACATTATTAATCAGTTATTTTACAGATTTTTCGTCATTACTTTTGTACGGTGTCCTACTTTTTAAACACCTCTAACGTCGATGGGGGATTTAAATATAAATAACATTTTTTCTAACCATTTCTCACAAATTCTATATACTTTACATAATTACAGCCCCCAATTACTTCACAAGGGACTTTACAAGGTTTTTTAATCACGGTCCTCAGTAATTAACATAATTGTAGGGCATTATGTTTTCACAGAAAAAATACTTTTAAGGACCGTTTTTTATGTATGTTTTTCCAAGCCGCAGGAAAATGTCTCATGTTATATTAATGTCTATTGTTATTTTAATTATTTTAGCTTGCATGACTTCTGTTTAGGTAAAACTTTTATCTTTCGCTTCCAAAAGATTTAATTTTGTTAAAAGCGTTTGTCACACCTGGCTTCAATTTCTAAGATTTATAGGTATTGTTCGTGGCTATTTTTTATACTATAATTGGAGTTATATGTCCTCAAGTTATCGCTCAATAGCATGATGTTAGAAGTTTTCACGATGGATAAGAGCTGCAGAAGAACCAAGATCACTGATATAGCCCAAACTATTAGCAAAGCTTAACAAATCATGCTTGTCGCAGGGGCAATGGCTGTTGGAGACGAAAAGTTCTATAGAGTGGAAACCGCGTACAAGTAAGCATTCTGCACGATGAATTAACGATATAAAGAGAGTGGCAGGAAGTGGATGGATGAGGAAAGCTGTGAACCGGATGTGGTGGCACTCTTAGACAAGACGTGGAAGTCCACCGGCTAACGACGACGTTTTGTTAGACGCTATGAGTGTTGTTGGATGAAGAAGGCGTGAAAAGACTTCCATATTCTCGGCTTAGCCCATTGACATGGAGTAGCGTACCTATCGGAAAGGTAGTATGTGGTAGCTGCTAGTGTCCGGAGACCAAAACCCTCTTTGAGTCACTGAGCCACTAACGTAAGTGAGTATGTAGCACAAACGTAGTCAAATGGCTTGAATTAATTAAGTTACGAACGACGAATAGATACTTGAGATACGATGAGACTATACGATGTTGAAAAAGCGTTTTTTAGATTCACCTTTGTGGATAATTCTTGTCTATAGTGGCCACTCGAACGTATCTGGCAGATGATGTTCATAGTCGAAAAGACCGACCCAGTGCATGCCGGACTTGCACCCGAAGGGTTCCGTACATCGTAGAATAGAATCCATACTAATATTATACCTAAATGCGGAAGTGTGTCTGTCTGTCTGTCTGCTTCCTTTTCACGGCCCAACAGTTTAACGATTCTGACGAAATTTGGTACAGGGTTAGCTTATATCCCGGGGACGGTCATTAGGCTATTTTTTATCCCAAAAAATCAAAAAGTTCCCACGGGATACCTAAAAACCCATCCGTTTAACCGATTTGTATGTTTCGTACCGAGGTAGCTTGCGTCCCTGTAATTGACATAGGCAACTTTTTATCCCGGAAAATCAAGCAGTTCCCACGGGATCTTTAAAAACCTAAATCTACGTGGACGAAGTCGCAGGCATCCTCTAGTAGAATATATTTTTATTTGCTATGTTGCATTCCATTATGTAATTTAGATTGTTATTTAAGCTAGGATGGGGCTGGCGTGCCCGTGTCGGACAAAATTCCCGTATAAATTAAGATACAAAAAAAACTATTCATGATCAACCCATCGCTGGCTCACTACAGAGCATGGGTCTCCTCTCACAGTGTGAAAGTATTAGCCTAAGCTGGACAATTGTGGCTTGGCAGACTTCACACAACTTTGAGAACATTATGGCCAACTCTCAGGCGTGCAGGTTTCCTCACGATGTTTTCCTTCACCGTTAAAGCAAGCGATATTTAATTACTTAAAACGCTTAT
The DNA here is from genome assembly GCF_905333055.1 of Maniola jurtina. Taxonomy (NCBI): domain Eukaryota; kingdom Metazoa; phylum Arthropoda; class Insecta; order Lepidoptera; family Nymphalidae; genus Maniola; species Maniola jurtina. Next base: position 2,955,337 of record NC_060034.1, on the reverse strand, counting down.
AATTCCGAAAAATTAGAGGTCTTCCGGAATCGGACCCACAACCTCTGATTAAAAGGTGGACATCCTAATCACTAGGCCGTCACAGCTTACTATAAAACTACCAATACCAATAAACTATAAATAAACTAAAACAATTTCAAAATTCAACATCACTAACGTAAATGGACACTGCACCTCCTCTCTATTTCACTGGAGAGTGAAGAGGGGTGAGTATTGCATCTAATAAGGCTTCAATACTTACAGGGTCAACTTTAATGGAGCCAGCGGAGTTGTTGAGGGTCCACTCGAACGTGTCCGGAGGAGGGAAGGCATCCACGTCGCATTCCACCTTCGATGGCTCTTGTAACGCCGCGCCGATCAGTTTTATCTCCCTCTTCCGACATATAGGCCTATCTGCGGGAAATGTATCTTGATTATTAAATAGAATACGTCATCAGTTTAAACATGTTCTGTATTAATTAAGTTAAACAAGTGTAAATTAAAATTTATAACACCCCCGATAAGTGAAGGTTACAATTATAACTAGAAAAGAGTTGATAACCTTCAAATGGCTGAACCGATTTTCTTGGATTAAGTTAAAAACACTCTCGATCAAGCCACCTTTCAAACAAAAAAAAACTAAATTAAATCAGTTCATTAGTTTAGGAGCTACGATGCCACAGACAGATACACACGTCAAACTTATAACACCCCTCTTTTTGGGTCGGGGGTTAAAAACAACTTTTTAAAGTCAAAGCTTTTTAATTACTACCCAAACCCATCTCAGAAATGCAAAAGTGAGTTTGTTTGTTAGACCTGAAACCACTCCGCAACAGCGCAAAGGATCAGCGTGGGTTTTGCATAGATGTGAAAGACGGAAAAAGTGACATAAGCTACTCTCTTCCACGAAGAAAAGATTTTCAGAAATTAGGCAAAACCATTGCTGGTCAACAAGTCTAGCATAACAAGCCTCTAGCTAAAAGGACAAGGGTTGAAATTGAAAGGTCAACGATTCAAACCCTGTTCAAACCCTACCCTGGTGTATCTACTGTTGTTGTTCCACCTTCAAGTAAAATCTGAATGCTTAATTTGGAGGGGAAGGGGAGATATAGTCAAGTCTAACATGGCTTATGATCTAATTGAAAAATCTATTCCTAGAATAGAAAATTACTAGGCACATCCATTTAAGCTTGTATTTCACTGTCTTTATAATAATTTCTTGTCTAGACTGAAAATTACACGATTAGCTACTTAAGTAGTGATTAGTAAAATAGTTTCCCATTTGTATGTATCTGAGTGACGTGTGTATCTGAGTATCTTTGTATCTGTGTATCTGTCTGTGGCATCGTAGCTCCTAAAGTAATGAACCGATTTTAATTTCGTTTTTTTTGTTTGAAAGGTGGCTTGACCAAGAGTGTTCTTAGCTATAATCGAAGAAAATCGGTTCAGCCGTTTGAAAGTTATCAGCTTTTTTCTAGTTTTTTTTTTTATAGAGGTTATTGTGAGGGATTAATTTTAATTTTGAGTTATTAAAAGTTAATCAATGATACAATGTTATAGCGGATTTTCATATTCGCATAAGTTAGATCATGCTAACCTGTAATCTATTGTTTTTCACAGGAAGTTTCATAGTCTATCGGGTCTGAATATCTAAATTAACTATACCAGCTGTTCGCATTGCCTTGTAATTGATTAAATGGATCAAGATTGCTTTAGCTTTGTGCATGCGAGCCAAATCAGGCATAATAATCTCGATCGTTATGTCAGTCAATAGCAATGCCTTTATTGATTAGTTAACGCGCAAGTATAGTAAATAGATAGGTAGAAATGGCGATCGGGGAGGGAACGCCTCGCACACCCGCACAGCCCCCGCGCTAACCCGATGCGGGCAAGCGCGGGTGACTCATACCCAGATAGCCATCTCAACATGTCGCGGACTAAAGGTACTCCTTCCATTCGTTCATATAATCAGTTTAAAATTTGAAACTGCTATAATCCGCTAAAACAGACAATTAATCTGCATACTACGACGCGGACATGCAGAATGCAATATGCACCATCTGCCCTTCCACTACTAAAGAAGCAGAAAAAGCGAGCAATAGGTATACATATCAGACGCACAACACCACATAAATCTTTCAGAAGATTTGTTGCATAGGAGAGGCATAGTTAAAAACTTGGAGAGTGGCATAGGACTACTTTTCATCCCGGAAAAACAAAGATTTCCCACGGGAACTTAAAGACGTACGTCCACGCGGCCGAAGTCGCGGGCATTAGCTAGTATCCAATAAAGCTACCATGCCTATGTGGATATCGGCGTTTACTTTATCAGTCCATTAGGGGGTACTAATTGAATTAATGATTCAAGATAGTTTCGTCTTTGTGTCCGAGAATCGAATGAGAAACGATAATCTCTGCCATTGAGACTGTAACAAACAGAACGCGCGGCGAATATGGTGTACAACCCTCGGTAATATCTGCGCTCCCGCGCTTCCCCGCAGCTCTCCCCGTTTTCGCCTATCCAGTACCGTTGCCAACGCAAGTGCTATCTCTTCAGTTTGCATGACGTCACTAAGCCAGATTCGTAGATATTTCCGACGGGTTGTAAGTACTATGTACACTGTGTACAACGGATCCTAAGGTGTGACGCGAGCGTACCCATGGAGTGGAGTAGAGCTAAGTCTTTCTGAAGCGAAGCTTCTTTTTGGATGTCATGCGCTCATATGAAACAAACAAGAGTTGTGTTTTGACAAAACGCTATGTTTTTTATATGCAGTTTTTTGTCAAAACTCACCCTTATGCATATCATGATAAAGTGTATTTCCATTTGAAGTTTCTGCCATGTCATAAAACCATGTGCGAGGAGCTTATTTATTGCTGGTATCACAAAATACTGTATCTGCAGATACAGTCATTGAGTGAGTGAGAGATTGAGTGAGTGAGTGGAGATTTAGTATTTTTCAAACCCGCAATGTATAGCGTGCAAAACTCAGGTCAATACCCAATCAATTTTTGGGACGCAAGCTACCTCCTGTGCCCATATAAATCGGTTAAACCTATGGGCCTTGAAGAATCCCGTGAGAACTGTTTGATTTTCCGGGATAAAAAGTAGCTTATGTTTGTCCCCGGAACGTAAGCTAACTCTGTACTAAATTTCATCAAAATCGGTTAAACTGTAAGGTCGTGAAAAGCTAGCAGAACAGACAGACAGACACACTTTCGCATTTATAATATTAGTATGGACGTAGTGATGCGTGTTCAGTCCTTTTGTACCATTCAGGGTGCTAACTGATTTATTGATTGAAGATAACTTCATCTTTGTGTCTGTGAATCGAATTCGAAACGATAATCTCTATCGTTTAACACGGTTGGTATGTCACTAAGTGAAAGCTTTCGACGGGTATTTGACACGGGTTTGTTAATTATTGAACCAATTTAGTACTGATGGATTCACTTTGTTACTTAATATCTTAAATTACTAGATGTCACAAAGATCTTTGGGTTTCCATTAGCTGGTCTTGACTTTAATTGAATTGCGGATTGATGTTACAGGTGCATTTTTAACAAGACGACATTTTTAAGGGAGTTCTGGAGTGGAGACCGCGCACCGGTAAGCGCAGTGTGGGATAACCTCCAGCTCGCTGGACCTATGACCTGAAGAAGATTGCCGGAAGCGGGTGGATGAGGAAGGCGGAGGACCGTGTTTGGTAGCGCGCTCTTCGAAAATCCTATGTCCAGCAGTGGACGCATACAGGCTGATGGAATGGAATAGTTAATGATCTTTCAACACAGCTTAAACCCTGAATCACCACAGTAGTATTCAATCACTACCACCTTCCATCAGATCAGTTAAGAGGCATTTTAGAAGTTATATATTTCCAAATAGCCCCGGGCCCTGCCAGGAACTAAACGCTGGAACTTCAGAGAAAAGGTCGTTTTACTCTTTACACCCACTTCTTTGGATCTGGATTCATTTCATCATGATCAACCCATTTCCGCCCCACTACTGAGTACGGGTCTCCCCTCAGAATGAGAAGGGTTTAGGCCATAGTCTGCCACGCTGGCCCAATGCGGATTGGCAGACCTCACACACCTTTGAGAACATGGAGAACTCTCAGGCATGCAGGTTTCCTCACGATGTTTTCCTTCACCGTTAAAGCAAGTGATATTTAATTGCTTAAAACGCACATAACTGAAAAGTTAGTGGTGCGTGCCCGGGATCGAACCCCCGACCTCCGATTAGAAGGCGGACGTTCTAACCACTAGGCTATCACAGCTTACAGGATTCATTTAAAAAAGATTTTTATATGATTGTTTATTTTACTTTCTGTGTTTTGTGTATTTATTAAGGTTACTGTATTATTGCATGAGGTAAGTTTGTCTATGTGCTTGCGAAGTAAATTGGCAATGATAATCTCTGCCATTAAATGCGGCATGGAGCAGATATAGCGGCGGCGTCTGTTTGAGGCTAAGCTTCTATACAATTATAGTCCAAATAGTTTGGTGAGACGATTTAATTGAAGTGTCTTAAAGCTTAATCACCGTGGGTAGTGCCTAGGCTTTCGGATTTAGGTCAATGAAGAAAGCTTTCTTATCTTTCTTTGTTAGTGAATTTGAGGCTAAATATATATGAAGTCGGTTAAAAAGAAAACTGATTGATCTATCAACGCACAGCTAAAACTACCAGACAGACTTTTTGAAAATTTGACCCCTGAGGGGGTAAAATGGGGTTTGAAATTATTATCGACCATCATCATTATCATCTATAACGAAACTAGACGAAAATGTTGTTTGAAATGTTTGATAATATACTTATTCTGGAAAATATTAGATTTCTATCGTTAACTGACCTAACTCAGGAACAAATTTAACAGATTTCAGCTACAAAAACTGTCAAAACTAGGTATTTGAGAACACACAAAAAATTTTGTTTTATGTCGATTTTCGGAGATTGAAAAATCAGTCCTGATTGAAGAGTTGAAAACGAAAATCAAATAAAATCTGCGAAGGTTTTTTCTGTAAACTTTAAATAAATCCTTTACAAACTACAGTTGAAAACTAAACAAGTGAAACAAGCTGGACTTTCAAACCACAAACAGAGATAGAGAAGAAAAATAAAGTAGAAAAATATACAAACTTAGAAACAACTTCGTGCGCAAGGGAGGTGACTTGCCGTCACCCTTGACATTTTTATTCGATGATAAGATGTATATTGAGCCTTAAATAAAGTGACGATGTTGTCTAAGACCAAAGCAGGCTAATTTGAAAGGGATATGTCAAAACGTGTTCCCTACAATATATTCTCTAATAATAAATAATTCCCTTTAGTTTTATTATAAAAAATATAACTTTGCAAGATGACGGATTGCGATATTGATTAATTTTATCGACGTCAATTTTGCTATACATCGTCACGCCGCAGTATGGTGTAAACTTCAAGGACCAAGGTTAGTCTCGTAACTGTTGTAATAATTGTTCATAGAAGTGGGTATTATGAAAATACATATAATAAAGTCAGTTCCCATCATGTACTCGTTTGATTCACATCATGGTGGCATCGGTGAATGTAATTAAATAATAATTGCGCGTGTAGGACTGTGTAATGTACGTTAAGATAAGTTTCACATCAGTAACCGCCCTAATACGCCTAATAACCTAATTGGTTTTTGCACGGTATCACACCAAAACATTCAATCGCTTAACAGGATATCTGTGCCGATAGAATGGCAACCAACCGTGGTCACCATCCTCTCACCATAACAAACCTGAGCAAAAAAATAAATAAGTAAAAAAATAATCTAAAATTTACTTTCACCTCCATCTCCTTCCTACTCAGAAGACCAGAGCGCTCATTATTGTTTTTTGTTTTTTTTTTATTCAGATAGGTACAAGGTAGCAATCTCACTTGGTGGTAAGTGATGATGCATTTTAAGATGAAAGTGGACTAACCTGGAACGGGTATGGCAGCTTTTATCAAACCCTTTGGTTTCTACACGACATTGCACTGGAACGCTAGATCGCTTGGCGGCTTTTGCCGGTGGGGTAGTAACTAGGCACGGCTAAAGCCTTCCATCAGAGTGCCAGAGAAATAGAGTAGAAATATACAAACTTACAAACAACTTGCATCCGTAGTGGAGGCGATTTCCCGTCACCTTCAACGTTAGATGCCGTGCATGTATAGGTGCCGGCTTGATGTCTTGACACGTTGCGAAGAGCGAGGTTAGTGTTCCCCGTGAGGATTACTCCATTGGATGGATTGTGTTGGAGCAGAACCCCCTGAGGAAGAAATACGTCGTTAAGAACCATACTGTCTAGACAACTAGTTTATTCTGCGACTCCGTCCGCGTGGACTATACTTTCAAACCCTTCTTTTACTACCTTAAGGTTGAATTTTCCAAAATCTTTTCATAGTAGATACCCGCGTCATAATAGCTATCTTTATGCCAAACAGCCCGATTCATCTAGTGGTTTGAGGTGTGCGTTGATAAATTAGTCAGTCAGTCAGTCAGCTTTTTTTATATACAAGATTTAGTTATTTACAATTGGCACGTAATTCATGCCATCCAAAACTTTTCAAATCAAATTCTCCGTAAAATTTGAAATGTTTTGCCGCAGTTGTGTTAAAAATGCTGAATACTTAAATTTTCCGAACCGATGGCACTTTGCGCGGTCAATCAAAAACTAGCGTGAATGCAAAATAAATACGGAGTTTTGCTTTGAATACCAAAATTGTCATCGAATGAAACATTTGTGATTGTCTAAACCGATTTTAGTTTTGGCTCGGTTCGATTTTTTATTTTACTGTACCTATTTTAAAATATTTACCACAAAATATGCTGTCATCAGGGTTAATACTTCATCAGATTGGCGGCTTTAACAGTGCTCTGGTTGTATGAATCTGACCTAACATTTTTCGGATAATAATTCTAATGATCTGTTACATATGACGAGGAAGAGCGGGGATCCTGAGATACAGGTTTTGCAAACATAAGTCATGGCCCCCGGCACAATTTGTAAAAAGACCAATTTTAAGAACAAATAAATCATTTAATCATTTAAGCACATAGCTTAACCTCATAAATTAAACAGAGAATAATATAAAAAAAATACTACAGGAAGCAAATTATAGTGAATTTAGTGTGACAACGATCCAGTATTCATACGGTCGCTAATCTAAAATGATATCGCGCCCATAATATGACCAATAAGGAAGCACTCAATTCATTGTAAAGATTCTTAGTTGGTTTTCACTATCAAGTTTACCTAGATATGCACCGCTATCAGCTGCCACACTAACAAACCAGGAAGATAATATCTTTCCAGGTCGACAAAGAATTTAATTGCACCTCTCAATAAGACTAGACTTTTACCATAATAGTAATTAATAGTTAGTATGAATCGAGGTTTCATTTCTATTTGTTCCAATGAAGATAATGCGCTAGATAAAACCTCATTCAATACGTCATTATCCCTAAGCGAGTCTTTTGAAAAGTTTCACGAGGCCACGGGTGGCGTTAAATTAATAAGCGCAATCGCTGTTTTTATACTAATCTTAACCCTATATTTTTAAGACTAAGTTGAATTTCGTTTGGCTCAAAAATGCTCTTGTCTTATCAAGCGCATCTGAATCGCGGAGTGCGTCTTCATTGCCGTCGTAACAGTAAAGTTTATTTTCAATATAAACTTCATAGTCAAGGATGGAAAATGACCTCACAAAATTACATGCACTCAACGGAATAAAAGTGCGCTATCTTATATATCGTAAAATCAACATGAGTTTATATCTAAAGCACATCTTTGCTTGATTTGATGCCAACAAGCGAAAATATAACACTGTAAAATAAAAAAGTAGCACAAGTTAGAACTTACGTTGTGTTCCCACACCACTTTGTACGCGGGAGGGTTGGCGTCGACTTCGCAGCCGAAGTACACATCGTCGCCTTCTTCGATATCGTTCGGGTTCATTTTAGCGCCAAGGTACATTGTGGCAACAGGAACGTCTGTTGAATTATTCATTCTATTTCAAATACGGTAGAGTTGCATTTTCTCTGCTGTCAAACTACCTTTGGTACCGAATATATTTGACGTTGCGAGAGTTTCATTATTGTGTGAAAAATATGGGATATACTATAACAAAATAAAGTGCATTCGTATTTCTGAAATACCTGAAAATATTGGCAAGCGAACTGACTATAATACATAAGAAAATAAAGAATGGGTGCGTTAATTATATTTAGTAAAGGATCTTACTATTGTCTATCTTGCTGAACGTTAAGAAAAACTTAAAGTTATAAGTCGACTAGCACGGTCACAAATCGACTTATGCTATAATCGCCATAAACCCATATCGCTCTTGAGCCTGAGTCTTGTTTCAGAATGAGAAGCCATAGCCCACCACGCTGTCTAAGTGCAGATTGGTAAACTTCAAACACATTTAAAAATATTATGGAGAACTCTCAGGCATGCGGTTTCCTCACTATGTTTTCTTTCGCCGTTACATGCGCTGTCAACTTATATGCACTATCACAACTTAGTCACACACCTCTCAGACAAAGCAACAACAAATAAAGTGAAAATAATACTGTAAAAAGCTCGCAGGTAAAGTTCCGAGGCGTAAATTAAACGTATCAATTTTCCGAGCGATTGCCGCTGGCGGCGGGTGATTCGAAGACAAATACGCGAAGCCTAACGACTGACAGCGCAATTTGAAGGGTGGACTCTATTGAAGCCGATACTGTCTATAGATTGTCTTTCATTTACCTACTCTAGATATTTCCAATAGGTATCTCAATACGAATTGCTAAAATTACTTGAAACTAGAGGATGCCCGCGACTTCATCCGCGTGGATTTAGGTTTTTAAAGATCCCGTGGGAACTGTTCGATTTTCCGGGATAAAATGCCTATGTCAATTACAGGGACGCAAGCTACCTCGGTACCTTTCATACAAATCGGTTAAGCAGATGGGTTTTAGGAATCCCGGAGGAACTCTTTGATTTTCCGGTATAAAAAGTAGCCTATGTCCGTCCCCGGGATATAAGCTAATCCTGTACCAAATTTCATCAGAATCGGTTAAACTGTTGGGCCGTGAAAAGGTAGCAGACAGACAGACAGACAGACGTTTGGTACAGGGTTAGCTTATATCCCGGGGACGGACATAGGCTACTTTTTATCCCGGAAAATCAAAGAGTTTCCACGGGATTCCCAAAAACCCATCCGCTTAACCGATTTGTATGAAAGGTACCGAGGTAGCTTGCGTAACTGTGATTGACACAGGCATAACTTATTATCTAGTATACTTATATAGTATTTACATCTTTATTCTTAAAAGTTTACTTCTGAAAGAATATTATATGGCCAGAGCTATGGTAAATAAAGCCAAACTTACAATAAATATTGAGCGGCAGTTTGCTCTCTATCGTTGTGGTATTGAACTTGGAGTGCTCCGCCCTGCAAGTGAGCACCTTCCCATTGTGCTCTTTCAATGGCGTCCACTGCAGAAGCGACTGGGTCTCGTTACGATCTTCCAAGTCCTGGGAAAGAGTTGACATATCTTAGGTATATTATTATGTAAAGTAAAAATAAAGTAATATATTTTTTACTGTACACCAAATTAGAAACCAATCAGGGATATGGGTCATATCTACCCCTTCCGAGTTAGCCCGCTTTAATAATAGATCATCACTTACCATCAGGTGAGATCTTAGTCAAGGGCAAACTTATATCAGAATTTAACAAAAACGTAATATCATAGGTTGTGTGTGTGAGTTGAAACAATTTGCGACTCAATACGGATTACGGGTACTCTAAGTTCATGTACTCGATGTTTCTAGTATATTCACCGAACCATCCATTTCACAAGTTAAGCCAAGGGTGAATCGGTAACACACTAGGTGAAATTAATTAAGGGATGTTAACGCTTAACCGGGTGCCGAGGCTTAGCGGGATCTTCCGGCAAAGTGTTAAATTTTAGGGTTATAAACTTGTAGTTAAAATTCATTGGCGAATTAACTGGGGTCAAATTACTGTAACACGACAAATTTATTTATTATTTATCCTAGTAATATTATGTTGAGAAGTATAGGTAATATCATTTATGTATCAATTGCTTTTACACAATTATTATTTACTAAATTGTAACTTGCAGGGATGTTTTCCTTGAAGAGATATTTTTCTTCACCGTTAGTACAAATTAACTTCGAAAAGGTAGAATTGCGTGTCCGGGATCGAATCCCTGACCTTCTGAATAGGAACCGACGTCTTAACCAGAAGACTATCAGTAATACGTAGTATAGCAGTGATTCTTACCTGCTGTTTTGTGATAGAGTCTAGCTTCTTGCCACCAAGCCACCACGTGATGATGGCGGGTGGCCTCGCCCCGGTCGATTTACACCAAAGCTCCGCCTGTCTGCCCACTGATAACGGTTGCTCCCTTGACAAGATCTCTACTGAGAGCGGCCTCACTGGGAAAGAAAACAATTGTTAGTATAACGCCTTTTCTTGGTCCTTTTTGTCTAATAAAATTGGTTGAGTGGATATTGATGCCTATATTCGGTGGTATCTTCAAACGCACAATAATATATAGCCAGTGTTTGCTGTGAATCTATAAAACAAATTAACTTGGTCTTAAAATTGTGCATACCCCTTTCTATTAGAAATATATTGAAAGGGATAGTACTTTTAAAAAAATTAGTTTGGGAAAACAATAGCGAGTGTGACAATAGTCTCTACAATTTTTATTAACAGGGCTTTCTCCGTCACTCTCTTCATACAATCGTAGTTTCAATTTCATTTGAATATTAAGCAACCAAAGTCCATGAAATTTTGCAGACATATTCTACAAACTAATATCTGTGTCTGTGGTGTTTTAGATTTTTTTTTAATATGTAGTTTTAAAATTACAGGGGCTCAAAGATTTGTATGTAAATTTTTAAGACCGCGTAACTTTGAAATTGAATGTTTTAACAGAAATCTAGAAAACCACAAACATAGATATTAGTTTCTAGAATAATATGTCTGCAAAATTTCATGGACTTTGGTTGCTTAATATTCAAATGAAATTGGAACAACGTTTGTATGAAGCGAATGACGGAGAGACCCCTCTTAACTCGAAAGTATGCTGTGAGCAAATCGATGTTGAATAATGTCATATAAACTTTGTCAGCTTCATGAAACACCATTTTTTATTCGGAATAACTTTTCCATTATTATTTTTCTAGCCATTTTAGTTCACTGGTTGGCAGTTTTTAGCCGTGTCAAGTCCCTATTGGCGATCCAACCATCAAGCAATTTGCTACCATGGTTTGCTGCGTAGAGACTGATAAGGACTATATTCCGTTCACTAAACTTCCATTCCACTTCCATGTACAGAATCGTACCACCTACGACAAAGATATAATTATTTATTACTGTGTATAAAAAGGAATAATTATTTAAATGCAAATTAAATAAATGAACATGGAAAGAAAAACTCATAAACAGTTTATTTAAAATTTGAATTCGCCAACTCCATTCTTTTCTATCGTTCTTTTTAAAACATTGTAATTTTCAAACGTACCTAGTTTTGCGAGAAATTTAAATTTTTTGCCACTTTACATACAGAGTTGCGAGTTCGCTCAGTCGTCTTAATTTTCACAAAAGATCAAAAAGTTCAGCTCAAACCCAGCGTCCGTGAATTCTGTTTTTTAAAACTCTGCAACAGACGTCTTTGTGTTATCTTTTAATAAGCATTCCGTTGATATCATTCGCAGCTTTTTTCCCTTTGATTTAATTACAGAGATAAGGAAAATGTTTGACCCCATGTTTTCTATTTACATTAAATAGGTGTCTAAAAATATATAGGTAGTTAAGTTATTAACTAAAGATTTAATAAGAATATACCACGTGGTAGTCTAAAACGTAAGCAGGTAATTTTTTTTTTCATTAATAGCGAGCAAACGAGCAGATGGTTAAGTGATAACCACCACCTATAAACATTTGCAATACCATCAACTTATATTGAAATCTAGTGGGAACACCGTCGAAGAGCGTTGATTCCACAATATGTATGTGCGTAGAGAAAAAGGTCTGGCACAACGGGTGGTTGAAATACACCAGGGAGCTAAGTGGTGATGTTGAAATTATTGTCGGGTGTACCTATTGCTGAAAAGCGCACACCGCCGATGAATCTGAAATTTAGAATAATGGCGTAACTTGATGTCTAATCACGAATATCACTGGGGCAAATGCCATTATGCATATGAAAAACGAAGGAGAACCTCTTATCGTTCGGTGTGCATAATCATGTGTGCCTAATCTCCGCTGCACGCACACACAAAATGGCGCTGTCGCCAATTTTCGTTATGAATTCGTGACTATGAGGTCAAAACACGTTATTGCACCAAACAGATTCATTGGGGATATACGCTTTTCGGAAGTTTATCCAAATCGACTTCGGACCAGACCTGAATCAATTTAGAAATTATATAAATATCTAAATATATAAAAGGTGACTAGTGATTACGATGAAACGGACGAAATTGCGGGCATAAGCTAGTTCACTATTAGTAAAACCATGGAATAATACTTATTTGTACTGAATGTTTAGTTACAGTATACAAGAGTCCAACCCGAGACCTCCCATTATAAGACCACAGCCTTCACCATGTTGGCCCAAACAGGTAGGTAGTCTATTCACGTACAAAAAGATATTATAGGTATTTGATATCAAGTTAACAATTTAAATTAAATTCAAAGCAACTCTCATGTACCCGGATTCACTGAATCAGCAAAAGGTTTCTTAGGGTAACAGTTAAAATATCGAGTTACTTTAAAGTACTTGAATTTCTATGTCTGCTTATCGCTTAATGGAAGGCATACCTAAATGTTTCAAAGTACTCTTTTTTTTTAAATTCAGATACAAGTTAGCCCTTGACTGCGATATCACCTGGTGGTAAGTGATGAAGTCTAAGATGGAAGCGGGCTAACCTGGAAGGGGTATGGCAGTTTTTCATTAAATCGCTACTCCTTTGGGTTCTACAAGGCATCGTACTAGAATGCTAACGGGTTTTCAAACTATATATACCCATGCTACTTCAGCTTTGTAACCTGCTTAGCTGTCAGTTACTCTGGTTCTGCTAAGGGTCTCCTCAGCTCTGATTTAATTTATTGAGAATTTCCAAGCATAGCTCTCAGGTTTCTTACACTACCCCTATGTTAGTAGCTTTATAGCTAGCGACCATTTGTCTCGGATCTGTTAGTTAAAACATGTATAGAATTTTAGAATTGAGGAATCTTAATTGACTAAGTAAAAATAAATACAGTCCAATTCGTCGGTAAAGAAAGTTACTGAAATAGTTCAACTAGAAACTAGTACATGAAATTGAACGTTAAATTTCGAACCCTCATGTTTCCAAAAGCCTTAATGGCCGGAGAAAAATTGCAAGAACCAATTTCCTTTTACATCATTCGACGAATTTCATAAAAATATATCTGAGACTAGACCGTTCCATGAAAATTCCCTATTTCGCGAGGTACTGGGAAGCAAACATTTGCACCGCTGCAATTTTCTCGCCGCCCTGCACAGAAGTTGCACCTGCTAAGGCTGTTGTGTAATTCTGCCAAGTAAAACAAGTATACCTACTTGGAAACTGGAAGAAAATATGGAACTACTTGTATGAAATACAATTTAATACATATACTTAGTTAGTTATATTACTTTGAAAACCCCCGACACAAAAACCTCTTTAAGAAAACTAGAAAAGAGCTGATAACTTTCAAATGGCTGAACCGATTTTCTTGGATTATAGCTAAGAACATTCTCGATCAAGCCACCTTTCAAACAAAAAAAAACTAAATTAAAATCGGTTCATTATTTTAGGAGCTACGATGCCACAGACAGATACACAGATACACACGTCAAACATATAACACCCCTCTTTTTGGGTCGGGGGATAAAAATAGCGTTACATAGATGTAATTTTGAGTCTATATCTTCGTATATAAGGCATCAAATATATATGTAATTCAAACTTGGGACCTCATGATCAGTACTTGTACGAATTTAGTAATTGTACGATTTAAATTAGGGACCCTGAAATAGGGTAAGGCAGTATTGTGATCTTAATCATTTTTAGCGTTCAGTACCCGAAGGCTGCCAACGGAACCCTATTCCTGTCCCTCCGTCTGTCTGTCAGCGGGATGTATCTCATGAATCGTAATACGTAGAGAATTGAAATTTTCACAAAATTTGTATTTCCATTGCCGCTATAACAACAAATAATAAAAAACCAAGATTGCCGATGGAATTCCGAAATGGTCAACATGAAAATTAAAAATAAAAATAAAGTAAATGATGTTATATCTTGCACAGTGGTACGGAACCCTTTGTATATGCGATTCCGACTCGCACTTAACCTTATTTTTATTTTCGTGATCTTTTATGTTTCGAAATACAATAAATTGGATCGTGAATTCGACAGCTATATTTTATTCATTGGATTCCATCGTCTAGACAAAAACAACGCCTTTCCATTTGGCCATAGCTGGAACACCTCCCGGCCGTATACATTCATTAAGTGCCTAATGCGTCCCAGATTTCAGAGTTGTCCTCTAAAAATGAAAAAGTGAATAATGGGTATACAATATACATAGTTACAATTTATTAAAATTTAAGGGTGTCTGGCAGGGGGTTATCACGATACTATAAATGTCTGGCAATGAATGACGTGATTCCAAATATTATCCCGAAGAAAATATAAAAAAAATTGACTTTATAGTTATACCATGACGAAACTGGGGAGTAATTTTATACACTTTAATTTTTACTTATTATGTGCCAAAGCCACGATGATCCAAACTTCATAGTCGCTGTTCATTCCTACCTGTGCTGGGGACAATGTGCAGAGAAACTTTCAGGTTTTATAAAATAACGAAGATCTGGCCCTCACAGGCCAGGCCTCTTACTATTTTTTAAATAAATTGGATCGTAAATTCAACAGCTATATTTACTCATTGGATTCCAACGTCTAGTCTAGACAAAAACAACGCCTTTCCATTTGGCCGTGGCTGGAACACCTCCCGGCCGTATACATTCATTAAGTGCCTAATGCGTCCCAGATTTCGGAGTGCCCCTCTAAAAATGAACCCGCTTTTTCATTGTTCGGAATAATCCTAGGTTTTTTAGTTACTATACGTTTTATCTTGATATAAAGAGTGTTGTAAGGGTTTATAGCGTTTTGATTTAAGGTTTTGGCTTGGTTTCTTTTTAAAGGGGTTTTGTATTTTTATTAAATTTACACTTAGGTAAGTTATGATGCGGCTTTAGTGGAGCTCGCTTGTCTAGAAGATGCCTTATCACTATATTATCGTATAAAATATAGGCTATGTCACCCGGACCTTTACAACGAATCAATTGACACCTCATTCATCAAAATCAGCCCAGTAGTTTAGGCACTACGGTGGAACACACACAATTTGGATACAAACATGCCTACATACATACATAGACTGTTAAAATCAAAGCCCTTCCTTTTGGCTTTGCCGCAGTCGGGTAAAAATGTATGCGAATTTCGACATCACCGTGACACCTTGACAACAGCTTTGGAGCCCTTTAGTTAAATAACCACACATAAGCGGTTTAAAAAGAAAAAAAATATATACTTACGATACAAATCAACACGCACGGTAGCACGTTGCGGGGGCGACAACAAAGTGTTGTCAGCTGTGCAGGTGTACACGGAGGACAAGTGCGCCCTCGTAGCGTTTGAGATCGAGAGGGTCAACGACCTGCTGCCGCCTGTGAGCTTGAACTCGCCCAGGGTTGACAACGCCGTGTCGCCTTGGAGCCATTTAGTTAAATAAGCACGCATAAGCGGTTTAAAAAAAATACTTACGATACAAATCAACACGCACGGTAGCACGTTGCGGGGGCGACAACAAAGTGTTGTCAGCTGTGCAGGTGTACACGGAGGACAAGTGCGCCCTCGTAGCGTTTGAGATCGAGAGGGTCAACGACCTGCTGCCGCCTGTGAGCTTGAACTCGCCCAGGGTTGACAACGCCGTGTCGCCTTGGAGCCATTTAGTTAAATAAGCACGCATAAGCGGTTTAAAAAAAATACTTACGATACAAATCAACACGCACGGTAGCACGTTGCGGGGGCGACAACAAAGTGTTGTCAGCTGTGCAGGTGTACACGGAGGACAAGTGCGCCCTCGTAGCGTTTGAGATGGAGAGGGTCAACGACCTGCTGCTTCCTGCGGGCTGGAGCTCGCCCGCGCCTAGGGTTGACAGCACCGTGTCGCCTTGGAGCCATTGTACCCGCGGCGTAGGGTTACCTGAATGGAAAAGTATAACAAGTGAAAATTACAGCAGACATTTTTTATTAAGAGCGCTCTTGCCACACCAACCCGTACTTTCGCTATTCCCTTCGACAAAGGTTGTCTGAAAAGTTATTTTTAGATATATGACCACACTAGATGATGCCCGCGACTTTGTCCGCTTGGATTTAGGTTTTTAAAGATCCGTGGGAACTGTTTGATTTTCCGGGATAAAAAGTTGCCTATGTCAATTAAAGGGACGCAGGCTACCTCGGTACCAAATTTCATACAAATCGGTTAAGCAGATGGGTTTTTGGGAATCCCGTGGGAACTCTTTGATTTTCCGGGATGAAAAGTAGCCCATGTCCGTCCCCGGGATATAAGCTAACCCTGTACCTTTCGTCAGAATCGGTTAAACTGTTGGGCTGTGAAAAGGTAGTAGTAGCAGACAGACAGACACACTTTCGCATTTATAATATTAGTATGGATTACAGTATGTATTTCGAAATAAAATCTCCAAAATTGATCCAGCCATGAATCGAACCTGAAACCTTGTATAAAGAGTCATAAAGAACAACATACAATACTCAAAAGGTATTGGATTATTGAATGGATTTAAAACTCATATAATAAATCTTTTCACATACCTACCTACCGTATTTCAATCATTTTAACGCAATTCTTGTAGGCACAAAAAATTTAAATCGAACCGAATTCCACATACAATTCATTGAAACTCAAACATAAAAATGGATGAAGCAATAAAACCTGGATCGAACAATTCACGTAAAATTGATTCACGTACCTATAACTTATATGAACAAAGATTTTTATGAAGAATCAAATAATGTTGCATCAGTCAATTATGCTAAAATTCGGTAAAATTTTGGTAAGTGTGTTAAGATTCAGTTATTATTATCAAAACATAGTACATATTTAAATATACTATATGTACCTAATAGTTATGACATTTGAAAGATTTATCTATTCATAATAAGACTATGGTAATAATAAATATTATGACTATCTAAAATACAATTACTTACATTTTAAACGTATAAGAATGTTGCATGAAACTTATTGTAAAAAAACTGGCCAAGTGCGAGTCAGACTCGCGCACCGAGGGTTCTATACTCGGGTATTTTTCCGACATTTTGCACGATAAATCAAAAACTACTATGCTTAAAAAAACATAAAAATCTGTTTTTTGACAGACAGACAGACAACAAAGTGATCCTATAAGGGTTCCGTTTTTCCTTTTGAGGTACGGAACCCTATTACTAAAAATGTAAGTAATTTAATGGTAGTTAAGTACTTTGTGGTGAACATTGTGGCCTCATAAGTGAAAGTTATTGGGTTGCATTCCAAGCTGGGTGAGATAATAATAAACGAAAAACAAAATAAATTACTTGTCTACATTTAAAATTAAAGTATTAATATTAAAAACATTTTACACAGAATTTTTTAACCATTCAAACTCCACATACAAACGCCAATGAAAAAGAAAATCCAAATAAAACGGCCGAAACCAATAAAACCTGAAGCTTACATTACATAAACAATCCTTCGCATCTAGTTGATTGATGTATTACTTATTCAAAAAGGTAATTCCTGCTAAGTATATATAACTCCTCATTTATTTCCTCGTTTCAATCTCTTTACGGTGATCGCACACTGATACAGATGTCACTAAAAGTTAAAACAGTAAAAAATGTTTTTTTCGAGTACCGAGAACGAATTTCGGCCACAATGTTACCTATAACAGAATTTAGACAGATTACAAGGCAGGGAATATTATAATACACAAGTATAAACCCAAACACAAGTCGCACACGCTCTATAATTCCTTTAAATCCATAGTACCTACGATAAGACGTTAATCTGACATAATTGGAGAGAAATCAGGTGCAATGTTGACTCTACAGGATTTCTGCACGAAGGTATAGTTTTTAATATAACATTGATAGCTTTCTAACTCTGGATTGCTACTAAGAATTTCATTCACAGGAACACCCAATAACTTTTAGGCCTTGAACTCAGGCTCAAATCCAAGACCTAATAATTAGATCTGCCACCAAATAAACGGCAACCTCCTAACAGCGTCTATATTTTAATCGTGTCCGATGGAGCTGACTCGTGCAGTTACAAACTGAAATTACACCAGATGACTCGTGCAGGCGCAAAATACAAAATACATTTTGCGGATCATGCAGGTATTATCTATATGCGATCACCTTTATACAGAGATGAACTGACAAATGTTTGGAGTAACTGGAAATACACAGGGATTTCATGAAAATTACCTCAAACAAAAGCAACGTAAGTAAAGCAAATATTCGAGTTGATCGAAAACATTACACCTGCTATATATTTTTCTTTAATTAATATTTTTGATTAATTCCCTTGGTAAGGTGAAAAACTGACAAAAATGTTTGGCTTAAATGAAAATACAAAAACTCGTGAAGAAGAGTAAACAAATGTAATTCAAGTTCGCGACAGGTTGAAATGGCAATCGGCGTATGAGGAAGTATGCGGGGGCGGGGGCGGGGGCGGGGGGGGGGGGGGGGGGGGGGGCTCGCACACCGCGCTCGCCCACATCGGGTTAGCGCGGGGGCTGTGCAGGTGTGTGGGGCGTTTCCTCCCCCGATTGCCATTTCACCTGTCGCGTACTATACATGCCAAATTGGAGGATGACTATTTATTTAAGCACATAAAATATTTGACTATAGTGTCCCAACTCGAAAATAAAGACTTGTAAATTGACATTTATATCTATCTAACTTCAAAATAGTACAAAGTAGGCATACACCTTTAAATACATAGGCTCGGGTAATACCTTTACAGGAAACGACATGACAAATGTTTGGAGTAACAGAAAAAACAAAGTGACAATTCTCTACAGACAAAAGTGACTCAAGTCTCTACATGAACATTTTTAATATTCTCTTTGAAGGCCAGTTGAGAATTAGCAGCTTTTTGCTGGACAGATATTTTAGAGCTGTCATTTAGCATTCAGGTAACCTTCAGCACAAAATGCCGGGTCACATGTTTGACCTATTGTGGACGTTCAAAGCCTTTACATTTCCTCTATGCCTTTGCGAGTAGTTTACAGTCCCTGTTGGAACTAACACGTGTTTCTTAAAACGAGAAATTGAAATTATTATATGCGGAAGGTTCTGGGAGATTGCTGCATTATTATCTCAAAAACTCCTATTTTATTGCAAAGTCTCATAACTTTGCAATGAGGAATACGATAAAGAAATTACTTAAGTATTACAAAAAGTTGAAAACTAAAATCCAACTGCGATCGTCTTAATAAACGCTGAAATATTAGAGATTTTTTTTTCCTGTTGCTTGGTATATTTTAATGTTATTTTACATTTACGAGTATATACATGAGCTCAGAATTTCGTCCTTTTTCATTTGATATTCCGCTCGATACAATAGTAAATATAATTTTTTGAAGACCTCCACTTTTTTTTTGATATAACATCCGTTAGGTCAATTTTTTCGTATAAAATATAGCCTATGTAACCCGGACCTTTGCAACAAATCAATTAACACCTCATTCATCAAAATCGGCCCAGTAGTTTAGGCACTACGGTGAAACACACAGAATCTGGATACAAACATAAATACATACATAGACTGCTTAAATCATAACCATCCTTTTGACTTTGCCGCAGTCGGGTAAAAAGCCATGAAGTATCGTGGAATACTCACTAGAAGCGAATCATTATTTGATCTTGCTCACTCATATGGGCAACAATCAGTCAGATGCCAGCTTATACTAGCTTAATAATATATTGTTATTTTCTTGTATGTAATAAGATAAAACTGACCTAATTCAAAAAAAGTATTATTGGGATTAGGTCAGTTTTCCTATGAAGATGGAATTGTACTCACCCCCATTAACGGAGCAAATAAGTTTGAAGTCACCCCCCTCGTTGAAAGGGCCGGCGGTTCCGGTTATTTCTTTGCCGAACTCGTCGAAGATCACCGGTTTGGAGGGCAACTCTGTGGAATAATCACGAATAATCAGGAACTTGAATTTTGTTATGCAAAGCGGGAGCATTGTTTGCCGTTGATTCGTCAAAAGGTTGGCGTATATATATAGGTGTTGAGTATTATGTTTTCGTAAAAGCGTTTACTTTCTACTTATTTTTTTTTTTTTTTACAAGACAGATTTGCGCTTGAAATCGTCTTCAATATGAAGACTTCCCTGGCGCAGTGGTGAGCGCTGTGGTCTTATGAATGGCAGGTACCAGGTTCGATTCCCGGCAGGGATACTTTTTGAATTTATAATTACTAAATTGTCTTGTCTGGACTCTGGTGAGAGGGTTGAGCCGTGGCCAGTTACCACTCTACCGGCAAAGCCGTGCCACCAAGCGTTTTAGCGTTCCAGTACGATGCTCTGTAGAAACCATACTATACGAGCGTTTTGACGTTTGATAAAAATCGCTTATTAAGTCATTTTTTTTTAAATTTCACTCAGACAAATTATTATAATTATTATTTTCGAGAAAATCTGTAATTAGCCATATTTATCTATGTAATTAGTATTAAGACTCTTATTGTTATTACTACGCTGTAGATTTTCCTTCTATAAATAAAATAAAATAAAATTGGATAAAAGTCGCTTTAACTAGTAGTCATCGTCTCTATAATTGTGATATTATAAGTTAAAAAGTTATTGAAGTTTTCATCAAAGCCAGAAATATCGCTTTATTTGAGGTATTAATGAAAGATTCGTCCATTAATACTAAAAGAGAGTGTAGTCGATCTAAGAATAGGGTTCATTGTCCCAAGGCTTCTATTTAAAAATTCAAATCATGTAGCGGAATAGCGCGGAGGAGGTTTCGCTCAGAATGCTCCGTTGTTCTCTAGAAAATAGGCTGTAATAATTACAGCTCTCGACACAAGCGAAACGCTTACAAATTATTCTTTCACCTGGATTAATATTGCCAGTGTGGTTCGTAAATGGTTCGGTCTGTAAGTCTGATAAATTGGATTCATTTATTGTTACACTAGCCCACGACTTCGACTGCGCAGATGTAAGCTTTTTGACAATCTCGTGAAAGTTCGTTATTTTTTGGATAAAATCTAAGATCTAAATATACAAGTGTAAATTAAAAATTTTCAACACCCCCGACAAATCATTTTCAAATAAATAATTATGTATATCACGTCCATCTTAACAGCTTGACATTTGTCAATTGACACTTGAATATTGTGAACCTAAGGGTTATCTAACCTTCTTTTCTACAAGAAAACTAGAAAATAGCTGATAACTTTTAAACGGCTGAACCAATTTTTTTGGATTATAGCTAAGAACACTCTCGATCAAGCCACCTTTCAAACAAAAAAAAGTAAATTAAAATCGGTTCATTCGTTTAGGCGCTACGATGCCACAGACAGATACACAGATACACAGATACACACGTCAAACTTATAACACCCCTCTTTTTGGGTCGGGGGTTAATAAAAGGAAAAGGTGACTAACTAACTGACTGACTTATCTATCAATGCACAGCGCAAACTACTGGATGAATCGGGCTTTTTGTTACCTAGCTGTTACATTATGACGTAAACATCCGCTAAGAAAGGATTTTTCCAAATTCAGCCACTAAGAGGGTAAAATAGAGGTTTGAAAATTAAGCAGTTTACACTTGGAAAAACTGGACATTAATTATTTATTATTAGCGTTTGATTTAGCATTATAGGTATATTTATTTGAAAGACAAGTGTGAATTAAAAATTTATAATACCCCCCGACAAGTGAAGGTTACAGTAACTACAAAAGAGCTGATAACTTTCAAACGGCTAAACCGATTTTTCTTGGATTATAGCTAGAACACTCTTGATCTAGCCACCTTTCAAAAAAAAACTAAATTAAAATCGGTTCATTATTTCAGGAGCTACGATGCCACAGAGAGATACACAGATACACACGTCAAACTTATAACACCCCTCTTTTTGGGTCGGAGATTAAAAAATAGAATTATGATAACAATAAACGCCTTCATATCAATAAATTGAATTGCGAGATAAAGTAAACACGAGAATTTCACTCTAGTTTTTATCAGAACAAAGCGCACACAACGCATTACATACGCAATTTCGCGGAAGGCACAAACAATGCAACTCAGCAGGCGTTCACTCTAGGATGCGATGCCATTGTTGTGCGAAATGGCTGTAAGCGTATGAAAGCCTCCGATAATTGCCCAGTCAGTGTTGCACTGAATACGCACGGTGTCTATTGTTTTGACAAACCATACAATCCTAGTTACTTACGTTCATGTAACCATACAAGGGTATATCTCAAAGGATAGCTGTTCGCAGAATGAGTCACATTTTCAGTTACCTACTGAAGCATTTTCGTTAAGGCTATCCTTGTCAACGATCCCCCGTCGATTTCCTACGTATGATATTATTGTTCTTATCTCTATCTGCCCTGGTTCGTGCATTCTCGGTTCCTAGATCGGTACATTTGTGATAACCAAATTTCAAATTGCTGTGATTGGCTGAATTTACCATGTTCTTGCTGCGACAGTGAGTTTGAGCCACTAGCGGAACAATGTTAGCCGGTCAGAAATGATTGCAATTAGTCAACATGTTTGACGTCCGTGTTCTGTTTTCGATTACAAAAAAGAAAAAATTGTTGTTGCAATCATCAATTTTAGCAAATAGTGAAAGAGAGTCGGCCAATCAGAGGTCACAACTACCGTCACACTTTCTGTCACACTATGGCAGTAGGCATACCGAGTAATGAAAACAATTTTTCATTCTGTCTAGGTCGAAGTAGGGTTGCCACCTGGCTCTTTTTGATTTACAGGCTACCACCATCAAAAATACGGGGTTTAGATTTGAAGAAATTTGAAAATTTGAAGTATTTGAAGAAATAGGCGGTGGTTCTCTCTGAAATGCATGGAAAGCCTATTTAGATATTTAAGTTTATTTGTAAGTTTTGTATTTTTTCTCTGTATGTTGCCGTGTCTTGATTGGTGAACTGTGTTTGCAATGTGGTTTTAAATAAAAGATTTATTTATTTAAATAGCTTTTAAAACTCTTAGTGTTGTAAAGCAAAATGTTATACATTTCATGCCTACAATCTTTTCATTTCAACTTAAAATTACATTTAATTTGTAATTCCACCTTCACAGTATCAATACTATGGCCGTAGCCAGGAATCGATTGCGGGAGAGGTTTTATCAGGGCCGGAACTGAATCCTGTCATGAGGAAAAAAACATTCGCTCAACTTTATGGGCTAATTACCTGGTTAGTGGAATTTCGCCTTTCAATTTGACAGTGAGATAAAATACAACAATAAAAAAGCGCGAGCGCAGTGAGCGTAAGTGTTTTTGGTTCAATACAGAAAAAAATAAAGTGAAAGGGAAACGAGTGTAGCCATAGCAAGATTTTATTTTTAAAGCTTCCTATCTATACTAATATTACGAATACGACAGTATATCTATTTACCTATCTATTTGTTACCCTTTCACGGCCCATCTTCTTTACCAAAATTTTGGTACTTACTATTCAGAGGTAACTTGCATCCCAGAAATTTTTTTTTAGGCGGCTTTTTAGCCCGGAAAATCCCCCACGGAATTTTTAAAAATCTAAATTCATGCAAACGAAATTGCGGCGTTTACACCAAGCAATAGAAATTCAAAGCGCGAGTGAAGTGAGCGCGAAATGTTTGATATATTTCCAAAAAAAAAATTGGTAAGCAAATGCAAGAAATAGTGTAAGTATTATTTTAGGCTTAGGTTTTTGACGGCTGTCCAGGCGCAGTCGCCATTTCAAAATTTCTGGTCTGGTGGGAGGCTTCGGTCATGGCTAGTTATATGGTTAGTATGGCCCTAACGGCCAATAAATTAGACTGCATCATCACTTACCACTAGAAAAGATTAAAGTCACGGGCTAACTTGTATAAAAAAAGGCTTACATCCTCAAACCAAGCCCCGCCGCCTTGACTACGACCATGATCAATATCGAGTGGGTTTCGGCTACGCATTGCCGCAAAAGGAAAATATTCTTTCTACTGGACATAACGTCAGTGTTTAATTTCGCCAGCCAGCTCCTGCTGAATTTGTAAAAAACCGGCCAAGTGCGAGTCAGACCCACGCACCGAGGGTTCCGTATTCGGGTATTTTTTCCGACATTTTACTCGAGAAATCAAAAACTGTTATGCATTAAAAAAATATGCATAAAAATAAATAAAAATCTGTTTTAGAATGAACAGGTAAAGCCCTTTCATATGATAACCCACTTGATATATGTAGTTATCTTACTTTGAAAATTGAAAATACTAATATTTGTTCATGAACACATGACAGACGGATAGAAGGACAGATGGACAGATGGACAGACGGAAAGACTGACAGACTGACAGACAACGAAGTGATCCTATAAGAGTTCTTTTTTGCTTTTGAGTTACGGAACCCTAAAAATATTTAGTTTTATTTGCCCCGTATTTTATTTTCATAATTACAGGTTTCTGTATCTTGAAATACGGGGTAACCAGTAAAATACGGGGCCTCTGGCAACCCTATTCAGAAAACACTGTCACATTCAAGTTAATGTCAAATATTTTGTTTTCAATTACAGAAAGCTGCATCAATCATTATTACAATATTTTCTTTGTTGTGATTGGCTGAATTTTTGAGTTTCAGCCAATAAACAGACTGTTTGCCAATTAAACGTCATAACAATATAAATGCCAGAAAGTTTAACCAAATAAAACAAACTTAATGAGAACCTAGTGAGAATGCAAACGGCACACAATTTATAATACATATTATGTTAGTCGTATATAATAGATATTATAGTAGTCGTTCACTTTGGTAATAGTCAGATTGTCATCAGTAAAATTGATATTGGTTGATGTATCGTAAATTATTGTTTCGGTGACAAATATTTTTATTATCTATTTATCTTTGAACAGAATGGAATAGAATGAAATGGAATGGAATACAATGATAAATTTTTATTCCTGTAAACTTTTAGGTAAACTTCAAAGTGTTTTTGGATGGTCAGAAAAATTTACCACTGGTTGGGAATGCCGTTCCTACGTTTTCTAGGGTTTCGTACCTCAAAATGAAAAACGGAACTCTTATAGGATCACTTTGTTGTCTATCTCTCTGTCTGTCGTGTGTGTCAAGAAAACCTCTAGGGTACTTCCCGTTGACTCAAAACCATGAAATTTGGCAGGTAACCTAACTGCGTAATTTTGGGTAGTTTTTTAATCGATAAAGAAAGTTTGCGACATTGTTCAATAAAAAATTTGGATTCCAACTCCTCAATCCTGATGTTGCAGGGGACCTGACTACTAAAGCTAATGGGATTTAAAAAGTGTCGATTATTAATTGATATTGAAGGTATCTATACCAAGTAAACACTTTGTCGTTGACCTCAACCCTGATGCTGTAAGAAATTGCATTCCTAAATCCTGGTGATCCCTCGGGATTTGAAAAGGATAATCCGTTTAAATATTCTTACGTGATACAGAAACAAGTTGCATCCCGGGGACGGGCTATTACGGAGAGGCAACTTTTGTTCTGGGAAATGAAAGGATCGGGATTTTTAAAAACCTAAATCCACGCGAGCGAAGCTGCGGGCATTAGCTAGTTGTAAATATATTTAGAAGCTACTATAAGATAATAGATAAGGTACTTATTTCCTTATATTTTTATTGTATGGCAGCGCGCGGTTTTAAATTATAAATTGCACGTCCTGTCCTTTTCTGTAATCCATTTTTTTCTCAATATCTACCACTTTATCTCATAGCAAGAGTCTGTAAGACATAATACAGTGAAAATAAGCAAAATATACAATTTTTGCAGTTTCCACGTCAGTACCTGTCGAATTTTTCTAACAGTGTAAGCAGCAGAGCTGAGTTTACCATCAAGTGTTGATATGTGGGTGTTTCATAGAAGCTTTGCATCTAACATTATACCGAGAAACACGGGGTTCTCCTTTATTTTCAACATATGATTATTTATCAATGAATTTATGTCATTTAAGGTCCTGGTATTGGGCAGTGTGAATTCAACACACTTAGATTTCTTTGCATTTGGAATTGATTTGGAAGTAAATAGCAATAAATCAGAGAGTGACCTGTGATATGGCATTACATATAGTATAATACATTGTCAAAAATTATAATATTAAAGCTGTGCGTATTGCGTGAGGAATAGGTTGCAAGAGAGTTGCAACTTGCAGGGTTTGATGCATGCGCTATTGCCAGCAAACATGAGACATATTTTTATCTACAGGCAACGTCTGAGTAGGTAACGCATACGTCTAACGCAAGTTGAAATGTACCAGTGTATTTAGTTAGAACTATCGACAAGTTTGGAGTTGGGTGCAGTCTAAATGTGGCCCGTGTGTTTAGACTGTCAGTTTCTGTCAGTTTCACGTGTCGTCCCCCGCACTTCACCACCCCGCTTGCACAAATCGAGACAGCACGAAATTTTCAAGATTTCTGGGTGTAATTTCTGGTTTTCGTAGTTCCCACATAATTATAACAATATAAAATATATAACGATAATTTTTTTACTACATAATATTCATTAAATTTTCTAGGTCTGTGGTTTTTCCAAATTTCATTAAATTGCTTCGTTGTCTAGAAAAACGAGCACAAAGTTGGGCCTTTTTTTAAAGAAAAATACAAATCTTTGAGCCCCTGTAATTTTAAAACTACATATTTTTAGAAAAATCTAAAACACCACAGACCCAAATATTAGTTTCTAGACTATGTCTGCAAAATTTCATGGACTTTGGTTGCTTAATATTCAAATGAAATGGGAACTACGATTGTATGGAGTAAGTGACGGAGAGAGCTCTGTTAATGCACACGAACTAAAAATAAAAACCGGTCAAGTGTGAGTCGGGCCTTGTTCGTTTAGAGTTCCGTACATATTTTGGGTGTAAGAAATGTTTCTTTTCCGGACTAGAACATCGCAGTAAACCATAAAAGAAAATCCCTAAAAATTATCGTTTTCACTCCAACTCCAATGGTATTCTGAAAATCCTATCGAAAAAACTTGATAATCCATTTATGGGGCACGAGGTTAGGCATACACATGCATTACCGGTGCATCATAAATGGGAGATAGTTATGTCGGATAGTAATATTGACTAAACTTACTAAAAAATAGTAACATAGTTTTATGTCATTATTTTACTAACATACCTACTAATCTATCTATCATTGTTTAATTAATAATTAATCTTGAAATTATTTTTATATGGATATAATATCAATAATGTCAGATAACAAAGATTACGGTTTTATTTTAGTATATGGAGCAATATATTGACGTGTTTTTTTTTTGCATTTTTGTAGTTAAAAACCTGTAGAATTACATAAGTTACTTTTAATTCCGGAAAATTAAAAAAATTCTAGAAGATTTTTAAAAAACTAATGTCGCGGGCATCATCTAGTTTAAGAAAAATCCTTAAAAGCTCCGGCTCTCAAAACTCACGAAGCCGTCAAATAGGTATAAACAAAAAGATTTTTGGTTGAAAAATAAGAACTTTTCTCGCTGACTTGAAACAAAAGGTAAGATATGAGGGAGATCTGAGCAGTCATTGTGTTCCTACGTAGCCATTTTCCACAATAGCCACATCGCTTTTAAGAAGAACAAATGCCTTGTATTTTGCATACCTACTTACTTGCGAAATGTCTGTCAATGGAAATATGAATACATGATGCCCGCGACATAGTCCGCGTGGATTTAGGGGACTTTCATTTTCTGGGATAAAAATAGCTTATTTTCGTATACGGGATACAAGATATATCTATACTAAGTAGGTGATGTTCATAACTTTGTCGTGGAATTAATTTTTTTTATATCTTGTGGGAATTCTTTGATTTTCCGGGATAAAAGGTAGTGTGTTTCCGTCCTCGGGATGCAAATTATCTCTATACTGAATTTCAAATTTTCGAAAACCTAAATGCACGCTAACGAAGTCGTGTGGGCGTCATCTAGTAAGGCAAATAAAAGCAAAATACTAACTAAGGCCATTTACGGTTAACTTCAAGGTATTTTATCTGTTGGTTATAGACCAAGAAAAATAAAACATCGGCTTCAGTGGCATTTCATAATCGACGGGATGCCATAAAATTCAATATTAAAAAACTTTTGCAACAAACATTTACTAAGCTCTCGATTCTACGGTCTCTACCCTTTCTCAACTTTCAGTTTGCTCCATTCGTTTAGACACACAAGCGATATGTCACTCGACAAAAAGTTGGTTATATCCAAAGACTTCACATAAATATCACAAAAATATAATCATATTATTATTTATCTGATAGTCTACGTACCCTACAACGGAAAGTGTATCTACATATTTGCGAATAGTTATTGAACTCTACAGCGTAAGGTGTGAGGATATTTATCCTTCTTTCCGACTTTTTCACTAATATGGTGACATTAAATGCTATATTCAACAACTAATGTGTAGCGAATGTGTAATAATATAGTATTTTTATGGGTCTGTGATGCCACGTTACTTCTTTAAAGGATAGATAACGAATTTTTGCTAAAATTCAAAATTACAAGTATAGATTGTTATGGCTATAATTAAATAAATTTCAAGTTAAAATTCATATTATTATCTTTTCTGACAAAATAGCGAATAGGCGGTAAGCGTAGCCAGGATGATTGTCCTTAAGGTTTTACCTACCTACCAGCTTTTCTAGACTTGTTCAGGCTTTTACCTTTTAGCATCTACATAATATGTCTTCTAAAGTAGATATTGTAGTGACATAATTCAGCGACAGGATAAAAAGTCGCAAGCATGCCTCAACGCTTTACAACAAATCTTACTTATTCACAGTGAAGTATGAACCCGCTTTAGTGGATCTGCAGTAAACTGCGTGGCTTTTTATTTTCCTCATACTTATAGGCAGATGTGAAAAACTGCTCGTAAATTGTTTCGCATATTATGCACAGTGCTTCGTTGGTCTATACGCTCTACTTTCAAAAGCGTTCATACTTATCTAAATATGATTTCTTTTAATAAGATTATAATTGCTACTGTAGTGTCAAGTAGTGAATAGCTCAATGAAGAAGAATATCCAACAAGTGTAAATGAAAAATTTATAACACCCCCGATAAGTGAAGGTTACAGTAACTAGAAAAGAGCTGATAACTTTCAAACGGCTGAACCAATTTTCTTGGATTATAAGAACACCCTTGATCAAGCCAACTTTCAAACAAAAAAAACTAAATTAAAATTGGTTCATTAGTTTAGGAGCTACGATGCCACAGACAGATACACAGATACACACCTCAAACTTATAACACCCCTCTTTTTGGGTCGGGGATTAAAAAGCGGTTTTCTCAGTTATCAGAAAAAATATCAAAAACTGATTCGAACAAAAAACAACGGTCCAATCTAGCATTATTTCTAAGAAATATTAGTTAAAATATTTTTTACTTTTTAGTGTTTGTGGTTATTGAAGTTGGTTTTTGTTTTTTTTTTTGTTTTTTTTTTATAGTATGTGTATTCGTGATCCCGAATCATGGTATAACCAGACTCTTATCTATTTTTGTTAAAAAATCCCTCCTTATCACAATTACGCAATATTTTCTTTCACCACATTTTTTCCATCTAACCTTTTTATATTTGCATACCACATAGATATCGTTTATGTAACTCGACCTCATTGTCGGTTGTTTTTCTGACGGAAAAATACCCGAATACGGAACCCTCGGCGCGTGAGTCTGGCTCGCACTTGGCCGGTTTTTCTTTAAAAAAATCCTCCTTCACACAAACTTTTTTTTTTAATTTACAGACTAGCGTTTAGCTGCAATCAGACCTGCTAGCAAGTGAAGCCTAAGATGGACTCGCTTCCCTAGAAGTTGCCTATTCACTCTTGACTTGAAGGTACTCATATTAAAAGTTTTGCATTACGCAATATTTTCTTTCACCACATTTTTTCCATCTAACCTTTTTATATTTGCATACCACACAGATATCGTTTATGTAACTCGACCTCATTGTCGGTTGTTTTTCTGACGGAAAAATACCCGAATACGGAACCCTCGGCGCGTGAGTCTGGCTCGCACTTGGCCGGTTTTTCTTTAAAAAAATCCTCCTTCACACAAACTTTTTTTTTTAATTTACAGACTAGCGTTTAGCTGCAATCAGACCTGCTAGCAAGTGAAGCCTAAGATGGACTCGCTTCCCTAGAAGTTGCCTATTCACTCTTGACTTGAAGGTACTCATATTAAAAGTTTTGCATTACGCAATATTTTCTTTCACCACATTTTTTCCATCTAACCTTTTTATATTTGCATACCACACAGATATCGTTTATTTAACTCGACCTCATTGTCGGTTGTTTTTCTAGGGAAGCACGTTCCTATAATTATGTTTGTGACACGTGCGCTCGTGATCCCCTTTTCTTTGTGTCCGATAATGAAGGTGCTGCTATAAAGGGGCACACCTATCTCGAGCCGCACTTCAGTATAATGTAGCTAGGAATATAATAAAACTTAAATGTACCACAACAATGGACGTGAGTGACGTACAAAATGTAAAGATTTCTTAATTTCTTTTTAACCCCCGACCCAAAAAGAGGGGTGTTATAAGTTTGACGTGTGACGTTTGAATAACAATTCACGATTGCTTATGAAGCGCTGGCATACATTTTAAGTGCAAATAACATGAGTAGAAAAGTGGACTTCACCTAGTGGGATAATGCTAGTAGGAGTAGAAGAAAAAAATCCGTTTCTTGGCACGTTAGCCCAGCAAATCAAAGTTAGCTTGTTGCGAGCTATCATGTGCAAAAACATCAATCAACCCATCAATCATTTGTGTTCTTTATGTCTTTCGTTAATGTTTTTGTTGGAAATAGAAAAGTAACTTTATTTCGACACCAGTCGTAAAACTTTCCTGTTGATTTCATGAGGATAAAGATTTGGATTTACGTTTCAACGTCGGCTGTGGGCTATCGAGATAGTTTCACGACCTTCTGTTCGCAGAAAGGGTTTATTTTATTTTCGGAGGCATTTCCATATGGGTACACTGCAATAGTTTATGCAAATTCTTTTGGTAGGCTTATACATGTTTTTCAATTATTTTAGTTAATGAATTATATAAAATACTGAACAGGAATCATAGAGGTAAGTAAAAAAAATTACTTGATGGAAACAGCTTTTACTTATAAATTAGCAACCATCCGCAAACTTGATCCTGTAGGAATTTCAAAATATTTTAGAAGGAACCTCGATGTAAAATATCATCATTAAATTATTATCATTGACTTCCCATGGAGTCTTATCTATCGTCGTTGCCATCGCTTCAACTGATCAACATTCATTAAAGGATAGTCTCTTGCATGGATTTGCCCAGACGCCGGTTTTGTGCTGCGTACATTCAGCAACTTCCAGCTACTTGCTTGATATCATATTGTTCTTCTTTTTAAAGGGGAGTTCTTCCAACGCAACGGTTTCCAGTAGAAGCTGATAATAATATGTACGCTATCCATTGCCACTTCAACACTCGTTGCCATTTTCAGTCACCATGTCTTCAATAAAATATGTAGTAGTGTACACAGTAGTTGCTAAATATTCAACAAAATAATGCCGAGTTTGGACAAAGTATGAAACCAAATACAGACAAAACAAAGACGTATTTACTTATATCTCGCAAGCGAGCAACATTCAGCGCTGAAGAACGTTTGAGGAGCACACAAGAAAATGCGATTCACGCTTTAACTTGAGAACTTTGGCGCTGGTGCAAACATTTGCTTTAATTTTAAATTGGAAGAGTTGGCAAGGGAGCAACTAAGTCAAAGCAGTATCACAGATGATGTACGATCTTCGTTTAAGGCACTCCTCTCACATGATTTATCGCCATCGATATTATGTGGGAGAGCATGCACAATTTTTAAAGTCGTGATTTTATATTTCGACCTAGATTTTGCCCGTGATTCCGCGTATATAAAATTCTGAATAAATCGAATCCAAAATCGGCATAGAAGTAGAAAAGATTATGAGTTAGTTACCGGTTTTTATGCTTAGTGAAACGTCCGTGCGTGTTAGTGTAAAACCAGACATATTTGCATAGTAGCCTAACGGATGTTTATATGACTTACGTAATATATCCATCCCGATTAGTTTTTGCGTATCAATATCATCGAAAATCATCGAGTCAAAGCTTAAAACAGCTTTTGAAATACTTGGTATGCTGACTAAGGCAAAACGGTACTTCACGCCAAAACAACGCCTCACTCTATTTATTGGCTCAGGTGTTTGCTCAACGTTTCTGATAGGCAACGCCCAGAGGAATTACCTTCCAGTAAGCCACGCTATAATCTAAATAACTTCCGAGCCAGAGTGAATAAGCATCTTCTAGACATACGTGCGCCAACCTCGACCTCATCATTGCTTTTTATTGAGCTTGTAGTCAAGCACAAGCTTTGTAAAACTTTTTTTTTAATTTACAGACTAGCGCTTGTCTACAATCAGACCTGCTAGCAAGTGCAGCCTATGGAGCGCGCTTGCCTAAAAGTTGTGTATTCACTCTTGACTTGAAGGTACCCATATTAAAAGTGGAAGGGAAAACTGATGCCGGAAGGGCGTTCCAAAAACTCACTTATTTTCTAACTACTGTTTATGCGGCAAAATGCCATAGATGCCGGGAAAATTCTAGTCAAAACCCCATCTCAACCTAACATAACCGCATAATCCGCGCCCGAAATTAGAGAGCGCCAATCAAAATTACGCAACCTTATACCCATAAAATTTCCGAGGTTGTAAAGGAATTATGGGCGCCTCGGAATTCCGTGTCGATGCAGGGATAAAGCCGGTGGAAGTTTTAACGTGTGTTATCTCGATCCTCACGTGAGCCTCGGATTTTATCTACGAGTATGTCGCTCGTATACCGCCTTTGTTCAGTATCATCATATTTTTTTGCAAAGCTGCTTAGTCGTAATGTCAAAAATAAAGGCTCCTACGCACATAAGCCAGGCTTATTTTCTTGGAAAATGCTGACTAATATGATAATTTTGGTAGCGAAATTACGTTAATAAATAAAATCATATAGTTAGACAGTACACAATGTGTATATATTTTTTTTAATTTATAGACTAGCGCTTGGCTGCAATTAGACCTGCTAGTAAGTGATAATGCAGCCTAAGTTTGCCAGAAGATGCCTATTCATTCTTGACTTGGAGGTAATCATATTATAACTAGAGTTTTGATTCTATTCACATGCTTTTGAAGTTGTCTGTCAGTCTTTTTAGGATTCCGTACCTCAAAAGGAAAAACGGAACCCTCATAGAATCACTTTGTTGTCTGTCTGTCCGTCGTGTCTGTCAAGAAACCTATAGGGTACTTCCCGTTGACCTAGAATCATGAAATTTGGCGGGTAGGTAGGTCTTGTAGCACAAGTACCGGAATAAATCTGAAAACCGCGAAGTAACATCATTAAAAAAAAAATGTGTTTCAATTTTCAAAGTAAGATTACCAAGTGGGGTATCATATGAAAGGGCTTTACTTGTACATTCTAAAACAGATTTTTATTTATTTTTATGTATGTATATAGTTTTTGATTTATCGTGCAAAATGTTGGAAAAATACCCGAGTACGGAACCCTCAGTGCGCGAGTCTGAGTCGACTTGGCCGGTTTTTTAATTGTATCCATGTTTTATCTTATTTTCAGTTTCATTAAATATGTGAATACATACTCCGAAGGAAACTTTGATCGCATAAAAATAGTAAAACTACAAATTTACGACGTCATGCATCAAGTCCCCCAAGATACGCCGACATACCCATATTCTCCGTATCAGACGCCTTGAGCAATAAAATTTTAATTTTCAAGTTGACCTACATTTTTATGGCCCTCGATCGAACTTAAATCATCTTCGGGCGTCTACCCTCCAAGTTTTCGCGCCGATACCAGGATAAAAGAGGGTCAACTTTATTGCTATCTTTTGTTTTATCGTGATTGTCATGGGCGATACTGTTTCCTTCTGTTTTTTTTTTATTCATTTAGATACTGCTTATAGATTTGAGCTGTATTTCGGAGACAATTTGGTGCATAGCGATCATAATATTATTATAGTTATTCCTAGTTGTTTTTTTTGGTATTTTTTTAAATAGTGTTGCGGCGCGTCGCTTGAAAATACGTAACAACGCCTGGGAACTTGTCCCACTATAGTTGACGGGGCGCGAGTGAGTGGTCAGGTAACTATTTTGCACCCTGTCCCTCAGTTTGTGGGCAAACAGCGAAACATGGCCCTTTGTCTAACTTATAGGTACGTGCGCAGAATTTACACAATAATAAACCTAGCTAACAAATAGTGTAAGTTTTTTGTTGATAGTTAAATGTAATGCTATCATCTTCAATGATACTGCTTTTAAAAATCGTATAACTAATAGCATGTTAGAATATTTTTTCTTATAAGTACCTATCTACATCTATACTAATAAATAAAATTGGAGTGTTTGTCTGTAATTTCGAAATAACTACCACATATTAAGCTTATATGGTTATTTATAATATAATTAATAATCATAATCATGTAGTTGATTTTAATATTTTGTAGTCACATATTGTATGGAAACAGTTAAAGTGTAAAGAAAATAAAATATAACACAGTAAATTTTTTCTCTTTTGGCTTAGTTTATGAAACTTCATAGAATCTACTTGTTGCAAAGAGATGAGATACTTATTACGAAGAGATTTTATAGCATAGGTACGCGTAGCTGGCGCATTCCATGGTTTTGTTAAATATTTTTAACCCCCGACCCAAAAAGAGGGGTGTTATAAGTTTGACGTGTGTATCTGTGTATCTGTGTGTCTGTGTATCTGTGTATCTGTGTATCTGTGTCTGTGTATCTGTGTATCTGTGTGTCTGTGTATCTGTGTATCTGTGTATCTGTCTGTGGCATCGTAGCACCTAAACGAATGAACCGATTTTAATTTAGTTTTTTTTGTTTGAAAGGTGGCTTGATCGAGAGTGTTCTTAGCTATAATCTAAAAAAATTGGTTCAGCCGTTTAAGAGTTATCAGCTCTTTTCTAGTTTTCTTGTAGAAAAGAAGGTTAGATAACCGTTAGGTTCATAATATTATGTCAATAGACAAATGTCAAGCTGTCAAGATGGACGTTGCCTAAATACATAATTATTTATTTGAAAATGATGTTTTGGAAAACTCAAATACTTTGGATCGTCGGGGGTGTTATAAATTTTTAATTTACACTTGTACTTGTATCAAGTGTTTCTATTTAAATGCGTTGTTGAATCCAGTATTTATATTTATAGTATACACGTATAATAAAAATAGTATTTAAATTTAAGCTAATTTTATTCAAGGAACTTCGAAAAACACGGCTTCACTCTTTATCTACATTTAATTATAAAAGGAATCTCTGTAGAAAATTTCAGTCCCAAGTGTTTGGGCTAGCTGTTGATGAGTCAGGACTTTTTATTTATTTTAGATTGATTACAATAATTACGCTGTAATTTTTTATTAAAAATTGTATAAAAAATAATTTAGGTATATTATATTTGATTAAAAATCCTATTACAATGAAAGGATTATTTAAATGATAAGAAAGCTTGGGAATGAGTTGCCAAACAGCTTTGATAGTTCTGCTAAGTGGTGATAATTATAAAAAGAAAGAGAGAAATACCCGGCTGAGTTTGTTATGGGCTCTTCTCAGACTTTGGCGCGTTTGGAACCCTCGTAGCTTTAGTTTTAAGTTTACGTAATTAATTATCACCACTTTATCATCTTTCAAATCTAACAATGCTGACCATCAAAATTTGTACAATAGTGCCTACTTTGAATAAATGATTTTGATTTTGATTTATTAGTAGGCAACCTTTTGATAAATTGACTTTAGCAATAAAATTGGTAACAGCTTCACGTATGATTTTTGACTTTTATTTTAATGCTTGAAACAATAGTGCCTAGAGCTATACCAAAATTAGCATACTGCCATAAATCGGGTGATAATGATCTCGACCATTTGCTAAATTAATCAAAATTAATTGGTAATAATTCACTGATGAAATTACCGATGCTACTACCGAGACATTTCGAAACGGAGAACTATTAGCTTAGTTATTATTTAATTACAAGCATTTTTCTATGTTTATTGAAACTATGAAACTAGAACAACATCGTCCGCATTGATTACAAGTTTTTAAAAAGTAGGAGCTTTTTGATTTTCCAGGATATAAAGTAGCCTGTCTCACTTTTCCAGGTCTTTAACTATATCCATGCAGAAAAATCACGTTTATCCGCTGCTCCTTTGAAGCTTGATTGAAGGACAAACGAACCAACTAACACTTTCGCTTTTAAATTATTAATAGTGATAACTCAAATATAATCGACCTTACTAATAAATTTTCCACGCCAACACCGTTTATCTATTATCTCTAATCTGTGATCGAAATCACAAATCAATTATCTGTAGGTACTACTTTGTTGAGTGAACCATTGTTATTAGTTATTTATTGAAACTTTGCCATAATATAATTATTTATATTAATTTCAAGATTTATTTTAGCGAGGATCAAATAATCTCAAGAAACTATCAAAGAACAGAAAAGCTGTAATTTACAACTTAATCAACATCCCAGCGAGCTATTTTCAAGACAATACAAGACACAATTAACAAAGGTCGAATGTACATCTTTATTCTTTTCAAGAAAGCTCGCCCCCAAAAGAAAAAAGGAGCTTTTCTCAACATTAATCGTAAAACTTTTGTGTTGATTTCTCAAGGATAAAGATTATTTAGGGCCGGTATTAAGGGGTCGGCTACAGGGATGGGATACAGAGCCTTTTTTAGAGTTTAAAGGTCGTTGTATTATCTCCTTTTTCCAAAGCACTTTAACTATACCTAGTGTAAAATGCTTAAGGACGCATATCAATGAACTAATCATTTTACCTTTATCGGTTTATTCATTTAACTTTAAATAGATAATGCCCACGATTTCGTCCGCATGGATTTAGCTTTTGATAATCTCATGAAGATTCTTTGATTTTTCGGGATAAAAAAAGCCTAAGTATCATACGTATATCAGAATAGTAGGTACGTACTTCTATCTCTGAAATTATTTCATTAAAATTGGTTAAACGGATAAAAGCTAGCAGACGGCTGATAATATTAAGCACACTTTCGCATTTATATACTAACTAGAGGATACCCGTGACTTCGTCCGCATGGATTTAGGTTTTTAAAGATCCCGTGGGAACTGTTTGATTTTCCGGGATAAAAAGTTGCCTATGTCAATAACAGGGACGTAATCTGCCTATGTACCAAATTTCATACAAATCGGCTAAGCGGATGAGTTTTTAGGAATCCCGTGGGAACTCTTTGACTTTTCGGGATAAAAAGTAGCGTATGTCCGTCCCCGGGATATAAGCTGACCCTGTATCAAATTTCGTCAGAATCGGTTAAACTGTTGGACCGTGAAAAGGTAGCAGACAGACAGACAGACACACTTTCGCATTAATTATAATATTAGTACCTATGGATTAACTTAGGTATGAGTATTTATTCATACTTATTGATTTTATTGATGCTTACGCCGAGAATATCTTCTGACAGTGTAAAATAAAACCTTTAAAGACAAAACAAGAAAATGCAATCTCAGCTTTACAAACTTTGGCACAGTTACAAACATTTTGCTTTAAATGTCAGTTGAAATTCTTGGCAAAGAAGCAACTAAACAAGGGAGTAACACGATTTTTTCTCTTTTTGTGGAACCTCAATATTGTCTACAAATCACGTTCTACGAGTTTACGTTTCAGATATTATTACATTTTGGGCTAGATTTTTATACTAAACTAGCGACCATCCGACAACTTTGTGAAAATCAAATTCACCAAAACAAATCGACGCATGTGGAGATATATCATAGGCCTTGAGCTATATTAGGTAGGGTTTAGCACTCGAGTTCCAGTTAGCTTGGCCTCAGGTAATGATTTGTGTGTCTATAACCTAGGTAGATAGACATAAACCTGGACTTCATCTGTGTTGGTGTTAGCTGGCGGGCGTGCTCTGCCTTTTTGGAGTGTTTTTTTTTGTTTAAACTGACTGGAAAGCGCTATAAGGGGGTGTCGTGCGTATGTCGGCGGGCGCCGGCACGGACGGGGTCCATACTTGTATAGTTTAACTAACTTGTTACAAATAACTACAAACTTGACATTGGCTAATCTTTGTAAAGCCAGACGAGAGAGAGAAAAAAAGACATAAACCTAATGCTGGAAATCAATTAAGGTATTTTTTTATTTGAAAATGTTAAATATTTAAAACTAGCCTTAAGAATGGTGCCAAGAATATTGGCTGCATTACCGCGCTGGCCAGCCAGGCTGATCCTTTGCGTAAAAAATGAGCCAGCCCCTTTACAATTTCACATTTGTTAGCAATATAGACAGAACTGTTAAGCTATTCACGTTTAAGTCAAAACTTTGGCATGGTTACAAACATTTGCTTCAACATTAAATTAGAAGTTTTGGCAAGGAAGCAACTAAGTCAAGTGAGTATTATGGATGATTTATAGTTGCAATTTTATGCATTTTCATAAGTATGATTTATGTTATAGACAGTTACGTAAGTAGGAATGTAATTCAAGTATAGTTTTCTTTTTAACATTAATACGGAACTCTGTTTTATGCAAATTATATTCTGACACGCAGTTTACCACTAATTGATAGTTTAGCTCATCTTAGCTCTTATAAAAGG
Source organism: Maniola jurtina (assembly GCF_905333055.1). Taxonomy (NCBI): domain Eukaryota; kingdom Metazoa; phylum Arthropoda; class Insecta; order Lepidoptera; family Nymphalidae; genus Maniola; species Maniola jurtina. Next base: position 2,916,337 of record NC_060034.1, on the reverse strand, counting down.
TGTAAATTTTATACGTTTTCGTTACGTAATATAAATAGATTACTAAAACGATATACAAGGAATAAAACAAAATTACAATCTCAATCCATCGATGAAGAAACCTAGAAAGCATGGCAGAAGAATGTACGACGACCCGTAGGTTCTTGGGTTGTCTTATAAAAATCATGCAAGTGGTGTGCCATGTTTCATACAGTTCCATACATTACAGCGCAATGGTACGCGCTACGCCTACGCTTACGCAGCCTGTGTGAACGAGCTATAGAGGCGAGCAAAGTGAATAGAACTCAACTCACCAATAACATCGAGAGCGATCCGGTAATTCCTCGTAGGCGATACTTGGAAGTCGACGCGACATCTGTATATCGCTCTGTCGCGCGACTGCACGTCGCGTACACGCAGCACCGAGGTCGGCTCCCACCGAGCCCGGTCTCTGAACATGTCGTCCGACCAGTGGCCCGTCTCGCCCGGTACGCGTGTGTCATAACTGTAACAAACGAATGGAAATTAAAAAAAAGTTAAACAGCACTAAAACCCGACTACTACCCGCGAACTGCCAATAAATATTAGAAAGTGATAGATAAATAGTAAAATGGTTTTCTGTTGCTCGGTGCATTTTAACATTGTACTACTATATTTATACTTATGAACTCAGAATTTTTTCCTCTTTCATTTGATATCACACTCGATAATTACAATAGCAAAAAAAATATTTTAGAGGCCATCACTTTTTTTAATGTAACATCCGTCAGGTCGATTTTTTTAAAAAAAACGTAGCCTATATCACCCGGACCATAATAACGAATCGATTGACACCTCATTCATCAAAATCGGCTTAGTAGTTTAGGCAATTCCAGTAGTTGTCATAAATGGACTGATGATGACAATTGGCAGTAGGTACGTGGTAAAAACCAAAAACAATGTGTAAAGGGTGCCGAAAAACGCAAATCCGTTTTAATCCCGACATCAATTAAGCGCACTCGGTCAGATAATATTATCCGAGCGAATTTATTCCATCTCCATTGCAATTAGATTACATTGATTAATGCCCGACGCCAATTGCGGATAACCGTTCACAATTTACATATTTAATGCTGACGGGGAAATCCCCCATGTCACGTGCGTCCTTTGAGATTATAAGCAGGTCCATTAATGTAAGCTGCGATATATTTTAAAATATATACTTTTGTATTACAAATCACAATACAATTTTATTGCTTCCTATTTTAGGGTTCCGTACTTTAAAAGGAAAAAGGAACCCTTATATAATCACTTTGATGTCTGTCTATTTGTCTGTTGGGTCTGTCAAGAAAACGTATAATAAAAGGTAGGTACTTATCGTAGACCTAGAATCAAGAAATTTGGCAGGTAGGTAGGTCTTATAGCACAAGTAAAGGGGAAAATCTGAAAACCGTGAATTTGTCGCAGGTACAAAAAAGAAAATGTGTGCAGGAAAAATTTAATTTACTAAATCACATATTAACGGCATAGTCCGTCATTAACTTGCAGTGTTCTACATAAAAATGTTAGATATACTTTGTACGATGGTACGAAACCCTTCGTGTGCAACTCCAACTCGCGCTTAGCCGGTTTTTTTATTACAGTTAAACAATAGAATAAAATCACATCAAAAGCTTAATTAATAATAAGATCCATTACCAGGATTTTAATTAACTCAAAACATTCAAGTTAAAATTATGTTACTATAAAATTATTACAGTTAAGTGATACGAGCACAAAGAAACAACTTTAATGTATAAGACAATAAACCTCATACATTATTCAGACTATAAATTACTAGAAAGCCCTATCAAATATCACTTAAGGGTAACTCATGGAGCTCATCATAAATACATTAATCATTATCATCAGTTAACTATAAATTATTATTTAGATTTCAAGCAACTCTAACATGATTGTACATACGAATCTACATCAAAGTTACTTCATGTTCGGTATAGTTTAACCTATGACCATTATATTTGGACTAGTAACTACTGATAAATCTGTGCGGGCGTAAGTTAGTCTGTGGGATCCTTAAGCCGCTTATACACGTTTGATTTAGGCCTAGTCTGTTGCTTGGTCCAGACTCGGGTACCTAAGCTGCATGCATGTATACTATACTAAACACCACAGCTGTTTCCATTTCAACCTGTTAGGTTATTATAGGCAGGCAGAAGCTTGACCAATTTTCAGTGTTAGATAATAAAATACTTTAACGATTTTATATCTTAGAGATCCTTTATTAAATCTGTAAGTGTCTGTCTAACTAAGTAAAAAACTACAACAGATTCTGATACTACTGTGTTTTAAGTGTTGGCGTATTAGTTATAAGAAAGAAAAAATATCGTGATAAATAAAAGGCATTAGAAATTTGATTTAAAATAACCGAAATTCCGAAATTCAAAAAAACCTATTCAAAAATATCTTAATTCAATACTACGTCACGATGGATTTTCCGATTTTAGAACCGAATTTCTTGGATTATAGCTAAGAACATTCTCGATCAAGCCACCTTTCAAACAAAAAAAAACTAAATTAAAATCGGTTCATTAGTTTAGGAGCTACAATGCCACAGACAGATACACAGATACACGCGTCAAACTTATAACACCCCTCTTTTTAGGTCGGGGGTAAAAATGGTACCACACAGCTGACATATTGAATTTACTCGTGATGATGTGATTCAAACGATATCCTATAAATCTAATTCTGTTCAAAAATTTAAGTCGTTACTGTAGAATAAAATATAAACTAACATGCATGAACTTTGAAAACATAACACTGCTTTTTTGGGCAGTCGTGTAAAAAATAGAAAGGTATTCAAACCGGCTATGTATTTAGAACATTGAGTGTGAAACCGGCTTAATACGCTATGTTAAACCACAATATGAGTGCATTCAGTTTCGGTATGAACCATTTGCATCGAGTTGGTTTGCGTTAGCGATGTGAATACTGAATCATTCCGTTACGATTGAAATTATCCGTTTGCTTTATGGAGTGACATTTTGTGCAAAGGGGATTTTCAAAAAGTGAACTTTACTTTTGCAATTCATTATCACGCCTAATTTACCAATATATTTTAGATGTTACTCTAATTAGGATAAAATAGAGTAACATTAATTATCACGCCTAATTTACCAATATACTTATTTACATCCTACTCTAATTAGGATAAAATAGAGTTACGAGCCGTGTTTGTCTGTATATTCAGTTATAACTTCCTCAAGTGATATTTTCACTATCCTTAAAATTTTATAATACTTCATGCGTTTAAATAAACCTAAGTATACCTACTCTACTTACAGTACTTACTACGGTATTTATGAGGAATTGTACCAGAATGCTAAATCACAGTACAATTTTGACGATAATATGGTGGTAACTAGCTACATTCATTGCCTCCCACGAGACCACATGAAAATTATTAATTTACAAATTAACTCTGTCAGGAATCGTACCCGGGGTCCGCAATGTATAAGACGTAGCGCTCATCCTTTACACCAAGCAGGTCGTCTAAATAATTATTCAGAGAAATATTTGTAAATATCAGATATACTTGCAAGCTAACGTCTATTGTACTTCTCAAACAAGTAAAGTCCCTGACTATAATTTATGAAATAACTATGAAGAAACCAAAACTATAATTTATGAAAAGGTACATTCGCAGGTTTGATATCGAAAATATATTCGAGGTCGTCCCCAGCTGTTAAATATCAGTTGGACGTTATAAATTTTGTATTTCGAATTCCCACATGGCAGCAGTGCAAGAAATGTAATGACAGAAAATTTCTCACTATACATGTAGTACACGACAGGTCGAGATGGCAATCAAGATGGGAACACCTCGCACACCTGCACAACTCCCGCGTTAACCCGGTACGGAATAGCGCGGTTGACGTTCTGATGTGCGGGCCTCCCCTCGCCTCATACCCCAATTGCCATCCCGACCTGTCGCGTACTAATACGATCTCTAGGCAATTTTTTTTTTTAATACAGAATATTAGCTATGGTAATCATGACTAATACTCCCCTTTCCCCTCCAATTAAGGTACGACAATAGTACAACGAGTGGGGTTTGAACCGCCAACCTTTCTGAATTCAATCCTCTCCTCAACCGTTGAGCTATGGAGGCTCAACGGTTGACTTGAGAGATCTAAAAGTAGTGGTACTACCACCAGGTATACCAAGTACAAGGTTAAATTGCTATAATCCATCAAGACAGACAAATCTGTACGGTACAACGTGCAGATTGCGATATGCACCGCCCATCCCATTACTAAACACGCAGGAAATTCAAGCAACCAAGCAAGCAATACCCCTCATTATTGTTTTCTCAGTATCATGGACTTCCGCGCCTGCTACTATCCAGCAATAATGGTATTATTTTTGAAAAAGCATACTAAATTAGAAATAAGTTGTCAATTTAGTTTGTGTACAGTCAATACTATAATATAATGCTTGGATCTATCCAAGGTATCAGCTAACTGTCGGACTTATGATAGATACAATTAAAGCAACAGAACTGAATATTAAGTACAATCAAAATATGTAAATAACAATTCAGAAATTATGAACGCCAATCAAGCCAAGAATATGCGAAAATTCAGTCCATCAAGGGAACTCGAAAGCACCGAACTTTGCGCCAATTATGCAAACAACTCAACCCAACTCGAAGCTTCAGTATCGTGACGCTAACAAAATATACTAAATTCAATTACAACAAATTGAATGGCTATATAGAATAATGTTACAAGAAAATTGAGGTGTTGGTACTTCCTTGTACTTTCCGTACCGCTCGGCACAACTTTGTACAAAATACAAAATTTCACTTGCAAATTTGACATTTCTATTCAATTACATCATCCTTAATAAACAGTACAATGGACTTGGCTTCAAGGCTTCAATACTATCTGTTTCATTGAAATACGACGCGAAATGACTGATGTCGAGATATTGTCTAAATGAGGGTTTTTTGTTAGCATCGTGAGAACTACGACACAAATGTTTGCCGTTTGCGAAGTATACTCAGATTGTAGGATTTCTTTTCTTGTTAGCGTCTTCTGCCGTCCTTTGTAACAGATTCATCGCATTTCTTCAGAAATATAATTGGATTTTTATATTTTAACTGTCTTACGTTGTATAGCTATCAAAGTGTTTTTAATTGTTATGATTCTTATGATGTGCTGCGTACTTGTGTGTATAGCGTTTATTTTTTTCTACCTTTCTCTGTATCCACTTCTAATTGTTTGTCTGTCTGTCAGTCTGAGATCCCTTTTCATTATACATTTAATGGTAGGAGTTTTTCGAGATAATAATGCCTTGGGTTTCCAAATTCTTCAGCATAAAACTCGACTTCGATAACGAGATTGCTCTCTTAAGTATTACAGCTGTTATTTTCAGATATTAGTGATGATAATTGGAATTGACCGCTATGTGCTCTCTAGATCGGTAGCCCGTTTAGTTATAAGTCAACGTTATGCACTCGATTGATATGCGTTGTCACTACTAGCCCCCTTTCCATTTCTTCTGTATGTTTCTATTATCTTTCGACATGATCATCAGTAGTTTTGTATAGTATATCATAGTTTATTATATTTCATGTTACTTTAAACAGTAGATTATTTGGTGAATGATCTATTACTGAACTATATTTAAAGCGTTTCATCAAATCAAAATTGATTACAAGAATTAGTACCTATTATAAAATTTATACCTGCGTCGATTAGATCTTCAGGGAATATTCAACCGGTTTTATTAACACCTTCTGTATTAATATCTTTTCTGTACTTTGAATCTTAATTACAATCTGGCTTTTACCATTCAGATTATTATATCTAGACGATTTCAGTCAAAACTTTTATTAAAATCATAATGGAAATAATAATCGCACAAAATTATTCGCTATGTCGCTTTTACAATGAATAAATCCTCGATTATTTTCCAACTTTTAAAAAATAATCGCGTGCATTGTCATTATAAGGACAATTTAATTGTTTGAAGGTTGTTTGCCAAAACTAATTTATTAAATCGCTTCGATCATAATTTCGAATCTTTTAAATTTGCTTCAGTATTTCGGGTTATTTCAAAACTGTAGACGAAAAAGTTTTAGCTGCAACGTTCCCCTAATGTAAAACTGTTTTAACTAGTTCAAATCACTTTATCTAGAGTTGTTTTCAGATATTGTATTATAAGTTTCTGGATTTAACTAGGTAGGCATTTTAGGAAAACAAATATCTTCGATTGTTATTGGATTTATTGAAGTGCTTAAACATAGTGAAACAGTTCACAATAAATTGTGTCTAATTGTTCTTATTATTAACATTCCGCTCGACTCATTGGTTCTGAGAAAAAGAACCATGAGAAAATTACTGCTTATACTGTATTATAAGTCCAATAATATAATATTGTGATCTTCTGCCTACATAATAAAAAAACTGATAAAGTGCGAGTCACGACTCACACACGAAGGGTTCCGTATAAAAAATAACATTTTGTAATTTTTTTGTGTTGCAACCACAAATTCACGGTAAGTACCTAATCTGATTACTCTGATTATATTTATTCCCTATACTTGTGCTACAAGATATTGCTACTTGCCAAATATTATGATTCTAGACCAACGGGAAGTACCCTAGAGGTTTGATTCCCTTAACAGACAGAGCCCGACAACGATGTGACATGTGATGTGAACAACAGAAAAACCCTTGTAGGATACAAGGGGTTTTCTGGGTTCCTTTTTTCTATGGAGATACGAAAATAAAAATTTATGTCTGTCTATCACTTTCTGTCTGTCTATTCGTTAGCTATAGATTCTCGCGTCGTTAATCCGATTGTGATGAAATTTCCTACAGTTTTTGTCGGCACTTGCGTGAAGGTTTCTGACATAGCGTCATCAACGTACAATAGTGGCGTATTATAAAAGACCAGCCGTGAACGCTTGGTTGAAACGACTAAATAGGGATGATGCCTCGCTGACAAATTATTTCAGGAACTAAAAGGCTTTTCAGGAATTTTTATTTTGTGTTCAGGAAATTTAATAGTTAGCTTATAGCGGCGTTCCATCAACTTAGGAAGGATTTTGGGCTGAAATGAGAGTTGGAAAGTCGTATAGGTATATAATATCTAAACTACATTTTTTGAATCACTGGAAATGTTTCATTCCCACAGGAAGATAAAAATTCATATCTGCAGCAACCGAGGAATGCTTTGCCGGCGATGAATGTAACAGTATTTATAAAATACTATCTTACAATATGTATATTTTAATATCATACGCTACGATAAATACGGGTAAAATTATTATATTAACGACTGAATATTTATGAGTAAGTATATAAATTATAAATAAATTAATATTTTGGGAATACAGTTCCAGTATTACAGTACGAGATTCGCTCGAATTAATTTAATTGTAATTGCAAAATGAATTAGTGCCATTTGTAACTGACAAATTGACAAAACAACTGGAATTTATAATGATCCAAGTCTTCACCGAATAATGCCGAAGTTTCTCTGAGTACGGTCATTGCAATTAAAATTTTTAATGATTCACAGTAAAACACGGTTTTATAGTATTGTTGTGGGAGCCTGAAAAATGTTTCAGTAACTTTTTATAATAATTATTGTTTTCGCAGTTCTTTGTATACGTAATTTTTTTTAACTTTATCGTACTAGTTCTTCTTTCAGATTATTTTTAACCCCGACCCAAAAAGAGGGGTGTTATAAGTTTGACGTGTGTATCTGTGTATCTGGGTATCTGTCTGTGGCATCGTAGCGCCTAAACTAATGAACCAATTTTAATTTAGTTTTTTTGGTTTGAAAGGTGGCTTGATCGAGAGTATTCTGAGCTAAAATCCAAGAAAATCGGTTCAGCCGTTTGAAAGTTATCAGCTCTTTTCTAGTTACTGTAACCTTCACTTGTCGGGGGTGTTATAAATTTTTAATTTACACTTGTTATAAGCAGTGTTTACTAGTTCATCTAGTCCTATGTCACCAAAACAGATGTACTGTTTGAATTGAATTATATTTTATTCAGAATGCATACTAATATAATAATTATACTGCTATATTATATTAGACTAGCTGATGCCTCCGATTTTATCTGCGTGGATTCCGTCCCCTGAATGCAAACTAGCCCTTTACCAAATTACGTCATAATCAGTTTAACGCAGGAAATCTAACAGACGGACAGACAGCTAGACAGGTAAATAGACAGACATACATTTATGCCTAACTAGCCGATGCCCACGACTTCGCCCACGTGGATCTAGGTTTTTCGAAATCCCGTGGGAACTCTGATTTTCCGGGATAAAAAGTAACCTATGTGCTAATCCAATATTATCTATCTCCATTCCAAATTTCAGCCAAATCCGTCTAGTAGTCTTTGCGTAAAGGAGTAACAAACATACACACACATACACACACATACCTACAAACTTTCGCCTTTATAATATTAGTGTGATAGTGTGAAGTGTGATAGTGTGATGTTTGGTCTTCGCGCCGCCTGAATCCAGCGCCTCCCTATGTCCAGCAGTGAACGCCCATCGGTTGATAACCATGATGATCTGTTTGTTTGTTCCATCTGTTCGCTTTAACTGGCAACGTAGCTCATTCGTAAAATTGCAAAGGTGACACGACGAACATGTGGATGTATTGACGTAGCATGTAGTGCAAATATTGCAACATACAGTGTACCTGTCAAAGCGTATTGCCGGAAAAGAGACAAATACCTAAATGTTGGAAGCCTTTGAAACATGCCGGTGCTTCGCTATGCATAAATATTTTTATCTCAGTATAGCTACCTAACAAACTAGTTTCAATCAATGAACTCTCCAAGTCCCTTAATTTGACGACGCAAAAATACTTTGAACCGTTTGCTCCGTTGTGACGTGAATGAAGAACAAACTTATATCTAACATAACATTCCAAATAAATACCTTATGAACCTTATCTAATTTATTATTAACTATTATCACCTAATCTAAAGATCGAAATAAATATTTCCGAACCTAATGTAATTATTTATTACTACAACTTTATTATTATTTGTTACAGAAATATCATCTCGAAGACAGACATAAATTTTTCATCTTGAAAAATCGAAGAGTTTCTACAGAATTTAAAAAAAACCTAAATTACAACCATCCAATTGACTTGATATCCAATATCATCTAGTAGTAGGTTTTCTCTGTTACATTTAACCATCTTAAACTTAAATGAAAGTTAGAAAATATAATATGTCTAGCTAACTTTGAGGTTGTTGTTGTAATGTATTTGTGTTAGGGCATTCTTGTTTCCAATATCGTTCATCGGTGAAACTTCGCAACTTTCGATAAATGGCTCGGAGCAAATTATATTGGAGTTGCGCCCCCATGTGTAAACTTTGAAATCTTTCCCTCAGTTCTACCAAGTTTTAGTATTGTGGTTATAAAAACCTGACAAATGCGAGTCGGGCTCACACACGAAGGGTTCCGTACCATCATAAAAGAAAAAACACTTTTTAGGGTTCCGTACCTCAAAAGGAAAAACGGAACCCTCTTAGGATCACTTTGCTGTCTGTTTTTCCGTCAAGAAAACCTATAGGGTACTTCCCGTTGAACTAAAATCATGAAATTTGGGAGGTAGGTAGGTCTTGTAACACAAATAAAGGAAAAATCGGAAAACAGTGAATTTGTGGTTACATCACAAAAAAAATACCAGGTGCAGTATTATATGAAAGGACTTTACCTGTTCATTCTAAAACAATATGGAAGCCTTTACCCGTACATTCTGATTTTTTTTTTTATGCAAAATAGTTTTTGATTTATCGTGCAAAATGTCGGAAAATATACCCGAGTACGGAATCCTCGGTGCGCGAATCTGACTCGCACTTGGCCGGTTTTTAATTTATAGACTGAATTCTACTTTTCCATTATAATTTGTTATAGCATAGATATTTTTTCTGAGTGATTAGGACCGCTAATCCACTAATTAACATAATATACTATTTTAAAACAGCACATAGTACGTGTGCATATTACGCTTACTCATTCAGCTACTCTCAAAATGGCATACATAAGTAACATAGGAGCCAAGCATCCGTGCTCATCTCAATTATGTATGGAGTGTAGTGTCTGTAGCCGGAATAGTTAAAATGTGGTTGGTTATTTTGTTGAGCAGAGTCTTATAGTACAAAGAGATAGATCATAGTCATTCGACGTAGATGTCAACCAGTCATAAGTAGAACAAGTTCTACCTACATTTTTAGTTCAAGTAAAGTCTAGAAAATTTTGTTTTTGTTGTGTAGGACAACCAGTGACTCTTATGCTACGTCTGTGACCCTCTCATCGGGTCCGAAGCAGATTTTACTCTGAAAAACCGGCAAGAAGCTCAACTGTAAATTATTGTACCACATACTATTTTTGTTGGTAATATTTATTTTTGTGTTTCTTTTTGTGATGGTGAACAATAAAGCATATTTCAATTTCAATTTCAACTGCACTTTTGAAATCATAAAAGTTCAGTATTGTCAAAGGTCAAAGTAACAATCTTGTAGGAAAGCTCAGCTGGTTGCTTCCACGCGAGTTTGTCGTTAAATAAATCTAGGATAAAAATAACAACGGTTGCAGACCGTAATTTTAACTTACAGCAATATTATTGTTATCTAAATAGAAGTGGATAGGTAAAGAAAAAGAATTTTATTCAAATGAACTTTTTGAATAGTCAAATGCCAGAAAAATAATTTTTATTCAAATGAACTTTTACAAGTATTTTTGAATAGGCATCTACGTTGACCAATCTCTAAGTAGAGATATCCTTTCCGCAGGGATAATTAAAAAGAAATAATAACTATATTACGCGACAGATCGAGATGGCAATCGGGGTATTCGGCGGGGGGACGCTCCGTACACCCACACGTCATCCGCGTGTGTGTTATCTTGACCTGTAGTGTAGAAACTATAGTTAGCCCTGCGACTGCTATTTCACCTACGATGCAGTCTAAGGCCCAGTTGCAAGACAAGCGTTTAAAGTTACGTTACGGTTAGCATTAAAATTTCACCACCAATAAAAAGCAACGGGGGTCACATAAATAAGAATTCAAATCGCCATGAGTAAAAATGTTGGTTACTTTCTGACTTCAATGTGTTTCAAATAGTTTTGAATTAACACCTGAGGCATTTTTATTCACACTTGTCATAGGAAAAAGTGGGTTTTTGGTAGGTAGTATTGCAAAATATTTGATAGACTCGACTACACAATTGATAAAAGGCTTTTATTGTCAGTGTCGGACAAAATCTATACGTGTGACAATTCTGGCCGTATAGATAACTCAATATAGGTAACATGCTGCGTTTTTGAAAAAATACTTCTTTCTAATAGGAGGTGAATATTTAACAATTCCAATGTCCATAATATTATGTCCCAATCGCAATAATTCATTTGACAAAAGTGTAAATTAAAAATTTATAACACCCCCGACAAGTGAAGGGTATAGTAACTAGAAAAGAGCTGATATTCTTAGATTATAGCTAAGAACACTCTCGATCAAGCCACCTTTCAAACAAAAAAAAAACTAAATTAAAATCGGTTCATTAGTTTAGGAGCTACGATGCCACATCAGATACACAGATACACACGTCAAACTTATAACACCCCTCTTTTTTGATCGGGGGTTAAAAATAGCTAATTTAATGGAAAGAAGTAAGTCTGTCTTTTCAAAAAGAATAGTTATTTGAACATTTTTGTTTCATTGATGTGTAAGGCCCGGTATAATCAGAGCAGAATGAAAATTTGATGAGTAGACTAATCGACCGATTAGGTTTTTGAAAATGAAAGATAATTTTTTCCAACTTTATCTGCAAATCTTATACCCCGGTATCAGGCAGGTAAAGGCTTTTTCTTATATTATACACTACGAAGCGTTAATAGCCTAGTGGAAGACGTCAGCTGTTAGGGTCCAGGGTTTGACCCCGGGCACGCACCTTTAACTTATTTTAACCCCCAACCCAAAAAGAGGGGTGTATAAGTTTGACGTGTGTATCTGTGTATCTGTCTGTGGCATCGTAGCTCCTAAGCGAATGAACCGATTTTAATTTAGTTTCTTTTTGTTTGAAAGGTGGCTTGATCGAGTGTTCTTAGCTATAATCGAAGAAAAACGGCTCAGTAGTTTAGGTGGAACACACATAAATACAAACCTACATACATACACCCATACATACCATAGACTGCTAAAATCATAACCCTTCCTTGTGGCATTGCCGTAGTCGGGTAAAAAAGTAAATGCGTGTGGATTTCAAAATATATGTGACAAAGTTCCCATCTCACTGCGCCGCGGCGAGAGAGAATTTTCCGAGTCGATATGAATTTTTGATAAGCCGCTACGTGTGAAGCCGGTGTATGTTTCCTGGTGATATATTAATTATTACGTGATAAATTGAGCTACTTATAATATTTAAACGTGAGCGTATATTTTGTAACATGCAGATTTACAGCAAATTGGGTTTTATCTAAAAACCGGTCAAGTGCGAGTCAGACTGGCGCACCAAGGGTTCCGTACCCGGGTATTTTTTCCGATATTTTGCACGATACGTCAAAAACTATTGTGCATAAAATTTTTTTAGAGTGTACAGGTAAAGGCTTCCATATTGAGAGACCCCATTTGGTATAGTTATTTTATTTTGAAAATTGAAAATACTAATTATTATTTATCCGTATTTTTTTTGTGATGTAACCACAAATTCCCGGTTTCAGATTTTTCATTTACTTGTGTCAACGGGAAGTACCTACCTTATAAGTTTTCTTGAAAGACACGACGGACGGACGGACAGACAGACAGACAGACAGAAAGACTAACCCTATAAGGGTTCCTTATTTCTATTTAAGGTACGGAACCCTAAAAATGACGTAACCATTATAATAGAACTTTATGAACTTTCCTTACCTGATAGCAGTACCTAACCTGAGCGGGTGGAACGCTGCCAAGAATAAATAGGCAGATTCTTTGTGAAATAAAAGAATCATAATTTACACCAGATGCTAAGCTTATTGGACTAACCACTAGACGAAACTAATTCGGTCGCATAATCTATATGTATAAAAGAAGAAAATGATTGACTGGTTGACTGTCAGTATTTAAACAACGCTTTTCCGTACCATGAAAGTAGTCCATTTTTACACGAGCTATAAAATCATAATTCAAATTCAAAATATTTTTATTCAATTAGACTTTTACAAGTTCTTCTGCATCGTCAAAAGCATCTACCACTGGTTCGGAATGCCTTTCCTGCCGAGAAGAACCAGCAAGAAACTCAGCGGTTGCTCTTTTCAAAGATTTGATATACAATATAATGGCATGTATAAAAGCAATTGAGGTCCCGCGTATTGCTAGAGCGAGCTGCAGGTCACATCCACGCTATTTTATCATTTACATGATCTTCCATTGTACCTATAATATGCTTTTCTCAGTAGCATATTATTTTTAATAGATTTTTTGAACCTGTGCAAAGGCAAGTCTAAAATTGATTGAGGAATTTTGTTATAAAAGATTATATCCATTCCCACAAATGACTTTTGGACCTTCCTGAGGCGGAGCGTAGGAGTCGCAAGCCTGTTACGGTGTCTAGTTGCCTGTTGTGTTGATTGCTAATTTTCTTCTAACTAAGAATATTTTGTCTTACAAAAATTATGTTGTAAATACCTATATTGAGAGGCTACTGTAAGGATACTGGAAGGATAATATATTATACGATGCACGTAACTTGAGCGAGTTTGAGTCTAGTATTGCACGGAGTAGGTATAGCGTACCGTGCAATAATGCAATAATAATACCGTGCAATAATAACTTACGCCATACGGATCGTAATGTACTACATCAGCAATCTGCTTTTAAAATACCCAGTAATTTGTAATTTTTGCTTTAAAATTTGGCAAAACACCCAGAAATAAAGGATGCACTAGTTGGTAAAAACGGAGGCGAATTTTTGGAGGCGATTTAAATTTTTGATAAGGCCTCACGTGTGAAGCGGGTTTATTAACGAGCTCGCGGTTTCCTGTTAATATATTAATTATTGAGTGATGAATTGAGCTCTTTATAGTTTTTAAACTGGGCTGGATTCATTGCGTGAACAGAGATTTTTATCATCATCTTCATTGGTACTGATTCCGAGCACAACTAAATTTTAGAGTACTTATTCCCATCCTCTTCTTACTAATGTAATATGAAAAGGACCGACACACTTTGACACTTTTAAATTTAGTTTAGAGCTGCCAAACCTTGTAACTTTAGCTGCCAGTCAAAGCCTATATTGTTCAAGTTGCACTAAAATTTAGTCTTTTTTTTCTAGAAACTCTAAGCCGGGCCTGACTTATTGGTGTAAAAAAAAATAGCAGGATCCAGACACTAAAGATAATAGAAATACAAATTTTTTACCTACACAAGCACACTAAACTAAAATGTAACAAGTGTAAATTAAAAATTTATAACACCCCCGACAAGTGAAGGTTACAGTAACTAGAAAAGAGCTGATAACTTTCAAACGGCTGAACCGATTTTCTTGTATTATAGCTAAGAACATTCTCGATTAAGCCACCTTTCAAACAAAAAAAAAACTAAAATAAAATCGATTTATTAGTTTAGGAGCTACGATGCCACAGACAGATACACAGATACACACGTCAAACTTATAACACCCCTCTTTTTGGGTAGTGGGTTAAAAAGAAACAATGATAACGAGATAATATTAAATAAATAAAGCAATATACATAAAACAGCTTTATCGTATTTTTCTACTTAACACAGCCGATTCGTTAATGGCTCCAAAGGGAATGTCCAAAGAAATAAAGATCCGAAAGTACTTATAAGTAAATGTTTACCTACTTATTAAGAAATCTTGTTATTGTTTGAAAGAGGGATGAAAATACATCTTACAAAAATAATGGCTGTATTTAATGTTATGTTTTTTTTATATTAATAAGCTAAAAATAACATACACTTGCAAGAAATAATGTAAAAACATCAAATTAATATGTTAATAAGAAAGAAGGTTTTGTACAGCGATTTAAAAAGCCACCAAGCTTAAGTTAGAAAAATGGCTTTCACAAAATATTATTAACCATAATAAGCGTACCATACGTCACCCCCATGTTTTTGAATAATGTGGACCCGCACTGAGCCTTAAAATTGTAGGCTTGGGACCATTTCTGTTATCCCAGCTTTATGTTTAACTAGATTTTGCCCGTAACTTCAACCACTTGGATATATGTTTAAAAATCACAATTTAATCTTTTTGTGATGTAACCACAAATCCACGGTTTTCACAGTTTTCCTTTACTTGTGCCATGCCAAATGCCATGATTCTAGGTCAACGGAAAGTACCCTATATAGGTTTTGATTCCCCCGAATTGACAGACATGACATACATCAGACAGGCAAATAGACAACGAAGTGATCCTATAAGGGCTCCTTATTGCTATGGAGATACGGAACCCTAAAAACAAAAAAAAAAGAGCATCATATTATTATAATGGGACTTCGTCTGTGTTGGTGTTAGCTGGCGGGCGTGCTCTGCCTTTTTGGAGTGTTTTTTTTTTTGTTAAAACTGACTGACTGGAAAGCGCTCTAAGGGGGTGCCGTGCGTGTGTCGGCGAGCGCCGGCACAGACGGGGTCCATACTTGTATAGTTTCCCTAATTTGTTACAAATAACTACAAACTTGACACTGGCTAATCTTTGTAAAGCCAGACGAGAGAGAAAAAAAAAATTATAATGCTGACACACATAATCATTATAGTGATACGGATAATCAAGTTAATTTATTGTACTTGTTCAATTACGCGATATGTTTGACGACAATTCATTTATATGCATATTTTCAACTGCATAAATAATAATGAGCTGTCAAAAAGACAGTCCACGATTCGGAATAAACGGTAATTGACATTGATGATGTTAATTAAAACAAATACAATAATCAAACATGTTATCATGTATTTGCCGTTATGCTGTGATCACACACAAGGTTTATGGCCGATTCACACCAATTGCGTATACAGCACGTACACGTAACACGTGTGTAGTGATGCGTGTGAACCCGTAGATGTATCTGCATGCATTACGTCTACGTGAACGTTTACGCCACGCAAGCGGTATGCCATGTTTCATACAATTCCATACATTACAACGTAATGGTACGCGCTACGTCTACGCTTACGTAACGCTTACGCAGCCTGTGTGAACGAGCTCGTAATACTGTTAATATTCACATTTTTGACGCTGAACACTGGTGGTACCTAGTCGGCCTTCCAGTCGGGGGGTCTGTGGTTCGATCCCGGGCATGTACCTCTAACATAAACACAAACGCACAAACACAAAGTTCATGCTAAGGGTGACCAATCAACACTAAGCTAGGTTGCGTTGTGCCATGGTTATGTTCGCTTCTCTTAGATTTTAATGAAGATAGAAACGAACCCTGCAGAGCTACGCTTTGTACTGCTGTGCTGAGCTCAAACCATTGCAATACTCACGCGATACGTGCTGTCTCGCTCATCACGCCTTGCTCATCTCGCTCATATTCCGTCTATCTCGCTTGCACTTGTGAGCATGCATATCGCGCTGTCACAGTCGCGCAGCACACCACGTATCTCAATGTAGTTTGTAGAAAAAACATAGCGCTAGAAAGTTAGCTTAGCTGAGCTACGCACAGCACAGCATAGCTCAATGTTGATTGGTCACCCTAACGCTGTTCTCAATATCAATAGAAGCACACTTATTTACCAGCAATTTCGCATGATTTATATATCCGTGTGCTATCGAAGGTATTTCTTCATAATATAATATTTCGTTGGCAAAAATTCAAGGCACTTTCTCATTCTTATCTTAACTTATAAATAAATCGCGTGTGAACCCTGATACGTTGAGCACTCGTAAAACACAATGTAACGAAGATTCCCAACCGCTTCGTATGAATTGAGCGTTCAAAAATTGCCCCTTGTGATGCTTTGGCCCTTGAGTCAGTTAATCGGATTTTTAGTAATCGGGTTAAAATCGGTTACCAATTTGTGTCCGACTACGACCGATTTTAGTAGATATCCGATTGATGCAGATGTCTTACACCTGCCAACCTCGACTCGACTCGACTGCACTTCGGTTTGACGGTATAAAGGCAGAATTTAGCAAGGAACACGTCACTAAAGTTTATAGTGTGTATTAGCGCTATCTTGCTCTCCAATATACCGGTGATAAAAAACGGATTGGATCGGTGAGGGTCGATTATATTTGCTCCGATTTTCGTAGGACCTTTTTTTCTGAGAAGTTTGTCAATTTATTGGAATATGTTCTACTTGTGGCGACTATGTCCTAGATCCCTCTTCTAGTAGGTAAAAGTTTCAACTCAATCGGACTAGTGGCTTAGCAGGAATTTAGAATTAGCAGTAAACGATATTAATTTTAGAATAATAGAGAAGAAAGCTAAGGCTCTATAATATTAACGGCCTTAGAAAAGTTTATTTGGTAGGTATATCGAACAACTTACGTTCATTTCGTAGGATTAGGTTAGTCCAGTCCAATTACATGGCGATTGGTGATCCTAACTGCTAACGAGATATTATAATCTGATAAGACAGAGAGTTGTCATATTACTAGAGAAGAATTGCTGAGCTTCTTTTTCACTTAGTAAATCGGTGTGGACCAACTTTTGCTCTTTCTATCAATAATAACTCTATATTTTTCATAATTATCATTATTATTATGACGCAATTAACACAATAATGAAGCATGAGTAAAAGAAATAAATACTCATAATAATGTTTACAAAATGATTTTATCAGAACATATTATTATTATAGAAGGATTAACTAAATACAAGTGTAAATTAATTTATAATACCCCCGACAAGTGAAGGTTACAGTAACTAGAAAAGAGCTGATAACTTTCAAACGGCTGAACCGATTTTTTCGGATTATAGCTAAGAACACTCTCGATCAAGCCACCTTTCAAACAATAAAAACTAAATTAAAATCGGTTCATTAGTTTAGGAGCTACAATGCCACAGACAGATACACAGATACAAACGTCAAACATATAACACCCCTCTTTTTGGGGCGGGGGTTAAAACTAAATTAGTATACGTTATAAGCAATGGTAAAAATACCTATTATGTATATCAACGTTTAGACCATAGAGTCGGCCACTCTATAGTCTATAAATGGTCTAACTCAAGCAAATCTAATGCGGCATTACCTACCTACGTTATTAGCTTAAAAAGCTGCAGACATTTTAAGTGTTGTACTTAGTTTTTCTAACCTTCGAGAAAAACAACGGACTTAACCCACGTCAAATTATACCCACGAGTATTATTTTCCATATAAAAACGTATTTTTAATCATAATTATATTGTGTATAAAAAGATAAAATCATCTTTGAAGTCTCGAGATACTTTTCAATTAAGTTAGTCTAGTTTGATGCAGGCTTTGCCTTGGTCAGCTTAGTTATTATTAAGTTAATACTTGATTATGCCCGTGACTTCGTTCGTGTGCATTTATAATACAAAATCTGTGGGAACTCTAAGATTTACTAGGATAAAAATAGCTTTAGCTACTTTCCAGATCTTTCACTATACCTAACCATGAAAAAAAACACGTAAACCCGTTATTTCGTTGTAACGTGATTGAAGAACAAACCAACAAATAAACACTTTTGCATCATCAAACTTCATATTAGTATTATAAATGAGAAAGTGTGTTTGTTCATTGGTCCATCCTTCAGCTAGTTTATAATATGGGTAGAGATCAGAGAAACCGAGGAGTTCAAAAACCAGTAAATAAACTACAAAGATGCAGTGAGTTCTAAATATATCATTAAAAAAAAACGAAAACAAAATTTCTAATGGTTATGCAAAAATTTAATAAATTAACTTGCAACTGAATCAAACGACGAAGACTTAGAGCGTGTATAATAAATGTATAACATAACACACGCTTTACCTAAAGCTTGTATAATACAGGGTTTCCCATGTCGACGATTTTTAAAGCTTAGTTCGTGTGTGCATTATTCAGAACACGAAGCAACGTATAGTAGGTACCTACTCGTAGTAGTGATATTCGTAAATCCATCCTACATTTTGTGTAGAAATAATGTTGGAATTTTTGGCTATGCAATTTAATTTTAGTTTAGCTTAGTACAGAAGAGGTCAAAACAGCTGAGAAACGTTGATTTTATAAGTAGGCTTAAAAAAATTGATTTATGCTCTACTTCCCAGAATCTTTTCAATATGTACTCTACAAGCTCAGGTGAATCTGAAAATAATAATTTTAACCTCTACTTGCTTGGTGGATCGCTTTCTTATATTAGAATTAATAAGTAACAAGTGTAAATAATTAAAAATTTATAACACCCCCGACAAGCGAAGGTTACAGTAACTAGAAAAGAGCTGATAACTTTCAAACGGCTGAACCGATTTTCTTGGATTATAGCTAAGAACACTCTCGATCGAGCCACCTTTCAAACAAAAAAACTAAATTAAAATCGGTTCATTAGTTTAGGAGCTACAACGCCACAGACAGATACACAGATACACACGTCGAACTTATAACACCCCTCTTTTTGGGTCGGGGGTTAAAAATATATTAGTATACGTTTTAAGTAACGATAAAAATATTATGTACACCTATAAAATGAATTACGTACTGTGTATGTATTAATATGACCACGTATTTAATAGTGTAAAACTGATTTATCTGACTTTACAGTCTCTCTGTAGTGTAGACGGATCATTCCGAACAAAAAAAAAAATTGCGGACTGCAACTCTTTTTTGTTTAAAATTTGATGTTTACTCTCATACCTACTCATTTTGTAGCTTCAAGAATACGACTTTTGTTTGATATATGTCTGTTATAGGTACTAGGTAATTTAATTTAAACTATCTACTAACAACCGGACCAGACTTATGGATAGACGGACAAGGGGCAAATTCACTCGAACGGTCTCCGAAACCTCGCTTCGCTCATCTTTAAAATGTATATTTGCGTGATATGGAATGTAATAATTTATTTTGACATCTCTTTGTTATTCATGCATACAGTTGGAAATGCAAATTGCAAAATATAATCACATAAAATGTCATCAGATTTACTTTAGTCGGAGGATAATCAGATCAGTTTCGATATAGTCAAAAGTGAGCCATCGCTTTCTCTCTTTATCTACTTTATACTCCTCATCATTGAGGGTCTTGACCCCTTTTATTTATTTATTTATTTATTTGATAACTACTGAAGACTAGTTAGGTCTCTAAATCTAGTTTTCAATGTCACTAAATCTAACTCAGCAAACAAAACAATTTAATCAAAGCATCTTGAATGCGTTCGAAATACTATATTAAATCCTTATTCTAATCCTAATAATATAATATTATAAATGTGAAAGTGTGGATGTTTGGATGTTTGTTACTCAATCACGCAAAAATTACTGGATGGATTTGGCTGAAATTTGGGATGGAGATAGATTATACCCTGGAATAATAGGAAAAGGTAAAAAGAGACTGACCGACTGACTGACTGACCTATCAACGCACAGATCAAATCACTGGACGTATAGGGCTGAAATTCGCATGCAGATAGCTATTATAACGTAGACACCCACTAAGAAAGGATTTTTGAAAATTTAATTCTTAAGGGGGTAAAATAATGGTTTCTTTGTATATCTAGTCACGCAGAGAAAATCACGGGTATCACACTAATATTATAAAGGCGAAAGTTTGTATGTGTGTGTGTGTGTGTGTGTGTGTATGTTTGTTACTCCTTCACGCAAAAACTACTGGACGGATTGGGCTGAAATTTAGAATGGAGATAGATTATACTCTGGATTAGCACATAGGCTACTTTTTATCCCGGAAAATCAAGGAGTTCCCACGGGAATTTCAAAAAACCTACATCCACGCGAACGAAGTCGCGGGTATCAGCTAGTAGCTAATATAACGTAGACATCCACTAAAAAAGGATTTTTGAATATTTAATCCTTAAGGGGGTAAAATAATGGTTTCAAAGTATATCTAGTCATGCGGACAAAATCACGGGTATAAGCTAGTAATTTATATGAATTGTTAAGAATTTAGTAGGAATTCTGTAGGAACAAACTTTCTAAAAATTATTAAAAAATGATAGAGTTTTTTTTCGGGAAAACAATGTGCTACGTTTTGTGGCAGAAGGTATAAATAAATTTCAACTTTGAAATTCATTGTAATTTATGAAGTTGCAAAATGTAGAATTTAATTACGTAAAATTTCATCAAATTAATTGAGTTTCAGGCGTGGTACGTGTTTTGAGTCAACAATACGCTAAAATATTTGTGTATTTTTATTTACTACAAACGGATGTTTTGTTTCGCGTAACAAAAGCTTTGATTTTAGAGAAATGAAACGGATTAAAAGTCACGCTTTGCAGCTCAAGCATAATCAGTGCGACCACATTTTGTCGCGGTTTAGCGACGCTTCATGTACATAAATACTGTGAAAAAACCTCTTGGAAGATTTGTCGCACTGATTTTGCTAGGACTAATGATTTAAAAAAGCCAAATGTAGCCCATGTTTTAATTTCTTGTAAGCCAAGCAATATGTTTTTTATACGTTTACAATTATTATTTTTTAAACTAATAAAATAAAAATTGGCCCATATTATGTATTAATGCACAAGGGTAAAATATGTTTCCAAAAGATTTTAGGAAATTTCCCATCTCGATTACAAAGTTGAATTTTGACCGATCATTCTTTTTAAGTGGTTCTGAAACAAAAGCCCAAGCTTTGTTAGGGTAGTACCACGTTACATGCAAGATTACGAATAGGTAGGGTCAGCGACAAAGTTCACCCGCGCACGTCCATAGTCGCTTACGCTGGTGGGTGCAAACCTTAAGCTTTGTCAATGTTAATACCTACGTTTGGTATAAAATAAATAATTTAATTATGTACAGTTTGCGACAGATCGATATGGCACAATTATTATTGTTATTATACATAAATAGACTGCTAAAATCATAACCATTCCTTTTGGCTTTGCCGTAGTCGGGTAAAAATTCAAATCCCCATAATTTTCTCTTGTTACAATTTTGTATTTCATCTGCGAAGTTCATATTACGAGTTATTCCCGTTACCCATTCATGCATACAAATATATTTTTTAAAAGAGTATATATTCAGGATTATAAAAACGAAATAAACATTTTGGTCGGCACGGTAGGTACTTATTTAAATATATTCTCTTCAGCGAAGGTTTTTAATAATTCCGGGCTTAAATTCATTGTAACAGCTCGTTGGAGGTATAGACAGAGAACTGGTGAATGATTTGTTTATGGTGTTGATAAAATAATACTTCATGGATAATCTCTTATAATAACTAGTGAAACGACACCGTTTCCAAAGGGTTACGATTTTTTCTGACTTAATTTGCAATTATCGTCATACCAGTAGCTTTTACATATTTACAGCCCAAATAGACCGTAGTCTGTACCCACTAGGTCTAATTTGTGCCAGTTATGTTATTAAATAACTACTGAAACACTGAACACACCTCTTACACCACAGGCTGCACTGGCTCTTACACTACGGGTCGCAGGTGCAAACTTGCCGAAACGAGCAAATTAAACGTAATGTGGACCCCACGCGTACAATTTTTAATATAAATAGCAAATTTCAGTGAATATTGAAATAAAAAGTACTTAAAAAAGGTTAAGGGTTTCATATTAACGTGATATTTTAAGGTTAATGTGGTTTTTGGGGTGCAAATATAGGGCGAGGTTACACATACATAATTATTATTATAATTTCTGTTAGATATTCTATATTTTTACAACATTAAAATAATTATAAAATATGTACGTTTAAGCAGAGCTCGTCCCACTCATATTCAAATCGAGTTTTTCCTTCTGGGTTCATGTATATTTTTAAGATAGCTAACATGAAATGTGCGTTGATGTGGATGCCTCCAGAGCGGATGTATCGGAGTGCTGACGTGTTAGCAGACTAATCAGATTGTTGATGAATGACGTGATAAAGTTCATTTCGTCTCTGATTTATTTTAATGGACCGGTATCCTTAGTCTTTCATGGGCACTGAGTGGCTTCCTTATAAAATACGGAAAGGCAGGGTATTCGTCAAACATTAAGAAATTAAGCCACTCAAAACTCCCTAAAGAACACCCTCAATCATAAACTCAGAATCATACCACATCATATTAATTATCCAAAATTAAATATAAGTAATAACCGCTCGAAAGTAATAAGCTTAGTAATATTTCGGCCATAATTTCTGCCGTAAAATGGGTCATCCTTAGACCATCTTTTATCGAGTTTGATTATACTCTGGCGGGCTTGTCATAAGCTTCAAGAAGCTTCCATAATATAAATAATACTCGTAAGATCCAAAAATACCTATTATATTGTGTTGTTTGTTATTGACTTACTATTATTGTATTTTCAGGAATTTCATATTATTGCAACTACTCGTCCACAGGCTGATGATAATAATGATGAAAAGTTAGAGATGCGTACCCAGGATCGAACCTCAGACTCCCTGAACGGGGGGCTGAGGTCTTATCACCACTCAGTATATTATATTTTCAGGTTTAAAATGTTGAGTCGTCATTCATCCTGATCCATCATGGGCCTGATTGCAGTAAGTTGCAAGCAAAGATAAGTAAAATATTTTTGAATTGTATTAAGAGTTAAATCATAAATCGATCCTATCTATATTACAGTATTACACACAGCTGCTTTTATTTGAAAAGCGTCGCCCAAGGGCTCGGAAATTTCGTCCGATTTTAACGGAGATTCGAGATTCGTGTCCCTTTGTTCAGACCCCTTACAAAGTAATAAAATAAATTACTCCGAGGACAGAATTGAGAATGATTGATAAATATGGCCACCCTAAAAGCGAGCATTAATGTTTAATATGTATTTCAGCCGCAATCTATTTCCAAAGGGATGGTCGTTGAGGAAAATTTTGATTATGTTACCTGAAAATGGTCCTTTGGTGGATGTGGAAATTGGGTTAAGTTGACGATCCCTGATAGTATATATTTGTAAGACTCCTCATTTTACATAAATAACAGATGACTGATTCGATTACAAAATCGATTTAAAATTGGTTCAGATATAGATTATGAAATAGTCGTTTAGAAGCTATACAATCACAAGACCCATCAACGATTATAATAAATTATAAAAATACTAGCCGATGCCCGCGACTTCGCCCGCGTGGATTTAGGTTTTTTGAAATCCCGGGGGAACTCTTTGATTATCCGGGATAAAAAGTAGCCTATGTGCTAATCCAGGATATTATTTATCTCCATTCCAAATTTCAGCCAAATCCGTCCAGTAGTTTTAGCGTGAAGGAGTAACAAACATACACACACACACACACACACACACACACACACACACACACACACACACATACAAACTTTCGCCTTTATAATATTAGTGTGATTATATCACCTGGACTAGTTTTTCTTTTCGGACTCATCGTTTCTGTGCTATAGGCTAATAAAGCCCGTCATAATCTATTTTTATTTTCATTTTTAAGCGAACATAGCCAATTTACGCTTCTGGAAACAGTAAAAATAACTTAAGTTTTCTAGCTCAAGTTGGGCTTACAATAATAGGGAAAAAATAATGTTACAAAGTAGCCACTTACGTGTGTTTACAGGGAAAATATAATATCACTAAATATTACCACTTCCAGCTCGGTAAATGTGTTCATTCCAAACCAACAAGGGCTTGGCTAACGTACGAGCACTTACCGAGTTTTACTTCTTGCCTATTATGTGCTAGTGACGTAACAGACTGCGTAAAGTCTGAGAGATTGTAGCAAGATAATAAATAGTAGAGCAATATTTATATTCACAGATGTAAATGAATTTATAACACCCCCGACAAGTGAAGGTTACAGTGACTAGAAAAGAGCTGATAACTTTCAAATGGCTGAACCGATTTTCTTGGATTATAGCAAAGAACACTCTCGATCAAGCCACCTTTCAAACAAAAAAAAAACTAAATTAAAATCGGTTCATTAGTTAAGGAGCTACGATGCCACAGACAGATACACAGATACACACGTCAAACTTATAACACCCCTCTTTTTGGGTCGGGGGTTAAAAAAGTGCAAAAAGGTAACAATATATATTTAAGCGCGCTTGACATAAAGCTAAACTGTAGGATTTTATTTTTGAAAAAGACTTGGCAATTTTTTATTCTACTAAATTATTATCGTATAATCAGAAAAAATAGAGCTTTTTATCTATGGCACTAACAATTTGGTACTTCGATAAAAGATGGCACCCTCAAAACAGATGTTCTGTTTGACGACCATTTAAAATTTATTTAAAATTTATTTTTCAAAAGTTTTGTAAGGGAACATAAGTTCAAGAACACAACAGCTCCACTTTTTTGTTTGTCTCTTAAACTAAAACAATATATAGGTTATATAAACAGGTAATGGCCTGTACTCAAGAAATATCCTTTGAACATGTAATGGCAGAATAAACGGTCCAGGGAGAATATTTTTTCAGTTACGGCAGGAAACAAAAAATAGTTCCGAGAGGCCTGTCGTTTACAGGGTGTAGCGAATAATGAACTTTTTGCCAACGTTTTCACTTTTTTATGCATCAATATTGCACCAATTTTTCAAGAAAGGTGAATTATTTTGAACCATAGAGATATCGTTTTGAACCGATACAAACACTTTGTACCATCAACCACAAAAGTGCTTTACCACCTTGGGTTAGTGTCGTTTGCCATATGGTAAAACTACAAGTGTTTTAACTCACAAGACCTACGTACATTTATTAAAGTCTGAGCCTTCTAACTAAACTTGAACTCTTTGGATTTTTAACGCTAACGTAATAACTTCGTCACAATATTTTTAACCCCCGACCCAAAAAGAGGGGTGTTATAAGTTTGACGTGTGTATCTGTGTATCTGTGTGTCTGTGTATCTGTGTATCTGTGTATCTGTGTATCTGTGTATCTGTGTATCTGTCTGTGGCATCGTAGCGCCTAAACGAATGAACCGATTTTAATTTAGTTTTTTTTGTTTGAAAGGTGGCTTGATCGAGAGTGTTCTTAGCTATAATCCAAAAAAATTGGTGCAGCCGTTTGAGAGTTATCAGCTCTTTTCTAGTTTTCTTGTAGAAAAGAAGGTTACATAACCGTTAGGTTCATAATATTATGTCAATTGACAAATGTCAAGCTGTCAAGATGGACGTTGCCTAGATATACATAATTATTTATTTGAAAAAGATTTGTCGGGGGTGTTGAAAATTTTTAATTTACACTTGTATAATATTTTTTTAACGGACAGAATTCCTTAACTGACAACTATTAAATAACACCAACATGTCTTTTTAAAAAATAATGCGTTATCATTCTATAGAAAAGTAGAAAAAATTAAAGAATGTTTTAAACGTTACAACAAGTGTAAATTAAAAATTCATAACACCCCCGACAAATGAAGGTGACAGTAACTAGAAAAGAGCTGATAACTTTCAAACGGCTAAACCGATTTTCTTGGATATAATCCAAAAAAAACGATTTTCTTGGATGATACCTAAGAACACTCTCGATCAAGCCACTTTTCAAACAAAAAAAAACTAAATTAAAATCGGTTCGTTAGTTTAGGAGGTACGATGCCACAGACAGATACACAGATACACAAATACACAGGTCAAACTTATAACACCCCTCTTTTTGGGTCGGAGGTTAGTTAAAATAAATATGACCGTAAAATGATCATTCTTTTACCCTTAACAAAGGTGCGTCTACACTCAAATTAAAGTTCTCAACTGAAATAAAATATCCAGCACATACAAAAAGCATTATCATTTATCACATTATCTTTATAGTTATGTTTTACAACTCTCAGCTTAA
Source organism: Maniola jurtina (assembly GCF_905333055.1). NCBI lineage: Eukaryota > Metazoa > Arthropoda > Insecta > Lepidoptera > Nymphalidae > Maniola > Maniola jurtina. Next base: position 2,889,455 of record NC_060034.1, on the reverse strand, counting down.
TTCTCATACCTTTTGTAAAATTTAACAGTATGAAATTAAATGAGATCAGTTTACTGTCTAGACGAACTGAAATTGCTAACCGTGAAAATATGATATACCTCAATATCATACTTGTAACTTTGGTGTAAAGTTCATTACACTTTTTTAGATAAAGTTACCTTTGTGAAAAGTGATCAGAAAATCTAAATTTTTTGTTTTATATTTGTAGTTAATTCTTCAAATACATTTTTCTGCTTCTATAATGATTATAATCTAATTAATGAATCAAATAAAGTATAAACTCTTTTCACTCTGCACTAGTACAGAGTATAAATAAAACCTCTAACACTCCATACAAAAGAACTGATTTAGTTACCGACTGCTACCGTAACACCAGCCTGTCCGCACAAGATTTGGCTATTTTTCGGGAGGGAGTGACTGTCGTTTCTTTATATTTTAGTAATCAGTGATAATTTAAACTGATATAAAAATATTACTATAATACAAGTTAATCACAAAAGCTTTAAAAACAGTAAACAAATGTAAAAGTTTTATACGCTTAACTCTACCAGCTTGAAGTTTTAGCCACGGCTAATTAGATTGCTATTCAAACATCTCTTTTGGAAACGAAAAAGTAAAACAACCACGCGACATCCCTATCAAAACCATGTTACAGCGTACACACGCAAACTTTTACCGACGAGGCGCCGCGAAGCGCAGTCGTTTTTCCAACTTGTAATTATTTCGCTTTACATTACTCCCTACCCAAAGACAAACTTTATCTAGAGCCAAAATAAAGAGTCAATGCATCGCAATCACAGTTTTTGTACTTAACTTAAATGAGTTTGGGAGTTTATTTCCAAGCGCCCCACATTTGAAAGTACGGACGATGCAAACAAATTGGGTTCCATTTCACGAAACATTTCGCTGGAAACACCGTTGATATTTTAACAAGTTCTTGCCATGACTCGGTTGGCGTGGCTTGAGGTTAATGTGTACTGGCAATGAAGAAATCATATGATTTTGTGGCATTTAGATAAACCATGAATTAGGGATTGTCCCACACTACTTGCAAGCTTTTTAACCCCCGACCAAAAAAGAGGGGTGTTATAAGTTCGACGTGTGTATCTGTGTATCTGTCTGTGGCATCGTAGCGCCTAAACGAATGAACCGATTTTAATTTAGTTTTTTTTATTTAAAAGGTGGCTTGATCGAGAGTTTTCTAAGCTATAATCCAAGAAAATTGGTTACTGTAACCTTCACTTGTCGGGGGTGTTATAAATTTTTAATTTACACTTGTATTCTAATAATCCGGAAAGCACTAATTAAGTTAGAAACTTCAGCTAGTAGGTATTCTACAAGCTGATGTTTAGAACTTTATTTGTAGTAATGTTGTAGCGTGCAGTAATGTAATGACACCGCAGTTATACTTTTATGCTTAGTTATAAAATGTTTTATGAATCATATTTAAAATGGCGCGGTGTCAGGCGTGGCGGTGTGAACTGTGAATTTAATGCTTCATTTTAAATAGTATAGTGTTTATTGCCCAGGCGTGGGTTTACGGGGTAGTATTTTAAGGTTAAAGTAAAATTTGCACTGGATGCACCATTCACAATACCCTCTGTGAAAATTTTAACTCTTCACCTTATTACACACACATATACACTTATTACACACAGGCGCAACAAATGCTGAGTGGAGTCCATTTAGGCACCTCACACCACGCGTCCCATTTCATATTTTATTTATTTTAAGTTATCTTTTTGTTGGTACCAAATAAATAGTTTTTCTTTCTTATTACGGTTCATGAGATACAACCCGCTGACAAACAGGCGGATGGACAGCGGAGGGCTAATAATCGAGTCCTGTTGACACCTTTCCTTTACGGAACGCTAAAAATAGATACTTTATATAACGAATACGTCGTTTCTAGAAAACAATCAAGCCTGACTAGCATTGATACAATATTGGTATTGAATTTCATTTACTTCGTAAATAACTGAAGGTGTTCTGAAGGTTATTGTAAAATCGAAATATTCCACGTTTTCCTAAGTATAGCTATAACATAGATTATGTTTGCGTCTGAAATATTCCACGTAAATCCCGGAATGGCGGGCTTAAGGTGGCAATATAAAGTCATAAATCTCCTAATTAACACGCACAGATTGAGACGAATACCTTCTTCGTGACAATAACGGTAGCGTGAGATTTAATTAGAGAAGGCTCGCTTAGTTGTGGAACCTACTAACTGACGTAATTTTATGTCACTGTTAACTAATAGAGAGAGAACCAGTGCGTGCCAGACCTTCGTCATTTTATAAAAGTTGAAAGTTTTTGCGTATTCTCCACAATACAGAGGGGAACGATCAGCGACTATGAAGTTTGGATCATGGTGGCATTGGGAGATAACAGGAAATAAAGTGGTAAAAATCTTACGTCAAAGTATGAAGTCTAATTTTTTTTTCTTCGGAATAGTATTAGAAATCACGTCATTTGCCAGACATTTAATAATAATTGATTAACTGTTCAAATACATAAATATGTCACATTATTATTTTTTTAAATCTTTATTTTAAGAGATTATTCGCTGGGCGAATATGCCTCTCTATATAGCTCCAATATAGTACATTCTAAATCAAAATTAATCTAGATTAAAATCTAGCCACTAATCGTCTTATATGAAAGAAGTCACATTCTTCAGACGCGCTACGCCGTACTCCTCCTACACTCCATACTATTGTATTGAACTGATTTAATTACTAATTACTAGTACCGCAACACCGACTTTCTTTGCGTAGTAATGGAGTTATTAGTATTCTGTGCTTCAAGTTTATCCCTAAAATACAAAGTAACTTATACAAAACCAGCTCCCAAAACTTCTACTATACTTGGAAAAAACTGCCGCTTATTAACCATTTTTATGCAAGCAATGTGCGCGTAGAAAGTGAACAGAAATAATATATACAAAGCTTATAGCGGAAAATTTTATGCTACGTGAGTTTTGGACGGCGGCGGTATATAAAAGGGTCGACCCTTTGTCGAGGTTCATAATATTGGGCGTATCTTTTTTTCGTGTTTTCGTTATCTGTCAGTAAGAACACATGTACCTCTCATCGCTTTGGGAGTGCCTTTTTTCGGGAACATTCGTACAAAGTTGCACGGACATGACGTGTAGTGCTTGCGAGGAGTTCGATTTTTGATAAAACTTTTGCACGGAGAAAATACAACCTAAAACAGCTATAAAACTGGCCAAGTGGCCAACTATAAGACTCGCGCACCGAGGGTTCCGTACTCGGGTGTTTTTTTTTGACATTTAGCACAATAAATCAAAAACTATAACACATAAAAATAAATAAAATCTGTTTTAGAATGTACATTGTACAGGTAAAGCCCTTTCATAATATGATTTCGCCCTTGGTAGGTATAGTTATCTTACTTTGAAAATTGAAAATACTAATTTTCTGTCCATGAATAAACACATTTTTTTAAATTCACGGTTTTCGGATTTTTTCCTTTACTGTGTTATAAGACCTACCTACCTGCCAAATTTCATGATTCTAGGTCAACGGAAAGTAGTCTATAGGTTTTCTTGACAGACACGACAGACAGACGGACAGACAGACAACGAAGTGATCCTATAAGGCTTCCTTTTTTCTTTTTGAGGTACGGAATCCCAAAAACGTTCCAAAGATGAAACTCACCGAGTACAAGAACCTTATGGTTCCAATACATATTGGCCAAAGTGTTCAGCGTTACGCGAATGGGCGGTGAAAAGGTAACAGACAGACAAACAGACATATACTTTTGCATTTTTACACATCATACTTTATTAGTGTGGATTTGATATCAATCATTGTACTTCTTTATTTTTCTATATCAAGGTCACGACGAAGGTTTAAAATATTGATAAAATTTTTGTTTTGTTTATGTATTGTTAGTGTGTTTGAATTTTTTATTGCACACACATACACATATACAAAACCCCACAGAAACATGCAAATGGAAAGCTGTACTAAACAGCAGGATGAAATATTGTTGTTCTACCTAAGTACTAAACCAACGTTTAAACTGATTGTGAAAAGCCTACTTTAAATCCTTGTTCTTATTAAACCAGTTCTCCATTTCATAATATTAAAGCCTTTCTTCATATCCGGCGAAGCAATATCTCGGTAAACATCGTTCAAGATAGACAAAAAACAGTGCTATATTTTTTTCCTCTCTTAGACGGCTTACGGAGCTTTAGGAAGCTATTTATAACGCCATTGTCTTCTACAGACGGTACCACTTAAGGTTTCAAGAACACTACCTATTCAATATTAAAACACAAAAGTTTCGCGAGGAACCGCTCGGAGATGTGGATTTTCTGGTACTTTTCTTTTATGTTTATAATTTTTATCTACACTCTGTTTTTACCTACACTCCTTCTTCGATGCTTTCAAGTCCTGATCTAGACATTTTCTAATCAGTAGTTCATCTCAATGTTTTACGTGGTTTGGATATGACGCGGATCGTATCCGACACGGTCTAAACTGTAAAGTAAATCGTCCCTTAGGGTCGAAGCATATAAAATGGGGTGAAAGCGAGTTATATATACCTGTATACAGGATTATCATCTCTGTAACACACGACGAGCAGCAAGCTGTCATTGCGCTGTCTGGGTCGGGTTTCGCAAGGCAGGTCCGCTTCGCTACCACCGATGGACGACACACGTGTAACTGTCCCCATCACTGATGATAGCTAACTGCTTGGGGAGGAATAACTCAGCATACCTGTACACTGGATTGTCATCTCTGTACCACACGACGAGCAGCAAACTGTCATTGCGCTGTGGGGGTCGGGAGTCGCAAGGCAGGTCTGCTTCACCGCCGACGACTGACGACACACGTGTAACTGTCCCCGTGACTGACGATAACGGACTGCCTGGGAAAGATAAAATCCGAATAAATTTCTTGTTTTACTACGTTAGTTACTATCCTAAATGGTTGAGCTTTTTAAAATAAACTGTAACTGAGGGCAGAGCACTTTGATGTTTACATCTAAATATATAAAAAGGACTGACTGACCGAATGACTGACTGACTGATCTGCCAACGTACAGCTTAAACTACTGGAAAGATCGGGCTAAAAATCCGCTAAGAAATGATTTTTGAAAATTGAACCCCTAATTTAGCGCAGTGATCATTCATTACAAGGAAAAAATACCTACCAGAAGATGTTAAATATTATAAATGTGAAACTATGTCTATCTGTCGGTCTGCCTCTCTGTCTGTCGCCTTTTCATGGTACATTTACTTAATAATTCTGACGAAATTTGCTACAAAGATAGTTTGCATCCCGGAGATGTACTTACATAAGCTACTTTTTATCCAGGAAATCAAACAATTCCCACAGGATTCTTAAAAATGCTTAATTTCTAGTGGAAGAAGTCGCGAGCATCATTTGGTATATTATAAATTAAATGTTATGTAAGTACAAATTGGCGTAATAACTACTGATGATAATATCAAACAGGAAAGGAAAATTTCCATGTAGAATTTTCTCCCCCTCGTTGTATTCATACGGCAATTATCACACATTGTTCCCATTACCGTGAAATCGATTCAATTTTGCTCAACGACCTAAAAACGGTCACACACTTGTTATATTAATTGGAAGCAGGAATTCGTTTGCGTAAAATTAAAAATGTTCAGTTCCGGTATAAATGAAAAAAGAAAAAACATAAATCAGTTATGTGCGAGTCAGACTGCCACACGTCGGGTTCAGTACCATCGTACTAAAAACAAAACTTTTTTTCCTTTACTTGTGCTATAAGAAAATAGTAAAGCTACCAAATTCATGATCCTAGGCCATCGCGAACTACCCTATGGGTTTTTATTCCCCTTGTCTTTACAGATACGACAGGCAGACAACGAAGTGAACCTATAAGAGTTCTTTTTTCCTTTTGAGGGATGGAACCCTAAAAAAGAAAAAAACATTCAATCATCCCCGACTTCATCCAAGTGTAAATTAGAAATGCTGTGCGCGTCGGTGCTTTCACATTAATGAAATTATGGCTACAAATACAGTATTTTAATCGAAAATGAAATTTTGTACCTACTATGTGTTCCCTAATAAATAATATTTATTTATTTATTTAAGTACGAAGAATATTTGATACGATTCCGACGTAATCATAAACTCACCAGTATCTTCGACATTTCAGGGGGTATTTCGCCCTAAAGGGGTGAAATGGGGGTTGGAAGATTATGTGAAAGTCACATGTTTTTGAAGTTTGAGGTATGAAAATCGGTATTTAGGTAACTAGCTTTAAAGTGATAAAGTGAGTGAGTAGTTAAGTGAGGCCTTTTGCAGCGGGAAAATTTCTAACTTCATTGGAAACCAGAAATTTTACGCAGACGAAGTCGCAGGCAACTGCTAGTAATAATATAAGTGTATTTCTGCCGAAAAAACTTACGTCTTTAGCAAAACCTAGGACCTCAAAAATTGCATGTCATAAAACTTATCACTATCTCTTTAGGTATAATCCGATGGAACCTGTGAATAGCAAAATACAAAATCATTATCGAAAGTCTCCGACCCAGATTTCTCAATCCCTTTTCAAATCCACAGACGCCTATCGAACGGTCTAGATTCGGGCGATATTGTGTTTTCGTAATACTTGAAAATATGGCTCTAAAGAATTCAATAACTTGAACTGGAAAAATAGAATATTTTGCGGTTGTGATATTTTATTTCTTGAGGCGGAAATGTGAAATATTAAATTTAATTGATAGAGTTCTCAGTTGGACTTCGTCTGTGTTGGTGTTAGCTGGCGGTCGTGCTCTGTTTTTTCGGAGTGTTTTTTTTTTGTTAAAACTGACTGGAAAGCGCTCTAAGGGGGTGCCGTGCGTATGTCGGCGAGCGCCGGCACTGACAGGGTCCACACTTGTATAGTTTAACTAACTTGTTACAAATAACTACAAACTTGACATTGGCTAATCTTAGTAAAGCCAGACGAGAGAGAAAGAAAAAGAGAGTTCTCGTTATTCCGGCTTGTTCCCATTATACACGCTACAACAACCACTTTAGGCCATGTACTCGAAAATCAGTGTCCATTTAGCCTCCCCGGACCGAAAATAATATGCCCTGACGCATTCCGTGCGTCTCGTTACGAATTCCATTAATAAGGTGGTTCCGAAGTAGGTGTTCAACCTAGGATGTAAACTAGGTTAAGCAGCAAAATATGGTTTTATTTTTGTATATTTTTTGGGTTTTTACCTTAAACTTAACCTTAACTTTTACCTTAATAAAGAAACTATATAACAATCTGTTTGCTTACACCCTTCTTACTTTTTTAATTCTAAGTTAAGTTCCTCGTGTTAACTTCAATTTCTTCTAAAAGGAATAAAAAAATTAGAAAGATTTATAATATTAATTTTTAGTTATGTTAATTTCGTTATTTTAATTTTAATAATAATTGGATTTTAAATTTTAACTATCATTCTCATTAATGTAGATACAACCCGGGTACTAAAAGATTGGACCTGGCGTCAAGACGTCACTGCGACGCATGGGTACGGTGTACAAAAAAGCATCATTAAGAATATTTAGGTATGAAACTTAAATGTTTGTGAAAAACTCTGGGTATGCTATGTTAGTATTGTCTAGTTTGGCGTTTATCATACATTGAAATTGAAAAAAGCGAGGTCCATTCTTTTAGTAACCGGGTTGTACATTGTAATTGCAACGCCCTGACTCATTCATGGCTCGTATGTATTTGTAATTTTATGCACCCACCATCAAATGAACATGAAAGCAAGCAAATAAATAAATGAAATGAAATGAAAGATTTCTAAAAACATTCGCTCATAAAATGGCAATATGACATCTAGACTGTAGTAGGTATTTACTTACGGCATGTATTACACCGCTAAGCTTTCCGTCCGTCAGCCCTCATACGAGGAGATTATGTGGAGTTGCGAGTGTAATCCGTATCTACTGCGGACCCCGCGTCAACACTTTTTATAAACAATGCTTTTCTAGCTACGGGCACGAACACTAAGCGGCTTGCAGTTTTATTGTGTGGCGTTTTTACATTTTTTCTGAGTCGTTTATTGCTCGGACCAGTTATTTATAAACTTCATTCTGAAAATCTGAAATGATCCAAAGGGACCCCCATTTGGATCACTTCAGATATTAGAACTAAGCCCTAAAAATTAGCCTATTTCCTTTCCCGGGATGTAAGCTAACTCTGTAACAAATTTTATCAAAAGCTAGCAGACAAACAGACAGACAGACGGACACATTTTTGCAATTATAATGTTATTAGTATGAATCTAGCAACTCTCTCTCTCTCTCTCTCTGAAATTTAGCTTATTGACAGTTTGGCATGCAAATAGCTACTATGACATAGACGTCCACTAAGAAAGGATTTTCGAAAATTCAACACGTAAAAGGGTAAAATAGGGGTTGGAAATTGGAATTTGAAATTCATTTAGTTAACGCGGACGAAGTCTCGGATGTACCTACCTACCTAAGCTAGTCCAATAATATTTGATCACGAGTAAGAAGTTACCAAGCAAACTAGTACGAATAATTAACTCAAACGTCTTTGAATTATCTAATGCCTATTTCAAATCAAGAATTCACACGGGACGAGGCTTGTAATCGAAAATCTACACTGTCTAGTAATTCAAGATGACAGAGCCGCTATCGGATTTAGTGCTCATGTTGATAGGTAATCTATTTCCAATCATCGTACCTACTAACCGGTCGTCCAGTAGGAATTTGAAACACTACACAGATATTGGGACAGTGATAGAAGAGTAAGGAAATTCCTTAGGCTCAAAGTACATTGTGGTAGAATCGAAACGACGCAATCTGCAAATTAGCTTAGCCCACGTTAGACATGAAACAAATTCACGCATTTCCTGCTAATCACTAACGGTCTCCTAACGATCAGACTGATGGCACGCATGCTTCACCGTGAGAATGCGTGCATTGCCGTGTGTTTGTTTGTGGGTTGATTTGTTCTTCAATCATGTCGCAACAGAGCAACGAATTGACCTAATTTTTTGCATGTTTATAGTTGAAGACCTAGAGAGTGACATAAGTAAATCAAAGAGCTCTCATGGCCCAGCTACATTAACGGGAAACACTGTTGAAAAATGCGTTAATGGACGTTAACCGTAAGTGTAGCCACTACCTAACGCGTTAATTTAACAACGGCATTCACATTGCCGTTTGGTGTTAAGACGATTTTAATCCCAATTCAATTGGCACTAGACTATAACCGTTCAAAAGTGGTCACTCAGTTTAAAGCGTTGATTGTCGGCGGAATTTTCTCGATAATTACGGCGTTGTTGGGCATTGACGTTAACCTTAATGTGACCCGAGCATCACAGGATTTTTAGAAACCTAAATCCACACGGACGAAGTTGCGACAATCAGCTAGTAAACAATAAATCGTTTCCAAACCTAATAAGTTCTCGTAAAAATTATGCTATAATAGTAATTTTCTAAAATACCTTTTTCCATTAAGCCATTCAATATTTTCTAATACCTATTTATTACGGCAGGTAAGAGGTATATTTTAGGCTCTGGGCTTAATTGGGTTCTGCTAAAGGCTTTTGAAATAATTCATAATAGTCAAGTAATTAAAACAAGCATAATTGCTGGCAGTTTTAAGTCGGGGTTTTTCCAAAGTACTAAAGAACTTAATTAGTAAAGTCTATTACGAACACCGTGGTATTTTTAAATATTGTAAAGCTGCTTACATATTATGGCCTCCATTTCACTTTGGACCAAAGTCTTATGCTGTTTTTGGCGCTAATTGCGAATTTTTACTATCACCTAATTTTTTTGCGGAATTCACATTTGCAGTTGAGGATAATGTGAACAACTAAATAATTATAACTATACTTTCAAAGAAAGGAAGGTTCCGACCTTCGAAATACGAGTCCGACTCACACTTGGCTGTTTTCTTTAATGTCACTCGAAGAAATAACTAACCAGTTAAGTGCCAAGTTAGTGTTTATAGCCAGATTATAAAATGTACTAAATCGTGCTTAACCCGACCTTACGCTTGTCGACTTACGTGTTTGCTACTTATTCAGTTATAACTGTGGGTTATAAATTAAGCGTGAATAAGTTTAATACCTTTTTAGGGTTCCGTACCTCAAAAGTAAAAACGGATCCCTTATAGGATCACTTTGTTGGGTACCTAGAGGGTACTTCCCGTTGACCTAGAATCATGAAATAGCAGTTAGGCAGGTCGTATAGCGCAAGTAAAGAAAAATTTACTAAAAAAAATATTAAAATGTGTTTCAATTTTCAAAGTAAGATAACTATACCAACTGGGGTAGGCACCATAAGAAAGGGCTTTACCCTTTTTTATTTTTATTTATTTTTATGATTTTGATTTATCGTGCAAAATGTCGGAAAAATACCCGACTACGGGACCCTCGGTACGCGACTCTGACTCGCACTTGGCCGGTTTTTTCTTTACGACTTCTGTGTGATTAAAATCAGCTTACCTTCTGAATTTTTATTTCAGTCATTACTTTATGGTTTGATTTTATGCTAATTTTTATTAGTAACTAACTCTGCCGGGCATTCATTATTGCATTTATTATAATACTATAATTTTACTTAAGCTACTTTTTATCCCGGAAAGTTCATTTCCCATGGGATTCTTATTAACCCATACGCTTAGCCGATTTATACGATTTTTTTTTTTACAGAGGTAGCTTATGTCCCGAAAATTGACATAGGCAACTTTTATCCCGAAAAATTAAATAGTTCCCAAGGGATTAAAAAAAACCTAAATCCACGCGAACGAAGTCTATAATATAAAGCATAGAATTTTTTCTTATACGAGTATGCGATACTTATTTACATAATATTATGTGTAATATGAATGTACAAAGAAAAAATGGATACAGAATTATAGACGATGTTGCACAAAGGCGGACTTATTCCAATAAGGGATCCCTACCAACCTTTGAGTCACCGAAAGGACAGATTAATAATTTTGCCAAGGGTTATAGCAAAGAAAAAGGAAGATTATGTGCGCAGAAAATAAATTCTTTGTAAGTAAGTACTAAGTATATAATGTGGTACCTATCTGTATACCTAACAAGATTTTGAAAACTAAAACCCGACTACGATCGTCTTAATAAACGCTGAAATATTATAATAAAATTATTTTTCTGTCCTTTCTATCTGTTTGAGCTGTGCATTGATGAATCAATCAGTTAGCTTTTCCTTCTATATATTTAGATTTATCTGGGAAAATTTGGGTATAACAAGTGTAAATTAAAAAATTATAACACCTCGACAAGTGAAGGTTACAGTAACTAGAAAAGAGCTGATAACTTTCAAACGGCTGAATCGATTTTCTTGGATTATAGCTAAGAACACTCTCGATCAAGCCACCTATCAAACAAAAAAAACTAAATTAAAATCGGTTCATTGGTATAGGACCTACTATGCCACAGACAGATACACACGTCAAACTTATCACACCACTTTTTTTGGGTCGGGGGTTAAAAAGGAAATACCAGCATTAATACACTAAGTATGTACATATACCATGTCTTTGTTACCTACTGGTCCAGTTAAAGCAGACAATATACTTTTTAAAAATAGTAAAGATTTATTATAAACTCCAAGTATCAGAGACGAGGTTAGCCGGAACCGGTACCGGGTCAAACTGGGAATAAGCCGTGACTTGTAAGTTTGTAAGTTTGCTAACAGCCTTCGAAGTTGTTGCTAACAAACTCCGGCGGATAAAGATTTGAACTTTCACAGCTTTGTTTGTCTATCAGTGTCAATAGAATCTACTATCTATTTTATTAGGTTTATTTAGTTTGGTTAAAACTAAGTGCCTTAATGTTATTTGTTCTAGGGTTAGACTATTTTTTTATCTGCTTTAATTCTCCTCATTACTAAGGGTCGTGACCTCTTTATATTAATCATATTAACTAGCCGATAACCGTGACTTCATCGACGTGGATTTAGGTTTTATAAAAAATACTGTGATTTTTCTAGATAAAAAGTAGCCTCAAAGTTCGGGCAAACTTCTGGAGACCCTTTTGTCATAAAATTGATAATAATAATCTACATCTAAGAGTTTCTATACCCAGCAGCTTCAGTAGTATGTTGATTTATGTCAGTCAGTTTTATTAAACTTTTAGATAAAAACTAGTTTATGCCCGCGATTCCATCTACGCAGACTAAACAAATTTCCGATACCGAATTTACCTCCTTAATTGAATGTTCAAAAATCCTTTCTTAGCGGATGTCTACATCATAATGGCTATCTGCATGCCAGATTTCAGTCCGATCAGTCCTGTAGTTTTTTTTTATTTTTAAATCTTTTAATTTTTTAATAAAGAATATTAGTCATTTTAATCATGACTAACATTCCCCTTTCCCCTCCAACTAAGCGACAAGCTTGTGATAGGAGTGGGTACGACAATAGTGCAACGGGTGGGGTTTGAACCTCCGACCTTTCGGTTTTCAGTCCGCTCCTATAACCGTTGAGCTATTGAGGCTTAAGTTAAGTTTGAGCTGTGCATTGATCGACCAGTTAGTCAGTCAGTCACCTTTTCCTTTTATACATTTAGATATTAGAGGTTACATATTATAAGGCCTGATTTAGGACTGCGAATTCGAAAATATTATTTATGTTACAAACTTAACAAAAAGCATTAAAGCGAGATTTAATCCTTTTCTCATCCGCCGCTCATAAAAGTCGGACAATAAAACTCCGAGCCGCTTATTACTCAGAGTCCTATCTACAAAAAGCATTGTTTATAAAAAGCGTCGACGCAGGGTCTGCGGGTCTGCAGTGGATGTGGATATGGATTACACTCGCAATGCCGCATAATCTCTACGTGCGAGGGCTGATGGAAGGAAAGTGTAGTGCCATTACGCGTATGAAGATAGAACGTCATATGTTTTTATGACATCCCTATACATAACTACCACGTGATTTTCACTGAGTGAAATTTAGAAAATATTACATTGGAAATAATGAAGTTATAATAGATAGATAAAACTTTATTGCACACACAACATGAAAAGGAACACAACACAAAAGGAAGATACAGAAAAAAAAACAATTGTGGGTTCGGTCGCAAAAAAATGTACATTAGTTTTTTTTTTGTTGTCCTGGTTTTATTTTTGTCATAGAATCAGTGCTGTTTTAGTTACGAATATATGTTCCATATTGATCTAAATATAACCTATCTGTTTAAATAAAACCATGAAATCTCAGCTATCCTTACAAATTTGTATTTATTTTAGTTTTTTTCCGATTGGCAAAATTTTTGCTCCATACAAAAACAGTTTGTCCAACTACTACACTATTATCGAAAACATGTCATTTTAACAAAACTTTTGTCCTAAAGTTGCATTTGTAAGTTGGGTTCGAGTTCTGATTACTTTTTCAACGTATTTACAAAAGGTTACCATTCTTTTATCAATAACCATAATTTTCTTCAACTTCAAAAATGTGTCCAATTTTTTGTGCGTGTGTAACGTCCTGAATGTAACGACATTAGAACGCCTATTTTGGCCATACTACATAAATAATTTGGTTGCTTTTGCCTTTCATTTATTGGCAACACTATTGAACAAGGCGCCAACATTCAGAAAATAAAAACGGCCATGTTTGTTAGGAGGAAAATTGTTAGTGTGTGTTGACGCGAGAATTGTCGCCAAAAATTGTTTTTCTTATGTTGAATTGCAGGGTGAGTATTGGACATTCTTTCGAACTCATAAATAAAGGTTAATAAAGCTTTGTTATCGCGTAAAACAATGAAACTACTTCTCTGTCCGTAATTATTCGCTGTACAGTGATATTTTGATTTGAGGCTATGTCGTTCGCTTTTTTCTGTCATGATTGTAACATATGTAACGAAATGTGTAACGTTACGGTCATGACCGATTGTAAGGCGGAGAGTACACTTCTTTAGAAATTCAATATTGACTTAATTTAATTTCTTAAGAAGGGTCTCTCCGTCACTCGCTTCAAACAGACGTAGTTCCAATTTCATTTGAAAATATTAAGCAACCAAATTTTTTGAGCCAAATTCTTAGCGGTATCACCTAATGTAAAAAAAAAACTAGTGTATATAATGTTTAATGGGGTCTCTGCGAGTTGGCTTTGGCCCCTCGTACGCCTACTAAAGGACCGGGACCCCAGGGTCGCGAAATCGTTATGCGATCTCAATAATAATATAATATTGTAAAAATAATATAACATTCTAATCATAATATTGTATGATTCTGAACTAAGCTTTATGTTGATCATGAATGTATAATTGAGTCAGGTATGTAACGTTTGTTACGATGTCATGAATGCAACTATACATTTTTTTACGACCACACCCTTGTATGTTGTTACTATATTATTTTAATTTTATTATTATTAGTTATCTGGCATATCAAGGTAACATAACGCCGCTTTATAACTACTAGGGCTGGCAGATGGAACATAGATGGAAAATTATTATTATTCAAAGCCCTATCTACAAATGAAAAGCGTCGATGCAGGGTCTGTAGGTTTGCAGTGGATGTGTATATGGATTACTCTCGCAATGCCGCATAATCTCTACGTGCGAGGGCTGACGGAAGTAAGTGTAGTGCACATCGATGGTGTAGTGCCATTACGCGTATGAAGATAAAACGTCATGTGTTTTCATGACATCTCAACTTCATACCTACGTAGTATATCGGTTGAAAAAAAAAACATAATACTTATGGTTAGTTATTAGCGCCGAATATTGGCATAATCTTTAAATAGGTAGGAGGTAGGGCTGACGGAAGGTGAGTACAGTGTCATTACGCGTTATGGAGATAGGATGTCATGTGTTTATATGTCATGTCCACTTCAACCTACCTACGTACTATATCGGTTGAAAAAATTGCATTATGGTTACTAGTTGATTAAAAGATTTATAGTATTAATTATATGCATAAATATTATCAATGGCATAATCTATTAATAAATAGCCTTACATAGGCTACTTTTGTCCCGGAAAATGTAGGAATTCAAAAAATCTAGAAACACGTGGATGCATTTGCGAGCGTCTTCTTTTTAGAACAAAAGCTTGCATCCCGCAAATGGATATAGGCTAATTTTTATCCCGGATAATCAACGAGTTCTCGCCGGATTTTTAAAAGCCTAATCCCACGCGGACGAATTGACGGGCATTATCTGGTAGGTATATTATAAATTAAATTATTGAACACGCCTAATTACCTATTATTCCTTGTTATATGCATACAAAATGTTAACAACTCATTTATTAAATATGAAAGCTAAACTGAAAATTCACTTGTTCAGTATACAGAGCTATCCCGTTTACATTCAGTTTTGTGTAATTTTTTTAAATTTTAATAAAATCACACTAATATTATAAAGGCGAAAGTTTGTTTGTATGTGTGTGTGTGTGTGTGTGTGTGTGTGTGTGTATGTTTGTTACTCCTTCACGCAAAAACCACTGGACGGATTTGGCTGAAATTCAGAATGGAGATAGATAATATCCTGGATTAGCACATAGGCTACTTTTTATCCCGGAAAATCAAAGAGTTCCCACGGGATTTCGAAAAACTTAAATCCACGCGGGCGAAGTCGCGGGCATCGGCTAGTACAAAATATATTTCAGTTCTTAAATTTACTTAAGTCTATAAAAGATAGCAGCAACAAAATGAAAGCGTACAATCCAATGCTACAAATAAATGCGTGTCCATTTCGACGGAAAAAATAGGTTTAGACAAACAAATTTTGTCAATAGAGAGAGTGGATAACTACCTGATCCCGATCAATTTTAAAAGCGTACGTGTCCTAGGCTTAAAGCTTTACCATAGACATTTGAAGCTATCAGTGTTGACATGAAACAAAATATTCAAACAAGATAAAGTTGAAAACTAAAACCCGACTGCGATCGTCTTAATAAACGCTGAAATACTATAGTAAAATTGTTTTTCTGTCGCTTGGTATTCTTATATTTAATATTGTAGTACATTTATATTTATGAACTCGGAATTTTCTCTTTCATTTGACACCCCACTCGATACAATAGCAAAAAATAATAATTTTGGAGACCCCCACTTTTTTCATGTAACATCCGTTAAATCAATTCGATCAATTTCTTTCGTAATTTTTTTCGTATGTCACGCGGACCTTTACGACGAATCGATTGACACCTCATTCATCAAAATCGGCCCAGTAGTTTAGGCGCTACGGTGGAATACAGAATATGGATACAAACATACACACATACATACACACATTCATACATACACACATACATACATACACACATACATACATAGACTGCTAAAATCATAACCCTTCCTTTTGGCTTTACCGCAGTCGGGTAAATAGCCATTCTATCACTTTTTTTTTTAATTTTGGTTAACTATTACTAATCATGACTAATAGGTATTCCCCCCAACTAAGCGTTAAGCTTGTTAATGAGATATTTAGGTCTTTAATAATGTTGTTATGACGACAGTCTATGGTACTATTTATTGGTGGAAAAACGCCGTTAAAGTTTATAGAATTCTATAGAGGCATATTTTGTATTATTACGAAAACACAATATCGCCCGAAACTAGACCATTCGATAGGCGTCTGTAGATTTGAAAAGGGATTTAGAATCTGGGTCGTAGCTAGAGACTCTTACGATAATGGTTTTGTGTTTTGATATTCACAGGTTCTATTGGATTTGAGAGGACAATGTGATCGTAAACAATATTACTTTGGTATACATAAACTAAGGGCCCATTAAAGTATTATCTCTCTACTCAAGCATTTTTATCGAGACCTTCTCTAGATTGATATTTCATATCTAAATCTATGGATATTATAAAGAAAGTTTGACTGACTGACTGATCTTTCAATGCACAGCTCAAATTACTGGATGATTCAGGCAGCATGCAAGCAACCTATTAGATTTGCTAACATTAACGTTTTTAAAAATCTCGCGGAAACTCTTTGATTTTGATAAAAAGTAGCCTATGTGTTAATCCAGGGTATAAATCTATCTCCATTCCAAATTTCAGCCAAATGCGTTCAGTAGCAAACATGCGTTCAGTAACATCCAAACATCCACACTTTCACATTTATAATATTAGTAGGATTAGGATATCTGTTCTTTCCTTATCATATGGTCTATCTCGTTGTAGTACAAAAGCAAAATGGACCAATGAAAATTCTGAACGTAATATAGACCGAAATCTTCACTATAACAAGAAATAAAATCTAGCCCAAATACAATCTTATAACATAACCCAATAAAACCCTCCACTTATGACGTAACCCTGCGAATGCCCAGCCAATATTGCGTGTGTAGACCGCCATAAAGTTCCCCAGGGGTCGGCGCTACCCCATAACTTTATTTTGTTAACTAATGCATACACGTTTCCAATATACAAACTCACAGTTGTAATTTACATTATATTATTAATAAATATAAATGAATAAATAAATAAGCCTTTTATTTTTTTTCTTCTTTTCACATTTGATTTTTACATTATCTTACTATTCGTTACTAACAATACTACTTTAAACAATTATTTCTAATCTTACAATCATTCATTATAATCTTCAATCATATTTTTAGATAAACGAAAAAAAATATTAACAAAAACTAAATTACATTGTTAAAATAAAATAAAGTACTAAAGTAGAGCACTTATGGCTAGTATTGATTTTGTTTAAAATTACATTATAATTTGATTAACAGAGCTCTCTCCGTCACTTACTCCATACAATCGTAGTTCCCATTTCATTTGAATATTAAGCAACCAAAGTCCATGAAATTTTGCAGACATAGTCTAGAAACTAATATCTGTGTCTGTGGTGTTTTAGATTTTTCTAAAAATATGTAGTTTTAAAATTACAGGGGCTCAAAGATTTGTATTTTTCTTTAAAAAAAGGCCCAACTTTGTGCTCGTTTTTCTAGACAACGAAGCAATTTAATGAAATTTGGAAAAACCACAGACCTAGAAAATTTAATGAATATTATGTAGTAAAAAAATTATCGTTATATATTTTATATTGTTATAATTATGTGGGAACTACGAAAACCAGAAATTACACCCAGAAATCTTGAAAATTTCGTGCTGTCTCGATTTGTGCAAGCGGGGTGGTGAAGTGCGGGGGACGACACGTGAAAATGACAGAAACGGACAGTCTAAACACACGGGCCACATTTAGACTGCACCCGACTCCAAACTTGTCGATAGGTCTAACTAAATACATTTCAACTTGCGTTAGACGTATGCGTTACCTACTCAGACGTTGCCTGTAGATAAAAATATGTCTCATGTTTGCTGGCAATAGCGTATGCATCAAACCCTGCAAGTTGCAACTCTCTTGCAACCTATTCCTCACGCAATACGCACAGCTTTAATATTATAATTTTTGACAATGTATACTATATGTAATGCCATATCACAGGTCACTCTCTGATTTATTGCTAACAATTTACTTCCAAATGCAAAGAAATCTAAGTGTGTTGAATTCACACTGCCCAATACCAGGACCTTAAATGACATAAATTCATTGATAAATAATCATATGTTGAAAATAAAGGAGAACCCCGTGTTTCTCGGTATAATGTTAGATGCAAAGCTTCTATGGAACACCCACATATCAACACTTGATGGTAAACTCAGCTCTGCTGCTTACACTGTTAGAAAAATTCGACAGGTACTGACGTGGAAACTGCAAAAATTGTATATTTTGCCTATTTTCACTGTATTATGTCTTACGGACTCTTGCTATGAGATAAAGCGGTAGATATTGAGAAAAAAATGTATTACAGAAAAGGACAGGACGTGCAATTTATAATTTAAAACCGCGCGCTGCCATACAATAAAAATATAAGGAAATAAGTACCTTATCTATTATCTTATAGTAGCTTCTAAATATATTTACAACTAGCTAATGCCCGCAGCTTCGCTCGCGTGGATTTAGGTTTTTAAAAATCCCGATCCTTTCATTTCCCAGAACAAAAGTTGCCTCTCCGTAATAGCCCGTCCCCGGGATGCAACTTGTTTCTGTATCACGTAAGAATATTTAAACGGATTATCCTTTTCAAATCCCGAGGGATCACCAGGATTTAGGAATGCAATTTCTTACAGCATCAGGGTTGAGGTCAACGACAAAGTGTTTACTTGGTATAGATACCTTCAATATCAATTAATAATCGACACTTTTTAAATCCCATTAGCTTTAGTAGTCAGGTCCCCTGCAACATCAGGATTGAGGAGTTGGAATCCAAATTTTTTATTGAACAATGTCGCAAACTTTCTTTATCGATTAAAAAAACTACCCAAAATTACGCAGTTAGGTTACCTGCCAAATTTCATGGTTTTGAGTCAACGGGAAGTACCCTAGAGGTTTTCTTGACACACACGACAGACAGAGAGATAGACAACAAAGTGATCCTATAAGAGTTCCGTTTTTCATTTTGAGGTACGAAACCCTAGAAAACGTAGGAACGGCATTCCGAACCAGTGGTAAATTTTTCTGACCATCCAAAAACACTTTGAAGTTTACCTAAAAGTTTACAGGAATAAAAATTTATCATTGTATTCCATTCCATTTCATTCTATTCCATTCTGTTCAAAGATAAATAGATAATAAAAATATTTGTCACCGAAACAATAATTTACGATACATCGACCAATATCAATTTTACTGTTGACAATCTGACTATTACCAAAGTGAACGACTACTATAATATCTATTATATACGACTAACATAATATGTATTATAAATTGTGTGCCGTTTGCATTCTCACTAGGTTCTCATTAAGTTTGTTTTATTTGGTTAAACTTTCTGGCATTTATATTGTTATGACGTTTAATTGGCAAACAGTCTGTTTATTGGCTGAAACTCAAAAATTCAGCCAATCACAACAAAGAAAATATTGTAATAATGATTGATGCAGCTTTCTGTAATTGAAAACAAAATATTTGACATTAACTTGAATGTGACAGTGTTTTCCGAATAGGGTTGCCAGAGGCCCCGTATTTTACTGGTTACCCCGTATGTCAAGATAGAGAAACCGGTAATTATGAAAATAAAATACGGGGCAAATAAAACTAAATATTTTTAGGGTTCCGTAACTCAAAAGCAAAAAGAACTCTTATAGGATCACTTCGTTGTCTATCAGTCTGTCTGTCTTTCCGTCTGTCCGTCTGTCCATCTGTCCTTCTATCCGTCTGTCATGTGTTCATGAACAAATATTAGTATTTTCAATTTTCAAAGTAAGATAACTACATATATCAAGTGGGTTATCATATGAAAGGGCTTTACCTGTTCATTCTAAAACAGATTTTTATTTATTTTTATGCATAATTTTTTTAATGCATAACAGTTTTTGATTTCTCGTGTAAAATGTCGAAAAAAATACCCGAATCGGAACCCTCGGTGCGTGAGTCTGACTCGCACTTGGCTGGCGAAACCGAACACTGACGTTATGTCCAGTAGAAAGAATATTTTCCTTTTGCGGCAATGCGTAGCCGAAACCCACTCGATATTGATCATGGTCGTAGCCAAGGCGGCGGGGCTTGGTTTGAGGATGTTAGCCTTTTTTTATACAAGTTAGCCCGTGACTTTAATCTTTTCTAGTGGTAAGTGATGATGCAGTCTAATTTCTTGGCCGTTAGGGCCATACTAACCATATAACTAGCCATGACCGAAGCCTCCCACCAGACCAGAAATTTAGAAATGGCGACTGCGCCTGGGAAGCCGTCAAAAACCTAAGCCTAAAATAATACTTACACTATTTCTTGCATTTGCTTACCAATTTTTTTTTGGAAATATATCAAACATTTCGCGCTCACTTCACTCGCGCGTATTACTTGGTGTAAGCCCCGCAATTTCGTTTGCATGAATTTAGAGTTTTAAAAATTCCGTGGGGGATTTTCCGGGCTAAAAAGTTTATGTCTGGGATGCAAGTTACCTCTGAATAGTAAGTACCAAAATTTTGGTAAAGAAGATGGGCCGTGAAAGGGTAACAAATAGATAGGCAAATAGATATACTGTCGTATTTGTAATATTAGTATGGATAGGGAGCTTTAAAAATAAAATCTTGCTATGGCTAAACTCGTTTCCCTTTCACTTTAATTCTTTCTGTAATTGAACCAAAAACACTTACGCTCACGGCGCTCGCGCTTTTTTATTGTTGTATTTTATCTCACTGTCAAATTGAAAGGCGAAATTCCACTAACCAGGTAATTAGCCCATAAAGTTGAGCGAATGTTATTTTCCTCATGACAGGATTCAGTTCCGGCCCTGATAAAACCTCTCCCGAAATCGATTCCTGGCTACGGCCATAGTATTGATACTGTGAAGGTGGAATTACAAGTTAAATGTAAATTTAAGTTAAAATGCAAAGATTGTATGCATGAAATGTATAACATTTTGCTTTACAAAACTAGAGTTTTTAAAAGCTATTTAAATAAATAAATCTTTTATTTAAAATCACATTGCAAACACAGTTCACCAATCAAGACACGGCAACATACAGAGAAAAAATACAAAACTTACAAATAAACTGAAATATCTAAATAGGCTTTCCATGCATTTCAGAGAGAACCACCGCTTATTTCTTCAAATACTTCAAATTTTTAAATTTCTTCAAATCTAAACCCCGTATTTTTGATGGTGGTAGCCTGTAAATCAAAAAGAGGCAGGTGGCAACCCTACTTGCCACATGACATTACAGAATGAAAAATTGTTTTCATTACTCGGTAAGCCTACTGCCATAGTTTCACAGAAAGTGTGACGGTAGTTGTGACCTCTGATTGGTCGACTCTCTTTCACTATTTGCTAAAATTGATGATTGCAACAACAATTTTTTCTTTTTTGTAATCAAAAACAGAACACGGACGTCATACAGGTTGACTAATTGCAATCATTTCTGACCGGCTAACATTGTTCCGCTAGTGGCTCAAACTCACTGTCGCAGCAAGAACATGGTAAATTCAGCCAATCACAGCAATTAGAATTGGTTATCACAAATGCACCGATCTAGGAACCGAGAATACACGAACCAGGGCAGATAGAGATGAGAACAATAATATCATACGTAGGAAATCGACGGGGGATCGTTGACAATAATCCTCTTAAAGATGTAGTAAATTATTATAAATATTATTATAAAATTATTCTTATTATAGTGGACACAAAATATGTCAAAAATTTGTAATAGAATTTTTATAATTGTAAAGTATTTTATCTCCGCGATTTTGGGGTACAAAAATATCACTGTTTTTAAAATTATATTACGCATCAATTTTTGCAACTAAATAGGATATAAAAGTAATTTTGTATTGCTTAGGATGAGGAAGGAGGATGATCGAGTGTAGTGGCGCTCTTTAGGGAAGGTCTATGTCCAACAGTGGACACCCACAGGCTGATGATGAGGATGAAGATGATAATTCATAGGATAGTACATTATGATCATCGCAACCCATCACCAACCCACTAGCACAAGTGATATTATATTGCTTAAAACGCACCTAATGCTCAAAGTGCATCTCCGGGATCGAACCCGGACTCCCGAATAAGGGTCAAAATCAAAATCTTAATCAGAAGAACTTAATGATTACATTTGATTTATACCAGGATACAAGGAACTTAAGATGCCTATAGTTAAACACTAGCTTCCACAAATTTTCCGTTATAGGATACATTTAATTGTGATTTAGTCCGCTTTATTTAATCCTATTAAAATAACTTTTAAACTTATGGTGAACTTCGGAATGGACTGAAAAAGTAAGCCACAATCCTTATAAACTTAAGAATAAGCCGTGACTCTGTTAGTCTTGCTAACGATCTCCAAACTTCTAACAAACTCTCTGGAATCGGGATTTATTCCTCGCTTTATTTATCTAGCGGATGAAAACTTAATCCGAACGAAAGATTAAGAATGGAGTCTATCTATTTTATCTAAATATAGAAAAGAAAAAGATGACCGACTGACTGACTGACCTATCAACGTACAGCTCAAACTGCTGGACGTATTGAACTGATATGCAGATAGTCATTATCACGTGGACATTCACTAAGAAAAGTTTTGAAAATTCAACCCTTAACAGAGCTCTCTCCGTCACTTACTCCATACAGTCGTAGTTCCAATTTCATTTGAATATTAACAGGGCTCTCTCCGTCACTCGTTTCATACCATTTCATACAATCGTAGTTCCAATTTCATTTGAATATTAAGCAACCAAAGTCCATGAAATTTTGCAGACATATTCTAGAAACTAATATCTGTGCCTGTGGTGTTTAAGATTTTTTTTTTAAATATGTAGGTAGTTTTAAAATTACGGGGGTTAAAAGATTTGTATGTGAATTTTTAAGACCGCGTAACTTTGAAACCGAATATTTTAACGGAAATCTGGAAAACCACAGGCATAGATATTAGTTCCCGGAACGTTTCTACAAAATTCCATTGAGTATGATTGGTTAGTATTCTAATGAGAGACGAACTACGTTTGTATGGAGCGAGTGACGGAGAGACCCCTCTTAAAGAGCAAAATAGGGATTAACAATTTCTGATTAGTCCACGCGGACCAAGTTGCGGACATAAGCCAGTTAAGTATTCATATTTTTTGTTACGAAATAGAGATTTGTTTACATTTTATTATAAATGAGCTTGCATTTGACTTGCATCTATGCACCAGCCGGCAGCAATATACTAATGGCTAAAATTGTAATTCATATTTTCGGAAAGTAGCTGCTAAGCTTGCAGAGAAAAAAGAAACCTTCAATTTACCTACCCTTAACTTTAACTGTGTCTGTCTGTGTGGAGTAGAGAAGCCTATACAACTTGGCATATTTTTATCCCGGAAAATCAAAGAGTTTCCACAGGATTCTCAAAAATTTTAACTCACGGGAATGAGGTCGCGGGCGTCATTTAACATAAATGTTTCTGAAAAATTACTAAGAATCAGGCGAATGTCATTGCAAGTGCAATAATAATCATTGCAGAGTTGCCTCCTTTTTCTTGTTGTACAGCAATAAAACCACACAGTATCTGCAAATTAAGTACGACATCAACAATTCGCGTGTTATTATTATTTGCTAATTACGAACTGTAAACACGGCTCCACAAAGTTCCGTGCAATCTAATTGCAGAAGTGCATGTGGAAGCGTAATCTTTGTAGTTGTAGAGATGGAAAAGCCATTATGCGCTTTGTTCTAAAGGTTGGGCAATCGTCTGAGCGATTGCATTTTAAAAACAGGTGATAAGGCTTTTTTTTTGCAGCGTTAGTCTGGAGCAGGTATATCAGTTTTTAAAACAAGTGTTAATTAAAAATTTATAACACCCCCGACGATCCAATGTATTTGAGTTTTCCAAAACATCATTTTCAAATAAATAGTTATATGTATTTAGGCAACGTCAATCTTGACAGCTTGACATTTGTCTATTGACATAATATTATGAACCTAACGGTTATCTAACCTTCTTTTCTACAAGAAAACTAGAAAAGAGCTGATAACTCTTAAACGGCTGAACCAATTTTTTTAGATTATAGCTAAGAACACTCTCGATCAAGCCACCTTTCAAACAAAAAAAACTAAATTAAAATCGGTTCATTAGTTTAGGCGCTACGATGCCACAGACAGATACACAGATACACAGATACACAGATACACAGACACACAGATACACAGATACACACGTCAAACTTATAACACCCCTCTTTTTGGGTCGGGGGTTAAAAATGTGAAAAGGATAGATTTATATTATCTGTAGCGCACCAAGAAAGAAAGCCGCGAGATCAAAAATCTAATTAGTATAAATATTTTTTTGTTAATATTAATAATAAATTTAGAGTTATCAAATTAATTTAATATTTAGTTTTAAAAATTAAAACAGATTTCGGAATTTTTCCTATCGAGGAATTTATATCTAATCGTGTTTCTATTTCGTGAGAAATGATAAAATACCCAAAAGTCACAATAACATATTGAAACATAAAAGCATTAATTTGTAAAATGGCATTTATAATTCAAATCAATCGTTTTCAAAGGTCGCAACTCGCAATACTTTGTAGCTCGTTAAATCCACACGATACGAGTATAATACTGAATTGCTCGATTTTTAAATAGGGTGGTAACAAGCCATACTAGTAACTAGTACCTACGCCGAGAATCAAACTCAAGACCTTGTCTTTAACTACAGCGCTCATCACTGCGATGGATTTCTCAAAAAAGAAGCGTTATATCCTCGAATAATTTTCAGGTCAAGTTAATCGTTGACACGTTTTATTGATTGACACAGTTACAACCTTATGTTTTTCACGTGCTACTGTACTAATATATTATTTCAATACCCTATTCTCAGCGGGGTAACATAAACACGGCACTTCACACGGTACTGAATGCGCTTTTGACATGCAATTTCCCGGTATGAGACAGCGAGCGTTGTTAGCGTATAGTAATTAACTGTAAAGGTGCCTACACAAGACGACACTAGACAGCATAGTTCGGAAACTTGTAACAAATCAGCGAGGTTTCACCTAAACTGGCAGTTCTTTAAGTCACGAGTGAAACGAAATGAAATGGAGTGAAAAGGGGTGAAAATGAGTGAAAAGGGAGTGAAAATGAGTGAAAAGTCAAGAGAAAAAGAAACCCTTATAGGATCACTTCGTTGTCTGTCTCTCCGTGTCTGTCTTCCCGTCTGTTGTGTCTGTCAAGACCCCTCAAGGGCATCAAAACCTTTAAGGTACTTCCCGTAAACTTAGAATCATGAAATTTGACCTGTCAAATTTCATGATTCTAAGTTTACGTGAAGTTTTGCTACCTGTAGCAAGACCTGTGAAGTTATTAAATTTTACAATTTTTATTTTTATTTTTATTGAAGTGATCACTTTTGAAGGTGATAACAAGGTGTACACTGATTTGTGGTCTAATAGCCATAGAACACTGGGTAGATTCCCAGAGAAATGCAAGCTTAAATAATTACGCCAATCCACCATTTTTAATATTATAAGTATTTAAAATTAATTTTAATTTTGCGTCTATTAATTTAAAATATAAATTTAATGATCTAATTGTTTATGTAAAAATATATTACCTCCAACATTACCCAGTTAAATATTTATGTAGACACAATTTAGGTTTTTAATAAGCTCTAGTCCGTGCTGACCTATATTAACCTGAAAGAACCGGGTGACTCATTAAGTGATTTAATATGCGTGTCTGGACCCAAGGTAGGGCAGAATAAACCTACTTGTATAGAAAATTTACAATTCAAAAATCTCATTTACCTACAGCTTTGTTTAAAATGTCATTTCAGAATTTTAATCTACGCTAAAGCTAGGGCGCGAAGTGACTTATGCGATATGTCGTACGACAAAAAGTTGATATACCCTATAGAACACGCATTTGGATAGGTTTCCGTATATTATAGTCATGCTAATTTCAAAAAACTTCGACAGTCATTATTTCGTAAACGGTAGTTGTAGGGGGTGAACCAAACATTTTTTAGGCTTTCACTTTCCATGGAGGTACGGTCGGCCTCAGAATTTGATTAGCAATTCCGCGAAACTATTGTATCAATAAACCTGTCGCACTTATGACCTTTTTCTATAAACACGCCACACACACCAAAGGCATGTGCATAACCGTACCACGCGAATATGATCATTAAGGTGCTAAACGACTTACGGCCTTTGAATGTACAATTACTGGCCAGGAAGAAACTAGAAATCAACTACTAAGAGCCGTGATCCTTTCCACTTTCCAAGGTGTTGCAATGATGACCTCACGCCGAAACCTCCCCCCTTTCCCCCTTCCCCCATCAAAAGGCAAAAGGGTTGCTGGAAGCCGCTGAATCCAGGTGACGATAGAGACCTAAATCCAGCAGTGGACGTGTATCGGTTGGCGACGAAAGAAAGGAGTTACAATAGCTCTCAGCGTATAATTCCTCTGTAAGTAGGTACTAGGTACGCATTGTAAGCTCCCGCAGATAAGGAAAAGGGGAAACGGAAATACTTACTTCAATGCACTCGAGGCTTTTATCTGCGTAATATAGCACTTATTACAAGTATGGAATAATAGCGACTTACTTCACAGCCGAGTCTTTACAGCCGATAGCGACCTTGCACTTATGTATTACGCATTTAGTATTTTTTTGTTTGGAGAACTTTGCATGTTTTAGAGTTTATTATTTCAACTGTGAAATTAACTGTATTAGGTTATTCGACACCAAATAAGATATAATATTTCTAGCAAGAAACAGTTAAAAATTATTTTGCTATAATCCGCCAACAGACTAACTGTTTCTTGCTAAACATGAACTTCCGCAAAGTAACGCCTGATTCTATCCAATATAATATTTCTATTTTAACCTAAATTTTTAGTGAATTAACTCTTGATTAAAGTGCGTACATTTTAAGAACTCACTCGCCATTTTTGCTCTATGTGTAAAAAAGTAATGAATTATTTAGGATATTTACTAATTAGACGTTAATTTATTATTTCTACTATCGATGTCGTGTTCGGGTCGGCACAGATTTTATCGTGTTGATGTAAACAGCCCTTGAAATCGTTTAGGCCGTGTGGCCTGTAAATAATATTCAAGTGAATGTGAAAATTGCGTGTCTAAATAATATCACTATTAACGCAACACTAAGGTCAAGTGTAGGGTGTTATGTAAAGTTCCGTATTCGTACTTTAGCTTAGTGTTTTTTTTGCCATCGAGCATATGACTCTTAGAGCAGCAATTATTATTAAACTAGCTGATGCCCGCGACTTCGTTCGCGTGGATGTGGGTTTTTAAAAATCCCGTGGGAACTTTTTGATTTTCTGGGATAAAAAGTAGCCTATGTGCTAATCCAAGGTATAATCTATCTCCATTCTAAATTTCAGCCCAATCCGTCCAGTAGTTTTTGCGTGAAGGAGTAACAAACATACACACACACACACACACACACACACACACACACATACAAACTTTCGCCTTTATAATATTAGTGTGATCTTTTACCCCTGCTTTGTGCTAGAGGGCAGAAAATACTCTTCTCCGAGTCAATCTGTCGATGCATATGCAATTCTTCGTCAATATTTCTTTCCTCATCTAAAATAGTACACAGCCAAATTTTCTTTGAAGTCGAGACAGCAGGCAGAAACCCGGGTCCATAGCTGGAGCAGATGGGAATGAAGAATTAAAAACTGATCGATTTGGTTGAAATGTAACATTTTTATAGGCTCCATATTGTTGATTGACAGTTTATTATTGATGTCAATTCATGATGAAATAGCAATCCAGCAATATGTGGTCCAGGCTAGGATTGTTACAGTGCAAAATTTTGCATCAATAACAGTGTTAGTGCAAAATCAACTGAGTTGTTGACAGGCAACGGCTGCTCTAAGAGTTCTATGCTCGATGTTTTTTACTTACCTATTTCTTTTACATGAATGAAAGCCTCTACAGGGCCTCAAGGGTGACTTTTTGTGTGGATAAAAATTTGTTTTGCTGCTAGAGTAAGTATTTATGTGCCTACTATGTTTGGTAAACAGTGCCCTTAGCGGGTCATTTTAGCAACTTTGGTTCACCTTACAAACTGGAAGTAAACGAAGTTTGGTTTATTTGAGAATGTTTAATGACTTGATTGGTTGTCCTATTCCCGCCCAATTCCCGCTACCTTCTAAAGTCCTAAGTCCAGTGGGCTGGAGGTTGTACCAGAATGTATGACACTGTGTTGTGCAAACTTGTGGGCAAAGGAGGCAAATAGCTGACATGTTAATGCTGTATAATATTATAAACGGTAAGATTGACAGTCCTCATCTTTTATCCAAAATACAATTAGTTGCACCCCCAAAACGCACTCGGCATACATCACTGCTTCACGTTGATTTTAAAAGAAAAAAATACTCACAAAATTCACCCATTGCTAGAATAACTCGCACCCATAACAAACATTACTCGGAAATTGACCTTTTTCGCCATTCTAAAAAGACATTTAAGCGACACCTTTCACTACTCCACAAATAATTTTTTTTTTTTTTTCTCTCTCTTACACGCAAGTGCAACATACTTAACATCATTTCACACACACACGCACACACTCACATGCACACACACACTCACACACATAAACACATTCTTGTTTGTACGTTAAACATTAATTCGTTAAATGCTTCATAATTATATTCAATATTATATTATTATGTTATGTTATTTTTTTATTTAGGCTACCTGAGATACTGTTTTTTTTATACGTATAAAATTATTTATTTATTTTCTTAACCCACTTTTGATGTATTTACTTAATTAATTCTGGTTTTTTTTTTTAGTATCTATGTATCACTCACTCAGACAAATTATTATAATTATTATTTTCGAGAAAATCTGTAATTAGCCATATTTATCGATGTAATTAATATTAAGACTCTTATTAGTATTACTTCGCTGTACATTTTCCTTCTATAAATAAAATAAAAAATAAAATAAATAAATAGAATGCATTTATTGATATACGGTCTCCACTCCAGAACACTATGCCCCTGCGGCGTTGTTTCAGATATTATGGTATAAGTAGCCTTTGCTTCTTCGTTTCCCGGCCATTTTGGCATTTGCATGTGCATGTTTGGTGTTTTTGTCCTTCAATCACGAAACAGCAGAGAAATCAGAAAAGAAAAAGCAACGGACCTGAAGAGTGATATAGATTAGGTTACTTTTTATCCCGGAAAAGCTCCCACAGGATTTTAATGCTTAGGTGCCTACTAGTTTGTGTTAAAAGTCTAAATTTACGCGGACAAAGTCACAGAAAGCAGTTAGTATTATTAAAACTCTTCACGTGAACTTATCTTAATTTGGAAAAAAATAGGGAATGTAGATAAATCACTAAAAATTTAAAGTTTTTTATAGTTACTAGCTGTAGTTACTAGGTTTCTAGGTACATATTTGTAGGTTACACTTTGTACCATTATAGAAAACATTGTTGGTAAAGGGTTAATCACTCAGTAGGACATCGAACGAAGCTGGAAATACTGTAATTATTTGATACTGGTAGGTAACGTATGATTACCTGGTACCTACTCAAGTGGAAGGTATCGAAGAGGTGTAATAAAATCTAATGTACCAACATAATTTGTACATACCAACCAATACTTTTACAGAAAAAACTTTAATGCAATATATTGCCTTAGCACCACTAATATTATAAATGTGAAAGTGTTTCTTTATTGGTCTGTTTTTCAACCACTCTGCAACGGAACGAGACGTACAGACGACGTGGTTATTTTTTAGCATGGCTATACTTAAAAACGTGAAAAGTGATATAAGATACTTTTTGTTCTGGAAAATCAAGGGTTACCACGAAAATTTTAAACCTGAATTCACGTGAACTAATTTATAAGTATGTCTCGTTTGATGTTGTCTATCCTGCCTAGTTGCGAGATTTTCCAATCTGCACTTTCCAGTACGAGATTCCCATTCTAGCAACTTGGGACCCAATCTCTAAGTATCAGTCTTTCAAACTGCGGGTCCTGCCCTTTTCCCCTGGTTACCCTGGTTCTCCTAAGGATCTTCTCATTTCTTTAGATATTGATGATTAATTATAAACACAAATTATTATAAAGGCAACATGTTTTATCATTATTAGATTAAGTCGTATTCAAGTGAATCGTAAAAATACACATAAAAATCGGACAATCTGAAATTAAATAAGAAATATTCTGCTTAAACCATTTACGTCATTAATCCAATTGCTTTGAGCAGGTAGAAAATATCAGCTGAGTGGGAGTTGATTATTATCCAGAGCAACATCATATCGGAAATACTGAAGAGCCACAATAATGTGTTGCAAATAAAGAAGAAAAATGCAAGCAAGAACTTTAGAAAGTAGATAATGAGGTACTCCAGAAGGTTAACGAGGTGCGCTCGATTTTGTGATAATAAATTCTAAGAGCGGTGATAGGCTAGTGGTTAATACGTCGGCATTCGGAGAGCCGCGGGTTCGATTCTGGGCACGTACCTCTAACTTTTCAAAGCTATGTGCGTTTTAAGCAATTAAATATCACTTGCTTATGATGAAGGAAAATATCGCGAGAAAACCTGCACATGTCTTAGAGTTCTCCACCAATCCGCACTGGGTAGTGTATTAAGTATGGCCAAACCGGTCTCATTAGAGGGGACCCGTGCTTAGTAGTGAACCAGCAATGAGTTGAAGATGATGGTGATGATGATGATGATGAAATTCTAAGCTTAACTTCAAACCTCACTGTCTAGAGTCAGACATCGTTGTTAGCTACAAAGTGTAGGTGTTTTGAATAATAGATAAAAGATACGATACAATGCCTTTATACTCGACATGTATCTAGTGTTTAGAGGACGAAAGTTCAAGTAGCTTATC
Source organism: Maniola jurtina (assembly GCF_905333055.1). NCBI lineage: Eukaryota > Metazoa > Arthropoda > Insecta > Lepidoptera > Nymphalidae > Maniola > Maniola jurtina. Next base: position 2,858,093 of record NC_060034.1, on the reverse strand, counting down.
TTTATTGTATATGGTGTTGTGTTGCACTGTGGACGTTTTGACCAATGACGTGATAATAAAGCTCATTTATACAAACTGCAAAGCAACACTGTGCGACATAGTGCATGCACAAGGTCGCATCACTTTCCATGTTATAAATGCGAAATTGTGTTTGTTAATTGGTTTTCTATTTTATTGGTTCGTTGATTTGTTGCTTTCTATATTTTTTCAGTTTGCTGTCGCTCACGCCGCAACAGAATAACGATCGACGTGAATTTTTGCATGGATTAAGACGTAGACGGTGTCAAAGGTTACATTTTATCCCGGAAGTTAAAGGGTTTGTACGGCATTTTAAGTAACCTAAATCCATGCGGATGAAGTCGCGGGCACTAATTGATGCTAGTGGTTGGTGTAATAATTTAAAATGTAGCAAAAATCGTTGGCAGAATGTCGTACCATAATATTCCAATTCTATTGCAGGATGTCGTCCTGGCATGAAATAGACCACAAAAATCGTAACGTGTAAAGGCACTTATACAGGAAGTTTGGTAATTAGTATATAATGACGACACGTGTCCATGCTACTTTGATCTGATAAATACAATGCTGAAGTATAGTGACGAAATAAAATTATAAAAATTTCCATACAAAATTTTTATAGCCACAGGTCCGCTTTTGTTCTTTATTCAAGATCAAAGCTTGGAGCAAAACTTTTCATGTAGGGTATCCATACAAAGTTAATGAACAAAGGGGTTTTCGATTGCTTTTTGATTTTCAAAAGCGAAAATTGTTCCCCATGGATTCTTTTCCTGCTCCTTAACGAAGGTAAATAATTTTTTTAACGATTTAAAAGCAGATGTAAAAGTTTGCTTCTATAAAAATATATTCTATTCCATTTGACTTGTTAATATATGGGTTACTAAAATAATACTGTGCACAATGTATTTACTCATAATAGTTTTATGTTTTAGATGGAAGGCCTACCGCCTATGTCCAGTTGTGGACGCAAACAGGCTGATTGATTGATTGAGGTAAGGGAATTTTCGTATGTAAGTTAGGAACATTAATTATTGTATTAGGTACTATTCACAAACAACATTTTACATAATTTACGAGTAAATGCCCATTTCGTTTATGAGTAGCAATTGGGCTAATTTCAAAATAAATGCCTATAATCTTCGTTAATTTTATGTATCTACATCACATGTTTAAAAATTCACTTCTCCATGTGAACGAACAACTTTGAATAAAAGAGCGATATATTTTCGAACACACGATATAAATAGGAGTGTCTAGGAATATAAATCTTATTTAGAAGGCAATAAAAGCTATAATGCAAGCTCGTTTAAGTTTCAGTTTAATTTTCCTTAGCAATGTTACGCCTTCTTGAAGTGGGTGAGAGCCGCTTTACAAGTGTTACGGGGCTGTAAGTAACTACATGTTTGTTAATTGTTGAAAAACAAACTTTATTATGAGTGTGATTAGGTGCAATATTAGTAAGAATTAAAACAAGGGTGTAATTTAGTAAAACTGTGGGTAGGTACATTGAGAGTTAATTTGTCGGTTAATAGGTCAAGTTTTCAGTTTTTTAGTTGGTAATATTCGTTTCAGTTTTTTATGTTTGAAAATACCTGAATCAGCTTTAAAACGAATGGCGGTCTATGGCCTAAGCCTTTCTCATTCGGACGAGACCTGTGCTCAGTAGTGGACTGGTGATGGGTTGATCATGATGATGACGATGCACTAGACTAGGCAATTATTACTAACTAGCTGATGCCCGCAGCTTCGCCCGCGTGGATGGGTCAGATCCCCTGCAGCATCAGAATTGAAGAGTTGGAATCCAAATTTTTTATGAAACAATGTCGTATAGTTCCTCTATCGATTAAAAAAGAAATGACGCAAATCGGTTCAGAAATCTCGGAGATTTCAGTGTACATAGGTGGAAAAACACAACTCCCTTTTTGAAAGTCGGTTAAAAAAGTAGCCTATGTTACACCCTAGTCAATTCTCTACTTGTATGTGAAAATCCCGTTAAAATCGGTTCAGCCGTTCCGAAGATTAGCCTTTTCAAACAGACAGACAGACAGACAGACAGACAAAAATTTTAAAAACGTGTGATTCAGTTATGGTATCGTTCAAATAACCATATGACCTTAATATGTGGTAGTTATTTCGAAATTACAGACAGACACTCCAATTTTATTTATTAGTATATAGATTACAGACAGACACTCCAATTTTATTTATTAGTATAGATAAGTAGGAGCTAATGATACTTGCGTCAATGTGTATGTATGTTTGTTATTCTTTCACGCAAAATCTACTGAACGGATTTGACTCTTTGGAATGGAAATAGCTTATAGCCTGAAGTAATTCATAAGCTACATTTTATTCCGGAAAATCAAAGATTTTCTGTGGTATTAAAAACCAATATCCAGTATCCACACGGATGAAGTCACTGGTATCATCTAGTGTCAAGTATATTTTCTAGTTTGGAAGTTATAAGAGAACAAAGATATTAACATAAACTTTAATCTTAACCCTCCATTTACTTTCCCGGGTTGAATATGCATGACCTTGACAAATGTGTGACGCAAAGTTCTAGCTCGTTAGCGAGTCCAGACTTAACTTTTGACGTTGGACCATTCATCATTGCAGCTGCGAGGTCCTTCATATCAACAGCACTTACATTAAAACTCACTAATTGCCATTCGAAAATAATCTCTCTCGCCATCAGTTGAGAGTCCTATTTAGAACGGCGTGTCACCTTTTCGGTTGGGCTGAAACATAAGTAAGTATTAGTCGCGGGAATTAATTAAAGGCGTCTTTACTCTGCATTGCACCATTTGCCGGTTAGCTGCTAAAAACCACTTTCGGTTTAAAATTGCAAGGGGGTTACGCGCTTAATTGTTTGAGAGCAAGTGAATGATTTATTCAAAGTGTCATTACGTATTTACAAGTGTAAATTAAAAATTTTCAACACCCCCGCCAAATCATTTTCAAATAAATAATTATGTATATCTAGGCAACGTCCATCTTGACAGCTTGACATTTTTCAATTGACACTTGAATATGTATTATGAACCTAAGGGTTATCTAACCTTCTTTTCTACAAGAAAACTAGAAAATAGCTGATAACTTTTAAACGGCTGAACCAATTTTTTTGGATTATAGCTATGAACACTCTCGATCAAGCCACCTTTCAAACAAAAAAAAGTAAATTAAAATCGGTTCATTCGTTTAGGCGCTACGATGCCACAGACAGATACACAGATACACAGACACACAGATACACACGTCAAACTTATAACACCCCTCTTTTTGGGTCGGGGGTTAAAAATGATGTACTTATAGTTGACCCGACCGGTTTCTCCCGGGTAGGCTTAGTACTTATTCCATAGATAAACATGAACGTGTTATATTATCAAATATAAAATTAAATGTTCTGAAAAATAATAGTATTGAGAAAAGATACGTTCTTATTACGTTGGTCTAGCTCGCTTCAGCGAAGCGATAACTCGTTGGTGGGTGGAATCTAAAATAGTGGTGTTTCCACAGATGACGGAAAAAAACCGACTTCAAAAACGACAAACACTAAAAAGTAAAAAATAACTTTTGTTTAGCTACACGTGTAATGTACCTAGGTATGAAGTCGAGCGAGCATATTAAAACAAAATTAGAAATCCAAGAGTGAAGCTCGCCCGACTTCATACCTAAGTACATTACACGTGTAGCTAAACAAAAGTTATTTTTTACTTTTTAGTGTTTGTCGTTTTTGAAGTCGGTTTTATTTTTCTTTTGAAAATTTTTTATTTCACAATTTTTAGTGGCCCCACTGTACTATAATATGCTGTGCCCAGTTAAAACCCTACTGTTTACTAAGCTATTACACTGATCGCGAGCAATTTGCTCCTATCCATTGAGGAGTTCTGTTCTCCATCTCCGAAGATATTCATCAAATCTTCACCAAATTTATATGGGACCACCTGCACAGTATACCCTTTCAAACAAAAAAAAAATTTTCCAAATCGGTCCAGGGGTTTTTGAGTAATCGGGGAACATACATAAAAAATATAAAAAAAAAAAAAAAAAAAAGATTCCGACGAATTGAGAACCTCCTCCTTTTTTGGAAGTCGGTTAAAAACGTTATTTGTGCATGTCGCCCTTTCACCTTAACTGCACCTCACCACGGACCCAAAGTCCAGGTGAATCAATTTTGCTTGAGAACCTCAGCCCTCAAATAAATATTTTTCGAGGGCCATAACTTTAAAAAAACACAATTTTTCTATGATAATTGTTTTAGGGCATAGATAATAGAGCGATTAGAGAGAAATCTTATATTAATGTACTATGTAGATATCTTGATATGTGTATTATGTAGATATCTGTATAAAATCACCATCTAGCCTCGAGTTTTTTTAGTACTTACACTTTAGTTCACATAAGCCGCTTCATATTTCAAAGAAACCGCTTTATGAAAGAACTTTATTCCGTTAGGATAAGGATTTTCATTAGGTAAATAGTTTAGTTTGAGTGTACGTTCCTTTCTTTATTACTTGAGGTTTTAAATTTTCACATAAAACTAGCCGATGTCTACGACTTTGTCCGCGTGGATTTGGGTTTTAAAAATTCCGTGGGAACTCTTTGATTTTCCGGGATAAAGATTAGCCCATGTCACTTCCCAGGACTCTAAAATACCCATGGACCAATGCAAAAATCACTTCGATCCGTTTCTCTTGTCCAAAGCTCGTTGTACAAAATTACGTTTCTATGCGTATATTTTGTTTCTATGCGATGCCTACTATGACAAAATGTATGTGTTGGTTGATACTTGAAACGTAAAAAAGAACCTTCAGAAAAAAACAAAATATATTATATCAAAGCGTGCGTTATCGTTTCAAACTTTTTGACATATTTTGTGCACGATAAACAAAATGCCGAGTCAGACAATATATAAAATGAATTATGATTAAAAAGAAAACACATCAAACAAGTGTAAATTAAAAATTTATAACACCTCCGACAAGTGAAGGTTACAGTAACTAGTAAAGAGCTGATAACTTTCAAACGGCTGAACCGATTTTCTCGGATTATAGCTAAGAACACTCTCGATCAAGCCATCTTTCAAACAAAAAAAACTAAATTAAAATCAGTTCATTAGTTAAGGAGCTACGATGCCACAGACAGATACACACGTCAAACTTATAACACACCTTTTTGGGTCGAGGGTTAAAAGTAGCTAAACATGTGCTTAAACTTTGTAAATAAATAAGTGAGTGCCAGTATTACAGGGATGTGCACAAAAATAAAATAAAAATATTTCAATGAGCATACTATGAAATTAATGAAATGTTCAATTAAAATATCAATATTACTGTGTACACATTATGTAACTTATAATAAGAGGCTTGTAGCTCGTTAAAAATTAATTGGAACAGCGTACAAGAATTGTATTATAATAATAATTATCTACTGTGTACGATAAAATGCATAAAGCATACTTGACGCCTGGTCATATCCGTTAGGGTTATCGCACACATGATTTCAACTTGGAAATGGATAGGCCTCAACTCTAGCTATTTAATTACCTTTGTATGAAACGCCCTTTTTTGGGGTTCCGTACCTCAAAAGGAAAAACGGAATAAGAATACCATAAATCCAGCCAATCACAACAAATGCGACTGTATTAATGATTGATGCAGGTTTCCCGGAATCGGCCTGCTGAAGAAGCAGCAATTGAAAGCTCTGTTTCGACTCCTAGGCGTGTTACTCAATGTATGTGTGCGAGTTTAAAACAAAATCGACGTCGGCCAGTTGGTTATATTAATGAACATGCAAGCACCCTTTATAGGCTTCGTAGTCAATAACTTCTGGCTCGCTTGACCATACAAATTTGTCCCGTGGAGCGAAAACAATGAACACGTTGTAGATATAAACATTACAGACCTCTAATAATAAAGCGGCAAAACATTGTTATGCTTTTTTTAGGGTTCCGTACTCAAGAGTAAAAACGGAGCCCTATTAATGTCACTCTGCTGTCTGTCTGTCTGTCAAAGGTCTCAAGATCGTAGACTAAATGAGTTGCAAACCTGAAATTTTGGTATTTAGTGTAGAACGTTGAAAGAAAAGAAGCCAAGGCTAACAAAAGGCCAAAGTCTATATCTGCAGTAAAATGTTTATTCCACATAGGGTCTTCAAGTTCCAAGACCCGCACTGATCTCAGAGTTAGATCGCAGGCCAACGTCCTCTCTGTCATTTCTTTCATATTAGATATATTTTGATGGTAAAAACTTTTATAAATTCAATTACCAACGTTTAACTTGAAAAGACCTTTGTGCCTTGCTATCTTTTATAAATAATTCATCGTTTATAAAGCCGGCGTGGAGTACCGTGTCTCTTTCCTCTATAAGGGCACTTATCAGACAAATCCTTGGCTGAGAATTTTGTGGAGAGCAGCTCTTACTTAGCTCTACCATTCTTAAGTCTGATTTTTGGGATTCCGTACCTGAAGGGTACCAAAGGGACCCTATTACTAAGCCTCCACAGTCCGTCCGTCTGTCTGTCAGCAAGACATAATATCTCATGAACCGTCGTAATAGGAGAGAGTTGAAATTTTCACAAAGTATGTACCTACTTCTATTGCCGCTACAACAACTAAATATTATAATAAAAAACCAAGATGGCGAATGTCAAAATAGCTGCCGTGCAAATTAAAAAAAAAAAAAACTAAAAACACACCTTATACGATGGTACGGAAACTTTGGTGTCTAACATTTCGCGCTTGACCGTCTTTTATGATAATACTAGCTGATGCCCGTGACTTCGTTCGCGTGGATGTAGGTTTTTTTAAATTCCCGTGGGAACTCTTTGATTTTCCGGGATAAAAAGTAGCCTATGTGCTAATCTAGGGTGTAATCTATCTCCATTCTAAATTTCAGCCCAATCCGTCCAGTAGTTTTTGCGTGAAGGAGTAACAAACATACACACACACACACACACACACACACACACTCACACCCACATACAAACTTTCTCCTTTATAATATTAGTGTGATGTGATGATCTGATCGCACACATCCCTACGTACTACGGCCAACCCGTTCTCATTCTGAGAGGGATCCGTGCTCAGTAGTGAGCGAGCGATGAGTTGATAATGATGATGATAATGATAATTTAGCCTCAGTTTCAAACTGTACGCGTGTAGAACTATTCAACAGCAACTTTTAGCGACCGTGAGCCAAGTGTGGATTCAGAGCAGATTTAACCGGCAAAGAAGTTTAGCAAATGGTGCAATGCAGACTGAATACGGTTTTAATTAATTTCCCGCGACTAATACTTTTGTCTGTTTCAAGCCAACCAAAAAGGTGAGGCGGTACACGAATTTAAACCCTCAGGTACAGTCATAGGGTTCAATGTTGAATGGTAAAAGGCTTTCAGCAGTGAGGCTGTATAACGTTGACATGACGGAGTGTTGCATAGTACCTATTGAATGAATAGTTTGTAATGGTAGCTTCACACGGTAGCGGAACCCATGCCGAAAATTTGTTGGCGTTTTATAGCTTCACCAAGGAATACTAATCCGAAAAGACGCTTAAATACCTAAATAGCTACTCTTGTAACGAGGAAATAAATTGTAATTCAGTTCGCATAGCGCTGCAGCCTAAAATTAAATAAACGCATCTCTTTCTTTCACGTAAACTGCAATAATTGTTGCAATTGCGCATTGCAACAACTTGTGCAATGTGCAACTGTGCATAGTAATGTCTACTAAAATAAAATCAGGCGTTATTTTGTGGAAGTCAAAAATAAATGCCTTATTGACTTTGCAATTAGGCATTGTAAGGTCTACAGCTCCTGAGGATGCTCCGGTGTCGGGGCGAAACGTACGTCGAGTGGTTTTGGGATCTGTGTGTTGCTGCGTGGTGGTGGTGCGTAATGCTTGCTTAGTGGCTGGCTTTTCCTGCATGTTTAGTAGTGGGAGGGCGGGGTGCTGCATGTTGCACTATACAGATTTGTATAACACGAAGTGTAAAATCGCCTTTACATATAAATTGAATGAACACTATCAAGCTTTAACTCTGGAAAAGTTACTAAGTTCAAAGAGTTGCGTGCCGCATTAAATTATGTCAAGGCCGCACCTACCTTATGAAATTATGTATGTGAACTCGACCAAATGAATGTTGATTTCATATGTCACGAACCATTAAGTCATTTTGATATTTAAGTAAACGCAATTTGTCACTTAAGCCATATAGGTATACGTGGTGACGTCTACAAAAGTGAACCGGCTAATGTCTAAATATCCATTAGTAATAAAAAAAACATTATTTCAATAGTTAAAAAAATGGATTAAAATTAAATCCTCGAAAAAAAAAAATTGAACATTTCAGTTGATTAGCACGAACAAAAACTAAATAACATTTTTACAAGGTTGCATTTTCCCCACTTTTCCAGCAAAAATAAGATACTGGGTAAAAAACATGAGAAAAAAGATAGCCTATTACGCCGTGGCTTGTGTAAATGTTGAATTATTTATTCAAAAGGAAACGTTCTAGTCCGTACGAGTTAAACGCAAGTAATTGAATCTATTAAAGTTAAAATGGCTCTAACATTGATGAAAGTTCACATAGGTACAGGACTAGTACAGAATGGTTAGTACATCAGCAGATACTTTTTATTGTAAGAATTGAGCTTGTCCACCAGTTGACGCATTCAGCGTCAACTGGTGGACAAGCTCAATTTTTGCGAGAAGGATCAGCTTGGCTGCAGCCATTATTCATGGCCCCAATAACACAGGCATTATTTTGTTCCTACAGTAATTATATAAGGTTCTTCATCTAGTGTTATGTTAATGATTTTATGCCAAATTCGTAGTTACTTTATTTTACTTGCAAACTAACTCGAGCAAAAATAATAATACTGTGGAAATCGACATTATCTCAAATTGAAAATTTTAAGTAGGTAGCAAAAATAATAAAGAGAATGGGTAATAGAAGGAAATTGTTTGAAGATTTTAAATTTCCGATAGCGATCTGAAGTTGGTACGAGACAAGGATATTAAAATAAAGTCCGCCAATTTTCTACCATTTAAAGGATCTTCACAGAGTTTATTCACAGGTTTCAGTCAAAGAAAATAAATTAAATGCACGCAACTCTTTTTGGAAAGATTTGCTTTTTCCTATTTAATTTTCTCCAATTTCAAAAAATATCTTAATTTTAGATTCTTAGGGTGCGTTTCCATTGACACGGAGCTAGGTGGATTCTTAATGAACCATTCGTTTAACCGATTTATATGAAAATTTAGCAGAGATAGCTTGCGTCCCAATAACTAAAATCTAGGCAGCTTTTTATCCCGGAAAAGCAGAGTTCCCGAGAGTAATAGGTAAATATGAGTTATACAGATTTTTTATATCTCTCACAATTATTATTTATTTCACTGTGCTTGTAACAGTTATCTACTTTCTATTGAAAAAGAAACACAAAAGGCCTTTGGAGAATCTAGACAGGGGCAAGATTTATATTTTTGGGCTCTCTCAATATCTCTCAGTAGGGGAGACCGGGGATGGTTGACTATAGGGGTAGGTAGACTAACCGCCAAAAACTTGCCAACGATATGAATATTACGTCATCCCAGCGAAGTCGAGCATCACTCTCCACCCCCCGCTCAGTCGTCCAGAGCACCGCGTCACAGGCACACGCCGTTTTCGAGCAATGACACGTGATTTGTTTTCATATCATGTAAGTAATATTTTCACATTGCATATTTTTTGATCTGATACCTACATAGTTTATGTTAACCATTTATCTATTAGTCAGAGTGTTTCATGAGTCCATATTAATCATATTTCATGTATTATTTCTTAAGTTGATGTCAGTGTTTAGGTTATGCATGCCATCGAAACTTAAAATGGCGTTTGGGGTTGGTAGACTAATTTATTTCGGGGCTGGTTGAATAGTTAGTCAACCAACCCCAATAAAATTTTGACTTTAAAATATCTTCGAGATGAACCTTTTGTTCAATTCTTATAAGTATATTCATTGTTTTGATACAGTACAATGAGGACCTATAAAAGAAGAACTGAACGAGCTGATACAAGATCTTTGAGTACTGAATGTGAGTAACCTTCTCTTTTTGACGAAACATTACACATACATGCATATGAAGCGCTACATGTATATGAAGTGGAACTAAGAGAAAATCTCAAAATCCCAGAAAACGTACATCCTCGAGAAGTAAATGTGCTTCCACCTTTATACAATGTAAACCTGGCGACACTTGAAGAGATAAGACCCTTTCCCAAAGCAGCGCCACTTATAAAAAATAGAACAAATATTAGAAAGCGTAAAAGTACTATATATACAGACACTCCTGAAAAACAAAATCTTATAGATATGAAAAACAAAGAGAAAATTATAAGAAAAAAAAACAGATACAAAAAACAGAATAGAAAAAGGAAAAGGAATGAACAAAGGTAAGGGCAAAGGAAAAGGAAAGGGTAAAGGAAAAAGGACGAATAAAGTAAATGAAAATGACGATGCTGTGGAGTCAGATGATGAGAGCACGATTTGTCTAGAGTGCACTGAATCCTACAACTGTTATATTAATATAACTAATAAATGTTTAAATAAAAAAAAGGAGGAGTTGATAGTTTTGTTAAAGACTTATAAAAGATGTCTGTACCTGATTGAAATTGCTTTTGAATAAAGAGCTCAAATTGAAAAAAATTAAATGTTTTATTACTTGACTCTTCTCATAATTTGTCGCTTATTGATACGTAGGTCTACTTACCCCGGGCATATAGTCAATCTACCCCGGATCCGGGGTAGATTGACTAAGAGTTGGTGTTCTGTAAAATGCATTAAAACATGATCATTATATTGAATAATGAACTAGGTTTTAATTTTTTTTATTAGTTTAATGATTCTTCTATCCACTAAAGCGATTATATTGTCTATATGTATGATAACAAAAAAAATATTTATGATTTAGTAAAAAATTAGTCAACTATCCCCGGTCTCCCCTATTTTCAGTTAGATTATTTTTATAGTATTTCGAAAAATAGATTTTACTAGAGGATGCCCGCGACTTCGTCCGCGTGGATTTAGGTTTTAAAAGATCCCGTGGGAACTGTTTGATTTTCCGGTATAAAAAGTTGCCTATGTCAATTACAGGGACGCAAGCTACCTCGGTACCAAATTTCATACAAATCGGTTAAACGGATGTGTTTTTGGGAATCCCGTGGGAATTCTTTGGTTTTCCGGGATAAAAAGTAGCCTATGTCCGTCCCCGGGATATAAGCTAATCCTATACCAAATCACGTCAAAATCAGTTAAACTGTTGGGCCGTGAAAAGGTAGCAGACAGACAAACAGACAGACACACTTTCGCATTTATAATATTAAGTATGGATTGAATTCGTTAAGCTTGAATATCTTCAACATGTTAAGAATTCAGGTTTTTTTATCAACGCCAACGTCAATGACATTAAATAAAATTAAGTTAGAATTACCTATATAATGATTAATTTGCCATAAATGAATCGTATAAAAGACTACATTTGTAGCTTCTGGCCTCCTCTTCTGGAAAAAAATATTTAAGTGAAATACATACTAAGTTAGATAAAAAATATATAAATATCGGTGCCGCTTTTGTGTTTGTAATTTTTTTTCGGTTGTTTTGTTATAACTTATCTTTGTTCAATTCAAGTTAGTAAATACTTTGCTTAAAAAGTTCTTTAATTCGTAGAAAAAATCGACATGAAAGGTTGTGCATAGAAAGGTGGAAAAAAGAGTCAAGGGCTTAACATAAGCTACCCTGACAAGAATGCTCTTAACTTAAAGATGAGGTCTTTGTGCGTCTATGAAATCTTACTGTAAGAAAGTTAGTATTGGCAACAAGATAAAGTTGAAAACTAAAACCCGACTGCGATCATCTTAATAAACGCTGAAATATTATATTAAAATCATTTTCTGTCGCTTGGTGTACTTTAATGTTGTAGTACATTTATATTTATGAACTCTGAATTTTCTCCTCTTTCATTTGACACCCCACTCGATAAAATCCGCGGGTAAAACTCGAAGGACGCCAAGTGAAACTCGATGGCGTCAAGGTAATAAAGTTAAAATGAACATAACATTAAAATAATGGAAAGTAAACAAAATGTAACCATTAGATAAAGCTTGCTATTAACGCTATGAGTGATTGGCAGACGATATCCGCTCTACATTTTTGCTTTTATCAATCACTATCAAACTTCTTATATCTACTTTTTAACACCCGACCCAAAAAGAGGAGTGTTATAAGTTTGACGTGTGTATCTGTGTATCTGTGTGTTTGAGTATCTGTCTGTGGCATCGGAGCTCCTATACGAATGCACCGATTTTAATTTAGTTTTTTGTTTGAAAGGTGGCTTGATCGAGAGTGTTTTTAGCTATAATCCAAGAAAATCGGTTCAGTCGTTTGAAAGTTATTTACTTTTTAATTTTAGTCGGGGGTTATTAAATTTTGAATTTATGTTATTATTGACATATACCTAACCCAAAACCAGATGATGACTAGGATTTCGTCCCCGTAGATTCTGTTTTTTTTTTTTAATTACGTGTAACTCTTTGTTTTTCAGCATAAAAAGTAACTTATGTCACTTTCCGGGTCTTTAACCATGCATAAATCCACATCGATCGATTGAAGGACAATCCAAAAAACAAACACGCTTTCTTAATAATACCTAGTAAGGATTTTAATTTTATTTGTATTGAAAGTAGGTTTCAAATAATTGATACTTTCGAAACCTAACCTAAAACAGAAGTACCAACCGTAACCATTAGGAACTATTAGTGAGAAAATGGCTAACCGATATCAACCGATTAGCTTCGTCGGATCGATTTTCAAAGCACGGTTAGGTAAACCTAAACAGCATTAAGCGGGTAGCTGGACATTTTCCATGAAAACTAATAGGCTACAGATTTTATACAATCGTTACTAGGTAACTATCTATCAGTGAAAATGTGGTAAAATACTGTTAGGAGTTTTAAAAAATAAAATTGTTCGAAAACTAGCAAGTGTCAAAAGTTTTACTCTGAATACGAGTAATAAGTGACACGTCATTTTATTGGACGTCTAAATTAAAATTGTGTGCCCAACTCAATTTTTCATTTAAAAATATTTGGCAACATTTTTCGTGAAATTTTTCAATATTTGAAAACGGTAGAGTAAAACTCGTCATAGTAAAGGGGAGGAGTCAAAATTACTGCCTAAATTTCCATACTTTGGTCCACCTCAAATTGCTCTTGAACTTCTGAAAATTATTTCTTAGTGGGAATCTAAATGATAAAAGACCCCCAAATGCAAAATGATAAAAGATGAAACATGCAAATTCAAGACTTCAAGTCTTCAAAATTTCTAGACCAAATAATTTGAGTTTTTGCTATCAATAAGTCAGTTTCTCTTTAACAGATATGATATAATGTTTAAGTATACTTACATAGTTAGCAAACGAGCAGGCGAGCCCCCTGATATTAAGTGATTATTACCCATGAACATTTGCAGCACCAGAGGCATTTTGGTGCTGCAAATGAACCAGCGCGAGCGTGGCTTTCCAGGAATTCGTTGATCCGCCCCTCGAATAAGCCCAGATTGTAATCTAATTAATCTAATGTATGTGGGAATCTATGCCGCCGAATGTTAGTCGCATAAAGTTGGTATATTATCTCTATTCCTATTTTGAACCTGACAATTTCCAATTCATAAATGTGTCTCAGACGTACCTACATAACAAAAGCAAAGCAATACAAATTAGCTCTCGAATAAAGTAGAACTAAAAATATGAGCTCAGATGATAAGCCAGAAGCACAGAACACTGGATAAAATGGAGTAGGTATGCAAATACTGACACATGTCCAAAACGCGCGGCAAACTAAAATGGCGCCCAAAAATTAAATCTGAAAACCGTTGTGACAGATGGCCCATACTTCCACGTCAGTGTTACATCGGGCTTTTAGGTATTAGGAACACAGAAATGAAAAATAACGGCATAAAACATGTTATACGTGATTTATGATGAGTTTTGTCCGCGGTTTTGATTGTCCTAAATACTTTACACGTCCTAACTGGTTTACCGGAATCGGTTGATGTTGTTTGTTTTAATATGAAATTATGAGGTATCATTTTGTTGATTGTTTTCATCCCACTTCTGATACAATAATAATATGTTCAGTCATTATTATAACCTGCAAAGCTTTAATTGTGGTTCAACTGATTGGCAGGTTTTGTAAAGCTTTACCAGAATCAGCTAATATTATTTTAATGCTATGATATAGAGATTGTATTTCCGCGATAAAATAATACCCATACTAAATTAATAAAGAGCGCAAAAGTAGTTCACTCTGACAAAAGTATAGTCACTCTGACACTAGTTACACTTAGAAAAAGAATAGAAGACAAACAAAAATATTACAAAAAAAAATATTAGTAATTTCTATGGACCTAATAAATAGGTACTCCAGAATTTCATAGTCAAAATATGACTATCATTCTCCAGTACATAATATGACTGTCAGGCAGAATTAAGGCAGCTGAAGATTATAATTTGAAATCCATACTAAATTATATATACATGTGAAACAGAGTATGACGTCAGTCTGTTATCATATTATTTCACGATCTATCCGCTCAATCAATTTTGGCAAATTTTTATGTCGAGACAGCTGAACCTTAAGATGACCATAGCCTACTTTCTATCCCAAAAATAAGAGAGTTCCCACGGATTCTTTTAAAAACTTAATCCTCGTGGACAAAGTTACGGGCATCGTTTAGTAAATAATATTATTTATTAATTAATATTAATATTATTTATTAATATTATTTATATTTGTCTTGTAATTTAGAAATATAATTGAACTCGTATATCCAGTTTCGCGAATTAATTCCGAGACTAAGTGAAAAGAGTCACAAATGAAAACTACCTGTTAACCACTCGTCGTTATAGAAAGCTGAATAAAGAAATCTATTTCAGTCTAACGACTTTCCATGTATGCTTACAGTTTTCAGTCCCCCTGTCTGAGTCAATGTTAATGGAAGTATCCCTAAAAGGGTGGCGAGTTATGCCTCACTGGGCAGTAATGTTAATTATCAGCTTACAGGGAAACCCGATGGCATCATTGCCTTGGGGTTGCAAGCATAAAGCCCTGTATTCACTTAGGGACAAATTTTTGCCGCTAGAGATGTCGTATAAGTTCACTGACTCTCGCGACTTTGCTAGATAATGATATCAATTTCTTATTATACGAGCACTGCGTGTTTTAAACCCACTATCCATTTTTTTTTACCATGAGGAAAATCCGTCATGATACCACCGCTGACGACGGAGCACAAGGGACCGAAAACACCTCGTTGCTCCGCCAGTGGATGTCCGCCGCTGCAGATTCTTCAGTCGGACCCTACGCGCCCCTAAACATCGTTAGAGGAATGCCCGAACCGCAGCACGCCAACACAACTTGAGGACCACACTGTGAACAACGGACCGCCCCGTGTCCATCATTTACAGGTCCTCCTGAGGACTAGAGTTCACGGGAAGGGCGATTCCTTTCCCACGTTCCCCATTCTCAACATCTTCCTCGCACGTCACCAAACTGTGCAGGCAGCCAGTGATTCTTATCCCTGACATAAGTATTCATAAGTCCATTTTTACACCCTGCAAAATTTATAACTTAGGGCTTACTTAGATGCACGAGCTATAAAATAATATATACAGTATTTGAAAACGTAAAACAATTTTTCGTTTTGATTTTGTGTCACCACAATAAATTTCGCTCGTCAGTGAAAACTCGCCTTAAAAAGACGTGGTAAACAAACTTGCCACGAGCTATGGTACCCTCAGGGTCGGTAACCCCAAGTGACAATATTGTTATAAGTTTTGAATGTTGACGCATTCCTTGTTAGGGGAAAGAGGGTTCGAGGCATGCGTCAACTTTATCGTGACAATAACTTAAACCATGAAATTCCCAGTTTGTGTCTATTAGTCACTCGCAGAATTATGACTTTTACTAACCCCTTTGAACTGTTCATAGTCTGTTGATGCCTACTGAGTTAACAATGCTTGAGGTTTCTATAGACTTAAGTAGCGGCTTGA
This sequence comes from Maniola jurtina, assembly GCF_905333055.1. Taxonomy (NCBI): domain Eukaryota; kingdom Metazoa; phylum Arthropoda; class Insecta; order Lepidoptera; family Nymphalidae; genus Maniola; species Maniola jurtina. The sequence goes on along the minus strand of NC_060034.1, from coordinate 2,841,988 downwards.
AATAGTTGTGCTACGTTTTAACCTAATATTTATGTTTCTTTTTTTAATAGGTAAAACCAAACCCTTTCATAGAAAAATTCTCACACTAAAAGCGATCCTAAAAAAATCCTACATGAAAAACGAACCTCTTTGGCTTCTTGTAATTTCTATGAATCAAGTGAATCTTTCTCTATCTCTTATTTCCTTTAAATGATAACAGAGAAGGAAACAGACCATTGTGACTTTATACCAATCACCAAGTTGCGATCTTTTCTAATGGCATCGTAAAAGATTTTCTTAATGGGTGCCATCGCTCTACGCAGCCCAGTTTAAAATTAATGAGGAAATCCTTCAAGCCCGGCCCGCCGTGATTATCAACCGTTGAAAAAAAAACAATTAAGCACATTTCGTCTCGGACGAGAATGTTGAAGCCTTCTGTTTTAATTAAAACTGTGGTTATTTCTAAGGATTCCGTGGGAACAAGGTGAAATTTTTCCATTATTTTTTAAAGTACCTATTTTGACACGTGTTTTTGACGTGACTTGTACAAAGACCGATGTTTAACTCTTTTAGCTGCATGCATATATTGTAAACTAGTAGGGTGTGTGAGTGCGCGGACCACTGAAGTGGTCCGCGAGCATGCAGAGTTGGTTTTTTAAAATGAGGACCTTGTCTAAATTACATAGTTTGGTCTTCAAATCTTTGGTCTGTTCAATATACGCCATACATTTTCTATGGAAAAATTAATTTCTATAAAATATTCCACCCACTCCAAAAATTAATTAAGGTTCAGGCCCATGTTAGCTATTTGGTAAATATTTCAGTAAAATAAACCAAGGCACAATTAATGTACAAATTAAAAACACAAAAAAGTCCACATGGTTTCAGTCATATTAAATTTAAAAGACTAAGGTCATAAATAACATTATGAAATTCCCGTGTAGTATTATTTTCACATTTCCACAAAATGTATCCCACATAAGACCAATAAACAGGCAACATTGCTTCTTAATCTGGTTATGCATAATGTACGATACATTGCGACTTTCACCTCGTACAGACTTCGAGCTCATTCTAACTTGGCCAATTTTCCTTAATGCCCACAAGAGATGGACCATTTCAAAGGCAACATGTGAAAAATCACACCAAAAGCATTTTCACAATATGTGAAACTTACTACTTAATTTAAAGTAGCCTGTGTAAAATAAAAAAGCTAAATCTCACTTCAAAAATTATTACATTTTAATCCCGCTTCATAATCTAAATTTTGCAGATTAAAACTTAATACATTTAATCCCACTGTAGAACATAGATTAGATATACCTATATATATTTTTTTGAACTAAGCTAAGATAATAAAGAGCGCATCGCTAATCGCTGCCTATTAGAAAATTAAAAAAAAAACCGGCCAAGTGCGAGTCAGACTCGCACACTGAGGGTTCCGTACTCGGGTATTTTTTCCAACATTTTGCACGATAACTTAAAAACTATTATAGCTATATAAAAATAAATAAAAATCTGTTTTAGAATGTGCAGGTAAAGCTCTTACATATGATACTCCACTTGGTATAATTATCTTACTTTGAAAATTGAAACACATTTTAATTTTTTCAAATGATGTAACCACAAATTCGTGGTTTTCAGATTTATTCCTGTACTTGTGCTATAAGACCTACCTACGTGCCCTTCATGATTCTAGGTCAACGGGAAGTACCCTATAGGTTTTTTTGACAGACACGACGGACGGACGGACAGACAGACAGACAAAAAAGTGATCCTATAAGGGTTCCGTTTTTCCTTTTGAGGTACGGAACCCTAAAAATATCTCGTTTCACCACACTTATGATTGTCAGTGCAGAAAGCGAATTCTTGCACTTAAAATCGTAAGTGCGTAAATTATCCTGTGAAATATCAGCATAAGAAATTATAATAAATATCATATATGTATACTTAATATCAGTGCTATTGATCTTGATGTGAAAATAATAAATAGCTTTTCTTAAAAAATCACCTGTGATATCACTGTGAAGGCAAATCATAATTTCACTGAATGAAATTGATTGAGAAGTAGCAATAATATCCATCTCGCAGTCCCACACAGAATGGGAGGCTGTCCCAAAAATGTTCGCTATTATTAATAATTTAATGCTAATGAACGGAATTCATTGCAGGCACCCGGAGGAACAACAGACGTTTTACATTTTATGAAGGCATTATTTTTCAAGTAATTTACATTTTTAAACTCATGGCATTAAAATATTGAAGTTAGATTTATTTTATCTTTATTCTGTACAAGATGATGCCTGCAATGCTAGACGATTTCAATCCCGTGGGAACAATTTGATTTTTCGGGATAAAAGTAGCCTAATCTGTGCCCGAAACAAGTTATCTCTGTACCAAATAAATGATTCTCACTCACGACTTCATCAACGTGGATTGAGTTTTTAACAGGGCTCTTTCCGTCACTCGCTTCATACAAACGTAGTTCCAATTTCATTTGAATATTAAGCAACCAAAGTCCATGAAATTTTGCAGGCATATTCTAGAAACTAATATCTGTGTCTGTGGTGTTTTAGATTTTTCTAAAAATATGTAGTTTTAAAATTACAGGGGCTCAAAGATTTGTATGTAAATGTTTAAGACCGCGTAACTTTCAAACCGAATATTTTAACAGAAATCTGAAAAATCACAGACATAGATATTAGTTTCTAGAATATGTCTGCAAAATTTCATGGACGTTGGTTGCTTAATATTCAAATGAAATTGGAACTACGTTTGTATGACGCGAGTGACGGAGAGAGCCCTCTTAACAACCCCTTGTAGTAAAAGTAGTTCTAACTGTCTTTGTACAAAATTTTCCCAAAATTTATTGAAAGGGCCAGCTAGCAGACAGACAAACAGAAACATTTTCGCATTTATAACAATATCAGTATTTTTTTTATCGTCCGATAGGCTTGGGCAATAATGCTTAATAAAAAGCAATGATGAAGTCTAGGTTGTAACGCTCTTGCCTAGATATGCCTATCTCTTGCCTTGAAGGTATTTAGGTTGTACGTGGCAGGATACAGGGACGCCGGAAGGGCATTTCACACCTTATCAGTTCGTATCAGACAGGTTCAGCGAAAACGTTTCGAATGTCAACCAACTAGTATGAATCATTATGAATGGTTTATCGATTGTGTAGAATCATGATATTGCTTGGGATCATTCTTTTGTAATGTAACAAAAGCTCCTACTACTACAAGGTTTCCCTATTTCGAAGCTTATGTAACCACAATTAATCCTGCTAGTCAGATTTATAAAACGCATTTGTATGTTTTCGGTTTTAGTGATAGTACAGCTTATCGCTTCACAATGGTAACTTTCTAATTTAACCGGATTATCTCGTCTGTTTCAAAGTCTGTAGTTTAATCTTATAAATCCAAAAAAGTGTCAATTTTCCTATGTTTTCTTAAATAACAAAAATAAAAACCTACGTAAATTAAGAATCTCCTCGATTTTTGAAGTCAGTTAAATAGTTGCAATCCAGAGTACTGTTGAGTTTTAAATTGCTCACCTAAAAACTTGTTTTTTTTTTAAGAATATTAGCCATTTTAATCATGACTTACATTCCCCTTACCCCTCCAACTAAGCGTAAAGCTTGTGCTAGGAGTAGGTACGATAATAGTGCAACGGGTGGGGTTTGAACCGCCGACCTTTCGGATCTCAGTCCGCTCCTATAACCGTTGAGCTATTGAGGCTTAATTTAAAAGTGCGTTGCGTCTTAAAAGTATGTAGCTACCCTAATAGTTGACCCCAATTAAAAAAGTTAAAATAAAACGTTTCATAAACGCTATACCAAGTACCGAGCGTTTTAAAAACAACACTTTTGCTTTACAGGGAAACTTTATGCCATAATATGTTCCAGAGGTTTTTGCGTTCGCGGGAATATTTTTCTGAACTAGTATTTACTATACTCCGTTTTATTTTACCTCTCCACCAAACAATGAAAACGATATGCCAGCTTACAATAACCCTGATCACACCAGACGGTCGACGTTAACTCGACAAAAAGTTTCTATAACTGGCGACCAGGACGACGGAAAAGTTGCAAGAGGAACAAGAAGCGCTTGAAGCACACCCAATGCATTTTCCTGTAGGCAGTAAAGGCACGTGTGATGACAAAACTAGAAGTTCTGGATGAAAGTCGCATTGCGGTTTTGAATTTCAGTCCTAAGAGCGGTATCAGATCAGATTTTGCTGGCGCGTATATAAACTTCTTTTTGTACGCGCGTATACGCACGCCTTACGTCACAAGCGTAAACGCGTAAGCGTAAACACGTTACGTACAACCGTAAACGCGCTTATAAGCTTGAATATGCGCGAGTCACGATTCCGCTTTGTTATTTCTATGACTGGCTCACTGCATACTGGAATGGGCGCGCATTAGGTTTATTGAAGTCCAAAATAATTATAGCGTGCGGGTAAGCGCGTATGTCAATACGATCGTAAAATGTGCAGGAAAAACGATAGTCTGAAACTACCTTTAGACAACAGGGCAAAAAGTTGTGAAACCAAAAACATAGTGTGGTTTTACGCTAAATCTGAAGCCATACTTGTTTACCTATTTGGTGACTACCACTACGAATTACGTATATTTGATACGTTTGCCTAGGGCTGTCACTTCATTAAAATAACTAAAAAGTGGTGTTTTTAAACGAAAAATCAGGACCATATCTATCCAATTGGTTTGATTGAGTAGTTGAAATATGTGGTTTCTCACCTTGAAAAATATAAAGTTACCATTTCAATTGCTGGCGAATTTAGTTGAACATTTTATAATTAGTCGATACCTACCACTGAAAACACCGAAACTTCAACTTCTTATATCAGCTTACTAATTACTAAAATCTTTTCAAAACTCTTAGTCCTATTATTAGAATGGTTATTAATAAACCTGTATTAGAAACTCATCTCGGAATTTTGAAATTAGATATAAAATTAGAATTTGATACAGTAAAAAATTGTAAATCTCTCTACGGAATGTGATGAAAGATTCTTGGAATATCTATGATATTTTTTAGCTGAAGTTAAGAAGAGTCGGTTGTAAATTAGGTAGAGGTCATTGATAAATTATAAAATCTGAAAGATATTTTAAATATATTAACTCATTAATATTTATGATGCACAAACAAATACATTTCAATGCAAACTGCTCGCGGTTTAGAGGCAAATTCATGCTCAGATAGGACCATGTACTTAACTTAGAAAGGTGTACTTTGGATGTTCTGCATTATCTTTGTATGTATGGCAAACTAGACCTGCTAAGTACTATCGCCAATTCAATTCTACTTTTGATATTATATCAAAAATAGAAAATAATAATTAGCTGGCAGTTCCACAAAAAATTAAAATTTGTTAATCCACCACGGACCAGCTGGCAAGTCCAGTTCGCTATTTTCACCCTTGAAAAACCTTGCAAACTTTCAGCTTTTGTCAAAAATCTCCTCAAAAACTCCTGCGAGCTCTCGGACCAATTAGACTTGAAGTAAGTTAAACTCGCTATTCATATTTTTAATTAAGCTTTTCTGAAGCGGATATTTTATGAGAACAACCTAGAAAAGGCTACTTTCCAGGTAAATAGGGCTGCCATTACTTTACTTTTTATTTATCTTATTAAAAAAAAAGAAATGTATTATTTTCATGGTTCACGTACCTACGTAATATTTTAGTAAGTATGTTAGTTTGTTTATTCGATCGTAACTTCGAAATACCCGAACAGTTTTGCATCATTTCATCATTCCAAATTACGCTAAACCTTCTTCAATTTCAATTGTTTTGATTAAATTAAATTATGATCGGATTAGAGGGCAGCTTACTTCCATATTGATCGCTATTAAATAATTTTGCTTAGGTAAGTATTTACTATATATTTAATATTCAAAAATACTTAAAATATCATTCTCATCCGGGTAAATAAGCTCTGCTGAGGTCCATACTATGTAATTACTAATTGTGTAGTTCTTTTTTTTTACTAATTTAGACAGCCCTATTTCAATGCGCTCTTGGAATTCCTCAGCAATCTATTATTTCATTGCGAAATAAGGAAATAGAAAGGAAACAATGAAATATACAATTTTCGACTAGGTACTTAAGTACTACTATGAATTTCATGACTTCACTTTGTACAGGTCATAATACAAGATACCTACCTACAAATCACACTACAAAGTTCGAATATGATGAGTCGTCAATGTGTATGCCTTTATAGTTCATACAACTCCTAGTGTCAATTTCTAGGAGCGTGGAGTCGTTGCCACCACATGTTCTGTATGCCCAAGTCTTTAAGCAGCGTACACAGCTGCAGAATGGAGCGAAGACAAGCAATAGTTGGCATATTTTTAAAACAACTCAACATATGAAGCTTTATTTACTTTGGAATTAATAATGAGGTTCCTACTCTTCAAGTCCTACATATTTTGTTTTCCTTATACCCCTGTTAAAATGGTAGATGACGTGCGGGTGTGCGTTCCTCCGCCTCAAACCCCGATCGCCATGTCAACCTGTCGCGAACTTTATTTTAAAGTAATTAAAGCTAAGTTTAATTTGATATCAAAAACCTTGCACTTCCACTTCGCTGATATGCGTCAAGCCTTACTTTGAAACTAGCAGACTCTGCGGCTGCCTTCACTTTATATTATATCAGTTAAGATGAAACAGCTAGACTGGAATTAATGGCAGTTATACCGAAACTATACCCATGTAACTAAGATGAAACTTTTGAAGACACAGAGCTCTAAAGTTCTACGTTAAAGGAGATGGCACACGGCCGCAAGAGCCACGAAATGCGCAAGATCTAGAAAAGCCTCAAAATTTTCAGCACAAAAAATGTCAGTGGCATCAACAGCATTGCTACGCCGTAGGCCACCAACATGAACCATAGCACTATGTGCCCCATCCATTGCCACTTCAGCTTCGCAACCGTTTAGCTATGTCAGTTACTATGGCTCTTCTGATGAACTCCTTAACTATTTTCCAAAGGTTGCCTGGTAGAGATTGCTCCAAGCAATAAGGCCGCCTTTGCACACAATTGTTTTTTCTGTTTTCTTTTTCTGTGTTGTGTTCCTACATGTGTTTTTGTGTGTAATAAAGTGTTCTATCTCTCTATCTATTTCTGATTTGATCACAAAAAGAAACTTCGAGCATAGCTCTCTCAATCACCAGCAGGAGTTTTTTTTTAAACTTTATTTAAGTGCGTGATATGCTTGTACTTTACGACAATCATGCTATTTTTTTTTTTTTTTTAAAGCATTGATTAGATCTATGTTGCCTAGAAGGTGTCTATTCACTCTTGCCTTGAAAGTTATACCTGGTTAGCATTCCACACCATATTACTGTTATGAAACCCATAGTAAACTGGTTATTACCTAAATGCCTAACTTGGCTTCAGACACTGTGTATGAAACTGATTGCCTCTAGCGTCGCCTTCTGATATACAGCTTTATAATTCTACGTGTTTCATCCATATCCCTCCAGATACATTAAACTTAGTATAAACCTAGATTAGGGGTCCTTAATTAAGATGACACCGAATCACAACACCGTCTATCCCTCGAAAGATCCAACTGATAAGCCTATACTCATTCCCTGTAGTGTAGTTACGCCCTTTCAGAAATAAATAAGTAGAGCTTTCACGAAATTAAACAGGCTTACGAACAAAATAGTAAGTACATCTTAGTTTTAACTAGATGATGCCCGCCACTTCATCCACGTGGATTTTATTTTAGTCCTGTGGAACGAACGTTAAACAAACTCAGGTTTTAGTGGGTGCAAGCCCCACATAACCTCTCCGTTTGCCTGATGTAGGGGTAAACGTCAGGCATTTCCTGTGACTCCAGCGATTACATAATTACTATTCACTAGCCGATGCCCGCGACTTCGCCCGCGTGAATTTAGATTTTTTGAAATCCCGTGGGAACTCTTTGATTTTCCGGGATAAAAAGTAGCCTATGTGCTAATCCAGGATATTATCTATCCACATTCTGAATTTCAACCAAATCCGTCCAGTGGTTTTTGCGTGAAGGAGTAACAAACATACACACACACACACACACATACAAACTTTCGCCTTTATAATATTAGTGTGACTAGAGAATGCTCGCGGCTTCGCCCGCGTGGATTTCGGTTTTTTTGAAATCCTGTAAGAACTCTTCAATTTTCCGGGATAAAAAGTAGCCTATGTCCTTCCCCGGGATGTACCCCAAGTGTGTACCAAATTTCATTAAAATCGGTTCGGCGGTTGGGCCGTGAAAACGTAGCAGACAAACAGACAGACAGACACAATTTCGCATTTATAATATTAGTATGGATGGATAAAGGAAAAATATTACTCCATCCCAATATTTTGCAAAATGAATTTCGATAGCGACAAGACTTCGAAAGGGCAACTTGGATCTATATTTAAAAGGCCCGTTTATAAGTCAGTCCCGTTTGTCAGCGGGATTATCTTTTCAGCATCCCCCGTTTTCGCCATCCGACATAACGCGAATCGATACCTAAGTACCTTTCGAGGAAGTTAGGCCGCCAAGTAAAATGTGTTTCTACATTCGCCCAATGAATTAAAAAAAACTAGAAGACGTAGTATCTCGTCTTTGATATTATATACTTTTCTTTTATTTTTTCTTTACAAATAAATTATTATTATTATTTTCCGTATTTTTTTTTGCTCTCACGCCCGTGTACAAAATAAAAGCCGAAAAGAAATATAATACATTTACAAACTTACATGAATATAAATAAACTTACATACACATTACATAAATACATATTTGTACCGGGCGGACGATTACACCCCGGCAGGGGTCAGGGCGACAGGTTAAGAAATTGGCGGACTATCCTAGCCGAGTCCAGCAACACCGCTTTTTGCATCCTAGCTGCGAGCGAACTGCCACGGAACCCCAGTCGCTTTAGATGGTGAGCGAGGCTGACTGGGATCAACCCATTCGCAGATAATATGTCGATTGGGATGGTTTCAGTGGACTCCACGTGCCACATGTCTGAAACCTCGTGAGCCAGTATGGAAGTATAGTTGGATAGTATCAATAGTATGTATCTATCACTGTAAACATTAAATATTCTTTCATGGGATTTTATAATAAAGTTTGAATAATATCTGCTATGTCATGGATGTATCTGTGCTAATATGTTTTACAACTACGTAATTATAATTAACAACATACACTATGTAAAGCACAATGTTACACTAATCGCTCGATAGCCGTTAAACTAATCGGTATACGGCCGTTAAATTATCTGCAAGTTCGCTCATTAGCCCACTTTGTAAAGATATACTATCCAGCCAATGTGGCTCATTCTGTTGTGCATATAATCTCTAAAATAAAATGAAAACTAAACCTAGGGGTATCCTTTTCTACAGAGAGCGTTATGAAAGAGATAGCAACATTAATTTACTAGATCAATTATTTTAGTTTAGTTTAGAACAGATTTACCCATATTATTCAATAACTTTTGGCTGAGTCAACCAAAATATTGCAAGCATCAATACAAGGTAACCAGCGAAAAAAATACGAATCATCACTGCCCAATAGGAAAGTGAGTTTGATGGTAGATTTGTCCTTAAATCACACTGCAACAGAGCAACAGACGCGACGTGATTTTGTACATGGATATAGTCAAAGACCTGGAGGGTGCCACAGCCACTTTCTATGCTGGAAAATCAAAGAGTTCCCACGGGATTTTTACGAATCTTAATATAGTGGGTAAAGTCGCGGGCATCAGCTAGTCTAGTATACAACAACACAGTGGAAAATAATCCAATTTGCTCAGAAAAAAGGTGGATTTATCCCGGAGAAAAGGAATCTCGGAGTAAAACGAAATCTCTATTAGGTAAGGTTGGGTCATATTTTGCGAGAACTTACAAGGGATTAGAAGGATTTTGAAGGCACGCATAATGCCGCAAGAAATGAACTCTGGGAATAACTATCGGAGTCACGAATCGGACACCCGTATGTCCCCTTGGGTGTAATACGAGACTATTGGTTTTTCTAGTATTTCATATTTTTGCAACAATGTGTTATTGCTATTGCTATTATATTCGTAGCGCCTAAACTACTGGGCCGATTTTGAAAACTGAGGTGTCAATTGATTTGTTACTATGGCCCGAGCGACATAGGCCAAATTTTATACGAAAAAAATCCTAAAAATCCTACATCCAAAAAAAAGTGAGGGTCTCCAAAAAAACTTTTTTTGCTATTGTATCGAGTGGAATATCAAATGAAAGAGAAAAAAATCTGAGTTCATAAATAGATGTATAATACAACGTTGAAATACACTGAGCTACAGAAAATCAATTTTATTATATCTATCGCTATATACCTATCGACAGTTCGCGGGTAGTAGTTGGGTCAGTTGGTTTACCTACCAATTTCAACCGAATGGCAAAAAAAATAAAGCTGAGTTTAAGTTATTATCAAAAAGACGACTCTACTCCATTCCTTCTGTATGTCAGCACTTAGATTACAATGCCATGAGTTATCATTAGACACGTTTGAGGTCAAGCGCATAACTGTTATCAATAAAAAAGAGACTGAAATATTGCTTTTCATTTTTGTCGGCATTGCCCCAATTTGGTCCAACGAGTGAGTTACACTTTAACTACTTTTGGCAGGTTTCCCATTTTTATGCAAAGCGGCGCAACCTCGCCGCGCGTAATGAGTAAACCAGATACCAATTAGGGAAATATGTAATTTCATAATTTTTCAATATTATTCGAATCGTATATTGTCGATGCGAATATTTTCACTTTTTTATGCTTTAATTAATGTAATATTCCGGTCACATTTCTGTAACGTTTTAATTAAACGAATCGGTGATGTTTTTACTTATTTGCTTATTTCCTTTAATTAATTTTTGCAACTATGTAGGTATATCTACGCTTCAATATCTCAATGGTTAAGGGGTGGACTTAAGAGGGCTCTCTCCGTCACTCGTTTCATACAATCGTAGTTCCAATTTCATTTGAATATTAAGCGACCAAAGTCCATGAAATTTTGCAGACATATTCTAGAAACTAATATCTATGTCTGTGGTTTTCCAGATTTCTGTTAAAATATTCGGTTTCAAAGTTATGCGGTCTTAAAAATTTTCATACAAGTCTTTGAGCCCCTGTAATTTTAAAACTACATATTTAAAAAAAAATCTAAAACACCACAGACACAGATATTAGTTTTTAGAATATGTCTGCAAAATTTCATGGACTTTGGTTGCTTAATATTCAAATGAAATTGGAACTACGATTGTATGAAACGAGTGACGGAGAGAGCCCTCTTAAATCAGGAATGAACTTACTAAACAATAGAGTACTTATTATTAAAAAAATATAGTACTTAGTAAGTTAGGTTTGGACTTCGTCTGTGTTGGTGTTAGCTGGCGGGCGTGCTCTGCCTTTTTGCAGTGTTTTTTTTTTTTGTTAAAACTGACTGGAAAGCGCTCTAAAGGGGTGCCGTGTGTATGTCGGCGAGCGCCGGCACAAACGGGGTCCATACTTGTATAGTTTAACTAACTTGTTACAGCTTGTTACAAATAATTACAAACTTGACATTAGCTAATCTTTGTAAAGCCAGACGAAAGAGAAAAAAAAAATTTAGGTACATAAAATTAAGAGCGCCACCTCGCCCACAAACTTGCCCACCAGTTTGGCGAGCTACAAAATGTAAAAGACATGTTAAATTATGACGAATAAATAAAGTTTAAAAAAAAAACACTGAATAGCGGAATAAAAAATATATGAAGTGATATTTAGACTAGTAGATAACTTGGGTCGTATCGTGCCCAATATTGCCCGTCATTATGCCTACCCCCATATACATCGCGTGCCAGCCCCTAATACAGCTCATCGCTATAAAAAATATCCGGCGCAAATATAAAAGTCACACTAGTTCCTAGAAACCGTGGTTTAACAACCATATCAATTCAGATATATCTATTTTACAAATTCCAACGAAGACTTAGTTGAAATCACTTTGCGCAGCATACCAGTCTCGAAAGCTAAGGTAAGTAAGGCGAAGAGGTCAAGAGCCAGCGCACCGTCAGCAAAATATCACCTCGTTGCCACACCTGACTCCAACTAATTGGGCCTAATGTACATATATCACACTAATATTATAAAGGCGAAGTTTGTGTGTATGTGTGTGTGTGTGTGTGTGTATGTATTTTTGTTACTCCTTCACGCAAAAACTACTGAATTTGGCTGAAATTTAGAATGGAGATAGATAATATCCTGGATTAGCACATAGGCTACTTTTTATTCCGGAAAATCAAAGAGTTCCCACGGGAATAAAAAAAAAAGGTTAAAATGTAAGGACTTTATTATAAAAAAAGTAATAATTCTATCTTCGTTTCCTTCAAAAATCCTTCTGGCTGCCGTTTACGCAACTTCTATCTAAATACATGCGAATAGTATTAACTCTGCTTTCTTTTTCCCAAAGGCCACATTTATTTCATTGAATAAAAAAAAACCATGATTGTACGTAGCATTCTTCTTTAAATAGACTAAGTAGTTTTTGAACATTTAAGTTTTTTGGCGATAACTCTAAAACTAGGTAGCAGTTAACCGCTTTTTACGACGGTAGAACTGTATGATTGCTAAGCGATGTAGGAAACAGAATGTGAATTTAAAACATAACCTACAATCTACGGGGTATCTTCTACTTCATTAGTTACTTAGGAGCGCAAAAGAAGCCGGAATGAAATGGATTATAATTATTTATAGCTTGAATTTAAAGTGGAAATTCAGAGCTCGTTTCTGAGTTTCATCGTTATCATATTTTATAATCTTACTTTTAAATTTACAGTAAGTAATACCTACTTATTTTATTAACCCCCGACCCAAAAAGAGGGGTGTTATAAGTTTCACGTGTGTATCTGTGTATCTGTGTATCTGTCTGTGGCATCGTAACTCCTAAACTAATGAACCGATTTTAATTTAGTTTTTTTCGTTTGAAAGGTGGCTTAATCGAGAGTGTTCTTAGCTATAATCCTAGATTCCGGTTTCGGGCGGTGCGTACGCACGTTTTATCGCGAGTACAATAGTGGTTAAAATTAATGTTTGAATTATGTTTCACTTCTGTTAAACAAAAAATCTAAAATTTTATGTCACAATAAACCCCAATAAACGTTATACTGTGTTTTAAACTGTGCTAAATCAAATTAAACAAGGTTAAAACCTCCTCATCCAGTTGTGCTAGTCGAGTGCAGTTTCTAAATCTTTTTTTTTTTTTTTTTTTTTTATACACAGGAAATGCCTAACGCATACCCTTCCGTCAGGGGAAACGGAGGGGTTATGTGGGGCTTGCACCCACTAAAACCTGTGTTTGTTCCTCAACGGACTGGCGGTTGTGCGGGTATCACTAATGTAGTATTCACCGCACTCCCGCCAGGACTTGACCCGCCGCCAAGCGGACGGGTCCCTTCGCTAGGCTGGCTGCTACCAGCTCCGTCTCAGAAGCGCACCCGGAACACGGCGCGCTACCTCCTGACCTGGTTATGTATCGGCTGACGAACGCCCCTTACGCCCGTCAACCGCAGGTCGGCAACTCATGGAGGCCGGAGGTCATCATTCGCCCTTCGGCGCCCGCTGCGTCTCCTGCGAGAGGGATCCACCATCAAAATTTCCCTCTCACGTTCCACCGCCTCTTTTGCAGACATCACCTCCTCGCAAAAGGAGGCAGCGGCACTCCACGCTGTTTCACTCCGAACCATCGCTTGCACGATGTTTGGGAGCGAGAGACCACCAACACCAACTGCCGCATCGAGTGTACGGCGCTGTTCTGCCCAAGCTTGGCACTCCTCCAGGGTGTGCTGCGCCGTGTCCTCAAGGCTGTCCTCACAGTGGTGGCAATCGGGCGATTGCTCCCGACCTATGCGATGCAGATACCTACCGAAACAACCATGTCCGGTAAGTATCTGCGTCAGCCGGAAGGTTAGGACGCCATGTTGGCGCCCCAGCCAATCCTCCATGACAGGCCTTACCGCCGCTATCGTGGCATGCCCTGCGCTGGGATTATCCAACCGCTCCCTCCATTCCACTAATAAGACCCCTCGGAGCTGGGAGCGATGCCGCGCATATTCTTGGGGCATCGGTAACTCACCCCGCCCGCGCACCTCTTTATTCCACTGGTACAAGGAGGCGAGAGATTTTGCCTCAAGATCCCAGGGTGGACATCCGGCAAGGAGGCTCGCCGCCTCGAAGGAGATCGTGCGGTACCCCCTTATTACCCTGACGGCCATCGATCTTTGCGGTCTCCGCAATATTGCGACGTTGCGGTCCGTCAGAGCTTCCGCCCACACAGGAGCCCCATAAAGGGCCATTGAACGCACGATCCCAGTGTAGAGCTTCCGACAGGAGGCGTCTGGACCACCGAGATTGGGCAGCAACCGAGCAAGCGCTCCCGCAGCTCCCATCAATTTGGGTAGAAGGTGCCTGAAATGTGGCCCAAAATTCCACCGGCCGTCGAGGATGAGTCCCAGATACTTCATTGTTGACTCGACGTCGATGCGAACGCCACCCACGATGATGTGGGATCCCGAAGGTGGCGCGCGTCGAGGGCCATGAAAGAACATCGCCTCCGACTTGTTAAGCGCCACCTCGAGACCCAGGCGCCGGATCCTCCCTACGACCTGTGCAACCCCAGCGGTTGCCAACAATGTCGCCTGCCGGTGTGTCTCGCCACACGCCGTAACCAGCGTGTCGTCAGCGTAGCAAGTGACACCGACGCCGGGCAGGAGTGCCCCGCGCAGCACCCAGTCGTAACCAATGTTCCACAGGAGTGGTCCCAAGACAGACCCCTGCGGAACACCGCACAAGCACTCTCGCCGACCCCAGCCATTCCGACCCGGGTACATGACCGCCCTATCCGCCAGATAAGCCCCAACCACAAGACGGAGGTTGTTTGGTACGCGATGGTAAACAAGCGCCTCCCTGATACAGCTCCAGGGTAAGGTGTTGAAGGCGTTCGCGATGTCGAGAGAAACCGCCAACACCACCTCGCCCCGGAAAACTGCTTCCTCCGCCAAGGTTCTCACGCGCATGATTGCGTCCACTGTGGAGCGCCCCCGGCGAAAACCAAACTGATTGTCCGCCAGGTCCGGCCCCACACTCGCCAAGTGCTGGACGAGGCGATCCGCTACAATTCTCTCGAAGAGTTTTGCCATCTCGTTCAACAGCACAATGGGCCGATATGCAGACGGAGTATCTGCCGGGCGCCCCTTTTTCTTCAGCAAGACCAGCTTTCCGACCTTCCAACTAAGTGGAAACTGGCCCCGCTCCAAGCACGCGCTAAAGAGACTTAAATCTACCGCCAACAACAAGAAAAAATAAAAAATAGTGAACAAATATTTCAACATGGTAAAATGCGGGGCCTGTGGACGATTTTTATCAGCGACAGCTTCGGATGCAGTCTCTTGCAAATGTACTTCAAGTTACCATCGAGCCTGTGTCGCGCTGGCTCCCGGCGCCGACGTCGATCCTGCCTGGAGCTGCCCGGAGTGCAGGAAGGGTCTGAGGCAGATTAGAGGATCGGAGACGCCCGTAAAAGGATTCAGTCCCATGCCGGACGCAGGCAGCACGGACCAGCTCAATCCTGGGCCCGCGAGTGATGCGCCAATGGAAAGTGGGTTAGCAATGGAGCTGCGTTTGTTCCGTGAGGAAATGCGGGCTATGCGTGACGAATTTCGGACCTGTCGTAAGGATATGAGCGATATTAAGGCTTCCCTACTACTATGTACACATAGATTAAATAGTGTAGAATCAAAAGTAGAATTACTTGAAAAAAACATGACAAATAACAATCAATCAGCTGCAGACTTCTCTAAGCTGGAGAGCATGGTGTCCCAGCTAAAAAGCGATATCAACGATCGCGATCAGGATTTACTGGCAAATGACATAGAAATAACAAATGTAGCGGAGATGCCCGGGGAAAACCTTATGCATATACTATTAACCGTCGCAAATAAGATTAGTGTAAAACTAGAGGAGCGGGATGTGGTCAGCGTATCTCGTGTCGGTGGGCACCTGCGCGCGGACAGCCCCCAGGGCCCCGTGCCGGTCCGTCCGCGCCCCATCGCAGCTCGCCTGGCCAACCCGGCTCTCAAGGCTGAGCTGCTGCAGAGCGCGCGCGTCCGCCGCGGCGCGACCACCGCGGACTTGGGTCTGTCTACTGCACCACGGAGGTTTTACATCAACGAGCGTCTCACAAAACAAAATCGTGCTTTATTTCGGCAAGCCCGTGATGCTGGCCGCGGTCATAGCTGGAGGTTTGTCTGGACAAAACGAGGTCGAATTTTTGCTCGCCGCGATGAAGAATCGTCGGTGTGTCATATCAAATCAGAGGAAGACATTAATAGATACATTCTACGAAATGAAGTGGGTAAATAATGATCTTGCCAGTAGCCTATGTTTTTATGTGCTAACTTTGATGTTATACTACTTACATTTGCATACCAAAGTGTCTAATATAAGAAGTTATTATTTTATCTTAGAAAATTTGTTAACTTGGAAGCAATTTTTAAAACCGCATTGTAATCTAACAACCATTATTATAAATAACTTAAAAATATGTTATATTTGGAATATTTTTATAAATAATGTACCAAAACTATTCTACTTTATGTCTTGCATAGTTGTCTTTAGGTTTGTTTATGACAAAATATTAACACTTTCCCAATTTATTTTTATTAACGTTATGGCCTTATATCACATGCGATTACTATGTAAAATTATAAAATTCTCTAAACTATATTTAGTCTATAAAATAAATCAGAAGGGCTGTACCTTTTTCTGTACTGTAATATTGTTACACTTCATTAAACCGAAAATCACTTTTTTATTATTGATATGTTCAAAATTGTGTTACCACTTAAAATACTATAATATTATAATTTTAGAAATATTACTTCTGTTAATAGCTCACTACACTATAATAATCTGTTCTACTATACTTAATCTATTACTTTTTTACTTCTTACTTTATTGCTGTAAACTAACTTGTGTATTATGTATTACTGTGACTCATTATAGCCTGTGTGTTGTGGTACCAAAATGGAACATTCAAATAATATTAACCAATATTATGATATTTCCTTGCAGCTGTTTACTACTTATTACTAATACAATAATGACTATTATATACTATACAATATTATTATACTATATAATATTATATGCTAATAATAATTTATTTTATATTTTATACAGACTTATGGTAATAATATTATTAAAAGAAAACTATTTAAATGTTTTATTTTATTATTTTTATATTATTAAAAGGTAATAACAAAACTAATAAGTTATTAGTGGGTTTACTAAATCCAGGATCTTTAGGTACATCTCATGACGAGTTTATCGTTGCAATGCAGACTCACGGAGTGGACATAATGGCTATTAATGAGACGTGGTTAAAGGAGGGCGAAGACTGTCGCGCGCCAAAGGTACCTGGTTACAAGTTATGTCATATCCCGCGGCCGTCTAGCGTGCGCATGCGCGGAGGCGGAGTAGGTTTTTATGTTCGGCGAGGTGTGAATGTTAAACTTTGTGCTCACCCGGAAAGCCCTCCGGTGGAACAGATGTGGCTGGCGTGTCAGTTTAAAGGTTTAAAGCTTATCATTGGTACGGCATACCGTCCGCCTTGGCTCGATGCAACTATTTTCATAGATGCTTTGACTGCTTCGGTAAGTTCGTTTTCGAACTATGATCATACTATTCTACTGGGTGATTTCAATATTGACATGTTACAGCCCGACACTGCAAATTTCAAGAAGCTGAGTGACTTTTTAAGATACTTGAATCTTACGCAGTATGTCACGGATCCGACACATTTTACAGACCATAGCTCAACCCTTTTGGATCTCATTTGTGCAGATATTAGCATCTCAAATATCCACATTGATTTTATCCCCGACTTGAGTAGGCATGCATTTGTGAAGTGTGAAGTTGATGTCGTAAATACCAAACGAGTACCCAAGAAACTCACTTTTCGTTCATTAAAAAATATAGACAAGGACTTATTTGATGTACATCTTAACCAAATAGAATGGGATCTCATTATTGGCATGCAAGATGTAAATACCATGCTTGAGACCTTTAATTCATACATTTTATTGTTATTTGATGTCCATGCACCACTGAGAACTATTACTATTAAAGAGGAATCTTACCCATGGATCACTCCTACTATTGTACAAATGATGAAATTACGTAATGATGCACATGCAAAGTCACGTCTAGACGCTAGCTGTGAAGTTAGCAAGAAGTATTATAAAGATCTTAAGCATATAGTTAATACCGCTCTCTATAGGGAAAAGGAGGCCTTTCATAATCATTATATAAATAAATACATTAATGATTCAAAACTATTATGGAAAAATCTCAGAAAATACGTTGTTCCAAAAAGCAATACTTCTGATGAGGATATAATAAATACATTCAAAGATCCAAACATTATAAATAATCATTTCCTAGACATACAAGTGCATAAAAATGTCAAAGAAACTGATATTGTTTATTATAAAACGAATACTTTTGGCAATTTTAAGTTTAAGCTTCACTGTGTTACAGAAGGTGAAGTAAGAAAAATCATAAGTTCTCTGAGATCGAACGCTACTGGGATCGACGCGATATCATTAGATATGATTTTATTAACCTTACCCACAATCCTAAGCGTTATAACTGCAATTATAAATCGGTCAATTGAAACGGGTGTTTTTCCGAAAGCCTGGAAAACTGCAATAGTCAGACCGATTCCAAAAAAAGCGAATGTCACTACTCTCAAAGAATTACGTCCTATCAGTATTCTTCCCTGCCTATCAAAGATTCTTGAAAAAGTTATCTGTGAGCAGCTGACTAAGTACGTAGAGAAGCATGATATTCTGCCTGAGCGACAATCTGGTTTCAGAAAAAATTGTGGGACTGCCACCGCTCTGATTGATGTTGTCGATAATATACTAGCGTCACAAGATTCCGGTGAAGTGAGTTTGCTTGTACTACTAGATTTCTCGCGTGCCTTTGACACCATCAATACAACCTTATTGCTCGCTAAGCTGTCGTTCTATGGCTTGGACTCTAATTCCTTGCAATGGTTTGCAAGTTATCTCAATGACCGCTCTCAGTTTGTACAGTTGCGACATTCTAATGGCCATACTGTAGATTCGACACTCAAACCAGTGACTAACGGCGTTCCGCAAGGATCTATATTAGGACCCCTTTTGTTTATTATATACACAGCAGATATCATTAAGAGTATAAATAACTGTAATTACCATATGTATGCTGATGATACACAAATATATACATCCTTTAAACTAAGTAATATCTCTCAAGCTGTAACTTTAATTAATGAAGACTTGGAAAGTATTGCAGACTGGTCGGATTCAAACCAGCTCGTTCTAAACTGTAGTAAGACGAAATACATGTTTCTCGGAACTCGTCAGAGTATAGCAAAAATTCCTCTCAATGCTCCTCCAGTGTGCGTCAGAGGTGAAGTGCTGGAACGGACCACAGAAGCTAGAAATCTGGGAGTTCTGATTGACAGCGAACTTCGATTTGAGAACCACATACTTCAAGTAGCCCGAACCTGTTTCTATAAACTTAAAATTCTTTACCGCGTACGTAAATTTCTTACCACTGACACTCGCCTCAAGGTTTGCGAAGCATTAATTCTCTCCAGATTGAACTACGCCGACGCCCTGTATGGTCCCAGGTTGTTAAGTCGCACTCAACGGCTTGTTCAGCGAATTCAAAACGCCTGTATACGATTCTGCTATAATGTTCCTCCAAGATCGCACATCTCGCCCTACATCAATAAAGGAAACCTGCTCAATATGAAAACCAGAAGGGAGTTGCACTTGGCCTCGTTACTGTTTGGGGTGATACAGTCTCAAAAGCCTCACTACCTCTTTAATAAGATCGAATGGGCCAAAAAGACCAACACTCGCTCCAACAGAGTCTGGACTCTAAAAACTCCTCATCATGTAACCGCAGCATTTCGTGGTAGCTTTAAATATGCCGCTACGAAATGCTGGAACAACTTGCCTCCTCCCCTGCGCGATGTAAGCAAATCAAAAACATGGTTCAAATCAAATTTAAGAATTTTGTTATTGCGTCAGCAAAAGGGTGAGGAAGGCGCTTAGTTCAGGTCCTCCCACATCTTTATTCTACTTTATTTTATTATATACCTACTTTATCATTAAATTATTGTACTAACCCTATATCTACTAACCACATTATTTATTTTGTATTGTATTTGTATTTTGTATATTGCATTCTATAGGTAGTTACCGTCCGAAACTTCTGGCTTCACGGAAGACCAGCGCTGTGCCTGCGTTCCCCACACAGGCGCAGCAAATGCTGAGTGGAGTCCATTTTGGCACCACACACCACGCGTCCCATTTTATATTTTATTTATTTTAAGTTATTGTTGGTACCAAATAAACAGTTTTTCTTTCTTCTTCTTTCTTTCTTCTTTCTAGAAAATCGGTTCAGCCGTTTGAAAGTTATCAGCTTTTTTCTAGTTACAACCTTCACTTGTCGGGGGTGTTATAAATTTTTAATTTACACTTGTTTTAAAAGCGGCCTCAGTGGGCTCGTGAGGCAATTCTAACTTTTTGGAGTAATATGTGTTTTAAGAAGACTTGTTTTAACGATGAACAAAAACATTGTAAACGAGAAAACTGCATGCCTGATACCTATTCTAAATCCAATCTGCACTTGGCTACCGCGAGCCTGGTAGACCATGACCTAAATTCTTCTCATTCTGAGAAGAGATCCATGGTCAGTAGTGGGCCAACGAGGAGAGAACTTTTAACGAGGAGGCCAACGTTTTTTTGATTCTTATTTTTCCATGGACTTTGTTTTTTTTTTCAACTTCCCAATATAGATCAACGAGTAGATATGTAGTAGTAACAAGTTACCAAACCTGTCCCTTTCAACTTTGCACCTCTAACTTTGTATTTTTTTTTAATAGCTGTCAGACGGACAAATGGACTAGATATATATTTTTATTCAAATAAACTTTTACAAGAGAGTTCCTACCGAGACGAACCAGCAAGAAACTCGGCGGTTCCTAGTTTTTACAGAACCCTAAAAATATGTGTTAACATTTGGTATAGAGATAGCTTGCATCCTGCGTAGACCGTAAAATATCACCGAAGTCGCACGGGATATGAAAAAAAATTAAATTCAGGCAGATAAATTCGCTTGCAGGAGTTAGTTAAACATACTCATAAGGCTTTCGATCTTCCACAACATTACTCCTGTAATGTAAATTTGTCGTAAAATAGAGTTTATATCAGGTCGCCATACTACACAGTACATGCACCTACGAGCTACGGGGCGCTTGAAAATACAAGCCGATAAATCGAACACGTGAACCCTGCGCTTGTCATTTTGAAGTGCTTTATATTCCCCTGCGGGTAAAATATTATGTATTTTTATTGCAAAATAAAAACACACTGCTAATAGATAAAGAGATTGTGGTTATTTTTTCGTAGAAATACGCAAGAAATATGTACAATATTTAAGTAGCTGTAAGAAATAATCAATGTAAGAGTACCATCTTTTTTGAATGTCATTTTCCTCTAAACGACCCTTTTTCGGGTTCCGCAACGGGACCCTATTACTAAGGCTCGGCTGTCCGTTATGAATATAGTACAGGGTTGTGGTACAGGGTCAAAATACACCGAGTGACAGACAGTAACAGTTTTATATTATATCTATTGCTATCTATCTATCAGTAGTTGGGCTCCAGTGTTGTTTAACTTTACCTTGTATACTACAGTCCCTTTATAGGGCTCCGTACCTGAAAGGTGCCGATGGGAGCTTATTACTAAGCCTCCGTACGTTCGTCCGTGTGTCTATCAGGCAGCGGTCTGTAGCTCGTGAACCGTTATAGGTAGAAAAACGTAATTTTCACAGAATGCAATTTCTATTGCCGCTATAACAATAATAAAAATTTCAAAATGCCTGCCATGAAAATTAAAAAGTGTTATTTCTTGTACGATGTTACAGAACCCTTCGTGGGCAAATCCAATTCGCACTTGACCGTGTTTATTCAAGAATTTGATTACAATTCTGCATCAGCTCTTGAACTATAATCGATTCTGTTTACCGGAGGATGCAAGGTGCATTTTTAAGTGAATAAATCGAATCCGAAAGGAGAATAATAGCTTAGGGCGTGAACGGTAGAAGATTTGTTGTGCATATTCAAATATTTTCGTGCGGAATTCTAAAAGTAGGTGTAAGCTGGGTCTTCAAATGCATGCCATTACTGCGTACGTGATCTTGTGTACGCGGCATTATTTTGAATTTTATGGTGTTTGAGTATGCAGTAGTATTTTACGAGTTTTCGGTATGCAAGCACGATGCAGATTTGTGCATTGAAAAGTCTACATGTCCTGAGGATACTCCGGTGTCGGAATAAAAAGTACGTTGGGTGTGTTTCAGAAGATTCGTGTGATGGTATTATGACGTGTGGTAGTGCGTATTACTTGTTTCGTTGGTTGCTTTTCCTGCATGTTTAGTAGTGAGAGACTAGGCGATGCATTCCGCATGTTGTGCATTGTTATATATAAATTTGTTTATTTATAAATTTTAGTGAATTAAGCTTGTTAAGTATATCTAATTATAATATTGAAGCTAATTTATGTTTTTTTTCAGATTTCCTATTAATAGCGCATACTGATTGGTACTTATTGCTTCAATTTATTTCATAACGCACCGGAAACCGGACATCCGTCTCAAAATCTTAAAATTTCGTGGGACAACCAAGATTTAGTACTTAACCAAAAAGGCGCTCAGTTAGATAAATGTGAGAATTCAGTATTTCAATATGTGATTGTTAAGCTTATCTTAAAACGAAGTAATGAATGCTCTTTATTTTCATAACAACGTATAAAATGCGTTTAATATAAAAATGACCCCTCAAAGTTATGCCAGCGAACTAACATAAAAAATAATATTACAGACTGGGCATACTCTCTACGAGACAATTTGAACTTTATCTCTTAAAAGATGTGGTTTAAAATACAATAGCAACACGGGCACTTTTTTCGCCAAAATGATAATACAAACACAAAACAACCGACGATGTATTAATAAAACTTTCGAGAGCCGTGGCTGTACTAAAGGCAGAATTCAAACGCGGTGCTTTGTTTCAATTCATTTGGAATTCAGGACGTGTCGTGTCCGAGGGCCAGTGTTATGTCGTAATGTACAGATTGTATGAAAAGTTGCTTTGAAGAAAAACACCGTTTCAACGTCAAAGTTTTGGGTTTCTGAATTTGTGTTCGGAATATTTTCTCTTTATGTTTCATGATGAAATATCGGATGAGGTTACCATTTCAGTATCATAACTTCTACCTTGTTAAAGTAACTTGAAAACTTTTTAAATCAAATTTAAAAATAACTCATAATATTCATCTATAAAAGACTGAAATAAGAAAATAAAAAAATGTTTTTAACTTATCCGCCCCAGCTTAGCAGTCCTTAAATTGGTCCAGCAAGACGTCGGGCGAGTTTCCATACTTAATAAATGTCGTCGACATTCATACACGCACTGTATTACCTACCAATCTGTGTTTCCCACCAATTACAATTCGGGTATCTTTAAAAATAATGTGAATAGGCATCTTCTAGGTAAACGCGTCCCATGTTAGGCCACGTCATCACTTTCCATCAGGTGTGTTTGTGGTCAAGTACTTGTTATAGTGAATTTTTTTTAAATATTGACATGACATGAACCAGTCTTATAATTCTTGTGATCAATCATTTTACTAATATTAAGATTATTATGTATTACAAAAATATATTACTCGTATATTAATATTTGTACAAAAATATCTCAGTATAATTGTATTTCAAAATGTTCTCTTCAGGCTTAATAAAGGTGGGTGAGTACTGAGTATGTTATTTTTTGCGAATAAAAATAAAAGCGTGTGCCCAATTGTATTTGCTTAGCTGTGGAGCA
This sequence comes from Maniola jurtina, assembly GCF_905333055.1. NCBI lineage: Eukaryota > Metazoa > Arthropoda > Insecta > Lepidoptera > Nymphalidae > Maniola > Maniola jurtina. The sequence goes on along the minus strand of NC_060034.1, from coordinate 2,817,995 downwards.
CATTTCCACAAAAAGAAAATGGAAAAGCAGCTCCGGCAACAGCAATGCGGCGATTTCTACCTGTGCCAATTCAAATTGTGCCGTCGCTTCGTTGGTTCCTGAGAAATTGTGTTCAGTTTCTACACCCTTTTTTCTTTATTTTGCACTGCATCGACACTGTCGCTTTCAATACCAATGATCTATTGGACCATTGCCTATTTTCCACTTCGAATTATTGATTCGATTTAAATAAAAAATCTGTTTTTAATTTACGATCTGGTTTTTATTTATTCAGAACTTTCATTTCTTACTTATACTAAACTTATAGGGAAGTTCATTTGTATCGGTCGACAGCAACTGTCAGACTTTCAACCGACTAATTTCCCTGATCACCTATTTTATTTTTTTATTAGGGTTCAAAAGGAAAAAGGATCACATCGTTGTCTGTCTGTATATTTAGCACCTTTCTTGCCTATTCTTACGGTTATTAGCCTTCAATATAATAGCTTTAGGTATAGCTCAGCTTCCTTATTTCTAAACACAATCTCATGTAATGTTTTTGTAGGATTTATGTTATCTACTGTCTCGATAATAAAAAACTTCAATAAAGTATGGGCATTTTATTGAGTATTTATTCACCGTCTGAATACCGTACCTAAAAATTTGGCTTCCCACAAAGAAGATCGACGTATTCAAATAAAATTTACCTGCTAGTATAGTACTCTGAGTGGCAGACGGCGAAGGGGACACTGCGATCATGAGGAACGCCAACAGAGTCCGTTCCGTATACCACACGGGGCGCATCGCGCTTAGTCTCTAACTAGCATTGGTCATTCAACATCTATTTACACTGTACGATAAAGATCTCCGATCGAGTCGAATTCGTCGCCCCAACGTTGGTATGGTCCAAATCTGAAACAAGGAAAATTATATTAGAAAAAACCTACTAATACTTTCTGAAATCAATTAATATACCTAAACTGGATGATGCCCGCGACTTCACCGGTGTGGATTCAAGATTTTTGGAATCCCGTGGGAATCCTTTGATTTTCAAGGTAAGAAAGTAAGAAGCTGGCGTCCATCTGTAGGATACAAGCCACCTCTTTACCAAGTAGGTACCTACCTAAGTACATGACACCCAAAACTTCATCCACGTGGAAAGTTTTGTAAAAACCCCGTAGATTTTTTGGAATAAAAGTAGCCTAGATCTATCCCCGGGATGCAATTTATACCTGTATCAAATTTTGTCAAAATCGGTTAAACGGCCTTAAAAAGCTAGTAGACCGACAGACAGATACACTTAAGCATTTATAATATAATATACAGGTTATGATAATTATTACACTAAAATAGCATAGATTGATAAGATATGTATCAGGAATAGGCGGAGCTTTTTTGGTGTATTTTTAAGTAATTGTATACAACCACTCCATTTCCGTAAGTTCGTGATTTTCCTCAATAATAAACTACTTAAACTTTAAAGAATTATGCTAATTTCAATGAACAAAGCTTATATAATTCAGTAGAAAGAAGCAATACAAGAGACTTATGAAACCCGTTGTGGAAAGCTTTATAGCTCGTTTAGACTAAATAAATATTGATAAAACGGAAAACAGCAAAATCTAAGTTTGGATGTTTTAATATGTAGATTTTCAAAGAAACAGAAATGGAACACTAAATAGTAAATAAGCTTAAGAGGGGTCTCTCCGTCACTCGCTCCATACAAACGTAGTTCCAATTTCATTTGAATACTAAGCAACCAAAGTCCATGAAATTCTGCAGACATATTCTAGAAACTAATATCTATGCCTGTGGTTTCATAGTTACGCGGTCTTAAAAATTTACATACAAATCTTTGAGCCCCTATAATTTTAAAACGACATATTTTTAGAAAACAGATATTAGTTTCTAGAATATGTCTGCAATATTTCATGGACTTTGGTTGCTTAGTATTCAAATGAAATTGGAACTACGATTGTATGGAGTAAGTGACGGAGAGAGCCCTGTTAATAGGCCATGTATAAATTACAACCAATCTGTGCATAGTTAAACTATTTTTTTTAATTTTTCATTTTAATTGTACTAATTAAAGACGTTTATTTTAATCTATTTGACCTTTTGTGTCAACCTTTGGCTATTTAGGGTCGCATGACTTGTTAGCTCAAAATTGATACCAATTAGTAAGGGTCAGGTCATAAACATTGAATTAATAAACTTGGATAGAGGCCCTGTATAGTCTACCTATTACAGTTTTGGATAACCTTAAATAAGTTTTGACCTTCTGCTCCAAGGCCTAATTGGGTGCGGAGTGTCTCGCCAATCGTTGGCTGAGACGGTTCTCTTCTTCTCTCTGGGCTGGTTTCCGCACTTAAACGTTTCCGTCTGTTGTGGGCTGAATAAACCTGAGACGGTTATTTGATTAGAACAGTTGAGACATTGAATTTATTTCACAAACGTTCTTTGTCTTTATCATTTTATAGAGATAAGAAATTTACTGAAGAATTACTCATACTATCTACATTTAAGCAAGTAGGCAATGTTAGTAACAGGTACAATACCGACATTGAAAAAACTGGACAGTTGACTTAAATGATTTTGATAATAATAATATTATCTCTGTATTTTTCAGCAATTTTACTGGAATCAAGTCACGTAAGACCGTGGCGTGTAGAAATCCCTACAAGAGAGGTAAATTCGTCAGTAGTCTATTGGTTAATGATTTTGATGATTTTGTGATGATACAGTCCTACTGGTTCGTTAAATTGCTGACGGCACGGCTATGCCAGTAGAGTGGTAACTAGCCACGACTGAAGCCTCCCACACGACTAGTTGAAAGACAATTTTGGGAATTATGAATTTTCGAAATTGCCCTTGCCGAAAATCGAATCCGACACTCCCTAGTTAAAAGGTCATAGCGTTCGACCCTGCACCAGGAAGATGATCAGAACCTTAGGTAGGAAATAGTTACTTATCGCAGCTATTTCTTTTGAAATACAACTCGGACTTGGCTTAAGATAGCAAAAGTTTAAAGTCTAGGGGCTGTCGTAAATCCTTAAAAGATAAATGCGACCGACTCAGAGTTATCTGGGTGAATCATTTATAATTCGTGACTGCAGCTGTTAGTGCAGCGTTCATCCGTTAATCTTGATTTGCAAACACTTGACTTTGTGGAGTTTGCTCTTTGTCTACCTTTCCATTTATACAAAGAAATCTACGCAGTGATACAACAAAGTTTGTTAACAACAAGTGTAAATTAAAAAATTTTAACACCCCCACAAGTAAAGGTTACAGTAACTAGAAAAGTGCTGATAACTTTCAAACGGCTGAACCGACTTTCTCGGATTATAGCTAAGAATACTCTCGATCAAGCCACCACAGTCAACCACCAGCCAAACAAAAAAAAAACGAAATTAAAATCGGTTCATTAGTTTAGAAACTACGATGCCACAGACAGATACACAGATAGATATACAGATACACACGTTAAACTTATAACACCCCTCTTTTTGGGTCGGGGGTTAAAAAACTAAAAATAAAACGAAATCCATAAAAAACCAAATCTATTCTATTCAAATCTAATACTGCATACAACTTGACTGCGTCGTTAGTCTACAGTCTAGACTCTAGTCACTAGTGCTTTGACTTTAAATTGACTTGGGAATGTATGACTTCGAATGACGAAAATCCTCAGTTTAATTCCTGGGTCGGATCAAAAATAGGTATAAAGGTTTCCGGTCAAGAAATTTTCTTAGGGAGTTGGCAGTTTCACCCCCGTGTCTAGAAGTGTACATTAAGCTATCGGTTTCTCCAGCCATCCCGTTGTAATGAGAGTGAGGGAACAGAGAGCGCATCTGTGTTTGCACACAAACTAAACTTGTGCTTTATATCTCCCACCAATTGTAACCCTGACCCTTAAACTCGGAACACCCTTATTTTAAGGCCAATGAAGTGTTCCACAACCGTTATCATTGTATAGAGCTAAAAATTGTAGGTGATAAGTAACATAAATTGCATAAAAGATAAAGGCGACACAGACCAAATTATCTAAATGACCATTAATAATTCCTGAGTGCAGCTATTAGTGTCACAGCGCTGTTGACTTTGTAAAATTAGCTCCTTGATGAAAGAATAAATGAGGTTTATTCATTGCGATGAAATGTAAGGAGCGAAAAATCGACATCCAAAACGAAACCGATAGCTTTTTTCACCTTCCATAAATTTATTATTGGACTCTAAACATGTTACTAGACACTAGTAGAAAAGACTTTACTTCATGTCTAGGACTCTGCAAAAAAATATTCAAAGTCAGAACTTATGAAAAAAAATCAGGTGGCGAAACAAATTGTATAAAAGATAAAGGCAACACAGACCGAGTTATCTGAATGAACCATTAATAATTCCTGAGTGCAGCTGTTAGTGTCACAGCTCTCATCCGTTAATCTTGATGAGCCCTACTGTTGACTTTGTGAAATTAGCTCCTTGATGAAATAATAAATGAAGTTTTTTCATTGAGGTAAAAATGTAAGGAAAGAAAATTGACGACATTTTTCTTAGTATTACGGGTTTCTAGCGCTTTGTAATAATAGGTCTAAGTATTAAGTGACAACTTTGGACTTGACGGCAATTTAGTCTAAAAGTAGACTTCCTTGAGTCGGTCACGGCCGAAGGGACTACCTTACTCACTCACTGACTGACTGATTTTCACCCAACTCAACCCTTTAGACCTCGAAAACTGAAACTTTGCACAGAAGGTTTCCTTTATAATGTAGGTTAGGAATTAGTCCAGATTTTCGAAATTCCCACATAAGGGAAGTTACGGGTGTTGACGCAACAACGAAGGACCGTATAAAATATAATAAAATGTGGAAATAGGTCTGTTCAGATACCAGAGGTTCCCAAAAATCTACAGCCTACAATAACAACTACCACTTACCGCTTGTATTGGAACGTCCAATGTCACCAGAGGCACTTTTGGATGAGCACGGCACAGCACAATCGTCCACCGGTGGGGTAAAATGTGGGATTAGAGAGTTTTTGTAGTTTTTAACACGCACGGCGCGAAAAAGGGAGCTCTGAACAGCAGTTCGTCACGGACGCAGATTAGTAATTCATTCCTCTTCTTCGCGTCACATTGGCGCTAGTGACGCAAGATGGACGATGGTCGACCAATCAGAGACCACCGCATCACAACACGGTAGTGGCTATGTATTGCCAGCTGTAGATCTAAGAAAACCACTAGCTTGACTGAACACACCCCCTACCGAAACCATAAAAATGGTTTCCTACCAGTGAGGAAAAATAAATATTTAAATAAACATAAATATAATACAAATAAATAAACTAGTAAGCCCTAAACTAAAAACAAGAGAGATATAATTAAGATTCTAAAGTTTATAATAATGAACTACGAGATTTAGTTAACATAAGGTAGAGGGCTTAACTTATTAACTGGTCGTTGCAACCGACTCTTCTGCGTGCGTAAAGTTACACAACGAACCACACCATCGGGACCGGGATGTAGGGCCTCTATTTTGCCCAACGGCCAATGGCAAGGAGGCGCGTTGTCGTCTTTAATAAGTACTAAGTCACCCACATTAATATTAATATTTGAGGTGAACCACTTTGCACGCTGTTGAAGCGTGTTTAAATACTCGCGACTCCATCGCTTCCAAAATAATTGCGAGCTTTTTTGAAGGTATTGCCAGCGCGACAATTTGCTGATCGGCTCAAGTTCAAGTTGATATTCCGGCACGGCCGTTAAACTTTTGCCTATCAGAAAATGACCGGCTGTCAACACATTAAATTCATCCGGATTATCGCTTGACGGCAATGGACACAGAGCCCGGGAATTGAGGATTGCTTCGACTTTACAGAACACGGTAGCAAGTTCCTCAAAGGTTAAGTATTTATCACCAACGCTTCGCACTAGGTGGTACTTTGCAGACTTAATTCCAGCCTCCCACAGCCCGCCCATATTTGGGGCACTGGCTACGTTGAACCTCCAGGAGATTTGTCTCTGTGCGCACCCCGCAGTGATATCTTCGTTATCTCGCAAAAATCGCTGCACTTCGTTTAAATGTTTGCTGGCAGCAGAGAAATTTGACCCGCGATCTGAGTACAGGACCGAGCAGAGCCCTCGGCGTGACGTCATTCGGTCCAGACTCGCGAGGAAACAATCAGCTGACAAGGAAGATAAAACTTCCAAATGCACAGCTTTTGTGGAAAAGCAGATAAACAATGCTAAGTAAGACTTAGTTATCTTTGCATTTTTACGTAAACTTTCCTTAATATAAAAGGGACCCCCGATGTCTACCCCTACATGCTCGAATACCTTTTGAGGCATGAGCCTGGTTGGAGGCAACGGAGCCATCTCAGGTTGCAATAAAGGTGGTTTGTTTTTGAAACAAGCCTTGCATTTAGCTAAGACGGATCTAATTAGGCGACGAGCCGATAGTATCCAAAAGTTTTCCATGATTAAACTTTGAAGCGCGCGTGGCCCGGCATGTAAATATTTTTTTTGACAATATTCAATGAACAATTTTGTAAACAAACTATCCTTCGGTAAGAGACGAGGATGTTTCGCATTATACGGCAACTCGGAGTAGGTGATACGACCCCCTACCCTGAGAAAGCCCCTGGAATCGAGAAAAGGTGAGAGTTTTTTAAGTGAAGTAATGACTTTTTTATTTTGCGATAAACGATCGAGTTCGTCGGAGAAGTGAACCTCCTGTACCAATCGGATCAGTGAGTCCTGAGCTGAATTCAATTCTTCCGTAGTTAAACTCTTGGAGTGAATAGAAGTGCGTATTCTATTGCGCCATCTCAGAATCCACGCCACGGTTCTTTGTAATTTGGAATAAGTTGAAAATCGATTCAGCAGTCTATCGCTAAACTCCCTTTTAGATTCAGTATGATTGTCACATAATTGTTCCGAAATTAGATTTTGGGTCGGCTTTAATTCAGGAGGTTCAGATTCCTTTTCCTGAATGAAGACCGACACGGGCCAGTCAGTCGAGGGACTATACAACCACGCAGCGCCCTCTAGCCACCGATTACGTTCGGAGACTAGTTGAGACGGGGACACGCCGCGCGAGCAACAATCGGCTAAGTTATTTTCGCTGCTAACATGACGCCAAGTATGAGGAGGTACGACCTCTGTGATTTGTGCAACACGGTTACACACAAACGTTTTTAATTTATAGGCGTCCATGTTAAGCCATGACAATACGATTGTCGAGTCAGTTAAACATGTAATGTTATTAATTTTAACTCGTGTTAGATTATCCCGAACGAACGTTATTAATTTGCTAAGAAGCACGGCTCCCATTAGCTCTAATCGGGGAATCGTCATAGGTTTCACCGGCGCCACTTTAGACTTGGCGGTCACTAAGCGAACCTTGACGTTGCCTCGTTCATCATTCGATACGACGTAGATGCATGCAGCGTACCCGCGCGATGACGCATCGCAAAAACCTACTAACTCGCATTCAGTTTGTCCAGGCAGCAGCATGTGACGCTCGATAGGTATGTCCGCTAGTCGCGGTAGTTCCGAAATGAAAGTCGACCACCGGTTACCTATCTCGCACGGTAATGGATCATCCCATCCGATACCTAACTTCCATAAATCCTGCATTATTAATTTAGCAAGGAAAGTGCAAGGTGCAATGAATCCGACGGGGTCATAAATAGAAGCTAATAATTTTAGGACCGACCGTTTGGTCAGAACGGGGTCTGTTTTAGTTATGGCGAAAACGAAATTGTCGGACTTAGGCGTCCAGGTTAAGCCAAGCACCTTTATGGTACATTCGTTTCCGTCTTTCATAAATGTCAAAGGGCATTCCCTATGATCCGAAGGAACTCGATTCAGCAATTCTGAGCTATTACTCGTCCACTTTTTTAATAAAAACTGACCGCTTTCAAATATACCTATAAGTTGGTCTTGCACCGTGCACGCCTCCTCGTAGGTATTACAAGAATATAAGACGTCGTCCATATAAACTCCTTCTCTAATCACCTGCGCGGCGAGGGGGAAACGTTCCTCTTCGTCGCGAGCTAGCTGAATCAACGTACGTATGGCGAGAAAAGGTGAACAACTAAGTCCGTAGGTAACAGTTTTTAATTCATATAATTTAATTGGTTCAGTGGGCGATGATCTATATAATATGTGCTGATAGCATCTATCGCTTTCCTTTAGTCTTATCGCTCGGTACATCTTACAAACGTCACACACGAGACAATAATTGAAAAGACGAAAGTTGAGAATAATGGCCGAAATATCACGGTAAAGTTTCGGCCCAGTTAATAATATATCATTAAGCGCTAGATTATTTTTAGAACGACTGGAACCGTCAAACACGACGCGAAGAGGCGTCGATGATGAGCTAGGTCTTAAAATACTGTGATGAGGAATTATATATTTACTAGGAGACGCTCCTACGTATAACTCCATGTGGTCTAAAGCCTCGTATTCCCGCATAAAATCTGCATACGCTTGCTGCAAGACAGGTGTGCGCGCTAGTTTACGTTCGGTATACAGCAAGCGGCGCTCGGCGATGGCGTATGACTCACCGAGCTCCGGGTGACCGGGCGCGAGCGGTAAAGGTACGACATAACGTCCGTTCGATTCCCGCGTGTGCTCTTTAACGAAAATCTCTTCGGCCAGTTGGTCGAGAGGGTTTATGGAGGGTGTGCACGGCACCTCCTCGATTGTCCAAAATGCACGTAACGCTTGGTCTAGTGATTCACCCTCTGACACAGACAAACAATAATTTTGAGACCTTTCCCGTGGATCCTTTTTGTCAGTAACGAGTTTACCACTAATCACAGAACCAAATACAGTCTCGATTACGCTAGGTATATCGGAATTAATAAACAACGGTTTATTTGTTACAATTTGCGACACTATTTCGTTCCCTAAAAGAATATCTACCCGCGCTTTTTTATAAAATTGAGGATCAGCTAATTCGAATTTATCGTATTGATTTATTACTTCGCGCGGGAAGTTAACATTAGGCATGTCACCGGCGAATTTAGTTACGACGACCATGTTTAACGTAAACTTAGGACAGTCCTGATGCCGCGGTTTTATGGTACACGTTACCATACCTTGGTTTTTAATAAATTCCCCGCCAAGGCCGGAGATCGAAAAAGGACACTTTTGACGCGGGAGTCCCAAACGTTGGGCACACTCTGATGTAATGAAGGACGTCTGCGCCCCGGAGTCTATGACTCCTCTGCAGTCTTGAAATTGTCCGCTGAAATCGAGAATGTGTGTCCGCGCCGTTCCTAATACTACGCCGTATTCACTAAGAGAACACAGCGCTTCATGCGCTGGCACCGAGTCACTCACGGAGTGAGACGAAGACACGAGCGCTTGTTGCCCATACGATGAGCTGGGCTGCGCGGGTGGGTTTGACGGCACGGCCGAGGTGCCCACAGAGATCGCGCGACCCTGGTCTTTGTGAAGGAGATAATGGTGAGAGCCCATACAAACCCCACAGGTCATAGAACTATTACAGATCTGGTCATGCTTCTTTAGGCAATTTACGCATAATCTTAAAGCCTTGACACGGTCAATCCGCTCCTCGACTGGTAATTTCCTAAAAATGTCACACCGATATATCATGTGTCCCAGATTACAATGCGGGCAAACTAACCTATTTTTATTGTCATCTGACTTATTAATACGGGAGGTAGTCAGAACCGATTTTGACGTTTGTCGCGAATTCGAGTTTTGATTGCCTTTGTTGTTATAAACTTGCTTAGCTTTAGACTGCGTATTTGTATTAGCAGAAGTACTCGGAAACACGTGATCCAGGACTTTAATTTGCTTATTAACAAAGTCAATTGTTCGCTAAATTTCGGAATAGTTTTCTGATCCCTACTTTCTTCAAATAACTTTTTTGTATGAGGATCAAGGCCACGCAAGGCTAAATGACACATTAAATAATCATCTAAGTTTTCGATCCGAAGCGCTTGAATCGCTTTAAGTGAGTGATCAAACGTTTCAATAAATAAAGTAAGATTTGCACTTGTATCCTTATGCAAAGGAGTGAAATTTAACATTTTGTCGAGATACCGACCCGCAAGTGCCCTATTGTCCTGATATTTTTCTAACAAGCTTTGCCACACTAGCGGGTAATTAGCAGCGGTAATAGGTAGCTTCTTAACAAGGTTAAGCGCATTGCCTTTTACACACGAAAGCAAATAATGAAACTTATCGATGTCTGTAAAGTCTCGGCTATGTACGAGAGAATAAAACGTATCATAAAATGTGGTCCAATTCTCCAACTCACCGTCAAATTCAAATAACCTTAATTTTGGAAGCGACGGTTTGGTCTGGTCACTTTTCAACGACATACTGTTGGTTTCTTTAGCTCGGTATTTTCGAGCAAGCAAACTACAACTTTCGTATAAACTATCAAAGGCATCTAATTGAGTTGTAGTTAGCTTCATACCGGGTTTTAATTGCATGTCGATTTCCAATATTTCCATGACCGTGTTTTCGAATTTTGTTCGAACACTGTCTAACTCGGAGAACTGAGCCAGAAAACTTTGCATCTTATTGGCATCATCTTTGACCGTTTTCGCGTAATCGTATAATTTTTGTGCTTTTCCGAATAGGTACTCTTTTTTAAAATGCAAAGTTTTCAATTTCAACTCCAGTTTCTCTGTAATGGTCGGTTCGGCCATCTTTGATTCACCGGCGCGATACTACGAGTACCCACGCACGCAGAAGAATATCGTTGCGACCACGTTGCAACTAGCAATTAATTACGAATTATTATTGATTCTAATAGTGAATATACGTAAAATATATATAAATATTAATATTATAGTATAAAATAGATATATTTATGTAAATTATTGAATAAATAAGAGAAATATTTCATACAATCAAGGTTATGACAAGGTTATCACTGGTTTATTTTTTCAAAATATAGCCTTAATCCGGGTCCGAAGGCCAGAAAATGTTGACGCAACAACGAAGGACCGTATAAAATATAATAAAATGTGGAAATAGGTCTGTTCAGATACCAGAGGTTCCCAAAAATCTACAGCCTACAATAACAACTACCACTTACCGCTTGTATTGGAACGTCCAATGTCACCAGAGGCACTTTTGGATGAGCACGGCACAGCACAATCGTCCACCGGTGGGGTAAAATGTGGGATTAGAGAGTTTTTGTAGTTTTTAACACGCACGGCGCGAAAAAGGGAGCTCTGAACAGCAGTTCGTCACGGACGCAGATTAGTAATTCATTCCTCTTCTTCGCGTCACATTGGCGCTAGTGACGCAAGATGGACGATGGTCGACCAATCAGAGACCACCGCATCACAACACGGTAGTGGCTATGTATTGCCAGCTGTAGATCTAAGAAAACCACTAGCTTGACTGAACAACGGGTAGTAGTTAGTGGCTTAAATGCGCTTAGTCTTACAAAAAGAAGACGTACCAATTCCTTATTCGAATATTAGACACATAGCTAGAGATCACCAAAAATGAAGAAGTGTTTTAAATAAATTACCTATTCAAAACTGGTATAAATTCTTTAAAGGCTCCTCCAACATTGTACGCCTTTCCTAAGTGACGAATTAATAATTCGCAGCTGCTGTTGTCGCCGAGTTCACCCGCTAATCATAATTAGCTCTGACTGTTGACCTTTAGGATATAGCTCCCTGTCTAAACGGAAACCAAACAGATAAAGGAAAACATAATCATCGTTGAGAAAAAATATTTCGAAAATATCAAAAATAAGGACAGCCAGAAAAAATAAAAAATTGATGTTTCGGTTTCGATAAAAAATTTATGAGCTTGATAATTTTGAATTCAATTTCAAATCAAATTGAATATATTGACTGAATAAAGATGTATCTATTACGTATAAATCCTTATTAGGTGTAAATCCTTTAATTACGTCGCAACGTAACAAAAGATTGACGTGATTTTAGAAAGGATATGGATATGTATAGATAAAGATGAGAATTACATAAGCTACGTTCTTTTCCGGAAAATCAAAGAGTTCTCACGTGATTTTTAAATAGGTAGGTACTCAAACCACTAGCCAAGTCACGGACATTGGCTAGTATAGTTATATAGATGTTCAAGTTAACTATCTATTAAATAAAACTTCCAAAATCAGAAACAAGATTCAGTTCAAAACGTTTCATCATAACCCGTCCTACAATATTTAATTGCTCCGTCAAACGACAAAAACGCCCGCATGGCGAGGGTTGCTCACGAAATTTCAATTTCCTGTCCCTTTGGTTGAAGAACGACCCCACTTTTGATCTGCCGATAATTTTATGTACAATTTTAATCAAGCTGTTATTAACAGCACTTCGCTATGGAATAAAATTTTGCAGAGTAAAACGGGTCGCTTGGACCCGTCAAGTTATGTCCAGTGAGATAATAATATTGCTAGAGGCGCAAACCTTATACTCCGGCATCAAAAAAGCACCTACTGATGATTAAACGAAAACATAAGCTTAGAGCCAATGAATATTTGGCAGTGCTGGCTGCTGGAAGTTATTTGGCACGGCCAAATATTCATTTAAAATACCTTTTAATAAAAATACAATTATTCTGCTACTAATTAAGTTTAGCCTTTAAACTTAACTGTTATAATGGGTTACATTTTTTCCCTCTATGGAAAGGAGATGGTATAGCGTTTGAGCTTAAAGATTGTATGTGTGTTTGTTTGTGTGTTTGTGTGCTTCTGCGTTGTTTTTGGTCACCATTTTTTTCAAAAAATTACTTCTGACAACAATTTATTAATTATAAATTTCTAAAATGACTCTGCTGGGAATCAAAACCGGACCTTTTCACTTATAAGACAAAATCATCAACATTGCGCCAAAGAGGTCATTACTACCTCTAGTAATAATAATAAGTAATGTCCTTCCAACCGAATTTCAGCCACGGCGGCCAAACTCTGTAGTACAAAGTGTGTGCGCAAACACAGGTGCATTCTCTATTTCCTCACACTAATAGTCTGGTGGAATGGAAATCCGACACGACCGGAGAGACCAGGCGCAGAACCGACGGCTTTACGTGCTCTACGAGGCACACGGCCAATTTTCTAACTCCGGACTAGTACTGAGAATTTCTTAACATAAAAACCCAATACCTACATAATTATTTTTTACCCAACCAGAGATTCGAACCCAGGACCTCATCATCCGCAGTCAAACATGCTTACCACTAGACGTACGAGGCAGTTTCTCTAGCATTATAGCAGCAACTCTCTGTACTTCAATAGAGAATAAAATTTGAAGAGAAAAAGGGTCGCTCGGACCCGTCGGTTACATCAGCGTTGTTTCTATTTGAAAAGGGACGTTGAAGTGTCATACAGAGTAAATGGGGGTTGTACTAAATCCGGGTCATCAAGTGCTTCAAAGTTTACGGCTATCCCTCGGAATCTGAGGGTTATAAATTATAATATTAGGGCACGTGACCTAAAATGATTTAATATTAATACATTTTGATAGCTTTTCCCGTAGCTTTGTCTGCTTGGATTAAGATGTTTTGAAGATCTTTTTGGTGTTTAGGGGGTTGTTGTTTATTAAGGGTCTACGTTATACGAGTAGCTATCTCCATCTAGTAGACGTTGGGATCCCAAAATGCTGGAATAGCGATATCGTACCGGAAAACGCATCGTTAGAAGGCTCCCTATTGAGAAGACGGATGATTGGGGTTTTTTTATGATTCATTTATTACATATCTATTTTTTTATGATTTCACGTCACCATAGCCTACCATTTGACATACCATCGATTCATGATCGAACCGAGAGTTCCCTCACTCTAGTTCACTCCGACATGGTGCACTACAGTAGTTCAGTTACTACTACCACAGTTAACGACAGTTAGGGAACCTCAGGGAGCTCTCACAAAACGTCAAGACTTCAACGTCACTGGCAGGTATCAAATTTTAGTAGGTATACGTCTACTTTTGACCAGGTAGCCCTATTTGTCGCCATAGCTTAATATATGACATAATATCATTGATCCAAGATCAAACCGCGTGTTCCCTCACTCTAATTCACTCTGCTACTACGTCGAAATAAAGGTGAAGTATAGCATAATGAAAAGAACAGTTACTTTTTCACCTTTTTTATTAGACTTCCTCAAAATAATGTTACGTATTTTATCACGCTGGGCAACATTTTTACTTCGTACGTACAACCTTTATGGAAGAGGCGGTGAAGACAATTTATTCTTCAATATCAATCTTATACATACTGATGGAAAAACATAATTCAATTTGGCTGCTTCTTCCCGTAGCTCTGGGTCCCTCCACAATTGATAATGTAAAGCGTGGATTTTGTTTTTGCCCAGAGGAGTGATCTAAAAAACGCGTTTTAGGCAAATTCGCAAGCGGTTAAAACAATTCTGTCTTCGTTTATAGAGATTTTTTCTTTTTGAAATTTGAAGTTCTTATTATTGAGGGCTGCCAAACAATACTTTTTGACGTGACAACGTCTTATAATTCGATAGAGCCAGCTGCACGCACGAAAAACATGACTCATGCGGCGTTGCCTCGCTCTGAGGCGTTCCATGTAAGGCTTGAAGTGCAAGCGAGAGCGCGGAACGAGCGACAAAGAAGCACAATCGGCCTTTGTTGTCAGTTGTCACGTTCAACTATCGTCAGTAAACCGACTTTACAGACAACCAATTTTTCCTTTAATCTTGACGTTTTAGATCCAATGAATACTTTTCAGGATAAGAAGTAGCACATGTTCTTTAAAGATTAGATTAATACGACGTATTTCCCCATTAATCCAAAAATTGCTGTGCTCCAACACAGCACATGTAATATAATCCGATCTGAGATACGAAAATTGTAAAAATCATTGTAAATGATATTGGAATATCTAATAATTCATAAGCATTAGCTTGTACTTCTACAGATTTTTAACTATACCTAACAGAAAATATCCATGAAAAAAAAAATACGCCGATCTGTTGCTCCGTTGCATCGTAATTGAAAGTCAAACCAAGCAAACACAAATTCGCATTTATAATGTGGATAATGATTCTAATTGCATTCATTAATTTTTTTCACAAATTACTTATGTTCTGATATTATGCACATCGCTAAACACCTCAACACCGACCGCAAAAGCCGCAGCAAAAAACATTTCAAATTGTACCACAATTCGGAATTGTTCCGGATATTGGCGTATTTCCAAGCCCATTTTCTCTGGCTGCGTAGCGTGATGCAAAATTATTCAAATTTTACACGACGTGATTCCACCATCGAATTCGGGATGATCTAATTATTTATTCTATTGGCCTAACGGACGATAATTATTTTGGCCCGATCAGAAAATCGTTTTTGTCACATTTAACAGGGCTCTCTCCGTCACTCGTTTCATACCATTTCATACAATCGTAGTTCCAATTTCATTTGAATATTAAGCAACTTAAGTCCATGAAATTTTGCAGACATATTCTAGAAACTAATATCTGTGTCTGTGGTGTTTTAGATTTTTCTAAAAATATGTAGTTTTAAAATTACAGGGGCTCAAAGATTTGTATGAAAATTTTAATACCGCGTAACTTTGAAACCGAATATTTTAACAAAAATCTGGAAAACCACAGACATAGATATTAGTTTCTAGAATATGTCTGCAAAATTTCATGGACTTTGGTTGCTTAATATTCAAATGAAATTGGAACTACGATTGTATGAAACGAGTGACGGAGAGAGCCCTCTTAAACGTAAATCATCGCGGTCTTTTTATCGATGAGATAAGACATGCACTACGCAGCTTTGCCTTCTGTCTAAATACTAGACCACGGGGTCTAAAATGAACGTAAAGATTTACCCTATGGTAAAAAATATGTAAGAATAATTTCTCGTCATTTGTCCATATTAGGTAATAAATTTTATAAAATGCTGAAATTAGTTTGTAACTAATGATTAATTCTTATGCTGATTGATATCAACACTTTCTCAGAGTGTTACAGGCTATAAATTGTTACAAAAAAAAATGATGAAACTGGATGCAAAATGGATATGATGCGATGTAACACTGGCTATGTATGGCTAATATATTTTCTTAGCTGACTCCCCCTTGCCCTCGCTTCAGTTGGATGAAACTCTTGAAAATCCTTTTTAGCGGGGGATCTATGTTATAGAGAAAAATCATGCAAAATCTAAATCCTAAAAGCTGTATGTTTGTTGATATTTTAGTCAGTTAAACCAGTCACACTGATTTGGTACAATATATTGTGTTTGATTACCAATTTACTATTGTGCGAAATACGAATAATTTTTGTATCCGACAAGAACACTATATCTCTTAGCGTGTTACTTGGTGGTTTCATCAATATTGGTACAAGTTACGAAAGAAATTTAGTCAGATAAATCAGAATAACCATTTGGAAAATCATTGTCGGAATAAATTATTTTTGTACTTTAACTTTTACATATACTTATGTCGATCTATTTTTCCGGTATGATAAGTAAGGAGTTATTTGTGTTCCACTGTTGTGATCATAATTATTGTATTCCTTTAAACCTGCCTATATGATAGCAATCTTTCCGATTGGCTATATCGCTTGCCCTGTAGTTGTAGTAGGTACTCAGTTTATTAAACTGAGGAGCATAAGGTGCCTCGTCCCGAATCGAGTCAAAAAAGTAAGGAAATTCTGAGAGCAGCGTGGACTTGAGAAGTTAGTGGTACACCCTTGTGCCTCTATAAACGTGTACAGTCATTGCTCCCTCACATAATCTTTCTCCGGATGTGTCGGATTGCCGGATTATGAGAGAAGGAATAGAGAGTGCATGTATTTGTGCAATACACAGCATAACATTTCCTAAATAGTTGACTATTCTCCGTCAGGTTCGGCTGCTGTGGCCGAAATATTTCGATCAGAAAGACATTATTTTATTTTGCGTTAAAATAAACAAATGATTACAAAGCGATAATAGGTATAGTTAGTACGTACCTATATTACGTTTCAGATCAGCTATACGAGTATATTGCCCAAACTAAGGAAGCCATATCCACATACCTATTGACCGTATAATCGTCATTTCTAGGTTACCATGCGATCCATACCTTCCAAAAATATGTATCATAAATTCAACTATAAAAAATTGTTATATTGCTGCAGTTAATCATAAAACGTCCTGCTAAAAAAGTAAATCTGTCTTGGAATTGGGACATTATATTTTGCACTATTATAACAATTTCATTTCAAGTCCGAAGTATAAACAAATGCCAGTGTCAAACTAACTAAATCATGTTACTTTTAACCTCAAATTAATCATGAAAATCTTGGCTGATAAAAACTGTACGGTTACATAGATTGAACGGTGCTTTACGCAAAATATAGTCAAAGCAATTTATAAGTTCTAGGCCAGACTAAGGCACTTGTCTCACCACGTACTGTAGCGAGAAACGAATTGAGCTAAAAACTATAAACTAGTTGGTGAGCAATGAGAAGTGAATGTGTAGTTGGGATAGTTTTGACACTGACCTATTCATGAGTCTTAGTATGTGCTTAGACTATATTATCACTTACCATTAGATGAGATCGCAATCAAGGACAAACTTGTATCAGAATAAAATAAGAAAAGGAGTGTGCGATTACGATGGGCGATTACTCGCTCGGTCGTTTGGTTAGGCAAGCGAGACCTACATTTAGATTCAATTCCTTGCAAACTGCGCGAGAGTTTTGAACGCCAAACAAGCGCCATTGATCAAGTTTTTTTCTTTTATACCTCTTGTCGCTACAGCAAACATGTGAAGAAAGAGTTCTCACCAACAGTGTGCAGAGTCAACGATCAACTATTAATATATTTTATCTATTTAATTGATCTATTGTACGTTTCTTGAGTGAGATAATAGTCGCAAGTTATATCCAGGCGTGGGACAGGTGCCTAAAACTAAAACTGAACTCTTTATGTCTCAAAAAAGTTGGCAAACGTATGTCATTATAGATGGTTTTCGTCATCATGTCACCTTTATCAAGAAAACGAAATATGAAATGTAATACTCTCGTGTCACGCAACCTGATATATGGCGTCTAGACGTCGATAGTTGCCAACTAGGATCATGCCTCATATCACATCACTGCATAGACCGTTTTCATACTATCCGATCCATCTCGGAAGGAACATTATCCATTTAAAAAAATTAAATTGATCCAGAATTCTCAGAGACAACGGTATACATGCAATTAGAAAAAATATGGACCAAATTGAGAACCTCCTTCTTTTTCAAAGTTGGTTAAAAATAATGCCCTCCTGACTGAATTACGACCACAGACGAATTTATATGAAGATAGGCAAACTACGCAACAGATATTATAGTGCACACGTGTGTGCATAAACACAGGTATTACTTACTGTTTGTGTGCTCTCATCGATGGGGTGGCAATCTGACACGACCGAAGAGAGATAAGCCGGGCCATTTCGTGCTTCGGCTTTACATGTTATCTGAGGCTCGTCAACTTCGCAACTGTAGGCTTCTACTCATTTATTCTTTGTAAAAAATCTAAGATACTTAGTGATGTTCCAAGATGCTCTTATCTAATTTTTAATAGTTTTCATTGTTAGAAATTATAAGTGGATACTAAATTATTTTTCCATACGCCTTTGCCATCAGAATGACTTATACCTATACGATCAGACCTTTGTTGATTTGACAAGACTAATACATTGTAAAGGATGTTATTATCTTAAAAAGTAATGGTCTATTAATCACATTGTATGCAATAAGTAATATTAAATGTCCAATAATAATATTACCACATAATACTATGCATCCGTCCTATCGTTAACGTAAAAACAGGTCATTCACACTCTCTGAAACTCCATACATTATTCTGTAAACTTTATACCAAAGTTTGGTTCACAAGTTCGTTTCTGCTTTGAAATTCTATGCTTGCTCTCGATACTGATGTTAAGTGACCATCTGAGAGCTTGTGGGCAAAATTGGTTTTCATCAAAAACTTATTTTTAGTTAACAAATCACATTTTCAAAAATTCTTTAGTTTTGAAACCGATTCGAAACTCATTCGAAGAGGTCTTGGCTTATCTAAATCAAGTTTTTTGCTAGTTCTTTTTGGTAAGAAGGGCATTCCAAACCAGTAGTACACATTTAACAATTGAAAGCATTTGGGAGCCCACTGTATTATTATCCCAAGAAATCCCTATGTGAACAATGAATAGGGTTTTACACCCTAAGTAATGAGAAATATTATGCAGAGAGATAGAGGTGATAACTCTCTGACTATAAAAAGTGCAAAACTTTCCAACTAGATGAATAGTTATAAATAAATGAATAGTCATTAGGTTGAGTTTCTTACCGAGAACTTTTCATTGGAAGCTTATTATGCAGTATTTTCCTTAGACGAGGCCAATCAATTAGATTCCCATCAAAGAAAAGGAATTAAAGTAGATAAATTTCTGATGGTTACTTTTTATTGAAATAAGTTTTTCATTCAGCGTTGGAAATATAAGGAAATGAAACGTTTTCATTTAATGAGGGAGTATAAAAGAAGAAATACGAGTAGGTTTATAATAAAAACAAATAGGGGCGTTCAGTTTTATTTACGCCCGCGACTTCGTCCGCGTGGATTTAGGTTTTTCAAAATCCCATGGGAACTCTTTGATTTTCCGGGATAAAAAGTAGCCTATGTGCTAATCCAGGATGTTATCTATCTCCATTCCGAATTTCAGCCAAATCCGTCCAGTGGTTTTTGCGTGAAGGAGTAACAAACATACACACACACACATACATACAAACTTCCGCCTTTATAATATTAGTGTGATATCTTCTACATGTAAAAAAAAATTTGGTCCTAATTGATTTATCAAGGTACAGCCTAAACCGCTGGGGTTACTTGAAATTTTAACAGTAGGTAGGTAAATCTCTTTTATGATGTAGGCACGCAGTAAGAAAAAAAATTTGGACTGTCTACCCCTGGTGAATAGGTTCCAAAATGATTACATACGGGAAGGAAAGTTTCTATGAAATTCAGGTTCTCAGTTAAAAATGTATGATTTTTCAAGTTTTATGCATATAAATTAGCATTTAGGATTTTGATTAGAAATATTTTTTTTTAACAAACCTTTTTTTTGTTTTGAATACTAAAATACTGGTTCAGGTTTTTTGAAAGTTCCAGCCCCTGTCAGATTTTCTAAAATTCCACTTGAGTGAAGCCGGAGCGGATTAGCTAGTTTCATCATTAATCCCCTAAAAAATAAAAATTCACATACTTTTTGAGCCCCTGTAATTTTAAAACTACATATTTTTAGAAAAATCTAAAACACCACAGACACAGATATTAGTTTCTAGAATATGTCTGCAAAATTTCATGGACTTTGGTTGCTTAATATTCAAATGAAATTGGGACTACGATTGTATGGAGTAAGTGACGGATAGAGCCCTGTTAAGAGAAGTGAGAACTCTTAGGCATGCAGGTTTCTTCACGGTGTTCTCCTTCACGTTTAACGACCTATTCAATTTTGCAGTTATAGCACAAAACAAGCAAACATTTCTACATATCTTCCACAGTGCAGCCTCCGTAAGACTGGTAACGACCGTTTGGTGACAAGCTCCAAAGACAAACTGCTTAATATGCAACAGCATATGAGGCAACACGCCTAAAACCCCGTTTACACTGCGGCACTAATGTCGCAAATAAATTTTACTTGCCGTTTCGGCTTAGTGCGCGGCGCCGTGCAGTGTTCGGGCACGGTAATATTATCTATACAGTATTCTAACTCGGCCGTATCTTTGAAATAGATACCTACAGTTGCGCGGTACGTAAACATGCGGTAGGGCTGCCCGCCTCCAGCAGTTTAATTACACTTGCCTACTTTGTGTTTCCATCTAGTTTTGTGATTGTAAATATACTTTTTTTATATAAACAAATAAAATACTTTGTGAATTGCATAGGAAATGTTCAATAAAAATGCGTGTTGTTTTTTGATTGGTAGATTTAATTAAAAAACCACGTTTATGATTGAATAACAAATCGGTCTTATACATTTGAGACCGAAAAATATTTGCGCCTCGACTGAGACGTAGGAAATTAAACGAACGTTACGAATTATTAAATTTTAAAGTTTAAAAAATCCGCATTCTAGTATAAAGCTTTTAATTAAAAATTGTTTTGGGAAACATGGACAAGATGGAGAAAAATGAATATCTTTTAATTGGTTATAGATACCTACAGCTACTTTACAATTTATATATTTGGTTTTAAATGAAGTTCGGAATATTTTCTCCAGTTTTTCTATATATTCCACAAAATCATCGCTGGGTACAATCAAAAAATTTGCGAATTAATCTTATAGTAGTCCCGGTACCTTAAATACCGACATTCTGAGCTGAAATTGTGGCTTCTTTGATCGGGTTTCACATACAACGAAAAAATCGCGCGGTTATTGTTAGAAAAACAAAACACCGCCCGTACGTCACTGCGGCACAGTCGCGACTGTCTGCGTGTCGAGCGCCTGCCGACATCGAGGTGCGTAGGTATAGCTCGCGTTTCGTCCGTTTGTATGAAGTTGGAATACTGATACATAATATTACCGTGGTTCGGGTGTTCCAACTTCTTATGGATTTCAAGCCTATTTTGGCGTAGAGTTGTATTTTAAGTCATTTGTGTTTTTTTTTTTTTCAATAAAACAATTTGTGCATTTTAAGTATTGCAAACAATATTAATTATATTGTTTGGTCTAAAGCAGTGGCATAGTTAAAAAACTCAAATCATAATTCAATTGATCGCGCGATTCGAATTTAATCTTTGTTCGCTATAATCTATAGATAATAATTATTATTATTGTTAATGATCTATACTAATAAATAAAATTGGAGTGTCTGTCTGTAATTTCGAAATAACTACCTCATGTTAAGCTCATATGGTTATTTAAACGATACCATAACTGAATCACACTTTTTTAAAATTTTTGTCTGTCTGTCTGTCTGTCTGTTTGAAAAGGCTAATCTTTGGAACGGCTGAACCGATTTTGACGGGACTTTCACAGGCAAGTAGAGGATTGACCAGGGCGTAACATAGGCTACTTTTTTAACCGACTTTCAAAAAGGGAGTTGTGTTTTTCTACCTATGTACACCGAAATCTCCGAGATTTCTGAACCGATTTGCGTCATTTCTTTTTTAATCGATAGAGGAACTTTGCGACATTGTTTCATAAATTTGGAGTCCAACTCCTCGATCCTGATGCTGCAGGGGATCTGACCAATCCACGCGGGCGAAGCTGCGGGCATCAGCTAGTTTAGAATATATCAGAGAATAAGAAGAATCACAAAATTTGGTATAACTGAAATTATAGTAAATAAATTATGTATTAAGTAAGTAAAAATAAATTATGCTGTAATAATGGGTAAATTATTTGTGCCAAAAAATATAACGGAAATAGAAAATTAAATATCAAGTTTTCATGAAAGATAATAAATATAAATATATTATCTCTATCTTTATTTATTCTGTGTACAAAAATCAAGAGTTTATACAAATACACATGGGATACATCAATTTTAATTTTGTATACAATATACACTTAACACTTTTATTTTTAAAAATTACCAAGAGCCTTAAAGCAGACTTACATAATTTCATAACTATGAATTGTTTTTTAATGTAGATACAATAAATTAATATTATAGTAATAATTTGTTTAACAATAGTGTCGCTACATAAACGCAGTTCAAGTGAGTTTCAATCAAAAGGATATGCGGGTCAAGTGCAGTGGAATTCTCCGTTTTAATTGTTATCTATTTAGAACTCTTGCATCATCAATTGTCGTGTGATGAAGATGATATTGAACTTGTTGAGACGTGTTCTTACATGGTTGGAATTCGACCAGACTTAGGCAAATCTAAATTCTAACTTTAGGATAATAGGCCTCAAGAAACCTGCATGCCTGAGAGTTCTTTATAAGTAATATTCTCAAAGATGTGTGACATTTGCCAATCTGCACTTGGCCAGCATGGCAGACTATGGCCAAACCCTTTTTAACCCCCGACCCAAAAAGAGGGGTGTTATAAATTTGACGTGTGTATCTGTGTACCTATCTGTCTGTGGCATCGCAGCTCCTAAACTAATGAACCGATTTTAATTTAGTTTTTTTTTGTTTGAAAGGTGGGGCTTGATCGAGAGTGTTCTTAGCTATAATCCAAGAAAATCAGTTCAGCCGTTTGAAAGTTATCAGCTCTTTTCTAGTTACTATAACCTTCACTTGTCAGGGGTGTTATAAATTTTTAATTTACACTTGTCACTCTGAGAGGAAACCCGTGCTCTGTAATGAGCTGGCAATAGGTAGATCGTGAGTCGCGGCGATGATAATAATATAAAATACAGTAGGTAAGTATTAGTAATAAGCTTTCATTAGATACATCTCCAAAGTAAGTCACCCATCCAGTTATCGACTTGAATCAACGTTGCTTAACAATCGCCATCGATTTCGCGTTGTCACAAGCCACATGTGCCTACGTTAGGTATATTATATTTTAGTCTACGTCATACACTATGATGTTATTCAGTATTCAGTGGTGTGCGAAACGCTCGTGTGGGAGGTCCCAATTCGTTTCCATTTGCCGCTGCTTTTGTAAACTAATTGATATTAACATCCTAGACGGCTGTAGTTGTGTATTTTCTATTCACTATCAGCCTACATAATGTTTATTGATTGTAGCACGCTTACGCCTACTGCGTTACACTTGGGCAATTTTATGATGTAATTTTATGAGGAATTTAAACTTTCATACCTAGATATAGTGTCATTATACCCTGTTAATCCTATTTGAGGTTTACTTTAGTGTTTGTGTGTTGGTTTGTTCTTCAATCACGCTGCAGCGGAGAAAGGGGTCAACGTAATTTATTCTACGGATATAGTTAAAGACAAGAAGAAGAGTGGCCAGTAACCTCGTCACTCTTGCGACCTTTCACCCCACAAAAAAAGTTCCCACAGGATTTTTGAAAACCTAAATCCACGAGAACACAGTCGCCATCAGTAGATCATATCTAGGTACTAGTCGTACACCATACTTCACACTAATATTATAAAGACGAAAGTTTGTGTATATGTGTGTGTGTGTGTATGTTTGTTACTCCTTCACGCAAAACTACTAAACGGATTTGGCTAAGAATAGAGATAGATAATATCCTGGATTAGCACATTGGCTACTTTTTATTCCGGAAAATTAAAGAGTTCCTACGGGATTTCAAAAAACCTAAATCCACGCGGGCGAAGTCGCGGGCATCGGCTAGTTATTTATAACAGACTAGCTTGTCAACATAATATACCTATTTCAAAGCGCAGTGACTGTACTATAGCTGTTATGTAGCACGTATTCAGACCTTTATTAGAACAGGATCTTTAAAAATTACCTATATCTACCTAGACGAAGTTGCGACAGAGTAAGTAGGAACCTACTTAGGTTGCAAAGGTGCAATAACTCACCTTCCAAGTTTCGATTCCTATTTCGAGAAAATTTTGAAACAGATCCTTTTCGATTGACTGATATAAATAGCAAATATTTCTCTTTACTCCTACCTTTATGACAGTATATTGCAACGGATGAGAATCGAACCGTGAAGCCCTCGTGTTTTAGTCACCTCCTTGATCGTTGAGCTTCTGAGGCTCCAATTAAAATGCATATTTTTTTTACTTAGTAAAGATTTAAAAGTAGTCAATGCCCATGCAATTATAGCAAATATAAATCAAGTACAGTCATAAAAATAAAACTTTTAATTCTTTAACTAGCAGGCAATAGAATACTCACATAAATTACTATTTAATTTCAAACTCTGCTGGCACAGTAAAAAAGAACTTCTATCGTAAGTCGCCGCAAAATTGAAAGCAGGTAAGTACTAAGTATTGCTACCAAAATTCCGCAAAATATTTCGATTATAAAATCACGAATCCGATAATAATGCTGTCAGCATTTGAATTTCAAATCTAATGGAGTGAGCTGTAACACGCAATTGTCGAAGGGAACTGTTAAGGAGATCGTACAAAATAATTCCTTCGATAAAATTCCCATAATTAATTCAATAAAAACGTGAAATATTAGATACTAGATGACACCCAAGACTTTATCCGGGTGTAGGTAGGTATATGTATGTATAATAGAGTAAAAATTCTGTGAAAATTTCAACTCTCAGCCTAGATCACGAGAAACAGCTCGCTGATAGACAGACGGACGGACAGACAGCGGAGTCTTGATAATTAAGGTACCACCCTGAGGGGACGGAACCCTAAAAATCAAGGTTTTCAACATCGCAATCATCACTCATGAGCCTTATCAGTCACACAACGGTATATGTCTATAAGTTGAAGCTATTTGTGAATATAATCATGTTAATATATAATCATCTAAAGTTCAAGATAATTATGAACTTGTTACTAGGAATATAACTGACCTGTAAATCGCTATGGACCCTGTTAATCCTTCATTTCAATAATATAGCTACTAAATAATTAGTTAATATTATTATTTAGGTTAATACTCTCAATATGAACCTGTGAGCTCCAGCTAAGTTCCAACTCCCGGTACAAAAGAGATTTAATAATAAATCATTCTGTATTCAAAAAGCGCAAAGTTGTCAAATACTTCAACGTCTATTTCAGGCTCTTTTTACTTCAAAGTACGTTTTTTAAAGTATAAAAATACGCTTCCATTGTTCATAAAAAGTGTCGCCTTTTCAACTGAAACCTATTTTTATCTTAGTTGAGCAAACCATTGATTATTTCCTAAAGTTACGACCTTGTCATCAAAGCTTGGTGATTAAAAATCGGTCAAGCACGAGTTGGACTCGCACATCGTAGGAAATAACACGTTTTAATTTTTTACACATTTTCATGGCTGCCATTTTGAATTTTTTATAATCTGGTGGGCAATAGAAAATAAATATACATTCTGTGAAAATTTCAACGCTCTACCTATTACGGTTCACGAGTTACAGTCCGCTGATAGACGAACGGACGGACGGAGGCTTAGTAATAGAGTCCCGATGGCACCCCTCGCGTACGGACCCCTAAAAAGTGACTGTTGTATAAAAAAGCTTTGCATAACTTAGATAGATAGATAGATAGAAACTCTTTATTGCACACAAAAACACATATAAGGATAACAACACAGTAAGAAGAAAACAGAAAAAAACAATTGTGTGCAAAGGCAGCCTTATTGCTTGGAGCAATCTCTACCAGGCAACCTTTGCTGAAAGGAGAAGTTCTAGGAAGGAGGTTGGATAGTACCAAGTCTACTAAGTCTAAGTAGTAACTTAATTGACAGAACTAACAAATCGCTAAAATAATTCCCGTAAAAATATGTCATAGGGATTAAACTATGTATTTTATAAGCTCTCAGTTTAAAATAAATAAGTCCTAGTAGTTTATTTTAAACTGGCTTATGCCCGCGTCTTCGTCCGCGTGGACTACACAAATTTCAAACCCCTGTTTCATTCCTATAGGGCTTGAACTTTCAAAAATCTTTTCTTAGCAGATGTCTACGTCATAATAGCTTTCTGCATGTAAAATTTCAGCCTAGTCAGTCCAGTAGTGCCAGTAGAGCTTTTCCTTTTATGTATAAGTACAAAAAAATTGGTTTTGATGACTGAACATGTTTAATTTCATCACCATCATCATCAAGCATCATTTTAAGCAATTAATTACGTGAAGGCGTGAGGATACCTGACACCTCAGAGTTCTCTCCAAAATCTTTTCAAACTGTGTAAACTCTACCAATCGGAACTTGACGAGTATGACAGACTATAATCTAAACCTAAACATTTTTCATTTCGAGATAAATCCTATGCTCAGTAGTGGGCCAGCGACAGGTTGAACTGATGATGATGATGATAATGAATATCCGCCGATGCACAGGTAATAAATTTTCACCCTATTTCAATTATGTAGCTTGCGCCTATTCCGAGTAGAGGAACCTATCTAAATGGTAATGAGGGTAGATTATAATCAAACCCTTATCAGATTCTCTTTTTAATACAAGTCGAACATTTAACCTTCAAACGATCACGTGATTTCCTATAATTGGCTTATAAAACTTTCATCACAACTTTCACTGAAAATGTATTTCCCCTCGAACGCGAAATCGTTTACGAAAAATGAAATCGACTCCCGAAACTCCGAAAAGAATAATTTAATAAAACTTTCACAACATTTTGTAGAATTTACGCAGCTTTATTTATATTTTCGTCGCCTACTTTTCGTAAGCGAAAAAAATCGAATTAAAAGGAATTTTTAATCTCGCAAAACTTTGAGGAATTTTTAATATTTTGTAAACGTCTATTTTAATTGGATATTTTTTTACTTACACTAGATTACGAATTTCTCTCTTTTTTCTTACTAACTTTTTCGCTAAGCGTTTTTACGTAAGACCGTATTTTTTTTTAACTGTCATCACTTATCTTTTACATTCTTACTAACGGCAGATAATTATGAAAAACACACACGCACACACACATCTACGATTCAAGTAAATATATCAAAATATTTACGATAACACATTAGCCGAAACTAATATAAAAGCCACATACGAAACGATGAGGCGATAAATCATAGAATCGCCAACGGATTTCAAATCTAAAAACCTGAAAACGTCCCACTCACCGTGAACTGAGATAAACTTTCCTCGTCCATCATCCGGCACACAACACGACCACTTCATATGACACAACGCGTGAATCCCGAAAAACTTATTGATATAACCCAAATAGTTTGCAAACACACATAAAATTAGCGAAACTTCGTAAATAACCGACTACACTATTCGTCCGTGTTCACGACAACTTTTATCACCGTATCCATTACAGTTCGATTTTTGTTGGGGTAGTAAAACATCGCAAATTGCGAAGCGCAGGCTGAAAGTCGTGCGTTTTACTTGAATGCCGAGTTCACACTAGTTAAGGGCGTATCTTGACAGATCCTTAATGCGCCTGCGTGGAACGGAGTGACTCTTCGGCCTGGCGGACTTATTCACTAGTTAATTAATATATCAACTTTTCTACCCTCCTGTATTAAACGACTCTCTTAATAAAATATTTGGCCTGGTTACTGGTATCTTCGATGGCGGCAAGTTTCGTAGACGCCCGATCGCAGAATTTTCTGCTTGTGTAAACTTTGCGTGCAATTAATTTGAGCTAAACGTTAGCCTTTACTGTAAGTGTTCTGAGAAACAAACTTGAGAATAATGATAAATATTAGTTTAATAAATTCTCAGTAAGCACGAATAAAGGCTAATTTATTTTACTCAGAGGTAAATAAATTTCAATAGCTGTAGCTTATCATGATGTCCTAATAACAATATACTATTATTAGTATTAACTAGACGATGCCCGCAGCTTCGCCCGCGTGGATTGCTCAGATCCCCTGCAGCATCAGGATTGAAGAGTTGAAATCTAATTTTTTATGGAGCAATGTCGCAAAGTTTCGCTATCGATAAAAAAAAAATTACGCAAATCATTATTTTTATACTTTCATTTTCTTACAAAAATAATTTACGTTATTTTCAAAAATAGAGCAAACATTTTTTGTTTATTGAATTTATTATTTCGCAAATTCTATCAATAGCTTTTAATTGATTACATTTCGTATATTTCAAATGGAATTACTGTTTTCAAAGACAGTTTTGAAGTCAAATATCAATTTACTATCTAACGGTAGGTAGTTACAGTCTTGTGAAGTTGCGTGTTATTTCTGTCTACTGTTTCTCTTCTGCTGGATAAATATTGGGCCTTAATGGCATTAGAAATTACCGAAGATATTTGAACGTTATGTATGTAACAAATAGGACCAGGTGACAAAATCATAGGTTAAGAATAACATTTTTTAGACTCGTTTTCTTAATTCACATGCCGTGTTTTGCAGGAGATATCGGATAGTAACAAACCGTGATGGCTCTCGGATCGGATTTAAGCTAATTTTTGATACATTTGGAATTACAACCTTGTTTATATTCATATATAGCCAGTCATAGTCATAGTCAGCTCATATTTTTATACAAGAACTTAATAAATTACTAAAAAAAATTACTAGAGGCATAAAAAAACAAATAATTGTGTGCGGTGACTGGAATATGGATATAATGAAACAAACTAAATACTCAAAAGAATTATTGTCCATTTTAGCGAATTATAACTTAGTTAATCACATTACCACACCAACTAGAAAATTGACATGTATTGATTTAATAGCCAGTAATTTATTATCAGTTGTAGCGAAACAATTTTGTTTAGGCCTCTCTGACCACGAACATGCACAGGTTATAACTGCATCAGTTAGGGTTAAAGGCAAGAAGCGTAACGTAAATGATTTTTGGTATGAAAAGAGGAGAGATCTGGGTAGTGAAAATATTAAAAAATTCATAGAAGCCATGTCATCTTTAACTTTTAACGAAATTTACGAGGAACAGGATACAGAAAAAGCATTTAATAAATTTTATGAATTAGTTATTCTTTTTTACGACTTATGCTTCCCAATTATCACAGTGAGAATATCAAATAAAGCCATTAAACATAAATGGATGACAAGGACCATTAAACGGTGTTGTATACAAAAACGTTGTCTCTATCTAAAATATCACCTTTCAAAGTCTAAACTGTTAAAAAATATGAATAAAGTTAAATATCGTAATTATTCTTCGATATTAAAAAAATGTATAGTGTACGCTCAGCGAATAGTTAACCACAGTAAGCTTCAAAAATCTAAAAATATATGTAAATCTGCTTGGCAAATAATTAAGGATAATTTCAACTATAAAAATAATAATAATAACAATTTATCAGAGATCAAATATAATAATAATACATACACGAAACCAAAAATTATATGTGAAAAATTCAATGACTTTTATATTAATTTAACAAATGGTTCTAATAAATCAAATAAAGGTAATCATAATGTTGAAATACCATTTAATTCTAAAACTATATTTTTGTCTCCTGTTAATCCCCAAGATATTTATAAAATCATAAAATCATTAAAGAATACGGCATCTACCGGATATGACAATATCAGCACTAGGGTTTTGAAGGACGCTGCTCTGGTACTAGCTTCTCCGTTATGCCACATTGTAAATTTGACACTTGTCCAAGGGCATTATCCTACACGACTGAAATTCTCAATAGTCAAACCACTTTACAAAAAGGGAGATAAAAAGGACATAAGTAACTATCGACCAGTCACTTTAGTGCCTATATTATCTAAAATTTTAGAAAGAGTCATGTTTAATAAGTTGCATAGCTTCCTTTCCTCTTGTAATATTTTAAAACCCGAACAGTTCGGGTTCAGAAAGAATAGTTCAACAACTCTTGCGTGCTTTGAATTAGTTAAAAAAGTAACAGAAAGTCTTAATGCAGGTGTAGCTCCTATAGCAATTTACCTTGATATGAGTAAAGCATTTGACTATGTCGACCATGATATTTTACTCAATAAATTAGAACGCTACGGAATACGAGGACAAGCCCAAGATTGGTTTAAATCATATTTAAAGGATAGAAAACAATGTGTTGAAATCTGTAGCTTTGTGGGAAATAATAAAACATTATTTCGTTCATGCTACAGGGAAAATATCTTCGGAGTACCGCAGGGTAGTGTACTAGGGCCGTTACTTTTCCTTCTTTATATAAACGATCTCCCTGACATTATAAAACACGAATGCATACTTTTCGCTGACGATACTACCCTATTAATTAAATCTAAACAACGTCAAAATATAAAGAGTGAAGTACAAGGCGCACTAATGGATGTGGTAGACTGGCTTAATATAAATAATTTAAAAGTAAATATATCTAAGACTAATATAATGCAATTTCAAACATATAAAACTAAAACACAAAACCTTGATATTAAATTTAATGATGTGAGGATTGAAGAAATAGATGACATTGTTTTTTTGGGAATTACTATAGATAAGTATTGTAATTGGAAGGCACATATTCAGAATTTATGCACAAAATTACATAAGTATGTCTATGCTTTGGGTCGTATTCGACAAATAGTTTCAGTTGAGGCATCACTGTTGGCCTACCATGGATATGCCTCATCTTTGTTAAGATATGGAATAATACTTTGGGGAAATTCCACCAATGCACAAGAAGCTTTTAAGGCGCAAAAACGTTGTATTAGGTCTATTTGTAATGCTGATTTTACTGACAGTTGTAAGCCTTTATTCAAAAAACTTAAAATATTGCCTCTCCCATGTTTATATATTTATGAAGTTTGCATATTTGTCCGTAAATATCCCCAATACTTTAAACTAAAGACAGAAATAAAACCGAGCAGTAGACATAAAAATAAAATTTGTATACCAGCACAACGATTGGCTTTATATACAAAGAATGTGTACTGTGCGGCAATACGTATCCATAACCATCTACCGTCACACAGTTATGCAATGAGCCTTACTTCTTTTAGATGTTATTTATTTAAATTTTTATTAAACAAAGGTTATTATGATGTTAATGAATTTTTGAATGACAAATTTTAAATAGTGAATGCAATAATTAGTAATAATTTGACATGTTTGTTACAATAAATAAATTCAATAAATTTTGCACGCCATGCTTGGCAGAATATGCGGTTCCACATAATGTTTAAGACCAATGTACTTGTATATTATACCATATTCTAGCAAATAAACACTTCTTATTCTTATTCTTATTCTTAGACACGGTGGTGCAAGCGAAAGACTAAATTAGTTTAAAAAATATTTTTACAGAAATCGGTATGGCACATCTCTATAATCATAGGTGTGTGAAGTAAGCCAATCCGCACTCGGGCAGCGTAGTGGACTATGACCAAAGCCCTCTTATTCTAAGAGGAGACCCTGTCCCTGTACCCTGAGGAGTACTGTCTATGCCCATGCCCATCGCCGGCTCACTTCTGAGTCGGCTATAATGGGTTGATGATGAAAGCAAAAAACTGTATTGAATACGTTTATTCTAATCAATAGTTACAGGGAAACATAATCATTTTCCACTATCAGAGTTTTCAATTAGTAGACCCTTGCTGAAGTATGAGGTAAAAATATCCGCTCTACCCTTAAAATATCTTTGGCTACGGTACAGAGAGGCACCTAACTTAATTTGACATACGTTCCTCTTTGAGTATGCTATAGATGAATTCTGTTTGGACAACGTGTAAGCCAAGTGGTCGATTGTTGTAATAAAATAGAAGAGTCCAGTACAAGAGTAGCGGAAACTATACTTATTAGGGTTCCGTACCCCAATGGTGCCAAAGATACCCTATTACTAAGACTTCGCACTACGTCCGTCCGTCTGTCTGTCTGGCTATATTATCTACTGAACCAATAATTAGTAGAGAGCTGAAATTTTCACAGAATGTGTATTTCTATTCCCGCTATAAAACCAAATACGTACGGAACTCTTTGGATGATTTTTTGTTATTAATCAATACATAGCTGAGGGTGTTCCAGCTTCGCTCGAGTGGAAATTATGTAAATCTTGTCTTAGCAGGTCTTCGCAAAAGTCAAATTTTAGAAATTTAGAATTTCGAGTGTAGGCTACACGCGAAATCTGAAGTTTCTAGAATAAGCGGTTTGAACTGGTACGCTGATAATATGTCAGTCAGTCAGTTATAGTTTTCTAAATTAATAAGCTTTTTCGCTAGTTCACCGCATGGATAGGTACGTTTTTTAAGAATTCTATTGGGATTTCCCAAAATCTTGACTTCTTTAGGGTCCTCAAGATTATTTCCTTCACATTTTAAATCTAGGTCCACCATTTTAGGCTGCGTGCTGTTAATCGCGATATAGTTTTAAGTATAGGTAGATAACTAAGACTGCGACAAAGATAGAGTATACTAAGATTTTACTAACGCTAAAATAGAAACAAGACCGACCCATTAAGTTAATCCTGTAATAACTAAGTCTAATATCGGATAGGCAAAAAATACGATCCCACATTAAGTAAATCCTCAAAGATCTAAAGTCTTATATTGAGTGGGTAGGTCTAAATACTGAATATAATATATTTAATAATATACGAATTACATACAAAGACCTACAATAATACCTACTTACTTATTTTTGCTTACTTTAGATTTATAAATGGTAGAATTTTCCAAATCTGTTTAGTGGCGGTTTACGTCATAGAGAAAATACGCGCTGAAACTCATAGAAAGAGATTCGGCGCGTGCCAGACCTTCGTTATTTTGTAAAACCTGAAAGTTTCTCTGCGTATTGTCCCCAATACAGGGAGGAAGGATCAGTGACTATGAAGTTTGGATCACGGTGGCTTTGGGAGATAACAGGTGGTAAAGATGTAAAAAATCTTACATGAAAGTATAAAGTCTAACTTTTTTATATTTACTTCGGAATAGTATATATTAGGAATCACGTCATGTATTGCCAGACACTTGCCAGAGTGTCGTGACAATACCCTGCCATTCGCCCTCAAGGTTTAGAAGTTCAAGGGTGTTCTTTCGTAGACCCTGTACCTTTCGTTAAAAGGATGGGCCGTCAAAAGCTAAGAGATAGACGGACACTTTCGCATTTACAATATTAATGTAGACAGTATGGATTATCTGTTATCATTACTATCCATTTATAGGCTAAATAATAAATAGCGATTCCATTTGCTTTGTATAAAACGTCTAGTGAACAATTTTTATACTACAGCAAAGAGGATTAAAAGAGCCTTTTGCCTAGCCTTAAGACGCTAATAGCCAACTAAGCTTCTTTATTTTAATTCTGGACAAAGCCCTTTGTAAACTTATTATTATGTTTTATGAGAAACTAGGAACAAACTCTATCGCCCAGCTGGAATTAGAGAGAAATGAGATTATAGAAGGAAAATTAAAAATTCCTTTTAAACTATGAATCAAAGATATACCTAATAAAACTCCAGAGGTAAAGCCCATTAAATTCGTATTTTAAAAACTGAAGACAAATTCACACGTTTGTATGTGTGTGACATAAACGGCATACCCTACGCGTAGAGACATAGACTCAAAGATTAGGTAATCTGTGGTTAATAATATCGCATCATCCTCGCTCGTCTAGTGTAGAAAAGGCTTATTTATAGTGTCAATTGTAATAATTGAGTTAAATTCGATCGTAAATGGTATTAGAGTTAACTATTATTTTATGCACGACTCGAAATGAAATAATCACTCAACGGGCGAGTAACGTAATAACTGATATTACAATAATTGTTGTAATTTTATACAATTATTCTTGAATTAAACGTGTACTAGTGGTTGATATGAGTTGAATTTAATGTACGTAAAAAGTATCTTTATTTTATGACTAATTACGAGTAGGTAATTAAAAATTGTTGTTACCTAGTACCTAAAAACAAAAAAACCGGTCAAGTGCGAGTCAGACTCCCGCACTGAGGGTTCCGTACTCGGGTATTTTTCCAAGATTTTTGCACGATAAATCAAAAACTATCTATTTGAGAATGTACAGGTAAAGCTCTTTCATATGATAGCCCACTTGGTATAGTTATCTTACTTTGAAAATTGAGACCTGTTTTAATTTTTTATAAATGATGTATCCACAAATTTGCAGTTTTCAGATTTATTCCTGTACTTGTGCTATAAGACCTACCTACCTACCAAATTTCATGATTCTAGGTCAACGGGAAGTACCCTATAGGTTTTTTGACAGACACGACGGACAGATGGACAGACGGAAAGACAGACTGACAGACAACGATGTGATCCAATAAGGGTTCCGTTTTTCCTTATGTGGTACGGAACCCTAAAAACGGTCAAATGCGAGTCGGACTCGCAAACGAAGGACTCCGTACCATTGGACAGGAAATTAATTACACTTTAGAATTTTTGTAAATACCCGTTGGCACCCTTTGGGTATGTAATCCTAAATAAGTTGGCAATCTAGTATTTCTAGTACGATTTAATTTTAAAAAGTTCGTATGAATCTTTATTTTTCCGGGATGTAGATATTCGCTTCCAGGATACAAACGCCATATTTCTGTACCTTTTATCAATCAATGATGGATTAAGGCAATGGGAAGGTACTACCTACTTATAATTAAGTATTCTAGGTAAACGGAGTTATAAATAGGTGTATGGATGTTTGCAGTTTCTAAAATAACACTCAATCGGCTGACGTTTTACAATATTAAATAATAATAATTACTATGGAAAATCTCCCTCCGGAATTGTCGGTCACGCCTGTACGTTTCATAAATTACCTAAAATTAATTTGGCCATTCATTAGTAAAAATGAACAACTTCTCTATAATTGGGTTACGTCCGAAGTACATAATATAACAAATCATTACTTTATAATTTTACTATAGTGTAGTACCTAGTATCCCGGAATACTCTTTGACTTTCCGGGATAAAAAGTTGTGAATTTCTGGGATGCCAGCTATCTCTGTAGCAAATTTTATATAAATCGGTTAAACGGATGAGTCTTTAAGAATCCCATGGGAACCCTTCAATTTTACGGTATGAAAAGTAGCCCATGTCCGTCCCCGGGATGTAAGCTAAGTCTGTACTTTTCATCAAAATCGGTTAAACTGTTGGGCCATAAAACCTGGCAGACAGACAATCAGACAGAGACTTTTGCATTTATAATATTAGTAAGTAACTAAGTATGGATTTAAGGTAGTATTTCTTAAAAATATGTATTTACTTACAACAGACGTTGTTTATGAGTACCAAATCTTTATAATATTATCAAAAAAAATCCCGTTTTCAAGAAGTGCTGCCAACTGTCAAATATAGCCTAAGCACTTTTAAAATTCATCGCGATCCAAGCCGCAACGAAATATTAAATTTTATCAAAGCGTCACCCATTTTCGAGGTTTCGAGACGTTGTAGCAGGTGTGCTCCTGACAGTAAGTGACGACGAATATAATATATTATTATGGATCATACTTTTATAAGACCTTGAGGAAGACTTGTTACTTTCACATCAAGGTTGAGACGCGTAGAAGCATGTCAGAATATGGCAATACAAGAGTAATACGTGTAAATGGAATTCCAGGTAATCTATTTTCATCAATAAAAGTATCGTATATTGAATAAGAGCTTGAAGACCAAACCGAACAGCACAGGTGATTCGCTAATCAATTACTAAGCACATTAAAAAATATAAAATAGGTATTTCCAAATTTCATCTTCAACGAAAACGGCCAAAGATATTATGAAATGAGCTTAATAAAGATGAAGTGAAACATTTAGTCCTGTTATCCTTAAAAGGGACGCTGTAAATTCTGAAATGTTTATTACATTAAAGAGATCTGCATATTACTTGGAAGAAGTCGTAACCCAATGAGAAGTTGGTCTCTCCCCCTCTTACTTATCAAACGGTCAAAGTATCCCTAATAGCTCTAAGGGAATAAAGTTGTACTCGTTTGCATACATTACCTATTCTCTTTTGAAGAAAGTTGAGGCCTAAGGATATATTATGCCATGTAATAATACCCGGCTTCAATAACCACAAACTTTAAGAATATACTCATAATTTTTTTTTAAATTTGCAAATCATTTTTTACGCAAAGTATCAATCAGCCTGGCGGTCCAGCGTGGAAATGCAGCCAGTATTCTTGGCACCATTTTACGCGGGCATGATTTGTACAGTAATTAGATAAGGCTATTTTTGTAGTGTAGGCTTGGTGTGTATCGAACCTTAAGCTCGGTGTAACACCGGCTTGACCCAAAACTGCTTATGTTGCACATTACATTGTATTAATTCATTCTCGACGATTACACGACATACGCTCCACTTGAGCAGACGTTTTATTTATATCATCACCAACACCCAATCCTCCACATGGCGACCATGCCTTAAGGACTTACCTAAAGAAGAAAATTGCCTCTATTCGGAATTAGAACTCAGTGATGTTTTGTTAATTGTGGTGTTAACGATAATGGTGATGGCTATAATGTGGTATTTGTATAAGAGATGCCAACAAAAATCAATACAAATTCTAAGAAGAGAAATGAATGCAAGCCATATCAACGTTGTATCAAGGCCCCCGGAGATGGTGACTTCAGCACATATTTGAGCCGCGCGAAGCGACGTTCCGAGAAGTTTAGCCGACGTGACCCGACCCAGTGTGTATGAACAGTGTACCTAAGTTTTAAGTGTTTTAAGTTTTAAGTGGTAATATTTTCAAAAATAATTTAAGTTAGCCGCAAGAACCGTCTCCTTCAATTTTTTTTTAATTTCACATTGGCACCTCTTTTGAAGAACAGTACCAGATCTATTATTTTGTTACCTTGTCATGACCCATTCCTTTAGCCGATTATGATGAAAGGTACAGAGACCTTGCATTCCAGAGAAGAAAAAGCCACTCTTTGTTCTGGAAATTCTAAGAGGTTTTACAATTTTTTAATCTGGATCCACGCAGACGAACGACGAAGTAGTGGGCATCGCCTAGCTAATAACAGTTGCAAGACATAACAAGCATCATTACAAAAAAAGTAATGGTTTGTAGAAAAGACGATTGAATATAACTACATGCATTTCCTCCAGGTGTGATTGTGGTGGTCAAGCGCTTGCCTATAATAATGAATTAAAAAAAAATTGCGTTGCATACTATTTTTTTTGAAATAGGAGAGTAAGTGGCACAAAGCATAAAGAATGATTTTAGTAATTCAGCAATTATGGTCAAAGTTTAATAATAATTTGATAATAATTTTCTTTTGTTTAATATCAAAGTTTCCAAATTACGAATATATTTCATGGCGTAAACATAAATACAAATATAATGTAAGGTGTAACTCTCGAAACTTCTAGCACTTAACAGGGCTGTCTCCGTCACTTACTCCATACAATCGTAGTTCCCATTTCATTTGAATATTAAGCAACCAAAGTCCATGAAATTTTGCAGACATAGTCTAGAAACTAATATCTGTGTCTGTGGTGTTTTAGATTTTTCTAAAAATATGTAGTTTTAAAATTACAGGGGCTCAAAGATTTGTATTTTTCTTTAAAAAAAGGCCCAACTTTGTGCTCGTTTTTCTAGACAACGAAGCAATTTAATGAAATTTGGAAAAACCACAGACCTAGAAAATTTAATGAATATTATGTAGTAAAAAAATTATCGTTATATATTTTATATTGTTATAATTATGTGGGAACTACGAAAACCAGAAATTACACCCAGAAATCTTGAAAATTTCGTGCTGTCTCGATTTGTGCAAGCGGGGTGGTGAAGTGCGGGGGACGACACGTGAAACTGACAGAAACTGACAGTCTAAACACACGGGCCACATTTAGACTGCACCCAACTCCAAACTTGTCGATAGGTCTAACTAAATACACTGGTACATTTCAACTTGCGTTAGACGTATGCGTTACCTACCGTTATGCGTAGACGTTGCCTGTAGATAAAAATATGTCTCATGTTTGCTGGCAATAGCGCATGCATCAAACCCTGCAAGTTGCAACTCTCTTGCAACCTATTCCTCACGCAATACGCACAGCTTTAATATTATAATTTTTGACAATGTATACTATATGTAATGCCATATCACAGGTCACTCTCTGATTTATTGCTAACAATTTACTTCCAAATGCAAAGAAATCTAAGTGTGTTGAATTCACACTGCCCAATACCAGGACCTTAAATGACATAAATTCATTGATAAATAATCATATGTTGAAAATAAAGGAGAACCCCGTGTTTCTCGGTATAATGTTAGATGCAAAGCTTCTATGGAACACCCACATATCAACACTTGATGGTAAACTCAGCTCTGCTGCTTACACTGTTAGAAAAATTCGACAGGTCTGACGTGGAAACTGAAAAAATTGTATATTTTGCCTATTTTCACTGTATTATGTCTTACGGACTCTTGCTAGGAGATAAAGCGGTAGATATTGAGAAAAAAATGTATTACAGAAAAGGACAGGACGTGCAATTTATAATTTAAAACCGCGCGCTGCCATACAATAAAAATATAAGGAAATAAGTACCTTATCTATTATCTTATAGTAGCTTCTAAATATATTTACAACTAGCTAATGCCCGCAGTTTCGCTCGCGTGGATTTAGGTTTTTAAAAATCCCGATCCTTTCATTTCCCAGAACAAAAGTTGCCTCTCCGTAATAGCCCGTCCCCGGGATGCAACTTGTTTCTGTATCACGTAAGAATATTTAAACGGATGATCCTTTTCAAATCCCGAGGGATCACCAGGATTTAGGAATGCAATTTCTTACAGCATAAGGGTTGAGATCAACGACAAAGTGTTTACTTGGTATAGATACCTTCAATATCAATTAATAATCGACACTTTTTAAATCCCATTAGCTTTAGTAGTCAGGTCCCCTGCAACATCAGGGTTGAGGAGTTGGAATCCAAATTTTTTATTGAACAATGTCGCAAACTTTCTTTATCGATTAAAAAAACTACCCAAAATTACGCAGTTAGGTTACCTGCCAAATTTCATGGTTTTGAGTCAACGGGAAATACCCTAGAGGTTTTCTTGACACACACGACAGACAGAGAGATAGACAACAAAGTGATCCTATAAGAGTTCCGTTTTTCATTTTGAGGTACGAAACCCTAGAAAACGTAGGAACGGCATTCCGAACCAGTGGTAAATTTTTCTGACCATCCAAAAACACTTTGAAGTTTACCTAAAAGTTTACAGGAATAAAAATTTATCATTGTATTCCATTCCATTTCATTCTATTCCATTCTGTTCAAAGATAAATAGATAATAAAAATATTTGTCACCGAAACAATAATTTACGATACATCGACCAATATCAATTTTACTGATGACAATCTAACTATTACCAAAGTGAACGACTACTATAATATCTATTATATACGACTAACATAATATGTATTATAAATTGTGTGCCGTTTGCATTCTCACTAGGTTCTCATTAAGTTTGTTTTATTTGGTTAAACTTTCTGGCATTTATATTGTTATGACGTTTAATTGGCAAACAGTCTGTTTATTGGCTGAAACTCAAAAATTCAGCCAATCACAACAAAGAAAATATTGTAATAATGATTGATGCAGCTTTCTGTAATTGAAAACAAAATATTTGACATTAACTTGAATGTGACAGTGTTTTCCGAATAGGGTTGCCAGAGGCCCCGTATTTTACTGGTTACCCCGTATTTCAGGATACAGAAACCTGTAATTATGAAAATAAAATACGGGGCAAATAAAACTAAATATTTTTAGGGTTCCGTAACTCAAAAGCAAAAAAGAACTCTTATAGGATCACTTCGTTGTCTGTCAGTCTGTCAGTCTTTCCGTCTGTCCGTCTGTCCATTTGTCCTTCTATCCGTCTGTCATGTGTTCATGAACAAATATTAGTATTTTCAATTTTCAAAGTAAGATAACTACATATATCAAGTGGGTTATCATATGAAAGGGCTTTACCTGTTCATTCTAAAACAGATTTTTATTTATTTTTATGCATATTTTTTTAATGCATAACAGTTTTTGATTTCTCGAGTAAAATGTCGGAAAAAATACCCGAATACGGAACCCTCGGTGCGTGGGTCTGACTCGCACTTGGCCGGTTTTTTACAAATTCAGCAGAAGCTGGCTGGCGAAATCAAACACTGACGTTATTTCCAGTAGAAAGAATATTTTCCTTTTGCGGCAATGCGTAGCCGAAACCCACTCGATATTGATCATGGTCGTAGCCAAGGCGGCGGGGCTTGGTTTGAGGATGTAAGCCTTTTTTTATACAAGCTAGCCCGTGACTTTAATCTTTTCTAGTGGTAAGTGATGATGCAGTCTAATTTCTTGGCCGTTAGGGCCATACTAACCATATAACTAGCCATGACCGAAGCCTCCCACCAGACCAGAAATTTAGAAATGGCGACTGCGCCTGGGAAGCCGTCAAAAACCTAAGCCTAAAATAATACTTACACTATTTCTTGCATTTGCTTACCAATTTTTTTTTGGAAATATATCAAACATTTCGCGCTCACTTCACTCGCGCTTTGAATTTGTATTACTTGGTGTAAGCCCCGCAATTTCGTTTGCATGAATTTAGATTTTTAAAAATTCCGTGGGGGATTTTCCGGGCTAAAAAGCCGCCTAAAAAAATGTCTGGGATGCAAGTTACCTCTGAATAGTAAGTACCAAAATTTTGGTAAAGAAGATGGGCCGTGAAAGGGTAACAAATAGATAGGCAAATAGATATACTGTCGTATTCGTAATATTAGTATGGATAGGAAGCTTTAAAAATAAAATCTTGCTATGGCTAAACTCGTTTCCCTTTCACTTTAATTTTTTCTGTATTGAACCAAAAACACTTACGCTCACTGCGCTCGCGCTTTTTTATTGTTGTATTTTATCTCACTGTCAAATTGAAAGGCGAAATTCCACTAACCAGGTAATTAGCCCATAAAGTTGAGCGAATGTTTTTTTCCTCATGACAGGATTCAGTTCCGGCCCTAATAAAACCTCTCCCGCAATCGATTCCTGGCTACGGCCATAGTATTGATACTGTGAAGGTGGAATTACAAATTAAATGTAATTTTAAGTTGAAATGAGAAGATTGTATGCATGAAATGTATAACATTTTGCTTTACAACACTAAGAGTTTTTAAAAGCTATTTAAATAAATAAATCTTTTATTTAAAACCACATTGCAAACACAGTTCACCAATCAAGACACGGCAACATACAGAGAAAAAATACAAAACTTACAAATAAACTGAAATATCTAAATAGGCTTTCCATGCATTTCAGAGAGAACCACCGCCTATTTCTTCAAATACTTCAAATTTTCAAATTTCTTCAAATCTAAACCCCGTATTTTTGATGGTGGTAGCCTGTAAATCAAAAAGAGGCAGGTGGCAACCCTACTTCCTACTTCCAACTAGACAGAATGAAAAATTTGTTTTCATTACTCGGCATGCCTACTGCCATAGTGTGACAGAAAGTGTGACGGTAGTTGTGACCTCTGATTGGCCGACTCTCTTTCACTATTTGCTAAAATTGATGATTGCAACAACAATTTTTTCTTTTTTGTAATCGAAAACAGAACACGGACGTCAAACAGGTTGACTAATTGCAATCATTTCTGACCGGCTAACATTGTTCCGCTAGTGGCTCAAACTCACTGTCGCAGCAAGAACATGGTAAATTCAGCCAATCACAGCAATTTGAAATTTGGTTATCACAAATGTACCGATCTAGGAACCGAGAATGCACGAACCAGGGCAGATAGAGATAAGAACAATAATCTCATACGTAGGAAATCGACGGGGGATCGTTGGCAAGGATAGCCTTAATAACACTTTTAAATTAATGTATACGTTTTCTGTGTTTATCAAAAGGCTTTAGTAGGTTAAGGCCAACGCAAACCGGCAGGGCAAAGCATTTCATCTTTGCGCAACGTAAATCCATGCGTACCTACCTAACTAATAGTAACAAGATACAGAATCCAGTGTTTAGATATTGACCCCGAGGCATCTAATTTTGATTTACCTTCGCGGCATTCGCGGCATTAGCGGCGTGCTAGAGGATGACGCGCCGGGATACGATGGCATGCCACGAGAGGTACCTACCTAACGTCACATTGCAAGGGCATGCTTTGGTGCCATCTCCACGGATGATAAATATAAGTGTAAATTAAAAATTTATAACACCCCTGACAATTGAAGGTTACAGTAACTAGAAAAGAGCTGATAACTTTCAAACGGCTACACCAATTTTCTTGGATTATAGCTAAGAACACTCTCGATCAAGCCACCTTTCAAACAAAAAAACTAAACTAAAATCGGTTCATTAGTTTAGGAGCTACGATGCCACAGACAAATATACAGATATACAGACTATCTGTAGGACGCTGAGTTCGTCAGTGTGCGTTGGCCTTTAGATGCAAATTGAAAGTACAGTTCGCACTCTCATGGGAGGTAGCAGCGCGAAAATTATAAATTTATGTGCAAAGTTTGTTTTATATTAGCTGTAATGTTGATGCGAGCCCGTGTCTAATTAAGGTTTGTTGTATATGCTAGAATATCGTTCGATAATGGAATGTAAGCTACGCTAATAAAACATGATAAAATTAATATTGCTACATACCAGATATTATTTTACAATAGGAGATGGATTTGTTAACGTTTTCCCCGGAATTCAATATGAATTTCATTTGTTATAAAATCTTTGATTATATTTGATACAAAATTACTTATACGCCTACTCATATTATGTCTATTGTTCTCGCCATGTTACAAATGAAATGGCTTTTGTGAACAGAATTTTACTATAAATGTTAAAATTAAATTTGATGCTTTTCAACAACAATGTCTATCGTTTAGAAGTTTGACTGACATATAGTAAATTATTATTATACTGAAATCAGTAACCTAAACCTTAAAACTCAATGGTTTGTGGGATAAAATTCCACTTGTTAGGTTATCTTCATCTTTTTTTGGAGGGGAAATTCGACGTGGATACCAAGGCTCTTAAGGAGGCATGGAGATTCTGTCAGCTAAAATCATTTACCGATCAAAAGTCATAGTATTCCACGTATAGCCTGGCGGCTGGGCGACGGGATCGGATTTGTGTAATCTATCCAGCGGCATTGACCTCCTCCCAAATTAATATTATCATTCCATTCCATTCCATCAGCCTGTATGCGTCCATAGTGAAGGTTACAGTAACTAGAAAAAAGCTGATAGCTTTCAAACGGCTGAACCGATTTTCTTGGATGATAGCTAAGAA
Source organism: Maniola jurtina (assembly GCF_905333055.1). Lineage (NCBI taxonomy): Eukaryota > Metazoa > Arthropoda > Insecta > Lepidoptera > Nymphalidae > Maniola > Maniola jurtina. The sequence goes on along the minus strand of NC_060034.1, from coordinate 2,774,353 downwards.
CACTCACGATCAAGCCACCTTTCAAACAAAAAAAACTAAATTAAAATCAGTTCATTCGTTTAGGCGCTACGATGCCACAGACAGATACACAGATACACAGATACACACTTCAAACTTATAACACCCCTCTTTTTGAGTCGGGGGTTAAAAAAAAGAAGACATCAAGTCATATTTAACGAACAAATTTTAATATACCTACTTTACGAAATAATGTTCCTCCAAAGAAATTCAAACTTTATTCTCTGAGAGATTTCATTATACTTTTTACTCAGAAAGTTTTGTTTTTACAAAGTAAATTTTCTGGTAGATCGCCGGCAATTGTATACTGCACTTTATGATTAAGTGTCAAAACTCGGGGCTTGCTAGCGAGGAAATATGAAAATCGTACTCTACGAGCACGTAAACTAGAGTTTTTGCACAAAGTTTAACTGGCCAAATAACTCAGAGTTTTGTATAATATAAACCGGTTTTGGCACTTTCATCAAATGGGCTTAGGAATGAATTTCTTTAGCGGAGGCATTAGGTAAGTTAGTGTTGAAGTGAAACTTCTTTAGGGATTTGAGAGATTGCTTGAGTCATGTTTGTCTGGTGAGAGGCACCGGCAAAGCCGTGCCGCCAAGCAATTTTGCGTCCCGGTACGATTTCGCGTAGAAACCGATAAGTGGTATGGGTTTGATAAACTGTCTCACCCCTTCAAACTTACTATCACTTCACCAGGTGAGGCAAATAACTAACTTCACATCACACTTCACACTAATATTAGAAAGGCGAAAGTTTATGTGTATGTGTGTGTGTGTGTGTGTTACTCCTTCATGCAAAAACTACTAGACGGATTTGGCTGAAATTTGGAATGGAGATAGATAATATCCTGGATTAGCACATAGGCTACGTTTTATCTCTGAAAGAGTTCCCACGGGACTTCGAAAAACCTAAATCTATGCGGGCGAAGTCGCGGGCATCGGCTAGTATAATATATACTAAGAATAAGAATAAAATTAAAAACTTAGATATTGTGCGTTGTTATCGTTTCTCTTACAAATCGTTAGTTGGAAGAAATATCAGTAAATGTGCTCTTCAGGCAAGCCATACAAATCTGTAAAGATAAGAGAGCATTGTGCAAAATCATATCGACATTTCAGGCTCATTAAGCTGACGCAGCAAAGCTCTGACAATAGACGCCGACAAAACATTTATTATCAACCCGCATATACACGACCCATTACCGATGTAAATGTTATGATATGATGGTAAAATACTTAATTATTATGATTGGTACTTAGTTCTCTACAGACAGCTATCTAAAAGGTATAGTTACTTTATAAAACTGAAACTGGACGATTTCTGTCCTTGAAATATATATTTAAAAATTTTAATTAGAGACAGATTTCTTGTCGCAGAACCCAAAACGGTTATTATATTAATTTTGTCTGTCTGTTCACATATCACGCTGAAACTACTGAAGAGATAGAATATGATTAGGATTTCTTTGGTGAAGTCAACCAAAAAATAAAAAGCATATCACACAGATTTCCACTTGCATAGAAAGAATCATGCATTAAATGTAGTTTTATAAAATTTTGATATGAACGTTTGAAGCTAATTTAAGTAGGTACCTATTATACACTTACCTAGTTCTGTTAAAATATAATTTAAATATTGCGATAGTATTTCCAAACGAAAGCACTCCAAAATTGCTCGAGGTTCCGTACGTTAACCTTAATATTTTACATGACAATTCGCATTTAACTTTGGACAAAGTAAAATAAGCAATTTTGTTTTAGCCCTAGAATGAAAAGACTAAGTTAAATTAACTTATAAGGAACTTTTGTACGAATCTTATTCCTGAGCGGGAATCCACAATGGGATTACAGGGCAACGTTACATCAATCAACGTTGGAGGAAAAGCAAAAATTAAATTCCATTAAGAAATCTCGCGGACCTTTTACACTGACGTGGTGACGGTTTTTAAATGGCTCCAGCTTAAATTCTCAGAATAAAATGCGGATATCTTGGCTACAGAAAAATTGTGGACTTCACTAGTCACTACTGAAACAAATGTAAATTAATAATTTATAACACCCCCGACAAGTGAAGGTTACAGTAACTAGAAAAGAGCTGATAACTCACTAACGGCTGAACCGATTTTTTTAGGTTATAGCTAAGAACACTCTCTATCAAGCCACCTTTTAAACAAAAAAAAAACTAAATTAAAATCGGTTCATTAGTTTAGGAGCTACGATGCCACAGACAGATACACAGATTGCACACGTCAAACTTATAACGCCCCTCTTTTTGGGTCGGGGTTAATAACGTTAAAACTGGTCAAGTGTGAGTCAAACTCTCACATGAGGGGTTCTGTATCATCGTACAAGAAATAACACTATTTAAGTTTTTGAATTTGCACGCCATTTATGAAGTTTTTATTATTTGTTGTTATAGCAGCAATAAAAAACACATTCTGTGAAAATTTCAATTCTCTACCTATTAATTTGTGCTCGTTAATGAGTAAGACAGAAGATATTAAACGCATGAGAGTAGAAGAGATAGAGCTCCACAAATAATATGACCCATGTGTTGAAAAGTCAAATACCTATTCTATTTTTTTTAATAAAAATAGCGAGCAAACTAGCACGTGAGTCACCTGATGTTAAGTGATTACCGCCGCCCAGGAACCTTTTCAGTACCAGAGGAACCGCCAACGCGTTACCGGCCTTTCAGGAATTTGTTGGTCCGCCCCTTGAATAACCCCATGAATTTTAATTATAAAACAGTGTCACATGACTGCGCTGAAGAAAAGAAAAATTGAATTCCATTGAGAAACGTCATAAACGGTTTATACTGTTAGTGTCACGACACACCTGCGTTAAACTGTACTGACGTAGTGGACTGGTGATGAATTGATCATGATGATGAGCTTATGTATCTAATAAAACATTGCAAGCTCATTCATCTGAAATTTCGGTGATATAATTCACGCAGGTGTGTCACGACCCTAATGTTTGGTCAGATTTAGAAATGCCTTCCTTTCAGGAGCAATGAGGTAGGTTACTTTTTAAATCTGTAATGGAAAGCAAAGTATTTGTGTCACCAGTTTTTATCATAATGGTGGATTAAAACGAGGTCAACATTTTGACAGATCCTTTCTACTTCAGCAGCTACATCCTGGCAGTAAAATAAATAAATCCGTCTCATAATGCAATGATTATATTTTTCTGTTTGATAAGTTATATGCCTCAGGGACCAGGATGGTGTCATATCATCATATTGTATAGCGATCTTCGGCAATGGAGGACAGAACTTTTTAACTCTAGGTTTAATCAATTGTAAACTTTTCAATAGTTTTATAAACAGTGTATGGTTCAATTTTTTGTAGCGTAGTTATAATTTAGTTTATATTGATTACGAGATATATTTTATATATACTTTTTCTACTTTTTTTATCTCATGGTGGTCATTTTGAAATTTCTATTATTTCTTGTAATAGTGGCAATAGAAATACATACTTTGTGAAAATTTCTACTCTACCTTTTACGGTTCATGAGATACAGCTCGCTGACAGACAGACGGGCCGATAGAGGATGCTTAGTAATAGGATCCGTTGGCACACTTTGGGTACGGCATCCTAAATCACACAAAATAATAATGTAAACGGTACATTATTCCACAAAGGTATTACTTATTTGATTAAAGGTAAAGGTGATGTTCCCCAAAACATATACGCGGGGCCTAATGTGATTGAAATTTCTTATGTCACTCAACGTGACACCACGCCAAAGAGGAAGTAACGGGAAGGGCCAATTATTTTGCGATCTCGGAACATTTTTTTTTGACACGCCTGGATTATGAAGGGCCTGACGTAAATTTCTGGATGTGACAACTTTGTTTTGATTACGGCATCTTTAAAAGGTCACTTGTTAACCCCCGACCCAAAAAGAGGGGTGTTATAAGTTCGACGTATGTATCTGTGTATCTGTCTGTGGCGTCGTAGCTCCTAAACTAATGAACCGATTTTAATTTAGTTTTTTTTTTTTGTTTGAAAGGTGGCTTGATCGAGAGTGTTCTTAGCTATAATCCAAGAAAATCGGTTCAGCCGTTTAAAGGTTATCAGCTCTTTTCTAGTTACTGTAACCTTCACTTGTCGGGGGTATTATAAATTTATAATTTAAACTTGTGTCATATTTTCTTTGCAATAGTATTAGAAATCACGTCATGCATTAGATGCCAGACACTAAAGAGTCATGGATACTTGGTCCATATATCCAATACATGGACCACTTGCTAGTCACCCTTAAAATTTAAAAGTTTATGTTTTTGATTTTTGAAATAAAAAGTAATAACAAACAGACACACTTTCACAGTTATTATATGGATAGTGATACATTGCTAATAAATAATTATTCAAATACAATATCGATAAGCTGTTTAGAAATCAAACCGAATAATTCGTGTGCTTAAAACTAATAATTCGGTATCTATTGACGGTATTCATATGAGCGAAATGTTGACAGCAAATAATAATTGTACTATCAATATCGTCAATCAGCTCGCAACAGCTGAGTGTAGTTTAATTATCTAGTATAAAACGGAAATTATCGCATCCGTTCACAATGTGGTTGAAGTTCTACGAAACGTTGAATTTTCTCCATTCGTGTGTTTTCCCGATATTAACAACACTTACTTGTACTTAGTTTGAGTTAACGTGTCAACTACATAAACAAGTGTAAATTAAAAATTTATAACACCCCCGACGATCCAAAGTATTTGAGTTTTCCAAAACATCATTTTTAAATAAATAATTATGTATTTAGGCAACGTCCATCTTGACAGCTTGACATTTGTCTATTGACATAATATTATGAACCTAACGGTTATCTAACCTTCTTTTCTACAAGAAAACTAGAAAAGAGCTGATAACTCTTAAACGGCTGAACCAATTTTTTTAGATTATAGCGAAGAACACTCTCGATCAAGCCACCTTTCAAACAAAAAAAACTAAATTAAAATCGGTTCATTCGTTTAGGCGCTATGATGCCACAGACAGATACACAGATACACAGATACACAGATACACAGATACACAGATACACAGATACACAGACACACAGATACACAGATACACACGTCAAACTTATAACACCCCTCTTTTTGGGTCGGGGGTTAAAAACAAGTATTTTCAACCGGTCAGGCCAATAAAGAAAATAAAACCTCTGAAAATCAAACAGCTAAAAGCTCTGTCCACGTGGACGAAGCCACGGGCATCATCTTATCCATATACTATCCCGGGAAAGGACACACGCTACTTTTCATCCCGAAAAATCCGACAGTTCCCACAGGATTCTTAAAGGCCCATCCGCTTAACTTATTTATATATTTGGTACGGAGCTTGCGTCCCAGAAATTGACATAGGCAACTTTTTATCCCGCCGAAAAATCAAAGAGTTCGTACGGGATTTTCAAAAAATTAAATCCCCGGACGAAGTCGCGGGCATCATCCAGTAAGAAAATATACTTAAAATAATAATAGGTACCTACTTAATTATTATAATTTTACAATCAATCCTGAAAAATGAATATGTAATAAAAAATGTACATGGAAAATTCTGTACGTACCACTTAAAGTCCAATCCAAAGTACTTATCACAAAAAAGCACAGTACATATTATAAGGCACTCAACACACTGTCCACACGCCGGCACAACGAGATAACGCGCACGTTATGGTAAAAGTGAGAGCTTAATACGCCCTGCTTGTAGCAATTATGGTTAATTGTATTGACCTAAGCTAACCCGCCGGTCTAATCCGGTCGTATGATGCATGCCTTATTGGTTATTATGGATGTTAATTTGTTGATTACGTGCTGGTTAATACGTGAATAGTTGCTTTTGCTAATACGGTTTGTTGAAAGTGAATTCGTTTTCTTTGATGTAGTATACCAGTTTCTACTTATAGAAACAACTTTCCATATCAGTGCAAAATTCCACTATCAATCCATACTAATATTATGAATGCGAAAGTGTCTGTCTGACAACAGGCTGTAGAGCGCATTTTAACTTTGCTTAGACCGGCTTAGACTTAAATTTCAGTTAAAACGAGACAAAATACCAGCGGTATAACGCTGACTCGTTTTAACAATATCATAAGTCTAAGCAAAGTCAAAGTGCGATCTATATCAGGCTAAATATTTCATTAATGGGTAGAGAGTTGAAATTTTCACAGATAATATTTTTATTGTCGCTATAACAACAAATAGGTAATACTCGTAAAACACCAAGATGGCGAATTTGAAAATGGCCGCCATGCATTATAAAAAAAAAAGTAAATAGTATTATGTCTTGTCAGACGGATGGACAGCGAAGACTTTGTAATAGGGGACCCCTCTTGGCACCTTTCAGGTACGGGAGGCTAACAACCATTTCAGTATTACTCGCTTTTTATTTTGTATACAAATAGTGGTCAACTATTACGCATCATATCATTCAGTTTCACGTCCCGAATAACAATTTTGAGGTTTCACGTTAATTACCTAGCATTGTAAAATTCGGAAATATTTTAGTTTGTCATTCATTAGTTACCTCTATTTTTGCTGGCAAATAAAAAACTAAAAACTTTGGTTAGTTGTTAAAAATAAAATAAAATTTTCAGCGCAGGAAAATTCCAGTCAATTAAACAAGGTTTAACCAATCAAAACTAACACGATAATAAAACCAGTCAAGTGCAAGTTGGGCTCAAACACGAAGGGTTCCGTACCTTCGTAAAAGATAAACGTACAGCCTAACCCTTTTACGTAGAACACTCAAGTGTGATTTAGTAAATATTGTTTTCGAGAACACATTTTATTTTATTTTTGTTATTAACCCCCGACCCAAAAGAGGGGTGTTATAAGTTTGACATGTGTATCTGTGTATCTGTGTATCTGTCTGTGGCATCGTAGCGCCTAAACGAATGAACCGATTTTAATTTAGTTTTTTTTGTTTGAAAGGTGGCTTGATCGAGAGTGTTCTTAGCTATAATCTAAAAAAATTGGTTCAGCCGTTTAAGAGTTATCAGCTCTTTTCTAGTTTTCTTGTAGAAAAGAAGGTTAGATAACCGTTAGGTTCATAATATTATGTCAATAGACAAATGTCAAGCTGTCAAGATGGACGTTGCCTAAATACATGATTATTTATTTGAAAATGATGTTTTGGAAAACTCAAATACTTTGGATCGTCGGGGGTGTTATAAATTTTTAATTTACACTTGTGTAACCACAAATTCGCGGTTTGGATTTTTCCTTTACTTGTACTGTCAAACTTCGTGATTCTAGGTCAACCGGAAGTATCTTATAGGTTTTTTTTGACGAACGCGACAGACGGACAGACGATTAGAATGGCAGACAGACAGATAGACAGATAGACAGGCAGACAGACACACAGCAAAATGGTCCTATAAGAGTTCTTTTTCCTTTTGAGGTACCCTAAAAATGATGTACTTTGTAAAAAAGTTGGATCTCAACAATCGCACAAAATGGCGGGGCACTTTGCATAAATGAATTTGAAATTCAGCATTACAGGATGCTTCGGAAAAGTTTTGTAAATTTAAAAAGAAAATAGATGGTTGCGAAAGTGCTTGTTGTGCAAGACTGAAGTGGAGTTCTATAACCTTTGACGGCTGTGGATTTTATTTGCAAATTGTAAAGGTCACAGGTTCAAACGATTGATCTTCTATTTTTGTACCCACTAGTATTTTGCATTGTTTATCCATACTTCCATACATACGAGTAATATTATAAACGCGATAAATCTGTCTGCCTGTCTGTTAGCTTTTCGCGTGGCCTAACAGTTTAACCAATTTTGATGACATTTGGTACAAAGTTAGCTTACACCCCAGGGACGGACATAGGCTGCTTTTATCCCGGAAAATCAAAGAGTTCCCACGGGATTCTTAAAGACCCATCCGTTAGCGATTTATATGAAATTTGCTACGGAAGTAGCTTGCGTCCTGGAAATTAACATAGGCAACTTTTTATCCCGGAAAGGCAAAGAATTCCCACGGGATTTAAAAAAAACCCATGCGAACAAAGTCGCGGGCATCATCTAGTTCTATATAAAAGGTCATAGGTCAAACGATTGATCTTCTATTTTAGTACTCGTATTTTGTACTGTTTACAATATCAATATTGCGAACCTAACCAGTAGGATAAAAGCGGCGATAGCCTAGTTAAGACGTCAGCCTCGTAGTCGGGGAGTCCGAGGTTCGATCCCAAGCACGCACCTAACTTTTCGGAGTTATGTGCGTTCTAACAGTGAAGGAAAACATAAGGAAACCTATATGCCTGAGAAATCTCCATTCTGTTCTCAAAAGGTGCGTGAAGTCTGCTAATCCGCACTTGGCCAGTGTGGTAGACTATGGCCAAACTGTTCTCATTCTGAGAGGAGAGCTGTGCTCAGTAGTGAACCGTCGATGAGCTGATCATGATGATGATGACGCCGAATTGCTGTATGTTATTGGTCCGGATGGCAAACTTTACAAATCGATGACACTCCGAATGCATGTCTTCATATAGATCATCATGATCAATCCATCAGCGGCGCACTACTAAGGACGGATCCTCCTCTCAGAATGGTAAAGGTTTAGGCTACAGTCCGCCATGCTGGCCTAATGCAAATTTGCATACTTCACACGCCATTGAGAACACTATGGAGAACTCTGAGGCAATATAGCAAGTGATATATTTTAATTTCTTAAAACGCACTTATGTATCTCCGAAAAGTTAGCGGTGCGTGCCCGGCATCGAACCCTCGACCTCCCAAATGAAAGATCCTCATCTAAACCACTAAGCTCTCACCGCTCTTTTTAAAGATAGGTATAATGGAAACAGACTTTTATTTTACGAGAGTTAATTTTCATACAGTTCAGAACAATGGATTAACTTAGTTAACTCGGTCCGTTAGATAACTCGCAGGTGAAGCTACTCCGAGCTGAATCCCGAGATGTTGCAGTTAACAGTTAATTTGCATACACCACCGAGCGCAGATATGATTTCATTTAGCTGTGGTCTTAATGAATTCTTGTAATTAGGTTTGCTCTGGAACATTGTTCTACATATTATTTTATTCATAAAATAATTAATTCTTCTTATATTGTTCGTTATTGAAATTGTTATAATAAAACTCTCATAGCAGGTATGCTCGCGTAGAATACTGGCTACATTTTCACCCAAAATAGCCCAAAATAGGCTGACCCTTTACAAACCCAAACTCAAAGACATTTATTCAAAGTAGATTCTATTGTACACTTTTTGGTGGTCATAATTGTTAGATTTGTAAGATGATAATATAGTGGTGATAATTAATTACGTAAACTTAAAACTAAAGCTACGAGGTTTCCAAACACGTCCAGGTCTGAGAAGAGCCCTTATCAAACTCAGCCGTGTATTATATGCTGTATATAATGGATATAATAGTACTAGATTATTTATAACCTATTCTTAACCATCATGAATGTAGTTACAGTTTATCGTCGGCATATCAAATAAATAAAATAAAATAAAATATAGACCTTCGCGTTTATGGACATTCAGTTACTAAGACTAGGTATAGGTACTTGGATAAGCTAATTAATGTTGTTATTGTAACGCCATAACGTGAATTAACCTAGCTTCCAATACACGATTCAAATTAACGTAGGTAATTGCGTGTTCTAGGATTTTTTTTCATTTCCCATGGAAATAGCTAATCTAGATCTGATAAAACTTTGGCTTACACTTTTTGATATCGCGTACCTATAGACCGCGACAGGTCAGGATGGCAATTGGAGTATGAGCATAGAGATACATGTTTTACAAAGAACCTATATGTACGCACAAACAAGTTGCTAAGTCCATGTGATCCAGCAAACTGCACTTACCGCGGTTTGAGCTGTGTAGGTATGTTTAAAACTCAGTCAATTTCACCTTAAACACTTAAATAAAGATTATTATTAGTCTATTATCTATTTGATTACCAGTTAGTGTGTCCATTTCTATATTCATGTCTCCATCCAACTTTTAAGGGTTCCGTGAAAATAGGAATCCTTGTAGAATTTCTTTTTTAGGGTTCCGTAAAAAAAGGAATCCTTGTAGGATTACTTCGTTGTCTGTTTGTGTTGTTGTTGTTGTTACGTTTCTCGAGACCTATCAAGGGAATCCAAACCTATGGGGTACTTTTTGTTGACCTAGAATCATGAAGTTTCGCAGGTAGCAATTTTTTATGTTTTATAGCACGATAGAGGAAAAAATCCAAAACCGTGAATTTTGGATTGCACCACAAAAATAGTGTAGTTCGGAACCCTTCGTAATCGAGTCCTACTCGCACTCGACCAATCCTATTTACCTTTTCACAGCTTAATTATGAACACTCTTAATAAAAAGTAGCACAGAATCACAAGAAATGGAAAAGTTGTGGGAAGCAGTTGGTCCTTACAGAAATAGCAGAAACGCTGGGATATCGAATATTGGATCTGTTAAAGCGAACGATTCTATATATAGCATTGTAGACGTAGTCTCTAACTAAAAGCTGCAATTAGTATTCATCCTTTGTACCTAGGTAACTGTGCGAATCATTAACAGGAAGTTCAAATTAATTGTGAACAATGAATTATATAACTAGCATTGTTTCTTGGTAGATATATACATTTTATCTTCCTTCAAAGTACTGATAGCTCAGTGGTTAAGATTTCAGCCTACTATTCGGGGAGGTCTGGGGTTCCCAGGCATGCACTTCAATTTTTACATTAACTTTTACAAGTTATGTGCATTTTAAGCTATTAAATATCACTTGAGTATGAGATATTGGTACCCCAACGGTGCGCTTTCAGGTGCAAGGTCGCCATTCTAGCGCCTTAGGACCCTATCGTTTTTAGGGTTCCGTACCTCAAAAGGCAAAACGGAACGCTTTTAGCATTACTTTTTAGTTTGCCTGTCTGTCTGTCCGTTTGTCGTGTCTGTCAAGAAAACCTGTAGGCTACTTTCCGTTGATCTAAAATCATGAAATTTGGCAGGTAGGTAGCTCTTATAGCACAAATAAATGGAAAAATCTGAAAACCGTGAATTTGTCGTTACGTCACAAAAAAAATTAAAGTGTTTTCATCATCAAATAATTAGTATTTTAAGACAACTATGCCAAGTGGGGTTATCATATTATGAAAGAGCTTTACCTGTACACTGTAACAGATTTTTGATTATTTTAATATAAGTACTGTTAGATAGAGTTTGTGGATAGACTGTGCGTGGCCTAGCTCCCTCTGACGTTCTCCAAGAGTCTATGGTACTAGCGGACTCTACACTCGGTGACGCGTAGAATGGCGAGTAGTTGTTGTGCTCTATTTATGTAAATTAATAAAATAAGGAAACAGTCGGATAGAAGTATATTAAAGTACATACAAGTGTTTTACCTTTATTAGTACATAATAGTTTTTGATTTATCGTGCAAAATATATAATATCGGAAAAATATCGGAGCACTAAACCCTCGGTGCGCGAGTATGACTCCCACTTGGCCGGTTTTTTTGACACAAGTGCCCTGCCCATGGCCACTTCAGCTTCGCAACTCGTTGAGCTATATCGGTTACTGTGGTTCCCCCAGAATAGATTTTGTTGGAAAACCTTCCACTAAGTAGACAAGTAACATCCAGCAAATCACAGGGAGCCGCTGAATTCAGGCGGCGCAAGACTGTGGCTCGTGGAAGTCCGTAAAAGTGACCTATGTCCAGCATTGGACGTCTATCGGTTGTTAATGATGATGATGATGATGGTGATAAGACTGGTAGCTAGTACCTTCTACGATAGTTTCCAGTAAGTGCAATAAAGACATCAATTAGTCGGTACCGACGCGACTGTGTCGAGGTTACTGGAATTAACAACGCGGTTCCAGCAATTATGAACAATTTAGTGTAGATTGCTGATCAATAGAGTTGTTCTCTTGTACTTTGTGTTGTCTTAGTTATCTACACAGTGTAGGTACAACATTATTCTTATATATGACTTTTCAAACTCAAAAAAAAAAAAGATTCCGACGAATTGAGAACCTCCTCCTTTTTTGGAAGTCGGTTAAAAAGTATATTACTTGTGCTATTAAGACCTACCTACCTGCCAAATTTCATGATTCTAGGTTAACGGGAAAGGCTCTATTGATTTTTTTGATAGATACGACAGACGGACAGACGGACAAACAGACAGACAGGCGAAAGACAACAAAGTGATCCTATAAGGGTTCCGTTTTCCTTTGAGGTACGGAACCCTAAAAAAATATCATAGTTGTCAATTCGAAGTAGGTACGTTCATTCAAGTAGCTACTATAATAATGACTAGACCTCAGACTATGTAAGAGGCAAATAGGCTCCTGACCTTTTAATAAATGGTGCAGGTGATCATTTGACCGAGATGTGTCAGCGCGCGGTTAAGAGCATTTGACTCGACAATTGGTGTTAAGTACTAAAGCAGGGGCTAATTGCATCAGAAGCGGCAGATAGGTGCTATCTTGAACTAACCACCGCCCACGGCTTCACCCAGCATACATTTTTATTCCCTATCCCGTGGAAATTTCGACAAACCCAGCCTTTCTCCAATAAGCATGCGTTTATAGTAGATTATGTAAATGATAAAAAAGCGTGGATTTGAACTTCGATTCGCTCCAGTAATGCGCAGGACTTCAATTGCTTTTATACATGGCATAATATTGTATATCAAATCTTTGAAAAGAGCAACCGCCGAGTTTCTTGCTGGTTCTTCTCGGTAGGAAAGGCATTCCGAACCAGTGGTAGATGCTTTTGACGATTCGAAAGAACTTGTAAAAGTCTAATTGAATAAAAACATTTTGAATTTGAATTTGAATTTGTTTCAATATCCATATCGGCTGCTTATGCTCCTCATGCTACTTGCTATCTTAAAAGCCGTTTCACCTTTCTTGCTGCTTACTGCTGATCGTCTGTTGCGGTCATGCTTAGACAGGTAGGCAATCAAAATTTTAATGAAAGTTTACGAATAATCATTCCTAGAGAAAATCATTGCTGTGCAATCATGGAATACTTTGTATTAGAAACTCTAAGAGCGATTACGCACTAATTCAATCCGAGCCCGTGATAACACGGATGTAAAAAAACTAGGATATTAGTTACTTACGCACTAATCTGGTCTCTTATCCAAATCCAACCTATTCAGTGGACATCTTTGACATAATTATGTACGTCATACATCCAATTTGAATCCGAGGCACAACCGAGATATCGTCACGGATGACGGAGAAATATTATTTTCACGGATTCGGATTGGATGCGTCATCGCTCTAAATCCTAGTTTATTTCTATGTCAAATGCTTTAATAAGCTCCATATTGGTTTTCACATTGAGTAGGTGTATCTGTGGACTACGTTATGTGAAATATAATATTATAAAGGCGAAAGTTTGTATGTGTGTGTGTGTGTGTGTATGTTTGTTACTCCTTCACGCAAAAACTACTGGACGGATTTGGCTGAAATTTGGAATGGAGATAGGTAATATCCTGGATTAGCACATAGGCTACTTTTTATCCCGGAAAATCAAAGAGTTCCCACGGGATTTCAAAAAACCTAAATCCACGCGGGCGAAGTCGCGGGCATCGGCTAGTGTGAAATAAGTATTTCGGCCAAAGGAATAGTTCTTTGTGGAATACGTAATTAACAATAGCAATTCGTGTAGCGAATGCCGACGCCCGCTAAGCGGAGGTGAGGCAGCCAGCTAATCGCTTAACTTGACTCATTAAAATTAACTTCCCGTGCGCCTCTCAGCTGCTTCGCATTCAAATAGTTTTAACGCGGTAAATGGTATTACGTTGTAGTCTTAATAGGTATTTTACCCCTTTAAGGTAACCACAGGCAACCATACAAACCACACAAGAGGTGTATTCTTCAGTAGAAAATGTACCAATGACTGTACTAATTTGGCTGCAAACACTGGCATTATATACGTATATTTTTTTTACGATACAAGTTAGCCCTTGAATGCAATCTCACCTGATGATAAGTGATGTTGCAGTCTGATGGACGCGGACTAACTTGGAAGGGGTATGCCAGTTTTTATTGAAGTCATACCGGTTATCGAATTCTAGTTTCTACTCGTATATGGCATCATACCGGTACGCTATATCGCTTGGCGGCACGGCTTTGCCGGTGAGTTGGTGGTCTAGCCACGGCCGAAGCCTCCCACGTGACGTTGTAATCTCATAAGGCATAAGGATGTTTTATACTTTCTCAATATCATGACTCTAGTATCGTAAGATTTAAAGAACATCTGGAAACGTGTTGTGTGACATCGATGGTTGTGTGTCAATATGGAACTTGTGATTCTGTCAAACCATCAATATTGCCTCAGTATGTATTGTAATATGCGTAAATTAGTGATGATAATATTTATTGACTGTGTATAAGCCGCTATACTCGTAGAAGGTCGTGAACTTCATCACAAAGAAACCAAAAATAGATCGCTTCTTGAGATTAAATTATGTTTCGCGGGAAATTTATTTTCGTTTGATTGAAGCCATAGCATAATAACCTTATGCGATCAAAGATTTTATATTAGGAGCTTTCTTATGAATATTTTTAGAATTTTGGAGCTATGTATTTTTTTTTACTTGGACTAAATTTTGTTTTACCTTGATTTAGAAAATGACATAAGTGCAGACAAAATAAAGTACCTATCTATGGATCTCATAAATGATCATCATCATCTCATCGCCGGCTCACTATGAGCACGGATATCCTCTCAGAATGAGAAGAGATTAGGCCGTAGTCCACGACACTGGCCAAGTGCAGGGCAGACTTCACTCATCTTTGAGAACATTATGGAGAATTATCAGGTATGCAGGTTTCCTTACGATGTTTTCCATCGACGAGGCCTTGGGCAAAATCTAGCGCAAAGTAGGTAGCTTGTAGATGGAATTTTGGAATTGGAAAATCGTCTCTATTTTGAGATTAATGGAAGGGTTCATAATTCTTACCAATGAGGAAAGGAGCACGCGTTTTGAAAAGCATCACACTTCACACTAATATTATAATGGCGGAAATTTGTATGTGTGTGTGTGTATGTTTGTTACTCCTTCACGCAAAAACTGCTAGACGGATTTGGCTGAAATTTGGAATGGAGATAGATAATATCCTGGATTAGCACATAGGCTACTTTCATCCCGGAAAATCAAAGAGTTCCCACGGGATTTCGAAAAACCTAAATCAACGCGGGCATCCGCTAGTATGCCCCTATTTATACTGTTAGCCTGGGAATCCAGTTGGCTCACGCCGGCAAGTAAGTAAAAAGTAAAAACAAATTTGTGCGAAATGGAACGTCCAGATTTTGGCACTCCGGCCATTAGCGCTTTTGAAATACGTTCGGGGCGTGCAACTCTAGTAAATTATGAAGTGGTTTGCAGAATAAAAGCAATTACACGGGCTAGACGCGGTTTTATTTGTGTGTTCCACCTTAAATGTGGAGCGTATTCAGTCGAAATTGAATAATTTTAGTGTTTAGCTAAGTATTCTAAATTAATTATTCAGTAAAAAAGATGTAAGAACCTAACGTTATACCTATACTTAGTGTGCGACAGATTGAGATGGCAACCGGAGTGGGTACGCCCCGCTAACCCGCTGCGGGTTAGCGCGGGTTACGTGCGGGTGTGCTGGGCGTACCCTGGCCTCATATCCCGATTGCCATCTCAAACTGTCGCGTACTGTACCTACTTATTCTCGATAGGTATATTTGATGATTATGATGCCGACGTAGTCCGCGTGGGTTTAGCTTTTAGGGTTCCGTACCCGAGGAGTGCCAAGCGGGACCCTATTACTAAGCCTCTGCTGTCCGTCCGTTCGTCGGTCAATAACGTCGGGCTGTATCTCATGAACCATAATAGAGAAAGATGAAATAATTTTCACAGAACGTCTACCTACTTTTTTCCATTAATCTCTAGAGAAGGTTTTCTTGGAATGTTTCAATAAATTAATTATGATTATGATTATGTTTACAGATTAATTTAGTACCTATTATTCAGTTAAAATGCAATAATTGTTATTCAATGATCCGACGAGGATTGTAGAATAAATAACTTGATAATACATAGATCCGTGGAGTAGGTCGACATAGACTTCTATCCGTAGAGCGTACCTAGGAACTAGGATTTAGCTCAGACCTAGTTCACTTCATTTAGGCACTGTTAAAACGAGACAACTACTAGGTAGTAATGAGATAACTGACATAAATATATCTCGTTTCTTAACTTAAATCTGAACTAAGTCAGAGTACGTTCTATTCTTAGATTTCAGCTTTACATTAACTACATTGGTCCGTGAAGTGGGCACTAAATATATTATTACTAGCTGATGCCCGCGACTTCGTTCACGTGGATGTAGGTTTTTAAAATTCCCGTGGGAACTCTTTGATTTTCCGGGATAAAAAGTAGCCCATGTGCTAATCCAGGGTATAATCTAACTCCATTCTAAATTTCAGCCCAACCCGTCCAGTAGTTTTTGCGTGAAGGAGTAACAAACATACACACACACATACAAACTTTCTCCTTTATAATATTAGTGTGATACATGACCATTGCACCTATGCGCTGCAGACGAATTTATGATTGTCGAACTTATATTGCACTACAAAATCATGACTGGCCTAAATGATAAACCAACTCTTATTGTAAGCCAGAGTTACAAGTGCGTCCACTATATTATGAATAACTTTGTATCTCTTTCTACCTTGAACTAATTCCACAAATTAAAAAGAGAGGCACAATTTCACAAAACTAAATGAGCACACGTAGATGTCACATTTTTAAGCGAAAACGCGACGCGAGCGATGTTTGTAGTACACATTATGCCACTGAATGTTCACACTGCCTTGAAATTAGTATGGAGATTCAAATCGTACTGTTGTATTATGGTGAATACAAAAGAGGAGCTGGTAGGTCTGATATAAACTGCATTATCCTTGTAACAATTCTTTACTCTCTGGTCTACTCTATAAATACGTTAATGATACATAATAATGTTATTATCGTAAATGCGAAAGTGTGTCTGTCTGCCTGTCGATCTGTTTACTTTTCATGACTCAACCGCTGAACCAATCTCGACAGAATTCGACATGAAATAGCATGCGTCCATCAGACGGACGTAGAATTCGTTTTATCCCGAAAAATAAAAACCGGCCAAGTGCGAGTCCCTACTATACCCCACTTGGTACCTATAGTTATCTTACTTTGAAAATTGAAACATATTTTAATTTTTTTAATAATGTAACCACAAATTCGCGGTTTTCAGATTAATTACTGTACTTGTGCAAGACCTAGGTACCTACCTACCAAATTTCATGATTCTAGGTCAACGGGAAGTACCCTGTAGGTTTCATGACAGACACGACGGACGGACGAACGGACAGACAGACAGGCAGACAACAAAGTGATCCTATAAGGGTTCCGTTTTTCCTTTTGAGGCATGGAACCCTAAAAAAATGCTTACCCTTCCACTTTTTGTCTAATTGTTACAATTTACAACACACAATGATCTTTAAAGTTGAAAGACAGTGTAAATTGTCTTTCAACTTGAATACAATGTATGCGTTTTCCCAAATTCACTTACTCTAAACTTTCGATATGCCTACCTAATGCGTGGCTTTATCACAATAACATATTAATGCAACTTTGTAGGTTAGAGTGACGTACTTTAATCTACAAAGTTACCTAACTGATGTTCATTACTTTATACATTAAAGAGCATCCTTAATGAAGATTCATATTAATGTACACACTACTAAGCTACCTTTGACGAGGAGATCAAAATTTGAGGTAGTGGAGAAAATCATTTTCACTTCCGTAGAGTAGCTTTTTTATACGTTTACCAAAAAATGGTGTATAATGCTTTCAGGGTTTAAATATTTAATACTAGAGGATGCCCGCTACTTCGTCCACGTGGGTTTAGATTTTTGTAGATCCCGTGGGAACTGTTTGATTTTCCTGGATAAAAAGTTGCCTATTTCGTTTACAGGGACGCAAGCTGCTTCGGTACCAAATTTCATGCAAATCGGTTAAGTGGATGGGTCTTTAGGAATCCCGCGGGAACTCTTTGATTTTCTGGGATAAAAAGTAGCCTATGTCCGTCCCCGGGATATAAGCTAACCCTACCCAATCCTACCCAATTTCGTCAGAATCGGTTACACTGTTGGGCCGTGAAAAGGTAGCAGACAGACAGACAGACACACTTTCGCATTTATAATATTAAGTATGGATTTAATAAGAACGAACATATTATTATAGCCCAATTAAACGAATTAAATAACTTAAAATAAATATTTAAAGAAAAATTCAGTCGCGGCGTGATTGAGGAACAAACCAACCAACAAACAAACACACTTTCGCATTTGTAATATAGATAGTGATGTCATGCAGATGTAATCCGAGGTGACCCGTCAAGTGACTCGATCAAAAAGGTTAACTTTGTCTTTTGTGTCCATATTTGCTAGACCCCGTTTGATAAAAAGTTAATATTTGGATACGTCATACAGTGATGAATCGCAGTCAATTACGAGCGTGTTGACTTTGTGAAGGTCCCACGTTATTTATAGGGTGTATCGACAATAACAAGTGTAAATTAAAAATTTTCAACACCCCCGACAAATCATTTTCAAATAAATAATTATGTATATCTAGGCAACGTCCATCTTGACAGCTTGACATTTGTCAATTGACACTTGAATATTATGAACCTAAGGGTTATCTAACCTTCTTTTCTACAAGAAAACTAGAAAATAGCTGATAACTTTTAAACGGCTGAACCAATTTTTTTGGATTATAGCTAAGAACACTCTCGATCAAGCCACCTTTCAAACAAAAAAAAGTAAATTAAAATCGGTTCATTCGTTTAGGCGCTACGATGCCACAGACAGATACACAGATACACAGATACACAGATACACAGATACACACGTCAAAATTATAACACCCCTCTTTTTGGGTCGGGGGTTAATAAAAAGAACCATGCGTGACTTCGATAAAAGCTATCAGCGTCCGATCCTCTTTTGTTAAAAATTTTGATGAGTTCCAGTTAATTAAATATTTTTTTCATTGAGCTCTTTTCAACCGTTATAAACTTACTTTTTTACCCGACTGCGGCAAAACCAAAAGGAATGGTTATGATTTATCTACAATATATATCCGTTTACACATATTATAAGTGTAAATTAAAAATTTTCAACACCCCTTAGAGGGCTATACTTATCTCGTGAATCGTAATAGGTAGAGAGTTGATATTTTCACAGAATATGTATTTCTATTGCCGCTATAACTATAAATAATACTGAATAGTAAACCACTAAAAGTGGCAACCATGAAAATTTAAAAACTAAAATTTGTTATTGCTCCTACGATGATACGGATCCCTTTGCGTGCGACTCTGATGCGCACTTTTTGTTATTTAATATCTATCACTTAGGAAAACAGTAAAGTTGCAGAAGTCTTTGAAATTTTAATGTGGGCGTAAAAGTTTCAAACAGCCAATATCTTTCTAATACGATCAAAGATCTTTGACCCCGTATTTTATACGACTTTGAAATTTTTCCATTGCAGTAGAAGCTGGGTCTTGAAAGTCATCACGTTTATTGCTTTCGAAAACACTCAGTAGTCTGGTCAAGGAGCTTGTAGTTTATTTAGAGGCATTAAAAACTGGCCAAGTGCGAGTCAGACTCGCGCACCGAGGGTTCCGTACTCGAGTAATTTTTCCGACATTCTACACGATAAATCAAAAATTATTATGCATAAAAATAAATAAAAATTTGTTTTAGAATATACAGACCCTTTCATATGATACCCCACTTGGTATCTTACTTTAAAAATTGAAACACATTTAATTTTTTTTCTTAATGACATAACCACAAATTCGCGGTTTTCGGATTTATCCCTTTACTTGTGCTTAGACCTACCTATCTGCCAAATTACATACTTAATTCTAGATCAAAGGGAAGTACCCTATAGGTATTCTTGACAGAACGACAGACAGACAGACAACAAAGTGATCCTATAAGGGTTCCGTTTTTCCTTTTGAGGTACGGAACCCTAAAAATTAATCAAAAAATACCCCAAAACGGTAGGCAATTCTGCTCGAACTCAATAAGTGACAGGCGTACTAAAATTTCTATCAGCTCCTAAACTATGAGCAGTGGGTATTGAGTTCACTAGGAATTTTCCTCTTTCCATGCAGTCGGTATTCAGTATCGCATACCCACTTAGTAGCTACATCAAGATGCATTCTTGCTGCTTTTACACGCAATATTTACATAAATTTTATTACCTTCTGTGACGTCGGTTAACTGTATAACATTAGTCTTACGTTAAACAAGTGTACCTAAATTAAAAATTTATAACACCCCCGACAAGTGAAGGTTACAGTAACTAGAAAAGAGCTGATAACTTTCAAACGGCTGAATCGATTTTCTTGGATTATAGCTAAGAACACTCTCGATCAAGTCAACTTTCAAACTAAAAAACTAAACTAAAATCGGTTCGTTAGTTTAGGAGCTACGATGCCACAGACAGATACACAGACACACAGATACACATGTCAAACTTATAACACCTCTCTTTTTGCGTCGGGGGTTAAAAAGAAATTCCATCCATCTATCCATCAATGTCACTACATAGTCTTCCGCCTTCCTTATCCACCCATTTCCTATCACTGTCATCTTGCTGAGGTCTTCTGTTCAACGTGCTGGGGGTCGTGCTACGATGCACTTAAGGCCAACGCTAACAGACGAACTAAACTGTTTTTTTTTCTAACTACTTACCTAAAATCAGAAGTTTCCAGGGCGCTACTTAGCGCTCTTCATACAAACGTTGTTTGATGGTAATTTGTAGTTTAACCAATCTAACTCAATTAAATTCTTGTACACACGTTGTAAAACCAAATATCTATAAATACAATTTTATTAATTCAAATATTGGTTTATAAGTTTTCAAGTTACTCAGGCGCAAATATTTATGTAACTTAAAAATAGTACACAAACTATTAATTTTATGAAATTATTTTCTACCCTTGTCATTTTCTTGTCAACCGCAAAATTAACTTGAAAAAAAGTGACAGCATTACTTTGACTTAACCAGATTAAGCAGTTGGGTGAGTAATTTTTCAAAATGATAGTATATTACAGTAAATAAATCTGCTACTTTTACTTAAATTACTTCCAAATCATTTGTCACAGGTAGACAGTTATTTATATTATATAACTAGCTGATGCCCGCAGCTTCGCCTGCGTGGATCTAGGGTCTGAGATCCCGTGGGAACTTTTGATTCCCCAGGACAAAAGTAGCCTATCCGTAATAGCCCGCACACGAAAATTACGCAAATCGGTTCAGAAATCTCGGAAATTTCGGTGTACATAGGTACTAAAACACAACTCCTTTTTTAAAAGTCGGTTAAAAAAGTAGCCTATGTTACTCCCTGGCCAATCCTCTACTTGTCTGTGAAAATCCCGTCAAAATCGGTTCAGCCGTTCCAAAGATTAGCCTTTACAAACAGACAGACAGACAAAAATTTTAAAAACGTGATTCAGTGTTGGTATCGTTCAAATAACTTGCTAAATGAGCTTAATATGAGGTAGTTATTTGGAAATTACAGACAGACACTCTAATTTTATTTATTATTATTTTGTATGTATGTTTTTATAGGTTTTTTATTCGTGTTACATTTCATTGTTTCGTACCTGCTCTTAACTCTTTTATTTTTGTTTTTAATTTTTTTTTTCTCGTTTTTTTTTGTTTTTTTTTTTGTTTTTTTTTTCTCTCTTTACCTTAATGCTTCACTATACACTATGTTCGCAGTAGTATTTGTAGATGGCATTAAAACATTGGTTTTCTGGAGATCCTACTCGAGAAAGTGCAACATATAATTAAATTCGTAATATCTTTTGAATGGATTGTCCGATTCGAATAAAATAAAAAGTAATTTATAGCTATTGAAACAATCTTGCTCAATAAATAGTTTATTTGGATAAGAATTAGTATTTGACGATAATATTATGATCAATAAACATAGGGTAATAATTTTAATTACTTCTATTCTATGGAAAAGTGGTTATAATGGCTAAAATATAAATGTTTGGTTTATACTATCGCGGACTTTTTTGTAGGCATTATTGAGTTCTACAACTTTTCTATAGAAGTCAACCATACATCTCTAACTATAGATGGGGAATAATATGACCCAACTTGCACTCTCAATGTTTGTCATAAGGGTAATATTACTCGTGTACAGTAATAAGATAAACTAGCAACCCACGACTTGTTCACATAGATTGTGGATTTTTATTCAGTACTAGAGGATGCCCGCGACTTCTTCCGCGTGGTATTAGGTTTTTGAAGATCCCGTGGGAACTGTTTGATTTTCCGGGATAAAATGCCTATGTCCATTACAGGGACGCAAGCTGCCTCGGTACCTTTCATACAAATCGGTCAAGCGGATGGGTTTTTAGGAATCCCGTGGGAACTCTTTGATTTTCCGGGATAAAAAGTAGCCTATGTCCGGGATATAAGCTAACCCTGTACCAAATTTCGTCATAATCGGTTAAACTGTTGGGCCGTAAAAAGGTAGCAGACAGACACACTTTCGCATTTATAATATTAGTATGGAAATATGGATTTGTTTTCAGGATGCAAGCTATTTCTGTGCCTAATTTCATTTATATCGTTAGAGCACAGCAGTTGGAAAGGAAACGGACAGGAACGGAGGCCTACGTTCACTTTTATAATAGTTTTCTTTAAATTCGTTTTAGTATCATTATCATTAACAGCTGTCCATGAAATTTTACAGACATATCCTAGAAACTAATATCTGTGTCTGTGGTGTTTTAGATTTTTCTAAAAATATGTAGTTTTAAAATTACAGGGGCTCAAAGATTTGTATGAAAATTTTTAAGACCACGTAACTTTGAAACCGAATATTTGAACAGAAATCTGGAAAACCACAGACATAGATAATAGTTTCTAGAATATGTCTGCAAAATTTCATGGACTTTGGTTGCTTAATATTCAAATGAAATCGGAACTACGATTGTATAAAACGAGTGACGGAGAGAGCCCTCTTAAATATCGGCCCAATCGCCAGCCCGCTACGAGAACGGGTTTCTTTTCTGAATCAGAAGGCTTTAGGCTATAGGCAAACCACGTAACCTACACACATTTTTGAGAACATTATGTAGAACTATAGCTTGCAGGTTTTCTCGTGATGAGCCTTCACTGTTGAGGCAAGTCATATTTATTTATCTAATAATTTACAAAATCATTTCCATATAATATTATGTATTTGGTTCCAATCATGAGACAGATTTTTGCCTCCTTTAATTGAATCTTTCCTTATATGTAAAATCCTTAACTTTCCAAACTCTTTCTAAAGTAATCACTTGTATATTTCGAATTGGAAACCGTATTGTTATTTCACTCATTTATTTAATTTTCACATTTTACCCTGTTTTTAGAAAATGTTCACAAAACTAAAATAACAGAAATAACAAAAAAATAAATGATAGAAACAACAAACAATAAAATAACAAAAACATAAGAACAAAAGAAAAGATAACAGAAACAACGAAATAAAAAAATAACAGAAACAAAAGAGAAATAAAATAACAGAAACACCAGAAAACTAAAATAACGGAAGAAAAAAAAACATTGGATAAAAATACGGTAAATTTCAGATTATTAACACGTAAAATTGACGAGAAATTTTCCATACATTCCAAATTACTTTACTAAAAGTGTGAATATAACAATAAATAATTGCCCGAGTCACGAATGTGCTACAACTTATAACCCAAAGGTATTATTCGGGACTTCAAAAATTACTTCTAAGGGGCTTGGCTTCGCACATTAGTCATTTTAATCACCCGACACTGGCTTGCGTAGTAAAATTATTTTGCTGTACACAATTTTGAAGATTAAGTAAGGAATTTTCCTTATAAATGCCTTTTGGAACATCAAATGGCTTGGATAGGGGATTTTAAAGACAATTTCTGCCCAATTTTTTTTTTTCACCTAATTGCAGTTAAAGATCACCTTATTGCAGTTATACCAAGACGAAAGGTTTTAGAACCTTATCATAGATTCATCTTATTATGAAGTAGAAGACTTATTCTTTTTGAGAAACTCAAGGAAACCTCATGATATTTAACTAAAGGTCTACTCAAGGAGGTGCTACCCACTCACAAAGGAGAATGTCTTTTTTATTTTAGGTAATTTTTTTTTTTAAATTTGGAATACCCAATGCAGTAAAGATAACAAGTTTTTGGTGAAGATGGTTTCCGCTTTTGCAATCAAAGAGCTGTAACAGACAAATGGATAGACACCGGAGTAATTCTATACAAGATTGATTTTAAGGAAGTACGGAAAAAAACAAATATGATATTATGTTTAAAATGTTTACTGAGCTATAATGGTTTCTTCTCTATACACACTCTTTGGTCTCTATGGTCTAACTCTATGTAGCTTAATCTCGTTCAATGGCCCACTGGAACAGCAAACGTACATAATTCAAGTGAGAAACGGATTCACAAAGCTGTCTACTGTTTTATCGCTTCGTGTTTCACGAACGATAACGCTAAAGCCTCCAGTTCACGTTGACCTTACCCGTTTGGTCAGTTCTAGCTAACTTAACATCTTTATGCATCCTCATTATAAGCAAACTATGCCCGCGACTTCATCCACGTGGACTTAGGTTTTTAAAATCCTGTGGGAACTTTTAATTTTCTGAAATAAAAGTGCCTATGTCACTCTCCAGGTCTTAAACTATACCCATGCAAAAAATCACGCCGATCTGTTGCTCTGTTGCGACGTGAATGAAGGACGAACTAACAAAACAAACTAATAGACAAACACACTTTCAAATTTATAATATGGGTACTGATTTCATCAAAATCGTTTAAGCAAATGGGTCGTGAAAAGCTAGCATACAGACACACTTTTGCATTTTGTATTAGTACAGATGAATAATATTCCCCTTTCTTCTCCAACAATAGTGCAATGGATGGGTTTGGTGGGATAGTTAACCACCAATCATCCAGATTTTAGTTTCTAATCTTTGTTTATATTGTGTAGTGTGTACATCACACACTAATAATATCACACTAATCACACTTCACACTAATATTATAAAGACGAAAATTTGTGTGTGTATATGTGTGTGTGTGTGTGTATGTTTGTTACTCTTTCACGCAAAAACGTCTACACGGATTTGGTCTAAATTCGGAATGGAGATAGATAATATCCTGTATTAGCACATAGGCTACTTTTATCCCGGAAAATCAAAGAGTTCCTACGGGATTTCGAAAAACCTAAATTCACGCGGGCGAAGTCGCGGGCATCGGCTAGTATTAAATATTCATGAAAAGTTACACCAAGCGACAAACCAACCAGAGCCTAGACATACGCAGCAAATATTTTCTAACTGGGTTTGTACAATTCGTGCATTTTGCCGAGTGCGTTGGGCCAATGTACATACGAGATATGCCAATTTGGTATGCAGCCGGCAGCAAGTAAATAATCAGCTGAGGAATTTTTAATCAACTGCGCTTCAACCAATAGTGCCTAATGAGTCTAATTACAGAGGTATGAAATACTTGTAAGTACATGTGCTATTATTATTATCAGCGCTTAATAATTGCCATAACTCTATTAATTTGGTAGTTTTTATATGATATTTTAAGATTTTTTTGACTACTAGGTATAATAAAAGTTGAAATTTCCTACAAAACTAGTGATTACTGGTAAACTGTTGATCCCGATGAGTTTTTGATTTTATAAAGAAACGTGATTTTGCCATTAAGGTCCAGTTGTATGACAGCTAATTTAAATTATGGTTGCCGTTAAACTCTGACCATCTATAAAAGAAAATAGGTAGCACAAGTCAGGGTTTGTGGATTATGGACTAAAATTTTACCTTTAATCATAATTTTGGATTTTTACTGGCGGTCAAAGTAACCGTATCGCTACTTTAACCCCAATGCAACAAAAAAGATCTATTTCATGTATTTTTCTTCAAAATTTTAGGCTTTTTAGTTTCAAAGATAAGGAGGGAAATCGTTAATTTCATATTGTCATATAATATTTTCTTAAATAGCTTCAAAAAAATTTACTTATTTTAAAATTGTAAAAAATCATATTTGAGACCCTCAAAACAAGCCTTCTCATTTGACATATCACACGGTGCAGTTTGCAAAACTGCAAAACTTTTTAATTTTTCAATTTATTTACGTTACACGTCCATATTTGGGTCATAGAAATTCATATGTGTACCTTTCAGCTTGATCGGTACAGTAAATACGACTGATCCTATAAGGGTCCAGTTTTTTTCATTTGGAACCCTAAAACTCACTAGATGTACACCAGTTAAGACCCGTAGTCGGGTGACAAAAGACCTAAAGTTGTTTGAAGCCATTTTGAAGCTTTCAATTCCGCAATGGCACTCCACGTGGCTGTCACAGTTTCCTTTTAGTCGTCAAAGGCGCGATGCTGGAGCCAAACACAGTGCTCATTTCTCAAACGCGCCAGATTCATGCGAGACAAAAGTGTTCTGATACACATATGGTTTGGATTGTTTTGCTTTTGTAAATCATAATTTAAGTATGCGTCGAGCGGTGAAAGCTCAGTTATTAAAACATCGGCGTCCTTGGGGATTCTGGGGCTCAATCCCGGGCACACATCTCTAATTTTTAGGGTTCCGTACCTCAAAAGGAGAAACGGAACCCTTATAGGATCACTTTGTTGTCTGTCTGTCCGTCGGTCCGTCGTGTCTGTCAAGAAACCTATAGGGTACTTCCCGTTGACCTAGAATCATGAAATTTGGCAGGTAGGTAGGTCTTAAAGCACAAGTAAAGGAATAAATCCGAAAACCGTGAATTTGTGGTTACATCATTAAAAAAATTAAAATGTGTTTCAATTTTGAAAGTAAGATAACTATACCAAGTGGGGTATCATATGAAAGTGCTTTACTTGCACATTCTAAAACAGATTTTTATTTATTTTTATGTATAATAGTTTTTGTTTTATCGTGCAAAATGTTGGAAAAAATACCCGAGTACGGAACCTCAGTGCGCGAGTCTGACTCGCACTTGACCGGTTTTTCACAGCTATATGCATTTTAAGCAATTAAATGGATGCTAGAGTTCCTTA
Organism: Maniola jurtina; assembly: GCF_905333055.1. NCBI lineage: Eukaryota > Metazoa > Arthropoda > Insecta > Lepidoptera > Nymphalidae > Maniola > Maniola jurtina. The sequence continues at coordinate 2,747,177 of NC_060034.1, read as the reverse complement.
TTAAGTTTTCCGCACACGATATGAAGATAAAATAAAAAAATTTATTCATCTTCATCATCATCATCAATCCATAGCAAGTGGGTTCAATACGGTTGGTTTTTCTTATCACACAATGAGTTATTCAATTGAACCAAGCCTAATTTTTGAATAATTAGTACTTCTCTTATATATACCTATCAAGAAATTGTTCATTGATGCAACTTAGTTTTTCTTGATTAAAAAGACCTATTGTAGCTGGTTTTTTCGGTAGGTAAGGCATTCCGCATCAGCGATGCATTGGACAATTTAAATTACTTGTAAAAGTTTATATGAAGTACTTATGTCTATTTCATTCTCGTGTTCTTTTAGTACCTACTGAACTCGGGTGTCATCTCAAAAAGAGAAGTGTAATAAACTATACTATTTTGAAAGAATATTTCCTCACCATCAAACCGAATACATTCACCTGTTTAACTTACGACGCGTAAAATGCTGAAAGTTGTTTGATGGTTTCAGATCCGCAAATCCGCAAATGCACTTCACATCCGCAGTCGCACTTTTCCTTTACTCGTAAATAGGGCGGTGTTTGAACGTCAAACACAGTGCTCATTTCAGAAACGTGGATCCGCGAGAGATAGTAACGTGAGGTGAATAAAACAGATCGCACACTATACAGTCCCATCGCACCGGACTTTCATAATTTTTCTTTTCATAGTTTTTTTTTAAATGTTAGATAAAGGCTTACGCCGCTTAGTCCCATAAGCTGCGTAAGAAATATTTATGTAAAATCATTGCTAGCGATATCTATGCCATGCTTTTGTATAGTTATCCCACTTACTCAAATGAATACGCTGGCCGGCCAATGAGGTTATTCGTCATCGCAATCTTAAACTTTTACATTTTGTGAATTTCCACATCCACAAAACGTGGATCAATAGTTTCGACTCTTTGCTTTATTAAAATCAGTTGAAATAATCTACCCATATTCCCATCATAAGCGTTTATTTTAGCACTGGATTTTATCAGATGATCATCCTGATTCTTTGGTGTATTTGAAAATCGAAAGATTTGGCGTGGCTCTGCTGCCTGTTTTAATACGATTAAGCCGTCGTCACTTTGTTCCATCGCTGTGCTGTGCACAACTAGTGCTAATTGCATTGGTCTGTCTATCACCAGCATGATACTGCTTACATGTTCATAGGAAACAAAGGTCTCTAGCGTATCTGTGCGCAACTATGGTTGGTTATATTTACGCCCTCAAAACCTTGAAAATAAGTTTGAAATTATTCATCGGTACAACAGTAGATGTGTCAAAAGATATTACATAATAGTCTAGTCTGTAGGCGTATAGCCAGAGTGAGGTAGAGTGAAGGAATTCTCGGTTTGATCCTGTGATCCTGACATGCCGATATTATGTCAAATATTAGGCTATGGTGACGACAAATATAAAAAAATAGGGCTACTTTAGGGCTACTTGCGTCAAATGTACTAACATTAGACGCGTCCGTGACGTCGACGCCTCGACGTTTAGAAGTTCCCTAAAGTTCCCTAAGTTCCTGTCGTGAACTATGGCATAGCTAAAAGATGAGACGCGTTTGGTGCCTAGGTACGATGCGTTCAGATATGCGATTAGCTAAGATGAGAAACAAATCTGCGGTGCCTAGACCCCCCCCCCTGTATTTTCCCCTTACTGTTTGCTTAATGGATCGGTAATGTATTGTGATATGATAAGAGAATGTAAACAGCGTTTATTGAAATAAATATTGACAGAGATCGGCACAGTAGGCATTAGGCACTACTTGGAATCGTGAGCAAGGCTTTATGGATTTCTTTCAAATCCTACACTTTTATCACACTAATATTATACAGAAGAAAGTTTGTGTGTATGTTTGTTACTTTTTCACGCAAAAACTACTTAACGGATTTAGTTGTTTGCAATGAAGATAGATTACACCCTGGATTTACATGTAGGCTACTTTTTATCCCGGAAAATCAAGGATTTCCCACGGGATTTTTGAAAAACTTATATCCACGTGAACGAAGTCGCGAGCATCAGCTGGTGCTGTCTATATTATACCTATTTCATAAAGCCCGCGACTTTATCCACGTTGATTTTGGTTTGTAGCAGTTATTTCAAAAACACAGGCAACTGATTTCAATTTTTTCAAGTACTTACCTAAATCTAGGTCTTCTTATTATTCCATCTAGACAGCTATTTATTCCTAAAGTGCCCAGCGAGTTACTTATTCAACATTACTTGAAATAAAGTCCAATTTCCCAAGATCCCGGTTAAAATTTAAATTTCAACGTAATGCACCTCTTGGGGACAGCGTCATAATCCGTCGGCTTAGCGCCTCGTCGTGTCTTGACGTCACCTAAAGTAATAAATAGGGTACAGTCAGCAACAAAGCTAGGTTTGCGCCCGCACATAGTCGCTTGTACTGGCGGGTGCAACCCTAGTTTTTTTGCTGACTGTACTATCACAGTATAAAGAGAGATACAGTAGTCCAACGGCTTTAATGATGACCATTTCAACATCGGCCCTCCCTGGCCTAGTGGTAAGCGCTGTGGTCTTATTAGTGGGAGGTCCCTGGTTCGATTATCGGCAGGGGTTTGGAATTTTATAATTTCTGGTCTGGTCTGGTGGGAGGCTTCGGCCGTGGCTAGTTACCACCTTACCGGAAAAGCCGTACCGTTAAGCGATTTAGCGTTCCAGTACGATGCCGTGTAGAAACAAGAGGAATTAGTATGGGTTAAATCAATGATTTCAGAGCGAGGGTTTAATGAACACTGTCATGCCCCTTTCCAGTTTTCCCGCTTCTATCTTAGACTGCATCATCACTTACCACCAGGTGAGAATGCAGTCAAGGGCTGATTTGTGTCTGAATAAAATAAAAATAACGCCCTAACTACGTAGGGCAATTCGTCTCTTCTTTGTCCCGCACTTGCCGCACGATCGCTCTGTCGAGACGGCTTCGTCGAACCTCTGTATGTATAGTATCATATTATCCTTTGTGGTACTTACCTACTACATCGCTGAAACACAAAGCATACCTACTTGGATGCTCTTAGATATTATTTTGACGGCGATCATAGTGAGTAGTTCTCTAAGAGCTTTGCCGTAGTCGGATAATAAAAACCGGCTAAGTGCGAGTTAGAGTCGCGCACCGAGGGTTCCGTACTCGGGTATTTTTCGACATTTTGCACGATAAATCAAAAACTATTATGCGTAAATATAAATATAAATCTGTTTTAGACTGTACAGGTAAATCCCTCTCATATGCTACCCCACTTATCTTAGTTTGAAAATTGAAACACATTTTTTTTTAATGCTGTAACCACAAATACACGGTTTTCAGATTTATCCCTTTACTTGTGCTATAAGACCTATCTACCAGCCAAATTTCATGATTCTAGGTCAACGGGAAGTACCTACCCTAGAGGTTTTCTTGGCAAACACGGTGGACGGACGGACAGACAGACAGACAACAAAGTGATACTATAAGGGTTCCGTTTTTCCTTCAGAGGTACGGAATCATAAAAAGACATACCTTCTGAGTATTGCTTACATCTAAAACGATGAATCATAACTTCATAACATCCTGGGATCGATAGAGGTGCGACACGCGCTGTCCCGGGAGGCTGCGTCCGTCACGTAACACCTTCGTGAAAGTCAAGCACAGTTTACGATCGCCCCGGTGAAATAAATTCTCATATTGATGATCAGATACATACTGGGTGAAATTCAGGAAACGGTCAGTCAGGTTTTTAAATGCATCTATAGCTAAGCCGTGATAGCCTGGTGGTTAAGACGGCCGCCTCCTATTTGGGAGGTCAGTGGTTCGATCTTGGGCACGCACCTCTAACATTTAACAATTCAGAGTTAAAAAAAATATTAACATTTCAGAGTTAATAAAATATGGGTTGGTTTAACGGTGTAGGATGACATTGTAAGGAAACTCACAATATGTCTAAAGCTCCGGCTACACGCTCTGTCTTACCTGAGAGCTTAACTGCACAAGCCAGTTTGCGTGTGTGTGGACGGCAAGGCGATATCCCGCGCAGTTCCAAAAGCTGCTAAAGATTGGACTGCGCAGTTTTCGGTCTTGCATGTGCAGTTTTAACTGCGCAGCCAAGACGGAGCTTGCAACCTGCGTTTAATCGTAAGAGTTCTCCATATTGTTCTCAAAGGTATGTGAAGTCGCCCAATCCACACTTGGCCAGCGTGGGAGACTATATTGTGAAGTACTTCTTATTCCGAGAGGAGATTCAATCTTTTTTACTAGAGAAGTATAAGAATAGTCTTAGCGATCTCAGAGTAAGGTTTATGACAATTATAATAGTAGATAGTATTATGATAGTCTTTTGTTGCTACTAATTTATCAGTTAACTATTTAAAAAAAAATGGTATATTGCAATTTTCTTCAATTTTTTTTCGAAAATTAAAATTTATTAGTTACATTTTCCCACATTGACCGCTCCCAAAATCTTACTCTTTACTGGCAGGATTACTTATTTCAGGGGAAGCACGTAAGACTGACGCGTTATAAATTGGTGTTTCGTCTCTATAAAAATCCCAAGAGTAATAATGAAAGCGACAGACGTGAGACATTGGCTCGAATGGCGTTTTTAGGGTTCCTTACCTCAAAAAACCTATTCGAAATATCTAAATTAATTAAAGTAACCAAGTCACATAAAATGAAGACAAGTGTAAATTAAAAATTTTCAACACCCCCGACCAGTGAAGGTTACAGTAACTAGAAAAGAGCTGATAACTTTCAAACGGCTGAACCGATTTTCTTGGACTATTCCGCGCCTACGATCCAAAGTATCTGAGTTTTCCAAAACATCATTTTCAAGTCATTTTCAAATAAATAATTATGTATAACTAGGCAACGTCCATCTTGACAGCTTGACATTTGTCAATTGACACTTGAATATTATGAACCTAAGGGTTATCTAACCTTCTTTTCTACAAGAAATCTAGAAAAGAGCTGATAACTTTTAAACGGCTGAACCAATTTTTTTGGATTATAGCTAAGAACACTCTCGATCAAGCCACCTTTCAAACAAAAAAAAGTAAATTAAAATCGGTTCATTCGTTTAGGCGCTACGATGCCACAGACAGATACACAGATACACAGATACACAGACATACAGATACACACGTCAAACTTATAACACCCCTCTTTTTGGGTCGGGGGTTAAAAAGGAAAAATATCATGTCAAAGGAAGAACAAATAGTATGTTATAAATAGAGTACACTACTTTAATGTGATAAGATCGCTTCTATTGTCACAAAGATGCCAAGGCCCTGTTCCCAAGGACGCAGATAAGGCTTAGTTACAACTTAGAACAATATAAGGGTCTGGACATTAAATTAATTTATGTATTTAGATTTTATGTAATGTTGGCTCTTTGACTTTGGATTAACAATTTGGGGACCCTTTGCCGCGAAAGTTTAGGAGTTTCTTGAGTCTAAATATTTTCTGCTGCAATAAAGAATTCTCACTAAAAATACAAACCGATGAGTGTAGGTCAAATTTTTCATTTGAAAATCATCGTACGTATCCACCCGTTATTTACATTATAATAATTTGTCCTTAAATCACGAAATGTAAGCCTAAAATCCTTAGTTTTTATTTGAAATCTTTAAATATATAACATTTATGTCGGAATATATACTTTTCGAGTGTTTATTAATCTAAATTTTTCCTGCCATAGGAACATGGATACAATTTGCTCAAGTAATTTAGTAAATAATCTTTTATATAAAAAGAACAATTTTACACTGACGTTGTACTGAGAAATAGTACAAGCGAGTAAAATTTATTTTATCCATACTCTTTTACTGTAATAGCTGCTTGTACCCACATACAAAATAAGACAGGCTATTAAAGTTTTCAGCATACATTGGATACTAATATTCTGGAATGGAAAATATTATGATAGTACCCGAAAAAATATCGGAATTCTAAATATGGTTTTTTATTGAATACTATGTCTGAAATTTGGTATGCAATACCATAATGAAATTTGTAAAGTGTGCACACTTTAAAAACGAATTAGTTGAAATGGGACTTTATCTATACACTAGATCAGGTAGTAATTGCAATAGTCTTCATTTTAATATCATTTATCTTATCAATTAAATTCTCCAAAGTTTTTGTATTTGTGTATTCGCTTTTTTGTCATTATTACGATGAAATGTATCGTACTGTTTTGTTTAAGAATTTAAAACTCTCTTATAGAGCCATGTTAGCACTTTACTCAAAAAATAATTAACAACATAATATTACCTTAATAATATAGTATCCATACACAAGATTTCTAAGTATTGTTAAAAATAAGGACTTAGTCAAACTGTTTAAGAACATAGTAATTGAACTAATTCATGAAGAAATAAAACTAACAGCAAGTACTAGATTTTTATTTTATAGTAGAGTTTGCAGTGAGCGAAGAGACTGTGTAAAATGGCTTGAATTGCAATATACAGATTAGATACGTAATAATTAATGAAAAGTAACTAAGCAGTAGATGAACGTCCATCTTAAAAGTACGCCAAATTACGTAGGTTATTGGTCGTTGCCTTAGATACTGCAAGAAATGCCGACACTCATTGCGCTGGTCCTCATCTAAAAATGTATAAGACATAATATTTTGTTACTTTAATAATTGTAGTATTATTTGGCGTAGATCAGGGCTCGCTGCTCAGTTCACTGTTTTTAAACATTTATTACAACAAGTATAAGTATAAATTTAAAAAAAATGTTGAAAAAACTATAACCCGACTACGGAAAAATGAGACAACTTGAACCCGACTTGGTACAAGTAAAATAAACTAAAAAGAAAGAAACAAGATAGGTGCTTAGTGCTATCATCGTCTTCATCGTCTTGAGTAAGATTCAATACGAATGCCGTGGTCGTGCGTTGTCGTTAAAAAGGTTAAAAATAAATAAAAATCTGCTTTAAAATTTACCAGTCAAGCCCTTTCATATGATAGCCTACTTGGTATAGTTGTCTTACTTTGAAAATTGAAACACATTTTAATTTTTTTCTGTGATGTAATCACAAATTCACGGTTTTCGGATTTTTTCCTTTACGTGTGCTATAAGAACTACCTACCTGCCAAATTTCATAACTCTAGATCAACGGGAAGTATCCTATAGGTTATCTTGACAGACACGACGGTCGGACGGATGGACAGACATACAGACAGACACACAGTCAGACAGACAACAAAGTGATCCTATAAGGGTTCCGTTTTTCCTTTTAAGGTACGGAAACTATGAATACGGAAAATATTAATTTTAAATACTCATTAACACAGCTGATCATCTTATCAGCGACAAGAATTCTCATATTCTCAATTTCTTCAGCAATTATTTCGATGACTAGCGACGGAAAAAATACAACCGAGTTACATATCAAATGTAAGATGGATATGAATAAAAGGGCGATTGAAAACTGGTTAACCTAAGTAACAAATAAAATGTAATTAACAATTTAGTAAGTGATGTTAAGTATACAGAAAAGCAATAATTGTAGAGGGGTTAGATTCTTACTATTTTGTATAGCTCGTTTGATATATCCACAAATGCCAAACATAGTTGAGTACATATCTGAAAATATGAAAACAGAACATTGTAAGTATTTTTAAAAACTGTTAGGTATGTAAGAAGTGAACTTCAAATGATTTTAGGAGTTTGGAATGTATAAAACAGTTATGTACCAACAGTTTCAAAGGAAAATCCGTCTTCTGCAATGTACTCATAATCCGTTCATAAATTCTCATGTACTTTTTGCCTTTAAACGTATCGATATTTTTCAATAAATGTAGGTTTACTTTTCGGCAAAATATGTGGACTCGACAATACAATAGTCCAAAAATTGACAACATAGGTACACGTCCCAAATTCATCGCTAATCTGATGTATCCAACTAAATACATCTTCCAAGGTGAATCACAAGGCATCAGATTTGGAGACATTAAAAATATAGCATAATATCCAATATGTGTAGTTATGAGTATAATTATATAACCTTTTAGAATGATATTCAACTTCCCATATAATTTATTTCTTTTATCATCTATCAAAGGATTGTTGCGATAGTATTCTAGTATATACTCATCTCCCGTGTATAGGGAACAAATTATATTAATAATGTACTGAGTAGCTGATAATATACTCAGATCTATTAATCCAAATGTTTTTACTCTGCAAAGCAAACTTGTACCAAAAATAAATATAACAATAACTACAGATGTTATTTTAAGCATGTATCGAGTAATATTTTTTGAATTGGTTATGTGATAGTAACCAAAAAAATATCGGAATTTTAAGTACGATCTAATATTGAAAACTAGTTCTCTGTCTGCCATTTCGTAGTCAGCTCACATACTAAAATGAAAGTTACATCTACTCTAGAAAACTAATTTAATGGAATAGGTTTTCATCAGTTCAATCGATAAAATTATTATTATGGCGGTAGTACACTCTACACGAGTGCTCTCGCCATGTTTCGCCGAGACCACTCGCGCAAGAAGTCGAATGTCGAGTGCGACCCTGTACACTCTTGTTAATTTCAGTACGGATGCGAACAGTGATCAGAATGGACGCGTTACAAGTTACGGCAGCTGTTACCCTATGTGCTATCAGTTACTATCCCGCACCAGATTTCAATTAAGAAGCGTTGATTTCCCATACATGCCCTCTGTATGTTGCCATAAGCGAAATCTTCTTTTTCTTCAATTCATCAATAGAAAAGCCAGTTCGTTCAGAAATTCACGGTTCCTCGACGAGTGTGCTTCCGCCATAACAATAGCTTTTATAATGTCATTAATACTTTAATGAATTAATCGATGTTTTTATTTATTTTACTATCACTACAAGTTAATACCTGCGACATGGTCAATGTGGAGGCAAAAAAAACCTCCTCACTATCCTTACTCCGTTCTAAGCGATGGTATAAGCTTATTTAAACTTGATAATAAATAAATAGTAATAATAGTAATTATTATTGTTTTAATACAGCCAAATATTATAAAAATAAATATAACATATTATATAAATAAATAAAACATATTGCAAAATAGGATTATGTTTATTTTATACAGTCTTTGTTTCTAATACACTTTCAATAAATTTATTTTATTACTATTCTTGTTGCAACAATGCATTGAAGCCAATAGTGAGCGAGCGTTAACCAATCAGAGGTGATTGCGATCGTGACATTGTAGCTATCATTCTATCGCAATCGAGTTTCTTGTCTGACTATCTAGGGCAAATTTGTATCCGAATAAAAAAAACCGGCCAAGTGCGAGTCACACTCGCGTACCTAAGGTTCCGTGCTCGGGTAATTTTTCCGGCATTTTGCACGATAAATCAAAAACTATTGTGCCCAAAAATAAATAGAAATCTGTTTTAGAATAGACAGGTAAAACCCTTTCACATGATACCCCACTTGGTATAGTTATCTTACTTTGAAAATTGAAACAAATTTAAATTTTTTTTTAATGATGTAACCACAAATTCACTGTTTTCGGATTTATTCCTTTACTTGTGCTATAAGACCTACCTAGATAGACAGACAGACAACAAAGTGATCCTATAAGGGTTCCGTTTTTCCTACTTAAAACCGCTCGTGCGGAGTCCAGTCGAGTTGGCTAGTCATATTATGTACTAGCTGATGCCCGCAGCTTCGCCCGCGTGGATTGGTCAGATCCCCTGCAGCATCAGGATTGAGGAGTTGGACCCCAAATTTTTTATGAAACAATGTCGCAAAGTTCCTCTATCGATTAAAAAAGAAATGACACAAATCGGTTCAGAAATCTCGGAGATTTCGGTGTACATAGGTAGAAAAACGCAACTCCCTTTTTGAAAGTCGGTTAAAAAAGTAGCCTATGTTACTCCCTGGTCAATTCTCTACTTGTCTGTGAAAATCCCGTCAAAATCGGTTCAGCCGTTCCCAAGATTAGCCTTTTCAAACAGACAGACAGACAGAAAGACAGACAGACAGACAGACAAACAGACAAAAATTTTAAAAACGTGTGATTCAGTGTTGGTATCGTTCAAATAACCATATGACCTTAATATGCGGTAGTTATTTCGAAATTACAGACAGACACTCCAATTTTATTTATTAGTATAGATAAATAGAAAAGGTTCCACGGTCAGACCTCCACTCAGGCCACGAAATGTAACGAAATGCAGTTAAAGGCTAAATGCGCGTAAAGGCCATTCGTGCCGCCTGCATGCGACGCATCGCTGCGCATTTACTTGCACTGTTTGACATGTTACATGTGCATCGCTTCATACCGTCGTGCATAGGTGGAAGGTTGGCGTGCATAGGGTTGCCAGAAAAATAGAAAACAGGAACAGACTAATGCGTGCGACTTCACAAAAATGAGGATTTCTAAGAAAAAGTAGGACATACTTAATTAATTTATATGACATATTATACTTTTTAGAACTAAGTATTTTTTTACATCACAAATCGTAATTTTACTAAGACAGTGTGATAAAAATACTGCCGTGTGGAAACCAAAGGGGTACGGGTTTAATAAAAACTGCCATACCCCTTCCAGGCCGCTTCCATCTAAGACTGCATCATCACTTACCACCAGGTGAGATTACAGGCAAGGGCTAACTTGTATCTGAAAAAAAAACAACAAAACCAAGCTTAGCGGAGTGCATGCGTGCTGTACTAGTTCAAAGATCTAAAAGCCCTAACTCACGGGTGGTAGAGTGACGTTATTACAAGCAGCATTAATGTCACAACTCTGAACAAGATTAGCGGCTCGTCTGACGCCGGTTCGCAGACAATTGCGAGGAAAATGTTCCGCTTTGCCTCATCAAAGATCCCGAAGAAAGTTTCAAATCGAATTTCCGGCGCGCCGCGAGAAATAGGGCAAAAGGAAGTCATTATGTAAAATTCTTGTATTCGAAAGAATACAAAAGTATCGCGAATTGCAAATTTGTTGGTGCTTCGCAATTGTTTCGCTGCTTGCTTATTCTAAAACATTTTGTTCGCGTTATGCTGTACGAACAACTACCACATGATACACAGACGAATAAGAGACCGTATCTTTTAGCTATGATCTTTGAAAATAGAATATTAATAGAATATTCGCCATATTATGCTAAAGACGAGTACTGACTAGGGGCATATTTTATTACACTAATCACACTAATATTATAAAGGCGAAAGTTTGTGTGTATGTGTGTGTGTGTATGTTTGTTACTCCTTCACGTAAAAACCACTGGACGGATTTGGCTGAAATTCGGAATGGAGATAGATAATATCCTGGATTAGCACATAGGTTACTCTTTATCCCGGAGCATTGGAAAAGTTATAATAATATTACTTCAAGCTAGCAACTTTTAAACGGAAGAACTTCAAGTGCATGAGATTAGTTTCTTTTCTAACGCTTTGAAAAAGATTGCAAGAAAAATAGCCTGCCTTACTTCATGAAAGACCTTGAAGTGAATTTTAAATTGAATTTGCCTTGCTCCGCGAAAAATAGGTCATTATGCAAAATCTTTGTATTCGAAGGAGTTTAAAAATAACGCGAATTGCAAATTTGTTACTACTGGACTATTTCTTTGCAGTTGGAACATTTTTCTTAAATTGATCGCATACCAAGACACCCACAAATCGAACAGGAGGCGCAAGAGCCGCTACATCTGAAAAACCAAAAGAGCATTAAATAATAAAGTTGCATTTTAACCAACTTCCAAAAAAGGAGGAGGTTCTGAATTCGTCGGAATCTTTTGTTTTTAGTATTAGAAATACAAGTAAGGCTATATCGATCGTATAGAAAAATGCTTGTGTCTCTGCAAGTTGCTTAGTTTTAGATTTCACATCTCACCAACGTTTGTTAGAATTTGGGCGTTGAACCACAACATCATCATAGTAAAATGAACTTAAGGTTTCTTCATTTAAAGTCAAAAATTTCGTACCACCAATTTTCATTTTGCAAGGTTTCCGCATGAAACGCTAGTTTAAGACATTATACAATATGAATATTATTATTATATAATATGAATTGAACAAATTTGAGCTTTAAACTTAAATTTGTTTTACTTTACGACTGAAATTTTTCAACGCTCGAGTTGTATCAACGTCGCGTTGGTGAGATATTACAACTTTACACTAAACTGAAGAATGACATATCATTGCCAAACTCTGCAGTTCTTGCGACTTTTGGAATCTTGCAGTAAATCCCGTAGTATGCGATCACTTTTATGGTGCACGTATGCATATTATTCTAATTTATTACCCTGAGCCCTTTTTACATTACACATTTTGTTTTACACTATTTGAATTTGCTAATTTTTATGTAACACTCTCTATATTTGCATTTTTACACAGCGATCCTACTGAGGACTTTGAATTATTTTATATTTTCCAGTTTACCTTATTCCAGTAGCATTCCAGTTCAACAACCTTTACCACTAAAAAAGTATGGAGAACATCAAAAGTTTATGAACATCAATATTCCTGAGTCTTTTTTTACAAAATAAACTTTTATTATAAATATAATGCAACAAAGTTTTTATTTATCTGTCTTTCTACGTAAATTAAAACAAAAAAGAATGGATTCTGAAAAACGGATGAAAGAAAAATCCAGCCAGTCTGAGATCAAGCCTATTTAAGTGTCATACCATACCCAATCCCAACCCAACTTACAAAACCCAATTTACAAAATTTTGCATGTAGAAAATATAGATACCGCAATCCATTTCAGTCTAGCACTGGAATTAATTAATTCGTTATTGTGAATAATCGTGAAAAGGCCATCAAAAAGTATAAAGTTTCAAAATGCATGACAGATTCCTTTATGATAATCTTGGAAAGAGCAACTGCCGAGTTTCTTCTGGTTCTTCTCAGTAGATGATGGTAATGGTGATGACTCAGATCCATAATCCTTTCCGTAATAACTTCAAAAAGCAATAGAATCAAATACGACAGTATTTTGTCACACTATTGGCCGTAACAAGACAGTTGCGAAAGTTTATGTCGCCGATATTTCTCCAAGTTAAGGAAAAGTTGAGAGCAGCGGAAATATATTTAGAGCTTTCGCGATTCTCGGTTTTATTACATGTTAGGTATATTTAATACTAGCCGATGCCCGCGATTTAGGTTTTTCGAAATCCCGTGGGAACTCTTTGATTTTCCAGGATAAAAAGTAGCTTATGTGCTAATCCAGAATATTATCTAACTCCATTCCAAAGTCCAGTGGTTTTTGCGTGAAAGAGTAAAAAACATACACACACACACACACTTTATCAATTGTCAAGTGCGTTCTCTAGAAAGAAAGCTATACGCGGAGGGTCTTTAATATTAACCCGCAACAATATCAATTATAAAGAACGGAAAGACATTGTTAATCTTTCATTGGAACGCACTATTGAGCTGTCCTGTGTTGAGCTGGAGCGCTATATTGTCGTCTGCGTGTACCGACCCCCCTCAGGTGACTTTGTTCTGTTTGAGGACGTTATGGAAGAGGCCTTGAGGCGGATATGTAGGTCATCAAAAAAGATATTAGTTTGTGGAGACTTCAATATTGATATTTTGATTCACACTTCTTTTACTGACAGATTACTCAATTTATTTAAAAGCTTTAATTTACAGAAAATTTTCAATGAACCAACACGGATAACTGCAAATTCAGCCACTTGTATAGATAACATTTTCTGTGACTGTAAGATTGTCGCAAAATTGATCATGACGAATCTAAGATCCGATCACTGTGGACAAATGATATCTGTTCCCAGTGATAATCAAGACATAACAAAGTTAATAAAGTATAGGCCAGTAACCACTAAAAAGGTAAAGCAGTTCAAACTAAAGGTTTTAACTGCTTTACCTAAACTTGACTTTACTCAGGGTGGTCCGGATGAACACTATAATGCTTTTTTTGATCTCATAAACTCTCAATTTAATTCTACCTTTAAAATTGTAGAAAAAAAACTGTTTAAAAATCTTAAATTTAGTGACTGGGCTACTGTTGGCATCTATAAAAGTAGAAATAAGTTGTTCGACTTGTATGCAGAAAAACAATATAACTATACTCCCACATTTGTTGAATATGTAAAAAATTATTCAAAATTATTCAAAAAGGTTTGCATACAAGCAAAGTCACTCTGCATAAAGCAAAAAATTATTAATTCTGATAATAAAATTAAAGCAGCTTGGGATATCATCACGGATGAAACTGGGAAACAAAAAGTGCATAACAATAAATTGGAGCTAAAAATTAATAACCGTATTATTGACTCCAATATTGAAATTGCAAATACATTTGAGAATTTTTTCCAGAACATTCCAGTCATCACTACTAGTTCCCTTAGCTCTTCACCAACAGAAGCCTATGATCTTCTCAGGGCCAATGTCACTGAATGCGGTGTGTTGTTTAGGTTTGAATACGTTACTCCATATGACATTGTTAAAGTGTTCAAATCTTTACAAAGCAAAAAAACCGGAGATCTGTGGGGAATATCAGTAAAAATAATTAACAATATTATTGATATTATTGCGCCATATCTAGCCTTAATTTTTAATGAGTCTGTGGATACAGGCGCTTTTCCAGATCTCATGAAATGTAGTAAATTGATACCTCTTTTTAAATCGGGTAGCAAAAGTGACCCAAACAATTACAGGCCAATTTCAATTTTGCCAACACTGAGCAAGATATTTGAGAAAATCATGCTCAACCAACTGCTTCAGCATTTCAATTTAAATAAGCTACTCCATTCTGAACAGTATGGCTTCACTAAAGGTCGATCAACAACCGACGCGGCCGCAATGCTGTTAAAGCATATATTCAATGCGTGGGAGGGGTCACAGAATGCCATTGGTATTTTCTGTGATTTATCCAAGGCATTTGATTGCGTTGAGCACGAGACTCTTTTAGTTAAATTGAGCCACTATGGAATCAAAGACACTGCGCTTGGTCTCATTGCGTCCTATCTTAGTGATCGTATTCAAACAGTATGTGTGAATGATGTGAAGTCATCCGGATCAGCCTCACTAATGGGTGTTCCTCAAGGCTCTATTCTAGGTCCTTTCATGTTCTTAGTATACATAAACGATTTACCATATGTAGTCCAAAATATTTGCGATATCGTACTATTTGCTGACGATACGTCTTTGATTTTTAAAGTCGATAGAAATAAGGACAATTTTGACGATATAAATGGTGCCATATCTCAGGTAACTCACTGGTTTACTGTAAATAATCTACTTTTAAATGCAAAAAAAACTAAGTGTATTGAATTCGCACTGCCCAATACCAAGAACACAAGTAACATTAATTTAATGATAAATAATGATATTTTGAAAATAGAAGAGACTACTACATTTTTGGGGATAACCTTAGATGCGAAGCTGCAATGGGGCACCCATATATCAACTCTTGCTGGCCAACTAAGCTCTGCTGCTTACGCGGTTAGAAAGATTCGACAATTAACTGACGTGGAGACCGCAAAGATAGTATATTTTGCTTATTTTCATAGTATTATGTCTTATGGAATCTTAATATGGGGTAGAGCGGCAGATATTGGGAGAATTTTTGTATTACAAAAAAGGGCAATACGAGCAATTTATAACTTAAAACCACGCGATTCACTTCGAGAAAAATTTAAGGAAATAGGTATCCTTACCGTAGCCTCTCAATATATTTACAACAACATAATTTTTGTAAGACAAAATATTCTTAGTTACAAGAAGGTTGGCGATCTACACAACAGGCTGACTAGACACCGTAACAGGCTTGCGACTCCTACGCTCCGTCTCAGGAAGGTCCAAAAGTCATTTGTGGGAATGGGTATAATCTTCTATAACAAAATTCCTCAGTCAATTTTGGACTTGCCTTTACACAGGTTCAAAAAATCTATTAAAAATATGCTCTTGAGAAAAGCATATTATACTATCGAAGATTATGTAAATGATAAAAAAGCGTGGATTTGAACTTCGATTCGCTCCAGCAATGCGCAGGACTTCAATTGCTTTTATACATGGCATAATATTGTATATCAAATCTTTGAAAAGAGCAACCGCCGAGTTTCTTGCTGGTTCTTCTCGGTAGGAAAGGCATTCCGAACCAGTGGCAGATGCTTTTGACGATTCGAAAGAACTTGTAAAAGTCTAATTGAATAAAAACATTTTGAATTTGAATTTGAATTTGAATTTATAATATTAGTGTGAAGTGTGATTAGTGTGACAAACGAAAATCAAGAAAGGGGTGAAATGAGAAGGGATGAGGGAGAATTTGGATGAAATTAAAAATACGAAAAACAGTAATATTTAATAAAAATAAATATATCCAAAATGGTATCCGGCTAACCTATACTCTATCCATGGAGAGAAGTTAGTATAGGGCTTTCTCAGTTACATAATCCCATGATGACAAAGACAAAAAAAAACTCAGTGGGCGTAAACCATTTTGAGTCACCAACAAACGAAACTTACGCTATTTTTAACCCCCGACCCAAAAAGAGGGGTGTTATAAGTTTGACGTGTGTATCTGTGTATCTGTGTATCTGTGTATCTGTGTATCTGTCTGTGGCATCGTAGCGCCTAAACGAATGAACCGATTTTAATTTAGTTTTTTTTGTTTGAAAAGTGGCTTGATCGAGAGTGTTCTTAGCTATAATCTAAAAAAATTGGTTCAGCCGTTTAAGAGTTATCAGCTCTTTTCTAGTTTTCTTGTAGAAAAGAAGGTTAGATAACCGTTAGGTTCATAATATTATGTCAATAGACAAATGTCAAGCTCTCGAGATGGACGTTGCCTAAATACATAATTATTTATTATTTGAAAATGATGTTTTGGAAAACTCAGATACTTTGGATCGTCGGGGGTGTTATAAATTTTTAATTTACACTTGTGTATCTCAGAAAAATCAAAGAGTTCCCCCGAGATTTTAAGAAACCTACATCCATTCGGATGAAGATAAAACCGAGGGCATCATTTAGTATTATTAAATCTTTCTTAAATATGAACAGAATGATAAATTTTTGGACGGTGAAACTTTAATCAATTTAGCTGGTTAATTAATATTCCAAATTAATGGTTATTGAGTTAATAAAGCATTTCATGCAAATAAACTGTTTATATTTGCCGCAAAAATGAACCGAAAATGACTGATGACGAAACGAAATAAAGGTAACATTTAAATACAAACAACATTGTTTGCTTGTATTAATTACATTCGCGCGAAATTCAATACGAATATTTGAATATTTAATCATATGAAAAGAACCTAACTATAAAAACTAAATGCAAATCAGAACATTTAGGTTTATGTAGAGTTTCTTTACGTGATCAAATCAGAAAGGAGGAGTTCCGTAGGAGAACCAGAGTAACCGACATTTCTCAACGGGTTACGAAGCTGAAGGTGATGATGATGTATCTGCCTGTGGCATCGTAGCTCCTAAACTAATGAACCGATTTTAGTTTAGTTTTTTTGTTTGAAAGGTGGCTTGATCGAGAGTGTTCTTAGCTATAATCCAAGAAAATCGGTTCAGCTGTTTGAAAGTTATCAGCTCTTTTCTAGTTACTGTAACCTTCACTTGTCGGGGGTGTTATAAATTTTTAATTTACACTTGTTTGGACGTTTAATTTGACACTTTATTTTAACGAACTGTCAAGGTTATGCCATAAATTGCATTAATTATCATCGTCATCATCATTGACCTAACAGCGACTCACTACTAAGTACGTCTCCTCTCATAGTGAAAAGGGCTTTGGGGCCTCCATACTGGGCAAGTGCTGATTGACAGACTTCACATGTCTTTGAGAACATTATATTTTAACGATACCTCTATAATCACTTTGGGTCTACATAAAAGACCACACAGTTATTGTACTTGATAGTAAATAATGTAGTAATCAAAACAAATGCAGGAGAGGCGGATGGAGGAGGATATAAGGAAATGGAGGAGTTATAGTGTGAAAAGATAGCCTAGATTTGATTTTATAATTATTGTTTATTGAAACATAAAACTAAATCAAAACTACAAAAAGATGTATTAAAATAAAATTAAAATGAATTAAGTTAGTTTATATTAAAGCAGTGAGATGTTTAGGGTATAAGTATATCCCAGATAGATAGATAAATAGAATATTCACAACAAGGTCACCGTAAGTTTTGATCGAGTAGTTTGGAATCTCTGTAAGGGAAACCGTATCTTGATCTCGACGTGATTCTATTTACATAATGGGGGTCGAAACGCCTTATTCTACGTAAATATTGAGTTTTCGTACCATACCGCCCTACATCAAATGTTAAGGCTGTTTTACGCCTAGCAATAACATGCGACAATGCAGCATGCTACAAATGAAAACATAAATTTTGCATAATATAGCATGCAGCGGTCTATTTTATGCTGAGACTAGCACGATATATCGTGCTTTAATATTAGAATATTACTTCATCACAGTTTGCCATCAGTCTGCCGATGGTTCTTGTTATAAGTTTAAATTATTGTATTGTGGCATGCCTCAATGGTGCACTATGTTTCTGTGGCGTAAAACGGCCTTAAACGGGTAGGTATTATGTACGAGATTGATAGTTTAAGTGGATAAAGCTTTTGATTCGTGACAGTTCCACTTAATAACGAGAAACTACCTCATTATTAGATGTCTGATTAATCATGAGCCTCAATAGCTCAACCGGTAAAGGAGTGGACTGAAAACCGAAAGGTCGACGGTTCAAACCCCGCCCGTTGCACTATTGTCGTACCTACTCCTAGCACAAGGCTGACGCTTAGTTGGAGAGGAAAGGGGAGTATTAGTCATTTAACATGGCTAATATTCTTTAAAAAAAAAAAAAAAATTACTCTACACAAACCATTAAAAAATTAGTATTTACAATGGAACATAAAACATGGAACAATTAATAAAATGGCTGTACCTATAAAGTGTTTTTGGATAACGTTGTGGTTTCAATAACAATTTCTATTTTTAGGATGAATCAGCTATATTCAGCCAGGTTTTGCAACACAATTTATGCTACGTCACATTACTAGTTGAATATTCATAACTCTATATGGCTAGGTACTCTATTTACCCCGGCGGCGTTATATTTGACGTGACAAGATGATATGGGAACTTGTTAGCCGTAATGTGTCTATCGTACTGGAGGCCTGGCTCACTTTTCCACGATGTAACTCAATTTTTTATTCAGATACAAGCAAGCCCATGACTGCAATCTTACCTGGTGGTAAGTGATGGTGCATTCTAAGATGGAAGCGGGCTAACCTGGAAGGGGTATGACAATTTTTAATAAACCCTTTGGTTTCTACACGGCATCGTACCGGAACGCTTAAACGCTTGGCGGTACGGCTGTGCTGGTAGGGTGGTAACGAGCCACGGCCGAAGCCACCCACCAGACATTATACTATATATACATTATATCTTGGAGAAACGCGTAAGCAGCGCGATTTGCGGTGCTTTTAACCTTCTGGAGTAAATTTTTTGATCAATAAGATAGATCAAACGTAGGTATATAATGCATACATTAAAAACACGCGAATTAATTTTTAATGTTAAACTTTATTTTATCTCTGCATTTTCAAACCCTCTAAAAATGAAGTTAGTAAGTATAAGACTATGTTAATGTTAAGTTACAGTTTTACTAAGAAACACCAAGGTATTCACAGCTCAGCATAAAATTAATCCAGTTATTTAAAGACAAAACAGTAGCTACATTAGGATAGACTAGGTTACCCGGCTAGGTTTTGCAGCGGGAATTATGCCACGTCACAACATTACCGCTTGAATATTCATTATACTCTGCAGTAATCTTTAGAAAGGCGGCGTACAATATTCTAAATACGAGTTGTTGTGTTGCTTACTAATCGCAATGCGGGAAGTGAAATTCTAACATTTCACAAAAGAGACGACTGATCTGACATCTGCTATAAAACAGTGACAGTCTTGTGGTTAAGTTTTGCATCCTATGTGGAGACGCTGTACATCACGTGTAGTACAAGTGTAAATTAAAAATTTATAACACCCCCCACAAGTGAAGGTTACAGTAACTAGAAAAGAGCTGATAACTTTCAAACGGCTGAACCGATTTTCTTGGATGATAGCTAACACTTTCGATCAAGCCACCTTTCAAACAAAAAAAAACTAAATTAAAATTTGTTAATTAGTTCAGGAGCTACGATGCCACAGACAGATACACAGACACACGTCAAACTTATAACACCCCTCTTTTTGGGTCGGGGGTTAAAAATAGTAGGTACATGTCAAACTTCTTTAATACCCCTAGATTATGCGTTAGATCATTTAAAAGCTTCTTTGTTGACATCGCAGAATGATGCGATGACGTGTTTCTTTATCAGTGCTAGTAAATATCACCATGTATATACAATAACTTTTAACAACATTAAACGTTTCTAAATAATTGAAAACCTTTATTTCATTGAGACAAAGGAAGTGCTAAAACAAAAGGTAAAAAATCAGACAAGAAAACTAAATACGTATTATCAATAGGTATCCCGGTAAAGCTTTGGATGTCGAACAAGCCAAAGGGAATGGGGCGCCGAAGAGTTTTAATTAAAACTCAAACAATGCACAAATACCCCCATTTCGACTTATTTTCGAATTGGTTGTTATTTCACACTTCCTGATAATGGAAGTGGAATATAAAGCTAAATGTCGCTGCTCATTAAGAGGGGTCTCTACGTCACTCGCTCCATACAAATGTAGTTCCAATTTCATTTGAATATAAAGCTACCATGAAATTTTGCAGACATATTCTAGAAACTAATATTTTATGCCTGTGGTTTTCCAGATTTCTGTTAAAATATTCGGTTTCAAAGTTACGCGGTCTTAAAAATTCACATAAAAATCTTTGAGCTCCTGTAATTTTGAAACTACTTATTTTTAGAAAAATCTGAAACACCACAGGCACAGGTATTAGTTTTTAGAATATGTCTGCAAAATTTCATGGACTTTGGTTGCTTAATATTCAAATGAAATTGGAACTACGATTGTATGGAGTAAGTGACGGAGAGAGCCCTGTTAATGTATTTTAGCTTGGCAAAGCTAATTCATCATCATTATCATCCGGTATGCGTTTAATAAAACCTGTAGACACTTAGTGTCGTGGCAACCCCCTGCTAGACGCCCTTAAAGTTTAATAAAATGTTAAAATTTAAGGGTATTTGGCGGGGGGTTGCCACGATACAATTGTCTGGCAATACATGACGTGATTTTTAAAACTATTCCGAAGAAAATATAAAAAAATTAGAATTTTGTCACCTTTATTACTATTACCTGTTATCTCCCAAAGCAACCATGATCCAAACTTCATAGTCGCTGATCACTCCTCCCTGTGTTGGGGACAATGTGCAAATAAACTTTAACCTTTTATAAAATAACGAACGTCTTACACACGCTGGCTCTTAATCCAATAAATCATATAATGTAACGCATTTCGACATCTGGCACAACCGATGTTTCCTCATAGGAAACTATGGGAGAAGTTTTCCTTTTCAATAAACGGTCTGAAGTAAATATAGCGAGACCCATTTGTAGTCTAAGAACTGTTGACGTATTTATCTAAAGTAATTTATATTTGTAGGCATGAATGTAAATATGTATGTTACAAAATTTTGTAATGGTTGTTTAAAACGTTTTGTACAAGTTTCTATTATTACAGTTTATAAAAGAGAATAGCGACTATACGATGAAAGCAAAGAGCAAAATTAGACGAACATTATTGATATGTTTATTGTTTGTGATATTATTGCATTCTTAAAAATAATAATAACAATTTTTTTTAATATTTTTTATCGTCAAAGCCAGTTTAGCAAAAGTTTTCACCAGCTAGTAGTAGCTAGGAAAAACCTTCATTCAGAAATCCTTGAATGTAGTTTTTAATTTGAAAAACCTGAAGGCATTGGCGTTATCGAAGAAACTAATGAATATAAAAATGTACTAGATATTTTGAGCCGTACAAATACGACGGTCAAATCAGTACCTATCTCTCAGCCTAGTATATAATATTATTAGAGGACAAAACATCGGTCCACTCGTTTTCATAACTGTTGGTTTTGTAATCAAAACTTTTCGTATAAACATCTGTTTCACGCTGACAAGTTATTTGGTTTGTTCAATATCTCGACCCAAGATGATGAGAATGTAAATCTTTGATTAAATTTTAAAATAAAAAGACTACCGTTTAATATTATAATATAGCCTGGTAGAAGATTATTATAGTGATAAGGTCGCTCTTTGTTTGCGAATATTTCCTGTACTTGTGTGTGATAGTTTTTAAGCAATAAAGTATTTAAATAAATAAATAAATAAAATTTACGTATTTATATTCTTTGTCAATATTTATACAATCCATACTTAATATTATAAATGCGAAAGTGTGTCTGTCTGTCTGTCTGCTACCTTTTCACGGCCCAACAGTGTAACCGAGTCTGACGAAATTTGGTACAGGGTTAGCTTATATCCCGGGGACGGATATAGGCTACTTTTATCCCGGAAAATCAAAGAGTTCCTGCGGGATTCCTAAAGACCCATCCACTTAACCGATTTGTATGTTTGGTAACGAAGTAGCTTGCGTCCTTGTAATCGAAATAGGCAACTTTTTATCCCGGAAAATCAAACAGTTCCCACGGGATCCTCTAGTCACACTAATATTATAAAGGCGAAAGTTTGTGTGTGTGTGTGTGTGTGTGTGTGTGTATGTTTGTTCCCACGGGCTTTTGAAAAACCTAAATCCACGCGGGCGAAGTCGCGGGCATCGGCTAGTATTAAATATAAATCGTAATGCACTACACACCTTTGGAAACATTATCGAAAACTTTCAGGCATGCAGTTTTCCTTTAAGTTTTTAAGCAAATGATATTTAATTGCTTGAAACTTTCAAATAACTACGAAAAGCACCGACCAAAAACATAAATCACCTATAATATACATTGCTAATCTATTTAACGTGCGCCTACAACAATAAAATAAAAATAAATCCAATGTAGCCACTTTTTGTATGTATGTTAAATTGATTAGAATGGTGGGAATGGCAGTCGTAACTTTGGGATGCGCTTGTGATTGTAAAACAATATTTATGGACCTGTTGGATTATGGCTTATGGTTTTATAGAAACATTATTCTGTATGTAGTACTTTTGTTTTCCAGGACTGTTCAAGCTTATTTTCAATCAATGAGCCTGTTTGCATCCACTGGTAAACTACTGCCTTCCCAAAATCATAGGGTTGCACGTTCCCCTTCCTCAACATCTGCCTCGCCCGTCACCAAACTGGACAAGCGGGAGACCGGTGGGGCAGCCTGTGACTGGATGGGTGATGAAACCTCATCACCAACCACCCAACACAGCCACTCCCTCTGCTCCTGGGGCTATGCCCCATGGGTGCGTCTACTGCGCCCTCTACTCGGGACATTATAAAGACGCGCGAACAACACCCCCTCCCTGCTAGGTCAATTAGCCATGGCTAACAATATCCCATGCAACCTAACCTACTCTAAACACTTCTCATTTTGAGAGGAGTTTCATACCCAATGAGAGAGAGAGAGATGATGAGGTTAAGAACTCCTATAGTAAAATTCACTTAAATCGAAAACTAATTCAGACTTTTTGATACACTTTGAATTCCAATTATCCTGAAATGTACGTCTTGTGAATATCGTTCAAAGTTAACTAATGTTACTCAATAGAGTTTCTTTCTCGAACATTTTTTTCTAGCTCCGTCGAAGTAAAATTAAATTCTTGTCGTTGCTAGTGCTTGGCTTATTGCGCTTTAATTTTATGCCTTCTTTATCTGTTTTATTGTGATTTAAAGTTTTGTTTTAGTATGGGAACTTCTTTTTTTCTTTCTTCTTCTATTTCTTCTTACTCTCTCGACAGAGGCGGTCTTGGTCGTCATGCAGTGCTGTGGTACGCTTGAATGCCAATGCTCTCTGATAGCTGCTTGCACTCAAGTAAGGGGACGTCTTATTATAGACGACCGAACATAAACTACTTATCCCTTTGACCCTTGAAGTCCATACATATTATAAATGCGAAAATGTGTCTGTCTGTTTGCTAGTTTTCACTGCCCAGCAGTTTAACCGATTTTGATAAAATTTGGTACAGACTTAGCTTATACTTCCCGGGGAAGATATAGGTTACTTTTTATCCGAAAAATCAAAGAGTAACCACGGAATTCTCAAAGACCCATCCGTTTAATCGATTTATATGAAAGGTACAGAGATTGCATCCCGTAAACTGACATAGACAACTTTTTATGTCGGCAGCTCAAAGAGTTCTATGGGGATTTAAAAAAACATAAATCCATTTGGATGAAGTCCCGGGGATCATCTAGTATCTAATAATTTATCAGGGTAATGTTGGAATTTATCAATTTTAGGCTACAACGATTCCCGAATTGAACTGGGGGGTATTTAAAATTTAATTCTCTTGATACCGGCTGGTATAATTATATTACTCGACAGACTGCTCCACAGGCTATAAAGATGATAAATGTATTGGGGGCGCCGGTCGAAGCGATAATCGCGGTACTCCTACAATTTAATAGATAATATTAATATTATTATGGTAATAGGCATATTAATGAACTGCTTATAAACCTTACTGAAGATACATGATATTTTTAAAAAGCTTTACATTCAGTTTTTTTTTTTTTTTTTTTAATTCGCTATAGGCAAGCGCTTGACCACAATCACACCTGATGGAAAGTGATGATGTGGTCTAAGATGGGACGCGTTTACCTAGAAGGTGCCTATTCACTCTTGTTTTAAAGATACCCGGATTGTAATTGGTAGGAAACACAGATCGCGGAAGAGTATTCCAAACCTTAGCCATGCGTATGAGGAATGAAGACGCAAAACGTTTCGTGCGTGTAGATGATGTGTTTCTTTAATGAGAAGTTATTAGTCAACCTCCCTGGCCTCTGGGACATGACCTTATAAGGAGGAGGCATGGTGGAAGCTTTTGTTAGTTGACTGTGACTATAGTTAGCACCATATTGGTAAAATCCGTACCGTAACACCAAGCGACTTAACGTTTCGGTACGATGTCGTGTATATACCAATTAGGGGTAAGTATGGGTTTTATAAAATTTCCATAACCATTCCAAATCAGCACGCTCCATCTTAGACTGTACAGTCTACAATCTTCTTATAAGCAGGTAAGTGCAGTCAAGGATTAACCTGTTGATGAATAAGAAAATAGAAAAGCACCCTAATTCAGTGGTAAATCACTACAAACAGGGGTCAACCTTTCAAAAAAACTTGTGAACAAGTGTAAATTAAAAATTTATAACACCCCCGACAAGTGAAGGTTACAGTAACTAGAAAAGAGCTGATAACTTTCAAACGGCTGAACCGATTTTCTTGGATTATAGCTAAGAACACTCTCGATCAAGCCACCTTTCAAACAAAAAAAAAAATTAATTAAAATCGGTTCATTCGTTTAGGCGCTACGATGCCACAGACAGATACACAGATACACACGTCAAACTTATAACACCCCTCTTTTTGGATCGGGGGTTAAAACAAGTTACTAGGCCTACATAAAATAAAAGTTGAGTTTGTTTTATTTGTAAAACTGTTTTAAAATGATTCCCTGGACGCTAATTTTATCGTTAATTATTATTTATCCTTCAACGTAAGCCCTAAAATACTATAACATTCAGTCGTAGCAGCTTTGAAATTGTCGAAACGATCCTTTTGCTACATTTAGTTAACTCAAGGGAATAATGAACGCTTAATGTTATACGAACGTTCCCTCTTACCTCGTAATATCAAACGAGTGAAATAATTACCTATTCTTTGCACTTAATTAGGAATCCTTAGGAAAGGGTTCAAATAGAACTTCAGAATTCAGACCAAAAAGCAGCGCTCTCCAGCCAAATTTTTACTTGAATTTTGCTTTCATTCATCATCCTCATTATCAAACGATAGATGTCCACTGCTCCTTGGTCTCTTTTTTATTTTTAACAGGTGTAAATTAAAAATTTATAACACCCCCGACAAGTGAACAGTAACTAGAAAAGAGCTGATAACTTTCATACGGCTGAACCACGCTGGCCAAGTGCAGATTGGCGACTTGACACACGTTTGAGAATATTATGGAGAACTCTCTGGCATACAGGCTTCCTTACAATGTTTTTATTCACCGTTAAAGCAAGTGATATTTAATTCCTTAAAACGAACATAACTCTGAAAAGTTAGAGACACTGTGATATGGATCATTTAATAATATTCTCCGTTAAGAGGGCTCTCTCCGCCACTCGTTTCATACAATCGCAGTCCAATTTCATTTGAATATTAAACAACCAAAGTCCATGAAATTTTGCAGACATATTCTAGAAACTAATATCTATGTCTGTGGTTTTCCAGATTTCTGTTAAAATATTCGGTTTCAAAATTTTCATACAAATCTTTGAGCCCCTGTAATTTTAAAACTACATATTTTTATTGGAACTACGATTGTATGACGGAGAGAGTTGTATGAGTGACGGAGAGAGCCCTGTTAAACGTGCTCTGTTCTCCAGACAGGCAGACAGACAAAGCAGTATGGTATTCTTCTCAGTAGATACACGACAGATATTTATTGTTCAACTTAATACCGTACCGCCAAGACATTCGTCGTGTTCCGGTGCGATACTCCTAGAAACATACAGTGGTAGCTAGGTGGTTTCACTATACAGGGTAAGTTTAGAGAGTTACCAATTGTTTTAGCAGTTCTACGAAAATAGACAAAGAAGTTAACGGGAGAAGTTTTTTAACGTAAAACTTTTTTGAGCACGACTAGAGAGATTCCTTGAAAATAAAATAACAAAACATAGTTCACAAAATCGCCTTGCAGTCCCAAGTTAAACAAGTGTAAATTAAAAATTTATAACACTGCCGACAAGTAAAGGTTACAGTAACTAGAAAAGAGCTGATGACTTGCAAACGGCAGAACCGATTTTCTTGGATTATAGCTTAGAACACTCTCAATCAAGTCACCTTTCAAACAAAAAAAAACTAAATTAAAATCGGTTCATCACTTTAGGAGCTACGATGCCACAGACAGATACACAGATACACACGTCAAACCTATAACAACCCTGTTTTTGGGTCGGGGGTTAAAAAATGGCGACCTCACACAGGAAAGTGTAGAGTTGGCCGACTCCCCGCATGGAGCCGCTGGATTCAGGCGCCGCAAAACCGTGGCATGTGGAAGTCTCTACAAAAGACCTATGTCTAGGGATGGACAATATCGGTTGACGATGATGATAATGAACTGATTGAGATAACTAAAGCAAAAACAAAACTAAAGATTTGGAGATGGAGAAAGAGATAGGAAGTATATTTTTAACCCCCGACTCAAAAAGAGGGGTGTTATAAGTTTGACGTGTGTATCTGTGTATCGTATATCTGTCTGTGGCATCATAGCTCCTAAACTAATGAACCGATTTTAATTTAGTTTTTTTTTTTTTGTTTGAAAGGTGGCTTGATCGAGAGTGATCTTAGCTATAATTCAAGAAAATCGGTTCAGCCGTTTGAAAGTTATCAGCTCTTATCTAGTTACTGTAACCTTCACTTGTCGGGGGTGTTATAAATTTTTGAATTTACACTTGTATGAATTGCAATTGTCTAATTTCTATTTAGCATGGAAATGATTTATCAACCTGCTAAATGAAGTATTAATCTGTATATTATTTATATCCAATTTTTATTTAGAAGCCATTACATTCTTTACAACAAGGATTATTATTGTGTCTCTTTTACCTTTCCATAATAAAACCTTTCCGAGGATTAACGAAAAAGGACAAAATATATATTAATAATCCATCGACCTTCCTATTAATCTGTTTAAAAACCTTTCCAGGGATTTTCTAAGCATCATATCGCATGACGATCAGGCTGTGTAACATGGATGTTTTATATAAGACTTTTTGCTCTGTTGTCTGCCACGATGACAATAAGACTGAGTAAACATATTATATTGCAAAACTAACTGATGACCGTGACTTCGTTTGCGTGGATACTTATAGGTTTTTTTTAAATCCTGTAGGAATTCTTCGATTTTCTGCCATAAAGTATGTGTTAATCTAGGGTGTAATTTATCTCCATTCCAAATTTCAGCCAAATCCGTCCAGTAGTTTTTGCGTGAAAGAGTAACAAACACACACACACACACACACACACGCACACACACACAAACACACACACACACACACACACCCACACACACACATATACAAACCTTTGCCTGTATAATATTAGTGTGAAGTGATTGTGGAATTTGAGGTTAATAAAATAATGAAGACCTCTATAACGCATTGATTTTTTAAGTTGTTTCCTTAAGTATGGGAGATTCTGGGTTCAATTCTCGGCTGGGTCAATATCGAATTTCCAGATTTAAAATTGGATCACGTCTAGTATGGTGTTAATACTTTGGTCGTAGCTAGAAACCATTTTAATTGGAAAAAATTTACTAAAAGTATTTTTCCAGTCCTGTACGCTCCAGTCTGGTCCGATCCTGATGATCTGTTCCAGTCCTTTATAGTTCGGTTGGATCTGATCCGATCTGGTTCAATCTGGTATGGTCTAATCTGGCCCAAACTTCTGCCGATTTGGTCCAGCTCCAATCCAACCCGGTACTATCCAATTACCAAATGACGTTTTTTCTTATTCCACTCAACAATGGCTGAGCCCAAATGTCTGTAAAAAGCATCACTTCAAAAAGCAACATTTTGTCGAGCGACATGTCGCAAACCTTATCCTAGCTAATTTTGACAGGGGAGGTTTACGTACAGTCCATTTCCACGGATTGCCTAAATGTCGTATCGCGTGAGAATAATTAAGATTGTTTAATTTGGGACCGTACTTCATAAAGCCTTTTGTATTACCCGAACACGTTGACAGGCTCGTTATATTAATTGATCCCCGGGAGGTTTCCCCGTCTCTGATGTTTCATTTTCTTTGTTCGAGAGTCAGATCTTGAATGAATGAGACAATGCGCGATTAATTTGCTAAGTGTGTGCTGAAATTCTCACTCCGAATCGTACCATGCGGTTCTATTTAAAGACAAAGGGAAATCTTTCTAGTCACACCACTTTCAAGTTTTAACCTAAAATAGGAGTAAGGCTACGGCCTCAACAACAGCGGTAGGCGGAGAGCGGAGCGATGATACAATACTCATTTATTCGTATTATAATGCCACACTGCCATCTGCCACCATTTTTACGCATTATAGATTTTGATATTTATCGTGCAAAATGTCAAAAATACCGTTCCTTCCTTATCTCCGAAGTTTACCAGTCAAAAAATCACACTATCGCACTCAGTGGCGTAACAATAGGGTGGCAGGGCTGGCAAATTGCCACGGGCCCCCGACCCAAGAGGGCCCCGGCCCAAGAGGCCCCGAAATCCCAGACAAAGAGAAATTGTTTTCAAAATGCATGATAATTAGTTCTCGAATTTACAATCTACCAAAATTTTGCGCTCGCTTCGCTCGCGCTTTTATATTGTATTAGATTACCGGCACTTCGTTCAAACCCCGTGGAAATTCTGATTTTTTGGGATAAAATACCTATACAAATTACAATGCAAGCTACCACTGAATAGTACCAAATTTTGCCCAAGAAGATAAGCCCTGAAAAGGTCGCTAATATTAATATAGATTTTTGTAAATACAATTAATAAAAATTTCGCTCTCGCTTCGCTCGCGCTTTTGTTGTATTAGTTGTTATTGTAGTACTTACCCGGAACTTCATCCGCGTGGGTTTACATTAATAATTAATTATCCCTAGAAGAGTTGAGTGAGGTGCTTTAAAACATAACATTTTTTATGGCTGAGCTCGTTCATCTCTCGCTTTTTTATCTGTATTAAACAAAATAAATTGCGCTCGCGCTCCTATATCTTGTTGTTTTCTATCTTGCTGTCAAATTGAAACGGCTGTCCTGGCTACGGCCTTGCCTATGGCCATTAGTGGGATATGTAGTTAGGTACAACGTGTAATTGAGTAGGTATGCTGAAACTCTCGAAGTTTATTAAAATTAAACTGAGTACAACGTGGCGATTTTTACTGATAGGGCCCCATTAAAAGAATTTGCCACGGGCCCTAGATGATATAGTTACGCCACTGATCGCACTTCAAACTATATAATATTATAAAGGCGAAAGTTTGTATGAGTGTGTGTTTGTGTGTGTTCGTGTGTGTGCGTGTGTGTATGTTTGTTACTCCTTCACGCAAAAACTACTGGACGGATTTGGCTGAAATTCGGAATGGAGATAGATAATATCCTGGATTAGCACATAGACTACTTTTTATCCCGAAAAACCAAAGAGTTCCCACGGGATTTTGAAAAACCTAAATCCACGCGGACGAAGTCGCGGGCGTCAGCTAACCTGAAATAATTATGGTAAGCGATTGTTCTAACTATCATAGTTTTTTATTTATATTGACAATAAACCTCTAAAAACAAAGTTAGTTTTGCGGTTCGTTTATAAAAGTGATTCTTACCATTTTAATTCTTCTGTAGTATGGAACTCTCGGTGCGCGAGTATGACTCGCTCTTGGCCGGATTTTATTTATGAATTTGTTAAAAACTATGCGAAATTCTGAGTAAGCGAGCACTCGGGCAGCCTCAAATCATTACAGAACAATAGATTTTAGGAGATATCTCAGACTTTACCGCTTCGTATTTCACGGATGATGAAGCTAAATATTAGAATGCAACCGCTTGCAAATAAATTACACCTCTGGAATACCTCTGGAATACTCTAGAGGTGCTGATATTCTGTTCTTGATTATAAATTTTTTTTAATGCTATTTGTTATTCTTAGGCTAAGTTCTATACAGCATAATTTGAATTTGTATAAAATATTATGGCCATGTATTTTATTAGTGTAACACACAGATAAGGGAATATCTTACTGTACCATGTTCCTTACAGGTGAAGGTCGTGACCCTCTGTAAAGTGACTAGTGGAAAGTTACGAGTACGGCCGTGGCTAGTTGAGCCGCCCCTAAGCGATTTAGCGTTCCGGTACGACGCTGTATAGAAAACGATATGGTATATGGGTTTAATAAAAAAAACTGCCATATCCCTCCCATGTTAGCCCGCTACCATCTTAGACTGTATCATCACTTACCACCAGATGTGATCGCAGTCAGAAGGGATAACTTGTAACTGTAAAAAAAAAAAAAAAAAAAAATACTAACCCTACCTGTAAAATGGCGGTGCATGTGCAAACATAAGCTCCGTTCAAAATATGCTTAAAAAATAGAAAACATGTAATTTCTATTAGAAAAAGTGAGTGAATGTGTAACCAAGTGAATAAATACTCAAGAACAAGTGTTATCTAAACAATTACAGTAGTGCAAAAAAAAATTATTTCCGTAAATACGCGAAGGATCAACAGATGCAAGAATAACGACCTTCACGATATTGTTTTTAGTGATAATAAGATTTAATCACGCATAAAACGTTAAATGAACAGTAAAGTGCATAAATATTCGAGGACAAGTACCTAAAATCTAAAGACTACAGTGGTGTAAGAAAAATAATTCCGTTAATAAGTAAACAATGGACTAATAGAATGTAAAAATAACTACCATCCCTAGTGCTAAAAATATCAAATCACGTATAAAATGAACAGGAAACAACCTTATAATAATCAATACATCGATCAAAACTCATAAGTGTACGTAAATAAAAGTTTCCCAAATAATATAATAAAAAGTGACGAGTGACGAGCGTTCAGTTAATTATCTACCTACCTACATTACAGCTTTTAATGTCATGAACAGCGATATTAAAGCATACTGACTATAATTTTTACCAGCACGCATATGACTCCAATGGACTAACTAGTGGTGCGCTTGACTTATGATACGAACATTATCTTTAACGACGGGTTCAAATCCTACGTCGATATAACTTTTTCCTTTTTTTTTTCCTTTTTCATTTTTATTTTTTGTTATTCTTTTTGCATTTATGCTTTAAGTTGTTGCGAAATATGTCTTCCAAAGGAGATAAAACTCAAACTACGACACAAAAAAGAAAATCTATCACATGTCATAAATGCAAAAAATTTGTTAAATTAGACGAACATTTAAAATGCAAAGATTGCAAGAAAAAATTTGACCTAGGCTGTGCTAATTTATCGGTTAAAAAGTTTCACGAGATGACCAACTTTATGAGAGAAAAATGGAAATGTACAGATTGCAAAAACAAAAATCAACGTAGCAAAAGTAACACCAGCACCCCGACATCCTCATCTCAATTATCTTGCACTACACAGGAGAAATTGGAGGAATTGCCAATGGATAAAAGCCCTATTAATATACTACACCAACAATTTTCACAGGATCAATCAGTAATTCAGGATAAGGAGAATTCCATCTTGTCAATTAGTTGCAACTTAAGAAGAAGCCTCCCAGACCTATCGACACTATTGAATGATGAAGATGAATTACACGACTTAAAACAAAGTAATAAAACTCTACAACATAAACTTGAAAGTGCACATGTTGAAATAGAAAACCTACTACTAGAAAAAAAACAGCTAGAACGAAAAGTATCTGAACAAGAAATAAAAATTAATAATCTCTTGCGCATATGCTCAACAGTAACTAGCCCGAAAAATCGTAAAAAGGGGAATTTAAGCGATAGCATAATAATTGGAACTGAGACTGTTAAAAAGTATAATGCTGAAATAACTGATTCATATACTCAAACTGAAAACTGTACAGTACTATCTATTGCAAAAGGTAACCTAGAGTCTAATAATAGAATGAAATCAACTAATAATATTCAGACTACAGAAAATCATCAATCAAACCATCAAACTAAAGAGAATCCTGAATGTCTGAAAAGAACTATATACATGTTTGGCACACAGCAGTGCACGGGACTGGCGTTAGCGCTTTTGGACTCCAGAGTAAATGGTAAATATGAGAACTACACGGTAAATGCTACAACCAAGCCAAATGCACTGTCTGCAGAAGTGTTAAAGGGCATCCAATACACTAAAACCACCAAGAATGACAAAATTATTTTGTGCGTTGGAGAAAACGACACTAATCCCATGGAAATACTAACTAATTTGTACACAGTGATAAAAAAATATTGTAACTGCCCTGTAATTATCCTAAATGTAACAGAAAATAAATCCTTAAACGTTGACATGCTAAACGAAAGGTTTAATGAAATATGTAAAATTAATAACTGTTATTTTATAGACACAATTAACAGGAATATGAACATGGCCGAAATTTGTTACAAAATAAATATTGTGATTGATTCTATTGATTATGAACACAAATACTTAAATTATAAGGAACTTAAAAAACTTATGGATAGACGATCGACAGATTTAAAATACTCGGCACGTATTCGAACGTATAGCAAAGGTACTATTCCTTATTACTTCTCACGAATCGCGAATGAAAACAGGGGCAATAGTGAACCCAGGACACAAGAACCTAAAAAAGGAACTATACCGTTCTACTTCCCTATCACAAAAAAGAATTTTTTTCGTGCCACAAAACAAAACAGAAACAAATTTTAGAATATTACACCAAAACATAGCGAGCATATGGTCAAAAAAAGATTTACTCGAAATCACTTTAGATGAACTCGAACTTAAAAAAACAGGTCCTGACGCTTTATGCTTATCAGAAACCTTTATAAAATCGGGTACTGAAAACTTCCTACACTTTCATAACTACAACTTAGGAGCCTCCTTTTCTAGAACTACTAATAGAGGTGGGGTATGCATATTAGTTAAAAAACATCTACAATACAAGATATTAAATATTGTCAATGAAACAGCTATTGTAAAACATTTTGAGTGCTGTGGTATTGAAATTAGTGAATATGATTTAATCATAATTTGCATATATCGCACTCCAAACTCAGACGTTACTCTTTTCCTAAACAAACTTGAGAATCTATTGTTCCTACTATCAAACAAATTTAAAAAAAATAGTAAAAAAAAGATTG
Organism: Maniola jurtina; assembly: GCF_905333055.1. NCBI lineage: Eukaryota > Metazoa > Arthropoda > Insecta > Lepidoptera > Nymphalidae > Maniola > Maniola jurtina. The sequence continues at coordinate 2,713,205 of NC_060034.1, read as the reverse complement.
TGATTGCTGGCGACTTCAATATAAACACCTTAATTCCATCTAAAGCTACTATACATTTGCAAGACCTAGCTCAAAATTATAATTATACATTGCACATCAATAAGCCGACCAGACAACAATCGTGCATTGATCTGATCATGAGCAATATAACTAATGCGACTTCTTCGATCCTCCATCTTAGCCTTTCAGATCATGAAACAGCTCAGATGATCAGCTACCCAATAAAATCTAATTATTCTAATAATAAAAAATATTTTATCTACAAAAGAGACTACAGCAAAGAAAACGTAGAAAAGTTCAACAATTCTATTAAAAATCTTACCTTTTCTGAAGTATTTAAAGAAATTGATTTTAACATTGCTTTTAACAAGTTTCATGAACTATTTAGCCTCTTTTACAACCTGTGTTTTCCAAAAATTAGGATCAAAATTGATACAACAAACAACAAGAAAAAGTGGATCACACGAGGTCTTAGAGTTAGTTGTAAATCTAAAAGAAAGTTACGTTTATCATATTACAAAAACAGAAAAAATAAGCAATATAAAGATAAGTATAAATTTTTTTCGAATACTTTAAAGAGGTGTATTTATAATGCACAACAGCTGACAAATAGACGAAGAATACATAACAGTAAAAACAAGTGTAAAACGTCTTGGAATATTGTTAAAGATGAAGTAACAAACACTAAGAATTATGATTTTATTGACAGTATTATGAGTAAAAAAGAAATTATTAACGAACCTATGAAAATAGCACAAACATTTAACGACTACTTTATAGAATTGACAAATATTAAATCAGATAAATCCAATAACTTTATGCCTAGTAAACTTAATAGTATAGCTCAATCTATGTACATAGAGCCAATGACTTACAGTGAAGTAGAAAAGGAAATACTATCACTAAAAAATACTACAGCAGAAGGGTACGACGAAATAAGCACTAAAATAGTAAAAGCTTCAAAAAATTACATTGTCCCGGTTTTAACTCACTTGATAAATTTATCATACGAATCTGGATGTTTTCCAGATATTCTAAAACTATCCATTATCAAACCTATATACAAAAAAGGAAATCATAAAGACATAGGAAATTATAGACCTATTACCCTTATCCCTATCTTCTCAAAAATATTAGAGAAATGTATGCTAAAGCGATTGCTCTGTTTTTGTAATAAATTCAACATAATAAGACCACAACAGTACGGGTTCCAAAAAGATAAATCCACAACGCTTGCGATTTTCTCTTTAATAAGTGAAGTCCTTAAAAAAGTAGATTTAAAAAAGTTCACATCAGGCCTATTTTTTGATTTATCTAAGGCCTTTGATTTTGTGAGTCATGACATCTTACTGTCAAAGTTAGAAAATGTAGGTATAAGGGGACTGGTGCTTCAATGGATTGAATCTTACCTATCCAATCGTACACAATCAGTTATAATTAAAAGGATTGTCGACAGGGAACTTAAAGAATTCCAATCAGAATTCAAGCACAATAACTTTGGGGTTCCGCAAGGGAGCATATTAGGCCCCTTTCTTTTTCTTCTCTACATCAATGACATCACTGAAGCCACAATATATAAAACAGTATTATTCGCTGATGATATCGCAATAGTCGTATCCACCGAAAATATTTCTGGTGTCAAATTCCATGAGAATGAAATTAATTTGACAATTAAATCAATTATAAATTGGCTTGACACTAATAATCTTCAAATAAACTTATCCAAAACCAAATATGTTCAATTTAATAAAAATCTACCCGCCTTATTAGACATACATTATGATGACATTAATTTAGAATCAGTGAACGTAATCAAGTTTTTAGGAATATACGTGGATACAAATCTAACATGGAATGAGCAGATCGGTAAGGTTGCTGAAAGGGTCAATAAGTTTTGTTTTGTCCTGCGACGGCTAAGGAACATAGTAGATATGAAAACTAGGCTGGAAGTGTATCATGCGTACGTGGCCTCTAGTCTTAGATATGGTTTGATGTTCTGGGGTAATGGGAGTTACATTAATAGAGCATTCATTGCCCAAAAGAAATGCGTCCGAGCAATGTGTGGTGCCGCACCAATAGATAGCTGCAAACCACTTTTCAAAAAACTTGATTTGTTAACTCTGCCATGTTTATATTTATTTGATATTTGTGTCTTTATTAAGAAGCATAATGATCTTTTCACTAAAGCGTATAATGTTCGCTCTTATCCTACGAGGAATCCTAATAGGTTGGTTTTGAATTGTGTCCCTAGAACGGCAATGTATACAAAAAATTTCACTGGAATGTGCATTAAAGTTTTCAATAAATTGCCAAATCACATCAAATCATTACATTACATTACATTTGATATTGTATTTATTGACTTGATGTGATTATACTATTTGCTATAATATTATTTATTGGTTGACTTACTAAAATAATAATAAGGTAATAATTATAATTTGACATGTGATATATTTAATGTAATAATGTAATTTAGTTTAATGAATTCAAAGAACAGTTTTGCATGCCTGATTATATAAGGTGAAACATTTCTACTGGACAATATGTAGTACTACTTAATAAGATCTTACTGTAAAAAATGTTTCAGCAAATAAAAAACTCTTGAATCTCTTGAATCTTGAATAAAAACAAGATACATACCTAAGTATGTTAGGAGATTTCATGGGGATCAAAATGCGTTAGGCTTTCAGATTTAAGAGCGGTTGAACTTCTGGATACAAATCGACTATGGGTAGGTAGGTATACTTAGTGCGCGACTGGTTGCGATGGCAAGTGGTGTATGAGGCAGGGGGGCGCCCCGCACAACCACACGTCGTGGCTGTGTGGGGCGTCCCCACCCCGATTGCCATCTCAACCTGTCGTTCTCTTAGATTTTTAATATTATTATCATATGTTAGTAATAATAACTGGCTGGACATATTATGGGACTTGATATCAACAATTGACAGTCAAAAAGTGTACAAATACCTGTTTTGAATAAATACCTTTGACTTTGATTATATAGGAAGCGTGTACCGGGCACGCGCGGGTTATTGTGATGAAAAAATAGTATAGCACTCTATTATTGGCGTCACTCAGAAAAGCAGGTATTATTTAAATATTTTATCGAATTATTGGAATGTCCTCTCCAAAACCAACACAAAAAAAACACAAGTTTAATGTGTAAGGTTATCCGAGAGTTTTAATCTAAACAAACTAATGCCAAAATAAATAATTTAATTAGAGCGTGATTGCTATCACAACATCTAATTATTCAGTTCACAATCCAAATACCGAAAATATGCGATATCGCTCCGAATCTCGGAAGGAGACTGAACTAAAACCTTCGAAACACCCGTATTTATGCAAGTTCAATCTTGTTGGCCTCCTAGCAACAGATTGTATGACATCGAATGAGCCAAATATCGATTTTATCAAACTACCTGCATTAGATAAATTAATAATTTTATATTATTTTTGACAACTCAAATCAATTTTAAAAAATAACCTTACAGTTCGGCCGTCCTGAATTTAACACGTCCTCGTGGATCGGGGGTTAAAACAAGTTACTAGGCCTACATAAAATAAAAGTTGAGTTTGTTTTATTTGTAAAACTGTTTTAAAATGATTCCCTGGACGCTAATTTTATCGTTAATTATTATTTATCCTTCAACGTAAGCCCTAAAATACTATAACATTCAGTCGTAGCAGCTTTGAAATTGTCGAAACGATCCTTTTGCTACATTTAGTTAACTCAAGGGAATAATGAACGCTTAATGTTATACGAACGTTCCCTCTTACCTCGTAATATCAAACGAGTGAAATAATTACCTATTCTTTGCACTTAATTAGGAATCCTTAGGAAAGGGTTCAAATAGAACTTCAGAATTCAGACCAAAAAGCAGCGCTCTCCAGCCAAATTTTTACTTGAATTTTGCTTTCATTCATCATCCTCATTATCAAACGATAGATGTCCACTGCTCCTTGGTCTCTTTTTTATTTTTAACAGGTGTAAATTAAAAATTTATAACACCCCCGACAAGTGAACAGTAACTAGAAAAGAGCTGATAACTTTCATACGGCTGAACCACGCTGGCCAAGTGCAGATTGGCGACTTGACACACGTTTGAGAATATTATGGAGAACTCTCTGGCATACAGGCTTCCTTACAATGTTTTTATTCACCGTTAAAGCAAGTGATATTTAATTCCTTAAAACGAACATAACTCTGAAAAGTTAGAGACACTGTGATATGGATCATTTAATAATATTCTCCGTTAAGAGGGCTCTCTCCGCCACTCGTTTCATACAATCGCAGTCCAATTTCATTTGAATATTAAACAACCAAAGTCCATGAAATTTTGCAGACATATTCTAGAAACTAATATCTATGTCTGTGGTTTTCCAGATTTCTGTTAAAATATTCGGTTTCAAAATTTTCATACAAATCTTTGAGCCCCTGTAATTTTAAAACTACATATTTTTATTGGAACTACGATTGTATGACGGAGAGAGTTGTATGAGTGACGGAGAGAGCCCTGTTAAACGTGCTCTGTTCTCCAGACAGGCAGACAGACAAAGCAGTATGGTATTCTTCTCAGTAGATACACGACAGATATTTATTGTTCAACTTAATACCGTACCGCCAAGACATTCGTCGTGTTCCGGTGCGATACTCCTAGAAACATACAGTGGTAGCTAGGTGGTTTCACTATACAGGGTAAGTTTAGAGAGTTACCAATTGTTTTAGCAGTTCTACGAAAATAGACAAAGAAGTTAACGGGAGAAGTTTTTTAACGTAAAACTTTTTTGAGCACGACTAGAGAGATTCCTTGAAAATAAAATAACAAAACATAGTTCACAAAATCGCCTTGCAGTCCCAAGTTAAACAAGTGTAAATTAAAAATTTATAACACTGCCGACAAGTAAAGGTTACAGTAACTAGAAAAGAGCTGATGACTTGCAAACGGCAGAACCGATTTTCTTGGATTATAGCTTAGAACACTCTCAATCAAGTCACCTTTCAAACAAAAAAAAACTAAATTAAAATCGGTTCATCACTTTAGGAGCTACGATGCCACAGACAGATACACAGATACACACGTCAAACCTATAACAACCCTGTTTTTGGGTCGGGGGTTAAAAAATGGCGACCTCACACAGGAAAGTGTAGAGTTGGCCGACTCCCCGCATGGAGCCGCTGGATTCAGGCGCCGCAAAACCGTGGCATGTGGAAGTCTCTACAAAAGACCTATGTCTAGGGATGGACAATATCGGTTGACGATGATGATAATGAACTGATTGAGATAACTAAAGCAAAAACAAAACTAAAGATTTGGAGATGGAGAAAGAGATAGGAAGTATATTTTTAACCCCCGACTCAAAAAGAGGGGTGTTATAAGTTTGACGTGTGTATCTGTGTATCGTATATCTGTCTGTGGCATCATAGCTCCTAAACTAATGAACCGATTTTAATTTAGTTTTTTTTTTTTTGTTTGAAAGGTGGCTTGATCGAGAGTGATCTTAGCTATAATTCAAGAAAATCGGTTCAGCCGTTTGAAAGTTATCAGCTCTTATCTAGTTACTGTAACCTTCACTTGTCGGGGGTGTTATAAATTTTTGAATTTACACTTGTATGAATTGCAATTGTCTAATTTCTATTTAGCATGGAAATGATTTATCAACCTGCTAAATGAAGTATTAATCTGTATATTATTTATATCCAATTTTTATTTAGAAGCCATTACATTCTTTACAACAAGGATTATTATTGTGTCTCTTTTACCTTTCCATAATAAAACCTTTCCGAGGATTAACGAAAAAGGACAAAATATATATTAATAATCCATCGACCTTCCTATTAATCTGTTTAAAAACCTTTCCAGGGATTTTCTAAGCATCATATCGCATGACGATCAGGCTGTGTAACATGGATGTTTTATATAAGACTTTTTGCTCTGTTGTCTGCCACGATGACAATAAGACTGAGTAAACATATTATATTGCAAAACTAACTGATGACCGTGACTTCGTTTGCGTGGATACTTATAGGTTTTTTTTAAATCCTGTAGGAATTCTTCGATTTTCTGCCATAAAGTATGTGTTAATCTAGGGTGTAATTTATCTCCATTCCAAATTTCAGCCAAATCCGTCCAGTAGTTTTTGCGTGAAAGAGTAACAAACACACACACACACACACACACACGCACACACACACAAACACACACACACACACACACACCCACACACACACATATACAAACCTTTGCCTGTATAATATTAGTGTGAAGTGATTGTGGAATTTGAGGTTAATAAAATAATGAAGACCTCTATAACGCATTGATTTTTTAAGTTGTTTCCTTAAGTATGGGAGATTCTGGGTTCAATTCTCGGCTGGGTCAATATCGAATTTCCAGATTTAAAATTGGATCACGTCTAGTATGGTGTTAATACTTTGGTCGTAGCTAGAAACCATTTTAATTGGAAAAAATTTACTAAAAGTATTTTTCCAGTCCTGTACGCTCCAGTCTGGTCCGATCCTGATGATCTGTTCCAGTCCTTTATAGTTCGGTTGGATCTGATCCGATCTGGTTCAATCTGGTATGGTCTAATCTGGCCCAAACTTCTGCCGATTTGGTCCAGCTCCAATCCAACCCGGTACTATCCAATTACCAAATGACGTTTTTTCTTATTCCACTCAACAATGGCTGAGCCCAAATGTCTGTAAAAAGCATCACTTCAAAAAGCAACATTTTGTCGAGCGACATGTCGCAAACCTTATCCTAGCTAATTTTGACAGGGGAGGTTTACGTACAGTCCATTTCCACGGATTGCCTAAATGTCGTATCGCGTGAGAATAATTAAGATTGTTTAATTTGGGACCGTACTTCATAAAGCCTTTTGTATTACCCGAACACGTTGACAGGCTCGTTATATTAATTGATCCCCGGGAGGTTTCCCCGTCTCTGATGTTTCATTTTCTTTGTTCGAGAGTCAGATCTTGAATGAATGAGACAATGCGCGATTAATTTGCTAAGTGTGTGCTGAAATTCTCACTCCGAATCGTACCATGCGGTTCTATTTAAAGACAAAGGGAAATCTTTCTAGTCACACCACTTTCAAGTTTTAACCTAAAATAGGAGTAAGGCTACGGCCTCAACAACAGCGGTAGGCGGAGAGCGGAGCGATGATACAATACTCATTTATTCGTATTATAATGCCACACTGCCATCTGCCACCATTTTTACGCATTATAGATTTTGATATTTATCGTGCAAAATGTCAAAAATACCGTTCCTTCCTTATCTCCGAAGTTTACCAGTCAAAAAATCACACTATCGCACTCAGTGGCGTAACAATAGGGTGGCAGGGCTGGCAAATTGCCACGGGCCCCCGACCCAAGAGGGCCCCGGCCCAAGAGGCCCCGAAATCCCAGACAAAGAGAAATTGTTTTCAAAATGCATGATAATTAGTTCTCGAATTTACAATCTACCAAAATTTTGCGCTCGCTTCGCTCGCGCTTTTATATTGTATTAGATTACCGGCACTTCGTTCAAACCCCGTGGAAATTCTGATTTTTTGGGATAAAATACCTATACAAATTACAATGCAAGCTACCACTGAATAGTACCAAATTTTGCCCAAGAAGATAAGCCCTGAAAAGGTCGCTAATATTAATATAGATTTTTGTAAATACAATTAATAAAAATTTCGCTCTCGCTTCGCTCGCGCTTTTGTTGTATTAGTTGTTATTGTAGTACTTACCCGGAACTTCATCCGCGTGGGTTTACATTAATAATTAATTATCCCTAGAAGAGTTGAGTGAGGTGCTTTAAAACATAACATTTTTTATGGCTGAGCTCGTTCATCTCTCGCTTTTTTATCTGTATTAAACAAAATAAATTGCGCTCGCGCTCCTATATCTTGTTGTTTTCTATCTTGCTGTCAAATTGAAACGGCTGTCCTGGCTACGGCCTTGCCTATGGCCATTAGTGGGATATGTAGTTAGGTACAACGTGTAATTGAGTAGGTATGCTGAAACTCTCGAAGTTTATTAAAATTAAACTGAGTACAACGTGGCGATTTTTACTGATAGGGCCCCATTAAAAGAATTTGCCACGGGCCCTAGATGATATAGTTACGCCACTGATCGCACTTCAAACTATATAATATTATAAAGGCGAAAGTTTGTATGAGTGTGTGTTTGTGTGTGTTCGTGTGTGTGCGTGTGTGTATGTTTGTTACTCCTTCACGCAAAAACTACTGGACGGATTTGGCTGAAATTCGGAATGGAGATAGATAATATCCTGGATTAGCACATAGACTACTTTTTATCCCGAAAAACCAAAGAGTTCCCACGGGATTTTGAAAAACCTAAATCCACGCGGACGAAGTCGCGGGCGTCAGCTAACCTGAAATAATTATGGTAAGCGATTGTTCTAACTATCATAGTTTTTTATTTATATTGACAATAAACCTCTAAAAACAAAGTTAGTTTTGCGGTTCGTTTATAAAAGTGATTCTTACCATTTTAATTCTTCTGTAGTATGGAACTCTCGGTGCGCGAGTATGACTCGCTCTTGGCCGGATTTTATTTATGAATTTGTTAAAAACTATGCGAAATTCTGAGTAAGCGAGCACTCGGGCAGCCTCAAATCATTACAGAACAATAGATTTTAGGAGATATCTCAGACTTTACCGCTTCGTATTTCACGGATGATGAAGCTAAATATTAGAATGCAACCGCTTGCAAATAAATTACACCTCTGGAATACCTCTGGAATACTCTAGAGGTGCTGATATTCTGTTCTTGATTATAAATTTTTTTTAATGCTATTTGTTATTCTTAGGCTAAGTTCTATACAGCATAATTTGAATTTGTATAAAATATTATGGCCATGTATTTTATTAGTGTAACACACAGATAAGGGAATATCTTACTGTACCATGTTCCTTACAGGTGAAGGTCGTGACCCTCTGTAAAGTGACTAGTGGAAAGTTACGAGTACGGCCGTGGCTAGTTGAGCCGCCCCTAAGCGATTTAGCGTTCCGGTACGACGCTGTATAGAAAACGATATGGTATATGGGTTTAATAAAAAAAACTGCCATATCCCTCCCATGTTAGCCCGCTACCATCTTAGACTGTATCATCACTTACCACCAGATGTGATCGCAGTCAGAAGGGATAACTTGTAACTGTAAAAAAAAAAAAAAAAAAAAAATACTAACCCTACCTGTAAAATGGCGGTGCATGTGCAAACATAAGCTCCGTTCAAAATATGCTTAAAAAATAGAAAACATGTAATTTCTATTAGAAAAAGTGAGTGAATGTGTAACCAAGTGAATAAATACTCAAGAACAAGTGTTATCTAAACAATTACAGTAGTGCAAAAAAAAATTATTTCCGTAAATACGCGAAGGATCAACAGATGCAAGAATAACGACCTTCACGATATTGTTTTTAGTGATAATAAGATTTAATCACGCATAAAACGTTAAATGAACAGTAAAGTGCATAAATATTCGAGGACAAGTACCTAAAATCTAAAGACTACAGTGGTGTAAGAAAAATAATTCCGTTAATAAGTAAACAATGGACTAATAGAATGTAAAAATAACTACCATCCCTAGTGCTAAAAATATCAAATCACGTATAAAATGAACAGGAAACAACCTTATAATAATCAATACATCGATCAAAACTCATAAGTGTACGTAAATAAAAGTTTCCCAAATAATATAATAAAAAGTGACGAGTGACGAGCGTTCAGTTAATTATCTACCTACCTACATTACAGCTTTTAATGTCATGAACAGCGATATTAAAGCATACTGACTATAATTTTTACCAGCACGCATATGACTCCAATGGACTAACTAGTGGTGCGCTTGACTTATGATACGAACATTATCTTTAACGACGGGTTCAAATCCTACGTCGATATAACTTTTTCCTTTTTTTTTTCCTTTTTCATTTTTATTTTTTGTTATTCTTTTTGCATTTATGCTTTAAGTTGTTGCGAAATATGTCTTCCAAAGGAGATAAAACTCAAACTACGACACAAAAAAGAAAATCTATCACATGTCATAAATGCAAAAAATTTGTTAAATTAGACGAACATTTAAAATGCAAAGATTGCAAGAAAAAATTTGACCTAGGCTGTGCTAATTTATCGGTTAAAAAGTTTCACGAGATGACCAACTTTATGAGAGAAAAATGGAAATGTACAGATTGCAAAAACAAAAATCAACGTAGCAAAAGTAACACCAGCACCCCGACATCCTCATCTCAATTATCTTGCACTACACAGGAGAAATTGGAGGAATTGCCAATGGATAAAAGCCCTATTAATATACTACACCAACAATTTTCACAGGATCAATCAGTAATTCAGGATAAGGAGAATTCCATCTTGTCAATTAGTTGCAACTTAAGAAGAAGCCTCCCAGACCTATCGACACTATTGAATGATGAAGATGAATTACACGACTTAAAACAAAGTAATAAAACTCTACAACATAAACTTGAAAGTGCACATGTTGAAATAGAAAACCTACTACTAGAAAAAAAACAGCTAGAACGAAAAGTATCTGAACAAGAAATAAAAATTAATAATCTCTTGCGCATATGCTCAACAGTAACTAGCCCGAAAAATCGTAAAAAGGGGAATTTAAGCGATAGCATAATAATTGGAACTGAGACTGTTAAAAAGTATAATGCTGAAATAACTGATTCATATACTCAAACTGAAAACTGTACAGTACTATCTATTGCAAAAGGTAACCTAGAGTCTAATAATAGAATGAAATCAACTAATAATATTCAGACTACAGAAAATCATCAATCAAACCATCAAACTAAAGAGAATCCTGAATGTCTGAAAAGAACTATATACATGTTTGGCACACAGCAGTGCACGGGACTGGCGTTAGCGCTTTTGGACTCCAGAGTAAATGGTAAATATGAGAACTACACGGTAAATGCTACAACCAAGCCAAATGCACTGTCTGCAGAAGTGTTAAAGGGCATCCAATACACTAAAACCACCAAGAATGACAAAATTATTTTGTGCGTTGGAGAAAACGACACTAATCCCATGGAAATACTAACTAATTTGTACACAGTGATAAAAAAATATTGTAACTGCCCTGTAATTATCCTAAATGTAACAGAAAATAAATCCTTAAACGTTGACATGCTAAACGAAAGGTTTAATGAAATATGTAAAATTAATAACTGTTATTTTATAGACACAATTAACAGGAATATGAACATGGCCGAAATTTGTTACAAAATAAATATTGTGATTGATTCTATTGATTATGAACACAAATACTTAAATTATAAGGAACTTAAAAAACTTATGGATAGACGATCGACAGATTTAAAATACTCGGCACGTATTCGAACGTATAGCAAAGGTACTATTCCTTATTACTTCTCACGAATCGCGAATGAAAACAGGGGCAATAGTGAACCCAGGACACAAGAACCTAAAAAAGGAACTATACCGTTCTACTTCCCTATCACAAAAAAGAATTTTTTTCGTGCCACAAAACAAAACAGAAACAAATTTTAGAATATTACACCAAAACATAGCGAGCATATGGTCAAAAAAAGATTTACTCGAAATCACTTTAGATGAACTCGAACTTAAAAAAACAGGTCCTGACGCTTTATGCTTATCAGAAACCTTTATAAAATCGGGTACTGAAAACTTCCTACACTTTCATAACTACAACTTAGGAGCCTCCTTTTCTAGAACTACTAATAGAGGTGGGGTATGCATATTAGTTAAAAAACATCTACAATACAAGATATTAAATATTGTCAATGAAACAGCTATTGTAAAACATTTTGAGTGCTGTGGTATTGAAATTAGTGAATATGATTTAATCATAATTTGCATATATCGCACTCCAAACTCAGACGTTACTCTTTTCCTAAACAAACTTGAGAATCTATTGTTCCTACTATCAAACAAATTTAAAAAAAATAGTAAAAAAAAGATTGTGATTGCTGGCGACTTCAATATAAACACCTTAATTCCATCTAAAGCTACTATACATTTGCAAGACCTAGCTCAAAATTATAATTATACATTGCACATCAATAAGCCGACCAGACAACAATCGTGCATTGATCTGATCATGAGCAATATAACTAATGCGACTTCTTCGATCCTCCATCTTAGCCTTTCAGATCATGAAACAGCTCAGATGATCAGCTACCCAATAAAATCTAATTATTCTAATAATAAAAAATATTTTATCTACAAAAGAGACTACAGCAAAGAAAACGTAGAAAAGTTCAACAATTCTATTAAAAATCTTACCTTTTCTGAAGTATTTAAAGAAATTGATTTTAACATTGCTTTTAACAAGTTTCATGAACTATTTAGCCTCTTTTACAACCTGTGTTTTCCAAAAATTAGGATCAAAATTGATACAACAAACAACAAGAAAAAGTGGATCACACGAGGTCTTAGAGTTAGTTGTAAATCTAAAAGAAAGTTACGTTTATCATATTACAAAAACAGAAAAAATAAGCAATATAAAGATAAGTATAAATTTTTTTCGAATACTTTAAAGAGGTGTATTTATAATGCACAACAGCTGACAAATAGACGAAGAATACATAACAGTAAAAACAAGTGTAAAACGTCTTGGAATATTGTTAAAGATGAAGTAACAAACACTAAGAATTATGATTTTATTGACAGTATTATGAGTAAAAAAGAAATTATTAACGAACCTATGAAAATAGCACAAACATTTAACGACTACTTTATAGAATTGACAAATATTAAATCAGATAAATCCAATAACTTTATGCCTAGTAAACTTAATAGTATAGCTCAATCTATGTACATAGAGCCAATGACTTACAGTGAAGTAGAAAAGGAAATACTATCACTAAAAAATACTACAGCAGAAGGGTACGACGAAATAAGCACTAAAATAGTAAAAGCTTCAAAAAATTACATTGTCCCGGTTTTAACTCACTTGATAAATTTATCATACGAATCTGGATGTTTTCCAGATATTCTAAAACTATCCATTATCAAACCTATATACAAAAAAGGAAATCATAAAGACATAGGAAATTATAGACCTATTACCCTTATCCCTATCTTCTCAAAAATATTAGAGAAATGTATGCTAAAGCGATTGCTCTGTTTTTGTAATAAATTCAACATAATAAGACCACAACAGTACGGGTTCCAAAAAGATAAATCCACAACGCTTGCGATTTTCTCTTTAATAAGTGAAGTCCTTAAAAAAGTAGATTTAAAAAAGTTCACATCAGGCCTATTTTTTGATTTATCTAAGGCCTTTGATTTTGTGAGTCATGACATCTTACTGTCAAAGTTAGAAAATGTAGGTATAAGGGGACTGGTGCTTCAATGGATTGAATCTTACCTATCCAATCGTACACAATCAGTTATAATTAAAAGGATTGTCGACAGGGAACTTAAAGAATTCCAATCAGAATTCAAGCACAATAACTTTGGGGTTCCGCAAGGGAGCATATTAGGCCCCTTTCTTTTTCTTCTCTACATCAATGACATCACTGAAGCCACAATATATAAAACAGTATTATTCGCTGATGATATCGCAATAGTCGTATCCACCGAAAATATTTCTGGTGTCAAATTCCATGAGAATGAAATTAATTTGACAATTAAATCAATTATAAATTGGCTTGACACTAATAATCTTCAAATAAACTTATCCAAAACCAAATATGTTCAATTTAATAAAAATCTACCCGCCTTATTAGACATACATTATGATGACATTAATTTAGAATCAGTGAACGTAATCAAGTTTTTAGGAATATACGTGGATACAAATCTAACATGGAATGAGCAGATCGGTAAGGTTGCTGAAAGGGTCAATAAGTTTTGTTTTGTCCTGCGACGGCTAAGGAACATAGTAGATATGAAAACTAGGCTGGAAGTGTATCATGCGTACGTGGCCTCTAGTCTTAGATATGGTTTGATGTTCTGGGGTAATGGGAGTTACATTAATAGAGCATTCATTGCCCAAAAGAAATGCGTCCGAGCAATGTGTGGTGCCGCACCAATAGATAGCTGCAAACCACTTTTCAAAAAACTTGATTTGTTAACTCTGCCATGTTTATATTTATTTGATATTTGTGTCTTTATTAAGAAGCATAATGATCTTTTCACTAAAGCGTATAATGTTCGCTCTTATCCTACGAGGAATCCTAATAGGTTGGTTTTGAATTGTGTCCCTAGAACGGCAATGTATACAAAAAATTTCACTGGAATGTGCATTAAAGTTTTCAATAAATTGCCAAATCACATCAAATCATTACATTACATTACATTTGATATTGTATTTATTGACTTGATGTGATTATACTATTTGCTATAATATTATTTATTGGTTGACTTACTAAAATAATAATAAGGTAATAATTATAATTTGACATGTGATATATTTAATGTAATAATGTAATTTAGTTTAATGAATTCAAAGAACAGTTTTGCATGCCTGATTATATAAGGTGAAACATTTCTACTGGACAATATGTAGTACTACTTAATAAGATCTTACTGTAAAAAATGTTTCAGCAAATAAAAAACTCTTGAATCTCTTGAATCTTGAATAAAAACAAGATACATACCTAAGTATGTTAGGAGATTTCATGGGGATCAAAATGCGTTAGGCTTTCAGATTTAAGAGCGGTTGAACTTCTGGATACAAATCGACTATGGGTAGGTAGGTATACTTAGTGCGCGACTGGTTGCGATGGCAAGTGGTGTATGAGGCAGGGGGGCGCCCCGCACAACCACACGTCGTGGCTGTGTGGGGCGTCCCCACCCCGATTGCCATCTCAACCTGTCGTTCTCTTAGATTTTTAATATTATTATCATATGTTAGTAATAATAACTGGCTGGACATATTATGGGACTTGATATCAACAATTGACAGTCAAAAAGTGTACAAATACCTGTTTTGAATAAATACCTTTGACTTTGATTATATAGGAAGCGTGTACCGGGCACGCGCGGGTTATTGTGATGAAAAAATAGTATAGCACTCTATTATTGGCGTCACTCAGAAAAGCAGGTATTATTTAAATATTTTATCGAATTATTGGAATGTCCTCTCCAAAACCAACACAAAAAAAACACAAGTTTAATGTGTAAGGTTATCCGAGAGTTTTAATCTAAACAAACTAATGCCAAAATAAATAATTTAATTAGAGCGTGATTGCTATCACAACATCTAATTATTCAGTTCACAATCCAAATACCGAAAATATGCGATATCGCTCCGAATCTCGGAAGGAGACTGAACTAAAACCTTCGAAACACCCGTATTTATGCAAGTTCAATCTTGTTGGCCTCCTAGCAACAGATTGTATGACATCGAATGAGCCAAATATCGATTTTATCAAACTACCTGCATTAGATAAATTAATAATTTTATATTATTTTTGACAACTCAAATCAATTTTAAAAAATAACCTTACAGTTCGGCCGTCCTGAATTTAACACGTCCTCGTGTTTCTAATCAATCTTGTCATGTCAGTTGCGGGCTTCCTTGCCCTAAGTCAAATCCAAATCATGGGCTATCCTGCCCTCCGTCAAATCATTAAAACCTACCCTTGAACTGCCGAACTCTCAGTTTTAATATCAAGTCAACAATAAATCCAAACGACTAACTTCTCATTCGATGTATACAAAATCTGAACCACTTATTGCAAATTACTTTCCACTTCACAAAAGACTAAATTCTTTAAAAAAAACTAAAAATTTTAATCACCAAATCAAACTCAATAAAAAATTTAATCAAATGTGGGTTGTTTACAAAAAGATACCAAAGCGAAATTAAGACAACGTGAGACACGTCCCGCTTCTGAACTTATTGGCGTCACTCAGAAAAGCAGGTATTATTTAAATATTTTATCGAATTATTGGAATGTCCTCTCCAAAACCAACACAAAAAAAACACAAGTTTAATGTGTAAGGTTATCCGAGAGTTTTAATCTAAACAAACTAATGCCAAAATAAATAATTTAATTAGAGCGTGATTGCTATCACAACATCTAATTATTCAGTTCACAATCCAAATACCGAAAATATGCGATATCGCTCCGAATCTCGGAAGGAGACTGAACTAAAACCTTCGAAACACCCGTATTTATGCAAGTTCAATCTTGTTGGCCTCCTAGCAACAGATTGTATGACATCGAATGAGCCAAATATCGATTTTATCAAACTACCTGCATTAGATAAATTAATAATTTTATATTATTTTTGACAACTCAAATCAATTTTAAAAAATAACCTTACACTATGAAACGTTTGAATCTCAGCACCCGATTATCGCCCAGGGCGTTTGCTATATCAGGTTCCAAACGTGCTCTGCGACGCACTTGGAACCGTAAACGCCAGATTCGAATTCCCAAACCCAATTAAACTCAGTCCTGATTCAACGTTTACTTTTATACATCTACCTACAGGTCAGAAAAATTTAGTTAAAGAATATAGAGTTCAAAGCGATGGCTTTACCAACAAGTGTAAATTAATAATTTATAACACCCCCACAAGTGAAGGTTACAGTAACTAGAAAAGAGCTGATAACTTTTAAACGGCTGAACCGATTTTCTTGGATTATAGCTAAGAACACTCTCAAGCCACCTTTCAAACGAAAGAAACTAAATTAAAATCGGTTCATTAGTTTAGGAGCTACGATGCCACAGACAGATACACAGATACACACGTCAAACTTATAACACCCCTCTTTTTGGGTCGGGGGTTAAAACTATTCCTACAACGTAACCTAAGGTAAGTATAGCTACGAAAAGTAAAAAAAGATAAAATCTTTTACGCAAAACGGACCGCCGCATTTGATTTACAACATACGTATCGACATCCCCTTTGCAACGTTTTCGTTCAAATTGAACCAATTCGCTGAGGTACAATTCCTTCCTTAAATTATGAGTTTGGTTCGGTCACGGGATGTGACAGGTAATTTTGCAAATGGTACGAATGAAAGTAGCAACTCATGCTATTTCGGACTCCATTAGAGAAAAGGATATTGGAACATGGGACGCAAATATTTCAAAGGAAAGATGTGAGAGCCTTTTTTAAAAATACTGGAGCAATGGGTGTTCGAAATAGGTACGTTGCACATTTATTTTTTCAGATTAGGCTCGACTACACCAAATTGTATGCGATCGTGGTGCGTAGTCAATATTTTTGTTTTCATTGACATACGGTTATATCAATTGTAAATCCAGGCTTAAACTTAACATTCACAATTTTTTCACAGATTTTAGCATGTAGTTTAGAAATTGTTGATGTTTTTGATCACTAGTATATAGTAATAGCTCCACTATTTATTTATTTTATTTAAGTATTTTTAAAAAAATAGTGGATTCTTGTGTATGTATCTTAACTGAACATTTATCTATATCTTTAAGTTTAGAATGTAAGGGCTATACGGTATTTAGTCGATGTAATCACTCACGATAGTTTAAACATTAAAATAATATCTATATCTTGCCTTTTTTTTAACTACATTAATAAACAAATAAACCTAGCCATAAACATGCAGCTGTACAGAGCATACAACGGTCTGATAAACGCTAGTAGGATCGGAGCTTAAAGAACAATTTACAAATGGGTTTTAAAACTGCATAGTACGTAGAGATGATTGGAAAATGGAGAGCCTGTATGATAAAATACAAATTAATTTAAGAAGTTACAATATGATACTTATACTAATGTTCAAAAGATTAAATAAATTCTTACCTTTAACAGAAATTATGTACCTATACTTAATCCAAAAATAAAAATAAAAATTCTAACCGAAAGAAATTATTCCAATAAAAGCGACAAAAGCAAATATTTACATTATATTCTTATAAGCCCATTTAAAACATAAATAACAAAAATAATTGTTACAGAAGGTAATGAGAAATAAATAGGAATGATTAATTGAAGAGAAATTAAAAGCGGCGAATAATCTAAAAGTCATTTAATGTTCGCGAAATCTCGTCGTTCCGACAAATTAGTTAAGTTCACTTCTAAAGGCCTTTTTATTAAGGTAGAGTTCCAATTATAACGTTGAACGTCGCGGTCGGTTAATAAATTAATAGTTTAAAAATGTAAAAATTGTTAACTATTTTTACTTTTTTATAGCGAAAAATTGTCCTTTGGTTAAGATGGATATTGGAAAAGCATTTGGAAGTGAAAATAAATTCATTAAATGCTTTGTTATGTTGTCGGAAGCTTTAATATTATTTTTTTCTGAGTATCGCTGATGCAGGCTACGCAGGTTTCATTTCTATGGCAAATGATCAAATCATACTTGTGATGAAACATATTATATTAATAATTCCCAGACTTCATACGACTCCTGCAGAGGTCTTATCTCGTCTAGGAGTGAGCTTTGTGAAATACCTCGATGTTTCGTTGCCTTTGTCTGCCATGCATCGTCGAGAACCAGTCATCTAGTTTTGGCTTAGGTTAAGTTCGAATTAATGAAGAACACCTGACCGTGTTCTTATTTATGATAGAGGAATCTGATCCGACGATCATATTTTGTATCATATAGCCTAGATGACAATTACACCAGATTTTTCAATTTCATTTCGATAATTACATTTCGATGTATAGAAGAAGACTATTGAATTCGTGATAAAACCAGTTCTTAGTGAATTTAAGAGTGCCCGCGGTTTCTAATGACCTTATCTATTCTCAGACTAAAAAAGCACAAAACTTAAATAATCTATTCAAAGTACGTACTATTGCACTCCTTTTGATGGTCAGAATCGTAATTGGAGAGATTTGTAAAATGAGAATATAGTGGTGATAATAATTAATTATCCATCCATCCATCAGCCTGTATGCGTTCACTGCTGGACATAGGCCTTTCCAAGAGCGCGCCACCAAACACGGTCCTCCGCCTTCCTCATCCACCCGCTCCCCGCCACCTTCTTCAGGTCATCGGTCCAGCGGGCAGGAGGTCGTCCCACACTGCGCTTACCGGTACGCGGTCTCCACTCCAGAACACGTCTGCCCCATCGGCCGTCGGTTCTGCGACAGACATGACCTGCCCATTGCCACTTCAGCTTGCTAATCCTTTGAGCTATGTCGGTCGCTTTTGTTCTTCTGCGAATTTCCTCGTTCCGGAATTAATTATACGTGAAGTATTTTTAGGGTTCCGCATCTAAAAAGGAAAAACGGAACCCTTATAGGATCACTTTGTTGTCTCTCTGTCTGTCTATCTGTCACTTCAAAATCTGTCAAAGGCTGGACTGCGCAGTTCTCGGTATTGCCTGTGCAGTTTTAACTAAGGCAAGACCGAGCGTGTAGCCGGAGTGTTAGATTATAAGCGGGCTGACATTACATAGAGCTATAAAAGCTCCAAATTATATAAAGAAAAAACTTTACGAATAATTGCAAAGTAAAAAAAAACCGGCCAAGTGCGAGTCAGACACGCGCACTGAGGGCTCCGTACTCGGGAATTTTTTCCAACATTTTGCACGATAAATCAAAAACTATTAAGCATAAAAATAAACAAAAATCTGTTTTAGAATGTACAGGTAAGGCCCTTTCATATGATACCCCACTTGGTATAGATTTATCTTATTTTGAAAATTGAAACATATTTGAATTTTTTTTTTAATGATGTAACCACAAATTCGCGGTTTTCAGATTTATTTTATTTATTTATTTATTTATTTTTTATTTGTACCAGAAAGTTGTAACAATATAAATAAAAGGAAAGAAAAAGTGGACAGGGAAGCACTTATCTCTATAAGAGATCTCTACCAGTGACCCTTGGCAGTGCGAGAGGTTGTAAATGGAGTAGAATAGGTACAGCAAAGATAGACAGTAATCATGAAAAATAAAAAATAAATATAGTAGATATTATGTTATAATATATACTTACAAATATTTATATATTAAAATAGACTTACAAAAACATATATACCTTAATACATAAATATATATACTTATAGTCATAAATATATCTTATAATATATACCGATAAATATATGTAAACAATATGTTATGACAGAGAGGAAAGATAGTGCTGTTTCAGACGAAGTTTGAAGGTGCTGATGGAAGGGTTATTTTTAAAAATACTGTCAGGTAGTGAGTTCCAAAGGCGAGTTGCGAGTACCGTAAAAGATTTAGCATAAAATATAGTGTTGTAAGGGGGAACTGCAAGTGAGTTTAACTTGACACACGAACGCACTGGCATCACCCGAGGAGCGGCTTCGTTGAAGCGCTCACGCAAGTAAGAGGGGGAGGATGAATTTAAAATCTTAAAGAGTAGCGTGAGAATATGAGTATTCCGGCGAAGTCGAATAGGGAGCCACTTTAACTTATTTCGAAATTGAGAAACATGGTCGAATTTGCGCAATCCGAAAATAAAACGGATGCACAAATTCTGAAGGCGATCTAGTTTATCAAGCAGCTCCTCGGTTGCATCTAAATAGCAGACATCGGCGTAATCTAGGAGAGGAAGCAGAAGAGATTGTGCGAGTAAGATTTTAGTTTTAAGAGGAAGGAAATTCTGCAAACGTTTCAAGGAGTGAAGGGAGTAGTGCATGCGCTTACTCACTTCATTAATGTGACTTGCCCACGATAAATGGCCGTCCAATATCACGCCAAGATTTTTAGTTCTTTCGGTTAGCGTAATAGTTACCCCATCGTAGGCTATTGCAGGGAGATTTTTTAAATCAGCACGAATTCGAAATTGTCTACTACCTATTACAATAGCCTGCGATTTTTTTGGGTTTACCAAAAGACCGTGTGCGTCAGCCCAATTCTTTATTTGTGCAAGATCCAAGTTAATTTCATCCACTGTAGCGGCCAGGTCAGTGACAGCAGCATGCCTATAAATTTGCAAATCATCTGCGTAGAGGTGGTAGTGGGATGAAACTGTTTTAGTGATTTCGTTTATAAAAACAGAGAATAACAGAGGAGACAAAACGCCACCCTGAGGTACACCGGCAGAGATATCAGCCCAATCAGAGTAAACTCCGTCAGCATAGATTCTCTGACGGCGACCAAGAAGGTAGGATCTAAACCATTCAACTACGGATGGTGATAAATTAAGCGAGCAGAGAATGTTGAGTAGTACATCAAAATCCACTGAATTGAACGCATTGCTAAAGTCAAGAAGAACAAGTACTGTTAATTTTTTGTTATCCATAGCATGGCGAATATCTTCCGTGACTTTGAGTAAAGCGGTGGTGGTACTGTGTAAGGGACGGAAACCTGATTGATAGGGACTCAAAAGGTTGTTTTGAAAAAGATAGTAGGAAAGTTGTTTAAATACGGAATTTTCTAAAATCTTGGAAATAATGGGGAGTATTGAAATGGGACGATATTGAGAGAGTGAAGAAGGGTTAGAGATTTTTGGCAAAGGTATAACGTGAGCTAACTTCCAAGCCGTAGGAAAACATTTAGAGGAAAGAGAAAAATTGAGGATGTGGGCAATAATAGGCGAAACAACATCAATGATAAGAATAAGCATATCTCGGCTTATGTTATCACTACCAACAGCTTTGGATGTAATACTAAGAATTCCCCTCTTAACCTCACCAACCGTAATTTCCTGGAATAGAAAGGGTTCGCATTTGGGCCTGGCAACATTGGCCAAATTATGAAGCGTTTGGAATTTATTGCTATTGGAAATTTTTACCGGGGGGTTAGAAAAATGTTGATTAAGAGAGTTTATGTCTACGGAGGGCTTAGATTCTTCAGAACTTTTTCCTACACCTAGAGACTTAAAAAACCTCCAGGTCTGTGAAGAAGAAAAATCATTTACACAAGAGAAAATATGGCGACGTTTTGCATCCCTACACATTCTATTACAGAGATTACGCAACTTTTTATAGGCAGCCACATTGACATCACAAGGGTACTTTTTACAGAGACTCTTTGCTTTGTTTCGTTTGGTCATGAGTTTTTTAATCGTAGGAGTGAGCCAGGGGGCTGGGAGATGTTTGACCCTTATTGATCTAACAGGTGCATGTGCATCAAATAGTCTTATGAGGGTCGAATTTAGAAAATCAACCTTGTCGTCTACAGTGGATGAGCAATAAAGAGGGGACCAATCTAATTTAGAAACGTCATCATTTAATGTGTCCAAGTCTATACCTTTATAATTACGTCGCAGGATAACCTTGCTCTTACGTCTAGGGACAGATAGGTTATAACTAAGAAAAATAAGGTCGTGGTAAGAGAAGGGGGCTGTTAGTTGACCGTGAACGAGTACTTTATCGGGATTAGAAACAATTATGAGGTCCAAGAGAGAAGGGATAGAATTAGGAGAAAAGTGAGTCGCGTTAAGAGGAAGAATTTTTAGGTTGACTGATGAAACTAGGGAATTTAATTGTTTGGATCGATGGTCGTTTTTTATTAAGCAAGTATTTAGGTCACCCATGATGATGACGTGTTCATAGGATGGCGATAAGTTATTGAGGAGGGTGTCAAAATCATTGAAATAGTTTACGTTACAAGAAGGACTGTAGACTACCCCGAGGAGAAGTTTTTTATGGTCAAATGAAATTTCCAAAAATAGGTATTCAAAGTTGCCAGAGTATATACTCGGACTCTGACTTATTACGTTGAACTTTATGTTGTCCTTGAGATATAGACAGACCCCTCCACCACGTTTACACGTACGATCATTGCGAATCAACGTGTATCCCGGTAGGGCATAAAGGATAGAAGGAAGGGATGGTTTCAGCCAGGATTCCGAAACGAATATTCCATCGACCTGCACGTCGCTAAAAGATGCTTGAAGATCTGAAAAATGAGCCGGAATACTCTGTGCGTTTATATGTACAAAATTAAGGCAATGAGCACTACTGACCAGCACCGATTTAAGTTTAGTGTCAAGATTACATGAGGAATTACAACTACACAGAGATAAGCTACTAGCGGCACTGTGAAACTCCTCTTCGTCGGATGAGGAACACGAAAAAAAGTCATTATTAAGTATATCATCACATTCTGTCATTGGTTTAAACTAATAAAATAATATATAACAAAATAATAAGTAAATACAAATAATAAATACTAATAAAATAATTAATAAGAGTATTATATATAAGTAAACTTTTTTTTATATAAAAACGTCCTATAAGCGAAAAAAATTGCAAGATAAGATAAATCACACAATCTTTTATCCTACACTAACTGGCAAGAGTCACGAGTTAACATTAAGGTACCTACTAAAAGTAAGGAGTAATTAAGTTAGAAAATACAAAAGGAAATACATAAGTACTTACATACTAAAACAAACTTCAGTTAAAAACAATAGGTTTATAAACAATAGGTTATAGAGGAGTATTAAAGTAAGTCTATCGTAAAAACAATAATTAATTTAAGTACTTAATACAAATATTACACGACTTCAAGAGTTTCGTTTGTAGGTGTATTTGATAATTTAACTAAGCGAAGCGTATAATGCCATCAAATAAAAGAGATACTACAACACGCGCTAGCCACCACTCATTAATGACGCATTCACTTGGCCGTATGTTTGTTTACTCGGCGTGATCTCGACGACTTCGTATCTTGAGAGACGGCCGCGGCGGTCTGTGGGTATTTGGCGATTAATGTATAAAGTTCAGAAAGCGAAACAACCTTCGTACGGCTTTTATCCGGAAGTACGATGACTATAACACCGTCTGATGACCAGCAGCTCTTGATGCCGAAGTGTTTCCTGGCAGCAACAAACGTCTCTTGTCGAGGTTTAGTGAGGAACTCTGATATTGTGACTCCGGTGCCTTTTAGAGCTGTCTTAGCTTTCCATACTGCATTCTTCACTTTTAAATTAGAAAAACGGACTAAGATAGGTCGTGGTGTATCCCTTTTTAAGCCAAGACGGTGACAGGCTTCGACACTTGCCTCTTCAAGGATAGGCAGCTTTAACCGATCACAGACCAAATCACAGATTTTACCTTCCACTTTTTCATTGTCCTCCTCCGGTAGGCCATGGAACAATAAAACCGTTCTCCGCGTGTGCATTTCATGCTTGTCATAGCCCTCCGTGAGCAGTTGCAGTTGTTGTTGCAGCATCGAAAGTGTCTTCCACATAACCTCCTTGAAGGCGTAATAGTCGGCAGCCAGCGAGCTAAGATCACAAGCTTTATTTGAAGAGGATTGTGATTGTTTGAGGGCCTCATCGAAGTTATCCATTCGAGACTTAAACTGTGACACAATTTCTTCCATATTTTTACTCAGCTGATTGTGTAGATCCATTTTGATGTCGAAGCTTGTTGAAGTGCAGTGAATTATATTTGCCAGGTAGTGTAGAAACTTATTAAACAATAAACTATAACATTTAACACTTTTACTAATTAATAAATAATAAAATTTAATTAAAATACGCGCAGTATAACGTTTCCTATCTACCCACACGTGAGACCCCGTGAAAATATCTAAATTTATTCCTGTATTTGTGCCATAAGATCTACCTACCTCACAACGGGAAGTACCCTATAGGTTTCTTGAGAGACACGACGGACAGACAGACAGACAACAAAGTGATCCTATAAGGGTTCCGTTTTTCCTTTTGAGGCACGGAACCCTAAAAGTGTGATAAAATACTCGTAATTGAATTGTTCTTGTTTGCAAATCGCTTTGCAGCGCAAAATGTAATCGCTTTTCCTTGGCTTTTCGCATAAAATTAACCCGTTCGCGTTATTTCAAGACAAAACATCTCGCATACCGCAAACTACATATTTTCAGTTAGGTTTTGCAACGAAATTTATGCTACATCACAACATTACCGTACCGCTTGAATATTCATTACACACGGTAGTATTTATAGCGATGCGCGCTATTCGAGACACGTTATATACCTTGATGTTGTTTTCTCACGAAGTGTTAGAGCCATAGAATTGGGATGAATGACTATGTCAAAAATAAATTATTTCTTAGGAACCATTTTAAATAGAGGGTCTTTCAAAATACGTAAAATATCGGCTGTTAGTTTTAAGTTTGTTTAACTTAAAAAGTACGTCAAATTACGTCAAACACTTTCATAAGCGTTTGAAGACATCGTCACATCTGATTTCATGCAAGCTCCCTTATCAAGGAAGTGTTTTGACGTTTGATAAAAAGTCACTGACATGACTAGTAGTCATCATCTCCATTAACACATCCTCATCCCAACCCGTCGCCGGTCCACTACTGAGAATGGGTCTCCTCTCAGAATGGGAAGGATTCACGCCGTAGTGTACCACGCTGGCCAAGGGCGGATTAGCAGACTAGTAACTTTTCCCTGACCACTTCTTACGTCATACTTTATGCATGTTCTGACACGGTCTTGCCCAGGTTTTAAGGGTCCATACCTCAAAAGGAAAAAAGGAACCCTAATGTGATCACATTGTTGTTTCTCTGTCTGTCCTATCTCTCAAGAAAACCTATAGGGTAGGTCCTTCCCATCGACCTAGAATCATAAAATTTGGCAAACAATTGGGTCTTATAGCACAAATAAAGAAAAATATCCGAAAACTGTGAAGTTGTGGTTATATCACAGAAAAAAAATTAAAAAGTGTTAACGAAAAATTCAATTTACTAAATCACACATAGATGGCGC
The DNA here is from genome assembly GCF_905333055.1 of Maniola jurtina. Classification (NCBI taxonomy): domain Eukaryota; kingdom Metazoa; phylum Arthropoda; class Insecta; order Lepidoptera; family Nymphalidae; genus Maniola; species Maniola jurtina. The sequence goes on along the minus strand of NC_060034.1, from coordinate 2,687,606 downwards.
AATCCGTTATTATCTAAATTGCAATATTCTACATAAAAATGTGAGGCATACTTGGACCGAACCCTTCGTGTGTGCGTTTATTTTTGTTTTGTGCTAGATCTAAAATGAATGTCCGAAAAATTCAATTTTTCAAAATCCGTCTGGCAGTTTGAAGGGCCAAAATGGTAGACAGAGGAGTACGACAAAGGAGTACGTTAAAGGTTAGCAGCACGGAACCAGATAGCACTAAAACTATTCTATTATAATCTAATAATCTATACTAATAAATAAAATTGGAGTGTCTGTCTGTAATTTCGAAATAACTACCTCATATTAAGCTCATATGGTTATTTGAACGATACCATAACTGAATCACACGTTTTTAAAATTTTTGTCTGTCTGTCTGTCTGTCTGTCTGTCTGTCTGTCTGTCTGTCTGTCTGTCTGTTTGAAAAGGCTAATCTTTGGAACGGCTGAACCGATTTTGACGGGACTTTCACAGGCAAGTAGAGGATTGACCAGGGCGTAAAATAGGCTACTTTTTTAACCGACTTTCAAAAAGGGAGTTGTGTTTTTCTACCTATGTACACCGAAATCTCCGAGATTTCTGAACCGATTTGCGTCATTTCTTTTTTAATCGATAGAGGAACTTTGCGACATTGTTTCATAAAAAATTTGGAGTCCAACTCCTCAATCCTGATGCTGGAGGGGATCTGACCAATCCACGCGGGCGAAGCTGCGGGCATCAGCTAGTATTATAATACATTTGTTACTAGTTCGTATAAAAAACTTGGCCACCTAGGATACTGAGGCAAAGATATAGCTTATAATAAATAACAGTAAAGTGTTGTGGCCATCAGGAGTAAAATATTCCGTAGTAAATAACAATTATGTCATTATAACTTTCGATCGCAACGCGATAGCATCTGGTTGCGTTATGAATAATTAAGCTTCCGAGAGTTGCTCGATAACGCCGGGCAATTAATCAAACTCATTATGTTCCAAGATAAGATCGTTTTAATGCTTTTCTTGATTTCAGTCCATTTTTGAAAAAAAAAAAATTGTTCCAACAACGAAAACCTAGCCAACAGCTTAATAAATAGCCCAAAACAAAAACTTTTTTTCGAAACTGATTTTTATGTTTGGGAACTATCATGAAGATTTTTTTAACCTAAAATATATTTCTTCGTAGCGGTAATAGGTTTCTATAACTCTACTGAACAGCCTTACAACAACCTTACAGCTCTTATAGATTATTTTTAAAATGGCTAGTGATTGAACGAATTTAACATAAAACATCCAGGTTGTTTTCCTTCCGAAATTAATTAAGAAAAAACATAATAAAATGACGTCATAACAAATTTAACATGGCATGCATGATAAATATAAATAAAAAAAAATCAAAAGAGGTGAGTATAGCGGTAATAAATTGTGATATAGATGCAATTAACAGAATCCAAAGTCAATTGAATTTGATTTCTTTTGAAAATACCTAGATGAATTTGAAAACTTAGTAGCGAAAGACAATTTGAAACTATGCACTACTTGAATTCACCCATTATTCGTACAATCCAGTCTAATATCGTGCAGAACATAAAATAACAATTGTACTCGGAAATATAACGCCATATCCAGATATTACTTCGCTTTAGTTTAAATAATAGTTTTTAGTACCGGTTCAAACCGGTTTAAAGTAGAAATATCCAGATTATCGCTTCGACCGGCGCCCCCGTCATTTGTCATCTTTATAGCCTCGCGGAGCAGTCTGCCGCTAATAAAATTTTACCAGACGGCATCAAGAGGATTAAAATTTAAATACCCGGTTTTAAGTTCGTAAGTGCTTACATTAAGAAGTCTTTTCTGTATTAAAAATTTGCAAATAGTATGTAAATATAGTTCGTTTGACACAGCAAACACAAATTACTTAATATCTAAAACAGTGTCTGCGCTTGGTGAGCCGAGCAGCCAAGGAACACAGGATACAACGAACAAAACTCGTTTAGCATAGACGGTCTGAAGCTTCGAACGCGCCACTATAAGGTCACATTGGTTTTTTAATTTAATAACATCGTCTTCCAATAATATGATTGGTCCACAAATCACATATCATCACTCCGCTTCAGTGGACAGGAGAGCACGTTTCAAGCATTCGACTTGCGTTTGATGCGCTTTGACAAATGTACAGACAAGTGTAAATTAAAAATTTATAACACTCCCGACAAGTGAAGGTTACAGTAACTAGAAAATAGCTGATAACTTTCAAACGGCTGAACCGATTTTCTTGGATTATAGCTAAGAACACTCTCAAGCCACCTTTCAAACAAAAAAAAAACTAAATTAAAGTCGGTCCATTAATTTAAGAGCTACGATGCTATAGACAGATACACACGTCAAACTTATAACACCCCTCTTTTTGGGTCGAGGGTTAAAAATACTCTACGTCCGAGGGACGTTCAAGGGACTTGTTTTCTTGAATCCAGTGGCTCCTAGAGGGATCTGCTAACACTGCGCTTGTTGGTCCAAGGTCACCATACCCAGCACCTTGGGAACCAATATCCATTGGGTCTTCTGGTTTATGTGCCTCTCCTATTGCCACTCTAGCCCGTTGTATATTAAAAGTGTTTTTATCGTAGCAAACTATAACTTGGTTGAACCATGCTCCGTCATCAGAACTACGAGTAAAGTTAGACATTTCAATAAACATTCTGCAGCAAAGGCCCGCGTATATTAGACGACAAAACATCGGTTTAGTTCTCATAACTGTTCGTTCTGTAATCAAAACTTTTGCTTCGAGAATGTTCGCTACGTGTATGACTAGATTCACTATATAGCGAATATTTTATTTTATCAACCCCCGACCCAAAAAGAGGGGTGTTATAAGTTTGACGTGTGTATATGTGTATCTGTATATCTGTTTGTGGCATCGTAGCTACTAAACTAATGAACCGATTTTTTTTTTGTTTGAAAGGTGACTTGATCGAGAGTGTTCTTAGCTATAATCCAAGAAAATCGGTTCAGCCGTTTGAAAGTTATCAGCTCTTTTCTAGTTACTGTAACCCTCACTGGGGGTGTTATAAATTTTTCATTTACATTTTATGTAAAGAACCTTATATTATAATATTATATTATATACGTATATCATTTATGGACGAAGGTATATTTATTTTTAGGGTCGATCAAAATTCCTCAAACTCAAGTATACCCGGTGCTAACCCGGCTCTCGTAATATCCGTGTCGAACGTAATAAACGTACGAATTTTACAGCTGACGCCTCCCGGACGTGCTATTCCTGTATCAATTTATGTTCGTCCGTTTATACTTGCTGGATATCTGTGCTCCGATAAACGCCAGCCCGTTAATAGAATAATCACATAACCGGGTATCCCGGATGAATTTTAAAGCGTTTCTGTTATAGCTTATTTGATTGTATCGGACCCTCTATTTTATTTATTTTAATCAAGAGAAATCGTACCGTAAATGTTTTCGAAACGCAAACTTTATTTAGGCTAATTATAGTTAGGAAGTACAAAGTCAAAGTCAAAGTCATTTATTCAAATTGGGTACACTTTCTGATTGTCAACAACGATGTAGTGGTGATAGTTAATTACGTTAACTTGAGACTAAAGCTGCGAGGGTTCCAAGCGCGCCCTAGTCTGAGAAGAGCCACAACAAACTCAGCCAGATATTTTTAATTTTAATCTCCACTTTAGAAAACTACTATAACATTGCGGTTTAATAGAAAATATGAAAAAGAGAGAGCGGGCCATACTGATATGAAATGAAATGAAAATGAAATGAAATTGCGATAGTTGCAAAATGATAATAATTCAACTTCGATGCTAGCCTCTGTGAATTCTTCAGACACTGACTTCGATGAAAGGTGAAATCAGCGCCATTATTGATTATGTGGGTAGGTACGTCGATCGCAGTAAAAAACAAGTGTAAATTGAAAACTTATAACACCCCTGCCAAGTGACGGTTACAGTTATGACTAGAAAAGAGCTGATAACCTTCAACGGCTGAACCGATTTTCTTGGCTTATAGCTAAGAACACTCTCGATCATGCCACCTTTCAAACAAAAAAAAAACTAAATATAAATCGGTTCATTAGTTTAGGAGCTATGATGCCACAGACAGATACACAAATAAACAGATACACACGTCAAACTTATAACACCCCTCTTTTTGGGTCGGGGGTTAAAAACACTTAACTACACTGATATTATTAGGTAGCTCTACTAGAAAACGTACGTTTAAGAAACTTAAAATAGATTACTGTAATAAAGTTTAATATTAAAACGATAATAAAATATAACATTTTCAAAAGAAAATTTTTTAGAGGCAATACTTGGAAATTTTCACTTTTAATATCATCATAAGAGTCGCAAAGGTTCTTGCGAATATTAATATCTTCTACATTTCAAACCATCATACCAAAATGAGGATGGGTAATAAAATCTTTCAGTAATTTATTCGCTCCTTTGAACTCGAACTCAGACTGAATAAAAATTCATTTTTCCCCCACCACTCGCATCGGTAAACGGGATTTGAGCAATAAACACAATTTGGTAGGGAAATTAATTCTTTGTTTTTCAGACTTTAATTTTAAATCATTTTTAACCCCGACCCAAAAAGAGGGGTGTTATAAGTTTGACGTGTGTATCTGTGTATCTGTGTATCTGTGTATCTGTCTGTGGCATCGTAGCGCCTAAACGAATGAACCGATTTTAATTTAGTTTTTTTTGTTTGAAAGGTTGCTTGATCGAGAGTGTTCTTAGCTATAATCTAAAAAAATTGGTTCAGCCGTTTAAGAGTTATCAGCTCTTTTCTAGTTTTCTTGTAGAAAAGAAGGTTAGATAACCGTTAGGTTCTTAATATAATGTCAATAGACAAATGTCAAGCTGTCAAGATGGACGTTGCCTAAATACATAATTATTTATTTGAAAATGATGTTTTGGAAAACTCAAATACTTTGGATCGTCGGGGGTGTTATAAATTTTTAATTTACACTTGATTAGTTTGTTTTAGTTTATCAAAATCAATTAAACTTTAGGTCCTGAAAAGTTAGCATACAGACAGAGAGCCACATTTTCGCATTTATAATGGAAGTATGGATAAGAAATCTATCATCTGAACTAAACAGGTAAGTATTGACAGGGAACAATTTTTTTATAATTTTTATTGTATAGAATACTCATGATCCTATCTAAGGGACAAAAATCCTGTAAAGTGAAGATCACCTATGTCTTCATTATTTAGACCTCATATCTTTAGCCAGTGTCAGACGAGTTTTAATATAACAGGATTTATGGTCCCTGAGGCGACATTCATTTTAGGTTACACTGTAAATGTACACTCCAGGTCATATAAAGTGTACACGGGGATTCAAGTTAGTAACGCAAAACGTATATTTTAATTTGTAGGTTAATTAAATCAGTTCAGCGTCAGACCAACTGTAATAATATGTTAGTTAGCTAGTGACAGCTCGCGGCTTTGCTCAGCAAAAATATGAGTCTTCTTTATTCCCTATCCTGGGGGTATTTCGGAAAATCAGACCGCCGTGTCTATATTATAAATGGAATCTTTGTGCGAAATTTAAGCTTTTTGTGTCGAAGGGCTTAGGCTGGGCGTTGAATAGTCAGTCAGTGAGTCAGGACTTTTCTTTTTATATTATGTGTATTAATATTTAATTTAATATTATGTGTATAAATTGTACCTAATAGCTTTATATTAGTGTTTAGTTTAATAATAAGTCAATAAGCTCCCTTTCAATCCTATCTAATCATTATTTTATGTGATTATTACAGTTTTCAATATCTATTAATTGGACAACACATTTCAGCAATATATTATTTCTTCATTATTCAGAAAAATCTAAGTCTATTCATAATTACTAATTGATTTGAATCACAAAATGTGAAAATCAACGCCAAATTTACTTACACTAAAACATGCGTGCCCATTATTTTGAACGATATTGTAATAACCTGAAAGTCCGTCCAAACAGAAATTCCTTAGAGGGTGATACACCGGGCAGTATATTATTAATATAATATCACTGCACACTATATTCGACTAGCAATGTACTGAGCATCAGCACCGAGTAGTGTAATTAGACCATAAAATATTTTATATCATCATTATTCACCGCTGCACTTCTGGGCTGGTTTCCGGAATTTAACGTTTCCGACTGATGTGACAGGGCCTGAAAGGAAGAGCAGTGGGAATACTCTCGATCAAGCCACCTTTAAAAAAAAATAATTAAATCGGTTCATTAGTTTAAGAGCTACGATGCCACAGACAGATACAAATATACACAGATACACACGTCAAACTTATAACACCCCTCTTTTTGGGTCCGGGGTTAAAAAACATTGTGTTAATATAAGAATTGGTTATATTAACGTGATACATGCTTGGTAAAAAAAAGTCAGCGCTCCAACCATCTACTAAAAGTAAACTTTTGAGCTTAAATTATGACCAATTTTTTAAAAGATCTAAATACAATTCAATTGTTAAAATTAAATCTGATTTTTCAAAATTCATTTCCTACACAATTTAAAAATATTTTCTTGTCTATGCTTATTGCTTGGTTTATATATAAATTTGTACATAGACGGACTGACAAAATAGTAATACTTTTCATTCTTTATCGCGTCTAGTGTAAACGCTTTAATTACAGCAAGTCGCGTGCGCGTGTGGATTTTTACTACAAAGGCAAATGGGATTGAAAGTAAACAGCAATTTATTCGAGAGCTACGAATACTAACATGGGGCTTTAAATAGTGGAAGGCGCGGGTCTTTGTGATGCACCCGTTTTTGTACCTACCTACCGCTTGATGAAAAATTACCTAAAACATGAGCTTATTGATGTCAAAAAGTACCCGTCAAAATATCCGTATAATAAAGATCCCACCAAAAACATTTCATGTAAAATGTTGCCAAGACTCACAAGTTCATAATGCTTTCACTGTTAAAAAGTGATGAGATCTCTAGTAGAGCCAAGCCCCTAGCTGAGCTTAGAATTGCGCTGCCCATGGGACCTATCCCAAGTCCAAAGTATATAGCTCTTAAATGCTCTTGAGTATATCACATTTATAACAATAAAGAACAAATAACTCTACTTACAAGCTCTGATTTTACAAACCCTAAATCTTGGTTAAAAAAGGACGGCTTGGCCGTTTAATGTTCGTGGTACTTTTATCTGATATGACATTTAAGCCCGGAATAGCTTGTGCGACAATCATGAAGTATAATAAAAATTAGTAATTGTCGAACAAACTATTCCTTATGACCTTAATATAATATGTTATGCCATGTAATGCTTTCACGAACATTAAACGGCCAAGCCGTACTTTTTTAATCAAGATTTAGGGTTTGTAAAATCAGAGCTTGTAAGTAGAGATATTTGTTCTTTATTGTTATAAATGTGATATACTCAAGAGCATTTAAGAGCTATATACTTTGGACTTGGGATAGGTCCCATGGGCAGCGCAATTCTAAGCTCAGCTAGGGGCTTGGCTCTACTAGAGATCTCATCACTTTTTAACAGTGAAAGCATTATGAACTTGTGAGTCTTGGCAACATTTTACATGAAATGTTTTTGGTGGGATTTCATTTCTTTTTGGCAGGTGCCCTAGATTTTTTTTTTGGATCTATTTTTTGTAGGTACCTACATCATTTTCATGGCCCGCTCTCTATCGTTACCTCTTTTTTTAAAAGCTTTTATTCTTGCAATGTATGTAACTATGTTTGTTTGGGTGGAATCTTGCAACTCAATTTTAAAGCAGATAATATATCAAATTTCAGTCTTTTAGGACTTCAGGAAACACATTTTTTAAATTTACAGACTGGGAAAAGTTTATTTTCCTGTTGTTTTAATGAAATCCCTAGCCTACATACCAAATTTCAGTCTTCTAGGACTTAGGGAAGTATTTTAGAACTTTTGACTAGAGGGGTTTTGAATGGCAATAAATCTGAAACCATAACAGGTAGACAATTGATACTTGGCACGTTTGATAAGTCTGTCAAGGACATATTATCCTGAAAATATCAGCATTCTAGCGATAGACTTTACAAATAATTTGCTTCCCCCATACGTGGGAGTGGAGGGGGAAATTTTTAAATTTCTTAATTTTCCTGTAGTTTGTATGCAATTTCTAGTGTACACACCAAATTTCAGTCTTCTAGGACTTCGGGAAGTACCCTAGAATTACAGACTAGAAGTTTTGACTGTCAATAAATCTGAAACTATAAAAGCTAGACAATTGATACTCAATGCGTTTAATAAATCTGCCCAGGACATCTTATCCTGAAAATATCAGCTTTCTAGCGACAGATTTTACAGATTTGCTTCACCCGTAAGAGGCGTAGAGGGGGGGCATTTCCAATTTCTTAATTTTCCTGTAGTTCGTAGTCAATTTCTAGTCTACATACCAAATTTCAGTCTTCTAGGACTTCGGGAAGTACCTTAGAGGTTTTGAGTAGAGGTTTTGATGATCATCAGTGAGGGACGAAATCGGCGTATTTTAGGTATCAATAAATCTGTAACCATAAAAGCTAGATATTTGATATTTAGTATATTTAGTAAATTTGCTGAGGACACCTTATACTGAAAATTTCAGCTTTCTAGCGTCATCCAGACCGAAGTTATGACGGGTCGAAAATACGGCGAAACACTTCGAGAAAAAGGTACGTAGCGCCCCGGCCGCCGTTTGGCTCGTCTTGGCGGGGGCACTGCCGTGCCCCCTGATTCGACGTAGATTTTAAATTGGGCGATTTATCTTCTTTTTTAGGGTTCCGTACCTCAAAAGGAAAAACGGAACCCTTATAGGATCACTTCGTTGTCTGTCTGTCTGTTTTTCTGTCTGTCTGTCTGTCTGTCCGTCTGTCCGTCTGTCCGTCGTGTCTGTCAAGATACCTATAGGGCACTTCCCGTTGACCTAGAATCATGAAATTTGGCAGGTAGGTAGGTCTTATAGCACAAGTACAGGAATAAATCTGAAAACCGCGAATTTTTGGTTAAATCATTAAAAAAAATTAAAACGGGTTTCAATTTTCAAAGTACGATAACTATATCAAGTGGGTTATCATATGAAAGGGCTTTACCTGTACAACCTAAAACAGATTTTTATGTATAATAGTTTTTGATTTATCATGCAAAATGTTGGAAAAATTACCCAAGTACGGAAATCTCAGTGTGCGAGTCTGACTCGCACTTGGCCGGTTTTTTAATAATAAAATAGAAAAAATGTTTATAACTACTTGTGTCCGTTACAGCACGACAGACTTCGAAACCATCCAACCAATGTGTCCCGAACGCGAAGATGTTTTTAGACTAATAAAAAAAAAAAACTTTTTTTTTTAGCATTGTAGATGCTGGGTATCCGCTTGTATATTATAAAATTTGATGTTCGTCTTTCTATTTATCCCATCTGTTCGTTACCTATGCGTCGCGAATCGTTCATCCGATTGTAAATAAATTTTACACAATTGTTGTTGGAACTTGCGTGACGATTTCTAAACATACTACCATAAACGTACAATAGGTGCTGCTCAAATTACATCGCAACACTTATCAGGCTAGTGATAAATAAAATAAATCTATCATCTACTTTCTGTTAATAAATTAAGAAAAGTACATTCAAACAGCGGAGGCACTTACACCGTTAGACCCTTTTAGTGACTCAAAATTTATCCCTTCCTTAGCCAGATTAAACCGAGTAGCTAATGGGCGGCGACCCTTATTCGATTAATTAAAAGGGACAAAAGAATAGGTAGTCCCTTACTATAGTGATATATCTTGGCCTACCCTTTTTCAAAATAATGCAAAGTTGCAATTCACGTGTGTCTGTTTATCTATAAATAATAAAGAAAAACTTACTAGGGCTTAGTTAACTACTTACTGGGTCTAAAATTTTGATATGGAGGCTTTCTAGATTCGCAATCAGAAATGATTTTCAGTAATTCCAACCAAGTGAAGTCGGGTTAGGTCAGTTAAACCATACTATTATTACAATTGCGAAAATGTGTCTGTCTGTCTATTTTCATCCATTTAACTGATTCGGATCAAATTGGGTACAGAAATAGCTTGTATCTTGTTCTTAACCCCCGACCCAAAAAGAGGGGTGTTATAAGTTTGACGTGTGTATCTATGTATCTGTGTATCTGTCTGTGGAATCGTAGCTCCTAAACGAATGAACCGATTTTAATTTAGTTTTTTTTTTTGTTTGAAAGGTGGCTTGATCGAGAGTGTTCTTAGTTATAATCGAAGAAAAGAAGTCGGGGGTTTTTTAAATTTTGAGTTTTGAGCATTCATTTGACATGACTTTGACCTTAGGACGGCCATGATTTCAGTGAAAATCAAAAATATTTCAATTGACTAATGAGAAATTCGGGAATAATCAACATAATACGTTTTTCATTAAACTTTGAAACAGTGAATTCTCATTCATATTGCCAATTTCCCGCTCAGATATGAAAATCAGGGAGGAAAAGCACCTAAATCATTATTTGTTTGGAATGTTCATCAACTTTGGAGTTCCACGATGAAAATGTGATTAAGGGCGATTTTATTATTTCGTTTTTACATGAGAAATATAAAAGTTAATGTAAGATCGGTGAACAAAGCTGTGATAGCATAGTGGTAAAGACTTCGGCCTTCTTACGGCAGTCCCGTTCGATCCCGGGTATGCACCTCAAACTTTTAGAAGTTATGTATGTTTTAACGGTGAAGGAAAACATCCTGAGAAAACCTGCATACCGGAGAGTTCTCCATAATGTTTTCAAAGGTCTGTAGAGTCGCACTTGGTCAGCTGGTTGACTATGGCCTAAAGACTCAGTAGTAAGCTGGCGATTGGTAAATAAATGATGATGAATAAAGTTAGTAAAAATAGAACTTTTCATCTATGGCACTGACTATTTAGTAGGTACTTTAAAATACCTCGATAAATAAAAGATAGCAGTCTTAAAACATTAAAAAAACTAGTAAGTAATTATGATTTTTAAAAGATCTAAGTAACTTTCTGTAAGTATTGCCTAGAAGCTAGACTTACTCCAAATAATCACTCAAAAGTGCAATAGCCAACTGAGTGAAAAATACAAAACGTAATCAAAATCGAGACGCCTCGCGTCTGTTTGCGAACCACAACACTTGTGATTGCGTGGATAATAAAAAAAGCTATAAGTCCGATTGCAATCAAACTAGCCTTCAACAGAAAAGCTACATACAATACTGACTCTTGTTTCTTTTGATGTAGAGTTCATATTTGTAGGGGGAAGAATGTATAGTTTTGTATGCGAGTGCTCTGATTGCTTATCATTGGTATCGGCTCTCACAGGCCTGATAGATAGCATCTCAATTGCCCTTCGTAACTTCCAATGGTTCAAAGAGTTGTGAATCGCTGTTTTGTATTCAAAGCTGAGCTGAAAAGTCGGGTTCATACAATATAGTCGGACGTATTTTTTTGTTAATAGTCAAAAAAGTTTTGTAAGCTCTTTTAAATCCCTAAAAGTCTGTGTACTGTTGTATGGTTACAGTATTTAGTCTATCAGCTCGGAATCTTGAAATAAGCCAACGAAAAAACTAACAGTAATTTAAGTAAGGGAAATAATTGTTGCATGTGTCCATTATTAAACTAAGTGCTTTAACTCCATTTTTAATCAAAGTTTTAGCCAATTAGTTTGTTTATTTAATAACCACGCTTAAATAAACTAATGAATTCTGAAAACTTGAATGGATGGAAAATAACAAACAAAAATCAGACACTTTATTTTTCTAGTGAGCACGAAAAACATTCACCACCTAGCAAAGGAGGTCTTGAATGAAGCGAGCCTACAAGGTGCTACATCCGTAGCAATACGAAAGTCAAGTAGGTGAAGCTAAATGAAGAGACGACAGAGTGAATCTTCTGGCGTGACTTTATTCAAAACAAGTGTAAATTAAAAATTTATAACACCCCCGACAAGTGAAGATTATAGTAACTAGAAAAAAGCTGATAACTTTCAAACGGCTAAACCGATTTTCTTGGATTATAGCTAAGAACACTCTCGATCAAGCCACCTTTCAAACAAAAAAACCAAATTAAAATCGGTTCATTAGTTTAGGAGCTACGATGCCACAGACAGATACACAGATACACCGATACACAGATACACACGTCAAACTTATAACACCCCTTTTTTGGTCGGGGGTTAACAGGGCTCTCTCCGTCACTCGTTTCCACTCGTTTCATACAATCGTAGTTCCAACTTCATTTGAATATTAAGCAACCAAAGTCCATGAAATTTTGCAGACATTTTCTAAAAACTAATATCTGTGTCTGTGGTGTTTTAGATTTTTCTAAAAATATGTAGTTTTAAAATTACAGGGGCTCAAGGATTTGTATGAAAATTTTTAAGACCGCGTAATTTTAAAACTACATATTTTTAGAAAAATCTAAAACACCACAGACACAGATATTAGATTCTAGAATATGTCTGCAAAATTTCATAGACTTTGGTTGCTTAATATTCAAATGAAATTGGAACTACGATTGTATGAAACGAGTGACAGAGAGAGCCCTCTTAAAAATAAAATCAGTCAGTCAGCCTAGAGTATAAGGGCTATCGTGGGCCGGATTCGTTGGGTAGAATTTTCGAATTTTTTTTTTTTAGTAATGGTCTATGTTATAACGACAACGATAACATGCAAAATCTCCAACCAACAGTTTGAGCTGTATGTTGAATAATATTATGTCAGTCAGTCAGCTTCTTGTTTTAATATTATTTCAAAGAATATTGCTTTTCCGCCGCCACCATATTATTATAATTAGAAAACGCCGAATGTAGGTTGAGCTAAAATGATTTAAAGGTTTATGCGAAAGAGAGCATTAGCTAAAACACATGTGGAATGAGAAATGTGCTCGTTTTCGAAAAGCATGGATACAGTTTTGGGGTATAACTGCAGCCGGGCCACAAACTCATCGCATTAGCGACGGCGGTAGCGGGATATCTAGATAAACGGACTGATTGACATAGTTATGTAGATATAAATGAAATTGCTGGTTTTAGAATGTCTAAAGGACGAAAGAATTTGTGTAAATTATTTCAGTATTATTGTAGATCCTTACTAAAAATGGATTTTGACAGACACAATCAAAACCTGTTCTGCAATTGAACTCCACTGGATTCCCAGCGACCTTTTTCCGTTCGGAAACGATTGATGGTTAAGGAATGATTCTGTAATTCATTCGTATTGTTTGTATTATCGTAAAGATTCGTAAATATCAAAAAATATCTGCGGCAAAATTGGTAAAATATCGAACCGATCGCGTTCGAATTGCACTGCGCCACACGTGCGTTCTGTCACTTCAATGAGCTCGATTGTTTGACATTACAGTAGCATGCCGATATTGTACCGCATCGCATTCACTTTCTGCCTAGATTTAAGAGGGGTCTCTCCGTCACTCGCTCCATACAAACGTAGTTCCAATTTCATTTGAATATTAAGCAACCAAAGTCCATGAAATTTTGCAGACATATTTTAGAAACTAATATCTATGCCTGTGGTTTTCCAGATTTCTGTTAAAATATTAGGTTTCAAAGTTATGCGGTCTTAAAATTCACATACAAATCTTTGAGCCCCTATAATTTTAAAACTACATATTTCTACAAAAATCTAAAACACCTATTAGTTATGTCTGCAAAATTTCATGGACTTTGGTTGCTTAATATTCAAATGAAATTGGAACTACGATTGTATGGAGTAAGTGACGGAGAGAGACCTGTTAAGACTGTCGCTCATGTGATAAGTTTGTGGCCCCATCATCAGGGTGTAGGTGTAAAATATTATTAAATCAGTGACGTATGACTACATGACGTGCGAGTGAAATGAATGTTTCATCGTTTCTGCGAAGCCGACGCGTGCGGGCCGAGTTATCGCGCCTGTAAATATTGTTGAAGTATGATACCACATAAACAGCGTGTGAAAGTCATTAAAATAGCGATTTGGTTAATAGTTAAATTAATTTGATAGATTAATAACATTGTTCAGCATTTCACACCTCCGTTAGTTTCAGTTTTCCCATACTAAATTCGCGGCCGAAGCGCGTGCAATGCGACATTACTAAACAAGGACTCTCCCTCCTTAACAAGGACATACTATGAAAAAGTATGGTGCCGTACCCATAATTGGCCTATTACTGGTCTCTGCTCAGAATGAGTAGTAGTGCTTACAGTCAAAGGCCGTAAGTCGTGTAGCACCTTAATGATCATATTCGTGTGGCACAGTTATGTACATGCATTAGGTGTCGTGTGCGTGTTTACAGAAAAGTCACAAACACACACACGCACACACACACACACACACACACAGACACACACACTCACTCACTCACACACACACAGACAGATGACAGGAATTTCGCGAAATTGCTACTTGAATTCTGAGGCCAACCATACATAGATTTTCATATTAGTTGTTGTAGTAGTAGTCAGCCATACATGTTACTGTAGCGTTAGCCACTATGACGTGTCCATCGCGCTTTTCAGACCCATGAAAGTTTACCTCTAGGTACGTTTGAGCTACACGACCGCCTCGCGTAATACTTGGAAGACACTTTCCACATCTATACATATAATAAAATTGTAGAATAGTGGTGTCTATACAATGGAAATATATAAAAAAAAAAGTAGCAGGGGTTGTTATTATATCGATGCCTAATCCGAAATCGTAATTAATTTTTTTTTGTCTGTTTGTCTGTGTGTTTGGGCACGCTAATATCAGAAACGGCTTATTCGATTTAGATACGGTTTTCACTAATATATTGTAGTAAGCTTCACTTAACATTTAGTGTTTATTTCGTTAGAAATATAGTAGGTATGGAGACTGGAGAGCATTTGAGGTAAGCGACTATGTAATACATACTAGCGATCGAGCAATCCATCGATCGCATCTCGCGGTCGCGTAACTCGAAGTCTACCTTTAAGAAGCTCGAAAAAATACGTTATAACAATACTGTTATGTGATAATAAAATCCCCTAATATGATATTGTAAGAGGATTCAATAAGGGCGGGAAACATCTGCGCGAAAGAAATTGATTACATCTCCGGCGTTTAGGCGTCGAGCGGTTTTAACATGAAAAGTCACTTAGCTGATACGCACGTTGTAACGAGCACGCGACGTCGCACATCCATCGTACATCTCGTACATGCCATTCTGCACGAATATTATAATGTATTGCTACTAAAAATGAACGTTTTCCTGTTCTCACGTTCTTTTATTGTGGAATCTATGACATGTGGTGATTAAAAATGCATCTAAAGGATAGTTAGCCAAACATTAGTTTATTTATTTTGGAAACAAATATGGATTTATAAAAAAGCTAAAGCACTTAAAATTTACTGAGAATATTCAACAATAATAATAATTGATAGATCAGCTTTTAATATAGGTAATTTGTTATAGTCAACGATCTTTCTCCTAAAACTACTGTCTTCATAGATAATAATTGATTGTTGAACCTTTAATGAATAAAATAAAAATTAACTTTTTTTCACCTCACAGTAATAGGGTATTTTACTCTAATTTTTTTATTACTTTATTATAAACTAGGATAAAAATAATGACGTAAACTGAAAAAACTAATCAAATCGATCAAATAACAACAAAGTTATAAGCATTTAAGTATTTCAGATTTGACAGAGATAGCGATAATAGTATTATGACGTCACTCCGTGCTAATGCCATAGTAGCTTCGTGCGGTTTCATATAAATTTTCGCTTTGCGAGAAAGGGATAGAAGACCCTCTCCCACTCCAAAATTAAAATGCCTGTAACTTTGTAAATCTTTGTTGGATTTTAATATTTTTTTCAGCGTACGTCATTATTTTTATCCTAGTTTATAATAAAGTAATAATATTTATTTAATTCAAAAGTAGGAAAATACCCAATTCACAACAAAGATAACGATCACGGCGGTCTTGGATTAATAGGATAGAGGACTTTCTGAAGTCAAATATGTTGCTTTGTCTGAACTGACTAGTCGCTATAATACGAGTATATATATTTACTAGAAAACAATTAATTAACACTTCATATCTTTCGTAGTGTAGTGTATGTGCTTAGAATGTGAGTTAATTAGAACTAAATAAAACTATCTAATCCTAATAAAATATAACTCATATTTTTTTAGTTATTTGGTCTTATGACTCATCTCACATAGAACAATGTACAAAACATATTATGATTTTTATTCAGTTGTATAATAAGAGTGACTTTTTCACGCTTTATGTCAGAAGTCTGCAAATAAGCATAACATTTCTAACGTTCCAGCGTAAAATTCAACACTGCACGAAGTTTTGAATAAAAACTTATTTTCAACTTGAATGACCTCGATCATGCCATGAACCAAGAGCCCGTAGGCATTTTAGGTAGGTGTTTAAAAAACCAAAAGTAGGTGTAATAGTTTTCCTGCATAGTATTATGATAATATATTCACTATAAACACATTGTCTTCAAGATGGTTTTAAAATTGTTGAAGGTTTTCAGGTAGGCTTAAAAATGCCACATACACATTACGCAGGTGTTGTAATTTTTCGGGTATCTTTCAAAATGTGCCTGTCACCTAATATTAGTTCCTGGCAAAATGATTTCGTCACAATTCGTTTTCACATTTACTAAGATTTAATTTGATACAATATATTGCATTTTTTAAATGTAAGTAAACTAAATAACTCGCTCACTCAACTACCAGAAAGTTTCTTGTTGGTTCTTCTATGAGTCTATAATATAGTACCTTCCAGATGCAAAAAGATCATTTCGCAAAGGTGATAAAATGAATAGCGACTCGTGTTACGACGCTATAAAGTGTATTTCACTTCTCATCACTTATTTGATAAGCGCCTCAATTTCTGTGAAATAAACCTATCTCTCTTTTTCTATCTCTCTCTCGCTCTCTATCTCTATCATAAGAAAAAGAGTTAAGCAAGAGCCAATAATGGTCCGCGTCGCCAAAAGTATATTCCTCGGGTCACGTGACCAATTGAGCCTGGTCTGGCTGTATCCAGTACCTATCAAAAGTTTTCTACGGGCTCTTACACAACCAGATCCACTCGTAACTTCGGGACAAAGAAAATGAAACACAGGAGTGTATAAACCTCCCGAGGATCAATTAACATAATGAACTAGTCGACGCATTCGAGGGATGAAACAAAAGCCTTGTACGTAAAGTTAGGCAAATTAAACAATCTTAATTAGTCTCACGTGATATGGTTAGGTTAGCAGTTCGTTAAAGGGTAGCTCCGAGTCTGTGTGGGATACATAAAAATACTCCACTTTCTACGGTATAAAATGGTGACTAAATAATTTTTTTAAACATATAAAAGATTTCGAAACCGGCAGGATTCGAACCTGCAATTAGGTTTCATACCCGGAGCGACGTCGACCAACTAGGCTAATTTAAAATATTATGTCAAAAAAAAATTATATGTATTTAAAATTACTTAGAAATTCCCTTAGAAAATTCATAATATACCTACGCTTAAATCACTACGTATATATATACTTAATACATAGTGATTTAAGCGTATATTATGAATTTTCTAGAATAAAAAGGAACGTATGTCACTCTCCAGATCTTTAACTGTAACTATGTAAAAACCACGTCGCCCGGTCCGTTTTGCTCCGTTGCAGCGTGATTCAAGGACAAACCAACCGACACACAAACACATTTTCGTATTCATAATATGTACTAGTGACTAGATGATGCCCGCGATTTCGTCCACGTAGACTAGTCCTGGAAAATTTTGAACTTCTGGAACAAAATAGTAGCCTATATGCATTAGGTATAATTTATACCTACCGTACAAATTACAATGTCTGCTTCTGGAACCAAACCTCAAACTCAGTTAAGTGGATAGATTCTGAAAAATAAAAATACCAGACAGACCAGAGAGATACATTTTCGCATTTATAAACTACTTGTATGGAATTTCACTAAATAATACTAACTTTATTAGTACCTAAATACAAAACTTTAAGCTTTTTATTTTAACTGAAAATATTTACCTACCTACACATTTCATAAAAAAATTAAATATAAATCGGATATGTTCATGAAAAAAACTTGAAAATGATTTCATTTTATTTGACTCAGTACTTTGTAAAATTAAAAATGATAAAATACTCTCACAATAAAAATTTATGTGGCAAAATGAAATTTTTATTTGCGTTTCGAGTGAAAAATCCCGTCATGAAGTGAAGTTATGATTTTGTATCAAAGTCGAAAACAAAACAAAGGAATTTCTTTGCCAAATTATGTTTATTACCGAAACCTCGTTTGCTTACGAGTCGCGGGAGAAAAATAATTTTTTATTTGGTTTGAATGTTCATCGCCTCCAGAGTTCAAAGGCGAAAATAAATTACTGGGAATTTTTTATTACTTTCACCTCTCGGGTTCCGTACCCTGAGGAGGAATATAAAACGTGGTGAATGGTGATATTGGAATAATAAATTCGTAGAAATGTTCATTTAAATTCTCGTTAATCAATCTTAAATTATATTTCGTCGGATACCGGTAGAGGCATTTTCACTTAAGTACTTATCTACTTACTATTTAATTGCTTCATACAGGCGGCTATATAATATTCTGTTTTTATTTATAGAAAAATGTTTTTATATAATAAATATAATTCAATCTTGTCAAAGTAAATGAATATGAAAAAAACGCTTGGAAAAGTTTTTTAACTTATTATTGAGTTATACAAGAAACTTGCAGCAATAAGAAGCTGTTGACCCCTATTGATTCAAGTTTTCGATGATGTCTTGCATCAGTCCTAGCAGAAAATAAATCTACTTTATAAAACACTGACTGACAATACACCGTTTGTACCGTGGGTCTAGAAGCATGAAATTTTCCGCAGAACTTCCCTAAAGATACAGTACGTATAGTACGCGACAGGCAGATGGCAATCAGGATAGGGCACACAGCTCACCAGCGTAGCCCCCGCGCTAACCTGGTGCGGGATAGCACGGGTGTGCGTGGCGTGGTGTGCTGTCGATAGGTAAGGACGTTCGAATTCTATCAATCACACTAATATTATAAAGGCGAAAGTTTGTATGTGTGTGTGTGTGTGTGTGTGTTTGTGTGTATGTTTGTTACTCCTTCACGCAAAAACTACTGGACGGATTTGGCTGAAATTTGGAATGAAGATAAATAATATCCTGGATTAGCACATAGGCTACTTTTTATCCCGAAAAATCAAAGAGTTCCCACGGGATTTCAATAAAGCTAAATCCACGCGGGCGAAGTTGCGGGCATCGGCTAGTTAATACTAAGTCTTCAGATTCGACATGGTTTTCTCTAGTTACTTCGCGTGGTAAGTCTCCGCCCTTAAAAGCACTTCTCAACGATGCACGACCGACATGATCTCCACTTTAAATCACATCACATTTTGGAATACATTTTGAAACTTTCACTCAAACTAAATCAGAGTAAACTGTTTCACACAGGTACACTAACGTGATCCAAATTGTTTTCGTAGTACGTTAGTTCTGAAACAAATTAGTGTTTGAATTGAGGTTGTTTGCCCGCTGCGGGTTCGTTTGAAACGCGCCCTAGCAGGAATTGAAGGCCTATTCTGTAACACATTCAAAACGTTAATACATAATAATATGATACTGTAGGTATTTATTAGAGTGCAGCCGTACGATGCGTTGCGTTGGCGGTGCGTCATCCTGCATAGGAATCGCTGTAGGTACCATGCTACGTTGTAGCTCATTTTATTTCGTTGTCCATTTAGTGAGATCTGCTAACTAAATCAGAGTAATCAAGTTTCACAAGTGTAAATTAAAAATTTATAACACCCCCGACAAGGTCACAGTAATAACTAGAAAAGAGCTGATAACTTTCAAACGGTTGAATCGATTTGCTTGGATTATAGCTAAGAACACCACCTCAAGCCACCTTTCAAACAAAAACAAACTAAATTAAAATCGGTTCATTAGTTTAGGAGCTACGATGCCACAGTCAGATACACACGTCAAACTTATAACACCACTCTTTTTGGGTCGAGGGTTACAAATGCTTAAAGCCCACTGACGTTTTTGTCTCTGTTATTTGTATGGGATTGCGTAACAGCACTATACTAACTTCTCTTCGTGGATAGAGTATAGGTGAGGTGTTCGGATATTCGCGTTACGGTATGGATTAACCCTCTATTTCACATTTTCCAGAATAAGTCTTCTATAATAGTATAAAGCATAACGCGTGAGTTTAAACGGTGTGTAGGAACGGCCTAGATTCAATCTGCGCGGCGCTCTGCGGTTTTTTAGCGAGTGATAAAAAACTATTTGTACCTAAGTAGAAAGTTTTCAATGGAGAGTTTCATACGTATTTTCATGCTCACTTTCACATTTCTATCACACTTATACTATAAAGGCGAAAGTGTGTGTGTATGTGTGTATGTATGTTTGTTACTCTTTCACGCAAAAACTACTGAATGGATTTGGCTGAAATTTGAAACGGAGATAGACAATATCCTGGACTAGCACATAAGCCACTTTTATCCTGGAAAATCTAAGAGTTCCCACGGGATTTAAAAAAAACTAAATCCACGTGGATGAAGTCGCGGGTATTAGCTAGTCTAGAATAAATCACATCACACTAATATTATAAAGGCGAAAGTTTGATGTGTGTGTGTATGTATTTCACGCAAAAACTACTGAACGGATTTGGTTGAAATTGCATTTTACGTACATTACGTTTTATCCTGGAAAATGAAATAGTTTCTGCTGGATTTAAAAAATCTTACAAACACCTGAACGAAGTCGCGGGCGTCAGCTAGTATAATAATTTTTATAAATAGAAATGAATTTACCTTAGTTCTAACTCCATTTATAAGATTTAGCGAAATCGTTCTTAAAATAATTATTTGCCATATTTTTTAATGATGTATGCTGAAAAGACGTGGATTCTTAAGAAAATATCACGATTATTAATATTTCATTTATCACGTTTAATTTAAATTTTTCCTTTAGAATCACAATTTCCGGTTTAAACGTGGATTTTCAGTTACTGTTTAAATATATTATATCATAAAAATAATAACAATCTATAATGAACTTAGATCATAGCACTAAAAATTCAACAGAACGGAACAAATAATATTACGTTTCCGATCAGTTAGATCCATCGATGTATAGATCGAATAGTCGAATAGACTTGATTTTTTTTCAGTTTATCCGATCAATCCAACTTAGATACAATCTAACGGAACGGAATAGACGATCGTCTCCTCTGCCATTCACATGTCTGATAATCTTCCTTTCACTCTTCTCACATGAAATAGTACCTACATACAGTATGCGACAGGTTGAGATGGCAATCGGGGTGGGGACGCCCTGCCCACCCGCACATCCCCCGCGCAAACTCGGTGTGGGATAGCGCGGCTAACTTGCGGGTGTACGGAGTGTCCCCCCATCTCATACTCTGATTGCCATTTCGACCCAAAAAGAGGGGTGTTTTTTTGTTTGAAAGGTGGCTTAATCGAGAGTGTTCTTAGCCATAATCCAAGAAAATCGGTTCAGCCGTTTGAAAGTTATCAGCTCTTTTCTAGTTACTGTAACCTTCACATGTCGGGGGTGTTATAAATTTTTAATTTACACTTGTAATATTGTCACTTCAAGAAGGAATCCTAGTTTTCAAGGAATTTTAAACTTAAAATGAGCATCATTCCGTTGATTTTTGGTACCGAACCAATTTTTGGGAATTTTTGTCAGCCAATTTTATCTAAGGTCTACTTTTTAGAACCGTATGTCAAAGAAACTAATTTGCAGGTATCGAATTACTCACAAATCTATCTCAACAATCTTGCAAGTTGTTCCTCAAGTAAAATAACTCTCGAAATTGATACACCCTCAAGCTTAACCCATTTCCATCGAAATCCGATCAAGCTAAATCGTTTTACACATGTACACAACGTGAGCCAAATTGGTTTCGCACGTAAGTTTGTGACTGAGTTACCGTTTGGAATAATGTTGTTTACCTGCTGTAACTTACCTAAAATATCGAATAGTTTCCTTTGGATTGATGAAATTTTTGATAATCTTGTTTTAGTTTCAGCGGCTCGGTTGAGACTGTTTGCGTAAAAGTGCTAATAAACCTGAGAATTCACTTTTTTTAGATACAAACCATTGACTGCAAGCAATGAATGGACAGACAAGGGTCATATATCCAAGGGTCTATACTTAGTTAAAAAGAATTTCTACTTGGAAAGATCCAAAACAAAACTGATTAGTAGTGTTTATTTTATTTTAAGTATATTTGTAAAAAAAATTATTGTGAAATGTTATTAGTAAAAATATGAGTTTGAATTGTATATTATGAATATTAAATGGCTATAACTATGACTTTGACTATCTACCCAGTAAGGAGAGAAGAAGAAAAATAAAAGTTGTTGCGATTGATTAAGCTTTAGCAAGTATTTCGAAGGATATCAAGGAAAACAAACACCTTGATTGGCACACTTTTCCTATCAAAAAACATTCGATATCCATCCTCCCAAATGAGTCACTCGCGATCGCCATAAAACTCTATCCCGATACAGGATATAAAAATGTTATACAGAGTAATAAAAGTGAAACTATGCCAATTTTTATGGCTTTATTTCATGAATAAGTTACGGTACCAAGTCACGTTTTTTATCGTCCCCTGTCGAGTCCTTATGTCATGTATAAACATCGCACGTCCTATAGGACCTATGATATATTTATTTTTTATTGTTTTTATCCTAAAATTGTAATAGCTGAAAGTCCTCTATAAAAACTTCAGCAGTTACTTTGCTAGGTTATTATGTCCGTGACTTTGTCAGTGTGGATTTAAGTTGTATGAAAATTCTGTGGTAAATATTACTTTGATTTCGGAATATAAGTGTATGTATGTAGTCTCCAGCACAAACTACTCGTACCTACCTATATATAGATACAAATTAAATTATTGTATTAAAATCGATTCCGCCTGTGAACTGTGAAAAAGTTACACGCAGACAAACACACATTTTTACATTTACAATAGGTATTAGTAAGTATGGAAGTAGGTACCTATAGATTTTAGTCATACTTTCCTTTTGAATTAAAAACAATGCATGGATCCTGCGGCCTGCCGTAGCTAAAAATGTAACGAGGTAGATATTCTAGTTCTTTGGTTTGTCTGAAGAAAATCTTGGGAATAATTAAGAAACTAAGTCCCATAAAATCATATTATGACGTCGTAACAATAATACATATTATATCCTACCACTATCTACATAGAATATTATCCAAATCAATTAACACGATTAGTACATTACATACGAGCTTATCTTTGGACTGTGTCGTCCATCTTGGTAATCGAACATGACATGGGAACAGTGCCTGCAATACTGCATCAAGCACTATAATACGCCCATGCGATTTGGATCCTTAAAATTAGGTGCTTTGAAGTCATATTCGTGTGAACAGTTTGAGGGTTCAAATGCAAGTGGTTTACTGACAAGATGCCGCAACACAAACAAGGCGTGTCTTTAACTAACAATGGCTAACCATCTTGTGTTGATGTGACGTAATCCATCAACAGGGTTCTGGTGCGATGTAATGGCTGTATTTACTAAAATTGCTAATTAAGGGAGTAGTCTTCAATTGGTCTCATTCATAATCTTTATTAGGTACATCAAAATATCTTAGATACAACATGGAGAGCTACGTCATAATAGCTATATCTGCATGCTAAATTTCAGCCCAATCCATCCAATAAGTAGTTTGAGGTGTGCGTTGAAAGATCAGTCAGTCGGCTTTTCCATTTACGAAGCAACTGTAAGAATTCGCTTTCTTTAAATCTCTTTAACAGGGCTCTCTCCGTCACTCGCTTCATACAATCGTAGTTCCAATTTCATTTGAATATTAAGCAACCAAAGTCCATGAAATTTTGCAGACATATTCTAGAAACTAATATATGTGTCTGTGGTGTTTTAGATTTTTCTAAAAATACGTAGTTTTAAAATTACAGGGGCTCAAAGATTTGTATGTAAATTTTTAAGACCGCGTAACTTTGAAACCGAATATTTTAACAGAAATCTGGAAAACCACAGACATAGATATTAGTTTCTAGAATATGTCTGCAAAATTTCATGGACTTTGGTTGCTTAATATTCAAATGAAATTGGAACTACATTTGTATGAAGCGAGTAACGGAGAGACTCCTCTTAAATATTCACAGAGGGGCAATCATTAACGAAAAATACGATTGCTTTTTGATCAGCTACATTTTGTCACCCCAAGCCTTAATCCTTAAGACTAGTACTTTGACTATCTCAGAACACAATTCGCCTGAAGCGTTTCATTCCTACATTTGTTTTTCTCATTAGTTCCCCGATAACTGTAACTTACTCCTCTTTTCCCTATCTACAACGTTTATGGCCAACTTATCTAATTTAAACGCCTACTTAGTTAATTTAATTTTAAACTATCCACTAAGGCAATAAGTTAAGTGAGTTCTCTTACAATTCAATGTCTGGATTTCTTGCCTCTAACCCTTGAGTGAGAAAGTATAATGTGTGTTACGTTTTATGTTGCCTAATTCTCAGTCCTTATGGTTTAGGTCAGAATTCCGCTTGTCAGTGGCTTTTTAACAAAGACAAGCGGCTTAATCTTTAGATAATCTTCTACTTGCACGTTAGGCGGTTAAAATTACGTTACGATTACCGTTACACTACCAAAAAGCTAAGTGGGTTGCCCAAGTACAATAAGTATTTATACCTCCAATCCCTACGTCTTCATTCGCATGGATTTAAGTTTTCAAAAAAACCCGTACTTTTTGATTTTCCAGGATAAAAGTAACCTATGTTACACTCAAGGTCATTAATAATTATTATACTAGAAACTCATTGATTTTCCAGGATAAAAGTAGCTTATGTTACTCTCATGGTCAGGGACGGATCTTGAATTTGTGGGGCCCTGGGCTAATACTGCTTAGCCTACCTAATTACTCAACTAATTGCATATAACTAATTGCCATTTTGACAAGAAACTGTTTTCTGTTTGAAACACGGGTTGATTGATCGTAGTGTTGCCAACCTTATGATCGGATTTTTTTATTGACAATATCGTCTATTGGTTTCGGTTCGGTTGGGGGCCCTCTGTATTCGCGGGGCCCTGGGTTGCAGCCCAAAAAGCCTTTAAGTAGATCCGCCCCTGCTCAAGGTCATTACAGTTACTCTTACTCTTGAAAAAAATTACGTCGATCCGTTGCTCCGTTGTGATGTAATTGAAGGACAAAGCCACAAACAAACACACTTTCGCATATATAGTTATAGAGGTATTGAGTAGAAATGAGTATGGTTAAAGGTAAAAGTTTGGTCCAAAACACAAACAGATTGTGTAATCCATTTTGCTTTTATTAACGGTCAAAGTTTAATCGTTATATATAACTTTAACCGCTTGTCTTGCAACTGGACACACCAGTTTTCTTTCATTTACTTTTCCGTCAATATTTATACAAGTGTAAATTAAAAATTTAATACACCCCCGACAAAAGGTTACAGTAACTAGAAAAGAGCTGATAACTTTCAAACGGCTGAACCAATTTTCTTGGATTATAGCTAAGAACACTTTCGATCAAGCCACCTTTCAAACAAAAAAGACTAAATTAAAATCGGTTCATTCGTTTAGGCGCTACGATGCCACAGACAGATACACAGATACACACGTCAAACTTATAACACCCCTCTTTTTGGGTCGGGGGTTAAAAAGGAAAAACTAAGTGAATGATTACCTATTATCAACTTATATCTAGACACTTTGGCTTTTGCAAATAGGTTTTCTCTATAACGTAAATCTCTACTAAGAAGGGATTTACCAAAACTGCCCCGGCGATGCCAGGGTGAACCAGCTATTACTCAATATTTTTTCAGTAATGGATTATGATACGTGTCGCCAAGACTTATTTCAACATCTGTAGGAATTAAAAAAAAAAAAAAAAAACCGACTTCACTAATCACAAACCCTAAAAAGTAAAAAAAAAAAATATATTTAATTTATTACAGACTAGCTGATGCCCGCGACTTCGTTCTCGTGGATTTACGTTTTTCAAAATCCCGCGGGAACTCTTTGATTTTCCGGGATAAAAAGTAGCCATTGTGTTAATCCAGGGTATAATCTATCTCCATTCCAAATTTCTTCCAAATCCGTATGGCCATTTTTGCGTGATTGAGTAACAAACATCTAAACATCCAAACATCCACACTATCACATTTATAATATTACTAGAGGATGCTTGCGACTTCGTCCGCGTGGATTTAGGTTTTTAAAGACCCCGTGGGAACTGTTTGATTTTTAAAGATGCGGGATAAAAAGTTGCCTATGTCAATTACAGGAGCGCAAGCTACCTCGGTACCAAATTTCATACAAATCGGTTAAGCCGATAGGTCTTTAGGAATCCCGTAGCAACTCTTTTATTTTCCGGGATAAAAAGTAGCATATGTCACAATTTCGCATTTATAATATTAGTATGGATATGGATATTAGGATTAGGATTAAATAATTATCTATACAAGGGTTAATGTCTATTATAACATTATTTGGAGCCGGTGCCAATTAGCCGCACGAACCGTTTACTCTTCATATTGTTCGTGCCTCCACATTGGCACCTCATTCGCATACTACTGTAACAATTGTAATATATTGTACATTTAAGCAAATAAATAATTTTGATTTTGAATTTGAATTGCAGACTATTAAATTAATCAACATACCTATAGCTAACACAACTTTGGATAAATAATTGCAAATCTTGAGATGTATCTGCATAGCTATGGAGTAACATAACCCGAATTCCTCCACACATATAAATGTATATACATATATGCCCAGTTGATAAAATTGGTTCAACATACCAATGTGTGGATCAGGGTGAACTTAATTTGAGAGCCTGGTGAAGGGAGGGTCCGGCTTAGATGTAGTTGACGTTGACAAGGGTTACAAACAGAGTTGTTAATATTAATTGAACATGTCTGAGTGATGAATAAAGAATGAGTGACGATTTTTATCCTCCTCGAGAGCGATGAATTGGGGTTTTTTCATAACGATTACCATGTTATTATGTAATCACTTAAACGCTGTATAATTTATTATACACTTACGTTTAGAAGTTTCTGTAAGAGGCTACAAAATCTAACCCGAAAATCGTTGCCAAACATGCGCGAATATTTTTTTTAAAATTTAATTGGTGATATTCTATAAATGGTTAAGGCGTCGGCCTGGTCTCCAAGACTAGGGGTCCGTGGTTCGATCCTGGACGCGAAGCTTTTACTTCTCAGAGTTATGTACGTTTTAGGCAATTAGTTAAAATAACTTGCTTTATCGGTAAAGGAAAACATCGTGAGGAAACCTGCAACGTAATGTTCTTGAAGGTGCGTGATATCTGCTAATCCACACTTGGCCAGCGTGGTAGATTATGCCAAACCCTTGTCATTCTGAAGGAAGTAGGTAGAATACTCAGTAGGTAGTGAGCCGAAAGTAAAGAGTTCTTAGGGAACTAAATTCACGTGGATAAAGTCTCAGGCGTCAGCTAGTATTTATGAAGTTATTAAAATATCTAAAAGGGTGTTTGAATTTCTTCATCCTTAATTCACAAAACTTTGCAATAACATGGGCTACAAATTATTATAAATATTCAACTGACTTTCTGATAATGTTGGGAAGTTTGAATGAACGGAAATATAATTTGCATTAAGAGTGGGCTTCTTCCTCAGCACTCACCATACAAACGTGTTAGTTCTCATTTCAATGATTAGCAATCAAACTCAATGAAAGTTGGCAGATACGATCTAAAAAACTAATGTTTATGTCTGTGGTGTGACAGATTTTCTTTAAAATATAATTTTTTAAAGTTGCACAAGTTTAAAGATTTGCATGTAAATCCTTGAGAACCAATTTTTTTGTGGAAAAATGACAAACCATAGACAAAAATGTTAGGCTGCAACGTATTTACAATATTTCATTGAGTTTGGTTGGTTAATATTTTAATGAAATCCAAACTGAGTTTGTGTATAGCTCACGACGAATAAACTCCTCTCAAACTTTTATCTAATCGCTAAGTTTGAATTTGCCTTCGGAAAATTCCGAAAATGAAGTCGAAATAATATGACCTAATAAAATAAGCTTTTACAAGCTGCTTAGATTCTCTTTGAATATTTATATAATATACAAATACATTAAAATAAAACATTTTTGTTTTACTCTTTAATCTATAATCTTAATGTTTAAAAGAAAAAGCTGACTAACTGACTGATCGAACAACACACAACTCCAAACTACTGGACGGATCGGGCTGGGCATGCAGATAGCTATCCATATAATAGATAGCATCTATATAGAGATTTTTATTGAATATCAATAAAAATATGTGAATCGGTGAAGAATATTTCTATGCTAGACTAAAATATTTGCCTAGTAACGCACTAATAGCTATTTTTATGGGCTAATACACCATTTAGATGGCGTGACTGGAATACTTAGGATTTCACGCAAAAATGTTAAAGGCAGGCGGGCATTAGTTACAACTGCTTGATGTGGTGGTAGATTTATTGACTACCGACCTCCATGCACATATATTTACAAGAACACCCCCGACAAGTGAAGTTACAGTAACTAGAAAAGAGCTAATAAAGAGGTAACTTTCAAACGGCTGAACCGATTTTCTTGGATCATAGCTAAGAACACTCTCGATCAAGCCACTTTTCAAACAAAAAAAAACTAAATTAAAATCGGTTCATTAGTTTAGGAGCTACGATGCCACAGACAGATACACAGATACACACATCAAAATTATAACACCCCTCTTTTTGAGTCGAGGGTTAAAAAGAGCTAACACGTTACGCAATTGCTTTATACAATTGCTAACACATTAAGCAAATATGACGGACGACAAATACTCCAATAAGACAGTGTACACTAACCTAGACGCTACCACTAGTAGGTAAAGAAACGTCGTGAAAAATCTCATACAAATATAGAATTAGCAGACGAATATATTCCGACCACGTCTGTGGGGACAGCGAAACTGATTCCTTTTATTTGCCCTCTGTGCCTGACCTCCGCAAATAGTCATGCTTTTTTAGGAGTCCGTAACCGAAGGATGCCAACGGGACCCTATTGCTAAACCTCCACTATCCGTCCGTCTGTCCGTCTGTCCATTTGTGTCAGCGGGATGTAGCTCGTGAACCGTAATGGGCACAGCATTGTTTTCTTCGAATTTGTATATTTGCCACTATAACAACAAAATAATAAAAATTTAAAAATGGCAACCATGAAAATTAAAAAAAGTGTTAATTTCTTGTACGATGGTACAGAACCCTTCGTGTGCCAGTCCAACTCGCACTTGCTCAGTTTTTTATTTTTTTCTTCCCAAGTGAAGTGATGCAAAAAGTGGGACGATTCGAGCCAAGGGATAATCAAATAGGTTAGGGTTTGGAAACGTTTGAGTTGGCATTGTTTTGCTCAAATAAATGCTATCTCTTCTATATTTGTTTTGCGTATCTGATTGATATGAGATTTCTTTGGAATATCATAGGATATTGAATTTTTCGAGTATACGAAAGAACTATGAAACTGTAAGAATTTCGTAGAAATCCGCCCCAGTCTCTAGAATGAATAGAATGTAGAATCACAGAATGTCCCTACAGCTGCATTGATTGTACGACAGATATGACCTGCCCGCGTCCTCTTCAACATCCTAATTCTATGGGATATTTTTCATATGTTTCAGATAAATCTAGAAAAAGGCTGGCAATGCATTGGCGGTCCCTCTGGTAATGCAAATGTTCATGGGCGGCGGTAATCACTGACATCAGGTATCACACCTGCTCATACGAGCAGGTGGGACCTGCAAAAAAATATTTTTTTTTCAAAAAAATTTTTCAAATGAGAAAATTGAGAAAGAAAAATATTTTGTCTGGTGGGAGGCTTCGGCTGTGGCTAGTTTCCATCCTACCGGCAGAGCATGTCTAGCCTTCTAGTACGATGCCGTGTAGAAACCGATTAGTATAAGTTTAATATAACTACCACGCCTCTTCTAAGTTAGCCTGCTTCTATCTTAGATGGCATCATCGTTACTTAGTAGGTGAGATTGCAGTCAAGGGCTTATTTGAAAAGAAAATAAGAATCAATTTGAACATTCCGCTACTTAGCTGTAAGCGAGGTATTAGCTCGCATTTTACGAGCTACAGATAAAACTGGTAGCCTGTCAATTCCAATTCAATTCCAATTCCAATTATGGTTTTTTTTTCGTTTATTTCCAGATGAACCTAGAAAGAGAAACTACCTTGGACAAAGAATTAGTTTGGCCATCCGACGGGGCAATGCTGCCAGAATCTTCGGTGCAATGCCTCGCTGCGGTCGTCTCGATGGGATTTTCGATTTAATTTAATATTTTTTATTAAATTTAACTTAGATTGAAGTTTTTTTTATAGAATCCATTGTTAATAATATTATTATTACTATAAAACTTATTTCTGTTTAAACCATTGTAGGTGATTTCCATTATAAATTCCATTATAAGTTCTCGGCTGTACTAACGTGGTTAGTCGTTGTAAGCCCGACTAGCTTTAGCTATAGGTATACCCATATCGCTCCGGTACATATGAATTTCTCGTATGTATCTCGCATAGATACTGAGCTGCCGGCGAGACTTAAGGGGTTCTAATGTATTAGCTCGCACTTTACGAGCTACGGTTATAGCAATAAAACGGGTAGCCTTTCAATTCCATTTGGATTCGAGTATCAAAGTATACTTTCGCAGAATACCTGATATAAGAATAAAACGATATTTATTTTATTTCGTGATGGATCTTAAAGTTTTCAAGGATATTGTATCGTATAAGATTATTGTGATTTGTCATCTTATTATAAGTTCGACTTCTTTATAATATCGGGATAAGATGTCTAACTTTTTCAAGATAACTCAAAATTTTAAAAACCCCCGACACAAAAACCTCGATAAGAAAACTAGAAAAGAGTTGATAACTTTCAAACGGCTGAACCGATTTTCTTCCATTATAGCTAAGAACACTCTCGATCAAGCCACCTTTTAAATAAAAAAACTAAATTCAAATCGGTTCATTCGTTTAGGAGCTACGATGCCACTTACCAAAATCTTACCAAATCTGGAAATTATATTATGAATTATTACTTAGGTCGTAATTAGGGAAATAATATCAGTTGACACTTACTTAGGTCAAATTAAAACTACGAGGATATCTATAATATTTATGAACGAGCTTTTCGAACTGGTCCATATTTCGTTATTGTTTGTAATTAAGTTATAAGTTTGATTGGCCTGTAGCCGTTTTAATTATTGATTAATAAGACCTGTGAATCGGCGTAAAAGTAAAATAAAATGGCTTTTTAGTTTCAATTTTCATAATCGACAAGATTATCGATTTACAGATTTGTTCATAATGATACGACTATGTTGAATTATTGGCAAGCACGTTACAATAATAAATAGCATAAAAATCGAGTTAAGTATCAAGATTTTTCCCACATTTAGAATTCCTGACAAATGCTAAAGCATATCAAGAATGTATGTGGGTACGCTGGAAAAAATTCAACTCATTTCCACAAATATGTTCCACGTCAACGGCAGCGGCGCCTGTTTACATTTTCACACAAATCCTCTTTATCAAGACATGCGAAATCATGAAATAACGGAGGATGCGGTACCAACAAATTGTTTTGGGCAGTATTACCATATATATTAGAGTCGAGTGCGGATTACCACAGACATACTCGTACACTAGTTGGTGTTTTTATTAACTACAGTTCTATTTCGTTTAAAAAATGACCCCATAGCCCAAATCTGAACAAATCCATTTTTTACACACGCTAGTTATAGAGATGAGTGTCACTAAGATACCTGTCCCACACAACTAAGAAAGCGATTATTTCCGCAACAGAAGACCCAACATTGTCGTTAATTGAAAAATATTTAATAAGAGAGCGCCATGAGCGTCGTATGCCTTTTGGAGGAGAAAAAACTTGTCGGACTTGCACACATAGGCTTCTGTATTATATACCAAATTATGTACGTCCATTGCATTCCATTCCATCAGTCTCTAAGCGTCCACGGCTGGACATAGGCCTTTCCAAAAACGCACCATCAAACACAGTCCTCCCCCTTCTTCATCCACCCGCTCCCCGCTACCTTCTTCAGGTCTTCGGTCCAGCGGGCTGGAGGTCGTCCCACACTGCGCTTACCGGTACTCGGTCTCCACTCCAGAACACGTCTGCCCCAACGGCCGTCGGTTCTGCGACAGAATGGCTGCCCATTGCTTGCTAATACTTTAAGTTATGTCGGTCGCTTTTGTCCTCCTTCGAATTTCCTCGTCCCGATTTTATCCCTGAGAGTAATACCCAACATAGCTCACTCCATTATTTACTTACTTTTATTTATTTACATGGTGGCCTTTTTAAATTTTTACTATTTCTTGTTGTAGCGGCAATAGAAATTCGTGGCACTATGTGAAAATTTCAACTCTCTACCTATCATAGGATACAACCCGCTGACAGATAGATGGACGGACGGACCGACGGATGGACGGACAGTGGAGATTATTAATAGGGTCCGTTGGTACACTTCGGGTACAGAACCATTAAAAAATAAAGAATTCAACGTCACTAGCCGTCACAGTCAAACAGTAATTACTTACACCTATAGTAACATTGGAGTAATTTATCTCCAAACCGCTGTTATTTCCCAATTCCCAGGCCTTATTCAGGTAGTCTGAACTCTGAATTAGCATAATACATTACCTCGGTGCTTTACCGTTCTCGAAGTCTCGGTGTGCAGTAGTGCGTTCATTCAGTAACTTAATTGTATTTGAATTAACTATAGGACTATTGAATTTTGACTACCCTTAGGCACTTGTCCAACCGCCAACGATTAGCAAGAGTATTCTTAACTAGCTGATGCCCGCAGCTTCGCCCGCGTGGATTGGTCAGATCCCCTGCAGCATCAGGATTGAGGAGTTGGACTCCAATTTTTTTATGAAACAATGTCGCAAAGTTCCTCTATCGATTAAAAAAGAAATGACGCAAATCGGTTCAGAAATCTCGGAGATTTCGGTGTACATAGGTAGAAAAACACAACTCCCTTTTTGAAAGTCGGTTAAAAAAGTAGCCGTTCCCAAGATTAGCCTTTTCAAACAGACAGTCAGATAGACAGACAGACAGACAGACAGACAGACAGACAGACAAAAATTTTAAAAACGTGTGATTCAGTTATAGTATCGTTCAAATAACCATATGACCTTAATATGCGGTAGTTATTTCGAAATTACAGACAGACAGTCCAATTTTATTTATTAGTATAGATTAGTATAGATAAACCCACAAAGGCTTGGTAAAGAAAGGTGTTATCCTGAGGTATTCAGTTGATCATCATGTTCCAAGGTTACTTTTAGTGGTCGTCATACTTATTTATCTTTTATTGACCGATTTTTTTACGTTTTCTTGTGAGAAAAT
The DNA here is from genome assembly GCF_905333055.1 of Maniola jurtina. Lineage (NCBI taxonomy): Eukaryota > Metazoa > Arthropoda > Insecta > Lepidoptera > Nymphalidae > Maniola > Maniola jurtina. The sequence continues at coordinate 2,654,096 of NC_060034.1, read as the reverse complement.
AATCGATAGCTTTCTCGTCAGCAATCAGACTAGTGCGTAAATGATCAAATAGTTGAATACTGGGTTATTCAAGTAAATAAACGTAAGGAGAAGAAGTAACTCTGGTTCTTTTAACAAGATTTAAGTTACACTATTAATATTAAGAGTCAAAAAGGGCCAAAGGGCGGAAAAGGGGCCAAGCAGTTTTCAATATCTACATATAAAATTTACACCAGGATTGGGCACAGACATGGTATGATCTAAGAAAAAATCACCTCTGATTGGACGCCCTCTTTCAGTATTGGCTACAATGCACTGTTGCAACAAGAATACCATAAATTTAGCCAATCACAACAATAATTGCGTTTGTTATAATGATTGATGCAGGTTTCCAGAATCGACGTGTTGAGTACTCTCACAATTCACTGTTGCTAACAGTGCCAAAAAGGTGAAAATCGAGTTGCTTCCTATTGGAAGGTTATTCCTATAAGTCAGCAATCGCAATTCCAGCCTACTTTACTTGTAGAGATCAGTGGCATAAATCATTATGTATTAGTTAGATTACATTATTTATTTAAACAATCCAAAACTATCCCAAAAACCAGACATTGTTTTATTTTCCATCTTTTAGTAGAGTCTTAAATAAAATTATCTCAGCTTTCTAATGGATAACAAAATGATTTATCTTGTTTAGTTTTTAATAAATAACAGTTTATTTAAGGTCCTGGCTGACAGGTTTTCTAGCTCGTTAAAGAGTGATTTAGAGAAGCCCGCTCCTCCATTTTACAAAAGAGATTTGCTACACAATTTCACTAATCAATCTCCATTGTACGTGACATCGGTAGAGCATCGTTTATTCATTGTTATATACTCGTGCATTGTTAGGTATTGGGAAAGAAAATACGTTTACCTTTGAAATACCTATTGCTGAGGATTTAAGACTTTAAACTTGAATCATTAAGTCAATAGTTCAATACTGTACAGGCCTATTCTAATATGTATTAAAATAAGTATTAGACATCCTTACAATATGAGCTTCTGAGCAATTAAGGCTTTTTAACCCCCGACCCAAAAATAGGGGTGTTATAAGTTTGACGTGTGTATCTGTGTGTCTGTGTGTCTGTGTATCTGTGTATCTGTCTGTGCCACCGTAGCGCCTAAACTAATGAACCGATTTTAATTTAGTTTTTTTTTGTTTGAAAGGTGGCTTAATCGAGAGTGTTCTCGAGAGAGAGTGAGAGTGTCCAAGAAAATCGGTTCAGCCGTTTGAAAGTTATCAGCTCTTTTCTAGTTACTGTAACCTTCACTTGTCGGGTGTGTTATAAATTTTTCTTTGCCATGACTTGAATAATATTCTGTATTACTCTACATCTGATTTCGTTTTGACTAACGTATTCACTAATAAAGATATTATTTGGTTTGGTTCAATTTTTGGGTAATCTTAAGCAATACTTAGTTTCTTTTTACCCTGAAAAATAGTTTCTTAACCTTCCTCGTACAGTTATGTGAAATTTAGTTATAGTTTAACATTACACTTCTCTCATAAACGTATATTCCATCTTGTTTCGAAGATATCCTCAAATTGACCGATAGTTAAACAGCGAAATTCTAATATGAGAAATGTTTGTATGAACACAGAAGTTATGAAGCTTACGAAAAGAAGTACGTAAGTCTACAAATAATTGCCCTTAATCCACAACGAACATATTCCCTCACATAATAAAACCGCCATAAAGTACCAATAAAGGGGGTAAAATAATAATCCTCGTGAAACTTTCGCAATATCGCCTCTTATGGGATTAATTCATATCCCCGTGCCATAAGTTACACGTCTATATGAAAGTTTTATCCATCCTGACTTTAATTTATCTGATGTGGGCCGTGATTTAATATTACTTCCGGGATAAACGATAATTTCCCTTAACGCATCCGGCATATTAATTTTGTTCATATATCAAAATTTCAAACTCCTTCGTTAAAACTGATCGCATACCATATATAAGATGACCGGTAAAAACCGCACACTAAACAGATTTACATATAATGCATAAATTTTTGAGAAAGGTTCTGACCGCCATTTTTGCTCTACGTGTCAACTGTCATTTCAAAAGTACGATTTTAGTCCTTAATCCAAGGGTTAACTGTACCTACTTTTGACATAACAATTGGCATATAGAGCAAAAATGGTGAGTCCTTTTTTTAACTATCGTTTTTATGACAATACTTGCAAGCGACATTCAGGTTTGGACTAGGCGTTGATGAGTCAGTCAGTCAGTGAGTCAGGACTTTTCTTTCTATTGTATTAGAAAACATTAAGTTCGTTCTGGGGTTTAACTTATGAATCTTAATGTTGTAGGGGCACTTCTGTAACTGAGGGCATGCCACTTAATAATATGAAGTAATATTTTACAGAAAACTAAACTGTTAAACTTACATGAGAATTTATTTGTCGAAAAATTTGCTATTGCTGAAATCAATTTTCAGCAATAGCAATTGGTCTATTGCAGTCTACGTCGCATTTTTTAGTTTCCGGACAGTTTTTGCGGCTTTTGCATCTTTTGCGCCAATATGCGAACAACCTAAGACGCATTTCAATCAAAAGACTGATTCGATAATGATAATATGGCCAAAATGGCACAGTACTAGATAGGACGAGCTGACAGTACACGGTATGTCAATTTTCGGGTAGGTTACAGTGCGATTAGGCCATTTGAATTCATCACTGCAATGCCAATGTAATCAAAGGTGTAATGCCCGGAGTGACGGCAATTAGTTCGCTGCCATTGCAGTACGATGGTTGGAAAATTTCGCATCTGGCTAACAATTAACTGAAGATTAATAATAGTGCATTCGGCTATACCTATTTAGAAGCTATGGTATAGAAGCAGGCGTTACTTTGCGGAAGTCTATTATATCCAAGTAATATAAACCTTAATTTGCTAAAAGGCAAATCTGAATGAAGCAACATGCAGCAAGCGACATGCAACACCCGCCCTCCCACTGCTAAACATGCAGGAAAAGTCAGCCACTAAGCAAGCCCCAAGTACCACCACGCAACGCGACACAAATCCACCAGACGACACGCATGATTCGCTCCGATACCGGAGCATCTTCAGGAGATGTAGACCTGACAATTGCAAAGTTCTTTGCGATCTCAAAAGGTTAATGATAGAGTAAACCTTGGCAGTGTAGAGGAACTCTTTGATTTTCCGGGGGAAAAAGTAGTCAGTGTGGCACATTGCAAGATGCAAGCTCTCTCTGTACCTCGTCAAAATCAGTTGAACAGATTGGCCGTAAAAATGTTGCAGATAGACAGACAGACATATTTTCGCATTAATAATTTACTATGGATTACGCCAGTTAGTTATTTCAGCTAACATTGTGTGAGAAAGCGATCCCCGGTATAAAGATGCACCGGCTGGCCCTTTCTTCCACCATCCGCGCGGAGTCGAATGTTTTGGGTGAGCGGCACGATGATTTTCACAGAAATCAAGCGCTCGAAAAGGGTTGAATACTCGTTTGGGAAAACTATTTTTGTGAAAAAACTACTAAAGCTATGTCTGCAATGTAAAGTTATTTCAACTAATAAAAAAAATGTAGTGATCACCCTCACCTTTAAGTTGTAGAATCATACTAATCGACTATGCAACTTGATAAGAACATAACTTGTGAATACATGACACTATTGGTACGTTCATAAACATTTAAGTTGCATGATTTAATTTATACCAGACTTGACCTATCTTCTAATGGAATTCAAAACAAGGTCGAAGCTGCAGATTCGAATCTCGGAAACTGCAAACTTAACAGGGCTCTCTCCGTCACTCGTTTCCACTCGTTTCATACAATCGTAGTTCCAATTTCATTTGAATATTAAGCAACCAAAGTCCATGAAATTTTGCAGACATATTCTAGAAACTAATATCTGTGTCTGTGGTGTTTTAGATTTTTCTAAAAATATGTAGTTTTAAAATTACAGGGGCTCCAAGATTTGTATGAAAATTTTAAGACCGCGTAACTTTGAAACCGAATATTTTAACAGAAATCTGGAAAACCACAGACATAGATATTAGTTTCTAGAATATGTCTGCAAAATTTCATGGACTTAGGTTGCTTAATATTCAAATGAAATTGGAACTACGATTGTATGAAACGAGTGGAAACGAGTGACGGAGAGAGCCCTCTTAAGCACGAACTTGTATAAATGATTCATTCAATAATGCACTGTGACGTACACTGAAGCCGGGGAATGCCACAGCTTAGTGTTACTGAAGTGTACACAACAGCTAGTAGAGTCTTGTGACTTTGGTCGTAGTCAACGGAGATAGTACCTGCTTCAAAATCACTACCCATATTGCAAATACAATGTAAATACAACAGTGTTTTCATTTTGTTGGTTTGTCCTTCAATCACGTCGCAACGGATCGACGTGATTTTTTGCATGGACTTAGTTAAAGACCTGGAAAGTGACAGACTACTCTTTATCTAAAGGAAACATGGCATGCCATTTTGCACGCCTTTGGCTTCAGTCACTCAGCAATGCTGCCGTCCTAACGAAGAGAGCAATAACTAGGTTTCGACTACTTTCGAGATATTCGCGGTTATGATTAGCTACTTACAAATCGTAATATTACATATTGCAGTTTTGATAACCAACAGAACCGAAACTACTGAAGATACAAAAAAGACGTCTAAGGCGAAAATATAGAGCTCATTTTCCTGATTACGGATATGGTCTTAAGTCAATTTGCCCAAAAACTCGACTTATTGCACTCTTTGTTAGGACTGCAGAATAGATCAACAGATCCACGTGATTTTTAGCATCAATAATATAAAGACGAGTAGTAAAAAGCATGGAAAAGGCTAGAAACGCCTACAATTAATATTCTATTTTTATATTACAATGGAACTTGAAAAGGTATAAATTTTTGCTTTGAAGGCATTTTTTTCAGGCTACACATGTTTTTCCTTGTGTATCAAGGACTTTCGCGATGAAAGCTCCTATTCGACATACAAAAATCCTATTTTCAAAAAATACCTATCAGTTAAACGGGAAACAGCTCTTTTTACGTTTCCGCACAAATTCTCTTTATCAAGACACGTGGAATCATGAAATAATGGAGAGCGCGGTTGTTTCGCGCAGTATTACCATCTTTATTAGAGCGGGGTCGGTGTAATTTGTATGTGAGCCGCTCATATTTCGCAGCCCCTATTTAGGCAGTCCGCATTAGCATAACGGTGCATTACCTCGACGCTGCGCTGTGCCGCTCTCGTGGACAATGTAACATACCTACTATGGTACCTACGTGCATTTCATTTGGAGATATATTTTGTTTGAAATCCAATGGTCAAAAACAATTTATTTTCCAAAATATTAAATGGAACATATAGAACAGTTGTTTTAGTTTATTCAAATATCTTATTAGAGCGGCAGCATCTTTATTAAAGCGGGGTCGGTGTAATTTGCCCGTGAGCCGCTCATATTTAGGCAGTCCGCATTAGCATAACTGTGCATTACCTCGACGCTGCAATGTTCTCGTGGACAATGTAGAGCACCTACGTGCATTTTGCATGAAAGACAATAGGCTAAAATCACCCTATTTCCAAAATATATGTAAAAGGTAGAGAATAGTTGTTTAAGCAGCACTATTATCTTTATTAGAGCGGGGTGGGTGTAATTTGTATGTGAGCCGCTCATATTTCCCAGCCCCTATTTAGGCAGTCCGCATTAGCATAACGGTGCATTACCTCGACGCTGCGCTGCGCCGCACTCGTGGACAGTATAACGCACGTACATCCCGTAAAATGAAAACCAATTCAATTCAATTTAAAATTCAATTCAAAATATTTTTATCCAATTAAACTTGTACAAGTGCTTTTGATTCAACGGTGCATTACCTCGACGATGCGCTGCGCCGCACTCGTGGACAGCATAACGCACGTACATCCCGTAAAATGAAAACCAATTCAATTCAATTTAAAATTCAATTCAAAATATTTTTATTCAATTAAACTTGTACAAGTGCTTTTGATTCGTCAAAATAATCTACCACTGGTTCGGAATGCCGTTCCTACCGAGAAGAACTAGCAACAAAAATCAATCGTAAAAGACGCCTTATTTCCAAAATAACATGTTTATTTCTTCAGACTTTGGCACACTTGTAATTACATTATAATGCAAGCTATTGAGCAGTGAGCTTACTTGGAAGATTCCTATTCACTCATGATTTAAAGATACTTATTTAAATGGAGGAGAAACCACAAGATAAGTAGTTGTTCAAGCAGTTTATTTAAAATCAGAACAGAACTGCACTGATTTACTACCTACCTAACAATGTTTAACTAGCAAATAATTTCAAACTGTTTTTACTGCACCATGATTTTAAAATTTAACCGCTCTTAAAATAATGAACTGAAACTTCGCTACCAAGTAAATAATGGTAAGCAAGCGAAACTTTCGAGAAGCTCGCAAATTAAGTTAGTATTTTTAAGTTGTTAAGTTCGCTGAGGGAATTCTGCTCGTGGTGAACATTAGCGGTATCAAGTATCAATATCAAATTTACATTGATACTCCTGCTTACTAGATCTGTATTAAAGTCTTTTTCATTATTTACACACTGGCGACCCGCCCCGGCTTCGTACGGGTAGCTTAGAAAAATTTTCACAAAGATCTTTTGAAAATAAAATATAGCTTGCGTTACTCAGGAATAATGAGCTTTCTAAGCTTGTATAGCTGAAATAATTTTCAAAATAGGTTCTGTAGTTCCAGAGATTAGTTTCCACAGATAAACTTACAAACTTTACCCCTTTATAATAATAATGTAAATTGATTTATTGAAATGATAATTTGTGACCACAACTTATTATGCAACTGAGTAGAAATATCGACAAATCAAAATACATCGATGCAAAATCATCAAATTAATCATGGTAAGTACTCATTATTTACAATAGAGCAATAATGTATGTTGTAGCCTATTATTTAAATTACATAATACACTCTAAGTAACTAATAATTCATAGCACATAATCATTTTGAAAATAAAGTAAGTTCCTACACTATTTTTGAGAATGCTATGTAGCGGAGTATAGGTACGTTTTAAGACAGACGAAAAAAGACTAGGACCACATCTAACGAAGAGATTATTAATTTTGTAATGTTAATCAACCTATTGAGCGTGTAAAAAACATCAATTTTTGTAAGTATTTTAAAAGTTTTTGTAAGTATTTTAATTAATAGTGGTGGCACCTAGTTGGGCTACAAAATCTGCAAGCATTTTACTCAAAATCCTGTTCTTAAAGTTATCGTTTCTAAAATAATGAACTAAGACTTTCGCAACCAAGAAAATAAGCAAGGGAAACTTCCGGGGTAGCTCGTAAATCAGGTTAGCATTTTCAAGTTATAAAATTTTTCGCGGGAAATTCCACTCGTGATGAAGATGGGAATCGCTGTATCAATATCAATATCACTAAGAGTTTATAAAAATCGGTCAAGCGCGAGTCGGAATCATACACGAAGGGTTCCGTACCGTCGTAAAAGAAATAACACTTTTTGACTTTTTAAAATTTTCATGACGGCCATTTTGAAATTTTTATTATTTGTTGTTGTTATAGCGGCAACAGAAATACACATTCTGTGAAAATTTTTACTCTATCTATTCACTAGGTATAGAGAGACAGACGGACGGACAGCGGAGTCTTAGTTGGTAAAAGGGTCCCGTTGTTGGCACCCTTCGTATAAGGAACCCTAAAAAGGCGAAGAATATTAATTAATCAAATTGAATCTGCCTGTGCTAGGAAGGTTACACGTGGGAGCAACGTAGGTACTTACCTACGATGCAAATTATTAAAAATTCTTTTTCTTATATTAATTAAACTTCCGAAGTTTGTTAAATACAAATTTTGCAACAACGCTCGAAGCAAAAGTTTTTTTTATCATTAGGTGCTTAGTTTTTATAGTGAGTTTTTTTTCTTTCGTCACTGGCGAAAAGTGAATGCTTTTTTAAAAAGGTTAATTATGGTATTTAGTGTGCAAAAAAAACTAATAAAACGGTGTATTTTTACACGATTGTTCACAAAAAGGAGTGTAATGTTTTCAGGTTTTATGCATGTAGGTATGCATGCATGTGTACCTATTTCATTATTCCACCGTACCTTATAAATGCCTGAACAGATTAGGATATAATATGGAGCCTACCTATGGATTTTCTGCTTCAATGTAAAGTGAGGTGCATCATAATATTATCTTTTTTTTTTATAAAGAATATTAGCCATGTTAAATGACTAATATTCCCCTATCCTCCCCAACTAAGCGTCGGGCTTGTGCTAGGAGTAGGTACGACAATAGTGCAACGGGCGGGGTTTGAACCGTTGACCTGTCGGTTTTCAGACCACTCCTTTACCGGTTGAGCTATTGAGGCAATAAATCTGCGAGGAAAAGATGGCAGAGGAATAATTTGAAAGCGTTTTCCCTCAGCCTTAATTAGACGAAAACATTTAACAACTCATTAATGCCGGTAGATTACTAGCAAAAGGCAAAATTACACGTTCCAAAAAGTAATCTGGTACATGATAATAAATTAAGGGTATAACAAATTTTGTGGCAAATTAAGCCCAATCGTCAGTGGATTAACTGGTAATTAAGTAAAGTTTGTTTTAATTGAGGTTCTCGAATACAGATTGTTTACTAATTAATTGTAGTATCACGGAAGTACCTTACACCAATACCACAGCTACTGAATTTATTGTTACAGTAAATGCATACATATTTGTTAGATTTCACACATCTTTGAAGACATTATGGAGAATACTCAGGCATGCAGGTTTCCTAACTATGTTTGCTGAAATAATGATACTAGTTGATGTCTGCGACTTCGTCTGCGTGGATTTAGGAAACGCACAAACCGTTCACTTTTCATATTGTTTGTGTCTCCACATTGGCACCTCATTGGTACCGCCTCCAAAAAATGTTATCATAGAACTAACTACATTAACTCTTGTATACATAATATATTCAGTAATAAATTAAATTATTTTTACTTTTTAGTCTTTGTGGTCATTGAAGTCAGTTTTTTTTTAATTTCACAATTTCAGTGATCCTGCTGTATTAAAATATGCTATGCCTAGTTAAAAACCTACTGTTTACTATTACAATGATATCGAGCAATTTACTCTTATTCAATAAGGAGTTCTGTTCTCCATCTCCGAAGATATTCATCAGATCTTCACCAAATTTATATTGGACCACCTACACAGTATACCCTTTCAAATGAAAAAAAATTCCAAATCGGTCCAGGGATCTTTGAGTAATCGGGGAACATACATAAAAAATAAAAATAAAAAGATTCCGACGAATTGAGAACCTCCTAATTTTTTGAAGTCGGTTAAAAAATTAAAAAAGATTCCGATGAATTGAAAATCTCCTCCTTTTTTGAAGTCGGTTAAAAAGGAAAAGCTGACTGACTGACTGATCTATCAACGCACAGCTCAAACTACTGGACTGGTCGGACTGAAATTTGGCATCCAGATAGCTATTATGACGTAGACATCCGCCAAGAAAGAAATTTTGAAAAAATCATTTAATAAAGGGGTAACATAGGGATTTGAAATGTGTGTAGTCTACGCGTACTAAGTCTTGGGCATACGCTGGTAATAGTATACAAAGAAAGATACTGTAACAAGTGAAGGTTACAGTAACTAGAACAGAGCTGATAACTTTCAAACGGCTGAACCGATTTTCTTGGATTATAGCTAATAACACTCTCGATCAAGCTACCTTTCAAACAAAAAAAAACTAAATTAAAATTGGTTCATTAGTTTAGGAGCTACGATGCCACATACAGATACACTCATACACACGTCAAACTTATAACACCCCTCTTTTTGGGTTGGGGGTTAATAAATAATTATACTACAAAGCTACAAATGTAATTTCTGCCTCACATGATACAATATAAGTCTCATAAATGCTGAAATCATGTACGTCCTTAAGAGGGGTCTCTCCGTCACTCGCTTCATACAAATGAAGTTCCAATTTCATTTGAATATTAAGCAACCAAAGTCCATGAAATTTTGCAGACATATTCTAGAAACTAATATCTATGTCTGTGGTTTTCCAGATTTCTGTTAAAATATCCGGTTTCAAAGTTACGCGGTCTTAAAAATTTTCATACAAATCTTTGAGCCCCTGTAATTTTAAAACTACATATTTTTAGAAAAATCTAAAACACAGACACAGATATTAGTTTCTAGAATATGTCTGCAAAATTACATGGACTTTGGTTGCTTAATATTCAAATGAAATTGGAACTACGATTGTATGAAGCGAGTGACGGAGAGAGCCCAGTTAACGTTGCGTGTAACATCTAGTTCTCTAAGGAGCCTAGTAATAGATTCTGTACTCAGTTTAAAACGAACCGCCTGCGGGCTGTAGTTCGTAACATCTAATGTACAGTTAGCTATACTTAAATGTAAATTTATAAAAAAACATTTGTGTTTTCAAACCCCGAGCCAAAAAGAGGGGTGTCGTAAGTTTGACGTGTGTATCTGTGTATCTTTGTATCTGTCTGTGGCATCCTAGCTTCTAAATGAATGAACCGATTTTAGTTTAGTTTCTTTTATTTTTGAAAGGTTGCTTAATCGAGAGTGTTCTTAGTTATAATTCAAGAAAATCGGTTCAGCCGTTTGAAAGTTATCAGCTCTTTTCTAGTTACTGTAACCTTTACTTGTTGGGGGTGTTATACATTTTTAATTTACACTTGTCGTCTTATATTATGCGTTCGCGCATGGAATTGAAACTTTCTACAGTTGTTATTGGCACTTGCATGAAGTTTTCTGATATAGTATGATCAGATTATATAAGGTAGATACCTATTAAGTGGCGCGCAAATCATTCAAAGAATTACTAAAATTATTCTTGTACTAGCTGATACCCGCAACTTCGTCCGCGTGGATGTAGGTTTTTTAAAATTCCCGTGGGAACTCTTTGATTTTCCGGGATAAAAAGTAGCCTATGTGCTAATCCAGGGTATAATCTATCTCCATTCTAAATTTCAGCCCAATCCGTCCAGTAGTTTTTGCGTGAAGGAGTAACAAACATACACACACACACACACACATACAAACTTTCTCCTTTATAATATTAGTGTGATGCCGAGAATTAGTTAGTATAAAAGGAAAACAGGATAAATATTAAATACTATAAGAAATATATGTTTTATGAATATTAATTTATTTATGTAAATACATTTAATATATTTTATTTTGTTAATATATTGATGTAAATATCTAATAGGTAAATAAGATAGTAATATTATTCGGAGCTGACTGTACCCAATATTTGCATGAGAATGTTTCGCATTGCTCGCAACACACTTTGCATTAGATACCTAACATCTATATCAACGCTAGAGATGCGCATGTTAATTTGATAGTAATTTTTACCTAAACAAGTCATACAAACATTTAGGGCGGTTACGCACTCATCTGATCCGAGACGCGTCATCTCGAAGACGCGTTCTGTCTGTCTGTCTGTCTACTAAATTTTCACGGCCCAACAGTTTAACCGATTTTGATGAAATTTGGTACAGAGTTAGCTCACATCCCGGGGACTTACACTTACTTTTTATTCCGAAAAATTAAGGAGTTCCTACGGAATTCTTAAAAAACCTATATCCACGCGAAAGAAGTCGCGGGCATCAGCTAGTTGTTTATAAAACAGTGCACAAGTGTCGTGCGTTGCTGTCACGTAACTCAAAATCTATAATAATCTAATCCAAGAAACTGAAAAGCTCGGAATTTCAAAGCACGTTTCAAATCCCAACCTGTTTAGTTCACAAACAAACGCGGCGGCCTAACTTTGTAATAAGAAATGATGGTAACTAAACGTGCCTACCTAATTAGATCTCAAAGTTGTAAGATACAACCAGTCTGGGTTTTCGGTGGAGGTATTACATGATTTTAATTAGTTAATGTTTTGCTAACTGTTAACTAAAAGCTTGAATAAGGTGGGCTTCTTCGATGCGAAGTTACAAAGTTCGATAACAAAGTTAGCTTGTCTCAAGTCTAAGCATGCAGTCATTAATTAAAGTTGCAAAGTTTCGGGGAAGTATTTGGGCATCTTATCGGAGCAATATTATGTTTTGCTTTGTAATATTTGTTGTAACTCTGATGTTTTTAGTAAAAACTTTTTAGATACTTACTTTTTAGCGTTTCGTACCCTAAGTGTGCCCACGGGGCCCTATTACTAAGCCTCCACTGTCCGTCAGTCCATCTGTCTATCTGTCCGTCAGCGGGCTGTATCTCATAAACTATATAGGTGGAGAGTTGAATTTTCACAAATTGTTTATTTTTTATTCCTATTGCCGCTATAACAAAAAATAAAAAAAATATCAAAATTACCGCCACGAAAATTGAAAATAAAATAAAAAGTATTATTTTTGTATGATGGTACGGGACCCTGCTGTACGAGTCGGACTCGCACTTGGCCGATTTTATTTATTGCTTGTTATTGCGGCAACAGAAATTGAATGCTCTGTGAAAATTTCAACATTCTACCTAGGTTCATGAGATACAGCCCGCTAACAGACAGACAGCGGAGGCTTAGTAATACTATGGTCCCATTCACACCCTTCGGGTACGGAACATTTTGCTAACAGATCGGTAACGGTGGATACTAACCGTCATCTTTCACCATAAATTTTATATTACCTACGGCAATAAGTTAATCTCTCATAATGGTTAATTCAAAAAGAGTGCCTTCTCATATTTTACCTGAAAAGAAATACAGCATATTCCAAACCCATTTACAGTCCTCGAAGTGCATATAATATCTGTGATATTGACAGTTCCGTCACGATCGCATTACGCATTCAGAAGAGGTGCTGAACTAAGCACCGCGGTGAGTGCTGCCACTTGATCCCAAGCTTAAGTTTCGCGTCGCTGATAAAAAATTACGAAACGTTTTGCCTTTCATCAATATGTGCCACGCTTTTCGAATAACAGCTTACCTACGTATATACCTATACTAGCTGACGCCCGCGACTTCGTCCGCGTGGATTTAGGTTTTTCGAAATCCCGTGGGAACTCTTTGGTTTTCCGGGATAAAAAGTAGCCTATGTGCTAATCCAGGATATTATCTATCTCCATTCCAAATTTCAGCCAAAACCGTCCAGTAGTTTTTGCGTGAAGGGGTAACAAACATACACACACACACACACATACAAACTTTCGCCTTTATAATATTAGTGTGATATTAATAAAAAAAAATTGGTTTCCAATTAATCAATCAGCCTGTTTGCGTCCACTGCTGGACATAGGCCTTCCCGAAAGCGCGCCACTACACACGATCCTCCGTCTTCCTCATCCACCCACGTCCCGCTATCCTCTTAAGGTCGTCAGTCCAACGGTTCGGAGGTCGTCCCACACTGCGCTTGCTGATACGCGGTCTCTGCCCCAGCGTCAGTTCTGCGGCAGACTTGGCCTGTCCACTGCCACTTCAGCTGGCCAATTCGTTGAGCTATGTCGGTCACTCTGGTTCTTATACGGATTTCCTCGTTAGGAATTTTGTCTCTCAGAGAGATCCGCAACATAGCCCGCTCCATAACACGCTGAGCGGCTTTGAACTTGTGGACAACGCTAACAGGCAGTGTCCACGTTTCAGCGCCATACGTCATCACAGGTAGGACACACTCATTAAAGACTTTCCGTCTTTAGACTTTGGGGTGTCGACGAATTGAAGGCTTGACGCGACTGAAGACGAAGGTTTGGCTTCACCAAAACCTAAATAGGTTGATATATGGTGTCGTTTGATTTGTCTCAATTGTTGAAGTTACACTGGGTGAGTGACTTCACAAAAAATTTATAACACCCCCGACAAGTGAAGGTTACAGTACCTAACTAGAAAAGAGTTGATAACTTTCAAACGGCTGAACCGATTTTTTTGGATTATAGCTAAGAACACTCTCGATCAAGCCACCTTTCAAACAAAAAAAAAACTAAATTAAAATCGGTTCATTAGTTTAGGAGCTACGATGCCACAGACAGATACACACGTCGAACTTATAACCCCCTCTTTTTGGGTCGGGGGTTAAAAAATAGGCTCTCTTAAGGCAAAGAAAGCTCGGTAACGTAGTGCCATATATTTTAATCTTATACCTGTCTAATATTTGTCTCAAATTCCAAGTCGTTGGACTCTTTTCAATAAAGTATGAAGCATTTTGAACGTCTAACAACAACTTGTATCGAGAACTTACTTTTGCTTCCTTGACTTGCTCTAGTAGCTCTATCTACTTTAACATTTTTATCTAATACTAGCTGACGCCCGCGTCTTCATCCGCGTGGATCTAGGTTTTCAAAATTGCGTAGAAACTCTGATTTTCCGGGATAAAAAGTAGGTTATGTGTTAATCCAGGGTATAATCTATCTCCATTCCGAACTTCAGCCCAATCCGTTCAGAAGTTTTTGCGTTTTAGAGATTATAGTCAATCTATTCATAGTATTTAGATTGTCAAACGCATATGTTTTATTAGAACAGCATAAGGTATGGCTCTGGTTAAAACATTTTTAATAAACTAAGAGCGAGAATTATAACAAACAAAGATGTAGTTTCTGATTTAAAACGCCTATAATATATCACTGCAATGTTTGGTTCCATCTAAAATCAGCATATAATAGCAGCATAGCAGATAATGTAAGTCAATTATGTAGGTATAACTCGCTAATTATTTATTAACAACTAGCCGATGCCCGCGACTTCGCCTGCGTGGATTTAGGTTTTTCAAAATCCCGTGGGAACTCTTTGATTTTCCCGGATAACAAGTAGCCTATGTGCTAATCCAGGATCTATCTCCATATTCCAAACAGCCAAATCCGTCAAGAAGTTTTTGCGTGAAGGAGTAACAAACTTACACACAAACTTTCGCCTTAAAATATTAATGTGATCATCTTTGTACCAACGAATGCCTTAAAAATTTACGTCGATTTGTTGGAAATCCCCAGAAACGGTGTTTAAATGCTATTTTCACGGTAGTGCAAGCACAAAAAGCCTTTGCTCTTTGAATTGAGCCAGGTTGGTTCGAGGACCTTTTAGTTTTTTGAATGAAACTTTTGTCCTTTGTACGTATATCGGCTTTTGGGTAAAAGACAAAAGTGTTACCCACCTTACCTTTTAGCAACAAAACCGGTCCTTGTAATACATTAAATGGACTAAATTGTGTGCATGAAATGATTATTTTTGTTTGATACCTATATATATTTTATAATATAGTAAGCTCAAAAGTCGAATTTCTAGCCAAAGTGAGCAGTTAGAGTTAGAGTTTTATTAACAACTACCAATGTTTTGCGAGTTTTGCAGCAATGTGCATCAAAAATTATTGCACTGCGTGGTATACATTGCTTGTTATATTGCATCAGTATACATGCGGTATCAGGATTGAACTCTGTTGAAGTCATCAGCATTTTTTGATACGACCGATGCGGCATTACTTTGTTATACTTTCAGGTTTAGGTAAGTGTGAAAAAGAAATGGTTTCTTGAAATGTTGAAATGTTTTTTCTTTGCGCAATAGTTTTGCGAGTTTTGCTTTTAGTGAAAGTTTCGAAGAACTAGTCCCTGGTCTCCACGCTGGCACTTTTCAGTTATACACAAACTTAGGTTTGAGGTAGACTGTAGAGAAGTTTGCTCTATCTCGGCCTTTGATGTGGAAAATTGTTGTTCATGTTTGCGATGTCTATTTTTTTTTTAATTCTTGATTTTTGGGAGTTTTTTCCGTTTGGAAAATGCCACTCCGTAAGGCCACATTATATACTTAACCACTTATTTGCGTAAGGCCTTCTTGTACAACCGTAACAGTGCCCTAGCCTCATCCGACAGAGGTTGGGATAGGGCACCGTTACAGCCGCCGACCTGGCGAAGAATGGGGAATCTATTGCACAACGGCGGTTCCAGGACTTAGATGGACCACTAATTGAACATAATGATTTTATTTATATATTTTGTCACCATACAGATTTTATGTAACTACATACCTTCAATATTTAATTATTTTTTATATAATATAATAACTTTGTATGATGGCAAACGTTTGGGAACGAACGCATTGTAAATTTGAATTTTACCGCGCCACACTTGCGCGCGCTTGTCGACTACTTAGTACGTTACGTCTAGCTAGACCTAACCTCAATCGGAACGACTAAACTTCAACATAATATCATAACATAGTTAGTTCTAAGTTAAAAAACTAAAATTTCTTTCTACCTATACCTAATGTAAATAAAAATAAAATAAGTATTCTTAAAAATTGTTGCTGCAAATTCATTAATTACAAGAAATGGTAATCTCATTATTCCAGTGCGTGTGTTTTAACTTAAATGTTATTATTGTTAACATGACCGTAGCCAAAAGAAATTGTTTTCAAAATGCATAATATACTAGTTAGTTCTCGAATTTACAAGTTTTTTGTAAATATATCAATAAATTTGCGCTCGCTTCGCTCGCGCTTTTATATTGTGTGAATTGATTACCGGAACTTCGTTCAAACCCCTTGGAAACTCAGTTTTTCTGGGATAAAATACCTAGGTATACAATGCAAGGTACCACTGAATCGTACCAAATTTTACCCTAAACCCTTAAAGATAAGCCCTGAAAAGTACTTTCGCTAATATTATTTCGTAAATACAATCAATAAAAATTTCGCGCTCGCTTCGCTCGCGCTTTTATTCCATTAGTTGTTTTTGTAGTAGTTACCCGGAACTTCGTGCGCATGAGATTACATTTTTGAATATCCCTAGAAAATCTTTATTTTTCATGTGAAAAGTAGAGTGAGGTGCTTTAAAACATAACATTTTTTATGGCTGAGCTCGTTCATCTCTCGCTTTTTTATCTGTAACAGAAAAATTACGCTCGCTGTGCTCGCGCTCATATTTTAAAGATTTTTTCTCTGGATAACCCCCCCGACCCCCCTCCCAAACAAATCCCATAGGTAGATATGTAGATACCTACTCACTGAAAGAGTGCTGCGAGTGAAATCAAAATTAAATTATAAGTTCTTGACTTGACGACGACTATGTGACCCCACCTGGCGCCAAAGCTGGATCCGCCCTTGCTATTGCATCCCCCATCTCTCCGCCTCGTTCCGCACACATTCCATCAATAAATGGTGTACATTCGTGCCGCGTTTTTTCGTATCTATTTATGTCTTATTTATTGTTAAATAAATGTTCCCTATCACTTGCCTATCACAGAAAATAAAGTGAAACAAAACCTATGTTTTGAGTCTGCAGCTGTCCAAATTCATAATTAATTTACTAAATGGGATTATAACAACTTTTGGTACAGATAAGGCTTGGCGCAAACAGGCCACATGCTACAGCCACAAGTGGTATGCAACAGCTGCCAAGTGGTTAGTACTCTCATATACGATAAAGCGGATAAACTGCAGAGGCATCCTGCGGGTGGCATACGAATGCCGCCACGTTAAAGCGTGTTCGTTTTGCGTGCGCTTTATTAAATAAAAGTTTTTTTTTTTTTCAAATTAGGTCCTCCGTGTTTAGAAAAAGTAGTTTCATGTGCTGTGTGTACTTCATCCCACATTGTTTGTAATTACTTATTTTTGTAATGTTCATTTTGTTCTAGATTACCAATTGGCTTATTAGTTCACTAATCAAAAGCTCATTGTTAAGAATTGATATAGTAAATGCGTGAGAACATCAAGTCAATCACAAAATCCGCAAGACACCAGAACACCAGGCGCTTCTAAAGCCAACGCCAGCGTGGGTCGCTACCGCTGGCTTCATACGTTTGTTTCATTCCCTCCACGAGGACGCAAATTGCAACGTGCTAGTATGGTCTTCCAGTAAAAGGATGCAGTGGCAACTGGTGGCTGCAACGCGACACCACTACTGGTCATACGTGTTCGGCGACTCCATACAAAATGTTTGAAAAGTATAGTTCGCAGCTTGTTGGCAGCCACGTGGCGCCGTGGCGAGTGGCTCGTATACGTAGACTCTAAGTACTTAGACGGAATGAAAATTCCAACCCGTAAAATTATACCCATCCAAAATAATGAGCAAACCTAGTCGAGCAGAAATAACGGATATTATTTAATTACACCCAGAATTTCGGATGTCGTGTAGGTAAGTAGTTTCAGAACAACCGGAGTTTTCAGGCCGAGTGCTTTTGCATGTTGCAAGAGAGGGTTTCTGTGAAATTGATGCCACTCGAGGGGTCGTAAATCTTAAAATGGCGACGGGTCGTCCCTGGACACCCGTCTTTGAAACTTCACGGTGCCCAAATTATGATTTTCATTCTCAACAGTATGACAATAGTTTTAAGATTGTTTTTTGAGTGGCGGTATCTGGAGAATGTTGGTTGAGAAAGGTCAGTCTGTAATTGACACCGAGTAAACAAGGTTCTAGCGGTTAGAGGTGTTATATCGATTTTATTGTTTTCTGTATTATACTGATTGTGTTTTATTGGAAGCTATGATGATGTTTTAGTTATTGTGACAAAATATAAACATTTATGAAGTTTGTTAATACCTAATTTATAGTTGTTATTTTACTACTATATATATTAAAGCTAGCGTGAGGAAATAGATTGCTATATCTAATGCTTGACTACTACATATTGTAAATAAAAATAATATATTTTGGACTACGGTGTGCAAATAATAATTTCCATGCTTTGTCATTCACTGGATACAATAGTATGTTACCAAACCTGCGTGTTTTGGTTGCGTGAGTGACGACCTACCTCTCTAGCGCAGTGGTGAGCGCTGTCGTCTTATCAGTGGGAAGTCCCGGGTTCGGTTTCCGACAGGGATTAAATTGTTTAGATTATATTAGATCTGGTGAGAGGCTTCGGCCGTGGCTAACTACGGCCATACCGTCAAAGTCGTGCCACCAAGCGATTTAGCGTTCCGGTACGATACCGTGTAGAAACCAAAGGGGTATGGGTTTAATAAAAACTGGCATACCCCTTCCAGGTTAGCCCGCTTCCATCTTAGACTTCATCATCACATACCACCAGGTGAGATTGCAGTCCTGTGTCTAAATAAAAAAAAGTGTTCTATATTTTTCCGCACACGTGAGTGTAAGTATGTAAGTATGATCCGTATGTAGAGCCTATAATTACCTCACTAATACTCACTAATACAGATTACTCGCGGCTATATCGTAACGTGGTGCTAATCTTCACACTGCGCCAAATGACTTCAACTGTATATAAAGAAACCCATTGACTTCACATGCGATACTGCTATTAAGGCCACTGAAAAGACTGAAGTATAAAGCTTCCTTCTAATCAGTGAAGAGGAAAAAGGAAAGGCTTTTAATGCAGTTCTATCGAAAAGCTTGCGGTTCCTGAAATTCATAAGGACTCTAATTAAATGATTTATTTTGCCATTCGTTTTTTTAGATTAAAACTCTCGGATTAACCTCTAGGCGTTGAATCTGTGTTTTTCGCGTAGGTTTTGGGAGGACATTACAATAATTCGATAAAAATATTTAAATACTACCTGAATTTCTGAGTGATGCCGATACTATTAATGATTACTTAATATGATAAATGCGAAAGTATATTTGCTTGTCAGTTTGTTAGTTTGTCCGTCAACCACGCCATAACAGTGAAACGGATCCACTAAGTACCTATATTTTATCCATGGATATCATATGTTAATAATTTCATGGATCATGGATGACATAGGTTAATAATTTAGATATATAATTTTATATTTTACTGTACTGTGATATAATCATTTCCCGCTTATTATAAACAGAATTTCTAATATAATTAATCTCCGCAAGAACCTATCGTCTCGTTCCGTTCAACGTTAAAAAGCTATTGTCGTCAAAATTAAATCGTTCCGCATAAATAAAGGCGGGAAGTGGAATAAATTTTAAATACGGCGGTTCCTTCGAGCGTAGGATTTCACTCTGCTACTACGAAATAATTACGTTGTCTCCGGGCAAGCAAATAATTAATAGCGCAAATAAATCTTAAACTTTTGTCGAGTTGAGTTCTTACATTATTTATAATGGTAATACTCACGGATTTAAATTAGCTAAATGCCGCATGTCCATTCATCATGATAAACTTATAACCGGCCCATTAATAAGCACGGGTCTCCTCTCAGAATAAGGGTTAAGGCCACAGTCGCCACGCCAGCCCAGTGCTACCAGTGTAGACTTCACACACATTTGAGAACCAAATTACTAAGCCTCCGCTGTCCATTCATCCGTCCGTCCATCTGTAAAAAGTTGAAATTTTCACAGAGTAGAGCGTATGTATTTGTATTGCCGCAATAACAACAAAGTGTATCAATTACAGTAACCAGAAAAGAGCTGATAACTTTCAAACGGCTGAACCGATTTTCATGGATTATACCTAAGAACACTCTCGATCAAGCCATCTTTCAAAAAAAAAAAACTTAATTAAAATCGGTTCATTAGTTTAGGAGCTACAATGCCACAGACAGATACCCAGATACACACGTCAAACTTTTAACACCCCTCTTTTTGGGTCGAGGGTTAAAATTCAACAAAATAGCCGCCATGAAAATTAAAAAAAAAATTGAAAACTGTTATTCCTTGTACAATGGTACTCGTCCCACTCAATGATCTGTGAATGGTAGATACTGTACGGAACTCTTTGTGTGCGAGTTCGACTCGCACTTGACCGTTTATTTCGTACTTATTTGAAAAAAGGAATGATAGTGTACACAGAGGAATTAAAATAAAATAGGCACTTGGCTCTTTGGCGCACGGGTACGCCTGGATGGACGGATAGCTACACCAAATCCGTGATAATACTTACAGAGTTTTATCTTCAGCAAATCGTACTTGGGGTAGGCCGTAACGTTTTTAAGATGGCGTTGAAGATTAAGATGCTAATTTATGTTAACATTTTTAGGTCATATCTTTGCTGAATGTCAAGCATAATTATTATTACAAGTGTAAATTAAAAATTTATAACATCCCCGACAAGTGAAGGTTACTGTAACTAGAAAAGAGCTGATAACTTTCAAACGGCTGAACCGATTTTCTTAGATTATAGCTAAGAACACTCTGGATCAAGCCACCTTTCAAACAAAAACAAAAACTAAACTAAAATCGGTTCATTAGTTTAGGAGCTACGATGCCACAGACAGATACACACATCAAACTTATAACACTCCTCTTTTTGCGTTGGGGGTTAAAAAGCCATTCATTTTTCTAGTCAACTTTTGACAAAGTTCACCTTTTATATTTTAACTGCTAAAATCAGAGAAAATCCAACGTATTTTAAATGTAAAACCGGTTTTCGTGAGCTCATTATTTATGCACGAGTTAGCTCAACCGACCCAGCTTCTGAAGTTTTCCTATTAGGATAGTATTTCTATTTTATAATATGGAGAGTACGAGAAATTCGTATTACCATTTACCTTTACTGTTATAAAACTAAGAATACTATTATGTTCGCAATATTTGGTTAACTGAGCCAATTATTCGTCATCATCATCACTGTCAACCGATGGACGTCCTTAGCCGTACAAGTCCTTAGCCGTACAAGTCTCTTGTTAGGACCACATGGTAGGGTAGGTTCCACGTGCCATGGCCTTGCGATACCTGAACCCAGCAGCTCCCTGCCACTTCTTTGAGGTCATCTGTCCACATATTGAGGGGTCTGCCAATCATACCTATGTGACGTTTTGTCGCTCTCTATGACTCCGATTCTGCTACCGATCTCCTCATTTCTGTTACACTTGTTGATATCATTTAGTTATAATTGTATACAGATATAGCGTGGATTTGACCTGCAGCTCGCTCCATGAATGCGCGGGACTTCAATTATTTTATACATTACTTTATATTATATTGTATATCAAATCTTTGAAAAGATCAAGATATAAAAATTGAATTTTAATAAAATATTTTGAATTTTGAATTTTTTTAACAAATTTGCTTACAAAAGCCATATAAAGTAATTCAGGTCTAAAACAGCAGAACTTAGTTCTAAATGGACTTTAAATCAAACTCAGTGCATGGCAGCTGGTAGTCTGAATTATTGATGTCAATTTGTCGGGTGTGCGCCGTGATTCGCTTTGATGGTTCATTCATTCGTCGAATATAGTTTCATACAACTTTGACGAACAGTTTATACACTCAATATTCCAATCACTATCTTGATTAACAGAAGCTCATATTCAAGTTCTGTTGTCAAACAAAGAGAGCAGTGATAGCCTAGTGGCCAAGAGGTCCGCCTCTTATCCGTACTTTGTAGTGAGCCAGCGATGAGTAAATCATGATGATGAGTCAAACAAAGAATCAACCCTCAGCCTTTGCGTAATGGTTTCTGATATACTACCATCAACATACAATATAAACTGTCCGTCCCTAAATGTAGTTGTTTTTTATCAAAATATCAAACATATTATAAGCAAATACTTACTATAATATTGAAACGATTTTTTTTAGTGGCTCATTAAAATCTGTGATGCAAATTGTAACTTTTGGCTCTTCCGTCTCAAAAGGTTGCCGGCCCCTGCAGTAGAACATATATATTAAACGCAATAGAACAATGCTGTGTAGAAACTCTCTATCAAGTTTCAATAGAAATGTAGGTAACTGGAACCACCTAGGAGCTTTATCCTATATATTGAAAATAACTACACTCGATTCCGAGTTCCAAGACATATAGAACTCGAAGCAATAAAGTAAGAAGCACTTAGGATGTCTTCGAACAATTTGTAGTGCGAAAGTTTGTTTCCTTTCCGTAAATCCTGACCTACCCAAAAGAAGTTCCTGAACTTTGCTTCAAGTTATTTAGGACTTTTTATTTATTTTACAGCTTGATTAAATGCTTTGAGAATTTGAACAGTCTCTTATAAACGGTAAATTACCTAAATAATAATGTTTTACCTAACCTAAACAGTGAACACACATAAAAAAACGCAATCTAGCATTTGAGATCATAACTCTCAGAAATGAGGACAAAGATGCGGAGAGAGATACAGAAAGTGTTTACACGCATAATGCGTTGGGGCCAGTACCTCTGACGTCACGCACTGCACTTGCATCTCTTGTAGACTGAAATCAAAATAATCTAAATGAGATGAATTGATAGCGCGTAAAAATCCGTTTAAACTAAAGAATGTGACGTAAAGTGGAGCTGAGTCTTAATAACAATTTAAACTCAGCTGAATGTTTTCAACATACTATATAACAACATACAGTATGTCAGTATTTTTGTATTCGATGAAGACATGCCGGTGTGTTTCAGCCTAGGACAAGGAGTGCGCGTGATACCACTATGATCAAGTACCTAAATGATCTGTAAATCAAAAAAGACGTGTATGTTTCATGGTTCTTATTATCTTCATATAACGATGAATTCATATAACATGGCCATACTTTCACAGTATGCACGTATTACATTTGATGAAACAATTTATATGTACGAGTTATTCGGATATTCAATTTCAATAGTAAAAACCACAAGGGTTATTCTAGACAGATGGATAACGACAAGGGTTGACACTGACTGCGACCGCAGACATTTTATACGTAGTCATTCTTCTATCTACTCGTATGTAAGTAAATTAGAAAAGTACCATTTGGTATTTGAATGATAAAAGAAATTTAAAAAAAATGAGGATCTCAATTCATCGCGATTTTTTTTTCTATGGTATGTTGTACTGATTCCTGAAATGATTTTCGTGATTTTACTTCAATTGGTTGAAACATTTGCAAGAGGTTTTATAAAAAATTTAAGTTACATTCTCTGTCTTTTTCTCACTATCCTCCTAGACTCTGAAGATTTAGAGGAAGTAGATTGAAGATACTGTTGGTAAGTACCATTCGTGAGGAAACCTGCAAGCCTGAAAGTTCTGCATGATGTTCTCTGCGGTGTGTGATATTTGCCAATCCACACTTGGCCAGTGGAGTAGATCCTAGCCAATCCTTCTCATTCTGAGAAGATACCCGTGCTCAGTAATAAGTTGATGATTTGTTATTAGTAAGACCTTAGTATATAGAATCGGTAAGCCCATATGTGACGCTGGAGCTATTCCGGTACTTAGTGGTTACAAGAATCAAATTCTGCATCCGTGCGTAGTTGGTATTCCTCGGACACATACGAAGCGATTTGCTTCCTCGTTTCTAATCCGAACCGCTAGGATATGGAACGCCCTTCCGGCATCAGTTTTCCCTTCCACTTTTAATATGGGACCTTCAAGTTAAGAGTGAATAGGCAACTTCTAGGCAAGCGCGTTCCATCTTAGGCTGCATTGAATTACTAGCAAGTCTAATTGCAGCCAAGCGCTAATCTATAAATTAAAAAACAAAGTTGAAAACTTTCTATTCATACTATGTAGATAAGCTATCTTGAGCTATGAGTTTCAGGTCTAGGCACAGGATAATGGCCGCCAGATGTTATCGTACCGGTACAAATTGCCCTCGAGCAATTAGTTCGCTTCCAGTGGAGTACCCCTTAATTTGCGGGTTGACTCATTCATGCAATAAACAAAATTAGTGATATACAAAACAGTGCTATATTATTTACAACCACAAAGTGAAGAAACACAGAATTCAGACTATTACTTACTACGTAAAGAAACGGCACCCAATCCTCCCCTGTAAATTTATCGTCGCGTCGCCCGCGTGACGTAGTAATGGCATGACCACTGGCACTACCACGCTGGTCTTTGTCCCACTCAACTGGCTCACTCAAACCTCAGCCCTGCCGTTACCCATACACACAAATCGTATGTGGACCGACCGGTGTTCCGGTAGTAGTAATAGGATTTAAATCAGTGCGCTTGTATTACTGTAGTAATAGTAGTCGATTAGGTGACAAGTTTTGAAAAAGTCATACTATTCAGCAAGCAAACATCTTACCTTATGATTACAGTTAACGATTCCAGCTAACTCAGTGTATAACACTGAATGATGGCCACCGAGCTCAATTGGTATTGGTTGCTTTTTAACCCCCGACCCAAAAAGAGGATTGTTATAAGTTTGACGTGTGTATCTGTGTATCTGTCTGTGGCGTCGTAGCTCCTAAACTAATGAACCGATTTTGATTAATTTTTTTTTTCTTTGAAAGGTGGCTTCTTGATCGAGATTGTTCTTAGCTATAATCCAAGAAAATCGGTTCAGCCGTTTCAAAGTTATCAGCTCTTTTCTAGTTACTGTAACGTTCACTTGTCGGGGGTGTTATAAATTTTTAATTCACACTTGTATATTGCTGCTTAAATGAGTGACATCGATAAATCGTAGACAACCTACAATGGATTAACAATTAATATCAAATGAGCTTGGTGGCTATCATTCAGTGATAGACACTGAGTTAGTACGCGGATCAACATAGTGACTGCCAAACTGTTACTAGGTGAACTGATACTATTACTGGCAATGTCACCAATACATCGCAGCAAAATACAGCCCCAAAATTGCTGCTTTGAGTGTATCAGTAAAGCGCCAAAAGTGCTAGAGGCGTCTTGTAACAATAAAGCTGTGGCGTAGCGTGACACGTACGAGTACCTTTGAGGAGTTTGTCAAACAAATTACTACGTTTAGTAATTTTGGGCGCTTTGTTTCGTGTTTTACCGGTGAACAACAATGGAACTATCGTGGTGGGGTACTTACAACTGTAAGAGAATGCGAACTTTTGGTTTTATGCACGAATAAAAATTTCAGTGATCCTATTTTATTTATTTAATAAATGGTTAATCTTCTTCATATTTATTGTTTAATTAATTGAATTAAAATAGAGGATATAGTTCAGTCGATATGCAAGGAATAATTAGATGCCCTCCGAAAAAAGACCTACCGTAATTTGACATAATGTACCGTTAGGGGGGCATGTCAAGAGGTCACAGGAAAAATAAAAAGGTCGTGCTGATTGCTGATTTTGAGAAATTCAAAAAATGAATAAAAAAAATTTGAAATGCTTTTTTCTTGGAAACTATTAGTTTTAGGAAAAAGTTTTTTAAATAAAAATGTAGAGGGCATTGCGAACTACATTTTTTGTCATTGGAGTGACGTCATCCGACTTGAAATACAAAAAGTAGAGGACGCTAATGGATCAAAAAAGTGTTTCAACGCTATTTTCGATAGGAAAAAATGATTTTTTTATAATAATGTAAATTGGAAAGTTGTTCGTCACAAAATTAGCTACAACTTTTATTTAAACAAAATTTTTATAAAACTTACCGTTCTCGAGGTACAGGTGAAAAAGTGCAACGTTATTGCATTTAGTTAACTAAATGAAAAAACAAAATTGTCGAAAAAATGTGTTTGTTTCAAAAGAAAGAAATAAACGTGATGCAAACATAGATAAATTCACCTAAGTTCAAATTTTTGTTAAACAAAAGTTCAAATTTTTTGATAAAAAAGTAAGAAAACAATTACTGCTATTTCATTTGAATTAAAACAAGTGTAAATCAAAAATTTATAACACCCCCGACAAGTGAAGGTTACAGTAACTAGAAAAGACCGAAAAGACCTGATAACTTTAAAACGGCTAAACTGATTTTCTTGGACTATTCCGCGCCTACTATCTAAAGTATCTGAGTTTTCCAAAACATCATTTTCAAAAAGATTTTCAAATAAATAATTATGTATTTAGGCAACGTCCATCTTGACAGCTTGACATTTGTCAATTGACATAATATTATGAACCTAACGGTTATCTAACCTTCTTTTCTACAAGAAAACTAGAAAAGAGCTGATAACTCTTAAACGGCTGAACCAATTTTTTTGGATTATAGCTAAGAACACTCTCGATCAAGCCACCTTTCAAACAAAAAAAAGTAAATTAAAATCGGTTCATTCGTTTAGGCGCTACGATAACACAGACAGATACACAGATACACAGATATACAGACACACAGATACACAGACACACAGATACACACGTCAAACTTATAACACCCCTCTTTTTGGGTCGGGGGTTAAAAAAGATAAAAACTGAATGGCATGAGAACTGTGCAACGGCACGGTACATAATGTACAATTTGTACACTTCGACAAGTTCCAGCTCGAAAACGGTAAGTTTTATAAAAATTTTGTTTAAATAAAAGTTGTAGCTAATTTTGTGACAAACAACTTTCCAATTTACATTATTATAAAAAAATCATTTTTTCCTATCGAAAATAGCGTTGAAACACTTTTTTGATCAATTAGCGCCCTCTACTTTTTGTATTTCAAGTCGGATGACGTCACTCCAATGACAAAAAATATAGTTCGTAATGCCTTCTACATTTTTATTTAAAAAACTTTTTCCTAAAACTAATAGTTTCCAAGAAAAAAGCATTTCAATTTTTTTTTATTCATTTTTGAATTTCTCAAAATCAGCAATCAGCGCGACCTTTTTATTTTTCCTGTGACCTCTTGACATGCCCCCCTAACGATTCATTATGTCAAATTGCGGTAGGTCTTTTTTCGGAGGGCAATTTGCAAATTGACTGTACTAATAGAATTAAAAACAAAGGGCAACCTTATCACCTATTTTATGGTGAAATCCACTAATCTAGTTAAAGTAAATGATAGCAATCTAATACCTACTAGATACTATAAGCTGATGCGCCTCGGTTTCTATTGAATGGAGTTTCTAGAAATCTTAAAACACGTGTTTCTTTATTTTTAACCGAAAGTTCAAATACCAATTTCATGGACATAACTTGAAAAATAATGGGGTTTCATACAAACTTTCAGCCAATTTTCAAAAGCTCTTTTATAGTTTGCTATAAAAAAGTTTTCGGAAATTTGCCTAAATAAAACTACATCATACTGACAAAATTTCAAGTTTTTTACCCCTTTTGTTCTTGTTTTGTGGCTTTTCTTAGTGCCAATAACCAGCTTCAATGCACTTCGCCAGTGTCACGTTGCTTACCCACTCCAGTGTTTTATATACTTTAAAAAACACTCCAGTGGTTTAAGTACTGTAAAAATAGTTTTCATAATAATTTTGTTTGACATGAATGAATGAAATTATATAATGTATTATGTAAATATTAGTTTCTATATTTATTCGATGTTCCACAAAGCAATGTGTCCCAAGAATCCAACGTGCGGTATGGGGCGTCATGATTGCATCTACGTTTTAATTACTGATGGTAATCTGCTTTTAGCCCGCGCCTCTGCAGCGACGTACTCTGTGTAGTGTTTCGGGGGATTTTAAAAGAAGAACCGGCAAAAGGCCTTTTGAAATGATGAAAAGATTCGCTGTCAGAGTTTTGCTTTTACCGAAAAAGTTCCCGAACAACCTACTACGGTTCTGTTTTACCGCCTTTTTAGTTTTTAAAAGTATACGCAAAAAGACGTCTGTTAACTTTGAAAGCAAGGTAGAAAAAGTTCCTTTTGAAATTTTCGTCTTTTGCGTCTATGAAGTAGGCTGCAATCTGACAATGCAGGGAGCTTGGTAGAGCCAAGTGCCTTCTACTACGGAATTATATTTTTAAATCTAGTTAATTGGTTGAGTAGCCAATAAACTAACATAATTAAGAGTATGTAAAACAACTTTAAAACAAGAGTGAATAGGCACCTTCTAGGTAAACGCGTCCCATCTTAGACCACATCATCACTTTCCATCAGGTGTGATTGTGGTCAAGCGCTTACCTATAGTGAATAAAAAAAAATAAAAAAAATGTACTTACTTATAGCATAAACTGTTTCTCTTACGTGTATTATATAGAACTTGGTGTATCTTGTAGGGTTCATTCAACCCTATTTGAACATATTCAAGGTGCAACATTGAACATTGCTTGCTTGTTGAACATGCGTGATAAGATAATCCATCGTTAGAATAGCATAGAAAGGTTTTCATTGAATTAAACTTTTACATGATATTTCCGAATCGTCAAGTGAATCTACCACTGGTTTGGAATGACTTTTATACCGAAAATTACTAGAAAGAAACTTGGCAGTTACTTAAAAAAATAACAAATAATTAATGAGAATTAAGAAGAAGCTTAATTGGCGGGGAAAGGGGAGTATTAGTCATAATTAGCATGGCTAATATTCTTTAAAAAAAATGATCAGTTATTAAACCATACGAGTATTATAAATACCTAAAGGTATTTTAATAAATACTTGAACTGATGATTTTATTAATAACAAAATTAGTTAAATTAACTCTCTGCTCTCAAAACACGTCACTTAAAACAGAATCTCATTGCATATCTTTCCAAAAATATTGTACGAAATATGAAAAAAAAAAAAAATAGCTGTAGTTATGTTAGGCAATGTGAAAAACTAAATCGCTGTGGTTATATTATGCGTAGCCTTTATAGACCAGCACGGCTGGCGTCAGAAATACAATAGTGTTTGTCAAAACACCGTGATATATCGTCCCTGGGCCGCGTCCCGGGTCCGAACCAACAGAGTCGTGGCCACTCGTCCGTGGTATTTGATGACGAGAAATTTTAAATATATGGTCCACCAATTTTACGGTCCCCGGCTTCTGTTTAGAATTCTTTTTTTGAGTTATCGCCGTGACTATGCATATTTTGCCTTTTCCTTTTGATAGGGGATTTGCATTAATGTGTTTAGAGTTCCGTACCTCAAAAAGGAAAAAAGGAACACTTATAGGATCACTTCGTTGTCTGTCTGTCCTTAGGATACTTGATGATTTAGAACATAGGTCATATAGCACAACTAAAGGAAAAAAATCGAAAATTGTGTGTTTGTAGTTATACTTACATCACAAAAATATTAAAATGTGTTCATGTACAAGTAATTAGTATTTTCAATTTTCAAAGTAAGATAACTATACGAAGTGGGGTATCATAAATGAAAGGACTTTACCTGTACCTAGATTCTTTTTTTTCTGTTTTTTTTTATCACTGTAGCAAAATAATTTATATTGTCATATTTTGTATCACTATGACTTTAGCTGAATATTACGTAGACTCAGAAAGATTGTCTTAAGACAGTCTGCTACGTAAGACGCTTACGCGAAGCTATCAGTTGTCTGCATACTAGTGGCTTAGTGGCGTAATGTGTGCTGTGGAGCTTATACTATCTTATTTCCTCGTAGCTTGCAGAATAAAGCTTCGCTCCGTTGTAAAGCAGCTAGGCTTTATAGCACACAGGCCTAAGACTACTAGTCCATAGGAGGGAAGAAGAGGGGAGCGAAGCGATGTGGTGTGTGCTTATGGTGTGACTAAATCCACGCAGACGAAGTCGTGGGCATCGACTAATCTAATAATAATCGTCAAAATCCTACTTCATTCTTCATCAAGTCATTAATACATGATTATTGAAAAACTTAAAACCCCCACCGTAAGAGCCCACGACAATAAAGCCACATGAGCAGATATTCCTTTCAGATCTATAGACCGTACTTTGACTTTGCTCAGCTTAAGCTTTAGTTAAAACGTGGCGGTTGTATGTCAGCAGTATAGCACATTTTTATTATATGTATATCGTAAATATATATCGTAAAACTGTGAGTATAGATAGCGCTGTCTCGTTTTAACAGTGTCTTAAGTCTAAGCAAAGTCAAAGTACTCTATAAGTAGATCTCAAGCTCAACGTTAGTAATATGAATACAACACAAAGAGAGAGAGAAGAAGAGGTTTGTAGTTTAGCCCAGTGGCTGGATAGAGCCCGCTGGTTCATAGTTTTTGTAAAGTAATAAATTTTAGTTTTTGCTGTAAAACCTCGGCTCCGCTGTGAGTATAGCGCTGTCTCGTTTTAACAGTGTCTTAAGTCTAAGCAAAGTCAAAGTACTCTATAAGTAGATCTCAAGCTCAACCTTAGTAATATGAAATGCAACACAAAGACAGAGAGAGAGAGAGAGAGAGAGAGAAGAAGAGGTTTGTAGCTTAGCCCAGTGGCTGGATAGAGCCCGCTGGTTCATAGTTTTTGTAAAGTAATAAATTTTAGTTTTTGCTGTAAAACCTCGGCTCCGCTGTGAGTATAGCGCTGTCTCGTTTTAACAGTGTCTTAAGTCTAAGCAAAGTCAAAGTACTCTATAAGTAGATCTCAAGCTCAACCTTAGTAATATGAAATGCAACACAAAGACAGAGAGAGAGAGAGAGAGAGAAGAAGAGGTTTGTAGCTTAGCCCAGTGGCTGGATAGAGCCCGCTGGTTCATAGTTTTTGTAAAGTAATAAATTTTAGTTTTTGCTGTAAAACCTCGGCTCCGCTGTGAGTATAGCGCTGTCTCGTTTTAACAGTGTCTTAAGTCTAAGCAAAGTCAAAGTACTCTATAAGTAGATCTCAAGCTCAACCTTAGTAATATGAAATGCAACACAAAGACAGAGAGAGAGAGAGAGAGAGAGAGAAGAAGAGGTTTGTAGCTTAGCCCAGTGGCTGGATAGAGCCCGCTGGTTCATAGTTTTTGTAAAGTAATAAATTTTAGTTTTTGCTGTAAAACCTCGGCTCCGCTGTGAGTATAGCGCTGTCTCGTTTTAACAGTGTCTTAAGTCTAAGCAAAGTCAAAGTACTCTATAAGTAGATCTCAAGCTCAACCTTAGTAATATGAAATGCAACACAAAGACAGAGAGAGAGAGAGAGAGAGAGAGAGAAGAAGAGGTTTGTAGCTTAGCCCAGTGGCTGGATAGAGCCCGCTGGTTCATAGTTTTTGTAAAGTAATAAATTTTAGTTTTTGCTGTAAAACCTCGGCTCCGCTGTCAAATATATCAATGTCCAGCGAGATGAGCTCGCCTGCCAATTAGCCGGGACTTGATAGCTGCAGTACATCAAATGAAACATCCACTGTGGCATAACTGAAGACTGAACTGAACCCATTCTATTGGATAGATCATTGATATAGAATAGTAGGTATAGATGACAGATCACGAACAAAACGACATCACTCAAGTGGCCAGGTTATTTAAAATGAGAACAAAAATATACATTCTAAAATGAAAGTTAATACCTACGCAATAAGTCTAATTTTGACTAATTCGAAATAAGGTCAAACTAAATCTTCTGTAGGAACTTCCACACACCACGGTCTTGCACTACCTTCAATCCAGCGGTTAAGGACGGATAATAGAGTATTATTTATAATATTATTAAACATATTACTATTGTATGTCCCCTAACGATTTTGTGAGAAATCATTGCTTATGGCCATATATTCAACTAGGTATAGCGTAGGGTGAATACAAAAGAGATAAACGTACCTACACACATGAAAATAGTCACACACAAAATGCTTTAATATAACCTTTCAGTAGTCCAGTAAAAAACAACGAAACACACCTTCAGTATAGGATTCCGTAGCTCGGTTAATGAATTTCCCCGAATCCGGTCAATTCGTTCACTGTCGCGATATTCTCATTGTGTCGGTATTCGGTTCGCCGGAATTCACTAAAAAGTTCACATTTCCCGCGGCGACTTCATTCAATGAACGAATGGTGAAAGTTGTAATGGTGCGCTTTCACGGTTTACAAATGCACAAATTACGTCGATTTGTCCAAACGCTGCACTTGCTTGTAAAACGGCATATGCCGTGACGAATCGTTTACCGATTTGGTATTTGTTGTTAAAGCGGCAATAGAAAAACACATTCTGTGAAAATTCCAGCTCTCTTACTATTAAGGTTCATGAGATACTTACAGGTCGCTGATAGACAGACGGATGAACGAACGGACAGACAATAAAGGCTTAAGTAAAGGCGGATTCCCGGAAGGGATTTAAAATTTTATAATCTCTGAATTTCTGATCTGGTCTGGTGGGAGGCTTCGGCTGTGGCTAGTTACCACCCTACCGGCAAAGCCGTGCCGGTATAATGCCGTGTAGAAACCAAAGAGTATGGGTTTGATGAAAACTGCCATACTGCTACCAGATTAGCTTGCTTCTGTGTGAGACTGTATCATCACTTACCACCAAATGAGATCGCAGTCAAGAACTAACTTGTATTAAATTTAAAAAAATCTGAAAATCGTATCCTGAGCCAAGCGGCACCATTGAGATTTTTAGCATTTTTAGGTACTAGCATGAGCCCAGAATAATTCGCAGCCTTTCATTATCACGCACCGTGAGAAGGCACCGTAATGAAATTAATCCCACCAAAATCTATCGTCTCGTACCCGTTCAACGTTAAAAAGCTATTGTCGTCAAAATTAAATCGTTCCGCATAAATAAAGGCGGGGAGTGGAATAAATTTTAAATACGGCGGTTCCTTCGAGCGTAGGATTTCACTCTGATACTATGAAATAATTACGTTGTCTCCGGGCAAGCAAATAATATTAATAGTGCAAATAAATTCCAAAGTTTGTCCGGTTAAGTTACTTTCATTATTAGTAAGAATTTTATACTGTAAACTATTCAACTATTAGTTTTTTAGTGAACGACAAAGCATAGAATGTGCGTTTATAATAATTAATTATTGATTGTTGACTGGCGGTTTATGACCTGATGGCCAGGATGGTGGTTTATGACCTGAAGTCTTCTCATTCCGAGCTGCGTGCTCAATAGTGGGGCGGTGACGATGATGAAGACAAAAATTGGATCATTTCATAAAAAAATATAAAAATTGGTAAAAGGTAGATCTAATTTTAACATAGTCGAAATTCAATTTAGTTTGCAGTATTAAGGCAGAGTAGCTAAACATTTTTTATATTGAATATTTTATGCTCAAAGAACTAATGGAGAGTGGAGACATATACCTTTACAAGGTTTATATTAATGACCTGTGACCTCCTATTCAACTTGGCCCCTAGATATTTCAAATTCCCAAATTAGATTACTAGTTTTTCATCAAAGCGACCCTTAAGGTACGCTTACACGGGTAATTGAAACTGCTCAATTCCAGACAATTTTGTCAATTATGACGTCACAGCCACTTGAAGCAATATAATGCAATACCCAGCATTATTATATTTGAACATTTCAGCAATATTATACAAAATAATTGCTCCAGATTGCGCCACTTATTGCTCCAGATTGATTACCGAGCAACAATTGCTTACGGAATTGTCCATGTAAGCGCCCCATTTGGTCGATTTCAGACTAGTGTTTTTCTGGGTGTATTACGTTCGTTTTGGCATATGCAATACGAAAATTTCAACTCTCTACTTACTTGGTACCTTAGATTTTAGAATAAGAACTCAGCTTGTTACGGAGTTGTGGACGGACGGACGGACAGCGAAGACTAAGTGATACTCTTAAAGTAAGGATCGCTAAATGGTAATTTTTCTATTTACCAAGGCACTGTTTTTCTTCCAGTTAAAAAAGAAAGATGATGCTATAGTGCATCATAGTGAATAACATGGTAATGTAAAAGTTAACCGCTATCAATCTTGCTTTCCTCTGAAAGTGCATTTGGCCGTTATGGCTGTGCATAATATAATATTATGTTTCATGCAAATTTTCAGTATGAGTTTTATGAAGGAAAAGCTATGCCGTTTTTGTGTACATAGTATTTATTATTTTAGAGTAATTTTGAAATCGGATTTTAAATAATTAATATACTGTAGGTAGGTACATTTACATTTTTATTATACTCTACAAGCTGGAAAGATGGTGATAATAATAAAAAAAGAATACCCGGCTGAGTTTGATGTGGGCTCTTCTCAGACTTGGGCGCGTTTGGAACCCTCGTAGCTTTAGTTTTAAGTTACGTAATTAATTATCACCACTATATCGTACAAATTTAACAATTTAGACCATCAAAAAGAGTACAATTGTACCTACTTTGAATAAATGATTTTGACTTTGACATCAAGAGAGTAGTAGTAGTAGTGCAGAGAAGCGCTGGATAAATGCAGCAGAAGATCGTGCAGGAATCCATACAAGAGTTTTATGTTCAATGCTTCGAACTCGAAAACGGTAACACCGGAGTTATCAATCTACCATATCATATACAATCTAATAAGTCATGAATCAGTGCAACTAGTCAATCAAAATCCTAAACCCAAGACGCCTATTAACTTTTTAGGGTTCCGTAGCTCGAAAGGAAAATTGGAATACTTCCAGGATCACTTTGTTGTCGGTCTGTCCGTCTGTCCGTCTTTCGTGTCTGTCAAGAAAACCTATAGGGTAGGTAGTTCCCGTTGACCTAGAATCATGGAATTTGGCAGGTAGGTAGGTCTTATAGCACAAGTAAAGGAATAAATTCGAACACCGTGAATTTGTGGTTACATCACAAAAAAAAAGAAAACAATTTTCAAAGTAAGATTACTATACCAAGTGGGGTATCATATGAAATTGCTTTACCTATACATTCTAAAACAGTTTATTATTTATTTTTATGTACAACAGTTTTTAATTAATCGTGCAAAATGTCGGAAAAATTCCCCGAGTACGGAACCCTCGGTGCACGAGTCTGACTCGCACTTGGCCGGTTTTTTTAATGATACCTGTGAATTGTATTTGGTAGGAAATACGGATCACGGAAGAGTATTCCAAACCTTAACCTTGCTTATAAAGAACGATGACTCTTGACAATCATGCCTGAGAAACAGAGCAATGATGAGGCCTAAGTTGGAGTGTTCTTCCTAGAAGGTGCCTATTCACTATTGCCTGGAAGGTATTCCAGTTATAATAGGCAAGAAACACGGACGCCGGAAATTTATTTATACACACAAATAAATACATGGGCGGATCTTTGTAAGGGCTTTTTGCGCTGCAGCCCAGAGCTCCGTGGCTATACAAGGCCCCAAGCCCCCGTTAGACAAAATTGACAATATTGTGAATTAAAAAAAATCTTAACCTAATCTTAACCTAATCCTGAAATCAATTTAACCGTGTGCACACCTATCAAATGACATGGGGGATCACTCTTTCGTCTTTAATTACGCTCTTCTCTCCTACAATACTATACTACTATAATATACTCCCCACCATTTATATTGGGTGTATTTTCTCACAAAAGCAGTCATTCACAGTCGAATGGACTTCATGCATCTATTCGGCTTGTCGTATACTGTCATCATTATCGAAAGTGTTTGACAAAATAGCAATTAGTTGTTTCATTAGGCAGGCCCCCATGTAGTATGAGCCCAGGGGCCCACAAACTCACGGTCCGCCCTGCACACAGTGTTTCTGAGGTATTTTCCATTAATTTTCGATGTTTTAATACGAGTACCGCTATCATAGTAGTATTTCACGGTGTTTACCAATATAAGTTTTTAAATAAACAGCTATCAATCTTACTTTGCGCGGTAAGTGCATTTTCTCGTTACGGCGTGCATCGATGATGTCGATAGCCTGCGGGTTGCACACTCGATTTGCTAATAGCTTGAACGCATTTTGTTTTTGTAAGGTTATTTGTTTGTCACTAGTTTTTTAGATCAAAACTCTGTGATAACCGTTACGCATTGAACCTATGTTTTCGCGTAAATTTTGGAAGGACATTCCAATAATTCGTTAAAATTATTTAAATAGTACCTGCGTTTTTGATTGACGATTATAATAGTTTACTAGCTGATGCCCGCGACTTCAATCGCGTGAATTTAGGTTTTCGAGAATCCCGTAGGAACTCTGATTTTCCGGGACCTAATAAAAAATAAAGTCCATGGTACCTACTGTCCAGGTCCTCAACTATACCCATATAAAAAAATATGTTGATTCGTAGCTCTGTTGCGCCTGATTGAAGGACAAATCAACAAACATTTTTATACTAAGTACTATATCTATCGCTATCTATCGGCAGTTCGCGGAACGTCATCTTTTTAAAATATTACCTACCTCTAAATCTAGTACCATGGGACCTATTCCACGTATTTATGCACCTTACTCACAACCTGCACGGGGAAGCTGGAAGAAATCTCTGTTTAGAGATAAGCATTTCCTTTGTACATAGCTTAATTTATCTTAACTTTGTAACTACAATTTTGGTACATGAAAATAAATATATATATATATATACCTTACCCAACCAAACCAACCAAATCTAAACGAGCTCTGAGGTAAGTAGGTAAACATAATTAAAATAATTATTGTATTATATTTTAACCTAATAAATTAAATTACTTTGCTTTTACAAAATTACGTACATATTAGCACAGTTTTCGTAAAATTATTAGTGAAACAAAAACCTGTTTCCATAAAGAAAATCTATTTAACTTTTTGAAACTTAATGGCACTCTGTTTAATTTTCCATTACCAAGGTTCTCGGCGTCAAGTTTTTTGGACATTATTAATCATAACAAGAAGGCATTGCCTCGATTTGCATAAAATGAATTTTCCACGGCCATTAAATAACGCCAGTACCAAGTAAGGATTATGGTAATGTTCAATTATTTTTAGCACTATATCTTTTGAATCGGCTGTTTAATGGAGTGTTTTGTGACCCTTATTTTTTATGAGCATTTACTTTATTAGACACCTACCATACAGTGCTAGAATCAAATAATAAACAAGTGTAAATTAAAGATTTATAACACCCCCCACCAATTGAAGGTTACAGTAACTAGAAAATAGCTGATAACTTTTAAACGGCTGAACCGATTTTCTTGGATTATAGCTAAGAACACTCTCAATCAAGCCACCTTTCAAACAAAAAAACCTAAATTAAAATCGGTTCTTTAGTTTAGGAGCTACGATGCCACAGACAGATACACACGTCAAACGTATAACACCCCTCTTTTTGGGTCGGGGGTTAACAAAGAAAGAAACACCGGTGATTTCGTCTGCGATGCATATTCAATTTATATAATAATTGTTGGCGTGGATACCTATTTTTTTAAAAAAACGTAAAAAAAGTTTAAAAAAAGTAGCCTATGCGCTAATTTAGGACACAAGCTAATTTCATTCCCAGCCAAATCGGTTCAGTCATAGTGGCATGAAAGAGTAACAAACATCCAAACTTATAATATTACTAGCTGATGCTCGCGATTTCGTTCGCGTGGTATTTTTTAAATCCCTAAAATAAAAAGTAGCCTGTCACTCTCCAAGTCTTTAACTATAGATGCATGCAAAAAATTACGCCGATCCGTTGCTCTGTTGCGGCGTGTTTGAAGAACAAACAACCACACTTTATAATAAGTGACTTGATGATGCTGGTGGGGTTTTTAAAAAACCTGTATCCACGCGGCTGAAGTAGTGGGCATTAGGACCTAGTTCAAAAATAAATTCTCAATATTAATTTTATTCAAGCCAAGTATTATATTATTTTATCAGTAAAAGCACAGCTTCCGCCTAAAGTGGGAGGCTGTTTGATCTATCTTATCGTCCCGTTACACGCAAACTCAAAATCGTCTTATAACGCCATAATGCAGAGAGAGCTTGTGAGGGCCAGGCCTTTGTTATTTTATAAAAGCTGAAAATTTCGCTGCGTATTGTCCTCGACACAGAGAGGGAGGATCAGCGACTAAGAAGTTTGGATCGTTGTGGTTTTGGCAGATAATAGGTAACAAAGATGTATAAAATCCTTCGTCAAGAATAAAGTCTAGTTTTTATGAGTATATTTTCTTCGGAATACTGTATTAGAAATCACGTCACGCATTGCCAGACACAACCCCCAGGCTGACTCCCTTAAAGTTTAATAAATTGTTACAATTTAAGGGTGGCAGGGGATTGCCACGATACTAAGTGTATGGCATTGCATGACGTGATTCATAGTAATATTATTCCGAAGAAAATATGAACAAAATTACACTTTATACTTTAACGTAAGATTTTTACACTTTTGTTACCTGTTATCTGCCAAAGCCACCATGATCCAAACTTCATATTCGCTGATCGTACCTGCCTGTGTTGTGGACAATACGTAGAGAAACTTTAAGGTTTTATAAAATAACGAAGGTCTGGCCCTCGCGGGCTCTCAGTGCGTAATATTTAAATAAGTCCAGCTGTTACGAACTTGACGTTATTCGAAATCCTAGTGTAAATAAAAGTTAATTTCAGCTCGAGACAGCTTCGGAGGCGAAATTAACTTTTATTTGAGTAGAGAACAGCTTTTGTGAATGTTCAATTGTACATGAATGTAATATTGTAAGAGGAATTATAATAATTGTTTTCTTTTGTTTTGAGATGTAATATTGACTAGTGCTTGGCTGCAATCAGACTTGCTGGCAAGTGATGATGCAGCCTAAGATGGAGCGTGGTTGTCTAGAAGATGCTGATTCACTCTTGACTTGAAGGTATCTTGTAAGGTATAGTTATTAAAAGTAGAGGAGAACGCTGATGAAGGAAGAATATTCCATATTTTAGCGTTTAAACTATACCGAGTAATTTCCATAATAAGTATAGATTGTTACGGCTGTACTCACGTTTTTAGTCGACGTATGAAGCCCGACTACTTTCGAACCTATCCGAGGTCCTTTTTCACAGGGACTCAGCTCGCTGAGCCCGCGCGAAAATTGTGTAGTACGAGTAGGGATTCCTTGGTTGGGTCCAGTTTATGCGCGAACTTCAGAGCGTGTTCACTTATCAAGGTAAATGAAGTGCAATGTAATCCAGTGGTAGATTATTTTGACGATTCAAAAGCACTTGTAAAAGTTTAATTGAATAAAAATAATTTGAATTAGAATTTGAATCCAGCATCTGAACGCAAAGTACGCGCGGATGCGTAATATGATTCGCAGTGAATTCGCCCCTTCTGGATACTTATACTACTTCACACTAATATTATAAAGGCGAAAGTATCTGTGTATGTTTGTTACTCTTTCACGCAAGAATTACTAGACGGATTTAGCTGAAATTTAGAATAGAGATAGATTATACCCTGGATTAACACACGTGATACTTTTTGTCCCGAAAACTTAAAGAGTTTCTACGGGATTTAAAAAAAATCTACATCCACGCGAACGAAGTCGCGGGTATCAGCTAGTATTATAAAGGCGAAAGTATCTCGACGGTCCCTACGTACATAAAGACATGTCAAAAACCGAGGTTTACAGGAGAGCGTTATTTATGTTCAAACCGCTCTAGAAATAATTCTATGTACAATTATAATTATTATTTTTCTAAAATGTTTTATTAGCTTTAGGAACTTTATAATGGTATTTCTACATACTTTCTTTTTTTATATTTTCTTGGAAAAACTGATAGATGACTGTTTCTACGCTGATATTAAAATAAAAGCATGTCAGACATGTCTATGATACCTTTTTATACGCAGGAAAGAAGAAAACAGTTAATAAAATGTACAAACATGTAGGACATGACTTCATATACTTCGATAACAATTAAATCTTTGTTTTCTTTGTAATAATTATTTAGGAAATCATATTTTAAACAAGCATGCAACATTATAATTATTAGTGAAATAATTATATTTTCATGACTATATCATCGGATATGTCTGATATGACCGCTTTTACACTGATATTCTACTGGTCTAGGTTAGAAAAACAATAAAAATATTGATTTATATCGGTTTTGTATTTCATTGAGCTAGTAATGGGGACCCGTCTTATTGGGGAACTCCCGCCGTGAATGACGTTATGTCAGACAAGGCCGCGTCCGCACCGAGTGGCGCGCATTTTAAAACACCGTACAAAACGATACGTATAGATATCCGCATCTACGACACTTATTCGTTGTAAATATAATACTTGTTCTCATATACGATTTGTAAATGACGTTAAATACGTAATATTAAAAAAAAATATATATACAGGTATGTGCATAAGGAAAATCTAAAGCCAATTGTGCAATAAAAAAAAAATGCCATTTTCGACATGTCTTTATGTACGTAGGGACCGTCGATCTGTGTATGTTTGTTAGTCTTTCACGCAAGAACTACTAGACGGATTTAGCTGAAATTTAGAATAGAGATAGATTATACCCCGGATTAACACATATGATACTTTTTATCCCGGAAAATTAAAAAGTTCCTACGGGATTTAAAAAAAAATCTATATCCACGCGAACGCACCTAGTAAAATAATAAAGTTAGAAGAAGAAGTCGCGCGAGTCTCAGTGTCCCGCACAACCCCCTTTCATATATTACCAGCAATAAGTTCGAGGATGTGCACGCCCATTCCATGTCGCCGCGCCGTGTAATGACCGCCGCCGTTGCATGGCCTAATAAAACCCAACTTACGATTTACCTTACGTACCTATAAAACAATTACCTACTATTCAAATAATTCAAATAACATGTATACTTGCACCACCCATTTTTAACCCCCGACCCAAAAAGAGGGGTGTTATAAGTTTTTACGTGTGTATCTGTCTGTGGCATCGTAGCTCCTAATCTAATGAACCGATTTTAATTTAGTTTTTTTTTGAAAGGTGGCTTGTTCGAGAGTGTTCTTAGCTATAATCCAAGGAAATTGGTTCAGCCGTTTGAAAGTTATCAGCTCTTTTCTAGTTATTGTACTGTTCACTTGTCGGGGGTGTTATAAATTTTTAATTTACACCTGTTAAAGTCCCAGCAGACATTATGTCTAGGGTAAGTTTTTGAGTAAAAGCATAACTCGGATATGCTATAAATCTGATTTTTTTGAATTTAAGTCCGCTCTCTGACTTTAAAGATTTTTAGTTAATTAAGATGTTTTATTTAAATTGTTCACAAGAGATTATTGACGTTGAATTTATTATATCTGATTTCTGATCTAATTTATGTATGTGTATTCAAATTCAAAATGTTTTTATTCAATTAAACTTTAACAAGTGCTTTTGAATCGTCAAAAAATCTACCACTGGTTCGGAATGCCGTTCCTACCGAGAAGAACTATAAAGAGGTTAAAGTATGTAAGTTTAGATGTAGGAGGTGATCCTCGGAACGAATAATCCGAAAAAATCTTTTACTGATAAATAGCTACATTATCCCCAAGTACCTACTACAGGCTATATATGAATTTCTTGAAGTCGCGGGCAAAAAATAAGAAAATTATTATACCAATGCATTATTATAAGCACAGAAACAGTAATAAGTAGCGCATTTCATAGATAAGGTTATGGTTATAAAGTAGTAACCTAGTAAGTAGGTACTTTATTCCTTTTTGTCCGACTGCGGCAAAGCCCAAAGGAAGGGTTTATGATTTTAGCAGTCTATGTATGTATGTATGTGTGTATGTTTGTATCCAGATTCTGTGTGTTCCACCGTAGCGCCTAAACTACTGGGCCGATTTTGATGAATGAGGTGTCAGTCGATTCGTCGTAAAGGTCCGGGTGACATAGGCTATATTTTATATGAAAAAATTGACCTAACGGATGTTACGACATTAAAATATACCAAGAGACAGAAAAACAATTTTACTATATTTATTCGAGTAGAGCTATTATAATTTAGAATACAGAACGCCTTTATAAATGAAATATGACTTAAATATAGGTTAGTAACTCTTGTATATTTTCAAGTCAAAAACTTGATATTTACATTTGTCAAATAAAAAAATTCATAATGGTCGAAATATTTCCAACGATCAGATAAGGCACAATCAATCTTAACGTTGAAGTGATAGAGTTTAAAATGAATTAAATTCGGAATAACGTACACAACCGTCTAATTTTACTAACAATAGGGGAATAGGGAAATAATTAATTTATGTTTGTACGACAATCACGTGAGCCTGGTAATGTCATGCACATTGCTTGGTAACTAAGCTTTGATGCGGACCTTAATACCTGCATAATGATAATTAATCACACTAATATTATAAAGCCGAAAGTTTGTGTGTATGTTTGTTACACTTTCGCGCAAAAACTACTCAACGGGTTTGGCTGAAATTTGGAATGGAGATAGATAATATCCTGGATTAGTACATAGGCTACTTTTTTATCCTGGAAAATCAAAGAGTTCCCACGGGATTTCGAATAACCTAAATCCACGCGAACAAAGTCGCGGGCATCAACTAGTAGTAAAATAAAGTAACCTATTAGAAGGAGTTAGGTACAACGCACACCA
Organism: Maniola jurtina; assembly: GCF_905333055.1. Lineage (NCBI taxonomy): Eukaryota > Metazoa > Arthropoda > Insecta > Lepidoptera > Nymphalidae > Maniola > Maniola jurtina. The sequence goes on along the minus strand of NC_060034.1, from coordinate 2,611,382 downwards.
ACAGGGGCGCATCGGTGGCGTTTTTCTTGATAACAACTCACAACAGCAAGCTTTATTTACTTTAGCATAGGTCTAGATGCGCTAAAACGCCCTGCGATTTCTCAGGTTTTAGGCGCCATTCTATTATATTAACATATTCAAGGAGCATTTTAGAGTCCAATCACCATTAACTCGGAATCAGTATGCGCAGAGGGTTGATTTGCCTGCGTCGGGCTCTTCTCTATCATTTAGCGCTAAAGAGGTAGAGAGTATTATAAAGAGCTTGGCGAGGGGAAAGGCTCCGGGACATGATGAACTGAGTGTAGAGCACCTGTTGAATGCGGGTTCTCATGTTTACCGGATACTTGCGATGTTTTATACGTTTTGCATCCGACACTCGTACCTTCCTGCAGACCTGATGGAGAGTGTAGTTGTGCCTGTAGTTAAAAATAAAACGGGTGATATTGCCGATAAAGGTAACTACAGGCCAATTACATTAGCCACAGTATTGGGAAAGGTGTTTGATGGTCTGCTTGACCGCCAGCTCAGTGGATATATAAAATTAAATGATGCACAGTTCGGCTTTAGAAGAAATGTATCCACGGAAAGTGCTATACTGGCGCTCAAGCAGACTGTTAGATACTATACTGACAGGAAGACACCTGTCTATGCCGCTTTTCTCGATCTTTCTAAGGCATTTGACCTTGTTTGTTACGAACAGCTGTGGACAAAGCTGAGGGACCTTAATGTGCCACCAGAATTGGTTAATATATTAAGGTTTTGGTATAGCTCACAAACGAACAGGGTCAAATGGGCTGGTGCTTTTTCGGATCCATATCACCTTGAATGCGGAGTTCGACAGGGTGGACTAACATCTCCTTCCCTGTTTAACGTCTACATTGATCAGCTGATTGATGGACTCCGCCGAACCGGAATTGGCTGCTCTATTGATGGCACTATGGTTAATAACTTGAGTTATGCAGACGATATGGTTCTGCTGAGTCCATCAATTAGCGCACTGAGAAAGTTACTCAAGATGTGCGAGTCGTATGCTGAGTCACATGGACTCATGTATAATGTAAAAAAGAGTGAGCTATTAGTTTTTAAGAGCAAAGGTAACTCGCCGGATGATATCCCTCCTGTGACTCTTAACGGAGTTCCTCTTAAAAGAGTCACAGAGTTTAAATATCTAGGGCATATTGTTACGGAAGACATGTCTGATATAAAAGATATAGAAAGGGAGCGCAGGGCGTTGGCAGTCCGATGCAATATGGTAGCTCGCAGGTTTGCACGTTGCAACAAACAAGTAAAAATAACTCTCTTTAAGGCATATTGCCAAACTTTCTACACGTGCAGCCTGTGGGTGTCATATACGCAGAGGACCTACAATGACCTGCGCGTCCAATATAATAATGGATTCAGGGTGCTGATGGGGCTGCCGAGATTCTGCAGTGCGTCACTGATGTTTGCTGAGGCTCGTACCGACGATTTTTATGCAATTATGAGAAAAAGAGCAGCATCGGTGATGAGCAGAATCCGTGGTAGCTCCAACGGCATTCTGAAGACATTGTCTGAAAAACTAGATAATCCATTTATGAGACACTGGATTGGTTTGCACATGCACTCTTAGTGTCTCATGGGTGGGTATCTAGTCAAATAAATTTATATTATAATAAATAAACTAACCTAGTTACTAACATAGTCTTAAGCAATTGTTTGTATTACTAACAAAATTGATGTAATATCTGGAATAAAGATTATTATTATTATTATTATTATTGTCATAGCTCGCGCGATCATGTGATGTGATTTCATCGTGCGATGAAAGACAATATGAACGTATTGCATGATCGTGCGATCTTTAAGTTCAATAGGACATTCTTGAACGCACGGACGCGCGATCATTTTTGTCGGACGCACGCATCATAGCAAGAGCGATGACAATAGGACGGCGCGGCGCCTTATTCTCTTCTTTCATTAATTGAGATGCCTCCACTATTACCATTATGATTGTATCTTGAATCGTTTTCGCTTTTGTACACCTTTAGAACAATATTGTTTTCAGACTTTGCTAACTTTGTATTCCCTTTACTCTACGAGTGAGTTATAACTTATAGAAATATAAACAATTTAGAGGATGCCCACGGCTTCGCCCGCGTGGATTTCGTTTTTTTTTAAATCCTGTAGGAACTCTTCGATTTTCCGGGATAAAAAGTAGCCCATGTCCTTCCCCGGGATGTACCCCAAGTTTGTACCAAGTTTCATTAAAATCGGTTTAGTGGTTGGGCCGTGAAAACGTAGCAGACAGACAGACAGACACACTTTCGCATTTATAATATTAGTATGGATATTGTTGATTTCAAAAAGCTCCTTTGTGTATTGTCGACCACAATATTATTTTAACTAACACATTTATTATTTAAATCGGATAGTTACGGGTTGTTTCCGGTTTAAAAAACGTTTTTGTTCACAAAACATCGGTGTATTTGCCAGACCCTTGAGTAAGCGTAACGCGAAAAACTAAAACAACATGCATACAGAAAGTCAACAGAAACGAACGCTAAATATTTACCCATCCATAACACATGTAGCGAACTTTCAATTACTTATTTGTTTGTATGTTAATTTGAAAGTTTCGTATGGTATAAATGAATACACTAGACGATGCCCGCGACTTCGTCTGCGTGGATATAGGTTTCTGAAAATTCCGCGGGAGTCATTCGATTTTTTGGGATAAAAAGTGGCCTATATTCGTTTCCGCTAGCTAAGTATATGTTCCAGACAAACAGACACATTTTCGCATTTATGATATTATTCGTATGGATGTTTCTACTGCCAAAGTCTTATAATTTCTTCCTCAGTTCTAAACTTATACTGAGTTTTAGTGCTTACTGGAAATGTAAGTGTAGCCAAGTAAGCAGTGGTAGATATGCTGAAATGCCTTCCGCTCGTGCGTTTTTGCGATGTTTATTTTATTAATGTATTTTATGCATAAATTCACAGACATATGGAAAAGTCAGTACGCTTTAAAACTCAGCCCTAAATCGTTACAATAGACTGTGGGGCGAAAAATATTGGAAAATCTTGAGAGTTTCCGATTGTTACTCAACAGCCTTCAATCTGTCTGAGTGCCGGGGCGGGCTGAGATTGGGCCGATGGGCTATGGATATATGTATCCATAATACTTACCCATACAAACCACGTAGACTAGAGAAAAATATAGATGGTAAATTAAGTGAAGCTGCTTTAGGATCCAAACTATTTCAAGAAAATAAGTTGTTGTTGACAGTTAAATATTTGGGAAAGTATTCCGGACTCCGACCAGATTTTACAAGTCTTTGAGCCTGTAGCTGTATGACATTGGAACTACACATTTTACAGAAATCTAACAAACTACCAACTCATATTACAATAACTGTGTGTCAACAAAATTTCATTGAGTTTCATTGATTATTATTATTATTTTGAAATAGGAATCAAACTCCGTTTGTAAGTTAGGTGTAAAATTAAAAAGATAGGTGGTTTACGAGATACTAGATAATAGAGAAAATCCAGAGAACTATTGTTTAAGAAAATAATGCAGTCGTGTTGCAGCAAGCATTCTTAATTATTTCACACGAAACACTACAATAAGTCCTCAACGCCTAACTATGCTTATTACGATTTACATGTAAGCGTTTGCGTTGAAGAAATAAGTTACGACGAATGATATCCTTAAATTTTACGCTTGTCAGATTATAGCCTATCTACACTATTGCAATTGGTAGCGTTAGAGTTGAAAACTGTTCGTTTTATGTATTTTTATATACGAATAGGCCACTATCAATCACATTCAATAGACTCATATCCTCCAAAAAACTGGTTTCACTTTTTTAAACCTTTCGCTAGCTCTTTCTATTGCTTCTTACTCTAAGACTACTTACATGTGGCATTTTGAATAGACACATTCAAATCAAGGGGAAGTATTTACAGTTCTTGTGCAATTTTAAATCTTTTCTGTATATTGAAAGACAAAAAAAAACATTATTGCATTCATAATACTTATGGGTAGACTGGAACGATACACTTTTGACAGTTAAAAACTTTGAAAAGTGACAGTCGGTATCTACTTGTAAGTATTTACGTACTCATAAATGTAAATATTGATATGCCTTTCATTGAACTGTACAAAAAAAGTTGAATAAGTATACATATTACATCAAAATGAAAATACATTACGCTATTCAATGAATCTTATGAATGCCGGATTTATACAGGGCATCCTTATCAATGAAAATCAATATATTACGTACCTACTGATAAGTTTATTCAGTGAAAATGAAACATCGATTCAGTCCTTTCATCGAACTGGTAGGTATTACTTTCAATTGAAATGAATCTGATTTTAAATGAATATGTACCTAATCTTGTACCTACTTTAGACGGCCTTAGTGTAAGTGTTTAATCACTGCAAAGCTATAATCCAAGAAAATCGGTTCAGCCGTTTGAAAGTTATCAGTTCTTTTCTAGTTACTGTATGTAACCTTCACTTGTCGGGGGTGTTATAAATTTTAAATTTACACTTGTATACGAAAAAAATTGACCTAACGGATGTTACATCAAAAAAAGTGGTCTCCAAAAATTTTCAATTTTTTTTTCCTCTTTCATCTGGCTTTACAAAAGAAGAAGGCCATGTCAAGTTTGTAGTTATTTGTAACAAATTAGTTAAACTATACAAGTATGGACCCCGTCTGTGCCGGCACTCGCCGACACACGCACGGCACCCCCTTAGAGCGCTTTCCAGTCAGTTTTAACAAAAAAAAACACTGCAAAAAGGCAGAGCACGCCCGCCAGCCAACACCAACACAGACAAAGTCCAAAAATTTTCTTTTATCGACTGGAATGGCAAATGAAAGAGGAGAAAATTCTGAGCTCATGGTTATAAATGTACAATAACAATTAAATATACCAAGCGACAGAAAAATTATTTTACTCTTTAAAATTTCAGCGTTTATTAAGACGATCGCAGTCGGGTCTTAGTTTTCAACTTTGTCTTCTATTAGAACATTTTAAGCAATGGGTTAGCAGTATTAAAGAAGTGCTTAGTCTGTAATATATTAAGAGCTTAACAGGAATACATCGATCTAGATAGCGGTGGATTGCTTTGATGGATGAAGCGTGTATCGCTCCCAAGTTGCAGCTGAATTTTACAATTTATATCGCTTTTCAAAAATGGAAACCGAAACTTTACAGTAAAATGAGTTATTTCCACCACTCCTTCCTTAGCATTGGGTGTGTTGAATTATTGAATTAAAGGCGTTATTTAAAAAAAAAGCCCTATAAAGAAAGATTTAGAATTTTATGGGTTTGTGTATCATCATCGTCGAATTATAGACGTCCACTGCTGGACATAGGCCTCTCGTAGGGACGTCCACATGCCACGGTCTTGCACCGCCTGAATCCAGTTGCTCCCTACTACTCGTTTGATGTCCTCTGTCCATCTGGTTAGAGAAACCCACATAGATACATTGAACTACTATGTACTAACTAACCATAGAGAGAGTTTGTGTATATGTGTCGTTATGCACGTCTTATTTGAAAAATGCTTTCAGCTTTTGAAAGGTACATTATTCTAGATAAATATAGGTTATATTATGTATCTACCTACTTATCAGGTGAAGTCCACGTAGACAAAGACGCATCATCCACTTGTAAATATTATATTGTAAGTGTTCAATTATTTTCTGTTACACAAAGCAATATTTCTTTGATATAACAGATTATATAGGTTTCAGACCCTTGAGTAAGATCTAAGATACTTTCTGATAAAGAAATGTTCGAGCTCCGATGTTAGCAAATACCTACGATTGGTTTCCATTAAAACAGAATTGTTTGGTCTTTGGGTGGAGTAGCTCGGATTTATTTTCTTTTTCAACAAGAATCTTTATTGATAAACGAATTCTGTGAATTCTCGTGTATCGTAAAGTCCTGGTCAGATACAACGCGTTACGGCAGCACTCAGCAGTATGAAAGGTCGATATTGGAAGCGTGAGGCTGCAGTTCCCAAAACTTCCCAAGAACTGTATGAAATATTTAATGTTTAAGCTATTGTGAGTAATTTCCATTTTAAGTAAATACGTGAGTATAGCCGTTACATTCTATACTTAAAATGTATGAAATACGTTACTTTACAGTACACTTCCGTGACTGTGCGGCTGCCGACATCCGTGTAATGCGACCATCTGTTGAGAACCGTTGCGTTACAATGGATTGCGGCTGTGTAGCTTCACAGTAGGTTTCATTTAGTTCCATGTGTAATAAAATATTGAAGCTGCTACCGCGACGTTTATTGCAACATTTTGCCTGTCGCGAAGCCAAGACCTCAATTCAAGTATATTACTTTTAAGGAGTTGTCTTTACACATCGCTACTATCGCGCCTTATATTTGACCAGCGCTTTATAATGTTTAAAAATAATGCAAACATATTTCAATTTAATAACAAAGTATACTATAATATGGTTGTGTGCTAACAAATGAATTGAAATTATATTTTTCATCATTTCATTTGTTAAGTAATTGCCAATTTCTTTTAGAAATATTTTTTTCTGAATAGAAGACAATTCCAGCAATTTATATTATCTGATTATTTATTGACTATGCTTTGTTTATTTCACTAAAATATATCAAAACTATTCTATTTCATTCAATTTTATTCTTGTATAGTTATGATAGACACGTAGGTACCTAAATATTACTATGAAGTAATACATATTTACCAGGCAACTTGTTTTCTTTTATATTTAGTTTACGAAATAAAGAAATTATATTTAATTAAAATCGGCTCATCAGTAGGTATTTTTTAAATTATATTATTAATTCTGCTAAATATACCTACAAAAATATTCTTGTTTACACGATTTATTTTTTTAATTTGCATTATTTGCCTTAGTAATATTATTTAACATTTTATAAATGAAATTAAAATTAAATATCTCACTTAATAACAAAAAATTATAAACAAAGTTGTATGTACCTACCTATACTATGAAAGGTCTAACGAACGGTTGCGGGGTACAAATCTCATTCCTTTGGCGATCTTGATTGGCCCGATAAAAGGGTGGTTCCTATTTCCGTCCATCTCGTATCGGACCTTCGAAGGAAATGACTTTACTTTCTACTTTATCTCCGAATTTCTAAAGAGCGCATCGATTATAAGGGTCCGTTCATATCGTAAGTTATCCTTTTAAGGTCGAATCAAACTAACGACGCAATGCTTCGGTATGACATGCGTGATTTATGTACAACTTTCTTCTTATTTGCAGTTTATAATACAGGTAGAGATGTTACAAATAAGTACCGGAAAGGCCAGTTCAAATTAGCCACACAATAAGATGGTGTAAAGCCAGAGACACGTTGATGAAGGCGGCTAACCCCGGTACAGTTTGAGTTATCGCCAAAACATGGAAATTCAGAAAAACTGAAGTTTTAGCAATTAAAAAGGTTAGTTTATATGTATAATGGTCAATTATTATTATGGGATTGATTTACACTAGTAACTACATGTGAACAGTATATTATAAATAAGTGTAAATATTGTTGAAATAAAACAAACTCGTCACTAGAGCTAACATTAATCTAGCAATTTGTATTAATTAAGAAAAAACTGTGTTAAATATTTTTGAATTTTTCATTACCTTCAGGTAATCAAGCTAGAAGTTTGCACATGTCGTTGCTCTGGCCGTTAGTGCGATTTGACCCTTAATCTCAGACTCATCAACCGAATTGCCATAACATCACGATCTTGATGTCCCTTGGAAGTATTAGGGATATTAGAAAGACCCTTAATTTATTTAAGTATAAGTTAATAGAATGTACTATGGGCATTAATACTTATGGACCTATTGAAGGTATAAATAAGAAAAAAAATAGTATCTTTGGCTTAGGGCTTCTATAATGTTTTAGACAAGTGATGAATCCATACTAATATTATGAATGCAAAAGTATGTTCTGTCTGATTAATAAATTACGTTTCACTTCCTATTTTTTATATCAATTTTGAGGCAACACTGTATCCCAGAGGTCGATGGAGACTTTTTTTCCGGAGAATCAAAGTCCTCTTGTAATTTTCAAAGACCTAATTCCACGCGGATTATTGTTGCGGTTGTATTTTATTATCTAGACTAGGTGACCCACCCCGACTTCACCTGGATGGAATTTCTGAAAAATTCAAATAATCAAATTACTTTTATTCAAGTAACCCTTTACAAGTACTTTTGAGTCGTCAAGTGCATCTACCACTGGTTCGGAATGCCTTTCGCTCCGAGAATAAAATCCTTTCATTGTAGAAGCCTACACACCAAACATGCAAGATTTCAAGTTTCTAGACCCAGCTGATTGAACTGTAAGTTGATATTTTCATACAGTCAGTCAGTGTATCCTTTTAATTGCATAAATTATTTCATTTTCATCAAGGTACCTACTTGTACCTTCTTAAAAACAGCAAATGACCTTTCCTCCCAAAGAAAACAACTTTCGTGACCATAAAAAACAAAGTTCCTTATGAATGATAATGAACGTAATGAAATTGGGATTAGGGTGAAAGAGCCCTAATTTATTTCGACCACGCACTGTAATAAAAAGAACACCTCCATGTACTAAAGTTTTTGTAGTATAAAGTCCTATACACACTTAAGGCTGGAGGCTATTATCCATATTACCTGAGCGATCGCTCCCTTTCAAAATCTTCTGAGTGTTAACAGGGCTCTCTCCGTCACTCGTTTCATACAATCGTAGTTCCAATTTCATTTGAATATTAAGCAACCAAAGTCCATGAAATTTTGCAGACAAATTCTAGAAACTAATATCTGTGTCTGTAGTGTTTGAGATTTTTCTAAAAATATGTAGTTTTAAAATTACAGGGCCTCAAATATTTGTATGAAATTTTTTAAGACCGCGTAACTTTGAAACCGAATATTTTAACAGAAATCTGGAAAACCACAGACATAGATATTAGTTTCTAGAGTATGTCTGCAAAATTTCATGGACTTTGGTTGCTTAATATTCAAATGAAATTGGAACTACGATTGTATGAAACGAGTGACGGAGAGAGCCCTCTTAACAGCTTAAGCTTCCATGGAGATGAATGTACCTAGGTAGCTCAAGCCGCTGGATTCAGGCGTCGCAAGATTATTTCGAGTCGAGACCTATTTCCAGCAGTGGACGTCTACCTATAATAATGATGATGATGTGTCACAATCTATACTCTATACTAATATTATAAATGCAAAAGTGTGTCTGTCTGTCTGTCTGCTATGTTTTCACGGCCCAACCGCTAAACCAATTTTTAATGTTTGGTACAACTAGACTTGGGATACATCCCTGGAAAGGACATAGGCTACTTTTTATCCCAGAAATCAAAGAGTTCCTATGGGATCAAAAAAAACGAAATCCACGCGGGTGAAGCCGCGGGCATCCTCTAGTATAATTTATACAGATGTTCAACCTCAAGCTCCAAGACAATGTGTCTAGGCTATGCCGACAGGCAGTATAAACGCCCTTACATAATAATCAATTGATACTGGCATGCGCTTACGTATAAACTTAGTCTTCATTTAGGGAATACTACACCCGAAGAAACAAAAATCATCTCAGCCAAGAAGTTTCTGCTACTCCTGGCGGCAATCAGTATTGGACGGGAACTGTAGAAGGCGCAATAATAATAAAACGGGTTGCCGTTTTATTATTATTGCGCCTTCTACAGTTAACATGACAAAAACCCTGCACAGCCACCAATTTCAGGCAGATGAAGAAGCAAAGAGTATTTTATTACGCCCTACTGGATCAGAGCACCTCCCAAATGTACGCAGCCTTTAAACCTCATAATAAATAATTCCCACTTTATTGCCCAGCCGACGACGGCAGTCTAATGATCAATTTAACGCTTATGAAGTGCAAATTCACTGTCACACTCTGAGATGAGACATTATAATACCCAATTTCGGGTTCAGAAAAAATAAAAAATGGACGACGCACCTGTGTTACGCGCTTAGACTTTTTTAATACCTTTCCTGCAGGAAGCAGATGATCATGAATTTTGTTTCATAATCATCATGATCAACCCATCGTTGGCCCACTATTGAGTGTATCTCCTCTCCTTAGGCCATATTCCACCACGCTGGCCAAATGCAGAGCCTCGATAGTTCAACGGTTGAGGAGTGGACTGAATTCCGAAAGGTCGGCGGTTCAAACCCCACCCGTTGCACTATTGCCGTACCCACTCCTGGCACAAGCTTTACGCTTAATTGGAGGGGAAAAGCGAGTATTAGTCATAATTAGCATGGATAATATTGTTTAAAAAAAATTATAGAGATCTCTCAGGCATGCAGGTTACCTCACGGTTCCCTGTTTGTAATGCACATAGGTAATTTTTTATTATCAATTAACATTAATAGGTAGGACATAATATTATCAGCTACATTGCAAAGATTCCGAAAATCTATTCAAAGAACTTTTTCCTGTATTTGTTTATACATCGTATTTTACCGCCATTATTTACATACAGGGAAGGGAAACCTTTATTCAAATCGATTCACGTCTCGTCCCATAAAACGATCGTCTACTCTCGGGCTAGGTTTACTGAATCCGATCCTTCGTCTACGTCCGCTCGCGTGTCAACATCATTTATTCTTTCAGTGAACGATGAAAATGAGTACCTACTTCAGTGAAAACGGTTCATCTGAAGTGAATCATTTTTTTACAAACGATGGAAAGCGTCATTTATGCGTTTAAGGCACAGAATTAGGAGAATACCATCTTATTAGGATTTCTGTGGTTTAAGGTATGGGCTAGCAAAACCAGATGCAGTGAACTGGAATGACACTGGAATGAAGTTATTTTGATTATTTATTTGACTTTGACTTAATGTTGCAATTGGTATTTCTTTAAAGTCATATTCCTCATTGCTGAGGGTCGTGACCTCTTTCCATTACTCATATAATGGTAGGGGTTCTCTTCTATTGATAATGCGGTGGGTTCTCAGATCTATCAGCTATTATCAGATGTTAGCGATGATAACCAAGAGATCTGTATTGTTATAACTACGGCATACGTCCTTCATGTATTATAGTACTGAGAACAAAATATGGACGATGGACATGGACGTGCTAAGGCTTACCGTCCTTATGGCAATGTAAATAAAGCTTAGTTTGAGTTGCTATCAAGAAAGTCGCCGCGCCTTGCCTCTGCAGAGTGCCTTGAGACTAAAAGCTTAGCAACGTCTTGTGTATTGTATGTTACAATATAAACCAAAAGTAGTAGACCGATTTTCATACTGTTTTAGGGTTCTGTAGTAATTAATGTATCACTTGAGAGCGGGTTCTTAAACTTATGTGTTTAAGTGGCTCATTCCGAATTTCCTCCTCAAAAACTAGTTGCCCAGGTTTCCATTTACCTATGCGTTTTTTTATGTTACACTTTATTGACTTTGATTTTATAGTTATAATCTACTCGTATGGTTCTGCAATTTTCTAGTGCTCTCTCTAAATTGTTGAAAAAGGTAGATTAATAGTAAAGTTTGCGTTATCCGGTAAATAAAGCATGAAACTCAAAAAATATGATAAAAATTGTATGCACAAAAAACCTTTCCCAGAAACACTCGGTAACACTAAACCCGACATATTCGTAGAATTCATAAAAAATAATAAAAATATAAATAAAAAATCTGTTTGCACATTTGATAAATGGGAGTACTTTTGTAGAAAAACTTTTAGAAAATTTTCCCCGCGCTCAAATACCGTTAAAAATGCAAGTACATAGTTCGCGATGTTCAGCTAAAAGTTTCGAAATAAATGCAACAGTGATAAAGGCTTGGATATTCCCCGGTGGATTTGCACTGAGGTTTAGTGCAGGTGGTGTTAGTTGGAGCCTGTTAGCACGGCATTATTATTGCATCAAAAGATTGCATTATACTCTATCTGCGAAAAAAGTTAGTATTGCCCTCTCTCTGTTACGTAATCTCATACTAATGATAGAGACAAAAATCTTAGTGGGTGATAACCATTTTGAGTCACCAATCAAACGCGAACGAAACTATGTTTTCTAATTGAATTTCGAATGTTTTTTTGAAAACATGTTTGTGATTGGTTAAATTAAATTCACCTTACCAATACGAAACCCATTCTAGGTTAATAGCAAATAAATAAATAATGCTACTAATTTTACTAAAAGTTCCCTATCAAAATGCAATAAATAAACCTACACTACCCAATATTTCTCAAAACAATACACAAAAAAGTATTTTTCTCCTAAAAGTGTTTCGATTTCGTCAAGATTACTATATCGAGCCTCAATAGCTGAACGTCGATGTTATAGAGGCATTCATATAGGCCATCCTGGAAATTGGACCAGCCAAGCCAACGGTTGGCAACATCTGCTATCCATTGTTCCACAAAATCGCCACGATAACTGGACCTTTTGAGATTGTAGGAACGGAATTTCCGTTTATTTTTTCGGAATACAAAAAATATAGTTTTAAAATCTCGCTTTCTTAAACCGCACCAAACAGCCAGGCATAGTAGGTAGTAATTCTAAACAGATAATAGCGCTGATTATGTTGTCTTTATCTAAACTAAATTCAGAGTATCTGCATCTTCCTTTTTTATATTGCTAAAAAAGGACAGAACATGAATTTTATATTTAGAGACTCTAAAATATTTTAGTGCGCGCTACAAATTTAAGCTATTGCTCGTGTCTCGCAGCTAAAGTCACGAGGTTTGACAGCTCTAAGTTAAAAAAAACTGTCATGTCTGTCCTTTTCATATTACATTAGTAAAAATTAAATTCATAGTGCGAATCCAGCAGGCAGAACCAAATACTGGATCTAACAATAATAAAGATATACTATCAGACTACACTGCAGTCTTTTCCATTAAAGGCTATTTAAACTGAAGCTTCATTTTTAAAGCCTTTGTGAAAAATGCTAAAGTGCGCCCCACTTTGTGATACTATTAATGCTCACACAATTAAAAATAAAGAGGGTGTAAGTAAGAAGCTAGAATACATTGGCTCTTTTATTTTTTAAATTTTTATATTGGACTTACAGCCAGCGCGTGCTAACCTTCGTTATTTTATAATAGCTGAGTGTCTCTGCGTATTGTCTCCAACATAGGGTGGATCCAAATTTCATAGTCGCTGACTGATCATTCGACTTCCTGTGTTGTGGATCATACCACACAATACACAGAGATACTTTCAGCCTTTATAAAATAACGAAGGTTTGGCACGCGCTGGCTCTTTCTCTCTCTACATAGTTCAGCGTTATAAAAAATCAGTGAACTGTGCATGTGATGAAAATGAAAAAATATGCACGCGACTTCGTCCGCGTGGATTTAGGTTTTTAGAGATCCCGTGGGAACTGTTTGATTTTCCGTGATAAAATGCCTATACGGGAGCTGTTTGGCTGTGTGCTCGACCGTAGCAATAGGGAAATTTCCCAACCGAGCGGTGTTGTGCTCGGTAGCGCCAGCTGGGCCGACGGTTATGCGTTGAAACTTCTATATATAGTCCAATTTAATAAACGCTCTGTCAATGCGATTGAAAGTTGCGTGTTCTATTTTGAGTTTTCAATTAGGCTACCCGTGCTGCCATCTAGTGTTTCGAGCGTTGTTGATCCATTGGGTTTAGAAGCGACATCTTCTTGCGAATGTGGCAACCGCTACATCACTCCCCTCTGAGACGACGTCGTGATGTGAAGTATCGAGGAGAGGTGGCGTTGTTGTGCATCCAAGGGGAATGGCGCCTGGCTTAACCATCCAGAGAAGTGGCGTTGTATGCTGACATCTGCTGGTGAAGTGCAGACCCATTGTGCCCTGATGTGCGATGACGCTTGCTGCGCCTGCGCCGTGCGATCCCAAGGGTGTTGCGGTGTGTGCGCGATGCGTCCCTTGACCGCGTTGGTGTGCGCCGTGCGTCAGTGTGCGGTGTGCGTCCACTTTTTGATCACGTCGGCTGTCGCGGTGGTGTGTGACCACGCTTGAGTTGGTTGCAGTGTGCGATCCGTCTTCGATCACGTCGGGGTCACCAATGTACGGGAGCTGTTTGGCTATGTGCTCGACCGTAGCAATAGGGAAATTTCCCAACCGAGCGGTGTTGTGCTCGGTAGCGCCAGCTGGGCCGACGGTTATGCGTTGAAACTTCTATATATAGTCCAATTTGGTAAACGCTCTGTCATTGCGATTGAAAGTTGCGTGTTCTATTTTGAGTTTTCAATTAGGCTACCCGTGCTGCCATCTAGTGTTTCGAGCGTTGTTGATTCATTGGGTTTAGAAGCGACATCTTCTTGCGAATGTGGCAACCGCTACATGCCTATGACAATGACAAAGACGCAAGCTATCTCGGTACCAAATTTCATACAAATCGGTTTAGCAGATAGGTTTTTAGGAATCCTGTGGGAACTCTTTGATTTTCCGGGATAAAAAGTAGCATATGTCCGTCCCCGGGATAAAAGCTAACCCTGTGCCAAATTTCGTCAGAATCGCTTAAACTGTTGAGCCGTGAAAAGGTAGCAGACAGACAGACAGACACACTTTCGCATTTATAATATTAGTATAGATAATTGTTTTCATAACAAGCGATGATAGCTTAGTGAAGACTTATCATCCTCCTAGTCTGGGTCTGGGGTTCTATCCCAGGCCCCTTTCGAAACCTTTCGAACCTTTTCGAAGTTATACGTTTTAGGCAAATTAAATATCATTTTGCTTCAACAGTGAAAGAAAACACAGTGTGGAAACCATGCTTGACAAAGGTAAAAAAAATAAGTAAATCTTGGATAGAATCAGGCGTTACTTTGCGGAAGTTCATGTTTAGCAAGAAACAGTTAAAAGTTATTTTGCTATAATCCGCCAACAGAAAAATCTGTATGGTCAAACATGCAGTTACAAGCTAAGCACCGCTTACCTCCCCAGCCAAGCAATAAAGCCAAGTTCCCAAGCAAGCACTGCCACCACCACTCACATGCACCACCACACAAGACTTTTCCACTACTCTCGACGCACGTTTCGCCCCGACACCGGAGCATCCTCAGGAGATTTTGACTTTACAATTAACTAATTACCGAACTATTTACAATGCTGTATTGTCAAGTGCACTGTCACTTGACAATACAGCATTGTAAAGTCAAAATCTCCTGAGGCCGGAGCATCCTCAGTCAGTCGGGGCGAAACGTGCGTCGAGAGTAGTGGAAAAGTCTTGTGTGGTGGTGCATGTGAGTGGTGGTGGCAGTGCTTGCTTGGGAACTTGGCTTTATTGCTTGGCTGGGGAGGTAAGCGGTGCTTAGCTTGTAACTGCATGTTTGACCATACAGATTTTTTCTGTTGGCGGATTATAGCAAAATAACTTTTAACTGTTTCTTGCTAATAAGTAAATCTGCCAATTCGCGCTTGGCCAGCGTGGTAGATTCTGGTGAAAACCCTTATCATTCGGAAAGGAGACCCATGCTCAGTACTGGACCGGTGATGAGTTAGTGATTATGATGATGATGAAAAATTGTTCTGCTACAACTACATTAAGTGCAGCTTGTTGTTATAGTTGTAAATATTAACTGTGATGGCTTCCCTACGTCGGCTCAGAATGCTGCTTATCCATAAACGGCCGAACAGATTTTCATCAAATTCAATTAAATACACGTGATGAAATTCAGCTGTTTAAGGTTGGTTTTAATCTTTAATAAGGTTTCAAATCAGTCCATGTATTTGAGCGCTATAATGCCATAGACAGACAGACAAAGTTTGGAAACTTGAGACACGCCCCGTTTTGCAATGGGAGTTAAAAATATGGTCATGAACACGAAATTGAGATTGCGCCCTCAACATAAACGGAAGATTCTGCTAAGTGGACTTTTCAATTTTGCCGAGTGCGGAAAAATTGATGCTGAAACGTAGTGTTTTCTTTTCATTTTGAAAAGAGCAGCTCTGACTAGACTTTGCGACAATGGTGTCCGCTTTGGTACACTTTGACGATAATGCTACGAATATTTTAGACAGTATTCAGATAGTCTCTTGGTAAAATTACTTGTTTATAATTTTTTTCAGATCTACAAAAGATAGACAAATATTTTTTGATAAATTATATTTTGTACGTGTTCTAACTTTTTTTTATTCAATGAACCGCATCAGTATAACACTGGAACGAAGAAACTGTACCTTTACGTATTTAAGTAAATACTTAATATACTATAATTTACAATAAAATGAATAGCATTATGCAAAGAAATAACTAAGTATCATGTTCGGTTCAAAAACTTCACTAAGGTAAAGACAAGTTAAGCTAATATTAGTTTCTAAATTATAATCAAAATCCACCTCAGCCTTGCTAAAGTACCAGTAGTTCATAACTTAAGTAAGTCTAACATGGTTAATATAAGTGTAAGCCAAAATGAATTGCTTATTACTACCTTCATTTTTCCCACTAGCTCCAGCTAGAGGCAGTAAAACTTGGCGTTTGGCCACTAAGCCGATTACCGTATGTAATCCGACCTACTGTGACACCGTGCTCGCGGCGCCTTCAATTAGCTTTACTGTGTCACACTGTGTGTGTGGTACAAGTTAAGAGACCTGAATTGTTTATGATTCCTTCATTTTTCCCACTAGCTCCAGCTAGAAGCAGTAAAACTTGGCGTTTGGTGACTTAGCCGATTACCGTATGTAATCCGACCTACTGTGACACCGTGCTCGCGGCGCCTTCAATTAGCTTTACTGTGTCACACTGTGTGTGTGGTACAAGTTAAGAGAACTGAATTGTTTATGATTCCTTCATTTTTCCCACTAGCTCCAGCTAGAGGCAGTAAAACTTAGCGTTTGGCCATTAAGCCGATTACCGTATTTAATCTGACCTACTGTGACACCGTGCTTGCGGCGCCTTCAATTAGCTTTACTGTGTCACACTGTGTGTGTGGTACAAGTTAAGAGACATATATTGTTTATGATTCCTTCATTTTTCCCACTAGCTCCAGCTAACAGCAAACCTTGGCGTTTGGCCACTAAGCCGATTACCGTATGTAATCCGACCTACTGTGACACCGTGCTCGCGGCGCCTTCAATTAGCTTTACTGTGTTACACTGTGTGTGTGGTACAAGTTAAGAGACCTGAATTGTTTATGATTCCTTCATTTTTCCACTAGCTCCAGCTAGCGGCAGTAAAACTTGGCGTTTGGCCACTAAGCCGATTACCGTATGTAATCCAACCTACTGTGACACCGTTCTCGCGGCGCCTTCAATTAGCTTTACTGTGTCACACTGTGTGTGTGGTACAAGTTAAGAGACATGAATTGTGATTCCTTCATTTTTCCCACTAGCTCCAGCTAGAGGCAGTAAAACTTGGCGTTTGGTGACTTAGCCGATTACCGTATGTAATCCAACCTACTGTGACACCGTGCTCGCGGCGCCTTCTAATTAGCTTTACTGTGTCACACTGTGTGTATGGTACAAGTTAGGAGAAATGAATTGCTTATTCCCATCATTCCCTTCCTTCCCATCCTTTCCCTTCATTTTTCCCACTAGCTCTAGCTAGCGGCAGTAAAACTTGGCGTGCACTAAGCCGATTACTTATAGAAACATATTCTGGAGTGGAATTAGTTTTGTAACAAATATGACATACCTGTAGTTAGTCAAGCTTACTGATTTATTGGGTTTCTATTACTTTTTGAAGTAAATTTTATTTGAGAGACCAGAATAACAAAACACTACTAACTACACGGTGCTCCTGTTACGTTGTTATGTGATTACAAATAACAAAAAAATAAGATTAGATAGAGTAGATTTTTGCGTTATAATTTTGATACCACCCGGCACTCGCTATATCTCATCATTTACACAGCACATTAAGCCATGTAAAAAGTTGTGAGCACACTACAGTGTGCTACACTGCCTGCTTGCACTGAGGACATTACTGGGCGTTAGTGTTAGGTGCTTCACTTGCTATCTTATAAGGCTTTAAAGAAAACTTTGCTCCTTGGAAGCCAAATTTTATCGCATGAAATGTTGCGACATTTGATACATTTTGTAAACTTAGTGAGCCCTACAATGTAGACTATAATTTGTCCGGGTTCATGGTAATAAAATGAATTTATTTATTACTAGAGGATGCCTGCGACTTTGTCCGCGTAGATTTAGGTTTTTAAAGATCCCGTGGGAACTGTTTGATTTTCCAGGATAAAAAGTTGGCTATGTCAATAACATGGACGCAAGCTACCTCGGTACCAAATTTCATACAAATCGGTTAAGCGGATGGGTTTTTGGGAACGGGATATAAGCTAACCCTCTACCAAATTTCGTCAGAATCAGTTAAACTGTTAGGCCGTGAAAAGGTAGCAGATAGATAGACAGACAGACACACTTTCGTATTTATAATATTAGTATGGATATATAGGATATCCTGTACCACTTATGATATGCCAAGACTGGTTTGGAAAGTAGATTCTAATTTGAGTCGAGCATCCAACCAGATACCTGGGCTTGATTTTGAGCCCGCAAGGCCAAAAAAAGCGTAGACTGCTTACAAAATTTTAGCAGCCTACTATTTTAGATGAGGCAAAAGGCAAAAAGATCGGTCTCATTTGGAGCACAAAATAAGAAGGTATTTGTGCTTCGGTTGAGTTCAAGCATAAGGCGTCCAACCTTTGAGAAGAGTATTATCTGCCCTCTGGCCAGAAGGTGGAACATAAGATTTAATGATGAATCATCCTTTACAATGAATGATGAAGTAGTCTGATAGACTATAATAAGCACTAGAAAAAGTACCAAACGCAAAATAAATTAAAATTCCTTTTGATTTGAATACATCAATATTATTTCGCACGGAATACACCCTGAGTTATTTGGGTATGTCAATACAAAGGATAATCAACATACGTTTGATTGATTCGTTCCCAGCCCCGCAACAGCGCCGCGCGGCCCCCAGAAGCTGGAACACATTTAATGGTGAATCATTCTTTACAATGAATGGATACAGTAGTCTGATAGACTAATATAATAAGCACTAGAAAAAGTACCAAACGTAAGATAAATTAAAATTCCTTTTGATTTGAATACATCAATATTATTTCGCACGGAATACACCCTGAGTTATTTGGGTATGTCAATACAAAGGATAATCAACATACGTTTGATTGATTCGTTCCCAGCCCCGCAACAGCGCCGCGCGGCCCTATATTTGTCTTCCTTATCGAGGCTCTAAATTGAATAGCATTTTGTGTTTCCCGTTTGCCCACGCATTATGTGTGCTTAGTATAAGATTTTACAACTCGCCAACATTGATAGAAATCGAGAGTCGGAACATAATAACGTCAAAGTAAAATATATGGAAATTATCAAGTACTTGAAGACCAAAATCTCTGAACAGTGCGCGTTGCTAGTGATGAAATATAGATCCGAGACATGGTCGCTAACGATGGGGCTTATAAGAAAGCTCAAGGGCGATAGAGAGAGCTATGCTTGAAGTTTTTCTACGTGAACAAATCAGAAATGAAAAAATCCGTAGGAGAAGTCACAAAGCTTAACGGGTTTCCTAAGAAAAAGTGGCAATGGGTAGGGCACAGAGTTCAAAAAACTAATAGACCTTGGGGTCCCAAGGTGCTGAGTGGCGACCTCGTACCGGAAAGTACAGCGTTTGACCCTCCATTAGCTGACAGACGTCATCAAACAAGTCGGGGAACTGTCGGATTCAGGCAGCGCAAGACCGTAGTGTGTCGAATTAACTACCTTAAAAAGACCTATGTCCAACTGTGGATGTCTATCGGTCGATAGTCATTAAAATGGTCTTGAATTGAAGAAAAAAATTCAATACCATTGATTTTAATATCACGGTTCCGCTTGGAGCGCTGGCTGTAGAAGTAAAGCCAAAGAGCTTTAAAACGAGGCATTTAAGATCCAGTTTACTATAACGCTGAAGTGTTTCAACACTCGAATACTATCAACGTTGGTGACATAATATAAAACCTCATACTAAGCACACTGTTTATCAGGATTATCCACGACGCTTCACACATCGGTCTTTTGTAAAAAAATATGTTTGAACGCCTCTCCAAGGTTTTTTGCACTTTCCAAGCTATTTAAGGGATGAATCTGTTATTTGCAGTAATTTCTTTCTATCCATAATAGATTCGATACTTACAGTACGATATGGCATAAAAAAATCATGTTACATACGTACACAAGTGTAAATTAAAAATGTATGACACCCCCGACAAGTGAAGGGTACAGTAATAACTAGAAAAGAGCTGATAACTTTCAAACGGCTGAACCGATTTTCTTGGATTATAGCTAAGAACACTCTCGATTAAGCCACCTTTCAAACAAAAATAAACTAAATTACAATCGGTTCATTAGTTTAGGAGCTACGATGCCACAGACAGATACACACGTCAAACTTATGACACCCCTCTTTTTAGGTCGGGGGTTAACAGGGCTCTCTCCCTCACTTACTTCATACAGTCGTAGTTCCAATTTCATTTGAATATGAGCAAACAAAGTCCATGAAAATTTGCAGACATGTTCTAGAAACTAATATCTGTGCCTGTGGTGTTTTAGATTTTTCTAAAAATATGTAGTTTTAAAATTAGGGGCTTAAAGATTTGTATGTGAATTTTCAAGACCGCGTAACATTGAAACCGAATATTTTAACAGAAATCTGGAAAACCACAGGCATAGCAGAATAGGCATAGCATATAAAGTGCAAAATTTTATGGACTTTGGTTGCTTAATATTCAAATGAAATTGGAACTACGTTTGTATGGAGCGTGTAACGGAGAGACCCCTCTTAAAAATAATTTTATTAGACTTTTTTAAACTACAAAACACTACGGTGTAAAATCACGGGTGGCCACCGCGATAGTTATTTTGGTCACGTCGGGACTGCAGTGATGCAGGTCGTCAAGTAGTTTCTTAGCTAGTTTTCCTGACTGTAACGTCAACAATAAATGACCATTATGAAAAGGTCATGAACTTTCAGTGTTGCAATATAACAATGATCAAATATTTTGCAAACACGGTGAAGTATTTACGCTTATTTCTTCCTTTCACCTTTCGCCTTTTTGTCTGATGTCACACTAATATTATAAAAGCGAAAGTTTGTGTGTGTGTGTGTGTGTGTGTGTGTGTGTGTGTATGTTTGTTACTCTTTCACGCTAAAACCACTGGACGGATTTGGCTGAAATTCGGAATGGAGATAGATAGTATCCTGAATTAGCACATAGGCTACTTTTTATCCCGGAAAATCAAAGAGTTCCCACGGGATTTCAAAAAACCTAAATCCACGCGGACGAAGTCGCGGGCGTCAGCTAGTATTAAAATATATTGTGATCGATATATTTTAATACGTCTGTGTAAAGCCGTATTTATACAAACACTAATATTCTGTCTATCAGCTATCCATCTTTCTATTACCTTTCATAGCTCATCCTCTGAACTAATTTTGAAAAAAGACAGAATGAATAGCTTACAGCCTGGAGACAAGCGAGCTCTATCTTAAGGTCGATTAACACCAATTGCGTATGCAGCACGTACACGTAACACGTGCGTAGTAAGCGCATGAATCCATAGACGTAACTGCACGCATTACGTCTACGTGAACATTCACGCCACGCAAGAGGTATGCCATGTTTCATACAGTTTCATATATTACAACACGTACGCGCTACGGCTACGCTTACGCAACGCTTACGCAACGCTTACGCAGCCTGTGTGAACAAGCTAAGGCTGCATTATCATAAATTAAAAAAAAGCGGACACAGAAAAGACTTTTCCCATGAAACAAACCTTCTTTGATGCAAATGATCGCAATCATAAATAAAATATGAGTCCTAATAAAACGCTAATGAAACGAAAGAATGCAATATCTAAAACAATACTTCATAGTAACATGACAAACAATTTTTCATCCGAGGGAAATTTATACAACAACTAGAATTTCAGTTGCGGAGAACGCGCGTAAAGTCCGGCAAGCGGAACCACGGGACAGAGATAGTACGCCGGCGAACGGACGCCGGTCCTGACGTATCATTTATTATATTGCTTCCTGCACCATTTAAAGGATAGTTTACCCGTGTCTTCATTTTTCAAGCTTTTGTGAAACATGCTTTTCCGAGCGCTTTGAAATTTTTAATGCTTATAATATACACTTGAGGATGCCCGCAGCTTCGCCCGCGTGGATTGAGGAGTTGGAATCAAAAATTTTTATGGAACAATGCCCCAAAGTTTCTCTATCGATTAAAAAAAAATTACGCACATCGGTTAAGAAATCCCGGAGATATCGGTGTGCATAGGTAGAAAATAACAACTCGTCCATTTTTAAAAGTCGGTTAAAAAGTAGCCTATGTTACTCCTTGGCTAATCCTCTACTTATCAGTGAAAGTCCCGTCATAATAGGTACAGACAGATAAAATTTTTAAAACGTTAGATTCTGTTATATTATGGTACCGTTGAAATAACCATATGAGCTTAATATGAAGTAGTTATTTCGAAATTACAGACAGACACTTCAATTTTATTTATTAGTATAGAATTATGAGTATTATACAAAAGGCTCTTTAGAATACCCTTTTGCTGTACAGGACTATGTTATTTAGAAAGCGCTTTGATTTTTGACCAACTTCCGAAAAAGGGGCGGTTCTCAAGTACGTTTTTTGTTCTCATTAAACTAAGATATTAAATCATAAATCCTCATTTTTTTTACACTTTCTTACAAGAGTTCAAATAGTGGGTTAATGTATAATCTTATACGATAAGGTATAATAATCTCATTCATTCAGCGGGTGATGAAAAGAACTACTTATGCTCGGAGATCTATACTATCAAATCAAAGAAGAATATCTGTAGATTATAACCCAGGTCGGTATTGAATGACGTATCATATTATATAACATTGCTTCCTGCACCATTTACAGGACACAGTTTACCCGTGTCTTCATTTTACAAGCTTTTGGGAAACAGGTTTTTCCGAGCGCATTGAAATTTTTAATGCTTACATTTATGAATATAACGTAAAAGGCTTTATAGAGAGACCCTTTTGATGTACAGGAAACCATTTTATTTACCAGGTGCTTTGATTTTGATGGTATTAAATCGTAAAGCCTCATAATATTATTTCGACACCTCCCACGTAAGTTGTTGTAAGCCACAAAATTGCCATTTTGCGTTTTTTACATAACAATGTCTATTTTTATCTATTTTATATGTTCAATTAAAAAAAATCCTAAAAATGTTGTTTTTTAAAGTACTTATGAGGCGTATAATGTTGTATTTTTCAAACGAGGACGACGTAAAATATCATATCGACCTTTACAACGTTTTATGTGGGGTGAAGTCGCACGTTTGCGCCTCGTATGTAACAGATACAACAGATCACGACGGACTTCAAATGAAATGTTTGTAACTCAAGACACTGATATGTCACGGTTGTGTTTGCATTTTTTTATTTCATTATCGTATTTTAGTAATTTAATAGTGATGCCAAGCTAAACTATTGTATAGATTACATACAACAATTTACGTCGTTGAGCACACCCAAAAACAGTATTGTATGATGACATACAACCGTTTACGTTGCAGAATTATAATAAATTTTGTGTTAAGTGATACATACAACATTTTACTTCGGCATTTATTTCTTAAAATTTTGTTGTATGATTACATGCTATATTTTACGTTGCTATGACATTGTTTTTTTTCTTATATCTTTATCATTGTATACAATAAAACTATGTTAAAATTTTGTTTGATGGCGACGTAAACCTATGATAGTCAATGAAATAACTAATCGGCTCATCATACCACTAGGTTACCATATAATTAACAAAAAAATCACTACTACAATATATTATTTCAGAGCCTACCTTTCCAATAAATAGGTTGGTAGAACCTGCCAGGTGGTGGAGTCCAATTTCTTTACAGCCTATCGTCCAAAAATAACAAATATTTTTTATGATTTTAAAGCTCATGGCCAGAAAAAGGCCAGAAATGATACTGTAGTCTCCAGCAGATGCACCTACCTACTGACAGATCTCTATTGTACAAACACGTGACTTATGGATCTTTAATTTCGTTTTAAAGATACTATAGAGCGGAACAGGAACTCAAAAGTATTCACGAAAGATCTGTCTACTAAACAGGGCCTGCTGATACGACAAAAAACTGACAATACCTCATTTCAGCTAAACTTGAGCTCTTGAAATAAGTGGAGAAGTTCTATGGACAGTTATACACCACAATACAAAGACTTGTTGAAGATTTGGCTAAAGATGATCCCAGAGCTAAATTGACGGGACACTATACCCAAGATATCCCAGATGCCAGTTTATACGAGATAAGTATGGCTCTCAAACAACTCAAGGATAAAAATTCGCTCGGCGATATCAGAATCACAGTAGTATTCCTAAAAGCGGGTGGCAAACCAGTACTTAAGGTCTTTCAGCGATTTCCCAATCGCCATGATGGGATTTTCAATCCCGTCATGGCGATAATGCCGTAATAAATAATAAGTAATGGTTTATTTGTTGCAATGTGGGCACAAAAGGTTAGTGAATCTTATATTCAAATTAATCTAGTACATTGCATAACGAAATTACAAAGTTACAAACATTACTCAATAAGAGTCATAGACTCATTTCGCTGCTAAGCCATGTCTATAAACTGTTGTTATCGTAAGTCATTATGAATCGTCACAATAATAAGTTCGATGACTTTCAGCATCCCTAACAAGCTTGATTCTGAAAAAGCTTAAGCACTATAGGTCACATTCATAAGCTGCGACATGTTATGCATAATATAACTGAAGGCTATTATAATAATCTGCCTCTTTGCTAAGCGTTTGTAAACTATGAGAAAGTTTTTGATTTGGTGGAAACTGGGGCTGTATTAAGGTCGCTATTGAGATGCTGAAACAACTGCCTGTTCATACAAATGCTGAAATAGAATCCTGTACGAAAACACCATGTCAGTCGACATATAGGACCAGACTAGGCCAGTCCAATTGCAGTGACAGAGTGCACATTGAGACGTAATTCTCTGAAACTCTTTACCGCTGCTTTGGAAGACGTCCTTATCTTTAAGCTTGGATTGGAATGAACTTGACACTAACATCAAAAGAAATTCACCTTCGATTTGTCGATGACATAGTCACTATCACAGAAACTCTGGGAAACCTCATTAGGTTTCCCAGAGTTTCTACATTTACAGCTCAATGACCTTTGCAAAGTTTCACAACAGATGGGCCTGAAAATGAACATGAGTAAGACGAAAATTATGTCTGATTCTTATGTCTCGGCCCACCCAGTAATCGTTGAGGGCTCTGCACTCGAAATTATAGAAAAGTGTGAGCCTGGAACAGGTACCTGGACCAGGTAGGTAAGTGAAATTTCAAGAAACAGGTCAGCCAACGAATCCAACTCGGCGGCAGCGTACGGAACTAAATTAGTCTTCGAACAGTGCGTGTTACCAGTGATGACATATTATGGATCCGAGATAATATGGTCACATATTATAATGGAATTCATAAGAAAGTTCAGAGTCACTAAGCGGGCAATTAGAGAGCTATATTTGAAGTTTCTCTACGTGATCGAATCTGGAATGTGGATATCGGTAGGAAAATCAGAGTAACCGGCATAAATGGGTTGCGAAGCTAAAGTGTAAATGGCCGGGGCACATAATTCGAAGGACCCATAGACGTTGAGGTCCCAAGGTGCTGGAACCTCGCACTGTAAGGCGCAGCGTTGACAGACTCCCACTAGGTGCACAGACGACATCAAACGAGTCACAAGGAGCCACTGGACTCAGGTGGTGCAAGACCGTGGCATATAGAAGTCCCTACAAGAGACCTATGTCCAGTAGTGGACATCCATTGGTTGGAAATGATGAATCGGACTACACATACTACATTTTTTTTTAATTTTAAACAACGTACACTGTTGTATTTAACACATACGATGACACTCAACCCGTTTTTTCCAGCGTAATTTGTTGTAAGTATCTTATACAACATTTTACAAAGATGAAACACGCCGTAAAATGTTGTATGAACAAAATCTCAGAAATGTGAAGTATTTCTATAAATTATCTTTCAGAATATGTTAAAGTACTGTAAACTATAACTAAATACCGAATTTCACAGAAATATATTGAAAAATGGAGCTTTTATTTCAATTTATATCTTTAAAACGCTCTACTGAAAAGTTGTAGTTTTGGGGATACAACAACTTACGTGGGAGGTGTCGATTTTATGAGGCTTTAAGAACTTTGAGTAAATTAGGTCCACCTCCCTGGCGCTGTGGTAAGTGTGTGGTATTGTGGGAGGTCCCGGGTTCGATTCTTGGAATTTTATAATTTCTAAATTTCTGGCCTGGTCTGGTGGAAGGCTTCGGCCGTGGCTAGTTGGACAAAAATTTGGATATACACTAATTGCAGGGACTATTTCGAGCGAGTTGTTGAAAACCTTCGGATCTTTTGGAAATCTATGCAAAATACAGGACATGATATTATGTCCAGGAATAGGTACCTATTAGTTGATGGTTGCAACTGCAATGGACACGGAAAAGACGCGGCAACCGACAAAATATCGGCTAATCAAAATTCCGTAGTCTTCAGGGGCCTTAAAATTTTATTTTTAAACGTTAGAATTTTGTCAAGATTGCACGAACCGCAATGTCTGAATTGCTCCCTAATGGAGTAGTTCTAGAAAATTCGACTAAGGACTGCCGACAGCTGGTGTCTAGTGCCCCACATAATCCTTATGGTAACTACCACCGTAAAGTTATTATTATTACTCTAAATTGTTTCTTGATATTACTAAGAAATAGTTACTGAAATAATCGACTGTGACAGACGGACAGACGGACGGAGAAAGTCGCACCATTAGCATTCCATTTTTACATTTTATACCGAACCCTAAAAATGAATAAAGGTAATGAAACTTATTAACCCCCGACCCAACAAGAGGGGTGTTATAAGTTTGACGTGTGTATCTGTGTATCTGTCTGTGGTATCGTAGCTCCTAAACTAATGAACCGATTTTAATTTAGTTTTTTTTGTTTGAAAGGTGGCTTGATCGAGAGTTTTCTTAGCTATAATCGAAGAAAATCGGTTCAGCCGTTTGAATGTTATCAGCTCTTTTCTAGTTAAGTTGTAACGTTCACTTGTCGGAGGTGTTATAAATTTTTAATTTACACTTGTGTTTTATTTTCAAACAAGGCTTAGTTTGCACGTGTGAGATAATGATCATTATCAACCAATTGCCGACTCACTATTGATCACGAGTCTGCTGTCAGAACGAGAAGGGGTTGGTTACCACCATGCTGGCCAAGTGTGGATTGACATACTTCACACACCATTGAGATCATTATGGAGAATTCTCAGGCTTGCAGGTTCACTTACGATGTTTTCCATCATTGTTAAAGCAAATGATTGCTAAAAACGCACGTCAATATTTAATTCAACATTCAAATGCATACTAATATTATAAATGCGAAAGTGTGTCTATCTGTATATCTGACTCTTTTTGTGCTAGTTTTTCACGGCCCAACACTTTGACCGATTTTCATAGGGTCAGAGTTACCTCGCCGAAAATTGACATAGGTAACTTTTTAACCCGGAAAAGCAAATAGTTCCCACAGGTGTTAAAAAACCTAAATCCATGTGTTCGTCATCGTGGACATCATCTAGTTATTAATATTCTAGGCAAAAAAATAATCCTATTTATTCTATTTTCTTACAAATAAGCTCTAAATTATAAGTATTAAAGTTTATTTCAATAGAATTTATATAAATCTTTTTCAATCACTTTCAATCGTCTCTTGCAAATAAAACTAGCAACAAGTAGTAAATTTTATTCTAACGAGAAAAATCACGCAAGCCTGTGTTCAAACGGGAAAGAAAGTAAACAACGAATGTGGTTTCCGCCATTTTCCTATTTTCTCGATTTTTCATTGTTTCAGGTTGTTGGTGCTAAACCAGTTGTTAAGTGAATGATTTATCACAAATATTTATTCTCAAACATAATAATTAATATAATCTAAGTAAACATCTATACTATATTGATTTATTGAAGACTACTCGGTATGCTTATTTATGATAATATTATTATGTGATATGATATGATTATATGATATGATAATATTATAAATGCAAAACTGTGCCTGTCTGTCTGCTAGCATTTTACGGCCTACCCGTTTAACCAATTGTGACAAAATATGATACTGAGATATATTTTGCATCCCAGGATCGACATAGTCTAATTTTTTTCTCTAAAAATTAAAGAATTGGATTGATCTTTTAGAAAACCTAATTTCACGTGGATGAAGTTTCGGGTATCATCAAATCAAATCAAGTCAAAATTTTGTATAGAGATAGTTTGCATACGGATATAGGATCCTTTTTATCCCGGAAAACCTTGAGATCAAAAATCCACGTGGATTCAGGTTTTTTGATCTCATGCATCATTCGATCGTCGCAGGCATCATTTTTTATTTATTTTTCAATGAGGTCATTGGAACTGCGAAAAAAATGTTTGTAAACAATTTTACTTGTATATGACTATAATAGTACCTACACTGTTTTCTTACAAAAAGAAGAACATTTTCTCATAAATTCATTTAAACAACAAAAAAATTGAGCTCCGAAAAGAGGTTTAGTTATCATGAGGATTGCGCGGTACAATGGATGCCAGATGTTGCCAGTCGTTGGTCCAATTTCCAGAATTACTCTATTAGGGACCTTTCAGACATTGCGGTCCGAAATACTACATCACCGAAATCCCGCCCAAGTGGAGAAAATATTATTATACCTGAAAATACTGAATTGCATAACCCGTAAGTATATAAATATTATAAGCCAAAAATGTGTCTATTTTTCTGTCTATCTTCTAATTGTTTCAATTTACTGTACAATAATAATGTGTACCATAATTGCATAACTCATTTTTTTCTATCTCGACACCCCTAGCCTCTTTTGACTTATTTCTGTCTTAAATGATATTAAACTTTAAAAATTCCTTGCGACTTGGTACTATCCAACACTAGCTTCTCCTTTCAGCAAAGGTTGCCTAGTAGAGATTGCTCCAAGCAATAAGGCCGCCTTTGCACGCAATTGTTTTTTCTGTTTTCTTCTTTCTGTGTTGTGTTCCTTTACATATGTTTTTGTGTGCAATAAAGTGTTCTATCTATCTATCTAAACTTAATTCTTGGTTTAAGGACATAATATTATAATGAACTAGCTGACCCGACAGACTTCGTCCTGTCAAAAAGATTTGTAATGTGGCAGTTTTTGTGCCTACGTATTTTAAAAAATTCTCCTGAACAGAACCGTTGACGTTAGGAACACACCTACATTGCTTAGACAACAGTGAGTGCTTGTAATTTAATATGAACTTTATACCATAGCAATAAAGCTCAAATTGACTACGTTTTAGTTAGAAATCATTTGTATGGGAAAAAGAAAAGGGCTATTTTTAGGGTTTTTCCAGCAATAATTCTAATTTTTCTCGCCGTAAAAACCATCCTTGAACTTCAACGAACATTTTAAAAAAAGATTTGGCCAAATTGGTCCAGGCGTTGTTGAGTTATGCGCTTACCAACACATTTTGCGATTCATTTTTATATTATAGATGTAATGGGTACATACCTACTATGATAAATAAATAATATGATTTCTTTAGCTGCCATGTTACTGATGTTATGATGTACCTGAAAAGGTACCTACACCTTAAGAAGGCATACCATTTATCGTGATTCGTAGTTATTACATGTCTATATTTTGCTTTTATTACTAAAAGCTGGACTGTACAAATTACCTGCTGACTAAAATAAGGAAACTTTAACCCAATGAAAAGCATCACAACGAAGCTGTATGACTTCGTCTGTGTTAGCGTTTGCTGGCGCTCGTGCGGTGCCTTTTTGGAGTGTTTTTTTGTTAAAAGGGCGCCGCGCGTATGGCGACGAGCGCCGGCACAGACGAAGTCCATACTTAAATAGTTTTCCCTCACTAATAATATACTATAATTAACTACAAACTTGACATTGGCTAATCTAAGTAAAGCCATACGAGAGAAAAAAAAGAAGCTGTATATATCAAAACAGAACTCAGTTATTCACCCCTTTCAGCTTTTACCAGGCAAGCATACATTTATAGAAGGCTTTATACAGCCATTCAGCTTAACCGGGGACAGTTTTCATATCAACCGGAAATGGAGTGTGCGTAGCGTGGAGCATCGTGTAAACATGCCAAGACGCACGCATTGAAAACTGGGAGACAGTATAGACTTAAGCATCAGGTCACACTTGAGATATGATGATCGACAAAATATTTTATCCAATTTAAAAAAATCGACTAGTTTTTTCTTATTCAATCCAAAAGTGACTTGATCGAGAGTGTTCTTAGCTATGTTTGAAGAAAATCGGTTCAGCCGTTTGAAAGTTATCAGCTCTTTCCTAGTTTTCTTATAGAGGTTTTTGTGTCGGGGGTTTTTTAATTTTTTTTCTCCATCATGTCCGCCAATTTACAATGTACATGTAACATCCTGTGGATATACGTCACGAGGATTGTATTACATAAAAGTTGTCAAACAAAAAGTCGCTAACGAATCCACGCGCTTAGCTCGGACGGGCTTTTCTTACTCTGCTAGCATAATAATCGGAGGCAATCATGCCATTCCTTAGCTTGCATTACCCGCTGCTTTGATGGAATTGGCGCTGCGGTTTTTCCTTTTGATTTGAGATGTGCAGATAACCGCCGGGGTGGAACGGCTACAATTTTTCTTGCCACCGCTGACTTTTGTCTATGAAATCGGAGCGAATAGAAATAGTCCATGAAAAAGAAGGGATCTAGTACTTAATATGTCAGCCAACTATTTGAGGGACCAAGGGGTTTAGGGGTTTAATCTTAGGTATGCACTTCTAATTTTTCAGAATTATATGCGTTTTAACAGTTGAGGAGAAATGTGTGCCTGAAAGTTCGCCATAATGTTGTCAAAGGTGTGTTAAATCTGCCAATCCACACTCATGGTGGACTACAACCTAAACCCGTGGACTTTTCTTAGCTTGCATTATCCGCGGCGATGCTGCGGTTTTCCTTTTTACTCGACTGTGGCAAAGCCAAAAGGAAGGGTTACAATTTTATTAATAACTAAAGCTGTCGTTTAAATTAATAATTAAAATTTTGAACCTTGACTTTTAACCTTTTGAAGCTTCACTGAAGTACAATTTCTGAAATTCTGCGTATTTGTATTAGAGTAAACCTACATAATAACAGACACTTTAATATTTCTAGACAATGTGTTTCCAACAGAATATACTTCTTGTAATGATTTTGTCAGTCAGTTTCTCCTTTCCAATTTTATGTAGATTTTCTACCAAGGCTCTTTTATAACAGTGAAATTCGAGTAAGCAACAACGTAAACATAATATTATCACCAAAATAAAAATAATACCCATTCGATCCAAGTAATGAAACGTTAAGTCCTACAAACAATAAAATCGATTACGAGAAACATAAAACTCGATTGAAATCGATAATAACAAAAACAATCAGAGCCCGTTAACGAGACACGGCGCCCGAATATCCGCAAAGCACACATTGTACTCATTTTCACATGAGGCGATAATGGTGGAAACACATTTGCAACATTTATCTACCCTGACTTCGACTCTAACTTCGAGTGGAATTTCTTAAAATCCCTTTTCAGGCCTAGTTCATGGAGAAGCGGGTTATGGCGCAGTTCAATGTGCGTAGCGTGGTGTTGCCAAATAAAATTTATGCCAATCACACTAATATTATAAAGGCGAAAGTTTGCGTGTAGTGTGTATGTGTGTGTGACTGTTTGTTACTCCTTCACGCAAAAACTACTCGACGGATTGAGCTGAATCATGGAATAGATAATATCCTGTATTAGCACATAGGCTACTTTTTATCCCGGAAAATCAGAGTTTCTACGGGATTTCGGAAAAACCTAAATCCACGCGGGTGAAGTCGCGGGCATCGGCTAGTAATCTATATTTATAGTAGGGAAGCCTTCCAACGCTGCGCTTTCGGGTGCGAGGTCATCATTCCAGCACTTTGGAACTTCAGCGTATATACCGGTTTTTCGAACTATGTTCCCTGCCCATTAACACTTCAGCTTCGCAATCCGCTGAACTATGTCAGTTACTCTGGCGTGGAGTGGCGAGTTGTAAATATGTTTCTATCATAACAATGTTGACATGCGAATCAACGTAAACGAAGGATCGGATTCGGTAAAATCTCGACTAAGAGTATACGATCGTTTTATGGGACGAGACGTGATTCGATTTGAATAAAAGGTTTCTGTGGCTGATATGTAAATACGGACGGAACAACACGGTGTAGGTACAGGGTAAAATTGATTTCATAAAGGCTCAAGGCACATTGGTGCAGAGTAATTCAACTCGATTCATTTATTTGTGCTCTGAATGTCACAACCAAAACATCGTGAATTATTATTGACAGATTTACGTACTTGAGTTTTACGTTTTTATAATAAAATGAAAATTTATCGTGTTAGTTAGTTAGTTTTTAGTTGTGATATCCATACTAATATTATAAATGCGAAAGTGTGTCTGTCTGTCTGTCTGTCTACTACGTTTTCACGGCCCAACTGCTGAACCGATTGCAATGAAATTTGGCACAGACGTGGGATACATCCTGGGGAAGGACATAGGCTACTTTTTGTCCTGGGAAATCAAAGAGTTCCTAAGGGATTTTAAAAAACTGAAAACCACGCGGGCGAAGCCGCGGGCATCCTCTTGTTCTTACAAAATGGCTTTGTTTTCTTTTTCCTTCTTCCTTTCCTTTGAAGTTGTCTTCTCAAGTAATTTTCTTTTCAGTAATTATCCAGTAACCAGTTAAATTATAAGTTAGTTTACGATTACGTTTAAACTTTGACTGTCAATAAATGCAATATGGATTGCACAAGTCAGAATTTGTTAACTTTGGACCAGATTGTATCTTAAACCTTAATCATGGAGGTATGAATAATAATTCGTGCGACCCACTTTGCTTTTTATTGGTGCTCAAAATTTAACGATAACCATAACATTACATTAAGTGCCTGTCATACAACTGGACCTAGACGTGTTAGTGACTAGTTAAATTAAAGCATGATTAAAACCAGTTTAGAGAAGACGCGTCATTTGGCTTTGTCTCTTTGCCGATACGTTTTGATTGTAGCGATTGGATTTGAGATCATCTGTATAATCAGATAACGAAAATACACACAGAATAATAATATATGATCCCGTAGACAAACATTGTATCTATTCTTAATCTGTTGTTGTTAATTACATTAATTTGCATACAGTTGCAATCAGTGGTCAGTAATTATAGCAAAACAAACATTAGGCACCCATGGTCTCCTGGTAATGGGTCTTGGTCCCTAAACTTCGATTATAAGTTAACTGCCTCGTTAGTCTAAACTCTAGACTAGTCTAAACCATATAGTTTAGCATGTTTGACTACGGAAGACGTGATCCTGGGTTCGATTCTCGGGCTGAAAGAGAAATAATTAGGTATTTGATTTTTCTGTTAAGCTGGATTTTGATATATAAACGTTGATAATGTGGTTCTATTTTAAATGTCTGACGGTTGAACACATGCGTTAGTCGGTGTATGTCCGACTACTTACGACGCGGTACCGAGAAGAGTTGTTGGGCATACTCCGACCACGTGAGTTCAGCTAACAGATATTTTATTTATATACAGATATATATTACAATGAATATCACTCACGACAGTTTGAACGCTAGATTTTGGTTCTAAATAAAGTGGTAAAAATCCCCATCGATCAAAATTCCCCTCAAAAATTCACAGTATCGAAATCACAAGCGGTTTTTCGTGAATATCTCAGACACAGTCCATAAAATGTGACCAAAAAAAAAAGTGTCGTTAAAAATTCTTTTGACTCTGAAAAATAACAAGAAACAGAATTATTTTTCCGGCTGAAATGTATATGATTTCGGCTTATTATTCCAGCGTGCAGGTGCTCATCATGTTTTCGTACGCAAATTAGCTCAAGTTTGGACTGCAACGTCAAGTCAGTACGGTGCACTGAAATAATAAAGCCGTACCCATTTGTTGATTCTCCAAGCAAAAGCCCGGTTTGGCTGATTCTGCTGCCATTTTCGTTTGACGGTCTTATGCTCGCTCAAACATGACGACCTTCCTGGCACAGTGGTCTTATAAATGGAAGGTCCAGGTTCGATTCCAGGCAGGGATAATTTGGGTGTTCGTAATTTCTAAGTTGTCTATGGTCTGACTTGGACCACCGTACCGGCAAAGCCGTACCAGCAAGCTTATTTAGAGTTTCAGTACCATACCATAGAAACCAATAAGACCCACTCCTTATGGGTTTACCAAAACTACCATCTCCACTAGTTTTTTTGCAGCGATAAGAGGGATGAAATAAAAAACTCTCTCAGCGGCACTCTCTTGGCGGTCAAAACACTCGCGCTGTTTGTGCAGAGATTAAAGTGTAGGTATGTTTTAACCAGAGTAATCGTCGCTTGGTTGCAAAATTTACATGTGCACGAAAAAAACATTTTGTCGTGAGAAAATAATGAAGTAACATCTTCCAAATATATTAAACCCTTAGTTTTACGAGAAAGAATAAAAGTTTTTGAAAAAGTAAAATGTAAAAATGATGCCTAGGTAATCATCAAAATCAGCAATAGCTTAACGGTTGAAGAGCGGTCTGAATTCCGAAAGGTCGCCGGTTCAAACTCAACCCATTACACTACACAAGCTTTACGCTTAGTTGGAGGGGAAAGGGGAATATTTATAGTCATGATTAGCATAGCTAATAATCTTTTTAATAAAAAATTAGTCTATGGAATAGGTTTGCGCGCCCGAAGAAATTTACGAAAATGAGTCAGCTTGTAAAATATAAAATAGCCTTTCACTTAATTAAAGATAGAAAGTAAGTACAAACTTTTTAATTAAATATCCGTGTTTCGAGTTGAAGGAACAAGTCGAAAGTTAATTATTAATTTAATACCATTATTCATACTATATTTTAATATACAAATGGTTCTCTTATTCAAAGATTGTTAGAAGAAACTTACAGAATATTTAACTGATTAAAGACCACTTCACAATAGGGAGATGGCCCAGGACTATGTTTTCTTTACTACTCTGTCCAAGACACAAGTTAGTGTGGAAAAAATAGGTTAGTTTGTGAATAAATGGTCACTAAAAATGGTACATGCCCATGGAATTTTTTGTCTTTGTGATTTGAATGGGACTACGTAACAGAGAAAGCTCTATATTAACTTATCCCCGTGGATACGAGTAGAGTATAATAAAATAATGACTGCCTGAAATGTATCATATTATTATTTATTCACTAGACGATTCAAAATCACTTGTTATAATAAAGCACAGTTTATTTGATGACTAAATTACATTATTTGCCAGGCCGGCAACAAAGCGATTAACTTTCGGGCATAATATAGGAAGGCCGAGGCGAAGCCGAGTACTTCCCAAGTGCTATTAAAAGGATGAGAAGCCAGCCAAGTCCTTTTAAACTAAACAAGGTCGTTAGTTGCTATTTCAGCCAAGACTTGTATGAAACATTAATTTTATTTACCACGATAAATTGGCTAGTCTGGTGGCGTAAGGTCTGGCTAATATTTTGTGCAAAGCATCAGCCTGGCTGCTCAGTGTGGGGATGAAGCCATAATTCTTGTCAAAATACCTGGCAAATATGATTTAAATACAGTAATTGGATAAGGTTAGCCATAAATATATTGTAGTAAAAAAAACGAATAAAACGTTTGACCAAGCGGTGGTTCGTGTTAATGTACGTCAGGCTTTACAAGGAAAACTTCGCGTAAAATTAATTAACCTTTAAATAAGAATTAACCTTAGAGTTATTCAGTCACTTCTAAAACTTTGGTAATTACTTCTAATCTAATCTTATGATATTTACGAAGACGAGTGCGAGTTTATGTTTATTAAAATTTTACTTTCGAATACATTTTAGGGTTCCGTATCCGAAGGGTGCCAGCGGGACTTAGCATCCGCTCTTCATCCGTCCATCCGTCCATCTGTCTGTCAGTGAGGTGAATCTCATGAACCGTAACGGGTAGAGAGTTGAAATTTTCACAGACTGTGTATTTTTATTGCCGTTATAACAACAAATACCTAATAAAAATTTCAATATTTAATAAATAAAAATATTGTTTCGCATACGATGTACGACGGAACCCTTTCTGTACGGGTTCGACTTGACCGATTTTTTATCTTAAAATGTGTTTCAATTTTCAATGTAAGATAACTATACCAAATGGGGTATCATATGAAAGAGTTTTACCTGTGTATTCTAAAACAGTTTTTTTATGCATAATAGTATTTGATTTATTGTGAAAAATGATGGAAAAAATAGCCGAGTACGGAACCCTCAGTGCGCGAGTCTGATTCGCACTCGACCGGTTTTTATGGTGTAACAACAACTTTACAGTTTTCGGATGTTTAACTTTACTTGTGCTTTAAGACATTGCTACTCGTATCTGCCAAATTCATGATTCTAGGTCAACGAGAAGTACCCTATAATAAGGTCTTGAATCTTTGACTGATCTTTACAGACGACGAAGTGATCCTATAAGGATTCCGTTTTTTCCTTTTTAACCCCCGACCCAAAAAGAGGGGTGTTATAAGTTTGACGTGTGTATCTGTGTATCTGTGTATCTGTGTATCTGTGTGTGGCATCGTAGCGCCTAAACGAATGAACCGATTTTAATTTACTTTTTTTTGTTTGAAAGGTGGCTTGATCGAGAGTGTTCTTAGCTATAATCCAAAAAAATTGGTTCAGCCGTTTAAGAGTTATCAGCTCTTTTCTAGTTTTCTTTTAGAAAAGAAGGTTAGATAACCGTTAGGTTCTTAATATTATGTCAATGGACAAATGTCAAGCTGTCAAGATGGACGTTGCCTAGATATACATTATTATTTATTTGAAAATGATGTTTTGGAAACTCAGATACTTTGGATCCAAGTCCAAGCTTAGTCCAAGTTAATTAGTCCAAGTTAGTTAGTCCAAGAAAATCGGTTCAGCCGTTTGAAAGTTATCAGCTCTTTTCTAGTTACTGTAACCTTCACTGGTCGGGGGTGTTGCAAATTTTTAATTTACACTTGTGAGTAACGAAACCCTAAAAAGGGTTTTAGCCTAGCAATGGTACGTAAATCAGGCGGCACTTTTCATCAACAATTGCCACTAAAAGGCAAATAAATTGGCGATATAAACGTTTCTGTTTTACGTGATTAGAAATGTAAGGGACTTTTGAACAGTAATTCGATTTCTTTTGAATATTCAGTAGACGACAGACTTAATTTAGAGTCGACGTAATCTCTTTCTCTGTCTTCTCTCTGTAAGGTTTTAATGTCCTTTTAACTCGCTTTGGTTTTATTCCTTTACATTTGTCACTGTACAATCAGCAGCTTATGTTTATTACAAGGAGATAGATAAAAGGTCTTCAGTTCTCACACAGACTTCACGCCGACTTCATTCTACCCCGACTCACAGTATATGGAAATCTGAGCTTTATAACGTATTACATAGGGTGGAATTTTCAATATTTAACTGAAAAATGTACTACGCGTGGACCACGCATGGTCTAAAGTTAAGATCTATAGCGAACTTTGACTTTGCTTAAACTTAAGACACTTTTAAAACGAGACAGCGCTGTTAGTGCTGACATAAAACCGTCTCGTTTTAACTGAAGCTTAAGACTGAGTAAAGTCAAAGTAAAGCCTCTATAGATATCAACCTAAGCGTGGTACACATCAATTGCATACTTCAGTGTAGAAAATTCCACCGTAAGGCATACGATATAAAGCTTACTCCATTATTTAACGTGAGTTGAACCGGAGTGGAGTGGCCCCGAGTCTAAAATAATAGCGACACTTTGGTGACGACAACTGCCTTACATCCACGTTGGTAACTATTTTTCACTCTAGTTTCTCATTTAGGGTACCGTACCATAAAATGGTAACAAAGAAACGCATAATCGTGCGAAGTACTTAGTCGAACTTTCCGTTCATCGGTCCGTAACACTTGCTTAACTTAGCTTAGCAGGTGATAATATTATGCTATCGATTTTAAAGGAATAAGTAGTTTTAAATAATGCTTGCCCAATCGCCCTGAAAATAAAATAAATAAATACTTCCAAAAAAACTTAGTTTTGCGTTTGAGACGAAGATTAAGACGGAAAGATAAAGTCGCGGGCATTATCAGTAGGTAACCTAATATCTAAGTTAAATATTCACTACCTTAAGTTACTATTCAACTCAAACCCGTTCACGTCTTTAGTCTCGAGTGAACAGACAAACATGTTTCATTGAATAAACGTTAGATCCAGCGAAGTATGGCCGCAGGCATGCGAAAGGGGAATTTAGGAGTCGCTAAGGGAGTTGTTTGAGTAAGCTCGAAATTTTGTTTACTTCGGGTTTATATAAATAAACTTCATGTTTTAAATATTTTATGTTTGGATTTTTCAAATATGGATCAGGAGAATTGTAGATATTGTTCACATTTTTTGAACCGAAACATGATTTCAAGTTTTGGATTTACCGAAGACGAATTGTAAAAAAACTATTCGTCGAATTACTTAATTTTCACATGGCTACAAAATGATTCCAGATTTGTATTTTATAATATACTAGATGATGCCCGCGACTTCGTTCGCATGGATGTAGGTTTTTTAAAATTCCCGTGGGAACTCTTTGATTTTCCGGGATAAAAAGTAGCCTATGTGCTAATCCAGGGTATAGTCTATCTCCATTCTAAATTTCAGTCCAATCCGTGCAGTAGTTTTTGCGTGAAGTAGTAACAAACATACACACACACACACACGCACCCACATACAAACTTTCTCCCTTATAATATTAGTGTGATTTTCGTGATTTTTCACGATTCGTAGGCATATGAATACGATTATACAAATTTATATGCTACAGGAAAAATAAAAAAGAACCGTTTTAAATCACGATCCAGAAAATAATATAACTATTCGTAAAATATTAATGAGCCATGCCTAATGAGAATCCAGGCGGTTTCAATGATACATTGCCATATAATGATAATAAAAAAATATAATGATGCCATAACATTTTTTTAATTTTAATTTTAATTTTTTAATTTTTTTTAATTTTAATTTTTTAATTTTTATATACGTGACATTTTATTTATATGTAATCACTTTGCAGCGCCCTGACGGGGCTTCATGTTG
Source organism: Maniola jurtina (assembly GCF_905333055.1). NCBI lineage: Eukaryota > Metazoa > Arthropoda > Insecta > Lepidoptera > Nymphalidae > Maniola > Maniola jurtina. The sequence goes on along the minus strand of NC_060034.1, from coordinate 2,572,158 downwards.
TAATATTATAATTATTTTCTATTATGATGTAAAACATGAATGCAAATAAATAAAGAATAAAGAATAAAGAATACATTCGATATGGAGATTTACAAGTATTACAACATTTGGGTCTAAAATTTAATATTAGGGGCGTGTAGCATACCCGTATCGTTTTAGTTAACCAAGATAAATTGAATTCTGTCCGCACATAACTCAGCCGCTCATTTTCTCTACGCTTTGAGCCCCACTAGTTAACAACCCTCATATACCTACCTGTGAAAACTCACACTCGACTTTCATATTGAATTATAAACTTGCTATGTTCCACAAACTGAATATTTAATAGGTGAGGTACATATTACATAAGTAACCAAGATAAGTTGCGAGAGAGAGAAAAGATCTCTGGAGGTGGGTTGAAAAAATTTAATCAAACTCAGTGAACTAAAGCTTTCCTTGTAAGTTTAATGAACTGGGTACTCGAGAAACGGTGCGACGAGTAGCCTAATGGTTAAGAAGTCAGCCTCTAATTAGATCGATCCAGGTTCTATCACTAAACCCTATCTTTTCGTAACACAAATTCACGGTTTTCGGCTTTTTTTCCTTTACTTGTGCTATAAGACCTACCTACCTGCCAAATTTAATGATTCTAGGTCAACGGGAAGTACCCTATAGGTTTTCTTGACAGACACGACAGATGGACAGATGGACCGACGGACAGAGAGACAGACAACAAAGTGATCCTATAAGGGTTCCGTTTTTCCTTTTGAGGTACGGATAACGGAACCCTAAAAAAAGTAGATAGTTAAATTCAGTTAAAATGTATCGAACGTTGCCATGCAGAAGCGATACATTCACGAAAGTCGGTCACTATTCATGTCAACGACTTTGTAGTCCAGTTGGCGGAGATGTCGTCTGTTTTTGTAGGCGCCATCGAACAATTCGCAGCAACCATTCCTCATTCCTTTCATGAACACGATTTAAAACATGTAAAATAACAATAAAAACAAAGTGGAATAAGTAAATTTTGTATTAAAACTGTAATTTTTTTATCCATACTAATATTATAAATGCGAAAGTCTGTCTGTCTGTCTGTCTGCTACCTTTTCATAGCCTAACAGTTTTACCGATTCTGACGGAATTTGGTACAGGGTTGCTTATATCTTGGGGACGGACATAGGCTACTTTTCATCCCGAAAAATTAAAGAGTTCCGCTTAACCGATTTGTATGAAATTTGGTACCGAGGTAGCTTGCGTCCCTGTAATTGACATAGGCAACTTTTTATCCCGGAAAATCAAACAGTTCCCACGGGATCTTTAAAAACCTAAATCCACGCGGACGAAGTCGCGGGCATCTTCTAGTTGATAATAATGTGCACTTTGTATCTACCTATTTTCTCATTCGTGATATAAAAAAATATACTTTGACGAGTTATTGCTTGCAATTTTGTACGGATATAATTACCAGAAAATCACTATAAATCTCTACAAAATTTTAAACTAAGCTGCGTACCTATTTATAAAAAGCACCTTACATTTTCTAATCACGTAATACAGATACGTATAAGTCTTCCATTAATTTTGCTTTCAGTAGCGCATTAAGATAAAACGGAGGATTTAAAGTAATTAGAGAGCCGTGAGGCGAAACATTTTTGTAGTCGCAGTTTAAACTAATCTACATTAATTCTTGGTATATTTTTCGATTAAATGAAAGCATATGTATTTCTAGATAAATTACACAAAAATATTTTAACTTGGCAAGGATACATTTCATCTTCGCCATTTTGAAATAATTGGTATAATTAATATGGGACGAATAATACTTTGTAATTGGATCGTAATATTTGAATTAGATGTTGTGATAGCAATCGCTTTCTAATCAAATGAAAATTGCCATTAGGCTTAGCTGAGTGTGATAATTCATTAATTAGTATAAAATATACCATAGAGGATATTTCTGGCTCGATATTGATTAATTGAGTTGGTACGGCTGATAATAATTGCAGATATTTAAACAGTAAGCATGTAGTTAATCCATACTTCCATACTAATATTATAAATGCGAAAGTGTGTCTGTCTGTCAGTCTGCTACGTTTTCACGGCCTGCTGAACCGATTTTAATGAAATTTGGTACAGACTTGGAGTACGAGCACATTCCGGGGAAGGACATAGGCTTATTTTTATCCCGGAAAATCAAAGAATTCCTACAGGCTTAAAAAAACCGAAATCCACGCAGGCGAAACCGCGGGCATCCTCTAGTAATCTATACATATAATAAAATTGTAGAAAAGTGGTGTCTGTACAATGGAAATATATAAAAAAAAAGTAGCAGGGGTTGTTATTATATCGATGCCGAACCCGAAATTGTAATTAATTTTTTTTGTCTGTTTGTCTGTGTGTTTCTGCACGCTAATATCAGAAACGGCTTATTCGATTCAGATACGGTTTTCACTAATATATTGTAATAAGCTTCACTTAACATTTAGTGTTTATTTCATGTCAATCGGTTCATAAATACAAAAGTTATGTCAATTTAAAGAAGCCCGAAAAGTCACTATTCCACGCGAACGAAGTCGCGGGCATAGCTAGTTTTATAAAATAAAATGAAATATTGATAACTTTTTCTTTCTTTTTGTAACAAAATATTCACCGACCCTGAAATATAAGTATCAGAGAGTTTTCTAGGGGGAAAAACCTCACTTGTAATGTTACATGATTTACCAAGCATGTTGTATACTATAGCGCGCAAACTTATACCCTAAAGCTCTACAAACTACCGCTTGTTTTAACACAACGTAAAATTACCTTCGTCCAATTAAACCGGCGGTTAAATACATTGCATTTATTATAAACTTGTTAACCTCATTCGCTTTGGGGTGACCAGGTTAAGAGTCAGCTTTGATTATTAATGAAACGAAAGTCTAAGTATATGAGAATTTTATAACTACATAGGTGTGCTTATTTTTTGTCCGACTAAAGCTAAAAGGAAGGGTTTTGATTTTAGCAGTCTTTGTATGTATTGTATGTTTGTATCCAGATTCTGTGTGTTCCACCGTAGTGCCTAAAATACTAGGCCTATTTTAATGAATGAGGTGTTAGTTGATTCGTTTTAAAGGTTCGGGAAACGAAGGATGTATTTTATACGAAAAAAAATTTCCTAACGAATGTTAAATGTAAAAAAGTGGAGGTCTACAAAATATTTTTTTGCTATTGTTTTAAATTGTTATTAATTCTAGAGTTAATGACGACGGAATAGGATAAACAGATATACCTTCTAACTTCCGTTGATAACCTAGGTCGGGAAATTAGTTTTTTACGAAGTACATATCTTAAAATACTTACTTAGGCTACATTATCTATATTATTTGTCTGACCTTGGTTTCTTCCGGTATATCGCCAGATATACCTACCGGAAGAAACCAAGGTCAGACAAATAATACAATGTAGCCTACGCCAGTGATTCATATATTGTCTTTTAGAATTCCGTACGTCCGAATGAAAACCCTTATAGGATCACTCGTGTATCTGCCTATGTGTCTATCGCAGCAATTTTTCTCCAAATCAACTTAATCGACAAAGTTGATATTTGGTACACATAATTGAATTTTTAAGATTCGAACACGGATAAGTAACGTGAATAAATGATTTTTTACGGTCATTTTAAGCGAGCAAATTAGAAAATTAAAAAGTTATATTTTGCAAACTTTACCTTTGTAACCTCTAAAATAAAAAGGGTAATTGAGAGGGTCTTAAATATATATTGTTTATAGTTTTAAAATAAAAAGCTTCAAAGTTATTTAAGAAAGGAGATGAAAATTGGCCATTCCGCGCACTATCTCCAAAAATAGTGAGCCTAAAATTAAAAAAAAAAAACATACAGAAAACAGTTCATTAATTATAGATTTCAGAAAAACCTTTAAAGAAGTCTAGTGTCTTAAAAGAACATGCGATCTCTCAAAATTGTGTATAAACTTATATATTCGTCGTACGGAACCATCTCTACGCTAGTTCAACTAACACTTGACCAGTTTTTTCCTGTAAGAGTGTTTGAACATTTGTTGGGTCAACAGCATCATGCTTGCTATGGACAACGGATATTTGATTTCTCGTACGGTGTTGAAAACTGATTTGATGTGGGCATCGGGATTTGCTGCGAAATAAGAAAATTTGTTTTTCGTTTTATGTAAGACTAGCTGATGCCCGTGACTTCGTTCGCGTGGATGTAGTTTTTTAAAAATCCCGTGGGAACTCTTTGATTTTCCGGGATAAAAAGTAGCCTATGTGCTAATCCAGAGTATAATCTATCTCCATTCTAAATTTCAGCCCAATCCGTCCAGTAGTTTTAGCGTGAAGGAGTAACAAACATACACACACACACACACACACACACACACACACACACACACACACACACACATACAAACTTTCGCCTTTATAATATTAGTGTGATTAGTGTGATCATACCTACTATCTTACTGTATTGCAAAATGTGTTTTAGTGTATAGGACTTTCCACACGTACACAATAGAGGACGTAATCTTGGATAAAATAGATAAAAGACGATATAAATTGAACAGTACGCACATACGTTTTATAAGAATTTTCCAATTTTATAAACATACTATGGAATTATTGTATTCCGATTTTCACACTAATATTATAAAGGCGAAAGTTTGTATGTGTGTGTGTGTGTGTGCGTGTGTGTGTGTGTGTGTGTGTATGTTTGTTACTCCTTCACGCAAAACTACCGGACGGATTGGGCTGAAATTTAGAATGGAGATAGTTTATACTCTGGATTAGCACATAGGCTACTTTTTATCCCGGAAAATCAAAGAGTTCCCACGGGATTTTTAAAAAACTACATCCACGCGAACGAAGTCGCGGGCATCAGCTAGTTGTTGAATATACTTGCCAGACGGATCGAAATTGGACAGTAGTACGTACCTACGTTTTATTAGAATTTCCTATTATTATAAAACAGAATGTAGGGATTCAAATTTAAGGTAAGGAAAATTCTCGTAAATTAATGTTTATTGAATTTCCTTTGGAACACTTTTTCAAATTCCTTCCCAGATATTTATCGATAAAAATTGTTTGTTCTGATAGCCCATACTGTCTATAATAATATTATAACAAACGCGTAAGTCTGTCTGTCTGTTGGCTTCTGATAACTTAACCGATTTTGACGGACATAAAGATATCATCCTGCAAACGGAACCAGGATACTATTTATCCCTGAAAGGCATTTAAAAAAAGTAAATCGCAGTTGAAGTCATGGACATCTGCTAGTGTCCGTAATTCTAAATTGAAAACTTATGATATACATTACCCCAAGCAAACAAAATTGTGCTTAGTACTTAATAAAGTGATCTATCATTTTTATGAGCCCCTTGTAAGGGCTCTAAGTTCGAAACCCGAGTGCGTGTAACAGCCTATTTAAAACCGTTCTAGCGTGAAACTGGTGAAACTCACTAAAGTTTAGGCGCGGTGTATGTAGAAGATAATATAAAAAGCAGCGCGAAGCTTCTAAGCCGACAGCTTTTTTCGTATCATGTTCTTAAAATCCTGCCTTTTTTTAACCCCCGACCCAAAAAGAGGGGTGTTATAAGTTTGACGTGTGTATGTGTGTGTCTGTGTATCTGTGTATCTGTCTGTGGCACCGTAGCGCCTAAACTAATGAACCGATTTTAATTTAGTTTTTTTTGTTTGACAGGTGGCTTGATCGAGAGTGTTCTTAGCTAATAATCCAAGAAAATCGGTTCAGCCGTTTGAAAGTTATCAGCTCTTTTCTAGTTACTGTAACCTTCACTTGTCGGGGGCGTTATAAATTTTCAATTCACACTTGTTTGTTTTAAAAGAATATTAGTCATTTTAATCATGACTAACATTCTCCTTTCCCCTCCAACTAAGCGTTAAGCTTGTGCTAGGGTACGACAATAGTGAACGGGTGGGGTTTGAACCGCCGACCTTTTGGATTTCAGTCCGCTTCTATAACCGTTGAGCTATTGAAGCTTATCTACATATTATTTTAATTGCCTCTAAAATAAGTTCACAAAATGTTACTAACGTAGCAACTAGATCCCACATAAGCGCATTTGAAACTTAATACACATGGTTGTAAATCTGTACAAATCTCATCAAATCCCTGTATCACTGCAGTATGAAATCCCGAAACCCGTGTAATGGGCGAAATTTCACGAAAAGCGATTTAATTACGCTCGAACGTCAAGCGTGTGGCCGCTTCAGTCACGTACTTTGACGTGCTCGTACTCGCTGTTCAAATAAAACGAGCGTTATAATGCTCCGGGCATCAGTGATAATGTCACGGCTTTGGAACAGGAATCATCGGCTTTTCTCTTTATCCATACTCACACTAATATCTTTCATCATCATCATTATTACCAACCGATAGACGTCCACTGCTGGACATAGGTCTCTTGCAGGGACTACCACCCGCCCCGGTCTTAGGCCACCAGAATCCAGCTGGATTCACACATCGATATTCCATGTGTGTCGTGAGTCTTTTTTTCTTTTTAATTTCTTAGAATTTTTTTTAGTGTTTGTCTGTCTGTCTACTTGTTATCAATTTCTGTTTACTGGTTTTCTGTTTATTCGGCAGATACTTATAAAATAATTATAACCAATCATACATCAATCCATAATCAATCAATCAATAATCAAATGTTATCAATTTGCCCATCCGTTCAACCGATTTCGACAAAAATTACAGAGTTAGTTTGCATCCCAGGAACGGACATACCTAAGCAATTTTTGTCCCTAAAATCAAAGAGTTCCCACGGAATTTCAGTCAGAGGCTGAATTGTACAGAATAAAATACGCCAATAAGTGTATTACTTCGAAAAATCCACGGAAATTTGTATGTAAAAATTATACATATATGGAATATAAATAGTACCTACATTTAAATGTATGTAATTATCAATCTAAAAAACTCCCACGATTATGTGATTAATAGAAAGGGCCACAACTCGCGCACCGAGGGTTCCGTACTCGGGTATTTTATCCAACATTTTCCACGATAAATCAAAAACTATTATATAAAAATAAATAAAAATCTGTTTTAGAATGTACAGGTAAAGCCCTCTCATATTATGATATCCCACTTGGTATAGTTATCTTACTTTGACGGACGGACGGACGGACGGACGGACGGGGGGACGGACGGTTGGTCGGTCGGTCGGTCGGTCGGACGGACGGATGAATGGACGGACGGGACAGACAGACAGACAGACAGACAAAATGATACTATAAAGGTTCCGTTTTTATTTTTGAAGTACGGAACCCTAAAAATGTGTTAGAAAAGCTATGAAAGGTATAGTAAAAAGTCAACGAAATTGATAGCCATTTCTGTCATCGTTCAGTTAAAAGTATTGAATATTCAACAGGCTATCTTTTAAACTGTCCTACGTTTCTAATCCCAAGATATAGATAGATTAGCTCAAGTCTGCCAATTTTCCTTTGAGTAACATTTGTAGATAAAATGGAGGTGAAAGTTGAATTTTCTTTTTACGGAACGATTTTAAAGTAATTAGAAAGCTCCGGAGTAAAAAGTTTCTTCTTTCGTACCTGTATTTGAATTTCGTACGATATTGGATACAGAAGCAGGCGAAGTTTTTTTTTGTTTTGTTTATTAATGGACGGGATTGTATGGACTGGTATTTGAATTTATAGTCTCTTAGGAAGAAATGTTAACAGATGTAAAAAGTTTTATTAGAAAATTATAAATTTATATATTTACAAAAATATTTGTGAGCTACGATAACTTTTTTTACGGTTTAAGATAACTGTGAAGAAGGTTTTGAAGATGCTGAACAAGGGTTATTTGTTGTATTATTTATTTATCTGTTTTAAACATACCATGATATGTGACAGTTCCTAATTTTGCGTTCAATCCATATTCTACTTTTCTCAATTAAATAAATTAGATCGAATCATTAAAAATAACTGGTCAAGTGTGAGTTGTACTTGCACACTTATGGTTCCATAATTTCGCACCATCATACAAAAAATAACACTGTAAAATATTTCTTTCTTATTCTCTAATTAATTTACACATTCATTCTTAGCATATTTGAAAAAATGTTTACAAAAAAAAAAGATCCCGAAGAATTGAGAACCTCCTCCTTTTTTGGAAGTCGGTTAAAAAATAACAGAAATAACAAAAAATAAAACAACAGAAACAACAAAAATAAAATAAAAGATAGAACAGAAAAATAAAGTAGCAGAAACAAAAATTATTCCTTTCCTAATTTGTGCTCCAGTTACATACACAAGGTGAAAGTCAAGACCAATTTTCCGAAAGTTAATGAACAATAATTTATAATTCACCGCAAAATTTTGGGAGCGTAAAAGTTTGGAAAAGGTCCAAATCCGAAAATAATTTAATGATGCCAAACTTGTTGATTCATGCAGGATCGCCTAAGCCGTCGTTTTACAGGACGACCGACGACAGAACGAGGGTCGACCGATGCGTTGTATGAGATGGAACTTCCAAAACACCATCAGTATATTTTCATCACTTACAAAATCTTTACCTACATTTATTTGCTTTATAAGACTTCGTCCGCGTGGACTTAGATTTTTATAGATCCCGTGGGAACTGTTTGATTTTCGGTGATAAAAAGTTGCCTATTTCGATGAAAGGGACGCAAGCTACTTCGGTACGAAATTTCATACAAATCGGTTAAGTGGATGGGTATTTAGGAATCCCGCGGGAACTCTTTGATTTATCGGGATAAAAAGTAGCCTATGTCCCCGGGATATAAGCTATCCCTGAACCATATTATTTCGTCAGAATCAGTTACACTGTTGGGCCGTGAAAAGATAGCAGACAGACAGACAGATAGATCGATAGACAGACAGGCAGACAGACAGATACACTTTCGCATTTATAATATTAAATATGAATATGGAGCACATTCTTATCCAGTTTAGTTCAGAAACAGATTTCAGTACAAGAAAAAAATAGCAAAAACAACAAAAAATAAAATGTGCTCCAGGCTTTCCAGCGAGCCAGTTTGGGATCGTCCACAAGTCGAACAGCACGCCTCTGGATCCGATCAAACTTGCTTTAATCCTAAAAAATACTCAAAGGGGTCAATTAAAACTCTTAACCAATATTATGATGAACAATAATAATAAAATTATTATGCTATGGACGAATAATATGTGATTATGCTTAAAAACCTTACCTACTCAGTGAGTTTGAGGAACGTAACAAGGGTCAAAGGGAAAAGCTGACGTACCTACGAGGCAATAACAAACACATCCCTTTTGATATAGGCCCTCCAATATTGCCCCTAATACGTCAAGGTTCTATCTGATATTATTGTTATTTGGAGGAATATCTGGATTGGTTGGTCGAGTGTGGTATTAGATTAGATATTAGATGACTAAATTATTATTTTTCAGTCAGTTTCACAAGCAGGTGGTTGAACCGCCTTTGCTGCCTGTTTTAAGACTTATACCTCTCCAAAATTAGCTAAAATAAAATGGGCCATCATCATCATCAGCAACACATTGCTGGTTCACAACTGAGTATGGGTCTCTTCTCAGAATGAGAAGGGTTTGAAGGGTTTGGGCCATTGTTCGCCATGCTGGCCAAGTGCAGTTTAGCAGACTTCACACATCTTTGACAACATTATGGAGCATTCTCAGGCATGCAGATTTCCTCACGATGTTTTCCTTCAAAGTTAAAGCAAGTGATATTAATAATTGCAAAAAAAGGTCGTAATTTTGAAAAGTTAAAGTTACGTGCCCGGGGTCGAACCCCAAACCACCAAATAGAAGGTCGACATCTTAACCACTATGCTATCACCACACAATGGGTACTCACAGGTTTTTAACAATGCCTTACTTTACATTTTTGTTATTTCTTTACGAGCGTTCTATGAGCAGAAATAATATTTATATTCAAGAAAAACATCATGAAAGAACAGAATGTAGATTAAAATTAAGTGGAGATTAAAAGAATTGAAATGACGGTCGAAAAGAGGTAACCTTAGGAATAATGCCCGCTCCACCGAAATGAGACTTTTAATATCGTCCGTTATAGTAAGAAGTAACCATTAAATTTGAATATAATAATCACAGAAACCATGATAGTCCAGTGGTAAAGACGGAGTCACACCCCTGCAATCAGGAATATGGTCCCAAGCTGGATTTTTTTTACATTATACTTAATTAACAAGGTGATTTAGGTTTTTAAAAATCTCTATGATTTTCCAGGATAAAAAGTGTATTGACCCCCGGGGATGTAGGCTAACTCTTAACCTAAAAATCGGTTAACCTCTTGGGCTGTGAAAATTTAGCAGACAGACAAACAGATACACTTTCGCGTTTATAATATTAGTATGGATAATGGATATGGTGGATGGATGTAGAGGATGTCTAAGAAACTTAATACTAATAAAATTAAAATTAAAAGCACTTGTTGATTCAAGAGGGATTAAGATTAAGGCTCGGAGCTAAGTGAGTGGGATAACTTGAGGAGAGCCAAAGAGGGCAGGCAACGTCACCTCGAGTGGCGTAACGATCTGTTTGAGTTAGGAATTTTTATATTCGCCTTAAAAATGTATTTTTAGAAAGCTTGTAATTGGAAGAGACATTTTTTAACCCCCGACCCAAAAAGAGGGGTGTTATAAGTTTGACGTGTGTATCTGTCTGTTTTTTTTTTGTTTGAAAGGTGGCTTGATCAAAAGTGTTCTTAGCTATAATCCAAGAAAATCGGTTCAGCCGCTTGAAAGTTATCTGCTCTTTTCTAGTTACTGCAACCTTCACTTGTCGGGGGTGTTAGAAATTTTTAATTTACACTTGTAAAACTTCCAACTTAAAATATTTAGTTTTATCACCATCTAAACCCATAGCTGGCCTGCTACTGAGCACGGATTTCCTTGATTAGGATTTTCATCAACAAAATAAGAGCTGATAAACTTCAAAACCTAAAAACATTCTATCAAGTCACCTTTCAATAAAAAAAAATTGTTCATGGTTTGGCTGGAAATGGAGATAGATTATACTTTAGACTAACACAATATAGGCTACTTTTTCCTTAAAAATCCACGGTTCCTTTGGGGTTGGGCATCGTCTAGTCAATAGATAATAATTTGAGTACTCGAAACTGATTATGCGATAGATGATTTCAAAAGTTTTGTTTTTAATTTCGTTTGATTTTACATGATTCTGAGCGTTCTCAAAGATAAAAACTTAGGTAAATAAATAATTTTAACATATCTGTGCACCGCAGAACCTACAAACATTTAATATGGCACATTATATTTCCAGTACATTATTTTACCTCTGAATTCGGTATTAAATCCAATTTTAGCTACAAATTAATATAAAAGCAAGCAGAGCGGAATAAAATGCAGATTCAAGCTTTAATTATGACTCAGGCAAAACTGGCTGATATTAAAATCGATTTAGAAAATTACTGACGCCGTCAAATGGGAGCAGTCGATTTATTTACAAATGAAAGAACTTCCCTGAAAGCGGAAATGGTGAAGTTATTTACTAGGCACCGTTTCCTTTCAAAGACTAATTCGTCTTAATAGACCTGTGTTTATTCGTTTACCGCTTTTATTTCTGCCTACTACCTTTTACACGTGGATTCATTAACGACTCTTTTTTATGACAGTTCCATAGTAAAACAAGGTAACCCTTATAGTTTTATTAAATCTGTCTATCCATTTATCTGTGTGTCATACTCACAGGCATTTTAGAACTTAATTGTAAGTTTAAAATCTATCACTACTACACAGAAGCATCACATTAATATTATTTAAATTTGAAAAAACAAAAAAATCAGGCATGGTACCTCTTGAATATGAAATAGAGACAGGTTTTTTAGTTACAAAGATTTGCGTTTAATGGCTATAACACCAAATAGTAGGTAATGATTCAGCCTAAGGTAGAACGTACCTGCTTAGAAGATAACTGTTCACTCGTCTTTCAAAGGTATCAAATATCATGCCTGTTGGGAAAAACGAAAGCCGGAAGGGCATTCCATATAGATAGAATAAGGCTATTATTCTTTTGAAATGAAAAAGAACTGATACAGTCCCGTAAGCCAAAAATGTGCGAGTCGGGCTCGTGCACCGAGGGTTCCATACTCGGGTATTTTTTCCGACATTTCGCACGATAAATTTAAAAGTATTATGCATAAAAATAAATAAAAATCTGTTTTAGAATGTATACGTAAAGCCCGTTCATATGGTAGCCCATTTGATAAAGTTATCTTACTTTGAAAATTGAAAATACCTATTTAGTTTTTTTTAATGGAATCACAAATTCACGGTTTTCGTAGTTTTTCCTTTACTTGTACTATAAGACCGACCTCCTGCCAAACATGATTCTAGGTCAACGGGAAGTACCCTATATACCAGACACAATAGAAAGATAGATAACCAGATAGATAGACAGACACACAGACAGACAGTCAGAAAGACAGTCAGTCAGACAGTAAAATAATCCTACAAGGATTCCGTTTTTCCTGTTGAGGTACAGACCCCTAAAAATATAGAATAACATTATTAGAATTTTACCTTCTTTACCTCTATTTCTCAATTTTGATCGCCGACGTCCAACTAGACATTCGCAGCCATAATGCGATTACGTCGTCCCGGATATTACTTGTCAAAGGATCACCAGCCCCTTTGTTTCGGAAAATTTCGGGCGATTTTTGGTATCCAATATGTCTCATATTAGTTTTTATTGACAGCATAAGCTTTGTGTGGATAGCCAATACAAGGTTATGATTGATTTATAACAATAATAATATCGAATATAATAATAATAATAAATAGTGCCTACGGTTAATCAGAATTAAAATTTTCGCTGTGGGCTGTGGCCTTATTAGTAGGAGGTTCCGGGTTCGATTACCGGCAGGGTTTTGGAATTTTATAATTTCTAAATTTCTGGTCTGGCCTGGTGGGAGGCTTCGGCTGTGGCTAGCCACCCTACCGGCAAAGCCGTGCCACCAAGCGATTTAGCGTTCGGGTACCATGCTGTGTAGAAACCAAAGTAGTATGGGTTTTATGAAAACTGCCATACCCTTTCCAGGTTAGCCCGCTTCCATATTAACTACATCATCACTTACCACCTGGTGAGATTGCATTTAAGGGCTAACTTGTGTCTTTATAATTCTATGTATTACCACTGTGTAATCATAACAATATTGAAAAACTGAAATTTTAAGGAAAAATTTGATTCCATAATTATATTTTGTAGCAACTTAGATAGCGTGACACCACCTACATAACTATTTAACTACGAAACACAGTTTGCACCGAATACCTTATGTGTCGTAATGCGCAAAGTTCTGCCATAGAACCGCCCTAACGGCCACCAAGGCAAGCTATTACGATATTATTAACTTGGAACTTTATTAATTTAATGTTTGCTAACTATGCAAGTGTTTGAGTATGCGTTGGTAGCCGTTGCTGGTAATTGAGTTTAATGAAGATAAATAATATCTAGTTAATCATAGAATTCATGTAATTAATATGTTAAACTAGATGATGTCAGCGATTTTGTCCGCTTGGATTTAGGTGAGTAAAAATAAAGTGGGATCTTTGAATAAAAACCGGCCAAGTGCGAGTCAGACTCGCGCACTGAGGGTTCCGTACTCGGGTATTTTTTCGACGTTTTGCATGATAAATCAAAAACTATTATGCTTAAAAATAAATAAAAATCAGTTTTAAAATGTACAAGTAAAGCCCTTTCATATGATACCCCATTTGGTATAGTTATCTTACTTTGAAAATTCAAACACATTTTTTTTTCTGTGATGTAACCGCAAAAATTCACGGTTTTCAGATTTATTCCTGTACTTGTGCTATAAGACCTATAACTCACCTGCCAAATTTCATGGTTCTAGGTCAACGGGAAGTACCCTATAGGTTTCTTGACAGACACGACGGACAGACAGACAGACAACAAAGTGATCCTATAAGGGTTCCGTTTTTCCTTTTGAGGTACGGAATCCTACAAAGCCTCCTACGTGTATCCCCGGGAGTCAAGTTACCCTTCTTCTTCTTGTCCTTTGTCCCTCGCTAGGTGGGGTTGGCACAACACGTCTGTTTTCTCCCTCGCTTCTGTCATACGTCAACGCATTTTCCACTCCTTTTACACACATATCCTCTTTCACGCAATCCATCCACCTTTGCTTTGGTATTCCTTTCCTTTTTTTTCTTTCCACATGCATATTTATTCTATCTATTTTATCTTGAAAAATCAAAGACCACGGATTTTTAATAAAACTAAATACATGCTTCCGAAGTAGCACCTTAATTAACTCCACAGTAACATAAAGTAACATAACGGCATGCCACGTACAATAATTTAAAATGTGGTAAAAATTGTTAGCAAACTGTCACTATCGTAATAATATTCAAATTTTGAAACACGATATTTTCTCGGTACAAAATAAACTGCCGCATGCTGCTTTAGTGCCGTAAAATTTAAGTTTCCATATATAGCATGCCGCAGTGTTGCATGTCGTTATCGTGGCGGAAAACAGCCTTTATTAACCCCCGACCCAAAAAGGGGGGTGTTATAAGTTTGAAGTGTGTATCTGTGTATCTGTCTGTGGCATCGTAGCTCCTAAACTACTGAACCGATTTTAATTTAGTTTTTTTTTGTTTGAAAGGTGGCTTAATCGAAAGTGCTCTTAGCTATAATACAAGACAATCGGTTCAGCCGTTTGAAAGTTATCAGCTCTTTTCTAGTTACTATAACCTTCACTTGTCGGGGGTGTTATAAATTTTTAATTTACACTTGTAGAACTTTAGCACTCCACACTGTGCCCGAGAGGTCATAAACACACCGTTCATCGAAAAATAAAGTTACTTAGTTATTACGACTATAATTTTAAAGTTAGCCTTTACACTGTACATTGTACGATATCGTACATTTTCCCTTATTTAAGTACTTTAAAACTCTGGCTGAAATTAAAAAATCTTGCAACAGTTCTGGAGCTCTGACGTTGTAAATCTTCTTAAACTATTACTTGCACTTTATATAAAGAGCCCAAGTAGTGCAGTTAGCGAGATATTTTAAAGCGAATGTCCATCTCGTGCTTTGTTAAAGTGAATCAAGCTTTGCACGGACTTGGTTCGTGTCTTGTAGACTACACGATTTATAAGCTGCATTTTTTTTTTCAGGTTACATTACATTGGCCCAACCCGCTTGGCCAATATAATCGACGAAACAGCACTTAAGGACCAGTTGGCGTAGAATGTCAAGCGTAGTAAGCGTGGAAGTGACCAAATAGCTCGATTGCAAAAAAGTTGCATCAATCATTGCTACAATCTCAATAAGGTTGTGATTGGCTGTATTCATGGTTCTCTTTCTACAAAATGGATTTCAGCCAATAGAGGAAGTGTGTGTTGGACTTTTGCGGATCTTTTACAAAAATCAAATGATCTTGGTGCAATTACTAAAATATGTATATACCTATGCTTAGTTTCAAAGTTACAGGGGCTCAAAGATTGTTTGAAAATTATTGAGAATGTGTGACTTTGAAACTCTTTGAAATTACATATTTCTATAGAAATCTGACAAAACACAGGCACAAATATTAGTTTTGTAGATCGTGCCTACATTTATTTCTTCGAGTTTGATTGGTCAGACAAAATTTAATTTCTTATGTAACGCGCTCCAAATCTATTCCTCTTTTAATTACAAGCATTCTAATTTACAACAATTCACTAATAAGGTTAGGGGAATTAAAATCACGTACCTACTAAACAAAAAACTAAAACAAAGCTTAGAAAAATTCAACAAAAATAAGAGTCGTAGTAACAAAAAAAGTTTAGCTAAAGATTGTACTAATCAAATCTCACTCTTTTGGGAGTTTTGATTGGTTCGATGAAAGGGTAGTTCCTCTTTCCATCCTCAACTACCAACCCCTTCGGAGGAAATAACTTTACTCTCTACTTAAGGCATTTGTCCGACCGACGACGATTAGCGAAAGACGAGTTGAGCTAAAAACTTGAATTGATTTGGCGAGCGACGGAAAGCGAGTGTGCAGTTTGGATACTTTTGACTAGCTGAGCTATAAACGAGTGTGCGAGTTCAACGGACAATTATTACTCTCGAGACTCAGTTAATCCCTGGGCAGACTGCGCAAGTATTATGGCAGCCAAGAAAGCGCCGCTGAGCGAGATTTTTTATTTGATAGCTCTTGTCGCTCTAATCTGTGATCAACTATTAATATATTTACCTCTTTTCTTGAGCTATCAAATATAATAAATAGTAAGTGGAACAAGTTCCTTATGTATGAGAACTTCTGAAAAGGACAGCCATCATAAGGGTTCGTTTGTACGACGTGTTATCTTTTTTTGGATATCCCTTGACCTTAATATTCCTTTGAATGTATAATATTTGATGAGTAAGAATAAGAAAAATGCACACTAAAATTCCATTACATAGGATTAACTAGTCATTACATAAGATAAATTCAACAGTATGTCTGTCTGTCTGTGTTGCTCCATTTTTGACGAAAGATACAGAGAAAACTTGCATCCTGAAAACGTATATATAGGGCTACTTTTTAGTCTGGAAAATTGAGGAGTTCCCACGGGAAAACCAAAATCCACGTGGACGAAGTCACTGGCATTATCTAATACTTATTGTAGTATAAATGGTTTGAAAAAATAAAGGAATGTATTAAAAGATGACTTTCATATTGATAATAATGATGATGATGATAGCTATTTTATTGATAGGTAATCGAATAACGTTATCTGAAGAGACTGCTGGATCAAGGACCGGATACTTAAGGCTAAGGCGGAACTGCTTGAGACGACTCGAATATTTCCGACGACGTTGGAGGATCTTTACTATGGAGCCTTGAGCAACTTAACTAAGGTTCTACCTCTTAACTAGTATTTTTGTACAATGTTTTGTAGAGATTGTCTAATAATTATTGCATTTTGTCCATTCTACGCTCCATTTTGATTAAACGCTGAAGCGTTTTCAGTTCTATTAAGCACATTAAAGGTTAAGACTCGGTTTTTGTATCAATTTCTGATTTTTTTCTTTTGTGAAGTTTACGTATTCGACCTATGTCCTTGCGTAACTTTAAGGTCTAGGTTTTGTCCCATGAGATTTTAAACGCAACAGAAGTTATCGGTCCTTCTTTAGGAACTTTAACAAAGCAAACAGTTCATATTTAACTTCACCTCATAAATAACAAAAGTACTACCCAACTTCTCATCTCTTTTGCACCATATAGCTCAAACCGAACTTAAACATTTCTGAGTGTTGAACCATTCTCACGAAACTTATGGAGTTGATATTGAAATTGTGAAGAAACTTTGAGCTGAGCAGTGAGAAAGCGAAAGACTGTTAGATTTGCAATTTTCTGTTCAACACTAAAGTTGGAACTTCATGCTGTGGGAGGATGGTTTCACGGTATTAGTTAAGAGATGTAAGTATAGTTATTAGTTTCTTCTACTATAAAGGAACATTTTACCTACCACATGATAAGATCATGACTTCTACGCACCTATATAGGTATGTATATAGGTGCGTAGGTGCAATTATGCAATAAATTCAATCAAGTATTACACCCACTTGGAACCTGTGGGTTTAGTATTTACTTAGTACGTATTAAATAATAATTTTACATTGCACTAAAGACGCATAGAATTCAACCGTCAAGACCCTTCAGAGTTAAAGAAAACGGACGTTAAAACCACCCAGTGTTAACATTAAGTTTGTCCATATATCTACAGGCAGCTTTTCAAGCGGAAAGCTTGCGAAACTAAAATCAAGGGTACTGAAATTTTGACTTTAAATCAAGGACATTTAAGCCAATTTTACTCTGACGTTGTTGCTCGATGCTCGAATTCTGTCAACGTTGGTGAATACAAAATCTCATACTAAGCACACTGAACATCTTAAAGCCAATATTACGAAGAACTATTTTAATTTACGCTTCTAAGAAATGCCTCTGATATTAAAAAGTGAATTCAATATAGACGAACGAACGACTGACGAAGTCGATATTATTAGTTTAGTTATAATATTTGATATTATTATTAGTTAAATATTTTTTTAAATGAAAGTATTGACCGACTTCGTCTGTGATGGCGTTTGCTGGCGCGCGTACTGTGCTTGTTTGGAGTGTTTTTTTTTTTGTTAAGAGTGGCTGGTTTTTGTGTTAGTTGGTGTTTTTTGGTGGTGGAACTGACTGGGAAGCGCTCCAAAGGAGTGCCGCGCGTATGTCGGCGGGCGCCGGCGCAGACGGAGTCCATACTTGTATAAATTCAATAACTTGAAAATATCACAAACTTGACATTGGCTGATCAGAGTAAAGCCAGATTTAAAGAAAAAAAAAAGTATTGACCTGATATTTGCAAATTTGTAGAACTGGAGAGTGACGTGGAAATACTTTATAAGTATCCCGGAAAATCAAAGAGTTCCCTAGGTATTTTTAAAAACCTAAATCCAGTATCCACGTGGACGAATTCGTTTGCATCTTAACTAGTAATAAATAAATTATACCATTTTACAAGGAAAAAATATCCACTCGTTTTCACAAAACATTTTTTCATTAGCGAAACAAAAATAACCTTGGTCCCCACAAAAAACAGAGTTCCTTAGAAATGATAATGACAGCAATAAAATTGCGATTAGGGTGGAATGCCCAAAATTTATTTCGACCACGTTCTGTAATAAAGGGAACACCTCAGTGCTATTTTTAAGGCTTAAAGCCCTACACAGATAAAACCTCCTCTAATTAAGTTTCGTGGCTCGGCAGAGCAATATTTCAGCAGCCCAGAGACATCATTCCTCCAGTTTTATAAACCATTTAATGAGTTTCTTGCTTATTTTTCTTACTAAGGTCACTTATATCCACACTAATATTATAAATGCGTAAGTGTGTCTGTCTGTCTGTCTGCTAGCTTTTCACGACCCAACAGTTTAACCAATTATGATGAAAGGTACGGAGTTAGTTAGCTTACATCCTTGAGAAGGATATAGGCTACTTTTTACCCCGGAAAATCAAAGTGTTCCCAAGGGATTCTTAAAAGCCCATCCGCTTATACGATTTATATGTTTGCTATAGAGGTAGCTTGAATCCCAGCACTTGCACTTGGCCGGTTTTTTTTTAAATGTAACATCCGCCAGGTCAAATTTTTTTCGTATAAAATGTAGCCTATGTCACCTGGACCATAATAACGAATCGTTTGACACCTTATTCGTCAAAATCAAGTCCGTAGTGAAGGCGCTACGGTAGAACACACATAATTACACACCTGCATACATAACTGCATAGACTGCTAAAATCTTAACCCTTCCTTTTGGCTTTGCCATAGTCTGGTAGAAAGAGTTTACTATGTTAGTTTCAAAACCAGAAAACGAACAACCTCAGTAAAAAAATTCCAATAAACTAGCAGCACAATTTGCTAAAAATATCATCGGCATCCATAAACATGAGCTATTAATAAAATCCATTTTATTCATACAGCACTCAATATGCGCGAGCTCTAAAAAGTTTAAAAATAAAAAGAACCACTTTATTTCCCCACTCTACGAGCCCGGTCTAATGATCAATTTAACGCTTATGAAGTGCAAATTCTCTGTCACAGTGTGAGACGAGACATTATAATACGCAATTTCGGCTTCACAAAGAATATAAATGGACGACGCACCTGCGTTACGCGTTTAGCCTCTTTTTCGTCTTCTTAATTTTATCTCTTCCTGCGAACAGGCAAGCTATCTTTCACTTAAGGATATTTATAAACTCCAAATCTTTTTATTAGTCCATCCATACTATCCATACTAATATTATAAATGCGAAAGTGTGTCTGTCTGTCTGCTTGCCTGCTACCTTTTCACGGCCCAACAGTTTTACCGATTCTGACGAAAGGTACAGGGTTAGCTTATATCCCGGGGACGGACATAGGCTACTTTTTATTTCGGAAAATCAAAGAGTTCCTACGGAATTCCCAAAAACCCATCCGCTCAACCGATTTGTATGAAATTTGGTACCGAGGTAGCTTGCGTCCCTGTTATTGATATAGGCAACTTTTTATCCCGGAAAATCAAACAGTTCCACGGGATCTTTAAAAACCTAAATCCACGCGGACGAAGTCTATATAGTAAAGATTTTCTTGACAGACACGACAGACGGACAGACCGACAGATAACAAAGTGATCCTATAAGGGTTCCACTTTTCCTTTTGAGGCACGGAACCCTAAATTCTTTTAGGGTATAACTGTGGCATAATTGTGGCATAACTGTGTTGCAGAGGTTAGATTTGTTTCGAAACCCTTGAAATATGGTAATAGGTTCTACAAGTATTTTCATCATGACAGTGAATGCCAGGCCACTGAACGATACTGCTCGCAGATTCAGCAGCGTTTGTTTTCAGAGTAAACAAATGGACACCCAGCTTTGTTATTTCAGCGCGCTGTACTGACGAGACGCTGCAGTCTAAAACCAAAGCTCATTTGCGTACGGCAACATTATCTGACCCCGCTTGATACAAATAAACGAAAAGCTATGTAGAATAGTCAAGATAGCCGTCTCTACTCTCTAGTGACTTGGTCTACAATATAATAGTTTGAGCACTTACAGTCGCACAGTCCTGCTCAATGGCACCTCGTTCATTGATTTCAGAAATATTATATTTTCTGAGTTCAAAACATCAACTAACTAGTTCTTGGCCAAGGTAGCTGCCACAGCTCATGGGTCTCCGCTCACTCGATAACACTTTTGAAAATTTCTCAAAAAAAGCTTGACCCTCCCCGGGCGCCACGGCCCCAGAGTCTCCATGCCTAAATATTTATAAATATGGAACTCCCATCTAGGTTTTCATATTTGTACCTCTTGGGTCGTTCGGCGCTGGTGGCCTGGAAGTTTGCCCTTCAATCACACCGCAACAGAGGAATAGATTGACGTGATGTTTTGCACGGATATAGTTAAAGACATGGAGAGTGACAAAGATTATTTTTTATTACGGAAAATGAAACGAAGAAGCGGGCGCGCGTCGGCTAGTCCGTAGATATATACGTTTATGACATCTACAAAGCTATTATACTACTTTATTAATCGTATAACTTTTTGCTTGATTTCTATAATAATTTAGATTTATTAGATGCCTCGTTTGTTTATATAAAATCAAATCCTTCTATACCTACTTCATTTTTCCAAACTAAATAATATTCCGTTCACACAGTAAACGCCTCTTCGCTAAATAAATCACCAGCAATAAACCTTTAAAATGCCACAGCGACCGATTTTATATCAGTGCCAAACATATTTTATTTTTCCTATCGAAAATATCTGTATTATGTGTTTCCCGGGTCGCCGATACGACTACCGTTTTCCGTTGTATATGGACGTTTCTTGGCCCAAAAGCATCGTGCTATAGAGAGCGGATATTTGATTCCTTGAACGCTGAGAGGTAATGTTATACTAGAGGCTCTAAAGTCCCCCAAAAACCGGCATCAACTGCCCCAAAAGTTGTAATCATAATAATATTATGATGTATTTTTTCTGTTGGTTTTGTTATTTTATTGTTTGCTGTTTTTGTTATTGCTGTTATTTTTGAACATTTTTTAAAAATAGGGTAAAATGTGCAAAATAAATAAATGAGAGTACATATTATGATGATCACATTTTTTGTGGTAAGGGAGGCCCCCTCCTACTTTCTACGACCTGAATTATTGTAATTAGCTGAAGTAAGGGTATTTATTTTTGTTTGTTTTAAACTCTTTATAGCACATAAACAAAGTGATCCTATAAGGTTTAAGGATTCCGTTTTTCCTTTTGAGATACGGAACCCTAAGAATAAAATGTATGAGACGAACTAAATACGTGGGTTTTTAGAAACATCGAGGTGATTTTTGCATCGGTATAGTTAAAAACCTGGCGAGTGCATAAGCTACTTTTTATCCCGGAAATTCAAAGAGTTCCTCGGGATTTTTAAAAACCTAAATCCAT
Organism: Maniola jurtina; assembly: GCF_905333055.1. Taxonomy (NCBI): domain Eukaryota; kingdom Metazoa; phylum Arthropoda; class Insecta; order Lepidoptera; family Nymphalidae; genus Maniola; species Maniola jurtina. The sequence goes on along the minus strand of NC_060034.1, from coordinate 2,550,200 downwards.
GCGGACGAAGTCGCGGGTACCAGCTAGTTCAATTATAAATATAGATTGGCTCTTGCCTAAACAAAGTTGCATACTGCTTACGTATATTGCCATCAGGTAGGTATATCTTTTAATGATTAGTTAGCTGAGCGATTTTTTTAAGCCTCTGTTGATATAATATGAAGTCTGCACCTCTATGGTTTTATAACTCAATGGTCGTATGGAGTCGTGTGTTTATTCGACACGGCCAACGCGTTTACATATACATGAAAATAAGAAAACGTCATATATTTTTGATATTGGCTTGCGTTTTCTGTATTTTTAGCGCAGTTCTGTATCGAAGACTGCTCCGTCCTTGTAACTATGTTCTCTGTATTTGACTAGAGCCTGCCTTTTATTTTTCTATCATACGTAATAGCTGGTATTTTCATAACAGAATTCAGATTTGGCTAAAGATTCATGACTTCAGAAGAGTATCCTTTGGGATCAAAGAATTATATGAAAATCTTTGAAACTGTATAGTTTTACAGATGTTTGACCAATCACAGATATAGCATATTGTTGTACCACCTCACCATCGAATGACTTAAAAAATCACTTAAACCAGGTCACATCTTCAAAGCTGAACTATCAGAGTAGTTTGAGACCTACTAATATAATATTATAAATGCAAAAGTATGTTTGTTTGTTGGTTTGATCTTCATCACGCCACAACGAAGCAACGGAGTGACCAGATTTTTTGCATGGACATCGATAAAGTCTCAGAGAGTGCCATAATTTACTTTTTATTCCCGGAAATAAAAGAGTTGCTTCTACGTGACTTTCAAGCACCTAAATCCAGATGTCCGAAGTGGTGCAGATCATATATTTTTCAGTAAAACATGTTTTTGAGCCGCGGTGGCCTTGTAGTTAAGACATCCACCTCCAAATTGGGAAGTCGGTGGTTCGATTCCGGGGAATCACATCTAACTGAGGAAACCTGCATTCCTGTGATCTCTCCATAATGTGCTCAAAGGTGTGTGAAGACTGTCAATCTGCATTGGGCCAGCGTAGTAGAATATGGCCTAAGCCCTTCTAATTCTGAGAGGAGACCCGTCCTCAGTAGTGGAGCGGCGATGGGTTGATCATGTTGATAGACTTTCTCGACTAACATTACATTACAATAAGACTACAAGTGTAAATTAAAAATGTATAACACTCCCGACAAATGAAGGTTACAGTAACTAGAAAAAAGCTGATAACTTTCAAACGGCTGAACCGACTTCTTGGATTATAGTTAAGAACACTTCAAACAAAAAAAATTAATTAAAATCGGTTCATTAGTTTAGGAGCTACGATGGCACAGACAGATACACAGATACACACGTCAAACTTATAACACCCCTCTTTTTGGGTCGGAGGTTAAAAAAACCAACAGAACAAGTGTAAATTAAAAATTTATAACACCCCCGACGATCCAAAGTATTTGAGTTTTCCAAAACATCATTTTCAAATAAATAATTATGTATTTAGGCAACGTCCATCTTGACAGCTTGACATTTGTCTATTGACATAATATTATGAACGTAACGGTTATCTAACCTTCTTTTCTACAAGAAAACTATAAAAGAGCTGATAACTCTTAAACGGCTGAACCAATTTTTTTAGATTATAGCTAAGAACACTCTCGATCAAGCCACCTTTCAAACAAAAAAAACTAAATTAAAATCGGTTCATTCGTTTAGGCGCTACGATGCCACAGACAGATACACAGATACACAGACACACAGATACACACGTCAAACTTATAACACCCCTCTTTTTGGGTCGGGGGTTAAAAAGCGGAAGCCATAACGTGAATTCAAATAACGTTCCTAATACAGAAGCTGAACGATAAAAGGGAGAAATATTTCTCCGAACTAAACCGCCTTACAATGTAAAGAACACATAGCATAAGTGATTTATCATTTTTATGAGCTCACCATATAGGCCTAAAGTCCGCAAGCCGAGTGTGGGTAACAGCCTATATAAAATCATTTTGGCGCGAAATTCCCTTAAAGTTTACGACGTTACACGAGCGGTAGTAATCTTGGCGGTTTCATCCCTAACGGGTTGTGGATGTTAGTTGACAATGGCTGCATAAAAGCTGGTAACCTGCCATTTGCGCTGTAGTATTTCGAGCTACAGTAGAACTGAATAGGTTGTAGAAGGGATATTTGAAAAAAAAAAACTGGTCAAGTACGAATTAGACTCGCGTGCCGAGGGTTCCGTACTCGACTATTTTTTTTCGACGATTTTTGCACGATAAATTATTATAAAAACTATTATGCATAAAAATAAATACAAATCCGTTTTAGAATGTACAAGTGCCCTTTTATATGATACCCCACTTGGTATAGTTATCTTACTTTGAAATTTGAAGATACTAACATAACAAATTGTTTTCATAACATTTTTTTTTTGTGATAAAACCACAAACTCACAGTTTTCAGATTTTTCCTTTACTTTTGCTATAAGACCGACTTACCTGCCAAATTTCATGATTCTAGGACAACGGGATTTTGACAGACACGACAGACGGACAGACAGAAAACGAAGTAATCCTATAAGACATCCTTTTTTCCTTTTGAGGTACGGAACCCTAAAAATATTCTATGAAACTGCTAAAATTAATAGGAACGTGACATCAAGTTGTAAGCAAAAACGAGTCGCAGCTCGTACAAAATTTTGTCCCCGTGACCCGTCAATAGTTACGCGACAGGTCGAGATAGAACCTTATAGCGCGTATCCCCGTGAACAAAGTCACGGGTTCTATTTAGTCCATACTATCCATACTTATATTATAAATGTGAAAGTGTGTCTGTCTGTCTGTCTGTCTGTCTGCTACGTTTTCAGGGCCCAACCGCTAAATCGGTTTTAATGAAATTTGGTACAGACTTGGGGTACATCCCGGGGAAGGACAAAGACTACTTTTTATCCCGGAAAATCGAAGAGTTCCTACAGGATTAAAAAAAACTAAATCCACGCGGGCGAAACCGCGGGCATCCTCTAGTCATAAATAATTCTCGGTTATGTCCGAGCTTAAATTCAATACAAAAGTTACGTGTTAATTTTCACAGGTAAGTTAGATAGCTCTAATTTCAGTCCTAGGACTGGAAGCGTTGGGTACTGACGCTTAACTTGTTTGAAAACTGGATTCAATTTATTACCAAGTTACGCAGAAGCCCTAGCTTGCCTGTTTTAATTGGTTGTGCCGTGTACGTCATGTTACATAGATATCGTATAAGGAACAGACGTCTTGTAGGCGGATCTGTGATGAATCTTACTTCATGTCCTAAACTAGTTTATGCCAGTGACTTTGTCCACGTGGACTACACAAACTTCGAACCTCTATTTTAGGACTTTAGGGGCTGAATTTTCAAAAATCCTCTGTAGCGTATGTCTCTGTCATAATAGCTCCCTACATGCCAAATTCAGCCGGACCCCTCCAGTAGTTTGAGCTAGAGGCTCGTCTTTGTCAGCTCCCTAGATGCCAAATTCAGCCGGACCCCTCTAGTAGTTTGATTTAGTAGCTTTGTCTTCAATGGAGCTATCTACTTATGCGTTGATATATCAGTCAATCAGTCAGTCAATTTTTCTTTTCACATTAATAAAATGTGAAAGTTTGGACGTTTGTTACTCTTTCACGCCACAATAACTAACCACAATAAACAGATTTAGCTGAAGTTTGAAAAAGATACAGCTTATACCCGGAATTTACACATATGGCTTCTTTATATTCCAAAAAATCAAGGAGTTCCCATGGGTTTTTCAAAAATCTCAATAAGTTATGTAAGGTTTTTTTTTTTGATGTAAATGAATATGATGCTCTCTATACTTAAATTAAACGAGATGAAAGAAATAAATCTGCTCATACTTTGCCCGTATCGATACGTAAATAATACGAATTGGGAATAAATGAAATAGCTACACTGGGTACTTACATAATGGATCCATTTCCTTTGTGAATGTAAAACGAGCATAAATTGCTTTACTGCGAACTTTGCGAGTCATTCAAAAGCCATAATGTTAAGAATAATTTATCAATTGATTCATTCTAGAGTAGCTAGTGAGTGCTATCTAGATTTACAAGTCTTATTGTATAACTATGGTCGATATGGCAATCGGGGTATAAGGCACCCGCATTATCTCGCACCAGGTTAGGTTGTGTGGGTGCGCGTGGCGTCCCCAATCCGATTGCCATCTCGACTTGTCGCGTACTATAGCTGACCCGTCATGACTTCACTAGGGTACAATTTCTTCAAATCATTTCTTAGGATGCCTGTCCACTGAAAAAAAGCAGAGCGGAGCGGAGATATATTTTGTGTTCACTATAGGCACACGCTTGACCATAAATCCAAAATCAAGTGATGATGTAGCCTAAGATGGGACGCGTTTGCCTAGAAGATACCTATTCACTCGTTTTAATGTATGCTCGACAGATCAACCAAATTACATAAAAATGACATTAAAGTGGGCACATATACTAGTCCAAAAAAATCTACGTGCAAAATTTTAAGTTTCTAGACGCAATTTCCAAGACTACTTGAAGCTGTGTCTGCATAGTGGACTACAATATTTCTTTCATTGTCATACTTAGAATAAAAACCCAGTCATACATGAAATTACTCGAGTAGTCGCTATCACTCCGAATAGCAGTTGCAGTTTAGTCTTACCACGTAATAATTTTATCACGTCATCTAACAATAACCTTTTCATTGGTCGATTGAACATAATATCTTTGCCTAGCTTCGCTTTAGTGGAAACACATCCTAAACTAGGGCTCGAGAGTTACGTATGAAGCTTTATAAAACTTAGACAATAATGTCCATGTCAATACTCTCTTTAAGAAGAGGACATATAAGTTTGTAAGTTAAAGCCTACCTAGATACACCTACGAAAGTTAAACATGAAGAATTTCCCGAACCTTCCACCGATCTATAATGTACTCCCCAATACTTGGCAAACTTAGCCAATAATGTCCCGATAATCTCTCGTGAAGCGATTCTTTCGCAAGTAATAGGGACTACAAGATTGGATTAAAACTTTGCCCAACTTCTTGACTCGCTCTCGAGGTTGCCTCTCATATCTGTCACAATGGCCATTGAAAGTTGCCTATAAGTGTAGACAACTTTGCCGTAATATACCCAACTTTATATAATGAAGGGATAAAAATTCTGGAATATGGGCAAAGAGCAACTTACTGAAAGTGTTATTTCTAAAGCTAGCGTGTGCTTGAACTGAAATTCAATGTGTATTTTGTACAGTATTTAGATTTTTAGGTTTCTGTACCCCAAAAGGAAAAAAGGACCCGTATAGGATCACTTCGTTGTCTGTATGTCTGTCATGTCTGTCCATTCGGGGGGAATCAAAACAATCAAAGTCGAGTAATGTAAACCCGTAAAGTCTAAATAAACGGAAGCCGTTATAAAAATCTAATTCATAAATACTGTAATAACTGAGGCGACGACACGTTAACAACCTTTTAAACAAACATTAATAACATCCAACATTCACACAGAACAATAAACTCAGTTACGGGGAAAGACAAAAAGACCAAGAAAAAATGGCGCGCACTCCTTATAAATCTAATATTAAATGTACATTGTTCACCTCAGTAACACTGGATATAATGTCCAAGAGCTAATAGTAAAATTATACAGACGGCTTGATTAAGCCCAAGTTCAATAATATCGCTATTAAGATTTAACTTAATATTTTTAGCTTAATATTTTTTTTATAATTATTTGAGGTTGTTTGAGTAAAAATACCTACATCTAATTTTTCAGCCTGATAATCTAAGTGTGTTAGCTAGTGAATTATGAATAAGCCAAAGATTTATGCATAACATACTTATAACCGGTACCGCTAGAGTATAGTAATTATTGTAAACTAACCATTTTTTTAAAAGCCCATTTATTCAAAAATTTTAAACAGTCCTGCTGTCAGTTCTACGAGTTATCTTCATGCTTATGGTAGATAGATGGATATCTACAAGTATCTAATATACACAGTTATAAAATACACACCTACTTTTTTGCAACCGGAAAGGCCCCAAATAAAAAATATTATTTTTCCTGAACAATACCTATGGACTTAAGCTTGATGAGTTGATGACACAGGAAGGTAGCAAATATCTACAAAACTGGCAGTGCATATGCTGTTAGGAGTGGCAGAAGTATACACAGATTTTCTAGTATAGAAAACCAAAAGTATTTCAAAGTCGCTTAGTTAAGTAAGTAGTGCCTAATCAAACTTCCCACAAGCTCTTCGTTTGTCAGGAACCCTGAATGTAACTGTTTTATCTTTTGTTTACGAGCCTCGAGCATTATGTGCGGCTGTTGGTGGAAATTTAAGTCGCGTTTATGCTTATTTTACATTTTACTTACTTGAAGAAAGTTGTGAAAATGACACACTCGACTCGTTCGAGACAAGTTTGTTTCATTTTGGGCCTCTTTACTAATCCTTATGACAATATAGTTACAACGGTGTTCCACGCATCGCCTGGTGGCCGGGCTACAGGGTCAAACACGTTCATGCAGCCTAGCCAGCGACGCCTGTTGAGGACCCTCCTCAGGGGATCAATATAGTCCCTACACACCGTCTGAGGCACTTAGAAGAAACACAAAGGTGCGCCTCCCAAGTCGAGGACTGGTTTCTTTTCGCACGATAGATTCCCCGTGTCTATCACCCGAGAGCCCTTCTCAAGGGAGTGAACGGCGGTTGTAGCCTACACCCGACCCTCCTACGACGGATGGCATGAGAACTCAAATCATTTTCTCTCATACGCTCTGTTGACTCCTTCTACGACATTACCTCCTCGCAGAAGGATTCTACCGCTTTCCAAGACCTATCGCTGCCCGCTATGACTTTGACCACGGCTGGTAGAGAGAGGTCTTGCCCCACTGCCCCTACGAGCGTCTCTCGCGACTCAGCCCATGTTGGGTACTCTGCCGCCGTGTCCATGGCGCTGCCACACTCATGGCACTCCTCAATAGGCTTTCTACTTACGATCCTGCACAGGTACCTTCCGAAGCAGTCGTGCCCCGAAAGGACCTGCTCAAGGCATCATTACCCCAGGAACCTACTCATTTATGACTCATGCCTGTCACTAATGACTGGCATTAGCTAGTGTAACTGCAGACCATAACCAGGCCATTGCTGAGAATTTACTTCTCAGAATGAGAAAGGTATAGGCCATAGTCTACTACGCTGGCCAAGTACAGTATCGGCAGAGCTCACACAGTTTTGAGAACATTATCGAGAACTCTTAATCCTGCACGCTTAAGAGTTCTCCATAGTGTTTTGTAACGGTGTTTTTTTTTTAAGAAAGGCATCCCGAACCAGTGATAGATGCTCTTGACGATTCAAAAGTACTTGTAAAATTCTAATTTAATAAAAATATTTTGAATTTGTATTTACTATTGAAGTAAGTGAAATTTTATTAAGTACTTACTTAAAACGGACATAACTCCGGAAAGTTAAAGGACATGCCCGAGATTGAACCAAAACCATGTTCTCATATTGTTTAAATGATTTCGTACAAAAGAATAATTTTAATAGGTATAATCAGCCACGTTTCAATAATTCAAAACAAAATAATAATAAGCACTCGAAATACCAAATATTTTCATGCACAATTGAGCCAATAAGTACCGGAAAATCGTATTAAACGCTAAATCTATCAGCACGTTTAGCACTTAAAACGATTTTACGGACTCATAGCTAATTAATTTGATTATTCGCTTTTCGAACCGTATCGTTACTAAATAGTTCTCTATTACCAACCCTCGCTTTGAATGAAAAGTTTAAATTCACAAATAGTTATCCAACCAAAGCAATCCAAATAACTTATGTTTATCTAATTAAAACAATACAGCAAATCGACATAACATCACAATTATTATTACCTACCATTATTTATTTATTATCATCATCTACACAACCTACAGATATCCTTTGAGTGTTCGTGTGTATGATAGTATACTTTGTCAGATGCCTATCATTGTTAGAGACAAAACAAGTGTAAATTAAAAATTTATAACACCCCCGACAAGTGAAGGTTACAGTAACTAGAAAAGAGCTGACAACTTTCAAACGGCTGAACCGATTTTCTTGGATTATAGCTAAGAACACTCTCGATCAAGCCACCTTTCAAACAAAAGAAAATTAATTAAAATCGTTAGTAAATCATTAGTTTAGGAGTTAAGATGCCACAGACAGATACACAGATACACAGATAAACAGATACACACGTCAACCTTATAGCACCCCTCTTTTTGGGTCGGGGGTTAAAAATAATATTCTATTTACACTGACTTTAGTCGAGCAAGTTACCTTTTGCGATTCACTGTGCAAAGCCACGAATAAGCTAGTTCGTTATATATAGTTATTTTTTATTTCTACTAAATAACATATAATTAATGGATGTAATTATGTACCGGGGCATAAGAGAACAGATCAACATGGTTCTTACATTTCGTGAATTAGGTAGGTACTACGTGCGAAAGAAACTTTGGATACTCGAGCCGTATTCACTTTAGTTGAGTTTCTTAGCGCTGTTTAAGATTTAAAGGGTGCAAGCTTAAGTTTATACGGTTTTAAAGACACCTTTAAAAGCACGTTATACTTAAGTTTAAGAAAATGAGAGTTCTACTGTTTTTCATTCTGTATAACATAATATTTTTAATTTTATTTACTACTAGCTGATGCCCGCAGCTTCGCCCGCGTGGATTTAGGGTCAAGTATTTTAGTGGATTTCCCAGGACAAAAGTAGCCTGTCATCATCATAATCATAAACCCATCGCTGGTGCACTACTGAGAACGGGTCTTCTCCCAGAATGAGATGGTTTTGGCCATAGTCCACCACACTGGTCAAGTGTGGATTGGCAGAGTTCACACACTTTTGAGAACATTATGTAGAACTCTTAAGCATTCAGATTTCCTCACAATTCCTTTATCTCTACTAATAAATTATACCTCTCTACTACCTAATAAACTTGAACTTAGGTAAAATTTTGTATCTAGAGAAATGTAAAAGATATACTTAACTAGCTGATGCCCGCGACTTCGCTCGCGTGGATGTAGGTTTTTAAAACTCCCGTGGGAACTCTTTGATTTTCCGGGATAAAAAGTAGCCTATGTGCTAATCCAGGGTATAATCTATCTCCATTCTAAGTTTCAGCCTAATCCGTCCAGTAGTTTTTGCGTGAAGGAGTAACAAACATACACACACACACACACACACACATACAAACTTTCTCCTTTATAATATTAGTGTGACAAAGTACGGTTCAATGTAAAATCAAATGCAAAAGTAACCGAGGTTAAAAACCGTCTTTGAAACACAATATGTATATTATATTCGACACGTCTCGATATTTCCATAATGAGATTGAACGATTTCATATTCACATACATCATTATTTCAAAATATAATTCATCCAAATTCAGGTTACATGTATTTTATTTTACTTTTACGAGGTTTGATTTGACAAAAGATGAAATGAATATCCCTTTAGCAACGAATGGTTTGGAATGTCGTTCCTACTAAAAGTGCGTTTTGTATGAATTTTATCTTTGTTTCCATTGAAAATATTACCTTTTATGATTGTATTGTATAAAATACATTATTGGAATTTTATATGGTTCGGCATATGAAGATTTTTCTGGGGCATTTTTCAGTATTAAAACCGGCCAAGTGCGAGTCAGACTCGTGCACTGAGGGTTCCGTACTCGGGTATTTTTTCCAAACTTTTATGCATAAAATAAATAAAAATCTGTGTTAGAATGTACACGTAAAGCCCTTTCATATGATACCCCACTTGGTACTCAGTTATCTTACTTTGAAAATTGAAACACATTTTAATTTTTATTTTACATGATATAACCACTTTACTATAAAACCTACCTACCTGCGAAATTTCATGATTCTAGGTCAACGGGAAGTACCCTATAAGTTTTTTGACAGACACGACGGACAGACAGACAGACAGACAACAAAGTGATCCTATAAGGGTTCCGTTTTTCCTTTTGAGGTACGGAACCCTAAAAATAATTAACTTAAACTAAAAACGGAAAGAACTGAGCGTAGACAAGTTAAAAATGTTATGAATATATGATTTCAGTGCAGAATCGCCTCTTCCTTCCTTCAAAAGTGCATTATTATGTAAGGAAGGCGTGCCTTGCATCTTGATGAGGGAGAAATAAAGTTTTAACCTGGCATAGTTAATGATGTTACATTACTATTTTTGTAGGGGAATATTTTTGAAGTGAAACTTCTTAACAGACGTTTGCAATGGGCAGTTAACATGCACAAAATACCTCACAAAATGTGAAACGAATGAGCGTGGTAATGACGCATCTCATTGGCTGAGCAGCGTATTGTTGCCCATGCAATTGAGCGAGACAAAGTTCAAGATTTTATACACAACTATAGGATGCCCGCGACTTCGTCTGCGTGGATGTAGGTTTTTGACGATCCCGTGGGAACCCTTTGATTTTCCGGGATAAAAAGATCACTTTGTTGTCTGTCTATCTGTCTGTCCGTCCGTCTGTCCGTCCGTCCGTCCGTCCGTCCGTCCGTCCTTCCGTCCGTCCGTCCGTCCGTCCGTCCATCGTATCTGTCAATAAACCTATAGGGTACTTCCCGTTGATCTAGAATCATGAAAGGCAGGTAGGTAGGTCTTATAGCACAAGTAAAGGAATAAATCTGAAAACCGTGAATTTGTGGTAACATCATTAAAAAAAAGTGTTTTAATTTTCAATGTAAGATAACTATACTAAGTGGGGTATCATATGAAAGGGCTTTACCTGTACATTCTAACACAGATTTTTATTTATTTTAACCATAATAGTTTTTGATTTATCGTGCAAAATGTTTAAAAAATACCCGAGTACGGAACCCTCGGTGCGCGAGTCCGACTCGCACTTGGCCGGTTTTTTTATCAAAGTAGAGCTTACCCCTGTATACAATGATCTCGGTAAAGCTGGATATCAGACAACTTGAAGGAATCTGGTTAAAAAAGCCGCCAATGAACATAGAATAAGGATTCAAGCGGTATAATACCGTGGTGTGTGGAATTCCTTCTTCATAGAAAGCACAGCATTGGAAACCTGCTCAGGCAGGGGTTCCAATGCTGTGCAAGTGTGTGTGTGTTTCGGTGCGAGGTTGCCGTTCTAAAGTCAAAGTCAAAGTTAAAATCATTGCCACTTCAGCTAAATTGTTTAGCTATGTCGGTTATTCTGGTTCTCCCACGGATCTCCTATTTTCTTATTTGATTTCGTACCAAAACTCCAAACATAGCTCTCACCATCGCCCCCTGAGTAACTCTAAACTTTCATAGATGTTATTACTTAGAGTATCCAACTGTAAATGTAATTCCAACAATCACAACTACAGAGTTGGATTCCATGAATATTCATTTCACCGAATTAAACATTTAGAATACAAGGCATCCAATTCGTACACTAACGCCAAACTATTACAATAGAACCGGTGGAATTCCCGATGAACATTATGGTCTACAAATACTCAGTAATTAAAACTTGTTATGTAAACTATGGGATTGGCAAAAACTAAGCTCAAAATCGAAGAGACGAATGAGCCAAGTTTTAATTGCTTTGTACCGGGAAGTTGGGGTACAAGGACACTAACTCCCGTTACATAGTTTGACTTTTTACGTAGTTTCGGCTTCGACTCGATCCGTAAATTACGTAGTCTAATCATGCAATAAATAGCGAAACTTAAGGTAATGAATTCTACGGAACCTCTTCAGGGTAACCTTTGGTGAAAGGTTACATACCTATTGTAGAAAAAGACTCTGGATGCTATAAAAGGTCTTGGTAGAGTAAAAGAGTAAAGTCAAATCAAAGTCACAGTGAAATATTTCCTTCAGGCTCAAAATGTTGAATTCCTAAAATATTGAACTCTCATAGCAAAGTTGGTAAGTAGTTACTCACTGTACACTTTTGAAACGTTAAAATAAGAAAAGATAAAAATAAAATATTTTTTTATTTATACTATACAGAATTAGGTATACTTACCTAGTAGTAATTGACAATTCTATAAAACTTAAATCTAAATAAATTAGAACTAAAAAAATATTACATTAAAATCTAGGTAATCTAAATTAAATTAAATTTAAAATAAATTAATTTAATTTCTTACTAAATAAATTAATTTTTCAATCATCCATACAGACCTACTGATATTATAAATGCGAAAGTGTGTCTGTCTGTCTGTCTGGTACCTTTTCACGGCCCAACAGTTTAACCGATTCTGACAAAATTTGATACTGGGTTAGCTTATATCCCGGGGATGGAAATAGGCTATTTTTTATCCCGGAAAATCAAACATTTCCCGCGGGATCTTTAAAAACCTAAATCCACGCGGACGAAGTCGTGGGCATCCTCTAGTATGGAATAATTTGGAACAATAATTACTAAATAAAAATTCACAAGTTTCACAAAGAATACAATGTCAAAAACATTAACGACAAGTGTAAATTAAAAAATTATAACACCCCCGACAAGTGAAGGTTACAGTAACTAGAAAAGAGCTGATAACTTTCAAACGGCTGAACCGATTTTCTTGGATTATAGCTAAGAACGCTTTCGATCAAGCCACCTTTCAAAAAAAAACTAAATTAAAATCGGTTCATTAGTTTAGGAGCTACGATGCCACAGACAGATACACACGTCAAACTTATAACACTCTCGTTTTAGTTCGGGGGTTACCAAATACAGATTGTAGTATAAAAATGTGTTTGAACTAACTGGTTGATAAAATAGACGAGGACAATGCAGTATAACTTCAGACTATGAAATATTCAAACTTTGAATGTTGAAGGTTTGCAGAAGCAGAAATTGATTGAATTTAGAACTTTGTCTTCTTGTACCGGCAGGCTAACGGGAGCTGGAGTTACTTGGGAACCTAACTCCGGATCACTTGACGGTATATTATCTGATGTTTAACTATCATCATCATGATCAACCCATCGCTGGCTCACTACTGAGAACGGGTCTCCGTTCAGAATGAGAAAGGTTTAGGTCGTAGTCTGCTACTCTAGTCCAGTGCGGTTTGGCAAAATTCACACGCTTTTGAGAACATTATAGAGAACTCTTAGGTATGCAGATTTCCAAACGATGTTTACCGGAAATACTACTGACAATAGCTCTCCGCTCATAATAAGAATGGCTTAAGACACAGTCCACCAAACTGGCTGAGTGCGAATTGGCAGACTTCACACACATTTCAGAACGCAAGTCTTAACCACTATTTTAGGATTTTAGGTATACTATCAATGCTTATGCTTTGTTTAGTATGCTAACTAAATTAGTTTCAATACCTACCTCAAATAAATTATGAAATGAAATTTGGTTTCATTTGAATTCCATGAAATGTTTATAAACTATTTAGAATTGTAATTACTGGTACTATAAATGATTGATTAATGATCAAAATAGGTTTATCTATAAATTAAATTAATAATTGAATTCAGCTTTTCAGTAATAGTAACTTCATAGAAAAAAGCTCAGGAATTTCTGTAACTTCTGGATTAGAAATTATAAGAGGCCATCTTTTTTAGGGTTCCGTATCTCAAAAGGAAAAACAGAAGCCTTATAGGATCACTTTGTTGTCTGTATGTCTGTCTGTCCGTCCGTCCGTCGTGTCACGGAGTCCGACTCGCACTTGGCCGGTTTTTTGAAGTCGTTGCCAACCGATAGACATCCACTGCTGGGTATTAGTTTCTTGTAATGACTTCCATACGCCACGGTCTTGTGCTCTGGATTCTGGATCTAGCGGCTGCCTACGACTTATTTGATGTCTCTGTCCACCTAGTGGGGGACCATCCTATGAAACAGTGTTTGCAGGTTTGTTGATTGATTTGTCCTTCAATCACATAGCAACAGAGCAACGGATCGGCGTGATTTTTTGTCTAGGTATAATTAAGGTGTAGAAGAGTGATATAGGATACTTTTTGCCCTGAAAAATTAAAAAGTTCCCAGGGGTTTCAAAAAACTTAAGCCACGCGGATGAAGTTACGGATATCAACTATTACCTATTAATCACACTAATATAAAGGCGAAAATTTGTGTGTAGGTATGTGTGTGTATCTTTGTTACTCCTTTACACAAAAACTACGTGACAGATTTAGCTGTTTGGAATGGATATTCTAGATTAGCAAATAGGCTACTTTTTATGCCGGAAAATAAAAGAGTTCCCACGGGATTTCGAAAAACCTAAATCCACGCGAGAAAAGTCGTGGGCATCAGCTAGTTAACTTATAAATAGCAGACACATTTCTATTTAACTTTAAAATAAAGTATAACCGAGCGATTCAAATTCTAAACTCAAGCTCAAACCAAACACACAACTAGAACAAACATGATTAACCTTTAATTGAAAGTCAGAAAGCAATCCCCGGTCCTAAATAAATCTATGAAAATCAATAGAGCCCCAACAATGAACCCGTTATTGAAATGCTAATAGGCTATTAATTTTTCGTCCCCTCTACTTGTCTCGCAGCTTCCACTATTGCCGAACTCTCTCCAAGCAAAGCAATTAAAACTTAGGACGATTCATCTCTTCGATTTTCCTCTCGGTTTTTGCTGATCATATAGTTTACAATAGGTTTGTAATACGGACATATTTGACCCTAATTACATTACACTCAGAGGCGCGCAGTTCATCACACTAATATTATAAAGGCGAAAGTTTGTATGTGTCTGTGTGTGTGTGTGTGTGTGTGTGTGTATGTTTGTTACTCCTTCACGCAAAAACTACTGGACGGATTGGGCTGAAATTTAAAATGGAGATAGATTATACTCTGGATTAGCACATAGGCTACTTTTTATCCCGGAAAATCAAAGAGTTCCCACGGGATTTTTAAAAAACTACATCCACGCGAACGAAGTCGCGGGCATCAGCTAGTAGATGCATAAAAGCACTGCTTACCAAAAATTGAGATAGCTTCAGGCTCATTTTTCATCATGACAGTCAATAAAAAGGTGTAACATAACTAAATAATGCCTACCCTAGCTTAGAACCTGTGCACGCCACTGATATTTTTTGTTTAGTTACACGTGTAATGTACCTAGGTATGAAGTCGGGCGAGCTTCACATTTGGATTTCTAATTTTTTTTATGCTCGCTCGACTTCATACCTAGGTACATTACACGTGTAACTAAACAAAAATTATTTATTACTTTTTAGTGCTTGTGGTTTTTGAAGGCGGTTTTATTTTTCTTTGGAATTTTTTTTAACCCGGGTTATCAAAGAGTTCCTACGAGATGTTTAAAAAAGAAGTCGCGGGCATGAGCTAATCCATACTAATATTTTAAACTAGCCGATGCCTGCGACTTCGCCCGCGTGGATTTAGGTTTTCAAAATCTCGTGGGAATTTTTTGATTTTCCGGGATAAAAAGTAGCCTATGTGCTAATCCAGGATATAATCTATCTCCATTCTAAATTTCAGCCCAATCCGTTTAGTAGTTTTTGCGTGGAGGAGTAACAAACATACACACACACACACACACACACACTCACACACACACACATACAAACTTTCTCCTTTATAATATTAGTGTGATGCGAAAGTGTGTCTGTCTGTCTGTCTGTCGTCTGTCTGTCTGCTACGTTTTCACGGCCCAACCGCTGAACCGATTTTAATGAAATTTGCTACAGACTTGGGATACATCCCGGGGAAGACCTAGGCCTAGGACCTACATTTTATCCCGGAAAATCAAAGAGTTCCTACGGGATTTAAAAAACCGATATCCACGCTGGCCAAGCCGCGGGCATCGTCTAGTAAAGTATACTTAGTACAGAAAATGTACCTGGGCAACCTTATCACTAAAGTGATTCCAACGCAGGCAAATCGTGCATACTCTTACTTATTATTGAATAAAGAAAATTACGAAAATTTTTACAACCTATAAAATCAGTAAATAACCCCACAATAAGAGTATACAAGTTGGAAGAAAGTATCTTAGAAAATGCAGTGATTTTTCTTCAATAGCTACAAAGCGGCTTAGAAGAGTTTCTCTTCACATGGGCTATTGTCCTTTCTTTGCTCTCAAAGCGGACATTTAGCAAAGAGGAGAAAATAAAATGTTGAAAATCTATAAAGAGTGTTTAAAAGTAGTTCATTTTTAACTCTAGTGCTCTTTACCTTCCATGTTTTAAGAAAAATACCTCGTAAAATTTACGTCAAAAATATTTTTAGTGGGCTATCAATCTAGCTTTTTAAAACATCATTTGACAATTCTAGAGTTTTTCTAGACAGTTGTATCTGAATAAGTATAATATTTGTACGATAGCATACCATAAACCCCAAATGTAATGGATTTAGTTTTTTAACATCCCGTTCAAATTATTTGATTTTCCGAGACAATTAACGTACGCCATTCTCCAGGTCTCATCCCATATCCATGCGAAAAATTATATCAATCCGTTGTTTCGTTACAGCGTGATTGAAGGACAAACCAATAAACAAATACATTTTCTCATTTACAATATGGGTACTTAGTGATTATCAAACTAAAAAAAAATACGCTTGAAGGCAAATAAGTTGTGAATATATAAAAAACCGACCAAGTGCGAGTCAGACTCGCGCACTGAGGGTTCCTTACTCGGGTATTTTTCCAACATATACCTATACATTTTGGTATAGTTATCTTATTTTGAAAATTGGATTTCATGATTCTAGGTCAACGGGAAGTACCCTATAGGTTTCTTGACAGACAGACAGACGGACAGACAGACGGACGGACGGACGGACGGACGGACGGACGGACGGACAGACAGACAGACAACAAAGTGATCCTATTAGGATTCCATTTTTCCTTTTGAGGTACGGAACCCTAAAAGTAGGTACATGTAAAATGTACATGAAATAAATAAACTAATTTCATTTAAGTTCATTTTATTTTACACGTTTAGTTTTAATCAAGTACCTTACAAGTCAATGTAGTAATTGTACCTAATGTAGAACGACATAAACATTTTTATTTTACTCTACTTTATTTCTGACTCTATTATTATGTTTTCGCCAGGTTGTTTTTGTACAGCAATATGCAAATTGAGCAAAACACAATTCACTTACAGCACAAGACATAAATTGAATGTGACGTAAGCCGTCCATTCGACTGAAGTCAGCAAAATAGCTGTGTAGCGTGTTTTGCGCTGAAAGTGCTGAATGTTTGCAGAAAATTTAAAGGGAACGGGTACGTCGCTTCCGAGATACTTTGTAGCGTGCTTACGTTTGTTTCTCGGAGTGTCGAATTTAATTTGTAAAGGGAAAACATGGGGTCAAGCTCGTCTTAAGCTTGCCTTATAAAGGATTACCCGTGACTTCATTCCCGTGGATATGGGTTTTTAAAATCCCGTGGGAACTCTTTGATTTTCCGCGATAAAAAGTAGCCTATGTAAATAGTCGGGATGTAAGCTACATCTGTACCAAATATCATATAAATCGGTTAAACGGATGGGCCTTTAAAAATCCCGTGGGAACTCATTGACACACTTTCGCATTTATAATAGGTATTAGTAAGGATTTTTGCCGCGCCAATATACAGCTGGTGTGAAACGTAGAAAAATACTAAACTTTGCTTTAATAAGCTTTTCGCTTTAGGGTTGATTTTCTGGCCTAACACGATCAGAATTAAAGCCTTATGAGACATTCGCCAGCAACTCCCAGAATACAAGGAAATAGCTCTGAGGCGATGGCGATGCGTCGGGCTTATTCTGCGAAAAGATTAAGGAAACGCTGCTCAAGTGGCGTTTCAATGGAGGCCTGGCGGACGGAGGAGACCTAGTCAACCAACCAACACCAGGAGGAGGTCCATTGAAGCAGACCTTAAAAGAGTGGAACTCTAGTGGAACCATGTCAAGGCAGAAACTAAAGATAGGGAGACATGGAAAACAACTGGTGCAGCCCTAAATTCCACAGTACGGAACCCTTCACATGTGAGGCCGACTCCTACTTGACTGGTTTTTTGTGATGCAATCACAAATTCCTGGTTTTCGGATTTTTCCTTTAATTGTGCTTTGCTAGCTGCCTTTCATGATTCTAGGTGGTCGGGTCTTGACAGACATTTAACAGACAGGCAGACAGACATATAGCCATACAGACAGACAGATAGACAATGTACTTTCTCTGTTCGAGTTACTATCATTCAATATGTTCCTGATATAGGAAGGTAGGTATTAGGGAGCAAATATAAATCCGTTTCATGGCTTTTGATACTAGCGTCTGATACCGAAGTTGTAAACACTAACAACACTAATAGCGGAGCCCACACAAATACCTATATTTGCATTAATATCAATTAATTAATACAGCCTCAGGCATGCGAGATATGTGAACCGCAATTATATCTCGCACCGCAGTTCTATTTGTACGTTATAATAATATGCCGTTACATGCTGCTGCTAACACATACAAATATTAATAACCATTTCTATCTTCCATACTAATATTATAAAATTGTGAAAGTGTGTCTGTCTGTCTGTCTGTGTCTCTGTCTGCTACTTTTTCACGGCCCAACAGACCGACAGCATAACCGACTTTGATGAAAGCTACAGAGTTAGCTTAGATAAAAGAAAGAAGCTTTTCTTTCTTTTATCTATGCACATAACAATCCTAGCCGCACTCACATAACAGCACCACTCCATCTGTAAGCACCTGTCTGGTTGGAGGCTTCGGCCGTGGCTAGCTACCACCCTACCGGCAAAGCTGTGCCGCCAAGCGATTTAACGTACCGCTACGATGCCGTGTAGAAACCAAAGGAAACTGCCAACCCCTACCAGGTTAGCCCGCTTCAATCTTCATCTGCATCATCACTTACCACCAAGTGAGATTGCAGTCAGGGGCTTACTTGTATCTGAATAAAAAATACAATGCGCACAAAACACGAGGTGTATGACTGCGAATTGTACAAAAACAAATCTCAGACGAGTTATTGTTTATTGTTTAGTCTATGACCTGCTCAGACCGCCATGTTGCAATTTCAGATAAGACTACTTGTTTTGCGATCATTGTACCTACTACCAATAATACCTATTCTATAGTCTAAATGATAAACAAGTGTAAATTAAAAATTTCTAACACCCCCGACAAGTGAAGGTTACAGTAACTAGAAAAGAGCTGATAACTTTCAAACGGGTGAACCGATTTTCTTGGATTATAGCTAAGAACACTCTCGATCAAGCCATCTTTCAAACAAAAATACTAAATTAAAATCGGTTCATTAGTTTAGGAGCTACGATGCCTCAGATGTATACACAGATACACACGTCAAACTTATAATACCCGTCTTTTTGGGTAGGGGGTTAATAATATACATCGGCGGTCATCTTATTACCGTTAAATGAATAAATGACTCCCTTCCGCCTTTATTTGAAAACTTTAGGGGCCAAGCAATGTAAATACCGCTATGGTATGTTTTTATTGTACTACGCAAACTGTCGTAATCCAAAGCATCGTCCTATAAAATGAGATTACACTAGCGGCACGCTATGATGGCCGGTTTGACACATTACAATAGTGATGTGGAATGTCAATTTATTCTCGAACAAAAAACAATTAAGTTTTGTTTTTGTACCTGATTAAATAGGTTTAATAAAACAAAAATGTATATGTTTATTTAATTTATTTGAACGAACTGAATATTTGAACGAAAATGAATATACATACTTTATATGCACACAAGAAACATATGAATACAAAAGATACCAAAAAAGGTGCCACAAAAGGCCATAATTAATCAGATTCGTCCATACTACTATTTTCACTGTCGTCACTGCTATCATCACATACATTAATAATTATATGTTCGTTTTCTATAATATTATCTATTTTCACATCTCTTTCATAATCTTCCCTTATTAATTTAACAGTTCTATTCA
The DNA here is from genome assembly GCF_905333055.1 of Maniola jurtina. Classification (NCBI taxonomy): domain Eukaryota; kingdom Metazoa; phylum Arthropoda; class Insecta; order Lepidoptera; family Nymphalidae; genus Maniola; species Maniola jurtina. Next base: position 2,530,291 of record NC_060034.1, on the reverse strand, counting down.
CAACCTTTTCCCAGTCTCCTTTAGTCACATGTTCACAAGCTTCTTCTAATAATTTTAGCATTTTTTTTGTGGTAAATGGGGGTTCTGTATTGTGTCTTGCAGCATATCCCTTAATTTGAGCCCACACCAACTCAATCGCATTATACTCACAATGGTAAGGCGGTAACCGTATAACTCTGTGCCCATGTTCTAATGCTATTTCGTCAATGACGTATCGGATCTTGGTTGGTTTGTTTTCTTTTAAAAGACGTACTAATTCCGCTTTTAACATATTCATGTTTGCATCTACGCCATTTTTACGAAGCCATGCGACGATATCAGCTTTCTTTTGGGATTGGGCAGGTGGCTTGTCAATTTGCATCGAGTGGTATGGGGCGTTGTCCATAATTATAATAGATGGTTCAGGGAGGCTACACAACATTGAGGTAAACCATTCAGTAAACTTTTCTCCATTCATGTCTTCATGATAGTCTCCAGTGGTTTTTGACGCAAAAGCCATGAGAGAACCTTCGACAAACCCGTTGATGGTTCCGGCGTGACAAATTATAAGTCGCGATCCTTTTCCTACAGGAACTTTGGAAGTAGATGCTGCTGTGTCATCGTTCCAAGAACGGCCTACAGTATGGTTAGCATTAAGCCATGTTTCATCCAAGAACACAACATTTTGCCAATTTTTGATTTCTTTCACTTGCCGTAAAAAAGTATACCTTGCCATCGCTATATCAAATCTTTCCATCAATATTTTGCGTTTGTTACATTTTTTGTATCGAAATCCAATGGTCTTCAAAATCTTCGTTAAAGAACTTTCCCCACCGAAGAATAATCCAGCTTCCTTCAGTGAATGCACCAACTTTTTTCTTGTTGGATACTCCTTCTGTAAATAGTAGCCATAAACATGTCTTCGGATAGCATCGGCATCAAAGCTATCGATGCCTACGACTGGTTTTGCTCGTTTTCTCTTTTTTGGTGTGTGAAGTTTATTTTCTTCTGTGCCAGTCTCGCCATATTTTTTTTTAGTTATCCGTCTAACAGTTCGTTGTCCAATATTAAGCGCATCAGCTACGCGTTCAACCACTGACGTTATAGGTAAAATTGGCCCTCCATTTTGAGCTTCACGATCGAAATAGTTACGAAGGCGTATTACGAACTCACGTGTCTGACTATTTAGAACAGTTCTCTGCGTACGTTCGGTCATATCGACGAAATCCACAACAAAGGGCTTGAACAGAGTCCAAATTAACGAGCAAGGGTCAACAGTAATGCAGTATCAATATTTGAAATCCAAAGCCAGGTCAAAACTATATCACAATCGCATTGCACTGACAGTTTATACTTTTCGAAGCAACGTCAATTCGAAACTGCTTTGTTTTGCATTGAGCATTGACGCGAGTTTGCCGGAGGTAGTAGTTGTGCTAGCCAGCGATCCTATGTGACGATCGTATTAGATTCCATTTTTAAAAATTTATTGATATTTTTTTGCGATTTCAGAGGTTTGTCCACATAGTGAAAATTGTTCATATTCACAAGTACATTCACCCCTTAAATGGTGCAAACTGATTTTTCTACACTTGTATACATTTAAGAAATCAATTTAATAAATAAATTTTGAGTCCTAAACCTAAAACTACATTCGATAAAATTTATGAATCTCTGCACATCACTATCGTCAATAAAGTAATACAATTATTTCCTTCAAAGTCGTTATCAATTAATACGGAACTTCATGAGCGGACAAACGTCAAACCGGCCATCATAGCGTGCCGCTAGTTTAGTTATACCACAACAGCCGATTCCCTTGAGCAAATTGACCAAGTGGGCAATTCGAAAATGCGTAAATATATCGATGCATTCGAGAATGGATAATGTGTTTATAGGTACTTTTTTGTATCCAAACATATTTTTTTACCCGACTAGGGCAAACTCAAAAGAGAGTTATGATTTTAGCAGTCTTATTATGTAGGTTTGTATTCATGTGTGTTCCACCGTAGCGCCTAAACTACTGAGCTGATTTTGACGAATGAGGTGTCAATCGATTCGTTATTATAGTCCGGGTGATATAGGCTATATTTTGTACGAAAAAAAAAACGACCTGACAGATGTTACACCCAAAAAAGTGAAATTTTTACTGGCTTACAATAAATAGCACCTCTTGGTGGGTTGAGCCATCGAATTAGCACTTAAGACCACAGTAATCGCAAATCTGGAAACTTTGTGGCAATATTTACGTTAACTTTTATATTTGTTGTTCCTATTCAATTGCGGTATTTATTTAGAAACTTTGCTGGACCAAGGATACGGTTCAGTTAACGTTACGGGTAAATTAACGCTAAGTTCATTAACCCGGCGGCTATATGTAAGAAACGTGAATGTGTAATTGATTTATAACTGGTATATTTGCATTAATACCAATTTAATTCTTAAAAAACCACGATTATCATTATCTCAAACATAATCGGGCCACTACTGAACACGGATCTCCTCTCAGAATGTAAAGAGCTGAAGCCATCAGGTTGATCAAGTGGTAAACTTCACATACCTTTGACACATAGAGTACTCTCAGCCATGCAGGTTTCCTCACGATGTTTTCCTTCACCGTCAAAGTAAGATAAACCTTGAATCACACATAGCTCCGAAAAATTAGAAGTGCGTGCCCGGGATCGAACCCTGATCTGCCGAATTAGACCGATATCTTAACCACTGGGCTGTCGCGGCAGGTGCTCCTACTAGTTATACTTAGTAGTTATTGTACCACTGAAGTTCTACTCGATGCCCCATCACAGTCTATTATTACGCAAATATGAATTCAGTACAGTGAATTTCCGAACAATTTACACCCGGCACTAAAGCGCGCTGCGTAAATTAATGATGCATTGCCGCCTATAAATTGAGTGCAGGTAAATGAACTGTAATTAATATTATAATGAATCGGAAATTCCCTTGTTGCATGTCCTTGCATTTCCATGTATCTGGGAAAATTATTGTGGCAATTATATTTTGCCCAATCTATTATTATTATCTTTATTCGTCTGCTTTTGCTTGCTTGATTGAATTAAGAAGGTATTCACACTTCACACTAATATTATAAAGGCGAAAGTTTGTGTGTACTGTATAATATGACGTGTGTATGTGTGTGTTTGTTACTCTCTAAAAAATGTCTATTACTGATAGAAGTCTACCGAAATGTCAAATGTCTGTGGGACTTTTGAACGCTAAAACCGATGAGTGGTGTTAATAAAACTGTCATACCTTTTTCAAGTTGGCCCACTTCTGTCTGACTACATAATCACTTACCACCAGGCGAGATCGCAATCAGGGGCTAGCTTGTAGTAAAAAAAATGTTATTATGCTTCATACGATTTTATGTAAAACAAATTCCACACCTTGGAAGTGTCTCGCAGAGCCTCGGGGGAAAAGAAACATGAAACCCGTCCGTAGAATTTTATATTTATAACTTTTAGGCATAATCGTATATTCTATACACCTGAGGGCTTTTCTGTTCGTCTTGTCAAGCATATGAATCAGCGCTTTGTTGGTCTCCAAGGTATTTTTGATTTTTGTACTAGATGTTGTCGATGAAAAAGTTGCGAAAAAGCTTAATTTCGTTAGCAAGCGCTAACGAAATTAAGCTTATATTTAATTAAGCTATCGCTAAGTTCTATAAACTCAAAGTCTAGATGAAAACTTTCCTGAATCCAATACGTAGGAATTTTGTTAAGATTGCTCTAAAATTGGTTACAGTGTAATCGAATCTTATTCTTCAATACATCAGTGTAATGCAGTTAACTATATCCCCAGTGTATAAAAGTTCATGGAAGCTATTTTTGTGGACTGATAATACTGGGAGCTGGAGCTTTAGATTCCTTTGTATAAAAGTACAAAAATATAATTTAATTATGTAAGCAGATTGATTTCAGATTGAGACGATGGGGGACGATATAATTTATTTTAAGTGAAAAAGTTTTAAGGAGCTTGCAAAGCATGATTGAAAAAATTATATGTCTTCTATCTCTTCGTCATTATACCTACTCATTAATGAGGGTACGAACTTCGAAGTTCGTATTAGTCCGAATTGTGAGAGTATCTGTGGACTAATAGGGGAACTAGATTTCTTTCTACTTTCTTTTAACGGTTATTTTTAAAATAATGTTGGTAATAAGAATCTACACAAGGCAGAAAATCAATTAATAATGCAACGATTTTTATAATATTACGCATTGGATACGTCATTCTGAACGAAAATTTTTCCGTGTAAGTTGATATGGCATGTTGATGGTAAGTCACACATACAGTAAAACAACGGATGATGTGCCTATTGATGATGGCTCGCACGATTTTTGGTCGGAACAGACATTCTTTCAATGATAAGATATTTTAATGATGTAGTGATGATGATAAATGATTCAACTGATAAAATTTAACAGCAGTTGACGTGGTAGTTGAAAATAGCTTTCGAATAGCAAAACCGAGTTTAATTTGTAAACACAACTTCGTTTGAATTTGCAGGCAACCAAAGTGCCCCGGTACTTTCCAATGCGATCAAATTAGGAAAGTTAAAAATTTTCAAAGCACGCTGCAGACAATGTGTTTAAGCGCTTGCAGTTAGGTACTGCCACAGTTTAGTAATCAATTCACACAGTTCGAAAATAACCTTACAATTAAAAAAAAAATAACAGCGGTTTTCATTAAGAATTTGCTTTTTAAACCAGGTGGTGGAGTCGTAGCAGGCACTCAAAAAGATTTCTGAAAATTTCAATCTTAATTGAAAAGAGGTTGTAAGTACGACAGTGCATTCAACAACAAAAATCGATATTTGGAGTTCTGGTTAAAAGGGAAGAAATATTTACGTATTTCATGATTTAATTTTTACCTGATGATAGAGGATAAAATGTTGTGTGAAAGTCCGTTATTTTTCAAGTTACATTTATTAAAATTGGTATTTGGGCTTCCGGGCAAAAGTGAAGAAGTTAATGTTTCAGGTTTTTTAGAAAATTCCACCCTCTCACCAATTTTCAAAAAATCGACTCGAGCGAGCTTGGGTGGGTCGGCTAGTGTGAATTGTAATTTTAGCATTTACTTTACTGCACGAAAAAGACAGACAGACGACAGAGCAAATATGAAATATTTTTTATTTTATTTAGATACAAGTTAGCCCTTGACTGCAATCTCACCTGGTGGTACGTGATGATGCAGTCTAAAATGGAAGCGGGCTAACCTGGAAGGGGTATGACAGTTTTCATTTAACCCATACTCCTTTGGTGTCAACATGGCATCATGCCGGAACGCTAAATCGCGCCTTTGCTCGTAGGTTGGTAACTAGCCACGGCCGAAGCCTCAAACCACACCAGAAATTTAGAATCTGCCCTTAATCAAACCCGGGACCTCCTACTAATAAGACCGAGCGCTTATCAATGAGCCAGGAAGGCCTTTACCGACGTTTTCAATTACTTTGATAACTGTATGATAGCTACTCTGCGGCCGTACCTAACTGTGATTGCCGTCAGCCTAGCGCAGGCGAGAGTTTACAACTCAATCAATTTCTAGCTCGACGTACTTCACTAACAGTTAGAAATACTTGGCCGAGTTAATTAGAATTTCCATTGCGATTCTATTCATTTGTTTCTTTAGACAAGAATCTAGGAAATTTCTCCGTTGTTCTCATTGATGAGAGTTGTGACCCTTGGATAAAGTGGTTTTCTTGGAATAATAGTTAATCTGGGGTAGGTACAAATGATACAATGTTTTAATTTAAACAATGAGAAAATTATTATGATATTTTTATATTAGATACATAATAAAGTTTTTGTTCCTATTTGAAGATTTTCTATTGATAGCCTATATGCTAAGATGAAAGATTATAACGAAGAAAATGTTACAAAGATAGGTATTATTATAAATATAATAATATCTATACACTAGCCATCACAGTCTAGAAACTCGAAACATTATAGTTATCATAATACATAAAAATAACATTTAAAAAAATTAAAGGCCAAAACTCTAACCTATTGGTGCTCTATTATTACTGCAAATTTTTCAATTGTTCGACATTAAAAAAATTAATAACTATAACCTTTGACTAAATAATTTTTCCTACTAAGAAGTTTCAACAGCGAAAAATATATTTATAAACTGGGTTCTGTATAAATCTGGTACAAATCTTATCGACTAAGAAAACAACCGTTTAAGAAATGCCTTGATTGTAACTGGCAGCACTTTTTGCAACTTTGCGACAGTTTGAATTGGAGAAAAATGTTGTAGAGTAGTTTTTCCATTAATTACCTCGACTTTACACTACGTAAATAGATAAAATCTGTAAATAGTTACGACCTACTCGTTGTTTGAAGTTAATTTGACAAAAGCAACAAACAATAAAAATAGCAGAAACAACAAAAAATTACACAACAGAAACAACATAAATAAAAACCGGCCAAGTGCGAGTCAGACTCGCGCACCGAGGGTGCCGTACTCGAGTATTTTTTCGACATTTTGCACGATAAATCAAAAACTCTTATGCTTAAAAATAAATAATTTTAGAATTTACAAGTAAAGTCTTTTCATATGATACCCCACTTGGTACAGTACAGTATCTTACTTTAAATTTTTCTTCTATGATGTAACCACAAATTCACGGTTTTCAGATTTATTCCTTTACTTATACCTTCCTGCCAAATTTCATAGTTCTAGGTCTAGGTACCCTATAGGTTTCTTGACAGACAGACAGACAACAAAGTGATCGTATAAGGGTTCCGTTTTTCCTTTTGAGGTACGGAACCCTAAAAACTACAAAGTGCACTGAATTTCTTCTCAAGGCAGTAAGATACGGTTGAAGAGGTACCGAAAAAAAATATTATTATATTTTTATTTCATATTTCCCCCGCTGCCAGCATTTCAGTGAATGTTGTTCAAACATCGGAACCGCAGCTGTTGGTTCGTTAGCGAGCGCGCTCGGATCGCGCGCTGAAATAAAACTCCACTGCTAAAATAAACACGTCATCATATTTTTCTGCATCCCTACGTGAGATATCGGAGTCGGTTTGAAACTTATCTGATACGATTTTGAACAAGCAATATTTGTATGCTATTCGATAAAAATAGGTATTTAGCTCAGCTGGTGGTGAAGCTGTGGCAATGGGCAGGGCACATAGTTCGACACTGGAAAGCAAAGAGTTGGAAAACCGCCTACTAGATGGACGGGCGACATCAGGCGAGTTGCAGGGAGACGCATTGGAGTTAGGCGGTGCAAGACCGTGGTGTGTGGAATGATGATGACAACCCGTTTTGGTATACAAGGAACCAAAAACCTTAATTTGCTATAATCCGCTAAACCAAACAAATCTGTATGGTGCAACATGCAGCTTGCGATATGCACCGCCCGCCCTCCCACTGATAATCATGCATTCATCATGCTTTTCCTGCATGTTTATCAGTGGGAGGGCGGGCGGTGCATATCGCAAGCTGCATGTTGCACCATACAGATTTGTTTGGTTTAGCGATTTATAGCAAAGGTTCCTTGTATATCATTGACTTCCGCAAAATCCCGCATGCTTCTATACAACCCGTTTTGGGACAAATGTGGCAAAGTACAGAAGCTCACAAAAATACAAAAATATTTATTTCGGTAAAAAACAAGTTTACATATAACATAGAAATTGGGAACGTCCCAGTAAGTGACTAGTATTAAACTAGTACTTGTGGCGGGCGGCCCCAAACTATAGTGCGCAAAAAAGTCGTTGGTAACTACTATTGGTGAAATTTTCCCAAAGAAAAGTGTAATAGATCATGAAGCATAATTTAATAACCGCAAGGCGGGCTTAGTGCTAAGTTTTAATTTATGTTAAGTACACTGAGCTACAGGCGAAATTTCGCGATAAAAGCTGAAAAGAATAGTAAACTCTAGGCTGCCCACAATAAGGACTTATTTACAAAGTTTTTATTTGCAGCCTATCGTAAACTATTTCCTTTAATTTTGGCATCTGCATAGTTCGTAACTTCATCCGCAGGTATGTTGGTGTAAAGTTCAGCAAAATGAACAGTTTAATACGAATATTTATGTAAGTGGCTAGCAAAGTTTGTTTTGGACTTTAGCCATACCGAATCGTAATTTGAATTATCTGTAGTACTTAGTATCTATTAAGATTATTACTAGATAATGGCTTAGGCGTGGGCCTTTGGCCACGACTTTGTCCGCGTGGACTACACAAATTTCAAACCCCTTTTGGAATAGAATTTTCAAAAATCCTTCCTTAGCGGATGTCACCGTCATTCGTAATAGCTATCTGCATGCCATTTTAGCCCGTTCAGTTCAGTACTTCGAGCTGTGCGTTGATAGATCATTCAGTCAGTCAGTCAGTCGGCTTTTCCTTTTATATATAAAGTACAGATATATTTTTCTACTTCAGATCAAAATCTTGTAAGAAACATATATAACTTATCTGTCTTTAAAGATCAAGCAATATTTTCAAACATAATATTCTAAGATGGTAAGCTGGTAGCATTAGGATTTAAAAAATAGGTTTGCAGTTTCTGTAGCAATAAATTGAAGAAAAGGTGTCATCGTTAAGAACTGTAAGGGCCAGCGCATATTGACGAAGCAGAACACAGTCGAGTCTTTTTGATACCTCAACAATAAAACTCAACGTTTACGGTTGGCATAATAATATATTGGTTTACCGAAGACAAAACACGAAGGAGAGTCAAGGGACCCGTCTGGACGAACCAAGGCCGCTTGTTTGTACTAATGTAAATAAAGGTTAGTTTTAGTTGTTCTCAAAAGAAAGCCGTGTCTTGACTCAAACCCACTTTGTGCGTAAGAGTTTTTCAAATTGCACCCGGAACATTCATTAACTTAATCATAAATCTGTAGAGTTCATATTTTATGTGACGGTAGGTAATGGGTGTTATGATTATTACGATCGTCATGACTGGTATTTAACTGTAATTTTATGTAGGTATATACTTTTCTCTTCCATAATATTATAATAGCCAAGCCATAACAAGGAAGCCATAACATTTTACTTATTACTTATTATTTATTGACACATGAATAGATAAAGGAAGATACTGGAAAATTATTTATTATATTTGGTAGGTATGTATAGTTTCGTACACAGATGGATTGCAATAAATTATAAGGGTTTCTTGCTGCACAAACCTCTAAAATAAATGATTGCAAAAGTATACAATATAAAAATCAAGCCATGTCAGCTTTCAAAAGACTCCGATCATCATGTCGGAAGAAAAAATAAAGGGAACACATAAAAAAAAAACCAATGTAATACTCAAACTTATCTATTAAAGTAATAAAGTAAGGTAGCACAAATAGTCAAAACAAACAGCGAGGTGAAAGGGTCAAGTTTTTAATTACGGTATTGGGTACGGTATTGTTTAAAGTTTTGGGATAGGTAACCTTAATTGGATGTGCAAAGTTTTTTTATTATTAGTGTACAATTTCTTCTCGAAAATACATTATTTTGAATAATGAATTTTTCGCGTATCACTTGTTTTAAAATAATCAACGATGCGTTGTTTTTTTGATGAATAGTCTAAAAGAGTAAGTACAGAAATATAGGTTCGTTTGTTATTCGTTTGTCACTCAAAATACATAACGCCCACTGAATTTTTTGTCTTTGTCGTTTGTATGGGATTACGTAACAGAGAGAGCCCTATTCTAACTTTTCTTCATGGATACTTTGTTTACTGACGCATTTGACATTTGACATTGTTCCTGTCGTTATTCGTATTTCTAATACTGAACTATAATGGCTTAGTATGAGATTTTACATCTCGTCAACGTCGATTGAATTCGAGGGTTGCAATTCAATAACGTTCAAATAGACCCAAGTTCCTAGAATATAACTCATGCATTCACTACCACTGATCTTTATTTTGGAAGGTTTCGACTTGGAGTGGCTGTTTGAAGATGTATGTAAACTTGAGTTTAAAAACAAGGCTATTAAGATCCATTTCACTTTGACGTTAAATTGTTTCCACGCTCGAATTCTATGAGCATTCACTTGATAATTCATACTAAGCACACGAGAATTGTTAAAATGCTGTAACACAGGGTGCCAAGCTTTCTTTATCTGTGGATGTACGTTAAGTATTTTCGGAAACACGGTACTGAAACTACTTGGCCAATACTGAGAGGACAAGACATCACGTCCGGCGTCTTTAACGAACCATGTTTGCTCTCTTTGGGCGTACCTATCTACAAATGTTTGGCGAGGATAGGAATTTCGATTGCAATTGAAATTTTTTTTTCAATAAGCAATTTCTTTTTCATTCCGTGATAAGGTTTTTTTTTACCCAGATACTTACAAGTTAGCCCTTGGCTACAATATCATCTGGTGTTAAGTTATGATGCAGTCTAAGATGGAAGTGGGCTAACCTGAAAAGACTATGGCAGTTTTTTATTTATTTAAACCCGTTGGTACCCCTTTGTTTCTACAGTAAGGGTAGGTGGTAACTAGCCACGGCCGGATCCGATTATAAAATTCCATATTTCCTTTGCCGGGAATCGAACCCGGGATCTCCCACTAATAAGACCACGCCGCTCACCACTGCGCCAGGGAGGTCGACATAACGTCCGTAATGCTTTTAATAATTCCAATCTCATCTATGTAACCTGGATGGTGCAGTCAATGGCCCAGTTACATGACTGGTAGGTACATTATGGTTACAGTCAATAAAAGTCAGTCAATAGAAAATTAGGTAGCATAATGTTCATCAGATTATATAACGTACTAGCTGATCCAAACAACTTCGTTCACGTAGATTTAGGTTTTAAAAATCATGTGGGATCTCTTGGATTTTCCGGGATAAAAAGTAGCCCATGTCACTTTCCTGGTCTTTGACTATACCTACCCATATAAAAAATCACGTCGATGCGTTGCTCCGTTGCAAAGTGATTGAAGGACTAACCAACAAACTAACAGACCAATAAACCAGCAAACCAATAAACACACTTGCATTTATAATATTGATAGCTATATTGGTAGTGTTAGATAGATAGAATCTAAGACCAAGATTACAAGGAAGAATTTTCAGTCAATAATCAAGGAAGGTACGAGTACACGTCTACAAACGAAACAACTGTTTAATTTGGCCCGAAACATTTATTATCTTTAGGGAAATTCAACAAAATCGTGACCTGAGGACTCGATTCTTGTCTAATGTATTCTTTGCGCAAACCAGTAATAAATGAGCTTTCTGTTCTAAATACAATCATTATGAGTAAATTGTGTACCTTTGAAGCCTAATATAAAATCCTTATTCAGTAACTTGCTTATTTCCGCGACTTTGTTCGCGTGGACTACACATATTTCAAACCCCTATTATGCGTTATCATAATAATGAAATTCATATGAAAGAGCTTTACCTGTACATCCTAAAACAGATTTGTATTTATTTTTATGCATAATAGTTTTTAATTTATCGTACAAAATGTTGGAAAAAATACCCGAGTACGAAACCCTCAGTGCGCGAGTCTGACTCGCAATTGGCCGGTTTTTTCTGCTGTCAAATGGCATTTGCCATTAAAATAGAAATAAAAAGATTTTCATTATACAAATAAACTTATACTAGTGTTTTTAAATCATAGCTGGGAATGTCAGTTTCATGCAACCAGGTTTTGAATATATTATCTTACTGATATAGCAAGCTAAAATACCTACGCTGTACCCAACCTGAACCTAGTCTGAAATTTCCACCTTGGAAACAATCACCCGTGTGATCGAAGTTTGACGCTTGGCTAGGATAAACGAACTCAGCAAACTTACGGGTCAATAAATCACTCCCTGGAGGGAACCCTAACTCACTTTAGGCACTGTTGAAATTTATGCCAAACTGAGACCTGAAAATAAGGGTCTGTTTTATATTAGAGCTTAGGCATAGACTTTAGACTACTTCCAAGTAGTCTAGTAAGTATTAGTAGTATTAGTCTATTGTGTTTTATTTTACGTGTATCCATACTAATATTATAAACTAGCTGATGCCCGCGACTTCGTTCGCGTGGATAATATAGGTTTTTAAAATCCCGTATATAGGTTAATAGTACATAGGTTTAAAAAAAACTTTAATTTTTCGAGATAAAAAGTATCTGTTAATCCAGGGTATAATCTATCTCCATTCTTTTCAGCCAAATCCATGTAGTAGTTTTTACGTGAAAGAGTAACAAATATTTTACACACATACAAAGATACTTTCGCCTTTATAATATTGTGTGATACGAAAGTGCGGCTGTCTTCACGGCCCAAAAGTTTAACCGATTTTGATGAAATTTGATACAAAGTACGCTTAGGTACATACCGTGGAAGGATATAGGCTACTTTTTATCCCGGAAAATCAAAGAGTTTTCAAGGGATTTTTAAAGCCCCATCCGCTTAACCGATTTGGCTGTTTGATATAAATGTAGCTTGCATCCCGAAAATTGACATACGCCAATTTTTATCCCGGGAAATCGAAGTTTCCACGGGATATTAAAAAAAATACTAAATCCACGCGGACGAAGTAGCGGGCGTCATCTTGTTAACTTATATTTTTGGAATAATTTCAGAGAACGCTGTACAAACAGCTGAACCACAACTGTTGGTTCGTTAGTGAATGTCGGAATTGTGCTGTTGTTAAATAAAGCTGTGTTGACAAAACAAACACACCGATGTATTACATCCCCTGCGAAAGATATGGAATTAATACTGTTTTTACTATTTTCACGGTACTCTAGGGTATTTTTCACATTATAAAAATTGTATGGTATTTTTTCACAAATAACAACGTTACACAAGTGTAAATTATAACACCCCCGACAAGTGAAGGTTACAGTAACTAGAAAAGAGCTTTTAAACGGCTGAACCAATTTCTTTCGATTATAGCTAAGAACACCCTCGATCAAGCCACCTTTCAAACAAAAAAACTAAATTAAAATCGGTCCATTAGTTTAGGAGCTACGATGCCACAGACAGATACACCGATACATAGATACTCAGCTACAGAGGGGTGTTATAAGTTTGACACGCGTCTAACTTATAACACCCCTCTTTTTGGGTCGGGGATTAAAAATGAGAGCCAAACTACGTCTGTTTGGAGTACACTACTAATAAATCCCTCTTAATTAAAAACTGGCGCAACTTATTCGCTTGGAAACCTAGCCTTAAATCAAATAGCATAAAAGCTTCAATGGCTCAACGGTTAAGTTCCAAGAGGACTGAATTCCGAGAGGTCGGCGGTTCAAACCTCACCCGTTGCACTATTGTCGTACCCACTCCTGGCACAAGCTTTACGCTTAATTGGAGGGGAAAGGGGAGTATCAGTCATTATTAGCATGGCTAATATTCTTTAAAAAAAAAAACACAAAATAACGGCTCTTTTGTGGACTATATTTAGCTGGTCTCTCATATTTTGTAATATTGCTAGGGAATCGCAAACATTGATAACTTATTTTCCAAGGATTTTCTGATTCCTTTGATACCGAATATTAGATAAAATACATTGAAGCGAGATGCTAAAGGAAAACTAGTGTATTGGTTTTAATAAACTTTGCATCCGACACGGGTGTAAAGCCTTTGATGTTAGTCGTACTTTCCGATTGCGAATTTCAGGACACGCTCCAACCTGTATTGGCATCAAAAGTCTTTATATAAAGGAAAAGTTTTAAACTGGAGTACCTAGAAAACATACCCAGCTTAACAGGCATCTCTCCGTCACTTACTCCATACAATCGTAGTTCCAATTTCATTTGAATATTAAGCAACCAAAGTCCATGAAATTTTGCAGACATATTCTAGAAACTAATATCCGTGCCTGTGGTGTTTTAGATTTTTAAAAAAATGTGTAGTTTAAAAATCACAGGGGCTCAAATATTTATACTTATGTGAATTTTTAAGACCGCGTAACTTTGAAACCGAATATTTTAACAGAATTCTGGAAAGCCACAGGCATAGATATTAGTTTCTAGAATATGTCTGCAAAACATGGACTTTGGTTGCTTGATATTCAAATGAAATTGGAACTACATTTGTATGGAGCGAGTGACGGAGAGGCCCCTCTTAAAGCCAAAGTACGTAAAGCGAACACTAAAAACGCTGTACACGAAAAGCGTTTTACACCAACACAGGTGAGTTTAGGTGAAACATTTTCAACAAAATATAAACACTATAAAAGGACAAATTGACTAACTATTACCTTCAAAGTACCTTCCTAAAGTATTTTATATTTTGTGACTTAGCGACATGTTACATTGTAGATAACAGAAATTCGCAAACACCATGATTTCAATCGTGAGGATGGCTTTAAGCTAACAAGTATGTGGAATGCAGTATAGAATTATACAAACCAATACAGCATCGCACGACATCCAAAGTAAATAGTGACGTTAAGGGGCATGAGACCGGCTTACCCGCGAAATTCAAATTTAATTTGGTTTTTCGCAATTTGTAAACTAATACGACAACGTAGGCTTATGGCATTCTGATTCCGACAGTGGCAGTATCATCCTCACAGGTTTATATAAAAATCTTTACTTGAAAAGGTCCAGTTTAACAAATTAATTAAAGTATCGACTAATTTGTGAGAATATATATAATATATATGTTATAAGTTTGACGTGTGTATCTGTGTATCTGTCTGTGGCATCGTAGCTCCTAAACTAAAGAATCGATTTTAATTTAGTTTTCTTTTGTTTGAAAGGTGGCTTAATCGATTGGTCTTAGCTATAATCCAAGAAAATCGGTTCAACCGTTTGAAAGTTATCAGCTCTTTTCTAGTTACTGTAACCTTCACTTGTCGGGGGTGTTATTTTCTAATCTACAGTTGTCCCATAAAGTGCTTATCATAGACCAATACGATGAATCTTAAGGCAAATAAGTTATCAACCTATGGCCCCATATTGAACTTTGACGCTTTGCATAATTTTAAGGACGTAATATGATCTCAACAAAGCTGAGGGTCAGTAAATTACTCCCCAGAGGTTGTCATAACAGGCCTTCGTGCTACAATTTATACCGGACCTAGACCCTAAAGTTGGGGTGTACTTTATGACTTTGATCCATGGCTAATAAATAACACTAATTTCGCTAAAGAGAATTATGATCTAGAAGAACAGAAATAATACTTTTTTTTAAGTTAAGTTCACAAAAATATTTTCAAAAGAAGCTTTAGGAATAAGCTAGTGAAAGATGAACAAAAAAATATATTTGGCGAAAAATAAACTTCTCATCAACTTTCTTTCGAACCTTTATCATTGGTGGGGAAAAGTATCGGTCAAAGTGTCAAAAGTCACCTAACTACTACTATAGGCACGGAGCTGAGATATTTTTTAACTCCCGACCCAAAAAGAGGGGTGTTATAAGTTTGACGTATGTACCTGTGTATCTGTGTATCTGTCTGTGGCACCGTAGCGCCTAAACTAATGAACCGATTTTAATTTAGTTTTTTTTTGTTTGAAAGGTGGGTTGATTAAGAGTGTTCTTAGCTATAATCCAAGAAAATCGGTTCAGCCGTTTGAAAGTTATCAGGTCTTTTCTAGTTACTGTAACCTTCACTTGTCGGGGGTGTTATAAATTTTTAATTTACACTTGTTGTACACCATGTTCTGACTTACGAACGTCAAATTAATAAAATAGGTATAGGTAATAGAAATGTGCCAAAATTTTTTTTTTTTTTAGAAAATATGGTAAGAATTAATGCCTTTAAATAATTTCTGTTTGAGTTGTTAGAATTGCTGTATTCTATTAATAAAAACAAAACTCCATACATAAGTCTGCGAACGATGCGGTTGACCGCTTCTCCTGCTCATTAATTGCGAGTTTGAACCCTATTTGCTAGATAATACCGTTCAAATTCCTAACAGCTGGCTAATCGCGCGACGTCCACTCGGTTAAGTTATTGCAGGGAATTTAAATATAGTTACCCAGTAAATGTTATAGTTCACACTTGCCAATGAATACGATAACGCTTGAAAATTCGCTTTGAATCATCTTAGACTGGATCACTTACCATAAAATGTTTCGTAGACAAGCGTAAACCAGTCAGCAATAAAGAAAATTAATTCGCCGCTCGTAAAAGGTATTGCATAAAATTTTAAGTAAGCTTAAGTACTCTTACAAGAGATCCATTCTGGAAGTTTTTAACACAGTTTTTACTACTTCGTACTTGGTCCTTTACATTTTTGCATACCTGAGCTACAAAGTTAAGAACTCAAGTTAAAGTTTGTTAAAGCAAATAAAAATATGGCATACTGTGAGAGAAGTTTCCATTTGTAAAAGAAAAAGCAATGTCGAGCGTACACGAAGGTACCTACCTACTTCAAAAGTAGGTAAAACTTTAGCTACTCGGTAAACGTTAAATTTTAAAATGAATATTCGCAGAAGAATAGAGGTACCTACTTATTCTCATCGAACCTTCCAAGAAATACGCATGGACTGAAAACCTCCTCTTCTGCATACCGAGTAGGTAGTAGTTAAGAGGGGTCTGTCCGTCACTCGCTCCATACAAACGTAGTTCCAATTTCATTTGAATACTAAGCAACCAAAGTTCATGAAATTTTGCAGACATATTCTAGAAACTAATATCTATGCTTGTGGTTTTCCAGATTTCTGTTAAATTATTCGGTTTCAAAGTTACACGGTCTTAAAAATTCACATACAAATCTTTGAGCCCCTGTAATTTTAAAATTACATATTTTTAGAAAAATCTAAAACACCACAGATACAGATATTAGTTTCTAGAATATGTCTGCAAAATTTCATGGACTTTGGTTGCTTAATATTCAAATGAAATTGGAACTACGATTGTATGGAGTAAGTGATGGAGAGAGCCCTGTTAAAGTTCTTTGTTCTGTTTTTGCTGCAGTTAGGCTTCTTGTTCACTGGAATGGATAAGAGCGGAACGATGTGTGCTTCAACCAGTCAGATTATTGAGAGTTGTCTTGATTAAATGATTAGGTCATCTATCACTCTCATTGTCTTATTGAACATTAAAAAAAACATTTTTGAAAGCGATAAAAGAAGATTATTTTCAAGGATATCATACTTTTAGTGATAACATTAGCTAGGAAATAATTACTCACATCATTTTTAGGTTATATTTAATTGTTTAGTTCACAGGTATAAGTTTATAGATAACAATTTGAACTCACTTAATCCTCACACAAACATTTCACGTTTGAATGGCTGCAGCTGTCTATATCTGTTAATTTCATTTCTAAGTTTTACAATTTGGTTTTTTTTTTTAAATAAACAAAAAACACGTATCTTCTCCGTTTTACTTTAGTGGACAACCAGCCTAATTTTGACGGACTATAAATTATCATGATAATTATTATCAGTTGTCTGCGATACATTTCATAGTAAAAGTTTTGTGCAAAAGTGAGTTTGCTCGTGCAAATCGAACCTTCGTTCTCAGCATCTCTTAAACATACATGATTCCGAGTCGCACACTAAAGTAAAATATTCCATGAATAATTCACACGTCATACATCGAGAGCCGAATGAGATCTCTCGTTGTCGTCACTGCGAAAAAAGCCGGATGAATATCCTTCGCTTCATACAGAGCAGATTGAAGGCTTATGGAAAAAACTGGACAAGTGAGAGTTGTTCATGCACAGTCAGAGTTCTGTAGTAGGCACAGACCTTCAAATATAATATATACTAATAGGATCACTTTGTTGTCTATCTGACTGTCTGTCTGTCTGTCCGTCCGTCCGTCCGTCCGTCCGTCCGTCCGTCCGTCCGTCCGTCCGTCCGTCCGTCCGTCCGTCCGTCCATCCATCCGTCCATCCGTCCGTTGTAAATTCTAAAACAGATTTATTTTTATTTTTATGTATAATAGTATTTGATTTATCGTGCAAAATGTTGGAAAAAACACCCGATTACGGAACCCTCAATGCGCGAGTCTGACTTGCACTTGGCCGGTTTTTTTGTTGCTATACCTAATAACATAATATTGACCTATTCACTATAGAGTTTGTTATAAATAGGGACGTCTAAAATGCTGAAGAATCTATAAAATACTAGAGGATGCCCGCGGCTTCACCCGCCTGGATTTCGGTTTTTTTAAATCCAGCAGGAACTCTTTGATTTTCCGGAATAAAAAGTAGCTTATGTCCTTCCCCGGGATGTAGCCCATGTCTGTACCAAATTTCATCAAAATCGGTTGAGCGGTTGGCCCATGAAAACGTAGCAGACAGACAGACAGACAGACAGGCACACTTTCGCATTTATAATATTAGTATGGATTTTCGTCACTGTGTTAATTAACCCTCCAAATAATTTTGTGCTTACTGCTAATACCTACTTTAAATTTCTGATAGGTATTTTAATTGTGTAAATTAGGAGTAAGAGCAAGATATCACATACAGATCGCGCAAAACATTACATACAATTTTATTTTTAATACAATTTAATTAATTTGGATATTTTTATACATTTTTCTTATAATTTTGCAACAACATGTGTTGCTGACAGCCAAGCAGTCATAGCAAGTTTTCTGTACTTATTCTCTTTTTGAAAACGGAACGCTAAAATTTGTCGGAAATATTAACATTTTATTTATGAAATATTAAACTCTGCTTTTTATTTGGACTTGCATTTAATTCCACGTCATAATTTAAAAATGCTTTTTAAAAGATGATATTCTGAATTGCTCTACACTTTTTTAAAGTACCTAAGTATAAAATGATAAATAAATCAAAAAAATTGTGTTGCTCTTCTTGTATTATAATAATAGCTTAGCAAAATAGATTTATGACGAAAAATCACCGAAAATGAAGCGATTGGTCGCGATTTCGGCTATTTTGAATTGATTTTTTTTTTTTTCGTTAAAACTATTTTAGTATTCCAGGATGAAAAGATCTGTCTTTAGACGGCAACACTTTCGTCTTTGATAAAGATCGTTCTTCAGTTGAGCCTTTAGTTAACAACAACTAAGGTACGTTTACAGGACGGATTTGGCTGAAATTTTGAATGGAGATAGATTATACCCTGGATTAGCACGTAGGCTACTTTTTACCCCGGAAAATCAATGAGTTCTTACGGTATTTGTAAAAACCTATGTACACGGGAAGGAAGTCGCGGGCATCAGCTAGTTTGAAATATATCTACCAATATGCCGATTGTCGAGTGATAGGTATTATTAAATCAGACGTCTATGGATAGGCGATAATACCCCAATACGAAAGGTAGATTAACAATGCGATTTCCCTTTCCCATATAATACCAAAGGGCTTAGTTGAACTTAATAGCGGAGGAGTTAACCACACTTAGAAATCGTTCAGATGAAACGCCCAAGACGCGCGGTTTGCACGCAAATTTTTACGCATGATAGAAAGAAATGATTTTCTTTGTTTGAATTCGTAACTTTTAGCCTGTGTCACATTCTGAATAGTAGATTTTACAGTAAATCTTTCACGTGTAATGATATAAAAAATAGGGTAAAATATACTACTATATATAGTTTTTTACGGAATTATTGATATGATTATTGTGGCATAGTTTAACTTTTCGGAGTTATGTACCTTTAACTTGCTTTAACGGTGAAGGAAAATAACACAAAGAAATCTGCAAACCTGAGAGTTATCCATAATGTTTTCAAAGGTGTGTGAAATCTGGCAATTCGCACTAGTCCAGCGTAGGACTATTGGCATTTTAATTCTGTAAGGAAACTTGGAATTATGGTCTTGTTCTGATTATAACTTTGAAAAATCATAATTTTATTGGAGAACATGGGCAATGGATACATTTTCCTTTTTTATCAAGTTGCATGATTACTTAAAATTATATTGGCTTTTTATTGTTAAAATATCGAAGCGCTGGATATGAAACCGTGCGGTTGTTTTTCCCTATCTGAACATACCCTAAAACATAGATTGATGGAACTATCAATTGACCGGAGTTGGAAATGATTATGGTTCAAGTTTATACGGTAATAAAGTTAAGCTTCACGACTTTAGAACTACTAGTATAGTAGGTACTATTTAGTTCTAATACCAGAGGTTCTCGCTCATTGGCTTTATTCTGGCTTTATTGAGTTATTATGAACAAGTTATTTGCTTACTAAGCAAGTTAATGTTCAGTTAATTTAACTAACATTGATTATGTGGATAATTTGACGTGTTTTTAGGTATTTAATAAAATAAATAAATTAAAAATTACAGTTAAATAGACAAATAGCTGAATGCTATGAAAGTGAATTTAGACAGGTACTTAGATCGCAATTTTTTTATAAGTTATAGTCATTATAAGAAGTTAATATGATAATACTACAATATAACAAGTAAAGTAGTGTACATATTTGATGAGAATGAGTAATATTTTTTTAAGAAAAAATTGGTTGTCTGTAAAGTCGGTTTACTGACGATAGTTGAACGTGACAACAAAGGCCGATTGTGCTTCTTTGTCGCTCGTTCCGCGCTCTCGCTTGCACTTCAAGCCTTACATGGAACGCCTCAGAGCGAGGTAACGCCGCATGAGTCATGTTTTTTCGTGCGTGCAGCCGGCTCTATCGAATTATAAGACGTTGTCACGTCAAAAAAAAAGTAAGGAACGAAGCCGATATTCGAGGAAAGCGATGGACCTAAGAAAGTCTGGCCACAAGGTTTAATAGAATTCTCTGGAGGAACCGCACCTCGAATGCAAAGTTTTCGTCCGTGGTCCGATGTGATTTGAATTCAATAAACGGAATTGACTCACGGATCGCTTTTCATGGAAATAGAGAAGGTGTCGTTTTATTTCTTAGCTGAAAAGGAAAATTCTTGTTAGGTGCTCGTTATATACAGTCAGTTAATTTAGTATCCAATGTAGTACTTTGTCTTGTCTTTTTTGAACTTATCTCTTATTTTTAAACAGATTTATTTTTTTACTAGAGGATGCCCGCGGCTTCGCCCGCCTGGATTTCGGTATTTTAAACCCCCAGGAACTCTTTGATTTTCCGGGATAAAAAGTAGCCTATGTCCTTCCCCGGGATGGAGTCCATGTCTGTACCAAATTTCATCAAAATCGGTTCAGCGGTTGGGCCGTGAAAACGTAGCAGACAGACAGACAGACAGACAGGCAGACAGACAGACAGACAGATAGACAGACAGACAAACACACTTTCGCATTTATAATATTAGTATGGATTATTTTTTATGAACTGTGATGATGCGGTGATATCCTAGTGATTAAAAACCCCCCTATTCGACAAGTCGAAGGTGAGCGCACCTCCAATTTTCAGATTTAGGTAAGTGCGTTGTAAGCAATTAAAACATCACTTGCTTTAACGATGAAAAAAAACATAGTGACGAAACCTGCATGCCTAAAAGTTTGCCATACAAAACAACAAACAAACTCACTTTCCCATTTTTAATAGGTATTATAAGGATTAGGTACAAGTTGGCAGAATAATTAAAAAGCAAAAATGCATCCTTTTTACCGTTATCGAGGCAAACAGAATAAATCAACGGTAAAACGAACTCCGCAAATAAACAGGGATGAGTAAAATTAAACATAAAATTAGAGCACGATCTTACTGCTAGTTTAACGGTCCTTTAATTAGCATTCCTTTAAAAGAACTTCAACTGGACGCTTGATGAGAGAAGCCTTTCAAATAAATAAGTTCGCGTTTTAAATTTAAAATCCTCTTCTTTATGTATCTTCCCTTGAAGAAGTTCCCTTTCCCTTTGTCCAAGATATTGTTTAGTGATTCAGCGCCACGCACTTAAGGCCGATTCACACCAAGCACGTACACGTGACCACGTGAATCCATAGACATGACAGCACGCATTACGTCTACGCGAACGTTCACGTCACGCAAGCGGTATGTCATATCTCATACAGTACCATACATTACAACGTCATGGTACGCGCTACGTCTACGCTTACGTGCTGCATACGCGTTTGGTGTGTCCCAGCTTTTAATGTTCAAAATAGCCAAGGCTTCAAAATGTTATCTACTAGGTATTACCCGCGGCTTCGCTCGCGTGGATTTTGGTTTTTTAAATCCCGTAGGAACTTTTTGATTTTCCAGGATAAAAAGTAGCCTATGTGCTTTCCTGGGATGTATCCCATGTCTGTACAAAATTTCATTAAAATCGGTTCAGCGATTGGGCCGTGAAAACGTAGCAGACAGACAGACACACTTTCGCATTTATAAGTTTGGATTGACGCGAAGCTTCTTAGCAGTAAGCTGATATTTCATTCCATTACATAGGGCATAGCAGACAATATGCTCGCTTTGACATGCTTGCTTTGCCTTAAATTGCGTGTCATTCATATTCTCATAAAATTGCTTTTAATATTTTCATGCAAATATGATAAATTGAGAATCCATGCTACTTAATATTATAAATGCGTAAGTGTGTCTGTCTGTCTGTCTGCTACTTTTTCACAGCCCAACAGTTTAACCGATTTTGACGAAATTTGGTACAGAGTTAGCTTATACCCCGGGATGGACATAGGCTTTTTATCTCGGAAAATCAAAGAGCTCCCACGGGATTCCTAAATACGCATCCGCTTAACTGATTTGCGTGAGGAACCGAAGTAGCTTGCGTCTCTACGATTGACATAGGCAACTTTTTATCCCGGAAAACTAAATTCAAAATTCAAAATGTTTTTATTCAATTAAACTTTTACAAGTGCTTTTGAATAAATGCTTTTGACTAAATAGTTCACATGGGATCTTTAACAACCAAAACCCACGCAAACGAAGTCGCGGGCATCCTCTAGTAAATTAATAAACACAATACACTAGGCACGTCTTAATAATAATATAGCTCACTCACTATTAATAAATAAAAATAAATAAGATTTCATTTCATTTCATATTAGACTAAACACAATCTACATACCTACTTACCTTCCTTTTTAGGGTTATACCCTTTTATCCTTATAGGAACTTAAATCTTGAAAGGCCAATGGGACTCAAGACCATGTTGAGTTTTGTTAGGGATGCTCACTTTAGGCATGGTAACCGCTTTAAGCACCTTTCCCCTACTCTGTGATATTAGTAGTAGTAATAAATGAATATTATTTAAAAAATAAATATATTTGAAAATACTAACATATTATTCTAAACTTTAATTTCATGCAACCAGAACAACACAGATAAAGCTCTCAAGAAATGAAACAATTTTAATATGATTACTCTATCCAATACGGCGGGAGCTGCTGTTTATAATAAGAAGTTTGAGTGAAGCATTTCAAAAAACCAAAAGCCAGAGAACAAAGCGCGCGAAACGAGACGAGAAAATTAAATTGTTCGGCGCTATGGCGGGTCCACTAAATTAATTTTAGTAAGCGAAGTTAGTTTCGGGGGAAGTTCGGCGTAAAGGGGTAATTTGACCGCGAGACGGGAGGATTGAGACATCTTGGAGCGACTTAACGATTTTGATTAGATAGGCATAATAGCGTTTTGTCTTAGCTCTCTTGCTTCTTCGAGGGGTAATATGGACGCGATTGGAGGGAATCGAAATCTACAACGGTTCACCAATTCGTGCAGAAAATCATGTTTTGTTAGACTAGACTAAATTATAAGAACGCCACAAAAAGTTTTTAATCTCAGTTGCATGTTTGATGTTCATAAAGATGACGAAGGTAGTGATTAATGAAGTTATTTAATAGACGATTTTCCTTTGGACAGGGATAAGAAAATTTCTTGTTTAAATGTTAAGAAAACTAGACATGCTAGAAATAGATATAGAAAAACTTTTTAGATATACCTAAGTACCTTTTTTCTGTTTTATTGGGAATTCTAAATGAACCTCTACGCTCACATCAAATGCTTTTGCAAGTATGGCCAATCACAAGTGTAAATTAAAAATTTATAACACCCCCGTACAAGTGAAGGTTACAGTAACTAGAAAAGAGCTGATAACTTTCAAACGGCTGAACCGATTTTCTTCGATTATAATAGTTAAGAACACTCTCGATCAAGCCCTTACCTTTCAAAAAAAAACTAAATTAAAATCGGTTCATTAGTTTAGGAGCTACGATGCCACAGACAGATACACAGATACACACGTCAAACTTATAACACCCCTCTTTTTGGGTGGGAGGTTAAAAATAGACTAGAAAAGGTAGATGCCAACGACCTCGGTGTACGAGTATTATGCATTAGACGGGTCATTCCAAGCAAAAATTTTTGCGCTCTGCAATTCGTGTTTGCTTATAACTTGACGTCCAGTGTCATACCAATTTTGGTAGCATCACTAAACACGATTTTTGGTTAAAATAGCTCGTCTATAAGTACTAACTACCAACCGAGCTCAAGATGGTTTATTTAGTAATTGAAACTCATAATGGAGTCCCCACTCTCAATATATACCCAAATGCAAAATGCAAATGGAATATGAAACGATATCATAAAGTTTGGACCTCAAAAACGAGTGCTTGCATTCCTACTAACAATGCAAATGCAGGTGGAGGAACCTTACATTGCGCTCAAAATTAAACGTGGGCTAAGTTAGCGAACTTCATAATTCAATTCAAATTAATGATAGCACCGTTATTGCGAGAGCCAGCATCGTGAGCGACCAGAGTGGAAACATAAATAATCTTTACAATGGGCATGTAGGTATTATTCAGAATTTAGCCGAACAATGGCATGCTTCGTTTCAGCATTATCTGCTTGTACCATTGTACTATACAATGTCCGATCGCTTCTGGCACGCGGAGACATAAAACGTGCCAGTAGGTATAATGCATAAATTTTAGGATTTTTTTTCACTCAGATACAAGTTAGCCCTTGACTGCAATCTCACCTGGTGGCAAGTAATGATGCAGTCTAAGGTGGAATCAGGCTCACCTGGAAGGGGTATGGCAGTTTTCATTAAACCTATACTCCTTTGGTTTCCATACGGCATCGTAACGGAACGCTTAATTGCTTGCTACCACCCAACTGACAAAGCCACAGGTACCGCACCTTTGGCTTTGTCAGTAGGGTGGTAACTAGCCAGCCAGCGGAGGGTCTGCCTCGGCAGACGTCGTTGGCTGGGGCTTCGGTGTTCCCGTGACCCAGTCACCAAGCGTCGCGCGCAGTAGCGCCGTTGGGTTTTAGTGGGTATTCCGGTCGCCTCTCGGCTGGCGAGTCCCACATACCCTTCCCGTCGCTCGGGAGGGATGCGTAAAGGCATTTCCCAACGCAAAAAAAAAGGCATCACTGATGCGGTTTATGATCCCACGTGCCACGAAGAATGGTACGAGGTATAATAGCATTATCTACGTGTACCCGTTGTACTAATATTAGTTTTTGTCGACGACCGCGTAATACGTTTTATTATCTCTGACAATTATTGCGCGCGCGAAGTTTGATTTATTGGTTCACCGTGTTGTTTTATTATGTACCTATATTGTTTGATGTTATTTGCATGGACGAAATTTATTCTATGACACAACTACAATAATTGATGCACTTTGTGCTCGAATTCGAATGAGTGGTTTTAGCAGTCTATTTATTTAATACTAGACTATGCCTGCAGTTTTGTCCACGTGGATATAGATTTTAGTTGCTCAGTTTCAATACTATAGTTTCGCTTGCTAAAATATTGTATTTTAAACCCTGGCAAAGTCATATCAGGGCATCGCAGTAACAGCTTACCAGGCCAGTCGGCAACACAACCAGCTCTACCTACAACACCACCGCCCTGGAAGCCTTCCAACCGCAAATCACGAAATTTATTTGCCTTCAACCGTTCTAGTGTATCTACGTGGGCCGCTTACAAATCCATTTCGAACACACTGGATAAAGTAACAAGTGTAAATTAAAATTTATAACACCCCCGACAAGTGAAGTTACAGTAACTAGACAAGACCAAGACCTGATAACTTTCAAACGGCTGAACCGATTTTCTTGGACTATTCCGCGCCTACGATCTAAAGTATCAGTTTTCCAAAACATCATTTTCAAATAAATAATTATGTATCTAGGCAACGTCCATCTTGACAGCTTGACATTTGTCAATTGACGTAATATTATGAACCTAACGGTTATGTAACCTTCTTTTCTACAAGAAAACTAGAAAAGAGCTGATAACTCTTAAACGGCTGAACCAATTTTTTTGGATTATAGCTAAGAACACTCTCGATCAAGCCACCTTTCAAACAAAAAAAACAAAATTAAAATCGGTTCATTCGTTTAGGCGCTACGATGCCACAGACAGATACACAGATACACAGACACCCAGGTACACAGATACACACGTCAAACTTATAACTCTCCTCTTCTTAAAAAGACATACAAAGCGCTCGCTTGTATATTGAATCACTTTTAGTGATCGTTAATGATGGACAGATTCAAAGTACCTTCATGTTCAACCCATTGCCGGCCCACTACTGAACACGGGTCTCTTCTCAGAGTGAGAAGGGTTTAGGTCATAGTCTGCCATGCTGGCTCAATGCGGATTGGCATCTTTGAGAATGCCGTGCCCGGGATGGAACTCCCGACTTCCGATTAGGAGCCGGACGTTCTAACCACTAGGCTGTAGCTTACAAATTCGAAACTGTAACGTGTGGTATTTATTGTATATAAATATTAAAAAGAAGTAATTATTATAATCTCAATATATAAAAATAAAACCTGACTGACCAGCAAGGCGATTCAGAACACTAGATTCGATAAGTTATGGCTCGATAAGATGTATTTTTGAATGAAAAACGAATGTTATAGAACGATAACTTACCGAATCGAGTGTTCTAATCGCCCGGTAGATCCGTCTAGTAGTTTGTATAATATGTTTAGGTTTAGGAGATAGAAGAAAAAATAGATGAACAACTGCTATACTTTATTCAATTATTTAATCTGTTACATAAAATCACCATATAGCAAAGTAGAAAATATTCCTAACTTTTTACGCTGTCGCCTATTTACTCAACACATTGAATTACTCGCTTGGTGCCAGAGTTTGTCAAATGTCCGCCGCGGTTAGATCGAATAGTCTAATTTAAAAGCGAATAGCGTGTCTTTTTAACCCCCGACCCAAAAAGAGGGGTGTTATAAGTTTGACGTGTGTATCTTTGTATCTGTGTGTCTACTGTCTGTGTATCTGTCTGTGGTATCGTAGCTCCTAAACTAATGAACCGATTTTAATTTACTTTTTTTTGTTTGAAAGGTTGCTTGATCTAGAGTGTTCTTAGCTATAATCCAAGAAAATCGGTTCAGCCGTTTGAAAGTTATCAGCTCTTTTCTAGTTACTGTAACCTTCACGTCTTGTCTAATTAAAAATTTAAACACCCCCGTGTTTAAATTTTTAATTTACACTTGTTATAAAAGTTTATTTGAACAAAAAATATTTCTAATACATTTTCATATTTTATAATGCTTGATATTAGATTCAGATTAATTAAAAAAAAATTAAGGCAGGTTACTTAGATTGATCAGCATAACTATTGAAAGGTAAAAAGTAGGGTTACTTAAGAAAAAAGGAAAATACATACTTAAAATCTTAATTTCTCAGATTTGGAACTGAAATCATAAACTGAATGAAATCTACCATAATATAAATTCTCTGGACCGGGAGGTCACTTCCGGTCCAACAGCCAATAGACAGCCATATCCTGTTAATTGACCAAATCTGGATTGCTGGAAACTTGAAGTTCAACTGTTACCGGTCTGGTTACCGTTTCGAATAACAATTCAATTTATGATGGATGGTGAAATATATTATTCGAATTCGCAAATCTCAATTTGAAAGTTAGATAACTCGTTTACAGTGTCGTGAGATATTCATTATATAACAAGTGTGAATTAAAAATTTATAACACCCCCAACAAGTGAAGGTTACAGTAACAAGAAAAGAACTGATAGCTTTTAAACGGCTGAACCGATTTTCTTGGATTATAGCTAAGAACACTCTCGATCAAGCCACCTTTCGAACAAAAACAAACTAAATTAAAATCGGTCCATTAGTTTAGGAGCTACGATGCCACAGACAGATACACAGACACACAGATACACAGATACACACGTCAAACTTATAACACCTCTCTTTTTGGGTCGGGGGTTTAAAATATTCCCGTCGAGCTCGCGAGCACACTGGCGAACAGGTGTGACCGCTTTATCGCGATTATTCTCCCGTTAAACTTTGATGTGCCAAAATATACCGCCTTCCGACTTATCGACAACGCCAAACGGCATTGTGAATCCGTTGATCCGTGTCGTTCGTTGATCGTGGCTACATCTACGCGTTAAACGTCGCGTTGTTGGCCGTTAATGTGGCCGGGACATCCTACTTAATTTATAAACGCGAAAGTTTGTATATACATATGTATGTATGGATGTTTGTTACTCTTTCACACAAAACTACTAGACGAATTTGGCTAAAATTTTTAATGGAGATAGATTATACACTGGATTAACACATAGGCTACTTTTTATTAATGAAGTGGGGTTTTTTAAAACGTATATCCATTGGAACGAAGTCGCGGGCATTAGCTAGTAGTAGATAAAAAGAGACTGATTTCACAAAAGCTTAACGCTTACGCTTTTAATTTAGAACACCATTAGTAGTAATTGTTTTAGTTTCCCCGTTCACAGTTTGACGTTTAATTACGCCCGGATTGGTGTATTTGTTGTTGCATGTAAATATGTATCCATTCAAGTTCACGTATGTATGCCTGAGTGAGTTCTCAGTTTAGACTGCTTTCAGACAGATACGTCACCTTGGAGTATCTAGACACCGCAAACTATCTATCCAGGCGTGCCCAAAGGAGCCAAATTCGAGCCAAGCGCAGGCTATTTTTAACCCCCGACCCAAAAAGAGGGGTGTTATAAGTTTGACGTGTGTATCTGTGTATCTGTGTATCTGTGTGTCTGTGTATCTGTGTATCTGTCTGTGGCATCGTAGCGCCTAAACGAATGAACCGATTTTAATTTACTTTTTTTTGTTTGAAAGGTGGCTTGATCGAGAGTGTTCTTAGCTATAATCCAAAAAAATTGGTTCAGCCGTTTAAGAGTTATCACAGTTTTTTTTTTTTTTTTTTTTTTTTTTTTATTTATTATTACACCAACAACTTCCATACAAATAAGACTAAAAAAATTTACAAAAATAACATCAGTATGGTTGTCAATTACAGGTGTATAGGTACTTTATAATAAAACTAATCTAACACTAACCTAAAGTACAAATTCTTAGTATATGTATATATTTTTAAAACAATGGAAAGTTAAACTAAAAAAACACAAAAATATCCACTATCAATGATCACTAATTAAAACTATTCTCTTTTTAAATTTGTTTAATTTGTCGTGAAAAATGTCCACATCACTAGCGCCTGACACACATACGTCATTATAGCATTTAAGCATGCGAGGAACAGGTGAGTAGCTACACGATAAGGTCCGATTATATGAAACATGAAAGAGACGTTTTTCGCGTATTCTTACATCAAGGCGAGGGATTTTTATTTTTATTTGTTCCAAAATGTCCGAGCACCAGAGCTGTCCATTTAGGATTTTGTGCAGTACACATAGGTCAAGTTTATACCTACGATCAACCAGACTGTTCATTCTAAAAAGTTTTAGCCTCTCTTCATATGTGCTGCGTTTAGGAACACGGATGTTTTTATATGATAGATAACGGGTAAATGATCGCTGTATCCGTTCTATTCTAGATTTGTGACAGTCATGGTAAGGGTTCCATATTACACTAGCATACTCCAAAGTGCTCCTTACATAGGCATTAAATAGAATAATTTTAGTACGTGATAGACGAAATTCTTTGCAAGTTCGCTTTAGAAAACCTACAGTTTTGGATGTTCTCAAAACCATATTATCATAGTGCTGTGTAAAGCTTAATTTTTTATCCATCATTACGCCCAGATCTCTAATAAGATTAGTTCGAATCACATGCTCACAATTGATGGTGTAGTCGGAAGAAATTTGTTTTTTTTTCCTAGTAAATTTAATAAAGTAACATTTTGAGGCGTTGATTACCATTCTGTTGCGCTCACACCACGCCTGTATTCTATTTAGATCCTCTTGAAGCAAAAATGTATCTTGTAAATTGTTAATGGTCCTAAATATTTTCATGTCGTCAGCAAAAAGGAGGCATTCACTGTTAATCACACAATCAACAATATCATTAATAAACAGAACAAACAGTATTGGGCCAAGATGTGATCCTTGAGGCACCCCGGACCCCGCCTTATAAGGCCTTGACTCATATCCCTTGACAGCTACAACTTGAACCCTATCCTTTAAGTACGAGTCTAGCCAAGACAATAAATTGCCACATACTCCATACACATGGGATAGTTTATGTAATAAAATTCCATGATGAACCTTATCAAAAGCACTGGTAAAATCAGTATATACAGAATCGATTTCAGT